>NC_139766.1:64873956-66086462 GCF_965231275.1 Zosterops lateralis
AACTGAACTAAATCTGTTATAAACATTGCATTTACAAGCATTTCATTAGAATTACAAAAAAGGACACTACTTGTAACAGAAATAGGAAAAAAACTTGAACAGCTGCAATATAGAACAAGAGAACACAGTTTTAAGCTGTGCCAGGGGAGGCTTGGGTTGGACATTAGGAGGAATTTCCTCACAGAAAGGGTGACTGGGCATGGGAACAGGCTGCCCAGGGAGGTGGTGGAGTCAGTGTCCCTTGGAGGTGTTTCAGGAAAGGCTGGATGTGGCACTCAGTGCCATGGTCTGGCTCACAAGGTGGTGTCAGGGCAAAGGTTGGACTCAGTGATTTCAAAGGTCTCTTCCAACCTAGCTGATTCTGTAATGAGATTCATGTAATGTAGCTTATTTACCAAGCAACATTGTAAAGAACTGGATTACCTTGATCTCCAGTGTGAGGATTAGTACTAAGAATTCTACCACAGTTTTGAACTGCAATTTGAATTATATTAATAATATTTATGTAATATCTCGCACTACAAAAAAACAATCTCTTCAGAAAGGTGCAATGATTATGAGCTATCAACAAGTTCTTGAGTGAGAAAGGCAATCATTTAGACAGAAAAAAAATCGTGAGGAAATGAGAAATGAAAGCTTTTTATCTCTGATTAATCTCACTCTATAATGACTTTTTAATTTTAAATTAAGCAGTATACAATGCCAGGTCCAGTTTCGATTAGGAGCTTACCGTGATAATTGGCATGCAGAAGCCTGAAAATAAATTTCTGATCAGTGAACTGTCGAAGAATGCAAATGTGAACTGCAGATATGCTTAAGGAATTAGATGAAGATCATCAGGCAAGGAAGAAAATAGTGCAAATATAAATTCTGTAGTGGTGGTAGCTATCAAAGACTGAAAAGAAATATTAAGATGCAGACTTCCCAGAAAGAAATTAGTATCTAACAAAGTCTATAAAACCATATGTGTGTGTATCTTATGTATCAAAATGCCTGAAGAAAAATATTTTCTGCCTTTCCAAACATTTAAAGAACAATAAACACCAAATGGTTATTTCAATTTGCAAACTTCTTGGCAAAACTACACGTAAAAAAACCAAATAGCCCTCCATTTAATACAAAAATGGTTACAGTTCCATTTTGCTGATAATGTATCAGTGACCATATTCATTTTAACCTTTCCTGAAAGACAGCAGAAGAAAAACTTAAGGGTAAGTATTAACTATATATTCTTCAGTCTATGGGGAGGGAAGGATTAGAAGAAATATTGTTTTAGGAATATGCATTCAAATATATACCCTTTCCTTCCCTTCATGGATCTTTACTTCACCTGGAAAATTACCCTCCATTTTATTATTTTGTTCTCAGATCAACTGCTAAACTGCAAAATGTCTCTATCCAACTATTTTTTTTTGTTCCCTTTTGAATACTGCTTGTCTACTGCAGTGCACTGAATAGTATTATATAACAGCTTATTATAGAAGAGATGTTATAGCCACTATAAATCAGGATTTTGGATAAACAAAGTAATGAATGTAGGGGATATAAAATGTGAGCTTGTATTGCAAACTTTTTCCCTCTTTGAGAGGAGAACTTTTAAAAAGAAAAATAATATATCTATACATTGGAATTTAAATATACACTGCTGGAACACATAGTTAAATGTAAATGTTTGTTTAGAATGGGAACAAAATGTTCAGAGAGGTAAGGGTTAGGAATTGTTCCAGCTTGAATCAGTCACAACAGTCCCTGAGAGTTTAACAGGTGCAGAACCAAGCCCTTGGGTTTAGTATTTTGACAGAAAAGAAATTCAAATTAGCAGCTTATTTTCAAAATCCCTGGGCAGCCATGCAATTTACACTGTCTGTGGTATGAATGTTGGCTTTTCTTCCCCCACCTTTTTCATAGCATAGAATTTTCTGGTTTAAATTGAAAAACATTTAACACGAGGTTAGGGAAGGCTAAAGGGGTATTTGCTGTTTTCCAAGAAGGAAGGACATAGCATGGTAAAGAAGTAAGACACTCAGCACAGAACTCCTTCATATCCCAAGAATCATGTCCTTGAATATATATATATATAATAATGAAACCATCTTTACAACAAAATGTCCAGCAGTTTAGCACTTCCATCTCATCTCCCTCATAAATCTAGTTATATATATATATGATTCTTCTGAACTAAACTATCCATCACAAGTGCACATCAAAGAAAAAATGCTTTGTATTTTTCCCTTAGTTATGCTGTTAAAGACTGCATGCAGATAAACTGAGATTTTAAAGGTGACTCTGAGTTACGAATTTCCAATGCCCTTTGTGGATAAAAAACAGACAGTCCAGTGCACTGAAGTTCTGACACTGATAAGCATTGCACTACTCCAAATGCAGAATACATATAACAACTTATGGCAAAGGCCACTAACTCACTCCTATCTGTTCAAGTCTCATCACCAGGGGAGCCAGTAAACAATATGAGCTCTCCCCACAACCTTGACTTTGCAGATTTTGAAGGAAAACAATCCCCTGCCCCTCCCTCAAAAGCTGCCAAAAAACTAGGAAAGGTGTTAATTAAGTTTGATATCTGAATTACCTGAACTCAGGTGGCTTTGAATCAGATACTTGGCAGCACTGCATTTTGGAAGTATGTTCCAAATTTGCTTCCTTTTCATATTTCAAAGGGAGAAAATCAAAATTTCTCAGTGAGTTTTAATTGGATTGAAAGACTGTTTTGTCAAGGCAAAAAAAAAAAAATTAGGCCTAAACCTATTTTTAAATAATGTGTCCTCCCTCAAATTAATTAAGGGGGAAGAACCATACACCAAGAGCAACAAGTGAACACTTTCATATGTATTACTGAGTAAAAGATGTAACAAAATACAAAAATACGAATCAAACACTGACAAAGTATTTTTTGCAATACCATCATTGGGAGGAGGTTTTATCCAACATGAGAATTTTTTTTTTCCAGAACCTTTTACTTTTAATGAAATAAATGATATCTCTATTTCTCCTCTGCTGGTTAGATGTGAGATAGGTGTGATATAAGGAACTAGACCTCCCTTTCAGAGCTCTCTCCCCAGAACGACTATCCATTTGGTTAGATTATCAATGAGCAAGTTACTCATTTCCCCATGATTCATGTTTTGTATTGGTAAATAAGGACAATGATGTTAACCTACTTTGTAGCTATCAACTGAAGAACTGGAGTTTATGAAACAGAGTTATTATCACTCTTTCTTGCTAAGTAATCAGGGTGCTGCCTTGGATAAAACTGACTTCATCTTCATCAGAACATGAATAAATACTCAAATGTCTTCAATATTCAGCTCTTCCAAATTTCAGCTTCAAAGGCCTGTCTGGACCACTGAGATGTGAACATTATTAAGCATGCAGACCAAGGAAAAAGAGAGAAAAAAAAAAAAAAAAAAAAAAAAAAAAAAAAAAAAAAAAAAAAAGCCCAGAAATAGCACTTAGCTTCAGTCAAAGCACTTCTTTTCTAAGCCATTTTCATGTTCACTCTCACTTTATCTGAGATAGACTTTTTGCCCAAGTGATCTTCAAAATAGGATTTAGCTGTCAGTCTGCCTAGGCTCAGAGGAAATACTGGTTTTCTCTGTCCCTTTATCACTAAAATTCTTCTTCTGACTTCTCTTATTCTTCTCCTCATGGACACTGAAATATTGCAGCTCTTCTGCCATAATGAACCCTCTTGGCATTCAGCTAATCTGTAGTGAAGAGGTGTGAGCCAGTGTTTCACTCTGTGCCTTTTCATTAGACCCTTATCAGTTCCCTTCATAAAATCCACCAGGAGAAGCCTGATTTCAGGTTTCAGCCAGTCACCAATGCAAACTGTCCAAAAACAGATCAAAAAACTGATTTTTCTTTTTTTTTTTTTTTTTACAGGATATACATGGCAGTGTATCTACTTGGCTTCTCATCTTGGGCATTCCTCCCTGAAGTGCCTCTGGGACATCGTGCCAATTCCATGAAAGGAAGGGTAATAATGCTGTGAAGGACTCTGCTTGGGAAAGCCAAGTAGCTAGTGAGCAACCATATGAAATAAGTTGATGGCACGAGTCCAGATCTTACAGGACAGGTGTCTAATCATACCATTTAAATGTACACACATGCAGAGCGTTAATTGGCACCCAAGCTGGCAGTTTCACAAGGGAGGCCAAGAATTTAATCAACCATGGGAAATAAACTAAACATCATGTCTGAGAATTACCCCTACAGAACACGGCTGAAATGCAGTGTGTTACTAAGAGGTGGAAGTGTTGTGTGAGTTGTATTTGTTCTATAACAAGGAGCAGCAGCTTTCCTCTCAACAATTTTCAAAGAAGGGCACAGGTCATTAGAACCCAGGGTTTGGGAAACCAATCCTCTGTTTGCCAAAAACCTCCTGCACCCCTCTTCACCTTTGTAAAGTCATTTTTTCAAAATGCTCCCATTACTAACTCAGTCAATGAAACTACTCAATCCACAAAAGAAATTAGGATCTTGAGCATCTCACTCCTTGCCATTTCCTGCCAAGAGCAGATGACAGTACTTTAGTACTTCATCAATGTTAGGGTAGGTAAGAATTTGGATAATTATGAGGCATTCATGTGGTACTTTAATGGGAAAAGTATGAATCCCTTACATGCATTTCAGCACACTTAAAACACGATTAAATCACTTTTAAGAAAATATATTTTATGAAAAGGTGAACTATGATCTAACTTCAAAACCCAAGAGAACCTTTTATGACACGTAGAACAGCACAGTTCAGAATTTTCACTAAATAACTGTGCAAGATAAAGCTGTGGCAGTGTGACAGGTTTTCGTCCTACGTGTTTTCCTTCCCAAGGAATAACTGACCATGACACCCAGTTTGGATAGTAATGGACTACTACAGAACAGCTACTGTGTGCCACAGGATCCTTCATTAGTGACAGAAGTCGTGTGGCTGAACAATAAAAAGGATGTTTTGCCAGCAGAATATGCTGCTGGCTAAAACTGGTGGGGAATGAGTTTTGTCTGCCAGTGTCAATTACCTACTAAATATTTTTAGATGCTTTTGAAAACAAATATGATGCTGCATAGTATCAGGTAACATCTTGGAACAAAGCCAGCCCAAACTGGTGCCATGTCAGCAAACAGTGTGTTTTCCTTCAGTAATTTAGAAATAATTGATTTTAGAGCATCAGAATGATGACCAAAACAATTGAGAAAGCATTCCCTCTCTATTTCCTCTAGCCTTCGAGATGAAACAAGATTTATGCTCCCTTTTTTCCCCATAAAATTCATCACCAAAAGCTAATAGCAAGAGTGAAGTTTTTATGTCAAAATATCTTCTCATCACTGAGGTAAAAGGGTACATTCTTTGCATCAGGATAGCATGATTTAGCTCAAAACCTACAGGCAAAGTATATAATATGTGTGTAGAAGATTTAAGCAGTTTCTACAGAGATTTGTCTTGAAATATTTATTTGGGGCTAGCATTAAAAAAATGGTGCATGCAAATTATTCTCAAATCTCAGCACCAATAAATGTAATTGGTATATTCTGAGTTTTCATTTCAAACTGTTAATTGTGAGTAGACCAAGCCTAACTGTCAGCTTTCATTACTTACTATGTGACCACCACTGAAGACACAGAAGTTCACAAATCACATCAGATTCTTAAATTATTTGAAATTGTTTAAAAGTCCAGAATAGCTTTTCTCCACTATTTGATAAAATAGACATGAAGAAGAATTTACCCCACTAAGGATCAATGCCAAATGACAAATATTCATAGTCTACTTTTAAAATGGAGGGGAAAGGATAAAGAACAGAGGCACAACAATAACAGCACAGAATGCATCTAAAAGAAAACAGCTTTCAGTTGATGTGCAACTATATGATTATATTCCCACCATCAGTCAAATCCAGCCCCTTCTGCAGATGTTTATTCTTTTCTCTCCTGTTTGGTTATTATGGTTCATTATGTTGAGGGACTAAGCTGATTGAAATGTTCATGGAGATGACTGCTGCAGTAAAATGCGTAAAAGAGGGGGAAAAAAAAGCAGGAATGCAGGGAGGGCAGGAGGAGAGAGAGCTTTTTATAACTCAGTAGCCCTGATTGCTGCATCAGAAACAGTGCAAAAGAAAGGGTGGGGGCAGGCTAAATACATGGCTTTTTCGAACAATAATAAATCATACGCCATATATAGGCCAAAAAATGAAAGAGGCTCTGTGTTCAGATGTAAACTTCTGGCAAGACCTGGTTTGTTGTCAGGTTCTCAGACACAAAATAGACACTCTGTTCACTTAGCATGAAGCCCTGCAAGAAGCAGGGAGCTCCAGAGACTCTTGGCTCTTCTCAAGTCTCATTAGGTCTGCATATTAATGACTTGCAGCAATAGAAAGAGGCCCTGTGGCAGCCTCCTCTTCCCCTGGTGCCTGGGTTTCCCATCGTTAAGGGCACAGCAGCAGGAAAATAGGAGACATTAACAGAGCAAGAGGGTGAGGCAGCACTGCTGTGACAGCACTGGGTCCCCTGCCCTGGTGTCTTCTAAGGTGGGGGCCGGGGGGAAAAATAAAAGAACTGACAGCATTTTGTATGATATGGTTGTAGCAAATCTTTATACGTGACAGAGCACAAAGGAAACAAGGGGGAAGACAGCAGTGTACTGCACAAAGATGTACCAGACCTGTGGAGGCTGTGGTAGGAAAGAAAGCACAGCATTTGTAGCTAAAATGCAGTGGGAGGGTGAGGGTGAATTCTAATGCACAGGCTCTGAACAAATGTTCCTTTCAGAAGCAAACTGACAGTATGAGAACTAAGACAGCAAGCCCTACATATGGGCATAACACTGCAATGTGTGTATTTCCTAAGTGATTCATAGTCTTTTAAAGCCTTTCTTTCCTCTGTCAAGAAAATGTATTTAATAATACCCTAATTACATGGAGACCACTGGCACTATATGGTGCCTCAATTCGAATTAACAGACAATCCTCCAAAAATTCTAAGGTATTACACATTCAGAGCACCCAGTGTGTCTCCACTGATCCTCAGCAAAAAAAAAGCCCACAAAAAACCAACCCTCACAGTCTGGCTGTCATTCAACCAGTGGGTTCATTCTTTCCCTTGGGAACTCCTCCTTCACTTCTCATTGCTGTGCCAGCTGAAGTGCCTACTAAACAGAATTGCTTAACACTTTGAAACTCTCTAAATCTGCCACAGGAGAAAATGTACTATAAAACGTACCAATAACTTCGTTTTAATGTGCAGGAAGTTTTGCTACAGTGAATGATGCACTGTAAGACACTAATTCCCACCTCCAACCAAAGGAATAAAATAAACTCAGCCCTTTGACCAAAAGAGGTTTGAAATTGCCTCCTTGTCCAGGCAACTGTAGCAGCAAGCTGAGGTAAACCCAGCCTCTCATACACTAAATATGCTCACCTTATTTATGCCTCTCTTGTATTATATTCCTTTAAGTAACTGCTCCTTCTAGTCTCCCTACTTAAAAGATCCAATATTTTCATTCTCTTATCAGACTTACCAGAGGATTGACCTCGATTAGTGGCATCATGATCACTGTCTCCTTGCTCACTGTCTCCATGACCACTGTCCTTAGAGCTTACTATGTCTGCTTCCTGGAATGCAGAACTAGACACAGAAACATCTTTACATTAGAATAAACATGAAAGAGGAACTCATAAAACATTCTTCCGCCATCACATGGCCAAACACGGCGCTGCATTCCCCCCCACCCCCCAACCCCTGCCTGCTGCAAGGCTTCCACAGAGGTTCCCTGCCCACCCTAAACAAAATGAGGAATTTTCAGACCTTGGGAGCCTGGCTGGAAGGGACAGCAAGAGTTATTACTCCCTCCTGGGTTTCATGTAGTGAGTAAAAGTAATTTGGTAGCATTTACTTAAGCTGGTTAGCTGAACTTTAGCTCAGTGAGGAAATGTTTTCTGGGAGACCCTACAGAAGGATATTCATAAGTATTCCAACCACGTTTCAGACTAATACAAACTGGGATTTTGTTCTCTTTTTCTGTCAGGTTTGAAACCAGCTTAGAAAAGCCACAATTCAAGTTTATTTAGTGCATCTACACGCATTCAGACTTCCCACTGCTTTACTACTCTGTTAAATCTGCAGTAAACACATTTCTGCACCCCATTCAGACTTGCTAAAGCATGCATGAGGAAACCAAGGCTGCAGAGCTCCTACCTGTTTACTCGTCGAGGTCTGTCAACTAGATAACTGAGCTCAGCACGCTGGTGTTTTGTCTAGGAGAAAAAAAAATAAATATTGGGAGATACTGTAACTCTTGATATTTCTGTAATCAGCAGCAGAAAATATACAAGGGAGCAGCTCGCCATATTCACTATAAATGGTAATGCTTAGCTGCAAGTAGGCCAGCAAAATCTGTTTCTAGAATGTAAGGGGGGAAAAAACAGCTCTTAGTCACACAGATGGGAAGGCACGAGGGATTTTTTTCTGGAGTTTTTTGAGGCAAGGTTATGACGTTTCCTCACAGTGCACACTGTTGAGCATCACAAGGACTCCCACAAAAAATTAGCATACCTATTTCTAGAGTTGTGGACTACTTAGATGGGTACTGGTATTGCACCATAAGGAAAAAAAAAAAAAAAAAAAAAAAAAAAAAAAAAAAAAAAAAAAGAAAAAAGAAAAAATACACTGAGATACCCTCAAGTCATCAAAAGGCAGCAGAAGCCATGAATTTTACAGACAGTTTGAGGCAAGGCCAGTATTACAAATCAATATTAGAAATTTCACAGCAAAACTTAATGCCCTAGAAGACACCACTCAAACTACCTTTGTCAGACTGGACAACATTCAGGTTTCAGTATGTGAAGAGAGAATGTGTGGTTTCCACTAGTGCACAGGCAGAGAGGTGCTGACAATATATGCAAGCTAACTCAGCAGAAAATGATTAATGGGGGAGTAATCTGGCATGGTCTATGCTTTGATAAAAAATCTCCACACACCAGGTAACCAACATAGGCAGGATTGCAGGGGACATTAAGCCTCAGCACACACTTTTACAGAAATTCTTTCTTGCTGCTTTTCTTTGCAAACTTTGGGGTTATAAAGAGCTGTGGAGACAGAGTAAAGAAAAGTCAATTATTAAACCCTAACTCATAAATTAATTAAAGCTCCTGAAAACTACAGTGATTGTCACAGTCCCAGAGGGGGATTCCCCCAAAGCCTCACTTGCTGATGCAAAGATTTCAGGAAGGAAGAAGACACAGGTTGTAAGCTTTGCTTCAGAACATCCTGTGATTACACCCCACGTCACTTCAGCCTTGTCAAGTGCAGAGATCCTGCCAAGAGCCGTAACACCCCCCTCCCCAAACATCCACAGGAGATCCACTCACAGCTACCGCTGCCTCGGGGGGATCTCTGCACCCCGATGCTGCCCAGCCGGGGCCAGAGTCCTTCAGAGGCACTGGGCTTTGCGGGGGGGGCTCAGGGGGAACACTGCAACAGCTGCTAAACCCGAGCGGGAGGGAGCCAGCGGGGTGTGCCTGTGGCCAAAGGGCACGGAGGAGAGAGACAGCCGGACGGATTAAAGGGGAAAGAGGCAGGATTGGGAACGCAAACCGCCCTTCCCAACGGGAGAGGAGGAGCGGGGGCTTCGGGAAGGATGCCTGGAGATGACTTGGGGATGAAGTGTGCGGCGGCTGGGCGGGGGGGGGGGTATGGGATTACCTCGCTGGACAGGATGCTGCCGTTGGAGATGATGTCGGGCTGCTGGTCGGCGTAGCCGGTGACGATGGCCCCGCAGGGGTTGTGCTCGGCGTCGGTGCTGCGAGAGGGGCTACAGGGCTTGAGGAACATCAGGTCGGTCTTGGCGGACTCGGGGGTGAGGCAGACTTGGTAGCAGTAGTTCTGGTTGTGGTGGTGGGAGCCGAAGCTGCCCGACTCTTCCACAGGCACCTGCGCCGGGTTGCTGGGCACGTTGGAGCTCTGCACCAGCATGATGTCCGACTTGCTGAGCTTCTTCTTGCGGGCCCGCGCCTGCCGGCTGCAGCAGGGGCAGCAGCAGCAGCAGCCCAGGCAGCAGTCGCTGGCCAGGCAGGTGTAGATATTGAGCTTCTTCTCCTTCTGGCAGCGCACCGCCAGGACGATCATGGCCAGCAGGAAGATGAAGGAGACGGAGCCCAGGGCGATGATGAGGATGAGGGTGAGGTCGAGCGAGTTGTCCCCGCCGGAGCGGCTGGGGCGATGCTCGCCGGAGCCGCCGCCGCCGCCCCCCGCGCCCGCGCCCGCGGCCGAGGAGCCGCCGCCGCCGCCGGAGCGCTCGCCCGCGCCGTCCACCAGCACCACCTGCACGGCGGCGGTGGAGGAGAGCGGCGGCTGCCCGTGGTCGCGCACCTCGATGACCAGCTCGTAGGGGCGCTGCGGGTCGCGCTTGGCCGGCACCCTGCGGGCCGTGCGCAGCTCCCCGGAGCGCCAGTCCATGCGGAACAGCCCGGCCTCGTTGCCCCGCGCGATGCTGTAGGTGAGGCGGGCGTTCTCCCCGTCGTCGGCGTCCACGGCCGCCACCCGGCTGACCAGGTATCCCGGCTCGGCGCCGCGGGGCAGCGCCTCCCGGGCCGGGGTGCCGTTCCGGCCGGGCAGGGGGCTGACGATGGCGGGGGCGTTGTCGTTCTGGTCCACCACGATGATGTGGACGGTGGCGTTGCCGGCCAGCGGCTGCGGCTCCTCGCCCGCGTCGCGGGCCTCCACCTGGAAGCTGAACTCTTTGAGCTGCTCGTAGTCGAAGGAGCGGAGGGCGTAGAGAAAGCCGTTCTCGGAGTTGATGGAGACGTAGGTGAAGACGGACATGCCCTGGATCTGGCTCTCCAGGATGGAGTAGGCGAGGCGGGCGTTGGCGCCCTGGTCGCGGTCGGTGGCGCTGACGGCGTAGATGTAGGCGCCGGGCACGTTGTTCTCGCTCACGTACACCTGGTACACGGGCTGGCTGAAGCGCGGCGCGTTGTCGTTCACGTCGCTGACCCGCACCTGGATGGACTTGCTGGTGCTGAGCGGCGGCTCGCCGCGGTCCCGGGCCACCACGGTCAGCGTGTAGGCGTCGCCGCCGGGCTGCTCGCGGTCCAGCGGCCCCTCGGTGACGATGGTGTAGTAGTTCTTGAAGGAGCTCTTGAGGCGGAAGGGCGCGTCGCCCTGCAGCAGCTCGCACTGCACCTGCCCGTTCTCCTCCGAGTCGCGGTCCGAGACGCTGAAAAGGGCCACCACCGTGCCCGGCGCCGCCGCCTCGCTCACCGCCTCCTTGACGGTGGAGAAGCTGATCTCGGGCGCGTTGTCGTTGGCGTCCAGCACCCGCACCAGCACCTTGCAGTGCGCGGGCACGGCGTTGGGCCCCAGGTCCTTGGCTTGGACGTACACCTGGTACACGCTGCTCTCCTCGTAGTCCAGCTCGCCGCTCACCTCCAGGCGCCCGGTGCGCGGCGCGATGCCGAAGAGCTCCCGGGCGCGGGCCGAGATGTGGCTGCTGAAGGAGTAGATGATCTCGCCGTTCTGCCCCTCGTCGGGGTCCGTGGCGTTGAGCTGCAGCACCAGCGTGCCCGGCGGCGAGTTCTCCGGCAGCGACACGGTGTAGACGGGCTGCTCGAAGGCGGGCACGTTGTCGTTGGAGTCCAGCACCCTGACGGTGAGCAGGGCGGTGCCGGTGCGCTGCTGGGGCTGCCCGCCGTCCACCGCCGTCAGCACGTAGCGGTGCACCGCCTGCTGCTCCCGGTCCAGCGGCTGGTCCAGCACCAGCTCGGCGAAGCGGTTCCCGTCGCCCTGCGTCTGCACGTCCAGCGAGAAGTAGCTGTTGGGGGTGATCTCGTAGGTGCGCAGGGAGTTGGTGCCCACGTCGGGGTCGAAGGCGCTCTCCAGCGGGAAGCGGGTGCCCGGCGTGGCGCTCTCCGAGATCTCCACCGTCAGGTCGGGCTCCGGGAAGGAGGGCGGGTTGTCGTTGATGTCCAGCACCTCGATCTCCACCCGGAACAGCTCCAGGGGGTTCTCCAGGAAGACCTCCAGGTGCAGCAGGCAGGAGGGGCTCTGCTTGCAGATCTGCTCCCGGTCGATCTTCTCGTTCACGTAGAGCACCCCGGTTTCCAGGTTAAGCTCCAGGTAAGGGCTGCGGGAGTTGGGCGCCGTCTGGAAGCGCCGAGCCGAAAGTTTTGTAATGTCCAAGCCCAGGTCCTCGGCGATATTCCCCACGAACGTGCCATGCTCCTGCTCTTCCTGCACCGTGTAATGGAGCTGGCAAAAAGCCCCCTCCACCATCCAGAGCAAGGCAAAGAGGAATAGCACAACCATCTCCAGACGGGGAAAGAGATTCCCCCCTCCCCGACACCGCCGCTGCCTCCTCTTCCGAAAGCCACCGCCACCTCCTCCTCCGAAAATACACACTACAGTGTGTGTGTGTGTGTGTGTGTGTGTGTGTGTGTGCGCGCCGCGCGTCCCCGCGCCTGCAAGCGTGTGGAGAGAGAGAGAGAGAGAGAGAGGGATCGGGGGAGGGAGGGAGGGGGGGAGAGGTTGGTTTGGGGGGCTGGGGGGGTGCTAGATACTATTTCTTCTGATTCATGTCAGGATTCTTTTTCTCCCCCATCTCCCTCCTTTTTTTGTCACGGGTGTTACTGTTTCACGCGCTGCCCAAAGGAAGAAGACACGCGTCCCCACTTCATCTGTGATCTTCGAGATACACGGCCAACTAAAATAGCTATTAGCCGGCTGTAGCTAGAGACACACAGTAGCCCTCTTTTATTTATTCCGAGAGTCTTGGCACTGCACCGCGGCAGCAGCAGTGGCGGCGGAGACAGCAGCAGCAGCAGCAAATCCCAAGGAGGAAATTTTTTTGTATTTCAAGATTGTCCTCGGTTTGTCTTCCTGGTGGGAGTTGGAGGGTAGATGCTGCTGAAACAGCCGGTGGACATGCCCTCTTTGGATGCAAGGAAAAGGCAGAAAACCGCGAAATTAAAAAAAAAAAAATAAAATAAAATAAAATAATTACCCGCAAAAAGATTTCATATTTAAAAAAAAAAAAAAAAAAAAAAAAAAAGCAGAGAGCAGCTTAGCTACCCAAAACTTTCATTCCCTGATGTCCCTGGGATTTCCTTTTTTTTTTTTCCTTTTAATTCAAAGATTTTAGATTTTTCTCTCTTCTCTTAAAGGTCTTTCCTTTTCTTCCCTTATTGCTCTGAGCACGTTCATCATCATCATCATCATCACCACTCTGCTTTTACGGCGGTGCCGATCGAGGCGGGGATTTTCTTTCCTCTCTCGCCGCTTTTCGCGTCTAGCCCCTGTATCTGTGGTGTGTGGTGGTGCTGCTGCCGTCGCTGCTGCTGCTGCTGGTGCTGGGCTCCGCTCCCGGCTCCGCTCCCGGCCCGGCTGCTCTGATCTCTGCCAGCAGTTTCTGAGCGGGGAGCGCTCGGTGCGCTGTTTTTGCGCAGCGCCCGGCTCCTGCCAACCAATCGGCGCGCAGCACCGCCCCCGGGGGCGGTGTCCCATTGGCCGCGTCGCGCGTCGAGTGCGCTGCGTCACGGCCGGGGCGAGCCGCGCGCGGGCTGGGCGGGCGAGGCGGGCTGGGCGCGCGCCGGGCGCCTCAGTCGCCTCAGCGCCTCAGCGAGCTCTTCCCGCCGAGCGCCCGGGGATCCTTGCCTCGTTCCCTGCCTCGTTCCCCTCAGTCCCTGCCTCGCTCCCCTCAGGTCTCTGTCTCGCTCCCTCAATACCTGTCTCGCTCCCTCCATCCCTGCCTCGCTCCCCTCAATCCCTGCCTCGTTCCCCTCAGGTCCCTGTCTCGCTCCCTCAGTCCCTGCCCCGCTCCCTCAGGGCCACTGGATCGGGAGATCGCCGCTCGTTCCGCGCCCGGGTGAACGTCAACAGCCCTCCGCTCCTTGGAGAGAGGGAGTTTTTCCACCCGGCCGCCGCCAACTTTTCCTTTCCATTAATGCTTTCGGAAAGAAGCGCCAACGAAGGGAAACTTGGGGTTGTTATTGTTGTTGTTCCTATCCCCCCCTTCCCCGCCCCTTTGGTGTGTTCCACAGTGGAGAGAGCGCAACTTTCCGTCATTTCGTCCGTGCCGTGTTTGCAAACGGCAAATTTAAAGTATCGAGAGCCTGCGCCAGGGTTGTTTTTTTTTTCCGATTTCCATTTTGGAATTTCCAAGAGTGTAACAGGAGAGTGTCAGGCACGGTGGGAGAGGGAGAACGGGGAATAGTGTCTGTCATGGGCACTCAGGGCGGTGCGTGGGTATCCCTGGAGTGTGCCAGGGAGAGGAACCAGGGGAATCCAAGGGAAACGCTCCGGTACCGGCTGGCGGGGATGCCCGAGAGATCCACCTCCGTAAGGCTAACAAATGAATGAAGCAAGAGTAAAAGAGTAAAATACTTTTAATTCTTGGGGATGGGGGGGGGGGGGGGGGAGGTGTCTCCCCCTAAATGTTACTGTTTTTGAAGAGCAGCACAAAGCAGGGACGTGCTCTAGCCCCATCTCTAATCCATCAGTCAGCAGCGGCTCCCTCCACACGCCTCGTAGATGCAGTTCATCTACAGGTGCGTTTTCCTGCGGAAACGCAGGAATCCACTTTGGGATGGCGAGGCCCTGGCACAGGTTGCCCCGAGAAGCTGTGGATGCCCCATCCCTGGAAGTGCTCACCGCCAAGCCGGACGGGGCTTGCACCGAGCCGTCCTTGCCCACGGCAGGAGGGCTTGGAACCAGCCGGCCCCGCAAGCTGCCCTGCAATCCCGACCATTCCATTCCACTGCCGGTGTCCAAAGCCGGTCCCCCCGCCCCGCCCCTCCCCCGGCCCGGCGCTGCCGCGGGCGGCGGGCGCCCCCCAGCGGCCTCAGCGCCGCACTGCGCCCGGCAGCGCCGCCGCCTCCGCCCCGCGGGGGGACACGGCGCGGTCGGTCCGCACGGCGCCGGGACCCGCTCCTTCCTCCCGGCCTTCCTCCCGGCCCTCCGCCGCTCTCCGCCCAGCCCCGCGCTCCCCGGGCCGGCTGTGCGGCTGCGGCAGGCACAGGGGGCACAGGGGAGCGGCAGCCGGCGCGGCGGGCAGGGATATGCCTCCTCTCCTCCAAACTGCATCCTCTTCTCCCCTTCAGGGTGGCTCCCTACCCACCCCTGGGCTTTGTGGCAGCGCGGGGCACAGTCGGCGGGGCGATTCCGGTGGATGTTTTCCAGAAAAATTGAAAAAAAATCCGTCAGAATGCCCCGGCTGCTCCCGCTGCCCGTTGGATGCGGACGGACCTCGCTGCCTTTCCCTTTCCGTGCAGAAGCGCCGCCGCTCACCTGCCCGTCCTGCCGCCGGCTCCAGGCGCGGGCAGCGGGGATCGTGCCTCTCCCGCCCGGGGGGACCGGTGGATGCCCCGAGGGAAGCGGCCGCTGCCCGGCACTGGACGCGACCCCGGGGCAGCCCGGCTCCAGCCCTTCTCTCCCCGCTGCTGCCGGAGCGCCCCGAGCGGCCAGCTCTCTTTCCTTCGAGGAACGCGGGCAGCCCGGGCGAAACCCGGGAGACCGAGCCCGCCCGTGTCCGTGCCCCGGAGGCGGAGGGAGGGGGGGACACAGCCCCGGTCCGGCGCGATGCGGGGGCAGCGGCCCCGCGGGACGGGCACATGTTTATACCCACACACGGGTACGAGCCAGGGGGAGCCCGCCCTCCCCCGGGGGTCCGCAGCCCGGGCATCCGATCTGCCCCGCGATTCCCAGCGCGGCCGGGTCTCCATTTTGGGTCTCCGAGCGGCTCCTGGGAAGCGGCGGGATCCGCGGCCGCCCTCCCGCTAACGCCGAGTGACAAATCGCGCTTAGGCGATACGTGAACGAGAAAATGATTTATGGATTTTCACGACGGTCGGGGCCGATGAAGGCGACGTGAATTATCCGTCCTAATGTGCAATCTATCATTTTCTAATAACGCCGGGCTGGCCCCAACGCTGCAGGTATCGATTCGGCGCAGCCCGAGCGCTGCCCTGCCGCCGGACACGTACCCCCTGCAGCACCAGCTGCCAGCTGTGCGTTTACCTCTTCCTAAAGCCCGGGGCTGTGGACAGACCCCTGACACCGTGGCCTTTGGTTTTTTCCATCTGTCAGCTTTTAATTTGGCAATTTGGCTGAATGAAGACTAATGTTTCGTGCCACCGCGTTTCACTCTGTGCTGTGATTTGGAGATGGGAAGGGAGGATGCCAGTTTTGTAAATCCTCCGTGCTGACAGGGATGGCACCTGGGTGAGTCAAAGCTTTCCCCCCTGCCAAAATCCTCCTTGGCACCCCAAGTACAACGGGGCACTTTCTAACAAGGAGAACAGATGCTAAATCATACTTCTGCTCACACAGAGCTTCCCTGGCACCTCCATTTACCAACTCTCAAGGATGATTTTAAAGACAAAATTTTTGCATTTAACTCATACACGGTAGGAGAGTGAATCATCAACACACAAAAGTGAATTCATGTGCATAAGAGGGGGAAGAACTGCCAGATCTGGCGGGTGCTCAGCCCCAGGTCCAGCCTGTGCCAGTGCCCCAAGGCCAGGGCATCCCCTCTGCCCCAGCCGAGTTATTTTGCCCTTCATCACAGAGTTGCAGTGAAGTCATAGTGACATAAGCTATGAACAATCCCAATTATTTATCTAAATGGTTCCAAGTCTAAAGTATCACTTTCAAATTAAGAAGGACAAGCAACTCCTGGCCTTCCATGAGACAATATAAAACAGAGATGGAGAAGATGGAGGTAAAGAATTTATTTGGGGTCGGGGGTTTAGATAAATGAATACTGGGGAATAGGTGAGGAAATGCTGCATTTCTCATTAGCCAAGTATAGTTTTTCCATTGCTCAGACCAAAAGGAGTCACACGAGTAAGGAAACATCCAAGTGCTGTGTTCTGGAATAAACAATCACTATCCTTACCTGCACAATCGTATTTTAAGTTGCAAAAAGCTAATCCTCAGAGTTTAGCTGAGTCACCAAAATTATCTTTGGGATCCATTTTTGGTTCAGTCTTAGCTTCAGGCTGGGGAACATTGTGGCCTCTTCACTGTCTGGATGTTAAAAACACATTGAGAATTGGCCTCCCCTGTCCCTCAGAGGTCCTAGATTGTTGCTCCTTGTTTTAATAATAATTATCTTGGTTTAAAACCAACAAAAACAACAAAAACAAAAAACAACAACCCAACTACAACAGCAAGAACAAAACCCCACCCAGGTTCTTCCTCAAGAAAATGACAGCTCATGGTGCAGGAAAGATTACTGAAATCAATGACAGGATTAGGATTGTGAATAAGAAACAGAAGATATTATGGTTAGAAAAAGCCCACTTCCTAAGAGGAAGATGTGTATATATTACTGATGGGGCCATAGGAAGAAATTCTGGTTTATAGTGAAGTCGATACAGAACAATTTTGCAAATTAACTAAGAGGCCTGATAAAGGTTATTTGTATCAGAGGGGAAGGTTCACTGCCACCACTCCCTCAATGGATTTCTCTCTTAATTGCCAACAAGGAGACAAAACAGGAAGGCTAGACAATTTGGCTAATCAATAAAAAAAGCCTGTCTTCATGCTTGCCTGAGGAGCATTCCGTATGTCAGATCGATGTAGAAGCCACCAAAGTTCTTGCAGAGGTCACCAGTGATTAAGACATTTTCTGATGGCTTTTAAACAACCCCGGAGACAAGCATCTGCCACAAGGTTGAAGATGTAAGCAGAACTCGACATGCAATGACAATCATCACCTTCACACTTATGGGAGTGCTCGTGGTGATGAAAACCACTCGTAGTATTTATGACCTTAGACAGCTGTTTTAATAGGCAATGATCAAGTATGACTTCATTATATGCTCTGTACTCCACCAGTGATCAGATATATATGGAGCCTCTCCAGAAGGTTCCAGGAGTCTAGAACAGAATTACAGTGGATGCCTCCTGCAGGAGTTTCTTAAGGCCAGCTTCTGCCTCCTTTTCTTTGCCCACCCCCAAACATTAGATACACATTTCAGGGAGACTACTCAAGCAGCAAAAAGCTGTTCAGTGCAAAAGAGTAGATTGGTACAGTCTACTGCTATTATCCTGCCTTCTCCAGCTTTCAGAGTCTATCATAATGTTTATAACAAAAAGAAGAAGAAGAAAAAAAATCCCAGCCTGTTTCAATGACTTGTGATTTTAGCTGATTCAAGTCTGCACTGAAATAAATAGAAGAAAACTATTTTTTTCCACAGTTAAGATTGAACATTTTCTATCAGTCAGGCCTTTTACAGTGTCCAGGTCAGAGCAGCCAAGGTCCTGATCATATCAAAATAGTAGTTTCTGTATGCATGGCTTTACACTAACATTTGGCCTGATTCCTATAAGCTTGTCTCATGTCCCTTTACTATTAATGTAATAATTAGTCACAAATCTGACATTTTTTAACTCCACTTTTATTGCTGTGCTGCAGATACATTATAAACAAATGAAAATGACTTTATACAAGGTGATCAGTCAAAAATACTGATTTTATCTTTTTGCTTGCAGAAAGGAGGTGACATATGTATCTAAAATCACAGAAGATATTTCTTAACAAAAGACTTTTCAATAAGGCAAATTACTTATCATCTAGCTAGAATTTGCAGAAAGATAGTTTACTTCACAGATAGAGACCTGGTACTGAATCAGATGAAAAGAAAAATATGATCACATTGATCAGGAGAGAATAAATATATTTATTTTCTCTATAAATTTATTTTTTTATGGTATTGCTGAATCAGCTGCACACATTTCCTTGAACTTCATCAAAATACAGTTGACCTGTATCTGAATTCAACCAATGCTGCTAAGCTTGAATGATTACTGGAGCAAATGAGGACAAAACTACAGTGGAAAACTCCAGTTGTTTTAGACTCTGTAAGGCTTCTTATAATACACTCAAAGTCATAGGTAGATGTAGTTGCTCATGAGAAAGAAAATTGCACTGTTGATTTTCTTTTCAACAGCAAGTTCAGACCTTGAACTAAAGCACAAATTGTTTTGAGGTTCAGCTTGAAAGCAGTAGTTCAAATACAAAACTTCTATTCTTAAGACATAACACTGTAGTGCTTGACAGAATAAATACAAAAAAGCTCTAAACTTTAGATTGTTTGCCCAGAAGAATTTTCATTTTTGGGCCTCAGTGTTCCACGCATATATAATTACCATCATAATTCTATCATCTAAGTCATCGTGCCAACTAGGCAGCAGATAACAATAGCACCAACTAGGAAGGAAAAGGAAGAAGATGGCAAAAGAGATGTTATAATTATGTAGTCACCTAGGAAGAGTGCACACATCTGTATTTTTGTACCTATTGTAGGTGGAGCTCCTTGTACTACCAACATTCAAGACTGTATTTTTTGAGTTTCCCTTGGAAATATCATATGCTCAGATGCTTGCTTTTTCTCCTATAATGGCGTCTGTCTAGGGAAACTTTTCCATGGTCATACCCACCTGAATTTCAGTATTGAGGAAATCCCAGTTGCGAAGCAGTTTAGTCACTTATGAGGTAATGATCACTTTTTTTTTTTTTTTTTTTTTTTTTTTTTTTTTTTTTTTGTCTATGCTAAAATCTTTGCAATATTCAATTCAGAATCTTACCACCTCCACATTTTGGAATAGTGACTTTAGCAGATGGAGGTCTCAGGAGTACTCGTTGCCATTCTCAGGAAGATACACCAAAGGGATATGTCCTCCAAATCTCTTCCACAGAAGCTGTTCCTTGAAACACTTCCACACTCTCAGAAATTTATCAGTTGGTCTTTGAAAAAATCTGTGCTAGGCACCTCTCATCACAACTGCTTAGTGCTGGACTGCATGACAGGAACTGGGCAAGTTCATGTGTTCCACACAATTGCTGTGGAGGATGAACACTGTTTTTCTCAGAATAATTATTTCCAGGGTTCTGCAGAGCTGGGTGTAGATCTGAAGCATGTGCACACTTATCCATATACTTGCTACTCTCAGTGGTGGTAAGGAAGCAGGAGAAGGTGGAAAAGGAAAAGCATCTTTATAGAACAACAAAGAGTAGCAGAAAAAGGTGATCACAATTACTAAAGGATAGGGAAATGGCTATAAAAGTATAACTGCAGCAAAACAAATTGTAAGAGAGGAAATATATTTTTAAAAAATAAATCCAACCAACATTTAGACTCAAAAGCAAAACCAATCAGGCTATAACCACAAAGCTAAATACCCTGCCAGACCTTTTCAGCAGCTTCCTAAGTTCCTGCAGCCTAACAACAACAAAAGTTAGTTTCCTTTCCCTTTTCATTAGCAGGCTTTACATATGCATATGGAAAAGGCTCCTAACTGTGAGCTGTTACTTAATTAGGTAAGTAGGAGTAGTCTGTGCTATAGATTTCAGTGGTCCACACTCTATTCATTATGCAAGTTGGGGCCTAGTGTTGCTACAATTACAGTTTTTCAATTAAAAATCAAACCAGAAGCTTGTCTCCCTCACCAGCAGTGGGATCTCCAGAGGCTGAGCCAGCCTGGCTGCTGCCGCCTCACGGAGCTGCAAGGTTGCTCTGCTCAGCAGAGTCTCACAGCTACAGGGCACAGGGACAATACACCTCGCTCAGCAAAACTTTGCAAATGTGATTAGCAAAGTATGCAAGTTGCATAAGCAGGCTTAGGAAATGTTGGATTTCAAAGCTCCCGATGTTGTTGCTTCTAGTGAGCCTGTAAATCACGGTGATCTGTTACTAAAGGATCCCTCTCTGCTGCCTGTCAGTCCTGCAGTTTGTGCATTGGAGTGAGGCACTCTAAAGGTACCCAGTTTTTTATTCTCGGACAAGATCTTTCCCAAGAAGTCTTTTGTTGTTTGATCAGTGGGCACCATGAGCAGTGGTGCTGATGCCGAATCAGAGCTGGTTCATACCTGCAGCACTTTGGCTTCTGTTACAGTATCCAGTGCAGGAAGGAGGGAAAGGAAAGATCCTGCATCTAAGGATGTTGAATACCTGTGCTAGTGTGTGTTAACATGTAACATATACCCCGGGTTCCTTGGTTTTAAGAAAGGCTGTAATAGTGTTGCCAAGTGTGTTTTGTCATGAATGGGTGAATACTCGGGAAGCACTTGGGCGTGGTGAGAAGAGCTCCGGAGGTGATCATGATTTTAGAGGAAGAGGAGGGTTGGCACTCTGAAGAAGTCTGCAGCCGCATGTGACTGTCTCTTGGTATGCCCACAACAAGCTGCTGAATCACACCTGTTCCCTTTGATACTGGTGTTTTCTCATTCTGCAGGCTTTACTATGCAAATCTTTTTGAAGTAACACAAGCACATTTAATCATATGCATACGCTTACATGTAACTACATGAACCTTGATCTTGAGCTTGGAGAGATAGCTCTGCAAGATGTGCAGGTGGGGGAGAGGGGAATATAGCTGCAACCAAGTTCAGCAGCAGCAACGGCCAGCACAAGCGCGATCCTCCCTCTGGCGAGAACCTTTTAATTCAGTGCGCTTCTAAGCTCTCGGGAGAGGCTGATCAGCTCAGCCACTCGAGACAGCCAAATGTTACCCCCATGACTGGCAGGGTCACCCTGCTCCTCAGCACGGAGCCGGATCGTGCTGCTGCTCCTCCCGGCTGCCAAGGAGCAGTGCAGGGCACGGCTTTCCGCGGAGGGGGGAGAGAGAGACAGAGAGAGAGAGAGAGAGAGAGGGCATCATTCCCCCCACAGCAGCGTCCTGCCGCTCACGGAAAGCTGCGAGCCGCAGCAGGAGGAACAGTCCGGCAAATCCTGCAGCTGTGGGAGGCAGCAGCTGGATTGCAAAGAAGCCGTGTGATGTCCACGCAAAAGGAGGAGCTGTGCTCATTACAAATCAAAGTAGCGGTGCAGCCGTGGGGAGTGTCTGTCTCCAGAAGGCGGAGAGCTGGCTTAAAGAAGTGATCAGTCGGGAAAAAAAAAAAAAAAAATCGCATGGGCGCTGAGAAAACTCTATGTGAGCTAAGTACGAAAGTAAAAAGATTTGCAGGAAAGGGAGGGGAAAGGAAGTGAAGACAGGAAGGACTCAAGTTGTGGGAAGTGTTAAATAGAAGAATGAGCCATGTAAATGTGATTTAGGGCAGAGTGGGAAGATGTCAGAAATGTTGTAGGAAGGCTTGGATTTTCTTAGCTCTGAAAAGCATTTGAGAGTTTGCTGGCTTTCAGTGCTTCTCAAAGATTTCCCTGTAATTGGAGGAAACTTGGTGAAAGAGGATCATTGCTTCCTGTAAAAGGCAATGTCAAGAGCAGAGTGGGAATATTTTGGAAGAACTTGCGGCTTTTACTGGTTGTGCTCTGCTGCTGGCTTCAATTGGAAAAGCTTCTCCTGGAAGGATGTATTAGGAAGTTGTCTGCAGCTCTCCCTTGCTGCTGTAATGCTGTGCAGCAGGGATCTGGGGAGCACTTGTGTCCCCAAGTTTCCACCCCTGTGTAGTTCCCAAGAATCTGGAGCTGACCAGGAAATGAGGTTATAACATTCAATTTGCTGGAAAGAAAGGATATAGACATTTGACCCTTTGCTGTATTTTGCTCAGCACAGAAAGGAACAAAAGCACAATTAGGAAGGAAGAAATAACCTTTATGGCATGACCAAGGTGCTAATAAATAGCTTCAGAAATGCAGTTCTTATTGCAAACCAAGATAGAAAATCCAAATAATAATTGTATACATTGATTTAACAATGTAGCTATATGGGCTTACAGGATATTATTGAAGAATATTAACTGAAAATCCTTGACCACAATTCAGAAAATTATAGCATCATCAGAAGTCCTTCATCTACAGAACTGTAACATATAAAACTGTAAATTTGAATGCCCCTTTTTAGAATTTTCAGCAGGTAATAAATTACCACCTTGTGTTGTGGTCTCGGTGGGAAGAAGGAGAATAATACTTGATTGGCTCTCTAATCTGAGAAATCACAAAAAAATGGGGCTAGGCAAAAAAAAAAAAAGTATATAACTATTATTTTTTCCTGCCGAAATGAGCTTTCTGGGTAATAAAGTGATACTGCAAATTTCTAGAGGTGATTGCTGTAATAAAATGGTTTCCAGAGCTTATGTGCTTTTAGTGAAAGGAGAATTTGTCATTTGATGTAGTACCAATGTTAGTAGACAGGATTGTGCTCTTGCTTTGGTAGAGGTGGTGACTTGGGAGAACTGCCTCTGTCGTTATACATGTAAAACAGGCATAATATTTCTCCTCTATGAAAAAAGTGAATTAGAGCCATAATAAAAATGATTCCATACAGGAATTGGACTCCATTATTGCACAGGAGCCTACTTTGAAAAGGTTTCCCTTTAAGCCTCCCTACTGAAACGAGATCGAAGCAGAAATCTGTGCTTTGGGCATCCTAACAGCAGAAGTTTGGGAGATTTTTTGTAGTAACTTGGTGAGGTTTGGCAGCATGAAAAATGCAGTGTTAGAGCTTCCAGTGCTGCATCAAAAATGCTGTGGTCATGCCAAAATACAGCCTGGTATAAACACATTTGGCTTCTTCAAATGTCTTCAGAATACAAGAGAGAAGTTAATTTTGTAGTGGCAGTTGCACTGCTTGTCCCCTGTATGCTGGATCGTGGCTGCCATCTGTCTTGAGATGAAGAAGAAGTCAGTAGGTGTTACGTTTTCCTTGATTTGTCTAATCTGTTAGGACTGTCTGATAATCTGGAACCTGATGCAGCTTGTCCGGTTTGTTACTGCTGAGTAATGAGATGGCATGTCTGTGGTCCATCTATCCATGTGTAGAAGATGCTAATCATATCTTAGCAATCTAAAAAGCCTAGCAGAAATTTATGGAAATACTCAAGAAATTAGACTAGAGGTTTCCTTTGTACCATTTGGTTGCCAAGTGTGGCATTAGGCAATAATAGCTTTCAGTCTGTGAGTGTGGTAAAAAAAAAAATTACAAAGTCATTTAACCTTTTTGGCTATAAAAATATTGTGACTTTGGCAGATGTTCTAGTCCCACTTAAATCACTGGAGTTTTTGACACAGGTTTGGGTTTTTTGGGGTTTTTTTTGAGGGGGGTGTGATGAGCTCCTGGTTGTGTAGCCATGACTTCATTTGTCCTACAAATCAGTGTGTGTTTGTCAACCAGTTGGCAACCATTCTTTGATCATTTTGGGTTTTGCTTTTCATTTTCCTCATACAGGGACAGGAAAAAAAAAAAAAAAAAAAAAAAATAAAGTATTTTCTCTGTCACTCAGGGCAAAACAATAGAAGCCTTACCTGACATTAGGAATGATCAGTATCCAACCAGCATACATTTTAGTTAAAATCTTCTGGAATGATTATGTTTGATGCTATATTCCTCTTTTGGCCTTGGTCTACAGTATAGGTCCATGGACACACACACACATGTACAAGTGGGAGTAAAACTTTCAGTTACAGAAGTCTGACCTTGCATTTTGTGAACATGTGAAATGATGATGAAAAGCCTGTAGGTAATTGATTGGGACCTGGACAAAATGCAGAACCAGGACTCTGGAACTGGTAACACAGAGAGCATTTTCTGGAAAGAAAAAGTATGCCCCACTCTCACCCCGATTTTTGGCAAATAGTTTTTGTTTCAGTATGAAGCTGAGGGATAAAATAGTTATTTTTACTGTGAATAATGATAAATCTCAGAATTGGAAACAACTTCTATGCCTTGTTTTATCTTCATTTCACTTCCTCAAGCCAAATTAATTTGATTATATTGTGGAGCAAAATGCTGGAAATGTTCTTTTTTTAAAATATATGGAAAGTAAAGTAAATAGAAAGCAAGCATGTGTTCCTTTTTATTGTATTTTTATGGAGGTTATAACCAGAGTTATTTTCCTCCAGATTTAATCTGAGTTCTTATAAGCAGTTACTCTTATGGAGTCAGTATGGACCAGATCCAAAGTTGTTCAAGTAAAATAGCAAGATTTCCAGTGATTTCAGTGTTCTTTTGATCAGACCCTTAATCTTTTTAGAAAATGTTAAGCTTAATAGGACAATTGTGTAAATGGTGCTGATGGAATTCTCTTTTATGCCTAAAGGAGAAGGTGGAGATTTACTAAGTGGTTGTCCATAAGTATTGTTTTACTTCATTGTCATTCTGTTCCCTTTCCAGCTGTTTTGTATATAAAAAAGTTAAAGTAAATCCCTTTTTAAAGGTTCTCTATTGTGTTAAGGTACTTAAAGTTTAATGTCTTTGTGTCAAAGAGCTTTTATGAAAGAAGATTTGTCCTGGCATATCCTGTAATAAACATCTGGAAACTGCAGGGGTTGGCCTATGGTGGCTATATAGCAAGGATACAATTTAACTAGCTGGCTTTACATCAGGATTAATTTCCCCCTTGGTTTGTTTTTTTTTTCGGTTGGTTGGTTGGGTTTTTTTGGGGATTGTTTTGGTTTGGTTTGGTTTTTTGGGTTTTCTTTGGTTTGGTTTGGGTTTTGTTTTGTTGGTTTATTTATTTTTTTTTTCAATTTTGTCTATTCACTCATTTATTTTTTAAGTTGAATTTATATGTCCTATCTTGGTCAAATGGTCTTAAATAGTCTTCTGATTGGTAGACAGCAGAAAACTCCTCATCTGGGATTGATATTGAAAGGGCTGTATGGAAGCAGATTAAATCTCTGTATGGCATTCACTGATTAAATGTTGGAAGAGCAAAGTTTCTCATCTCTAAAGACAATTTCCTTTAGTGCAAAATATATAAGAAAATGAGTATTTTTAGATTAATCAAAAGAAAAAGCTGCCACAGAGGTAATAGGCATCATTTGCATGTGGGCCAGAAGTTTAATTAGGATTTAGCAAAACAGAGAACTAGAACTTTGGCCCTTGTGTTATAAAGCAGAATTGAAAGCCCTTAAACAGTTAGGGAGGGGGAGGGAATTTCAAGGTTTTTTTACAAAATGAAAAGGGAAAGACAATGCATAGTTCCAGTAGTAATAATGAAGAGGAGGAAAAATTGCAGAAAATAGAAGAAAGGAATAAAGAAATAGAAGTTTGCAAAAGTCTCAGAGGGAAAATTAGGTAAGGAAAGCTCTAGAAAACAAGAAGTGGAATATGAAGTAGTAATTCCTTTGCTACATTTATAGTCCTGTGAATGAACAAGCAAAACCAAAATCCATATTTTGGATGTGATGATGCTGAACGGTAATGATCTGTAATGGCAAGAGTCAACATCAAAGTTCTCAGATGACAATAGAAGGCTTTAGAAAATAATTTTAAGTGTATGACTTAATCGGTAATTCTTAGAGAATTATTATCACTGACAGTCCAGGAACAGATTAATTGAGTGGACATGCAGAAATAGAGTTATCATCTCCCCAATTTAGCTGCACTTACCTAAAGTGCAGCTTGACTCTTCCAGACGAAATGGGGCTGGGTCACTCAGGGTGGAAGTGAGTGGAGTGAGTCAGCCCTTGGACAGAGGCACAAACCTGGATTCAGTCTTTTGAGCAATGGAAACAGCATTTCCATGTGCCAGCAGTGCTTGCTGAAACCAGGAACGGTTTACCAGCACAGCACCACTAGGAGTACTGTGGAGGAGATGCTGACCAAGGACCCAGGGGAAGCTGGTTCACCTCAGGACCTCATAGTCCCTCAGAACTCCCCTGTGACAATTCCCCACAGGCCTTCCAGCAAAATCAAGATTTTAACTGCTTTGAGGAAAAAGGAGAAAAATAAAGATGGAAATGATAAATGCAAGTGCTTCCAGATACTTGCAGGTATTCAGTGTAAGTGTCTTTGTTCAAAAAGTCCCCAGCTCTGTTTGAGTCTGAAAGAGGACAAAATTTGCTTCTGAGGCATTTAAAGCTAATCTTGTTCTCATTTGTGTGAGAAGATAAATCATGATGCTTATGAAACTATTTCATTGTAATTGTGTGTGTTAAAATATGTTTAGCATACAGGATGGTCTAGATTTAGTCCTTGGAAGTTTTATTTTATTGCTCTGTGTAATTCACCTGTACTTCCAATCTATAAAAAACGCATATTACGAAGCTGCAAGCAAAGTCTCTGCTTTGTATTGTATTTCTCTGCTGTGTTGCCTCTGTTTTTTCTGAAGAGACCTGTCTTAAGAGGCCACACTTTCTAAGCCCATAGACTTATTAGCCCCAACTGCTAATAAATGCCAACTAATATTAATTACGGTGTCGATGTGTGGTTCACACTAGGAACAGCAGGATTACTTTTAGAACCAGAATGGATGCAGTCTGCTGCAGCAGTATGAGCAGGTAGCAGATCTTCCCAAGCAGGGGTCATCTATAAATAAAATTCCTCAGACCAGAACCATGCAGACTTGTGCATTTTGAAGTTAATCAGTGCTCACATGAAGCCTCTCTTCCCGTCATTAATCTTTTAATGGAAAAGGGTGCAGGGAAAACCCACCCTCAGGCATTGTCTAAGTTTGGGTTGTGTTACCCTGTCGAACCTATGGACTCATGCTTTTATTTATATCCAGAGCCCATAGTGGGAGAAGACTGCAAGAGGCATTAACAATGCCCTTTTTCCTTTCTCCCAGCATAACTCAGATGGGATTATGGAGTGCTCAGATGAGTTCACTGCTCTGAGCACATGGGGAGCTGCGATCCCTTCTCTCTTCTCTCCCCTTCTGCTTTCCTGATGCCCTTCTAAGGCATTTTCTTTTTCCTTCCAACTTTCCAGATGTGATTGTGCCATCATTTTATTATGTACAGAGGTGACTTCAGATTTATGTGGCTTGTGTTCTCCTCTCTTTGGTGGCTTGACAGGTTATGTGGAACCTACTTGTCCACAGGAACACTTAAATCAAGTGCCCTGGGTTAGCCTCAAGTCCTCCACCACAGACTTCTGCTAGACCAGACATAATACATGCCTCAGATATGATGACTTTAAGTATTTTAATTACATGGATATGTGCTGCAGGATCAAATTCCTCAGAGAATTTCGTCCTTAAAATCTATTGATTCAGACGATTATTTTCATTAATGGGAAAAAAAATAATCTAGAATACCTGTTTGAAACTGACTGAAACAAAGTTTAGTTCTGGTTTTCATAGTTCCTGCAGTTATGTGAAATAGTGGAGTTCAGTTTAATTGACCGTGCACAATGTGTTTGCACGTTGCTAATTTCAAAATCTGAGGCTTAATGTTAAAGTTAGAATTTGAATGACATAAATAGACAAATACAAATTTTTTATATACGCCAAACTTCTCACTTGCTATGATGCTAATGCTTAGATACCTTGTTTAATGGTAGTTAATACAGTGATACTGATTTTGTCCCTGCTGTGTTCATTATTAACCCCAGAAGGCAATGGAAATTCTATTAGACTCAGTACTGGATATTAATACTGTGCCTGACTATGTTGTAAAAAAAAATGAAAAAGGAGCCTGCAAATATTTGTAAGTTAATTGCCTGACTTGGAAACCACTAATGTACATGAATAACATTTACTCATAGAGATTGTCTCAGTAAATTCAAAATCTGTCCAACAGTAGTTGTCAAATAAGGCCATAAATCACACCTTTATGGAAAGTTTTTAAAAAAATTAAGGAGAAGGCACTCTCAAAGTATTATGGAAACTTGAGAAGTTTTCGTGAACAATATTTTAAAGTCATATATAATTAAATAAAGGAACTGGTCAAGGTTTAAAAATAAAGAACCACAAGTTAAGCTCAGTTTGCCTATCTTAAAAAAAAAATAAATCTGGGTTAGCCATCTGCTCATAGTACCTGTTTATATTCTACCTGACAACAACAGCCACCATTCACACCTGGTACACCACACTCAGTGGCTGAGTTACACATGCCTGCACATGGGTTTTAATTTATTTTTGTGTCTGGCCAGTGTTGCAGCAAAATCAGTGACTGGGCAATCACCTGAGCCATGAAGGAGCCTGGCACTCAGCTTTCACATGGAAAGCAGTGTGGGGACAAATGTTTCACATAGCCTGCCTTATGGCTAAATGAAAATGGTCCACCAGGGTTTCAGCTGTGCCTTGTTTACCTGAACAGTGAGTTGGGATAATGTCACTACAGTGAGTAGGAGAAAAAAAATACACAAGCTGATGGCCTAACAAAATTCCTGTCTCAGAGAAAGTGATTTCCTATATCTGGCTTCCCAGGGTGTCAGTCCTTGTCTGGGATGGTTAATTGAGATGCATATAGCCGGGTGCAAAGAATCTCTGCAAATTCAGTGGGAAGTTTGGGAAGCCAGTAGTCATGCCCAGGGCAGTCGTTCAGGAGGGTGACTGCATTGGAGGATGCAACTGCAAGGCACACAGTGTCTTTGCAGCAGCCTACATGCAGTTGCAGTCTTTTGTGGATCTTGGTGTAGTGAAAGAGGTGCATCCCAGTGGCCCTAGGGAGTAGGAGAGGATGAATGTTGTCCTTTGAGCGGGGTTAATTTCTCTTGTGACCTGAGGTGGACCTCTCCAGCCCTGTTCTGAGTGCTCAAAGCCTGTCAGCACTAATGCACCTTGCACCCCAGGTTCCAGGAGTTTCTGTGTGCCCGGCTAGGGAGGATGAGTTGAGATGTGCAGGCAGGACCATCAGTGCAGCAGCCTGGGGTGCCCAGTGGGTGCTGATGCTGAAGCCAAATGTGGGTGAGGCTGTGTGGTGGCAGGTTCCATCCAGGCCTGTGTCCCATGGCATGATGTCACAGCAGGACAGCAACAGCTCCTGGATCACTGTCCCTGAAGAGGCTTGGGTGACACCAGGGCTGTTATCAGCAGCACTCTGGTGTGCAGAAGCTGTCCTGCTGCCAGGATGTGAAAGGCGGCTGTGGCAGGGCATTGGAGACACCACTTAAGAGGTGTTGAGGGGGAGGAGAGGAGCAGAGGGTTTTTGCAGCAGGAAAAACACCTCTTCCCCAGCTGTTGCAGTGCAGGGGGGAAGAGATGCAGAAGTTCCTGCTCTATAACTCTGTGGAGCCAGAGGAGCTCCCAACTCTCAGGGAGCTCAACACCATAGGTAAGGCCCCAGGGGTGCCTTGCAGGAGCACTGTCAGTGCCAGGATTACATGGAGGCGAGCTGTGGAGGCTGGGGCCATAGGTGGGACCCTTCTGGAGGGTACAGACTGCTACAGGAGAGCCTGCTTTGTTGTGCCTTGGAGCTCAGAGGTGCCTTTGGTAGCTGTGATGTCCCACCCTTAAGGAGAAGGGAGCACCCAAGATTCATAGATGCTTGTGGTAGAAGTGATGTCTAAAGATCACTTGTTCTTTTTATATATTTTTATGTGTTCATAAGTCTGTAAATTACTATTACATCATTATATAGCTCTTAGTATTTTTCCTACCCTTTCTCTTAGAGTAATGACTTAACAGGCATCTGTTAATGACAGATAATAGATTCCTGAAATACTCTTTAGTCTTACTTTCAAGAAGAGAACCTGGTAGTACATTTTGTTTTCCGATCAGAATCTGAGAAGAGCAAGAAGTGGAGCAAAGAAGCCCTGGAGAAACTCCAGTGGGGCAGTATCTGAGGAAAAATTACCTAACCAACTGCTCTTCTAATTGGACAGAGCTTGTTAGATATGATGATTTGTTAAACTTATAAAATTATTGTGGAAATCTGATGCCAGGTGTGTCCATGACCACTGGGACACCTGGAAGTTTCCAAATAAGGGCCTGCTTTTTCTTTTACTATTTTAGCAGTGCTGCAAGGGTTTTTCTCTTATGACATCAGGCAACAGAAGGGAAGAGCAAAAATCAGAGTCTCGGGTTGGTTTTCTCACCCGAGATTCAGGTTGTTTAAAGTCCTTGGCCCTCTAAAAGCCCCGAGTCGCATTGGTACAAAGAAGCGGAGTCTTCAAGGCCTTGTTTTCTGGTTTCTCAAGTTGTTTATTATTTGATATCACAAAGTTTTTCTCCGCTCCCAGCCGAGGTCCGGACAGCGGCTGGGACACGAGGCGACTGCCCACCGATGGGACGTCACCTTACATTTATACAGATAATTACGTATAGGTTATTTACTATTTCACACCAATGCCTAGTGCTTACACTAAGAGGGTCACTTCTGCTTTGACCCAATCCACTCTAACTATCTTGTTTCATCACCACCCCAGAAGATGGAGGACGAGGAAGAAGGAGAGGGACACGAGGCACCACCCAAATTCCACCATCTTGTCCTCCATTTACCTCTATTCTAAGAATCCTAAAACTACTGAATTTTGTATGTTCTACTGTATTAAACTACTATTTTCACTTCCTGGTGATTTGCAATTCCTCTCCTAATGCTGGAAGTTTCTCCCATGGGCTAAGATCAAACTCAGTGTCTTCCTGGGCTCTGTGCCAAGGTTTCCAACCCCCCTGGACCGGTTCCACACCCCCCTGTCCAGAGCTCAAATTCTCTTTCCCAGGTCTCAGGTCATCCAAGGGGATGTCCTGGACTCCAACATCAGAGGGTCCACAGAAACTCACCAAGTTTTATTAAAAAAATTGTAAAGTTGGCATGGAAATTTCTGTGTTAGTCCCTGACTTACTGCTATAAAAACACATGGATATAAGTCCAGGCTCCTGGGGGCTCTGACCAGGCTTGGTAGGGGTATCTTTTTATAGACAGGTTTCTTGCTTTCTACACAAATTAGTTATGTGGAGTCTCTTCTTTCACACCTCTTGGGAAATAGGTCAGAGGGCTTTTGTGGGGTCTTTGGTGGTCTTGATTCCCCCTACAGCCCAATTTTTGGCCTCATTCCTGCTCCTGCACTGTACTGTGTTGTGCTTATCTCCAGGATCTTGAACAAGGATGTTTGTCCCAGAAAAGTGCTGCTCTGCTTCCACATGGCCCTCTTCTCCAGCCCCCTTTTGTCCTTTCCCACAGGGTGTTTATACCAACAATCTTTGGTTATTACCCACAGTCATTGTCTGTTTTTACCAACAACCCTTGGTTAGCTCCACAGCCATCCAGCTGTGGGTGTTTTACACACACACATTTAGCCCCCTCTGGGAATCTACAGTAGCCCAGGCCTCCAGGCACTGGCAGTGTCTAAAAGTGAAAATTACCTTTGCAAAACTACAGCCTGCCTTTCCTCTCCAGGCCTATCTTGGACATAAGGCAGGCTTTGAGCCTAGGGGCACTCAAGAACACAGCTGGGCAGCCCCAGTCAATGAGGATGCTTATTCTTGGCAAGGGGGAGCTTGAGAGCACTCCACTGTCACCTGCATGGGTAGGGGCATAGGGGGTGATGGCCTGTGCTGACTTCAGGGCATGGTATGGCTTTCGTTTGCTCTCCAGAAATCTGCAAAATCTGGTCTGCAATCTCTCGGCACATCTACAAGCAGCTCTTGCAGAAGAAGGTGAGTCTTGCCTCCTGCACGTGCCTCATCCTGCCCCTCTGGTGCTGCAGTGCAGGGCCCAAAGTGCCATCCCCAGGGCCATGCAAGTCATGTGGCAGCCTCCTTACCTTTGGGCAGTCCTGCCAACACTTTCTCTTGCTTGTGTTTTCAGGCAGTGGAGATTGGAATTGGGAGTTTTGCTGTTGTCCCAACTCATGCCACTGTGGCAGAGGGTAAGGTTTTGCCTATTGAGAGACCTATGTTCATTCTGAACAAGCCTGTGAAGATGTTCTACAGCCTTGAGAGCGAGGAGGCCAAAATTCCTGGTAAGAGAATGGGATCCTTTCCTTGCTCAGGCCTTACAATTTGGCTTGGTGCCAGCACCTCTAATACAGCAAACAAAGACTCTTCTAATCTGCAAAGTGCTGAGTGTGGGCACAGATGTGGTAGTCCAGCACCCTGCTCCTCCTTGAGCAGCCAGCCTGGTCTGCTCAGCTCCTCTATGCTCCAGCTGGCTGCTCACAGCAGGAGGCAAAGCTTTGCTTGGACTTTCCTGTACATTCTGGAGATGTGGATGAAGTTGAAAGGGGGGCACTGTCCACCAGTGTTGCCTGAAAGCTGGGCACTGATGACCTCTAGTTTCTACGGAAGAGAGACACTGTTACTTTGTGCTTGTTTGGCAGAGGAGACACCTATTGTTAACCCGGACTTTGAAGCAATCACTGCCAACACCCACTTTCGCCATGAAATCGTGGATCATTGTGTGCAAGAGACCCTACTTTGCTTTGCTGGGGCCCTCCGAGACAACAAAGAGGTGGAATTCTCCTTCAGGGGCATCGGCATCCTCGCTGTGAGAGCAAAAGTGGTCACCATGAACTTCTTTGATGCCTGCTTGCTAGAGCTGGATACAACAGGAAACATGCTGCAAGCCCTTCTTGAGGTGAGCTTGTCACTTCTCTGGGATTCCTCCTCATGGCTTCATGGCAACGTGCTGTCAAAACTTTCCAGCTGCCTTGTCTGGACTGTTGTCACCTGCATCTCCACCCAGTCATTGAGGCACACTCCCAATGAGCTAGTCCAAGTCTCATGAGTGCCTCAGCCCCTTTGAGGGAGAGGCTAATGGCATCAAGGGAGAAGGTGTGTGAGGCTTTCTGAGAAGCAGCCTTTGTGTCTTTGAGGACCACGGTCATTTGCTACCATTCTGAGCAACCAGCACATGTTCTGGATTTCTGCTGACCTACTGCTGTTCCCTTCCAGGACCCCAAAATGATGAGCATTGTTGCCTTTCCAGGCCAAAACGATTTTAGTCGGATCAGTCAAGAGGTTATTTTACTGCCAAGGTGAGCAGGATGGCTGCTACAGCCCTCAGCTTGTCGAGCACCTGTTTAGCCACTGTTTTCGGGGTATCCTCCTGCTGAGGCTCCTTTCCAGCAAAACTTGGGCAAAAGCAGCCACTTCACAGGAGAGCTTCCCTCTCCACTGCTCACTCCTCCCTGGCTTTGGAGATTGCAGATGAAGTGGCCGTTCTGCTCTCAATGTGCCCAGAGAGAGGTGAGAGGGTCTGTGCAAGCATGTGCATTCTGTCCTCCAAGGACTAGGCAGTGTCCCCCAAAGACATGTGCCAGCAGCTTGTAAGTGTCAGCCTCCAAGAGAGCCTGTTACCCCAGGTTTACCCAGCTGGTGCCTTCTTGTTTCCAGCCTTGTAGTTGAGACCCCGCACCAGCCGTCGGCCCATCCGGTTTCCCTGAAGCCCAGAAGAGCATCGGCGCCTTGGGGTGCGGCTGCCCGCAGAGGTATGTCCCAGCTGAGGGATGGCAGGGACTGTGTGTGCTCTTGCCCTTGGGTCACTGTGGGGGAACCTGTTATGGAAGAGGCTTTGAGCTGTGAGGAGCCCCTGCAACCCAATTTCCACAGCGGGCCCCATGGGATTCCTCAGTACCTTCCCAGCTCTTTCCACTGCTGGGTCCCTTCTGCTAGCAAGGTGTAAGAGTGAGATGAGAAAAACCTGGGTTTTTTTGAGAAATGCTCTGGAGTGGTGGCTGGCTTGGTGGGAATTCAGTTTTGGAGCAGATCCAGTGTGGGCAAAAGGAAGAGGCCTGCCTGGAACTGTGACTCCTAGGGGTGGTAAGGATTGTCAGTGAGCCTCGTGTAGCACGACTGCACAGCTGTGCCACCCGTGCTGTCCCCCATGATCTCAAAGACTCTGTGCTCTTCTCTTGTCTCCTGCTTGCAGTCAGTGTGCTGGATCCAGTGTTCCTGGCTCGGCGGAGGATTTCTCAGGTCAGCCAGCTGTCGATGGAAGCCGATCATGCTAGAGACAAGGAAGCTGGCCCAGGCGGGTGAGCCTTGTCGAGGAGTGCATGCCCTCAATATCACCCTCATTGTCACTTGTGGTAATGGCTGATGCCTCCCTTGTCTTGGTGCGTCTGCTGATGCCAAACAGCCCTGCAGACACGTGGTCCTCCTGCTGAACTGCTGGGTGATGCCAGAGGACAGGCTGCAATCCCACAGATACAAGCTCACACTCGGCTCCCACAAGCTCAGACTGTTGGCTGTCCTTTATAGGCACCTGGCCCTAATCCAGGAGAAGACTGAGATGATGCTGAAGCACCCCACATCTCCAGCTCAGCAGGGGTTGAAGACCACTGCAAGCACTAGCCGACCCTCAGAAGTGGTAGGTACACCTCAGGGTTTGGCCAGTCCTGTGTCATGGCTTGGGCTCTGGGCCAGGGCAGGACACATGGTCCCAGCCCTCCTGCCCTGCCCAAGCTCAAGGTGGCTAACACTGCTTGTGGTCTGTGCATGTCTTCCTTCAGAGAAGGCACCCCCTGTACACTGAGAAGGAAGAAAAGGAGCTCCAGCTGCTGCTGGCATCCAAACGCCATGAGGTGGAAGCAGAAGTGTGGCGCAAATACTTTGCCAACCGAGCGGTCACTGAGTACGGACAGGTACGACATGCACTGTACAGCCCCCAGGAAAAGGATGTTTTACCTTTGTGCTCAGTGACAGCAGAGCAGAGGTGTCCTAGAACAGCAGCAGTGCCATGGCTGGGGTGTTCTGCCTGCCTGCTGCCCTGCAGGAGGAGCTGTCCCTGAGGCCCCAGGATGGAGTGTGACACCGGCTGTGGCATGGGCTGTTTGCTTTGTGCCCTCTCTGTGAGGGACCAGCTCCAGAGGCTTGTGAGCACTGAGCCAGGCCTGTGCAAGGCACAAACACTTTGGCTGAAGCCTTGAGAGGAGCCCTAGTTATTGTTGGCAGTGCTTTAGGAGAGCCTCCTCTGCCTTTGCAGACCTCTTGCCCCTACGTGTTTGAGGATCCCTATCGCCCTCCCGACATCCTGAGAAAGGCCTACTCCAGGAAGCTGAAGGAGAGGGCAAGGCAGAGGAGGGCAAAGAGTAGTGGCTTAGAGCAGCAGGCACAGCTTCAGTTCTTGAGCAAAGTTCTGGAAGAGTAAGTGAGGTGGAACAAGGGCCCCTAATGGGCCCTAGAGCAGAGGGATGGCCTCGGCAGCACTGCCAGGAACCAGGAACGCTGGGAGCCCTCCTGCCCAGCCACAGAACTGAAGCCCTTTTTCCTGTTTTCTTTAGCAAGGGTGTGCAGACCAGTCTGTTGAAACACTGAGGAGAAGGCCCAGTGACTGCCAGCCCTGCCAAGAATCTGCAAGCAGCCCTGCAGAGACTATTGTTCACAGTATTCATCCTTTCCACCAGCAGAGCTAGGTGGCAGGGGCAAGGACTGCCTTAGCTAAGGAGAATATTCCAAATAAAGGTTGCAGTGACCACGCTGGTGTGTTCATTGACTTTCTTTGCAGACCCCTGCAGACCCATGCTCAAAGAGCAAACGGGCTGAAGGTACCTGGCCCTGCCATGATGTGGTGACAAGCCATGGGACTCAATAAGTGACATCCTTTCCTTGGTAAAGGGCATGGGGGCTGCACAGCACGGCTTCTCTGCATCCAAACACCAATCTGTAACCAGGGGCCTGTGGCTGATTTGATCTGGCAAAAGCAAACAATGGGCTTGATGCTGCTTGAAGAGCTGCACTTGAAGGAGAAATATGGTTCATCGAAGGCACTCCTTAGTTTAGCCTGTGGCTGACCCTCAGGCACCATTCAGTGGCCTTCTTGGGAGAAGGCTTATTCACTGCAGGAAGAGAGGAACTTTTGAAAGTGAGAAATTCCTTTTTTTTTGGCAAGGTAGACTACAGCATGAAGAAGAAAGCCACGACCTGGAAAGGTAAAAGAGCACTAGCAGCAGCATATGCAACTGTGCCAGACCCTGTCAGACCCTGAGGTCTCTGCTGGGACTGCTACTGCTGAATATCATCTCCCTTAATGCCATAGCTAGTGAGATTGAGTGCAGCCTCAGCACATTTGCAGGTCTCTTGGGAGCAGGAGCTAGGCTGACAGCTTTGGACGTAGCTCTTCACTCTGTGGACTTTATTACAGGACTAATCCAGGCACCAAGCAGATAGAAAACCTTTTTGGCTTCCTCTCCAGGTTCCCAGGCCTACCAAAACATAATTTCCTGACTCTGCTGCTGTCTGGCAGCATACCCACAGTGGCTGGGTTTTAGCCAGGAGTCTCTGGTGGCATTAGCAGCTGGCTTGACAGGGACAGAGATGACACAGGGTTGTGAGGGCAGACTTAGGTATTTGAAGTCACATTGCATTTTGATTGCAAACTTAGGTCTTAGGTGATTAATTGGTTATGTGTGTTACCTTTTTTTTTTTTTTTTTTTTTTTTATTATCTGGGGCACTGTTAGTGTTGAGAGACTGAGGGAAGCAGGGGATATTGGGCAGAGCAATACTTTCTTCAGCAAAGAAGGAGCAAAGCAGTGGGACTGGGGTGGCAGGGGAATTTTCCTAACCCAGCCTTGCCTTGCAGAGGGGTCTTAGGCCCTGGGCAGGATGCACTGGCACTGGAGAGAGGTGGCTTTCTGCCCTTCCCTGCCCTTCCCTGCCCTTCCCTGCCCTTCCCTGTCCCCCAGGAGTGTGACCCACCAGGGTGGGAAGAAAGCCATGACCTGTAAGAGAGTACCAGCAGCAGCAGCTTCTCACACCCATTGATGCTTTGGTGAAGGCTGACCTGAAACAGACTGAACAGAGCTAGAGAATAGAGTAGGTATTTATTAAAAGACCTTTAGGATACACCTTGGGCAGGGCAGAGCCTGGCCAGGGTTACACCCAAGGTCGACTAAGAATGGTCACAAAATGGGTGACCAGTCACGAGGTCTCACACTTTTATAAGTTTTGGTCGATTTGCATATTGGGATTTAATTGTCCAATTACAGCTCCAGGTTGTGAGGTCCCATCCTTCTTGTTTCTCTCTTCAGTCCATCCTTGTTTGTGCTTTTGGGCCTGAAAGTTGTCCTTGGTCTTCATCAGAAAAGGGATTTGTTTTGTCTCCCTACTCTGTGAAGAGAGCTGACTAACAGTTAATATGAGGCTCAGAACATCCCTAGGCAGCACAGAATCTGAAAAACGTGAAAACTAAAATTTAAGGCATCTTTCCTAGATAAGGAGACTTCACTCAGGCCAGACCACATTCATTTTCTAAAAAGTTAGCATAGTGCACCCAAATTCCTCGAGTGCTGTGTTGAAAATATGTATTAATTTTCAGCACAGAGGTGCAGCCAGAAAGAGCAGAACAAAGCTAATGTATGTAGAGATGTTTTCAGTCTTGTACCTTTAGAAAGAAATCTGTAGGATAAGAGTATCATAGCCAGCTTTTGTTTGAAGATGCTGTGGATGATTTAAAGTAAGATAAACGTCTGATGATTGACTGCCCTATTATGAGCAAGTGCTTCAGCACTGTGATTTAAAACTCACACCTGCTCCCACAAAGCTGGGGCAGAGCTTTCAAATGAACTGTGTGTTTAGCCAGAAGCCCAAGAAGGACTAATATTCAGCTGGAATGCCTTGGGAAAGTATCGCTCACGTTGCTGGAAGTCAGTGTAGCAAGCTGCTGGTGAAACTGGTTTTGCTTTGATTAGCATTTCGCTTCTCATGATCAGCTCCTTGCTAGGGAGCACAGTGTTTCAGACTTTGGCAAATAAAATAAAATAAAATAAAATAAAATAAAATAAAATAAAATAAAATAAAATAAAAAGACTGGCCTTTCAGAAAGGTGTATGCTTACATATTATTCTGCTTTCAAACAGCTAATGTATAATCATCATGCTTACATTACTGGCTGTTGTCTTTTCATGTTAAGTGACTGAATTATTGCCTGAGAATGTTATGTGCTCACATAGACAGAAGCCTGTTGCAGTGGTAAGGCAGGCATTCTTTCAAGATGTGATTGCATTTTAAAAAAGTAGTCTGTTACCAATAGGATGTGGAGCAGTAACCCTTGCTCCTAAACATAGATGGTAATCTAACCGGAGCTGTAAAAACTGACTTCTTGAACATTTGGTGAAACTTCTAATCCTTCTGGGGAAATAATTGTGTGTTAATTAAGAGCTGGGATTCCACGAGGCTTATTAGCTGTCTAGCTGGATCTGCGAAGCAGAAGGTTGAGCAGAGTTTAACTAAAATGTAGAACTGTTAATTAGTCTACTTTCTTTCTAGTCTCCTTTCTATTTCCCTGGTTTTGGTTTGTGTAGCACACTCTGAATGACCCGTGAGAAGCTGCTGCTACTGTGCTTCTGACATGATAGCTCCCAATTGTAAATGCTGTACTTTTCTAGCTGTGAAAGAATAAAGCTTTAAAAGAGCTTGGCTGCCCTCAGCTACAAGCTGGCTTGTTATGGATGAAGAAATGACAGAAAGTGGAAAAAGCAGGCTGGCTAATCTTGTTAAATTGCCTGAGTAATGTTGCATTCACAATATGTGAACTCCATGCTGCAAGGCACAGATGCTTTAATAAACTTTAGACGACCTGTCTTACTTTAGCACTCTTTACAGGGCTCAGAAAATATTTGATAGGTCCGTGGACACCTAAAAATGAAGCCGCCTTCCTTACAGACCTCTGTTTTGAGTGTTACAGACACGGGAATTTGTGAATGTGCGGAGGTTGTGCTTCCCTGATGTGTGCCTGGGCAAGATAAGGGAGGGAAAGGTAAAACCTAGAACCTGTTTTATTAGGTTTGAAAGTTTGTTAAACAGCAATGTGAACTGTTTCCCGATTTTTTTCACTTGGATATTATGATTTGGTTTACTTTTTGGTGGGGTGGGGCGAGGGGGACGCCAGCACGAGGGAAAACTTCCAGGGATTCTGATATGATGTGAGATGAACTGAACAAAACAGCTGCTGTTTAAGTTCAATAGCCCCTGTGCCCCTCAGTGAAACAATTTTGAGCCTAATGAGTAGGAATAGTTTGAAGGTCTATTGTAAAAGAATTCTACTGGAATTCTATTTGTTAATTCGTTAATTAGGGTTGTCAGAGTCTGCTTTGTACTTCTTACAATGACTACCGCTTCATTCTAGGGGTGTAGTTAAGCCCTTGAGCTAATTTGACTTCTGGCTTCAGTCCTCTCATACTTAATGCCTCACTTTTAGATTTTTTTTTGTTGTACTCATTACAATGTTTATATCTTCCTTTCAGTTTGTAGTATGTCTCAACTCGGACATTTGCATCAATATAAATGCATTTGCCTAATACAGATGCACTGCAAAACGGAATATGCATCAGAATGACTAACCCTGGTAATTTAAATGGGTTCACACCAGTAAGGTGTGCCTGTGTTTTAGTTCAGAAGTTTGGTGGGTGGGGACCAAGTGGAAAAGAGCAGTAAGTGTCATGTAGATACCCCTTGAGTTATAAATGGAAAGAGTACTTGGATCTGTAAAAATGTCCTAAGCATGCAGATTAGACTAGTTGTGCTGTATGACTACAGCCCTATTGTACCAAGCACTTGAGAGTGATAGGGTTTTTTCTCATATCTTTAGTTATTTCCCCACTCCTTTAAAATGCATGTTTGTTTTTTATTAGAGTGGCCCAATAATAACAATGTTTTAAATCTAAATTTGAGGTGCCCCTGAAACAATCAGGTGCCTGGTCATAAATGTGAGAGTATAGGTATGCATTAGCAAGAATCCCAAAAGCTGTTACAAGAGAGCACTTATTGTGTGGTTCTTTTGGCAGTGTTTGAATCTTTCCACTACTAAATCTTGGGTTTCTTTCTTGTCACTACAGTAGTTTTCCTGTCAAATGCACTGCACAGCATTCTGATCTGACACCCACTTGGCAAGAGTTGCTTGCTTGGAACTCTACTACATACCTTCAGTTTAAATTTGAAGTTAAATGTTTGTTTTATAAAGGGTGATCCTCATCCATATGCAGATAAGTGTCTTAAATAATGTTGGTTTGGACAACTAAATCCTCTTAACTTTAATAGAGGAAGAAAACTACCTTTAAAAAATATTAGTGGACTTATAAATTCAAGCAGCTTTTAGTGACTGTGATTAGGAGAATGTATCTGGATGGGAAGAGTTCAGCTCTAAGGCACCTCACCTAATCCTGTTTGCTTGACAAACATCTGTGCAAACAGCTTATGCCCTTATTGCTTTACTTTGCAGGATCTTTTTTTGCTAACTTCCTGTTCTGTTTTGCCCTCTGAAAAATTGACACAGAATTTTCTGACATTTATGATCTCAGGAGTTTCTTGGCATTGTTAGAATTGCCAGGATTTAATTTATTCCCATTTCCCAGTTACAGGCTCATTTATACAAAGTGTTACTGCAGGCAAAGCTACTGCATTGTTTAGAACTGATGCAGTGAGAACAGCACCTTGGTAGGGGCAATGCACACTGACAAAGGTAGTTTTAAGATTTCAGCTGGGTCAACAAATAAAGCTACAATAAATTTTAATGTTTTGAAGAAATGCCTTTATAGTGGTAACAGCTGAGCTGTAGATCTTGGCAGGAAGCAGCTGGTTAGTTTAAAAGATGGCAACAAAAGATTATTTTAACACTGCAGGGGGAAAGAATGTTCTTTTTGAGAAAAATACTAATAACATGAATGCATGGTATTGTAAGGCACCATTTAGAATGTGCACAGTTACTAACCAGAATATAACAGAAGGAGATACACAAGTACAGACCTGAATATGGAAAGGGCCTGTAAAATCTTTGGGATAATCTTGGGCAGAATGAAGTAGATCAGTGTCCTGTTGGTATTTTATAGCCCCCTACCTTGACAACTCATCTGGGTGATAGCTGATATACTTAATGGAGAGCTATAGAAAACCATGAACATCTATATAAATTGAGATACTGCTTCTGTAATCATAGAATCATATTGTACGATGGTTTGGGTTGGAAAGGGCCTTAAATATCTTGTAGTTCCAACCCTCTGCCATGGGCAGGGATACCTTGCACTTGACCAGGATTCTCAGAGCCCTATCCAACATGTCCTTGAACACTTCTGGAGATGGGGCATCCACAGCTTGTCTGGGCAACCTGTTAAGGGTCTTACCCCCCTCATAGAGAAGAATTTCTTCCTAATCATCAATCTTAACCTACTCTCTTCCAGTTTAAAACCATTCTCCCTTGTCCTGCCACTACACACCCTTGCAGAAAAGTCCCTCCAGGTCTCATAGCCCCTTTGGGTACTGGAAGGTGCTCTGAGATCTCCCCAGAGCCTTCTCTTCTCCAGGCTGAAAACCAACAACTCTCAGTCTGAGTTCATCAGAGATGTGCTCTGGCCTTGTGAGCATCTTGTGTTGCAAATTCCACTCTTCATTATTGCCTCCCATCCCCTTCTGTATATGCTTGGGAGGAATGTGGGGTTGTTTGGCTGTAGGTCCAGCTGCAGGCTGTGCTTTGAGCCATCTAATTCTTTCTCAGTCTCCCTGATGTTCCACTACCTTCTCACTGCCTCATGCAGCTCAGCCACCTGCAGGTTCTCCCCCTGGGCCCAACTTTGCAGGTGGGTTTGCTGTCTGTCTCTGCCCTAGGAAAAGGTCTCAGTGAGGTCTGCTCTGTAGCCTCTCTCCCCTACAGCTTTGACCACATGGTGCAGATTTCCCCACTGCTTCATCCACTCTGGGTGGGCTGGTCTGGAATTGTTGTTCCCACTGCTCAGGGAACTGACCTGTGTGCCCCCATCTCTACTCTGCTGTGGGACATCCCTGCCCTGGAGCAGTTCACCTCAACAAGGGACCAAATCTGACTCAGCTCAAGGCTGAGCTTCCTTCAAGGGTCTGGAAGGACCTGTATCAAAAGAACACTTAGGAAACCAAACTCCTCTAGGTTAAAGTGGGTAAGGAAACATGAGGTTTGCCCTCCACACCTCTCTTACCCACTTTAACTAACTGCAGTGGAAAAAAAGTGTACCTTCAAAGAGGGTATTAGCACAAGAATCTAGACCGACTGTGAGTGTTCTATTCAAAAACCTGCCAAAGACACTGTGACCTTATTTCCGTAGCCCTGGTGTGTTATTAATTTGCTTGGGATTGTACCCTGTAATTCTCTCTGCTGAAGCAAGCTGAATTTCTGACTCTTTCCCAGCAAATTGAAAGTGCCCTTTCAGGATGTAAGGTAAGGGCTGACCCTGTCTGTTTTTCAGCCAGAAAAGAGAAAGACAATAAGTTTCATGAGGTAGCTTTTGAGTTTGGATTGCAGTATTATCCAAATGAAAACCCCATATTCGTCTGAAGTGATGGCCTCAGCTTTCTCGTGTGGGACATAACAGTGGTGGGCCCCGCTCTGTCACGCAGGGAGGATCTTAAAGGTGAGATCTCTCTGCTAAAAGGAGATTAGGACATAGAAGCACAACTTTGTGTACAGCTCTGTGGGGTGTGATCCAACCTATAAATGCTCTTCCTGGAAAAAATGAGGAGAAATTATTACAGGTTTGGTATTCAGAATGACTGAACCTGGGTGACCTAACCTTTTTTTAACTCTTGCAAGCTGAAGTCAAATGAATTATAAAACTGAAAATCCTGTTAAGCTGTTTGCTTTATAATGGTTAAATGGCTTAAAGACTTCAGAAAAATCAGGAATTTGTGGAGTCCAAGTCACCAGTGTTTTATACTGTAGTTAAAAAATGCTATATCTCTATCCCAGTTTAGATAACATGACAGATACGTTTAGCCTTTGTGCCTTAATGCTACTGCATACGAACGTGTATATAATATTCAAAATATGTGTTCAATAAAAATTGAATTTCAGGTAATATCTGCGTTAAAACCAAGGATTCCTGAGTGATAAATTGTTCACCTTTCTTTCCTGTCCTAGGAGATGTACGGGAGGGAGCCAGTGATGATATGCTGTCAAGGTAAAATGACTTTGCTCAGAAAAGGGGAATATTTGGAGTTCCTATTTCAATGAATAACATCACTGGGATGTTCACCCCATCAGGCAGCTCTGGAAAACAAGCTTTCAGAAGGTCATCAGCTCGTGCTTGTAACCTTGCTGCCATTTGTCTGGTAGGATCTCTCTTCATCGTAAACCTGAATGCATTTATTAGGATTGCAGCAAAGAGAAAGTCTGAAGAGAATATTAAAATAGTTGTTATTGTGCCAGGATGGAATTGTTTGTTTCGGCAAATAGTGGAGTCCACGGAGCTGTTGAAATGAAAGGTCATTTTCAAACTGTGGAAGAAAATAGGATATTCTTGTGGAAGAAAAGGGGAGAGATGTGTGTATGGGGAAGCAAACATTTTTTCTATTGTCCTCACAAAGAATCAAAAAGTTTAGAAGTTAATTTTGCTTAATTTTTTTTTAACCCACAATGACCAAATACTGTGTTCAAGCAATCCTCCAGACAGACACAAGTCTAATCCTTCACAAAGACACAAGTGGGGTCTTTTTAGCTGCAGTAGATTTGCAGGAAGAGGCAGGATGAATGTAAATGCTCTTGTTTTATCTATCAAGTTGATATGAAGTTCACTGAGGCTATTTTTGACTGTGAGGGACTTCTTGAAGTGAAGACGATAAGACACCCCACTTGGACTCTGTTTTAGGACTGGAACTTAAAATTGCAGTGGAGAAAACAGATATAACTGTTATGCCCAATTTACTTTAATAGGACTGTGAAGTTGCAGAAGTCTGGTCTTTTGCTGTCAGTGGCAGGAAAAATCTCAAAGGTGTTCTTTTGAAAATATTAAGTTTCTCAGGAGCAAATAAAGCTTGGTTGTCCTTTTGGTTTACTTATTTGTTCATATCTATTTATATCTTATTTCTAAGAGTATAGGAAAAGTTTTTCAGGTAGAGAATTGTTGATTATCTATCAATGCCTTTCAAGGAGGGAAGATAAATTAGTCTCCTCCTTTTTCCCTATATAGGTGTATGAGGTGTGTCTGCCCATGGCAGTTTGGGGTTTGGGACAAGGTGATCTTTAAGGTCCCTTCCAACCCTAACTGTTCAGTGATATCTGACAGAAGCAACCATGGTTCTAAAGAGAATATCTCACACATGTTTATTCTACTAAAAAACCCTTTCAGACCTAATTTCTTGTAATCTGCTTTTGATCAGTGAACAAGGGAAAAACCTGACAGCAAACTCAGCCAAAGCAAATTTCTTTCTAAAACTTTGCAATGAACTCCAAATTTAACAAGAGAATGGCAAAACAATGTTCTTTTATACATCACTTTTTTACACAATAATGGTTCGAGCCCATTAGAAAAGTCTTCTTAAGCTTATCTGGGGAGGTAGGAGGGTGTCCATAAAAAGGGTTCAAGATAGTGAAATTTGGCAGTTAGGCACCAAAATCTTCCTCTAAGAAGTTATTTATCTATGGTATTAGGTGATATGTTGACATCTGGCACTGTACATACATTCAAATTGAAAAGAGCATGGATAGAAATCATCCATGAGACTGTTGGCTTCATTGGCTATTGCACCTGCAGGGAAAAAAAAATAATCAGTGAAATCAAAATGGATGCTAGTTGAAGCACTTCACTTCTTCATTTATTCATCTGCAGGTGAACAACCTGCCACTGTTAATATCTATTTCCTAGATGCAGTTCTAGATTTATTAGTACTCTCACAAAGTGGTATACCAGAAACCTTGTAATCTTGTAACAGTCCATCTGTATGCTTGAGTCAAGTTTTATGTTGGTAAATGTGGGTGTTTGGGCTAAGACAAGGCTGAGTTTCATGGACAGTGCTGGGATGGGTGAGCTCTGAAGGTGCTTGCATTGCCTCTGTGGATATGGGTCATGCTGAATGAGGCAGTCTCACCCATCCTCTGTGCAAGATCATCAGCCAGCTCCATTCTTTTCTTTGAAATGTAAATCGTCAGTGTCTCAACCACTTGAATACTAAACCCAGCAGATCAGAGTTAGTGCAATGCTGGATTCTCTTTAACTAACTTGTCTTCTGAAGAGTGCTCTTTTGTTTTATTTTCCTCACCATATACTACCCTTTCTGCTGCATCTTGATTTATCCTTTCCAACCTTGTGTTGGTGAATCCTGACAGCCCTGAAAAAGCTTTATTTTGTTAGTAGTGTTAGTAGTAGTTTTTTTTTTTTTTTTTTTTTTTTTTTTTTTTTTTTTTTTTTTTGTGGGCACACTATACATAAAGGTCAGTCAAACACAGATTTGCTGTTCTGCATTTCAGCTTGACACTCTGTGGGTTCCAGATTTTTTATGTAAATGGTGTTAGGATAGTATGTTTATTTCCAACGAAAAGACAGCGCAATCAATTTAAAAAAGCAAATGGTGCTGCACTAGATCACACACTTCCCTGGCTAAAAATAGCAAATCAAATGCTGGGAGTTGCTGAATGCTTTCAATCCTCACCCTAAGGTAAAATTTCAAATCAGGAGAATTTACTAGTTTAGATTTAACAAACTACCACTTTCTGGGCTTAATATTTTTTTTTTTTTTTTTTTTTTTTTTTTTTTTTTTTTTTTTTTTTTTTTTTTTTGTTATATGGTTAAATAGTTAAATCACAACCCTCTGGAAATATTGGGTGAATATTTCTGAAGTTAGCAGTGTATTTTTAGAAAAGAATTATAAGGTAAGATCACAGGAGCTCTTGTCCTTTCTGTTTTATCTTTCCCCCCAGAACTGCGTGTTTGTAACCCCTGCTGAGCAATCTCTGGGTCTATAATAGCCTTTAAACTCTAACCTTTTGGTGTGTAAGAGAACCAGCTGGCTAATCTAAAGACATTCTAGAATAAATAATGCTTTTTCTCCCGTGTATTAGCAGCAACCTTTCTAGAGGTTCCATTCATACTTTCTCTTAAAGGTTATTATGCTAATTTAATTTTTTACATTATTTTCCTCATGCTATAAACACACATAATAATCTCATTTATTTTGTTTATTCTAAAAATACTGAAATGCTAACCACAGTATAAAAAGTAGAAAATACTTTACTGCCATCAGCTTCATTCCTGTGCTGATGACAATGAATTTTAAGTTACCCATGACAATTTTTCTTGGCTGTATACTGCTAATAGGAAAAGACAGTGGAAGCAGGATTGGTATTGCCTTGGAAGTAAAAGAACTGTAGGTTCTATGGAGAAGGAAACATTACACAGACTGATTTTTTTTTCCTACTTAAATTAATATTAGTTTTCTTTTATTAGGCTTTTCTTTTAAAAATGGACTGTGTTATCAGTAATGTGGATCTTAATTGAGTATTCTTTTGTCTGCCATGATAATTTTTAGCATGCCATAATATCGGCTATACTGTTCTGAAGGTTGTTCTGACCTCAAGTCTTAAATAAAATAATTTCTTATGGAGGGCAAAATAACCTTCACATGTACCATAATTGTCCTTGGATTTTTATAGACTTTATAACTCTCACTAGAGTAAGATTTTCTTCCCATCTGCTATTTTCATGGGTTTTTTTTGTGAAGTTACATCTTACAAACAGATTTTTTATTTCTTTTAAGTCTGTGAAAGAAAGCTCATGAAATGACTGCACAGGTCCAGACACACTGGCCTTTCTTGTTTGGCCCCTGTAGGCTCCATCCTGACTCACTTGCCTGCCACTTTGTCTAGTAAAGCTTTTTATGGAGCTGGTCCTTAACTTATTCCTCTGTATTGTGGGCAAATTGGAAAATCCCTTGTGCAATGTTATGGGTCCACACCAAACAGCCAGTGAAGATGGAATTTGGGCTCTGATGCTACACACCCTGTTCTTCCCTTGAGGTCTTCCAAGAGTTAAACAAGATGCTGAATGGAACTCAACTGATACTGAGTTGAACAAGATACTGAAGATATTACCTAAAGCGCTAATTTATCTTCTTCTTTGGTTCTTAATATACTCTTAATATAATTTTTCAGGAAACCCAGGAGTTTCTTTCCCACCTTGTGTTCACATATTAGTCTGAAACTTGCTTAACAATTCTAAGAGAAAACAGCGAAGAGAAGCAAACCATAGCATGGTGTTTGACCGGTGATGGCAAACACAAATCTCTGTGAATATTCACATGAAGGAGCCTTAGTCTCTTTTCCATTTGATGTTTATGTTTTGCTATTTTCTTAATTTGACAATGTATTGCTTATGAAAAGATCAGAATGAGTACAAAGACTGGGTATTTGTATGTATTTCAAAAAAGTTTGGAATGAAAATTGTATTTCAAATAATGTCAGATAATACAATAGCAAAATTGAGGTGTGGAACTCTGATTATGCCAGTTAAACAAAAGATTGTTATCCTTTTTTTTTTTTTTTTTTTTTTTTTTTTTTTTTTTTTTTTTTTAAACCAACTGCACAGTAGTGGCTCCTATTGATTTGTAGTCTGGTGCCAGACGTTATTACTGCTAAAATATAGTCCATTGTAAAAATCAATGCATGCATACTATAGTACATTAATTGATTCAATATTAGGTCTTCACATGATAGGGATCTAATGAACCTTTCTTCTGCAGATGTAGAGTTGATTTGCTCACAAACTTCAAACTTTGTGGCAAGTTGTGCGGTGTTGTTGCCTCCCAGGCTTTGAAATGATTCACCTTGTTCAAAGAGAGTAAAAATCCCAGAAAATAATGACTACAGGATCAGATGAGCAAGTGGGATGTACATGTGGCTGAAATGAGGAGCTACTAAAATTTATCATTAAGAAAAATACTTTTTTTTTTGTGTATTAAACTGTGCATATGCTTTCTCTATATCCATGCTCTGTTATTAACTCCATCAGAAAGGAGTAGACAGATATACAATTTACAGGTTTTAGTTTTAAGTGAATGGCCTGCTTTTACAGAGTTCTCTTTGGAGAAATCATCTTGCATTAATGCATGATTTTTTACATGAATCTGTAATACTTTTCAGGCAGTTTATAGTGTTTCAAATGGGCATAAAAAGCAATTCATGAATGTACACAAACTGAAAACATGTATTACAAAAGCAAAATCTCTTGCTTTCCTGTAAATAGCTGCCCTCTCAAGAAGTCAGGAAATGTGTTGCTTAGGATTACAGCTGGAGTTAAAACAAGTAATCAAAACATATTTTCCTTTTTCTGAAATAAATGTAGATGGAAGTGATTTTGACTTGGAAATAACTGCAACTTAAAACCACTCTGCTGCACACACCCTAAACCTGATGTGTTTAAATCTTGTTGAGCCCATTTTTTTTTCTGATGTGAGTGCTTTGAAGCTCAGCTTATACATTTTAAATTTGTTTGACTTAACTCTTTGAGCACCTCACTCACTCACACATTTTACTGTTACATGAAAATAGTTTGAGTGATGCAGTACAGTTCATAATGTTCTTTGTGTGCCCTGATGTGATTATTCAAAAACTAGACATTGAAAATGCTTTGTCAAACCTTACTAAAGGAAGAAGATCCTATGTTAAATTTGATATAAAATTTTTAAGAAGCGGAAAACGTGGATTTTAGTTTAAGGAGTTTCAGAGCTGTGGGTTTTTTTTCCAGAATCCCAATATACAACCTGTCTGATGTGCTCAGTTTAATGTGGTGAAGGCATTCACTACCAGCATCAAACACTGAGTATTTCTATTGCTGAGTTACTGCTATGCACCTTGTGTTTTAGCTTTCTGGTCCAGCTAACCTTGCTGGGGGTATATTTGCAGTAGATTTTGCTGGTGCCTTCCACTAATTGGCTTAAGGTTAATATAAACATGTTGGAGGTTTTGGGCTTTGGCTTTGGGTTTTGGGGTTTTTTAAGTCCTGTCATAATTTTTATTATGTCCTGGGTTTTTGCCACTGGCTATAACTGAAATTCCCTACACTTGAAAGATCAGCAAGTTACTAATCAAAGTTCATTTGATTGTGTGGAGGGCTTTTGTACTGAGTTTAGAAAGAGTAGAGATGTAATTTCTAATGAGGAAGACTGACCTAGAATGACACTGAGTAAGACCTAGGTACTGCATATGTGATTCATCAGCACATTATATTGTTTTCCTTCTAGAGGTACCTGCACTTCTGCATTCATTCTCTTAAAGTCGGTGGCATTCTTAGTAATGCCTTTAGTGTGAGAAACTTGTTAACATATTTTCCAACAAAAAAACTGTCCTTGGAAACAGTTTTTAATTCTCAGAACTCATTTCATGGCTGGGTGATGACCAGTTATGTTCCTAAATTAGACATGTAACTACTGTGTTGTCATATAACATAGAAGTAGCAAATATATTTTTTCAGAGTAAATTTCAAACTACTTTCCTTGTATTTCATTCCTTTTGAGCTATAAGGGAATCAGAATTAATTTACAAAGAGCATTTTCTCTGCAAGGCTCTCTGGGCCTCAAATCTTTCAGTCCCTACTTGCTCACCAGGAAGCATTGTGTGAACAGGTTTCTTCACACAAGGCCTTAGGTTTGGTCTTGGCAAAAAGGACAGGATCTTCATTCCCATTTCATTAGACTAGTCTGTCATTAAGGCACATAAGGAAGGAACATGTGCTGTCGAATTCTCTTGAAATAATAAAAAGAAGCACAGGAATTACTGAAAAGCATCACATTAGTCCTTCCTTATTATGTGTGTAATGAGATGAAACTGCTCTATGAAAAGTGGTAAAGAGGGGAAGAAGCTTTAAAGTACAGCTTTTAAAAAATATAATAATTTCTGTATTTTTGTTTTTAATCTACAGCTGATATCATTGAGCATATTCTGGTACAAAGAAGACTTGAAACTCACTTGAAATTTCACAAGATTTTTTTTCTTTTTCAGATAACATGCCTTAAAAGGCTGAGTTTTGATTTTTTTTAGAAATAAAAAATAGGGAAAATAAAAAACAACCTCAAAAACCCAAACATTTCAGCAAAGGTTTGCAGGTAAAATATTTTTCTTTATTCTTTACATAATAGGAGGGAAGTGGGAGGAGTTGTGATCATCTGAATCGTGATTTCTCTGCAGTGCAGTTGTGTGTCCTCATAACAAGACCACAGATTCAGAATATAAAATTGCAGATTAGTTATGCATATTTGAAAGCTGTTGAAAGAGACTTGCTAAGCTCTAAATTGTGGTGGAGTTGTTTCAACAATAACTCAGAATTAATTTGCAGAGTTTATGAAAGCTGAGGTTGACACAGAGACCATGAAAACAAAGTGCAGATATCTGCAAATACCACAGCCTAGGACATTTTTATTTGGAGGGTTTATAATTTTGACAGTGGATTTAGAGCTTGAATCTACATTTTTCACTGGTTTTCCATGGGTATGTTTGTTCATCTCTACTTCAAATAAATGTAGTCACTAAGTAGAGGTGAATTTATCCTAGGAGTAAGAATGAATTTCTGCTCTTTTTTCATCAATGGCAAATAGCAATTGGGTTTTTGGTTTTTTTTAGAGGAGAATGAATTTGAAGACACTCCTATTATGTGATAAGAGTATAGTTTTGTGAATGGTATTAATCTCCCCAAAGGTTCAATATTTGTCTTTTGAGTCCATGAAGACTCTATGTGTTTTGAATGATGGCTCACATTGATTGCATTAAACTGAATAAAATGACATCCTCAGTATTGTGTCTATCTCCTCCCTCTACCTTTCACTGACTGTACAAGCTTCAATCAAGTTGAAGGCTGATAGAATATTTTTTAAGCTCCCTTTTAGGAAACAGTAGATATTGCCACAGTGATGAACTGGACTGTTCCCTCTTTTTGAGCAAGGAAAATGTTAATCTATGAAGAGATATTTTTTAAATGTGTATGATTTAAGTAAAACAGACATTCCCAAGCGATATTGCAGACACTAGCAAGTGCTTAATTCTTATTATCTTTGCTTTCAATTCACCTATTTTTCTTTTAAATTGCAGTTCAAATGTTTGGAGATTTGGACATATAATTAGATTTCTCTCACAAAAGAAAAAGTGGATTGTACTTCTTGATGGCAGATTCTCCGTGGAACGATATTTTAGATTCCATAACTAAAACAGGTCATTACATAATTGTACATATAATTTTGTGTAAAATCTGAAGTCAGTCAGATAATCCCAACGTGCCCACAGCCCCTCCTGGCTTGGTCAGGCTGCATGGTCTGTGCAGTCACACCTGAGTCAGCACTGTAGAAAATTACTACAGAAGGCAAAAGATAGAGAAAAGGGTTTGACAAAGCACTGTGTAGGCTTTTGCAGTACTTTCTTTCTTAAACTTTTCCAAAATTCAAAACAATACACTTTTTTTCATCCCAAATAATTTCTTCCTGTGTGGTCCTTTTTGTTTCCCCCTGACAACACTTCTTTGATATCACTTGATCCATGGGGTTTTGGATGTGGATTTTTTTGTGCCATTGTGGTCCATTTTGTTTACTGCATCAATAGACTTGCTATTAATGAAATTGTGTAGCTGGGGGGGAGTTCTTGAAGGAATGCTGATTATTCCAACAGGCATCTACACATATTGAAATAATAAAACATCTGGGAAGTTTTGGGTTTAACTGGCATTTTAGGATTTATTGATGTTTGTACTGTTATTTGCTTGGAAGATGAAAGAACTGTTAATTTCTAAAGGGTTAGATATTTTTTGTGGTTAATTAAAACAGAATAATTGAGTTCAGTTGATATGAAATTGTTCACTTTAGTTGGTGGTCTGAACAGCTCATTCAGGGTTTTATAGCCTGGTACTTGAAGTTGTTAGAAAACTAGAAACAGAAATTGCTGGGTCAAAAAGCATGTAGAAATAGAGGTATGAAATCTGAAGTATGTGAGCAAGTATTTCTCAATGCACAGGGAAGTCCCTCAGAGGAGCATGTTACAAAACCTTTTGTGTTTTATGAGCGCTGGGGTGAGGATTACTTCTACATCTTGTTTCAGATATTTGCAACATTTTATACTGTTTTCTCACATATTTTTTAGCTTTTTTTGTCGGTTCCCCCTCCCCGTCTGTTCTCATGGCTAACATGTTTGTCCCTTGCTGTGTTCACAAATAACTGCTCAGCAGGCAAATGCCTAGTTCAAGAATGTTGCAGAAGTTCAGGCCGATGACTCAGGTCTCCGCAGGAAAGCATTTTCTCCACTGTCACTGCTCAGTGACAATTGATGCTCTGCTTTCAGAGAAGAATTACACTCTCCTGCATCATTGCTGGACAATGGAGGGTTTGGTTTTAATGGGATTCTGTTGCTGTGTGGGAAGGCTCATCTATAACTCTTATCATAAAAGGAAAATAAGGATTTCCTCATCAGTTTTCTTATTACAAAGGTGGGGGGGATGCTGTGCAGTTTTCACATTGCATTTTGAGAGATAAACCCTCAGGGGTCATGGAAATCTGAAAAAACAACCTGTAGATGTGTAAAGGGTTTTTTTTGATCTCCCTATTGCACTGTTTTTGACTGGTTTTGAGGACAGAAGATTGAGTTGTGAGGGACAGAGCAGTAAACATTTTTTGTACATCCTGCTGAGGCTGAAAGATTCCTCTTTGATCACTTCAGAAGGAGGGAGCGATTGAGAGAGACTTTCCTATGGTGGGGTGGGGTTGTCAAGTCTTGCATCCACATTTTGCTGTAAGCATTCCACTGGAACTGAAAGAGGGTAATGGAGGAGTAAATTAGCCTGTATTCATCTTGGATTTATGTATTTAGCACACTAATACATACCTCAGAACATCACAGTCCTCTTAAGGAGTATGTCTTGCCATGAATAATTAGTATTATCAATGTCAGGATTCTGTTGCTAACACAATCTTGTTGCAATCGGTCATTGAGACATAAAATATTTCCAAACCCTTGTTATGATTGGATTTACCCCTGTTCTCGAATTGCAGGCTTTTTTTCCAGTGGTGCCTGAGGCTTGCTGGGTTAAATGATGTCTGAGGAAGGCTTTAGCGTTCGCTGCTTGACTGCTTTATGTGGAATTAAATGAGCTTAATGATACAGTGTTATGGGTAGTGATGAGCAAAATAGAACTACAGTGTACAACACTGATTAAATTACTGTATTTTTCTTAAGCTAAACTTCTACATCAAGATTTATAAGTTGATTAATGTTAGTCATGCATGAAAGCCTGCCTGAATTAGATTCTCAATGCTGCTATAGGTTATGCTTAGAGAATTCTGATACATGTATAATCTTTGAGGTCATCTTCAGTAAGATGTGATGAAAGTAAATTAATATGAAGGAGCTTCAAATTCCACTTTTTTCCCCCCACTCTAAAACGTTTAGGAAGGGTGCAAATATTGCCACTGTCAAAGTTATGCATGTGTTTTAAAATATGCGCAATTGATGCTCTTCAAATGCCAGGTGTGGCTGGTTTATGTGGTTCAGGAGTTTTAGCAAGGATATTAAGATCATACAGGTGTTGTATGTTCATGACCTTAATGACAGTTTTTATTATCTGAGGTTTCAAACCCCAGTGTGAAGAAGGGAGGGATGGTGCTAAGTGAGGCAGAAGCTGGAAGGGGTTGAGCTATTGCTTGTTTGGTTTGCTTATTTGTTACAGCACTACTCAAGCATAACTTTCTTCATGACCTTTAAAATTATTTGGTGCTTGATGATGTACTTCATTTGAGAGTGTGTCTCTAGCCTTGAGATTTAAAGTGGTCGTTGCAAATGAATATTGATGTGCAGGCAGTTCATAGATTTTGATTCCATGGAAATGCTGTAGGGCAACTTAGTCATTTGGTTTTTGACACTGGCTGCATTGTGACACTCAAGTTTTACTGGATTAAAGCAGCTGAAACTTGAAATGTGTTGACTGGTGTTTCCTTTTTTGTTTTACTCCTACTGAACAACAGGTTTTGATTTTGCTAATGCATGGAACTATCGTGTTTTGGATTTGTAAATCACTTTCTTGGATCTACAGAAAAACTTACTTTTTTTCTGCTTATGAATCTTTTGTGGGTTGAGTCTGTTTTTTACAATTCACTTCAAATTTTCTCTGAATATACCTGCAGAATTCTTGATTCTATCTTACTTGAATGTAATTTATTTCAGACATTCCCAGTATTAGCATAGATACAGATAGTTATGACCTGGCAAACTTGAGGAAAGGAATGGATATGTGATAACTTACCTTTCAAAAAAGTCTTCTATTCTCTTAAAGCTTACACAAATAATTTCTTCTTTCAGGAAGAGTGAAGTATTCTTTCTTTGTAGTTTTTTTTTTTTTTTTTCTTAAGAAACGATTTCCAATTCTATAGCTTATAGAGTTCCCATTGGTGTATGAACTAATGAAATAAGTACTGTTTCTTTTCACTTGTAGTGTCACTTCTGTAATAAACTATTCATATGCTTTCGCATCTAATGGATTTATTTGTTGTTTTTTTCTGTTGTTTTTGTTGGGTTTTTAGTGTTTGTTAGTTTTTTGTTTTGTTTGGTTTGGGGCTTTTTTTTTTTTTTTTTTTTTTGGTTGGTTGGTTGGTTGGTTGGTCCTTGTTGTTGTTGTTGTTTTTGGGGTTTTTTTTTGAAGATCATTTGAGAAAGATTTCTTGAGTGGAGGATCTTTTTGCGAAGTTCCAGTTGAGACTGAAATTTCAGGAGTTATGGACTCCTGAATACAGAGACCTACTAGGAAAATGCTGACAAACATATTGCAAATGTAATTCCCTAGTAAAATGCTGCTGCATATTCTTGTTGTCATTTGTATAAATAGCACATACAAGGGGGAAAGGAATCTGTCACTGTAAGATATTATTTTCAAGAAACTGCAATAACTAACCTTTTTCAACAGTTGGGAAGAAATGAAAATAGCAGTTAATTCATCTCAACTGTGTTAACAATTGAAACACACATAAAAAATAAATCTCATTCAACTCTAAGGTGCCTAATTTTGACGTTATTGTTCCAGACCATCACTTGGAGGACAGCACAGGGCTTCATTTAATTGGATTGTGTTGGAAAAGGCTGCTACATGACACGCTGGAGCAGATTTCCCAACAGCCTTAAACACAGCATAATTCCTTTCACAGAGTGGGCGGGAAATGCCATCACTCCTGACATGATTGTGTTTTACACTTGGTTTGCACATATGCAGGTGCTGACATAAGGTCCAGAGCAAACTAAAGGACAGGGTCTTGAAAAGTAATATAAAGAGAAATAAGATGCTCAGCATGGAGCAGGTAAATCCACAGCTAAGAGAATAGGACAGGTAACTGCTTTGGTTGAATATGAGGTCTGACTTTGTTTATACCATAGCAAAACACATTACTTTTTCAATATTAGCTTAGTGTGCACGAGATAAAAAATGTAATCCACATGATGACTGATTTTTGTTACTGTTTTCTTTAAGGCAGAACATAAGTGATCTGGATTCATACTGGTTCTCCACTATAAATCAGATTAATCTTGCTCTAATTATTTTATTTTTAATGTGCCTTTCTTGAGGTCATCTGACTTCTGCTGTTTTAAAATCACTGCCTTCTATCTTGGTCCCTCAGTCTCTCTTCATGATAGAAAGCTTAAAGAAAACACAGCTCTTTATTTGGCTGTTAAAATTCTGTTCACTTTGATAATATAGCATCTAAATAGCAGAAATGTGAAACTTTGAATTGGTTTGGTGTGGTTTTAACTTTTTAATTAAAAGCATATTGTCACCCAGTTTAAAACGGTAGGAAAAATAGTACTATATAAACTGAGTTGCCAAAACTGCTGGGGGGGCGGGGGGGGGGGGGGGAAGTATAACAAAAAGATTAATTTTTTTTCTTTGAGGGCTTCAAATTCAGATTACTTGCCAGTAAATGTCGATCAAGTCAGCCACAGCAGATTGCTGAGGCTTTAAGCAAGCCATCCCAAGCTTGCTTCTTGGCACACAAGAGTCTCAAGTCTGGTGATCAGTTTAACTCACATCCCTCACACCAAAAAACCCCACCTTGCACAAACTCATATTTTATTATGCTTTGCTTCCTCGGTGGTGGGAGGGCCATGGGGATGGTGCAATAAAAAGGCCTGGGACAAAACGAGGAACAGCAAACAAACCTGAGTCAGAGTTAAGTATTCTGTTCACTCCAGTGTGATGCCTTTCAAACAGACCAAGGGAAAGAACAATCAAACAGTGGAAGAGACTTGGGATCACGAGTTCATTAATTATGAAAGCTAAGGAATGGATAGCACACACTTTAGTGAAGGTGCAATGATCAGTGTACACCATGACGTGTGTACAATGCAAACTGCCTTGAACCCTGTGTGAGAAGTAGTGAGCTGCTTCTGGAGAAAAAATAATGAATACACTTCAGAAAAGTAATGGCATGCCTATACATCACTGAAACAGGAGGCAGAACACAAAACAAATTAATGATTATTTGTAAACCTAATAAGGATGTCAAGGACAGCTAGTGCACCTGAGAGCATATGAATGGGAATGAGAGAAAAGGGGAAGGAAACAGACACTAAGAAAACTACATGAGAATTGCTGTAGTAATCAATAAAACCAGATATAAAGAGAATTTAAGATTAACAAAAAGACCAACAACTCTGGTTTTCATAATATTCAAGGATGTTTGCCAAAAAATTCAAGAGTGTAATTCTCTACTGTTCAAAAAAAATGACTTTTCAGATGTTGAAAGCATAGAAAGAAAAAAAAGGTTTTTTGAACTTTGGTTGCTTATGTGGTTGTAGGTATGGAACCACCCAACCCGGGCATAAAACTATTTAATGTAAAAAACCACAATTCTCAAGTGCTAACCTTAAAGTAAGCCTAGCTTGTGATTTTTTTCTTCACTTTGAGCAATGGCTGAGCAACTGTTTTAAAACTTTAAAAAATCCCACAAACCAATTTTTATAGGTTTTTTTTATTATTATTTGAAGGAAATGCTGTATGTTCTGTCACTGCACATGGTAAAGTATCTCTGGTCTCTCATGTATCAGGCTTCTTGGGAGAAGAAAAGAACAAGGAGTAGCTGCCTAGACTGGAAATCCATATACACTTTCTCTCTAGTATTTCTTAAAAATCCTTATTTTACTGTGGATTCTTGCTTTTGGAAAGGGACCCAAAGGAATGCTTTTGCTTTGGGAAAATTACATTTCATTGCAACTTCAAACTTCTCAGGGAATGGACCAAGTTTTGCAGCCTTCTAAAATAATATCAAGAAGAAAATGGTACTTGAGGAGTGCTACATTTTGTCCTCACCAGAAAAGAACATTTTCTTCCTCATTTAAAATCATGAAGTTTGTAAACTTTATCTTTTATGCTGTAATATAAATCTTTAATAATGAGATAAGAGAATTTTTTTGCAATTTGTCTGTTTCCAGCCCCAAATTTCGACTGGCTCTAGTTATAGCCTAATGAAATTCAAATAGCTGGACTGAAGGTTGGAAGGGCGATGACACAAGAAGCTGATATTAATAATGTATGTGAGCAAATAGACTTGCAGTAGCGGTTCCAACAGTGTGGAACAAGTTACAAAGAGAGGTCTGTCTCAATATGACCTGCGCTAGAAAACAGGATTGAAACTCAAGGTCTGCAAGTTTCAAAACACAGCTTTCCTGTCTGCTGAGCTCCTGTCTAGTAAAAGCCATTCCCTGCTGTGCAGCAAATGCCCACATCATTTCATGACAATCTGGCCAAATAAGCAGTTACAGATTTTTCCCCCTTCTGAAGCTGTCAACCTTACCAAGTGTGATGTGGGACTGAATAAGTATCTGTGCTTGGTCGTTTGTCACAGTGGAAATAACCAGTTTTCGTACTGGTTCGGTGACGAAGCAATAGCAAAGTATGTGGGCTAAATTACCCCATGCTCCAGAAAACATGAAACTGCCTCATGTTCTGTGCTTCCTTAGCACAAAAGGGTTTGTAGTGCCATTAATTGAGCATGGATTTCCATCTGGCTAAATGATCATGAAATACAGTATCAGGACCTGCATGCTGCTTTAGGTTCTTCTTCATTAATAATAATAATACTCATTTCTTTTCAGATAAGGACTTCCAGCTTCCTGTGTTGTTTATCCTAGAATCTGTCAATGACCTGAAAGGAAGATAATCTTGTCTGTCATCTTCTGTCAAAAGTCCAAGAAAAATGAATGCATCAGATAAAGCTCATGTCTTACATGATCATTTTTATGTCAAGTTTTGGATACACCCATGCCATTTTCTGGAAATAGTCACCTGAGGATTCATTGGTATGATAGTCTTCAAGTCTTCTTGAACTCCCCTCCTGCTCACCCCTCAGGATTTGTTTGTGTCAATTTTTCTTCCAAACACCTGCCAAGTGTCTTATATAGTGAATTAAGATAAACTGGTAATTTTGAAAGTCCTGAATTAATTAGCATATTAGCACATTTTGATGAAGTGCTCCAGAGATTTAGAAAAAGTTGGCATTTACTGGGGCAAGCCTAGAAATTAAGTTATGATCTTTATTGGTGGGCAACCATTTATCAACCAGCTTCAATGGTTTCCAGAACTTCTAAAGTGACACATCAAGCCAGTCCTTGCACAGATAACACTTGAACAGAGTCTTTAGTTACTGTTGTCAACTTTGATCCATCAGATTTAGACTCAGGTACTTGATCTGATGGTAAGTACATCCTGTCTTTTGCTTATAGGGGAAAAAAAATATTATAATCTTCCATTTCAGTGTTCTCCAGAAAGTTTTATGGGTTCTGTTTGATGCTCAGTGGATTTATGAAGTCTCTCTTCATACATCATCTTCCTGACTCAGCAGTCTCTACTGTAAAGATGAATGATGTTGCACCAGAATTGACTCTGACCCCAGAACAGTCTTGCATTGTGTGCCACCAAAAGAACAAGTCTAGTCTCCTAATGCTTTTAGCTATGTAATTTCTTCAACAGTACTCCTGTTGCTCTGTGCCCCTGGAAAAGACTGGAAGAAGATTATCTGCCTTTCACAGAAGAAAGCATTACAACTATCAAATGTGTGCTATTCTCCTGGTGATGTTATTTGGCTGTTCAGCACTGACTGCAAGATGCCTGCTCCTGTGGATGTAAGTAATCTCTCAAACAGTAAAAGTTAGTTGCCAATTTCCCTGAACTCTTATAAGTGATTTATCACCAAGTAAGATTTCCTGGAGTGTTAACAGTGTCTTATAACAAGTAGGTTATTCTGGTATCTGTGCTGCTACTCTCCTATTGGCAGTTCGTTAGTAGCTAAGCCACCACTGAAGGAGAGGACACAAGTCACTCTTTATCTCATGCCTGTGTTTATAGTTAATTTAATCCAGGAAAGATGCTAGCTTATTTGTCCAAAGGGAAAAGGCAAGCAGGGGCTAGCATCTGGGGTAGCTCAGTCCACTAAGAAGCAGTCTTCATTTAAAAAAAGATGTACATGTCCTCCTGGTCTGTCTTTATGGTCACCTCCTACCAGACTTCAGCACATTTCTTGCCCCCTGGGGAAGTGAATAGGCACCTGTGCCATTGCATTTAGCATAGTGGTGTGCTGAGATCATAAATCCTGCTGAGAGGAGGCCTTTGCAGCTCAGGTGAAGCAACTCACTTGCCATCACTATCAGGAATTTGGGAATCTTGCTGGCTGTCATTGCAGCCAGTGCATGGACAGAGGGAGTGCATGGACAGAGGGAGTGTATTAAAGGTGTGGTGTCAGCTTTGCTTGCACAAGAGACCTGTGGCAGGGACTGCTTGAAAGTAGCTCTGGCTCAGCAGTAGCTCCTCAGGATCAGGTGCCATTTGCAAGGGTGAGAAGCAACACTTGCTTGGGATGTGGGAAACACAAGAACCTTTAGCTTTCAGTGGTTTCTGAACCATTCTGCCCTTCACTAGTCATTCTTGATGTTGTGTTCTTATTTATCTTTGTTAACTGGCTTCATTACTCCTGTATTTTTTTTCACTGCCAGTTGTTTAAAAGATGGTTTCATTCATGGAAAATGAAAATAAATTCTGAATCCTTAATATAAGCTTTCCTAAACTAAGAAGCCCATCCTGGGATACAGCTCTCAAAGTATGTTGTAAAGGTTTCTCTCCCACTGCCCTGCTGCTGTCTTTGTTCTGCATATTTATTCTGTTGGTGAGGTTGAAGCTTCATTATTATCACTAAGGAACGAATCTCAGAGTTTATGATAAATAATTTCAAGGAAATCTCAGCCCAGCAATAAACAAAAAAGAAAGCAGAGTGTTAGGGCTCATTGGGAAACAAACAAACAGCAAAAGAGTACAACATGTATTAATCTCAGGTTTGTCTGCATTTCATTGGATACCACATGCAGCACTGGTTCCTGCTGATTTGAAAAGGATATAGTACATCTGCAATAGGTTCAGGGAGGGACAGATATAAACTGTAAAGCCGTGGTCTAGTTTCTGTTTAAGAAAAAAACAAATATGGAAAAATGGAGTTTCACAGTTGGAGAGAGATGATAGACAGAAATTAAATAAGGGTTCAGAGCATATTTTTGAATCCACAGTAATATTTTTGTCTTTAACTGAGGTTCATTTAAGAATAATATTTTTTCATATGTAGTGAAGAAATTTTTTATTGGGAGGGTATTGAGGAACTGCCACAGGTCACCCACAAAAACCTCATCCCTGGAAATATTCAAGGGCTAGTTGGACAGGACTCTGAGCAACCTGGTCTAGTGGAAGGTGTGCCTGTCTATGGCAGTGGGATTGGAACTAGAAGATCTTTCAGGTCTCTTTCAACCAAAACTATTCTATGATTCTGTGACTTTTTAATTTTTCTTTTCCTCTAGAGAGAAAAAAATCTGGAACTCTCAATGGTTATTTTTTGTTTCTTTGATGATACTTTGTTACATAAAGGGAATTTTGATGGAACAGAAAAAAACTGGGAATTCAAAAATTAAAATACCAACCAATTACATATTGGCAAAACCAGCAAAATTTAAACAGGGTTAGCTAGTCACTATAGCCTCAGGCTGCTGCATCAAGTAGTTTGATAATTATTTTCCTGCTCGTCAGAAATGGAGAAGTGCTAAAGGCAAGCTCTGTACCGTGTAACACACATGCATGAGTTCCACATTTGTACTGGTTCACATGCTGACAGACTGCTCCAGAAAAATTAATGATGCCAAACTCTTACAGCAATTGTCTTTTCTAAACAGGGCTGTTAAATAAGGCATGTCATGCCTTGAGAGTGTTTTGTTTGTGTTTTGGGGAAGGGGGAGTGTGGGGGCAGGAATCAATGCTGATTTGGGTTATATTTAAAAATTTTCCTCTTGGCTTTTGAGGAACAATTCTAGGAAAGTAGCATTGTTCTAGCCTTAGCTTCTCAGCACTAAGTGAATTTTTTTCTTTAGTTTCAGACTGCGTACAATAAGCATATCTTATGTTTACACTTGGAACCAACTAAACTAGTTTCAACATATCCCAATTCTGTTCCTCCCCACCACAAATACAACCCACGCCGCTCTCAAATCTATCTGGTAGCTTTGATTTCCACAGACATTTCTAAATAAATTAAAATTTAAACGTCTGGGTTTTTTTCTCTTATTTTTCTGTTTTAAATTCTTTTGAAGGAAGATAGTGCTTTGCTTGAAAATAAGTGATTCCCATTGACACAGAACTGATGGAATTGCAAAGAAGTCCAAGATTTTTTGAGACAGGAATGTCCCTCCAGCCTTGGATTCCTCCTAAAAATCCTTATAAAGAAATCCTGTTGAGCCGTTGAGACTCAGTGCATCAGGTGAAGTTTGTTACCAGAATTTAATGCTTTTAACAAAACCAAAATTACACTGAAATCCCTTGCAGAAAAAAAAATGTAATATTCATGGTGTGTAAGGCTGCAGATCGTGCAATGTTGTGCAGTTATGAGTGTCAAAAGATAATAGCCCTGAGGGCTTGAGATGCAGAGGCAAGACAGAACAGACCTGGGGCTGGGTGTGACTTGCAGCATGCTCCCTGGGAAAGGCTGGGAGCTCTGGAACCAGTGATTCATGTACACTACTTATAAACTATTATTTAAGGGAAAAAAAAAAAGAGTTGCTTAATTCATTAATTACTATAATCGCTTACTTAATAACAGGGCAGTGAAACTTGATCTGTTTGTGCCTATGAAGTTGAAAATTGCATGCTGTGGCATACCTGTCTGCAGCTAGGAAATGTTTTACACTGTTTGTGTTATTGGATTTCAAAGATTATTTTATTGAAATGATGATAATTTAGGTTGTGGCATTAGTTATTAATAAGGCACTAAAGTAATATTGCTAATTAGAGACCAAGAAAATGGGATTAGAATCCCAAATAGGAATCCGAGTTTAGGATAGGTAATTCGGGTCTGGTATGGCCTGAAAATTGATATGCTGTCTCTGCAAGATTTTTAGCTGAAACAGTAGGATATTCAAATTGTGTCTTGGTCAGAAACTTGCAAACACTGGGTGTTGAGGAGTAGGAGGAGGGGAAGGAGGGCCATACGTGGCTGATCTGAAATCAAGTTTATGTAGTTGAATTCAGAGAACGCAAACATTGCTGCTCACAGGAGCATGCTCTCTGTAAATTCAGGTGAGGAAATCAAAGTTACATAGTATTTTATCTGTTTCTACTGTATTTAAGAGCAGGTATTTACTGTGCAGCTCAAAGATTCTTGTGGACAGCCCAGGTGAAGTTTGGGAAGATGATCCCCACCATTTGCTTGTTCAAAGAGGAAAAGGTTGCAAAGAGAGGGGCCTGAAAAGATTTTTTTAATGAAACATGTAGAGGGAGAAAAGGAGAAGAATGGAGGGAGCTTCATGAGAAAAACTTTTTTTCTTCCTCAAGTAGGATGTAACATATTAATGTAGCAATTCAGAAGTGTGTTCAATTAAAATGTGTTGCTGGAACATAAACAATGTTGGAACAGATGAATTTAAAAAAAAAAAAAAAAGCAACAACAAATTCTAAAGCCAAAAGTTTTAATTATCTGTATGTGAATAAAATGCAACTTTTCCTCAGTCACTCTTATTAAGGAAGGAAGTTAAAGTCCTCAAAGGGCATGTAATTTGGTTAAATTAATTGAAAGTTGGGAAACACAACCACTGAACATTATTCCTGCCCCTGCCATGACTGACCCTACCATTTCCTACTAATGTGTTTTTATGAAACCAGCTAGATTTATTTACCCTTTCAAGTGCATAGCTTGTCTATCTTTCCAGAGAAAGGACGAGTATTGTACCAAAACAAAAGCGTGTTCCATCATTATGTGCAGAAAAAGTATCCCTCAAAGAAGCCAATTAACACCAAATCCTCTCCACAGAGGTGCTGAATAATTTCAAGGGATGATAGTAGACGTGGAAAGTTGCTCCCATACATTGTGAATAGCTGCTGGTTTAGGCAGTCAGTGTCCAGTGGGAGATCTAGAAGTGGATCTAAACTTCCAGGAGGATGGAGGTGGAGAATTGGACATCTCTGCCAGCAGTACTGGATCAATTCATGTCATGTTGGCCAGATATTGCTGAAATTACCAGGGGGAGATGCTAACAGTGGGAATGGGTCTTTAAACTCCTGTAAAGCTAAAATTTAGATCCCTTCCTTAGTTCCTCTGAGGGATGCACTCTCACCTTGTGACTGACAAAACAGAGTTATTTTCTGGATATTGATGTGCAGTCTGTTTCTTTCTCACTTTGTTTTGTTTCTTTAGTGGATTGAGAGATTTAGGATTGCAAGCATGTTCTCCCCTTCTTCTTTTCCACCCTTGTTCCTGTTAAATTCACCAAATATTGCTCACTGGTTTTCATGGTTTCATTTCGTGGATGAGGTTTCTCATCCATGCTTTTGCAGGATGGGAAATCAAGGTGCCAGTTTCTTCAGGAAAGGAGTTTGCCATTGTTGGTTTGTTTATTTTTATTTCTTTGTCTTCTAAACTATTTTGCTGAGTTAGTCTGTGGGCATTTCCTAGCTGTTGAATTTAATTTTATTATGAACAGCAGAGAAACATCAAAGATTAATTGGGCCAAACACACATTGCTCTCCCTTCCCAGGGAAGTGTCCTGATTATGAAGTATAGGTCTGGTTCCTTCATTTTATTCTTCAAGGATTGCTGAAATTATTTATTCAATATGAAATGAAATGCATGCTTTAGGATGCAAACCTACATAGCTACCAAATGAAAAAGTGGTTAGAGCTTTCTCCCTCTGGCCTATTGCTTCTTTAGTTATTAGACATTATAATAGTTTTAATTGTAGGGTTAGACAATCATTCTGCCTTGGAGATGTCCATTGTTTAGTCTGTAGGATGACTTCCCAGGCTGAGGGTCATCTTTATATTGGTTTCCTCCAACAGAGGATAATCCTGACTGTACAATACCAGCATGAAAGTGTTCCTTGCTTTTGTTCAGCTGTGTCCTTCACAAAAGGAAATCATAAGGCCAAGTATCTATTGGCAATAATAAGGTTTCTCCAGAGCAAGGTGGAGAAATTAGGCCTGGCTCATGCTTAGCAGAGGAAGAGATGAGAGACAGCTCAGATCAATTCATGAGAAAACATGAGCTTCCTGCTGGAAGAAAAAGCAATTTATATGTGGGGTTTTTTTGGCATGGTTCATCTGATCAGGTTTATCAAATAAATGATTTACTCTTTACCTCCTTAAGAAGATGATATTGTGTACTTCAACATCATTACATGAAAAAGTAGCATTATAGAAGATTACTTATAATACAGATGTCAGTTTTTAGAGTCTTTTGTAACTCCTTGCAGTGTTTTTTATGGAAATGACCTTGCAGAGTCATATCCTTCTCTTCAAAGGTCACCAAAGAGACAGAAAATCCCCTATGAAAATTTGCATAAAATTTCAATTCCACCATTGAGATTCATTGCCCTTAAGAATCTCTGTGATTACAAAAGTAAAGTCTGTCCAAACATAGGAATGGTGGAAGTTATGAATTCTGTCCCCTAAATATCTTACTTTCAAAAGAAATGAATTAATGCATTTCTGATCCAGAAGACATGCTGTTTTATTAATTAGTGTACAAGGAATTGTTAGGTTAGATGATTATGTTCAATTAAGCATAATGAAAGTAATTAATATAGGTTCTGGTTTTAGGTGGTTGAGATAATAATGCCATTAAATGCTTCTGTTGTCATATTGCTTGTTCTAGCAGAGAAAAAAGTTTAAAAGGAAAGAGGCAAAAGCGGTTTTTTTTTTTGTTTCTCTCTCAGTGAACAAAATAATTCTCTGTCATTGCAACATATGCAGAATAGTTTACATTTCTTTTGTAATTGCTAATGCTTGTAAGTACACTGTATTAAAATACATTTTAAATTTTTGCAGCATATACTTTAAAATATTTAATGACAATGTGGTTTCAAAGAGCTAGTCATAATAAAGGGAGTGTACTTCAAAGTATGCAAGATTTATTCACCAAACACCTCGTGCTCTGTTATGTAAGTCTAAAAAAGGGCCAGTAGCCCACAACAAATACTGTTTGAAAAGGAAGTGGTTCCAAGTAAGGATTTCCTCTGGGTGTTACCATGTCTTTATGGCTTCTGCTGTTTTGTTTTGAGGAGGTGGCAGTGGAAAGTTGTTTCCCATGGATTCACAGAGAGTACTTTTATGCCTCAGAGTTCCTAAGCCACCAAATAAAGAAGAAACTTGTGATGAACCAGTTTTGGAAGTATTTAATTTTTTTAATCGTATTTAAATGAGAGAAAATGAAATTTTGCAGCATGACCAATTGCTGTCGTAACTATTTATTCAGGGATTTTTTACTACACAGAATGGAATATAGGAGTTGTGGAGGTGATGTGCTCACTTCCCTTGGTTGTAAGCTGTACTCCTAGGGTTCATAAGGCTACACTGATCCAAAACCTGAGAACCCTCTCAGCAGATCAGTCTCTTCAGAAAATGCACTGGTCACAATCTTAGAAATGACTTGGTAGAACACATTGCCCCATCCTGTATTAAAAAACAATTTATTTCTACTTTGAAAAAATCTAAGGAGCAAAAACTTGATTTAAGGAATATATAAGTTTGAATTTTACGAAGTAACTACACAGGTATGTAGAGATGGGGTAGAGAAATATATCAGACAGCAATAAAAAAACTAATTTTTTTCTCATGGTGATTAATCCCGCAGGTAACCTGTGTTTTCACAGTCCCAGTAAAATGAAGACCAAATGCCATTTGAACAATTTCTATTTGTTTGACATTTTAATGAGAAATATTTCAGCCTTTTCTGCTCTACAGCTAGTGGTGCTGCATCTCTTGTCACTAACACATAAAATCAAACTCTAGACACTTTAAAATTGAAGATAAAATTGACCTGTTATCCATGCTGATATATGAGCTTTGTCTTGAACATCTGTTCTGAATATGCATCTGGCAGGAACAGTTGCCTCTTTATCAGCTTAGAAGTGACAATTGACTGGAGCTTTTCCTTTGCCTTCCTTTGCTGTGCAAGAATGAAATTTCAGCCTCTGCTAGATGGATTTTCCCACAGCTGTTACCAGCTTGCAACACATCTTTCTGTTGTTGCTGCAGCTGTGGGTGTCCTGTAGCTGGCTAATGTAGAACTCAGTGCAAACCATCAGCTCAGTTTTTTTACTCTGAAAGGACAAGAAGTGCTTGCATGTACTTTCTTTTTTTTTTGCTTTTCCTACTTGTGGAGGACTTGTGATGCATGAACAATAAACGTCTCCAAAAGCAGCCCTATCTCAAGTGAGCTGTTGCTGGAGAAGTTCTGGGGTTTTTTTTAGGAATGATCTGTAACATGAGCTAATCACTTTGTTTGTATGAGGTCTTTTCACAGCAAAGCCAGAGATATAAAGCCCTAAAGCAATTATTGTACATTTTGCTGCTTCTATTCCCTCTATATCCTTGCTCTCCCAACAGAGACCATATTATGCTTTTTTTCCTTACTACTGAGAAGCTCAAAACTATGATACTGTTCTAACTTTATGAGCTTAAAAAGTGGCCAAAAGACATGCAAATGAGAGGCAGAAAATCTTTTCAGTATTGCACAAAGTGTAGAAAATTATTCTGCTATAACTTGGGTAGTTGAACTGAAGGAAGAAAGTGGTGATTCAGAGATAAAAGTGGCAGAAGCACACTCTTGTAGATGCTGCTACTTCCATTTTTTCCCCTTCCCAGTCGAGGGGAATTGGCAGCAGAGGGATGGAGCTCAACTTTGTGCTTCACATGTGATATTTCAAAGCAATGCCAAGATAAAATGGTGCAGAGAAGCCTCTTTTAATAGCACGTATTTCTCTGACGCATCCCAGATTTCATAAATGTTGGCTTTGCTGTCTACTTGGGATTAGTTTGAAATGGTAAGGCCGACAATTAGTATGCAATGTCAAATTCAGCTTTGAGTTTGGTTTTTTTCCCATGATTTAAGGACACAATGAACCTGTAATTATAGCAAAGAGATTTTTATTATTAGGGAAATGTGGCGAGAAACTATTACCATGGTGTACCAAATGAAGAACAACAAGAAAAGACAGTACTATAAAGCCTACCCAGGTTGTTACGTTATAAAACTGCTTTTTTCCCCTTGAAAGATATTTGATAAGCTCGTGTCTTTTATACAACTAAAACACTGCAAATGCAGAATTCTAGTATTGATACTGAAATGCTCAGTATCAGATGAGTATACTGATTACTATGGGAAACTTATCTTGGTAATGTGTACTGGTGGGATCTTAAATGGATTTTTCTTTTTAATGCTGTCATAAAAAAGATGTAGATCAGTGTCTTTGATCTAATTTCTAAAAATTTCATCCTCAAAAACTGTGTGTATTACAGTACACTAACTTTTTACAAAGTCTCTTTTTACACAGTCTTTTTACTGTCTCTTCTCCTGCGTATACAGAATATTAGAAAAGCAATGGTGATAAACTCTTCAGCTGTTCCTGTCTGCGGTGCCACTCCTTTGAACTTCATAACTGGCATTAACTCCTTTTTCTAAGCAAAAGTGAAGCTTAAACACAGCAGCTGCATTGCAAGTTGTGATGCTGCACGACTTTCTCACCAGTTTCACTCAGAGACCTGTAGTCCTCTCAAGCAGGATAATTTTCTACTTCCACAAGTCATCGTATTAAATTTGGAATGATGTTGCTTGGATCATGGGATGCAGAAATGTGCTTGCATAGCAGTAATGTAAAAATAACAAACCTTGCCTCTTCCTTGCTGATTTTGCCAAACAGGACTCCTAACCAACTCAAGAGATGTTTCAACTGCATGCCACCAAAGCCTGCACAGCTGAGGAGAGGCTGCCAAATGAAGTAGAACAGGAAAGAAGTCAGAAGTACTCCAATTACCTGAGTGCCATGACACTAAGGTGGTGAAAGTAATGTAAAATGCATTAAATGAGGTCAGAGACATGATTTTATTGAAGCTACTTGGTGTGTCAGAAGCGTTTTAAAGAACTTTCAGTTTGCCTTTGACATTGTTGCAATCATTTGAGAAGAAAAAAACCCCAGCTTTCCAGTCCTTGTAATTGAATTTGGTTTCTGCAGATCCTTGTGAATTCCTCAGGTGGAGGATCTGAGGAATGGGAGTCAAAGGAGGTGCCTGGTGCCCCTTTTGAGAACCAAACAAGACATGTCCAGTATAGATGTCAGGATACTTGAAATTCATTATTCATCTGTAAAGGTGGCAGCACAAATCACTCTAGGTAGAGTCTACAGGCTGCAGCCAAACCCTTTAAAGGTCTCCTCTATCAGCATGAAAGGTTAGTGAAGTGTTCTGCAGGGTTCTACATCTATCTTTTATGGTGTCAGCTGCCACAGAACTGAGAAGAGATAAAAAGGGAGGAAATTTCATTAGAGGAAGAGATGGGGTAAGACAGCTGGTGGAGGAAGGTGGGAAAGTTTTCCATTTGTATGCAAGGAAACTTTAGAATCAAAGGGTCACTGCAACCTTTAAAAGGGGATATTTTTAATAGCTCAGTGTACTCTAAGTTCATTCAGCAAGAGTCTTTTCACAGGTGATCTACTGCTCCTGGGCCAGGTTTTATGCAGACTGAGCAAGAGCAACTCCAGGAGCTGGGCTAGCACACTACTGATCTCAAATCCTGCCAGTGCTGGCTTTTTGTCTGCAGTGCTGGGTCTGCCAGCAGCTGCTGGGCTCCTCTGCTGTCACCAGCAGACACCAGTACAATGATGTGGAATTACTACCAAATGCCTCAGTGACATGGGCAAATCCTTTGTTCTGCCCTGGCAGCTGCCCAGAGGCCATCAGCCCATGATGGAGAGGAAGGAGGAGGGCTTGGCGGGGGTTTGAATTGTGTGTTGACAGAAGGCACAGGAACAACTGTTTATTTCCAGAGTCTTCTTGGGTAGCTCTGAATATATCCTTCCTGTCATGGAAATGTGGCTGATTGTGATCTTGAATCTAGGGAGAGGGGATGCTGCATATTGATGCTTCTAAGTGCCTCTCTTCACTTTTTTTGCCCTCTTTATCAAAAATGAATGCAATTTAAAATTTAAATGACAACATTAGTGAAATTTTATTAAATTTAATTTGATTTAATTTTAAATAAAATTGCTAAAAAGTTAGATTAACATAGGAAAAAATGCATAATAAAATATTTAAACTGCAGAAGCCCTTAGGGAGAAGCACCATCATAACCCTCTTTTCCCTTCTCTTCTACCCATCCTTTCCCCAATGACTGCATCGTGTGTACTCAGATTCTTCAAGAAATGATGCACTTGAAAGAGTAACAGACTTTTCTGAATGCCAATAACTGTAAAACCATGCATTTGCAAATGAGGAAACTGATATGTAAAGGTTCAATGACTTCTTCAAAGAACAAATTAAGCTGGTGTTAGTCATTATGTATCATTGCTTATACCCATTGAAGTGGGTGTATCTACCATGCTCCCAGTCCTAAATAAATTTATAGCTAGACATCTAACAGGAGCAGCTGTAAATGCAGTATTTACGATTTGGGTTCATAGGGGGTGAAAATCTGCATATCACAGACTTCTATAAATGTAAGCACAAGATAATCCTTCATCAGAATTAGTCATAATGATTGTGAAGAGATCTGAATTTTTATACTGCTCCTGTCCCTGTTGTGAGTTTCTCTCATGGATGAGGTGATAGTTTCAGTTTTTAAATGTGCCAGGCCACCTTTTTTTTATACCAATGAGTAACAGAGGTTATTCTCTGGTGACAGTTACCTTTATCTTTCATGGCCCATAAAGGTTTGATGTGCCATTAACTAATATTCTTGAGGTGAAAATTTATTTTGCTGTTGTCTAAAGCTTTGAGTATTTTAAAATTCTCTAGCTGTCTATCAGAATAAAAAAAATGCTTGGTCAACATTGTGGAATAAATTCTGATTACCAGTTGTTTTATAATTGCATTAGTATTGTTAAAATTATTTTAGAGCAGATTTAGGGTTCTGCCTTTAAAATACTGCTTGCAAAAAAGGTGAATCAGTGTAAGGAAGGTCTGGCATGTTTATGATGTAACTGAGCCTACCATTCATTCTCCCTTGGTTGGCTTAGGACAATTATTTGTTCATAGTTTCAGCACAGATCCAAGATGTGCATAAAAATTCATAACTATGTATGATAGATTACTTTAGGACTGTGAGTTAATCTTTCATTCTAGGTTTTGATGATCTGAATGCTTCTCGGTTCCAAATAAAGTTACTTTTAAGCAAAATATAAAGAAATCATTCAGCCATTACTTGAAATTTTAAAAGTAGTTGTATTATTTAATTAAAATATTTTTCTGTTTTGGTGGTTTTTTTCAATGTCCTTCCTGTTTCACAAATATTAAAAATTCGACTTTAAAGCAACCCAATGATAAAATATTTCTTAGAGGAGAAAGGACAAGGTCTGGAGACTACAGCACTTAAGGCTTGTGATTTAGGAGGGGCACTGATTGTTAACTTGAGGTCAGGGGTCCTTCTAAAGGTATTTAAAAATTCAAGAAGGGGTGAGTAAGAGCGAGATTCAAAAATGAGACCATTATTAACTTCAGTTATATATATATATATATAATATGTTTCTGTTTTCATGTGGCTGATGTAGAAGTCAAAACATTGTAGGCTTAAATCTTAGCTCTTGCTTTTGTGCTGAAGTGCAGTGTAGAGTGCACAAGGCTAAGTTCCTTGCTGGCTTAGACTGAGCAGAGTCCAAAAGCATGGCTTTTCCAAGTCAATAGAAAGGGAAAACATTGGCATCCAGTGCTACTTACTGAACTAGAATGTGGCAGAAGGTCAGGGAATGGAATTAGAGGAGTTTACAACGAAGGGATAAGACTGGCGTTACTGTCTATGCTGTATGGCAGCTACCTGGGATCCCTGGGGGTGTCCAGGTGTTGGAATTACAGCATCATTTACTTCTCCATCATCCACTCTTTGTCTTGTGGCTGCTGCCTCTCTCCTTCTGGTCCCCCCTTCCTTTTAAGGGATGTTTGAATATTTCAGTTTGCCACCAGCAGCCTCCTGTCTATTCGTGTGGAGATAGGCAGTCCAAACAAGTTCTGCTAGGAAATCCATCTCCCAGCTGAGCTGCTGAGACAATCAAACACTTGGCTGCTGTTTCCTCTGTGCTGTTCATTATATGAACACAATACTGTTCACCTCAATGGACCCATGAAGGATAATCATTAATTTCCTAGCACAGTGTTTTCCCTGAGTTTGGGAAGAAGGAGTAAGAAAAAATCTGCCCTAGACTGAAACATGGAGTCAAACAAATATTTTTCTTACAATCTCTAATTTTGATCATCTTAATATTAGCTTAGAATTCTTCTTTTTTCCTTTTTTTTTTTTTTTTTACCCTGACAGTAGCATTGAATTCCATTTATTATTCTCATTTTAGGAGTTTTTTTTCATAAGGAATAAGTTCAAGATTTACCAACCATTCTTTATCCCCACATCTGTGTCTTTCCACAAGTGAAACAACTGGTAAGCTTTACATGCCAAGAAGAGAGTTTGAACATAATTGCATCAAAACATGCCCTTTCATCAAACAAACTAACTTTAGAAAAATTTAATCATGTTTAAGAAAATAAGTGTCAAGCTTCATCTATTTTCTGTAATAACAGAAACAAAGCTGAATACTAAAGTTTGTTAATTTATTTAAGCCATGTTACTGTGATAAGTACCCTGCAAGCAGTCTGGGATATCAGTTTTGTGCTCAGCAGCCCAAATTGTATATTTTTACTTGGTTCTCAGTGTTCAAACATCACAACACAGATTACTATTAGTCTCATTAAAACCTCCTGGTTTGATACAAAGTGACGCTGCACTGAGGAGTACAGAGGTACACCTTGCTTTAGAGGTTTTAGTTATATTCTTACTTTCTTTGGAGAACTGGTCAAATTCTTGGCTCTCAAATTGAATACACAAACTGGAGCTCTGAGGAGGCAAAGCTGGAGCTGAAATGCTTCCCCATGGTCCTGTGCCAAACTGGGTTTGGCAAAGAAATTAATCTGCAAACACTTTTTATTTTGGTGAAATAATGGTACTCTGAATCAGGACTTCCTTACATGGTGCTGGAAAGAGTGGTTTGCTTTTACTTTTTGACTTTTAACTTTTCTTAGCTGTGCTTGTATAATTCTGCCTTGCCTTGTGAATTTAGAAAAAAAGATACAAACCCCCACTTACACCACTTATGACAAATCAGAAACTATCATGGAATCATAGGATGGCTTGAGTTGGAAGGGTCTCTAATGACTATCTAATTCCAACCCCTCTGCCAAGGGCAAGGACACCTTCCACTAGGTTTGGAGAAATGTCTCCAGGATGTTGTTTTTTTTTTTTTTCTCCATTTGTTTTAGTGGAGCTGTTTCATTCTGTTTCTGCTCTACACTGGTGCTTTAAGAATGCTCAAAGTATTTTTGAGTCCAGAACAGAGGAATCTTTCCTTCCTGTGCATCAGCTGCTGTTTGAGGTGTAAATGAGTAACTTTCAGCCTTGACTGCTGACAACTTTTCGTGTAGGTATGACTCCATGCCTGTAAATTCCTGAAATACAGGGACAAGAAACCATAGGTTTAATATAAGGAAAAAGTTTTCCAGCCAAACTGAAAACATGTGCTTTTGATTCCTGGAAAATGTTAAAGTAGTGGAAGATGCAATTACACTTAAAAGTTTTTAGGGGACTTTTTGAATAAAATTTCAGAGCTCAAACGGAGACTTGAAAAGTTGCAATCCTTTTACAGAAAAGGCTTCAACATATGCATAGAAAAGTATTCCTTGTTAAACAGAGCAAGAGCAAAGAAATAAACCATTATCTGGTGCCACTGGGTAAGTTGCCATTACATTATGCTTCAAGAAATGACAGCATATGAATGGAAGGAAAAAATTGGAAAAGGTAGAGATGGCAGTCCATAAAAATTGTGCAAGGAAAAATGGAGTGATTGAGTTAAAGAACATGGAAATAATTTCTTCTCTACCCTAATGCATTAAAAGTAAAAAAAAAAAAATCTAAGTTGAGACTCAACTGAGGCTTTTCAGGTGGCATAGCCTGTTTTACCATTTTTTCAATCTAGACTTCAAATAATAGTTCAAAATGAAACATTTTAAAATGCTTTACTTTACATTTTAGACTAAGGTGAAAGCAAATGATGGAATTTCTTGGTGTTATCTTGGCAGCTCTGCTTGTTACAGCTCTGACTGTGTTCTCATGTTAGATGACTATTTTGAGATTGCAAAGCAATGTGGAATGAGGAGATAACTTGCCTTTCACAAAAAAATTTAAGGGAACAACTTGAGACAAAATTTTAAAACAATATCCTGAAAATTGCAGGCCATTTCAAAATCAGAAGAAAAGAAAAAAAAATCAGGGTAATTTTTCATTAGTTTTTCAGAATTACAAGTAACTTTTTTTTCCTTTTATTCCTTTTTCTTTAAGGAAATTAAAAAAATAAAACTTGCCCTGCTCTTTCAAGTGTATCTTCTTCTGCTTTTTCTTGCAGGTCGAAATTGAAATTACATTGAACAAGATATTTTGTCATGAGCTAGTGGCCTGGATAACCTTAATATGAAGTGATACAGTTTAATAGAAATAAATGGTCTTTATTCTCCAATCCGTCTGTTTGGAGGAAATAGAGGTTATCATTTCAGTGCAATTCCTACATAAACTAAAAGTGGAAAAAAATAAAATGGCAAAACTAAACTAAAAGAACTTAAAGTTCACCTTAGAGAAAATATTTGTCAAAGCAGCATCAAAGTCTGCAGTGTCATGAACTGATACTGAGAGAGATTCGTCCTGAGGAAAGGCATTATATTTGAGATGTCTTTTCTCTTCCATGCCTTCTTTGAAACACTTTACTTTCATAAAAGCTAGAGATCCATATTTCATTTCAGAGAGCCACAACCTGATGTCCATCAAAAGTTTCCATTTTTTTAGATTAAAGCAGAAGTTTGGGAACAGGACACCTGTTTATATATATTTTTTCAGTGCCTGCATGGCTTCATTTTTCCTTTAGTTCTGAGAATCCCAGAATCGTTACGACTGGAAAAGACCTTTAAGATCATCAAGTCCAACCATCAACCCAGCACCACCACTATGTTAACCACTAAACAGTGTCCTCAAGTGCCATATTCAAGCATTTTTTGAACACTTTGAGGAATGGTGAATCCACCTCTTCTCTGGGCAGCCTTTTCCAGTGCTTGGCCACCCTTTCCATGAAGAAGTTTTCATAATGTCCAATCAAAACCTCCCCAGTTGGCGCAACTCGAGACCATCCCATATTTTGGTTACAGGCATCCTGCAGCAAGGACCCAGTTTTGTTTCCTGCTTGTGCCTTGCTTGGCTGGTGGTGTCCTGCAGAGTGGGCTGGTCTCCACAGCGATGAGAGGCCCTGTCTGAGTGCCTGTGTGTAGGACTAGTGGAATTCCAGAAGGCTCTGGAGCAGTGCTAAGAATGCCTTATCTGTTTTCATGGCTTTCAAGGAGGCATGATGTATGTGTGTGTGTGTGTCTGGGTGTGTATTTTTATATATATGTATGTGCATGGGGTGTGAAGATGACTAAAAATGTACTTGCATTTTCTTCAGTCTGTATATACTCAAGAGAAGGGGATATGAAGAGCTGAAAGTGCCCAGGATTTTACAGGCTCTTCCTTGTCACCCACCCAGCCCACAGAGGTGAGCAGTGCTGTGTGTCATGTTGTGATACCAGATTCACCTTTGATGCTCTCTTGGATGCTCTCTTGTTCATTCTCAGTCACATACAAAAAGGTGTCTGCCTGAACACAGGAGGAGAGGAGATACTGCAGCTCTTGCTTTTCCCATCTTTCCCAAGGGGGAATCCCCTGCAGCACTGTCCTGCCAGAGTTTGCCTGGGTAATGCTTTTTTCTCTGAGCCACCTCTCTGCTATACATTTATCTTCTCTCATGTCTTCCTAATGGACAAAATGATTTCCAGTTAAAATCTCTGACCCTGGTTGCTTGATTCCCTCAGCAGGTCATGTTTTGGACAGCTTGGGAATACCTGCACTTGCAGCAATCTTAATTAAAGGTGGATGAATGCAGCTGAATTCAACATTTTCATTGAGTTCCACTGTCAATCTGGAACACTGTATTTTAGCTTTACACAGAAGAATTGGTTTATTTTAATGTTCACTAAAGCTAAACTGGGTAAAGGTCTAGGTGATGTGCTCAGAAGACATAGGCAGTATCAAAGGGAGAAATGGAATATAGTGCAATAGAGATTTTAGGTCTCCATAAAAATATATAGTTTTTAAAAAAATCTATTTAAGGTTTGTAAATGCAAGTTTAAAAGTTCTTGCATACACACATTCTCTGAAACACTCATCCTTTTTTTTTTTTCCACAGCATTCTGGCTCATTAGTTTTCTTAATACCTAAATTATTTATTCTGGGAAACTCATAACTGTTTTTTTATTGCTGTGAACAAGCAGAAAGTGAAAGATTGCTAGAATTTCATGACCAGTATTGCGTGGCATTTCAGCCTTAATATATTTAAATGCCTGAACTTGCATTAAGTTTTTTGGCTCAATTCCATGAGACATTTCTTTTTTTCAGAGTGGCCAAGTTTAGATTTTCAGCCAGAAAGCCAGAAGGCTTTGGAGAACAGGTAAAACTTGTTTTTTGACTTGTCTAACTTTGCATGAGTTTGAAAGAGTTTTAAAACCTTTGTGCTCTAACCCAAATCCAGCTCTCAAATTCAAATCTAGCCCATCTAATTGGGATTTGGATCAGACAGGTGAATTGCTATCTTTAACATTTTTATTTATACATGAAACTATCTTCCCCTTTATCTTGCTTTAGTTGAAATTAGTTCTGAATAAAACATTTTTACCATATCCTGAGGCTGCATGTTTAAAAAAAGAATAAACTGACCACCATGATTTCCACTCAATTTCTTTAGCTGGAGCTGCTCTGATAACTTCCAACTCATCAGTGAAAGAAAATGCTCCAAATCTAGAGCATTATTTTAACATTTCCTTTCCTTTCTTTAATACAAGAAGTATCTTGACGTGAGCTCTGCTTACTTCTCCCAGGAAGTCTGTGATGGTTTACAGACTTGTGGTTTACATCTAGACCTGTGAGGCTTCCTAACAGCTGCTTCCTGAAATATGCACAGATAATTTACAGCAGCCTGTGATGACTTGTTGAATGGTGCATTGAACCACCTGAAGAAGAGGGATTTATGCATGCCAATAATGTAGAACATGTTGCCAGCTCTGGTTTTAGGGAAATAATTGTTGTAGTTAATCTCATTGCTGTGCCATGTTCTGCACAGTAATTTTAGAGACAGATTTAAGGACAGGAAAGGTTTTGGTACTGTGAAGTTTAGTGCATGTGCTTGCTGTGGGTATCTGCCTGGCCTTTAGTCAGTGAACCTCTGTTAAAAATTAATATAATAAGTACTGGCCTAAATTGCTGAAGTTCTTTCTTTTGTTGAAAGCAGGCTTTGCACCATCACTTCATTTTATCAAATCTATAAGAGTACTCCAGGCTGACTGGCCTAAGGTGTTACCTACTACTGAAAGACCAAGTGTCCTTGTCCAGCTCTGTGCCCTGCAGAATGTTGCCACTGCAAGGCTCTCTTCTCTGGAAGGAAAATGGCAATTTTGCAGAGTTCTGAACCGAGGTGACTCTTGCGGCCAGTGTCTCTAGATCACCTAGAGCAATGTGGAGAGTCTTGTGGCTGAGCATTCAGAGGTAGAATCAATTTCTAAATTTCATCCTTACTTATGTGGCTTTATAATGGTTTATCTACCTTGGACTCCACTTACTGCCTTTAGAATGGGCTTTTCTGTTCAAAGGTTTTATAAGATAAGAATTGATATAGAGATAAGGAATAGATGTAGATCCTTTAATTGGTTGCTACTTTCTAATGTTCTGTATTTCAGTGTGTGTTTATAATATAACTCTTCAGTCTCTGAGTACTTACTAAAGGGAAATATTTACTCTCCTCCTCCTACTCACACTCCGTCAGAAAGCCAGGGTATATGCCACAGTCTGGAAATACAGTAATTTGATAAATTGACTGTTTAGCCAATAATACCTACTCTGCAAATGGTTCAAAACATTTGCTGTATCACTACATAATAAATCAGTGACTGGGTACTGAAAAATAACTCCGACTATTGAAGTCACTGTGTCCCCCTAACTCTTTGAAACTGCATTGTGTATAGAAATTTAGGTAATTAAAGTTGCTGAGTAATCTCACACTGTGCACAGGGAGGTGCTAAGAGGGTGATACAGAGGCAATAGCAGGGAGGGGAAATGTCTAAAGCTAACCATTAGGAAATGCTGGAGTGAGAAGTCAGGGTGCAGCTTCTCAGAATAGCGTGCCCAGCTGGACTGGAGGTTTCTAAGAAGAAAGTGCCCCTTGGCATCCATGCCAGATTATTGCCCTTAATGGCAAAAAGAATCATCTGCATCTGTGGCCTAATGTCACAGTGGAATTTTTATAAATGTCAGTGCAGAATTTAGAATTTTTTTTTCTCTCACTAAGAGAGATATCCCAACACCACAGTCTGTGTTGTTCTGGGAACCATCTGCCTTCTTCCAAAGCCATTTTTAATCTCTCATCAAAGATTAATAATGCCAAGCTTTGGGCCGTGAAGACTGTGGAGGAGAGAAAAAGAAAGTGCCTACAGCATTCACCAAAGACATGGGAAAGTCAGGTGCAAGTTGGTGCTGTGATTTATAGTTGGGATCCAGCAGCCAGGGATGCTGAGATAAGCCCTGAAACACCATGCTAAGGCTGAGAACCTGCTGTGTGCCACTGCCTCTTTGTAGAGGGGAAGTGCTTTTCCAAAGAATCACTTAACACCTCCCAGATGGTTTCTCTCTACCTCTGCTTGCAGCTACCCAATGCTGCCTGCCAGTATTTAGCTTGGAGGGTTGTTCCTTAACTCTTGCATCGCTATCAGTGTCCTGGATGTGCCTCCATGTCCCAGTTTTGTCCAGATTTTCCAGGGACAGGGCTCCCCAGGGTTTCACCCTTTCACCTGGACGTGTACCCAATATTAAAGTCCAGTCTGAGGCTGAACTGCTACTGTAGAATTTGGAATCCACAGGTTATGAGACTAAATGAATGTAAATTTAATTCTGATTGGAGCTGAGCAGTCAGGTTCCTCTCTGACTGCTTTCTTCACGCAGAGCTGGGGCTGAGCCTTCAGTGTCCATAACAACAACTTTCCCTGCAAATGGTGTCCTAATTCTGTCTAAAACTGTCCTGGGGGACTTTGACAGCTCCTCTGAGTCCTTTTTGCTATTTCTCTTCATCTGTTCCCCTTTATCCAAAATTCTTTTCATGATGCCAGTCTGTTGGAAATACAGTTTTGATGGGTTATTTGAATATTAGCTACTGTTTGAACAATTCCAGCCCTGTGCTTCTTGGGTTACTGCTGAAGTTGTTGAAGTACTCAAAAAATCATTCAAGCTTTCATATACATATTCAGAGGAGATTTTTATCTGTAGAATATTCTATATAAGTCTCAAACACTTGACTGATATGAAACATCTGATCATTGGATTGTTTTTAGATGGACAGAGAATGTATTTCCATTTTCCCTCTCCTTCCCTGTCCCCAAACATTCAGAATTGGAGAAACCCTGTTTTCTTAGAGAATGCCCACAGCCTGAGGATGCGGCTGTTTTCTTGGGAGTTAGAAATCACTGTCCCAGAGAGAGGAATTCAAAATTTCAGCAGCATTAGAAGCTGATTCTCTAGTACTCAAAGGGTTCTTGAAGCACTGGAGTTTTAGGACAGCTTTTTTCACCTCCACATTTCCTCCTGGCTTGTGTGTTAAGAAATCCAGTGTGAAAAGATATTTTGAGATCACCTATCACATAGATCTGTACCAGTGGAGACAAGGTGACAGATGAATCTTGCTGCCTGTACCCCTGGAGCTGCAATCATACTGGTCTTGATATCAAGTGTGTTCTTATATCACTTGTGCCAGAAACAGCAAGAGCTAAGGAATTTTAATGCTGCTGAGGAAAACTACCTGTTTTGATATTGTAGAATCTCAGCAGTACTCCTAAAGAGGTCTTTATTTGCCTGAAAAACTCTTGGGATGTGTCTCAAAAATTACCTCTGGATTTGTGCTGGATATATTTTTTTGGTTTGGGTTTGGTTTTGTTTTTTATTTTATTAATTGTATTCCTGTCTGCAGTTTAATGTTTGCATTCCTGTGATACCTTTGGTGGATTTCTTTCAACTTGACATTTAAATCTGATTTTTTAATATGATATAGTTACCTGAGAGAAATGATTAGATGTAATTTTAAATTCAGGAGTCATTTGCTGTCCATAATAGTCTGTAACAGAACTTGGCCTCAGGTGGAAAATAAACTTGATTTTCTTTCCTTTTTCTTTAATATTGATGACATCTAGGGTCTCTATCATTAATGCCTGTGTTTGAAACACAGAGGAAAATATAACCCCTATTCACTAAGACAAATACAGAAAGGAGATAGAAGAAATTCTTTTCAGGGATGAAATTATTCTCATCTTTGGCATAAGTAATAAGCAATTGGAGAATATCATCTGCCTAACCATTGTCAAGCTTTTGTAAACATCATGACAGAGATAATCTTTAAGAATAGTTTGAAGAGAAGGACAGCTGTTTCTTTGTGAATACTCATTTGTTGTTGTTTTTGTTGTAAATGCTACAAATGATAGCATTACTGAAAACGGAGTGGAATAGATCACTTGAATGCTCATTCTTTAGTACTTTGATTCTGCCAAGGCCCAAGTCCCCAAAGTATGCCTTTGGGGAACATATGTCATCTGCCAAAAGCCATTTGGAATCTGAAAGCACAATGTTTTCCTTTAGTTTGTTTTTCAAAAGTCAAACATTTACATTTAGGGTGAAATGCTCCTTTTAAATACAGTATCCTCTAACTGTGACACTAAGCTGCTTTTTCTTTTTCCAAAGAAGTTCAGATGTTTTAACATTCGACTATAAAAGCTATAATAGAGACATATTTTCAAGAAATAGAGGTCCCTCGAATTACTTGAAAACTAGAATGACTAGAGTAGGATCACCAGACCAAGAATTTGAAAAGTGTTTGTGCCTTACGATGAAAGGAAATTCTTAGCAGGGTTTCCTGCTGATCCCTGCAAGTATCTCATGTCCATGGTACAACAAGGGGAAATGGAGTAGAAAGAGGGGGATTGGCTTTAAGAGAAAGATGATATGTTTAGAATAGGTATTGGGAAGAAATTTTTTGCTGTGAGGGTGGTGAGGCTGTGGAAAAGGTTTCCCAGAGAAGCTGTGGGTGCCCAGCCCCTGGAAGTGTTCAAGGCCAGGCTGGATGGGACTTTGAGCAGCCTGAGATAGTGGAAGGTGTCCCTGCCCATGGCAAGGTGGGATTGGAACAAAGTGGTCTTTAAGGTCTCTTCTAACTCTGATGATCATATCAAAATCACTCTTTCCTTTCTGGATGGAAATAAGATGAAATTCTATGTTGGCGAGCTGCAGTAAGCGCTGTGAGAATGGTCATTCCGCAACCAGAATATTTCCTAAAATGTTTAACAAACTGAGTCAATAGTTGCCAATAACAGTTGTGTATTTCGCAAGCCCAGAATGTCTTGGGGCAGACATACCTGCAGTGCAGTGGGTGTACAAAGACGATATGTTCTTACCAGCTGCCTTACCCACAGGAGAGATGCAACCCAGCTCTTAGCTCATTCTATAATATAAAAATCCTTTTAGGATAACTCACCAGAACAGGTAGCTCAAATGCAGCTCTAGTTGTGGCTAGAGTATTTCTGATAAATGAGAACTAGAATTTTTTTTCCCCATTTTATTCTTCTGTCTGCATGTAAGACACGCAGTTTTTCTAGCAGACCCCTGTCCTTGGAGTACCTACTTTGCTTTAAGGGCAAAAGCAGAGGCAAAAGTAGTGGATTATACCTATTCACTGTGAACTACCATTTGTTATCCATTAGTTTCACCAGAAATGCCACCCCCCAGAAGCTTCTTACCTAAGTTTAATTGTGAAAATAATCTTTCTTGGTGTTTTTTTTTTTTTTTTTTTTTTTTCCAAGCTTGAGGTAATTTTGAAGTTACTTCAATGGGAGAAAAATCTCACTTGCTCAGGTTTGTCCCATTCAGAAAGTATGTTATATTAAAACATATCTATGTTTGACTCTCTCTGTAAGATATGTGTTTGTCCTTTCTAGAAAGCATATTAAATGAAGACATATCTAGGTGTGAATGTGTATAGAATATCTGTACATAAAGCCCTATATACATGGTAATGGGCTTTATAATATGAGTGAGAGCCTGGCTGTGTGAACCACTTGTGAATATGGGCATGAATTGCTCTGTTGATTATATAAACTCCTTCAAAAAAGGTGCTCAGGCCAAGTGAGAGCACTGACTACTCTCAGTAACTCACAACACTGTTAGCATGCCAGAGATGTAAAAAGTACCAATACATCCAAGCTGAGAAGAGCAGCTACTCGTTTTTTAATGATGCACTGCACTGTCCTGGAGGCAGCCAGCATTCCCCCTTTCATAGCACAGCACATCACCTAGAAAGGTGCAAATCCCTCAAGGTGAGCAATTAGGGGATAAGAAAAGGGAAATATTTTTTTGAGATTGTCTGCAGGGAGTGAGGTGTCTTGCAGCAAGATCAGTCAGTTTGTTTTTATGATGGGACTGAAGTTTTAGATAATTCCAGTAGTCTTCAATTTTGCCTGAAACTGACCCTCATAGATAAGCAATAAAAGCAATCCAACATTTAAATTTTATAGATTGGGTGTCTCCCCAGCCTGGTTATAGTAATTGGTCTGAACTCTTGACTTTGTTTACCTGAATATTTGTTAACAATATCATTTTAAAGTAGTGGGTATCTTACTGAGTCTTTCAGCAGATAGATGCTTCAGAGCTTTAAGCACTTTAAATACTTCACGTGGTACAAAAATGCCCAGTGCACAAGCTGATGCTACCCTGCTTTCACAAGGTGGTTTAAAGTGCCAACTTAAATGCTTATGAAACAAGTTACTGGTACAATAAACAGCATTTTAATCACCTGTTATTAATTTATTAACACTGGGGTGAAGCTAAACTTCTAAACTACGATATAGGCATTACATACAACTACCTCTGAAATATTTAATTAAGTTTAAAATAGCAGCGTCTTTAGTTTCCTTATGTTCAGAGAAGTCAGATAATAGAAATGGAGAAACTTGAAATAACAATCTATTACTTTCTGAGAGCTTCTCTCTATCCTCACTGATGAGATTTATAATGTAGTAATGCTTGCAATTTCATCATTATTTTGTAATCTTCTTAAATGAGTGTCTCATGTTAGTGCAGGCAATCACAATAACTACTTGAATAGGATTTGCTGCTGAGCAAAGCTGCTTGTGTTGCAAAAGCAACCAGAGGAAAGCACAAGCATTGTGCAAAGTGTTTATTTTCCCATCGAATTTACAGTGAGTCTTGAGAAGGGAATTTAGTGATGACTTCACCCATGCTAGCAAGATGTCAGCAAACTGTCAAAGAAAGGAAATAATTCTCTAACAGCAGCTTAAGGCAAGCTCAAAATCGAAGGAGATTGGTAACCACAACAGTTATTTAATGCGGGATGCTGTCATATTTCTATGGAGTGAAAAAGAAAATTCTCTTGGCTTCTTCCCTGGGGTCTCTTAGCCCAGGAGAGGACTTGCAGTGGGAGAAGTGTGGTGTCTGTCTGGCAGACACCACCTCATACTCAATAGCTGTGCCCCAGGGAGACTGGTTCTGCAGTTTCCCTTCCCTCAGAGGTGGCAGATGAGACAATGGAGGCAGACAGAAGTCAATGCATTGGATTTTGTGTGTTCACATTTGGGCACACTTGTCCTTAAATGACCCAAAACTCTTTTATATATATATATATATATATATATATATATATATATATATATATATAATTTTTATTTTTATTTTTTATTTTTTAAATAAGGTATCCCCATCCCAAAGCCAGGTTGGATAGGACCCTGAGCAATCTGATCTACTGGGTGACATCCCTGCCCATGGAAGTGAGATTGAAACTAAGATGATGTTTGAGGTCCCTTCCAGTCCAAGCCTTTCTATGACTTTTGATTAAGGTTGTCTCAAACCCAGCCTTTCACTAAGCATTATTTATTTATGCTGCAGTGCACTTATTCCTTTCAGATGAAAGTTATATGTTTGGTATATGTTTTATTCTGTTGAAATCTTTGAGGCTGTTCCTATGGGCAAAGTTATATGTGTGAGTCTGCAGCTTTAGAGTCTGAACATGGAATTAGATCACTAAGGATCACAGTTATTAGGCATTAAACACCACAGTCCTAGGTTAATTTTTAATTTTTTTTTTTCTCCAGAAGAAAATAGCAGTATTATCAACACAGAGCTGTTGTATCATAGTTGTTAATTTATTTTCCTCTTAAAACTCAAACTAAGAAAATATTGCTACTCATTACATCTTTGCCTCTATGCAACCTGCTTAATTCTGCTCCTGCTCTTTTTATCAGAGATATTGATCTATGATCTGATGTCCCTGGACTGAGTCATGATTAGGCTGTTGACCCAGGGCTAATTGTGCTTTTGGTTTCAGAATTCTTTGTAATATTTGCCTGGAGGTGTCTCTTATTTAAAAAACCAAGATCTTAGCTGCTGTACAAGTACTAATGTTAATGGCATAGTGTTGAGGCTTCTTCTAGTCTATTAGAATTCCAGATTCCTAACAGCAAATATCTTATCCTCATTTTTGTTTGCAGATTTTTGAAGTGGTGTGAAGAAAGAGTGAGAATTGTTATAATCCTTATTAACTTCCTTAGAGCCTTATGAATATTCTCTATCTAGTGAAATAATGACCCCTTCCCACCTAAGTCCTGCTCAAGTCACAATTCAAAATTTCTTCTTGGTAGAAGATTCTTTTTGGGTACTTGATTATTTTTAAGTCAATGATTCTTGAGGCTTCATTTTAAATTTAATTTTATGTGTCAAATAAGTAAAAATATTAAAAATATATTCAATTATCGCATCTTGATCTTTTGTAAATCTGAAAATACATCCTGATTTCAGATGGAAGTTAACATGTGCTAATGACTATCGCAACTCAAACATTTTTCTCACATTATGCTTATCAGCCGTAATTAATGTTGCAAAATGAATGTTGCGTTGGAGCTGCAGGGGCCGGATGATGATTACGTACCAACACGTGGGGATGGAGCTGGAAATGCAGCTGCTCTGGCGCTGTACCTGTGTGGGCAGGTGCTCCCATGGAACAGTGTAAGACAAAGTCAGGATTTCATCATCATCACACCACCCTGTCACTCGCTGCCAGGATCTTTCTAGCACTGTGTAAAGCTGATTACCTCTTTTTTTTTTTTTTTTTTTTTTTTTGGATAAAGCAGGATTCACAGTGATGGCTCTGGAGGTTACATCTTAGCACAGTAAAAAAAAAAAAAAATAATAATTTCTTTGAAAAAAAGCAGGTTTTATTTTCATTTTCAGCCCCTGGAAGTAAAATTGAATTTTATTTATACAAGCAACTGGTTTCTGTTACTGACAGCAGTTCCTATTAATTCTTCAAAGATACCTTAAGCAACAGCTGAAATGAGGGATGATAAAAATTTACAGGGAGTTTGCTTACTCTGTAGGCAGTTTTACTTGCTAAAAAAGTACCTAAAAAGCAGGTAAAAAAAATATGGGCACCTTTCTTTTGTAACTGCAGGGACGAGATAAAGCCCTTAAGGATTTTAGTTAGTTCAGAATCACCTCTTGAAAGCAATTTCCTAAATCAAATGTAATTTTGTCAGTTAGGAAACACCTTACACTAATACAATATGTACAATTAGGATATACTGAAAAAAAAAGTTTTAAAGAAAAAATATCAGAAATCTTGTTCCATTTCTAAGCTGGATACTAAAAAACTTCTTTTTATAAAGGTAGTTACAGATACTTCATTGCATGGTCTTAGAGGCTGATTTTTGTGTGTTAGAATGCAGCAGCTTTCACAGCTAAATACTCTCACATGGGCCTTCTTAAAAAAATGATGTAGAAAGTTAAAGGGGACGAAAAGTAAGAGGATGTGTGTTTTTTGGGAGTGATGGATATGAGGACAGTACATGGGAGAACGTGCTTACAGGTGGTTGCGGCAGAGATCTTTGACCACCAACTCTGAATGAATACATAAGGGAAGGTAAGGATGTGTTAAAAATGAGATTAATATATTTTTCAAGCTAGTCAGAGGAGTTTTATGTTAATCTAGGTATTGAAGGTTTGAATGTTACCTGAAAAAAGTAGAAGATTATTGAATATTAGAATTGTTCTGATCTCTTTCCACACTTGATCTGCTCCCTTCCTCTCCTCTCCATACTTAGGTTGACATTAATGACTCCCCAACTAGTTACTAAAAAAAATATTAAAAGTAGCCCTCAGACACAAAATATTTAATTTTCACATCTGAAAGTCCTGGAAAATTCAGGAGGTAGAGACGGGGAAGATTGGTTATTTGTTATTTCACAGCTGGAAATGCAGATTTTCAGAAGGAACAAGCATCAACAAGAAACTAACTCCAGTCTGACTTGACAGTGGGAAGGGAATTGGTAATCACTGCTAAATGTAAACTATACAATTACTACTGGTTTTAAGCAATGGCTTCTCAGTTAATTTTCAGCTTTTGAGATAGAATGGGCGGCAGATTTAAGGAAAGAACAGGGCACAGAGGAAGAATAAAAGACAGGCTGAAGTTAATAGCTGAAATTATATTTTGAAATTACTTTTAAAAAACAGATTGTTGATAGAACATTGATTTTAGCTCAGAGTAGTAATTTCAAGCAGCTGAAAAGGGATCTTTTGAATACACCTTCAGCTCTTGGTTTAATTTAGAACATGCAAATGGATATGAAAAGGTGTCTGCTGTTAAAATGTCAGAAAGCTTTGGAAAAATGCCAGCAATTTCCAACAGGACACATAAAAATATAAGCTGTAAGGTTGCTTTGTAGGCATTTCCAGTTATTTAGCATCTGGTAAGTACAATGGGCTTTCTTTTTAATACCAAATTTACTAGGTTTTGTTACAAACATTATTTTAGTGGGGTTTTCTTTCAGCTGTTTTTTGTTTCTGTTGGTGTACTTGGAGCATTTTCATATCAGGAGATGAAAAGGAGGGAAAAGAGATCCTGGTGGAAGAGGGAATCTTGGTTATGCTAAGGTGAAGATCCAAATTCCTCTTTGCTGTGAGGAGGAGGTGGGAAACAGGACACAAGAGTAAAACTGTAATAGTCCAGAAGGACTTCAAGAGTACATCTGATTAACTTCTGTAACCCAAAACTCAATTAATTATTTGCACAGTTTATTCTATTATCAGGACATGGAGACTTAATGATCTCATTTTCAAACCAAATGAACTATCTCTTATTATACTTAAGTATAAGACACTTGAGAGGGAAAAAAAACTCTTTATGCCTGCCAGAAAACACAATTGACTTGGAATTCATGAAGAATTGGAGTTAAAAAAAATGTAACTAAAAGCAAGAGAATTTAAATCAAATTATATATCCTTATGACAAGGAACATGTAGTGCAGTCTCTTACAATTCTGTTTCAGTTTTATTGATGAAATTTGAAGAGAAACCTTCTTTGTACAACTTCTCCCAGGAATTGGCAGTTTAGGTTGATGGTGTTCATGATTTATACGAGAAGCATTTTCACTTGATCAAAACTGCCAGCCTTAAAAAAATAAATAAATAAAAAAATAGGCACTAAAAACCTCCACTAAAAACCAACTAAAATCCCCCCACTGAATAATCAGAGAATTAAGCCTATCATTAGGTGATCTATGGAACATTCTACTCTGTGCCAAATCACTAGGAAATGTGAAAAGTGTTTTAACTTGGATTTCTTGTCCTGAAATATATCGTACATTCTGTATCCAAAAAATGCTTCCTGCCATGAGTGAGACACTGATGAAATACTTAATCATAGGTGAAGCATGTAGATTGGTCTCTTATACAGAATGCAACATACTTTATGCTTTTTTATTAGAAATATTTTTTAGAGTGCTGCTTGAGAAGTCTATGGAAGTATATATATTTGGAGAAGGTATACTTTTATTCATATTAATTGAGGTAAAAAAATAATTCTTGGAAATCAATGGATTTTAGAAAGAAAATGAGCCACTTCATTCTCTTAAGTATGCTGAACTGTCATTGACAGTACTGATTGCAAATTTTGTTTAAAAAATGAGTTTCCCTACAATTTTTAGGGAATTCAAATTCCCTTTGAATTTATCTGGAAGCTTTCATAAGGAACAAATAGAATGAAAGTCTGAGGCACAGTAAATAACCTCCTTAACATCTGCAGAATTATATGGAAGAGCTTTAGAAAGAGTCCATTACATCGTATATCACTGCACTATTTTACATATTTTCTAGAAGCATTCAATTTTACCTAATGGTTCAATTCAATCTCCAGGTCAAGATGATGCTAAATCTCTTCTGATTCAATGCAGAGGAAGACAAAGCAAAAATCCCCTGATCATCAGCTCCTGCAGGGCTGGAAAAGTCTCCAAGTTCAGAAGTCACGGTGTTTCTTGTGGCAGGATAATATAACTGGGAGAGATGAAGTAATGAAGTCATACATACCATTATGAGAGGTAATGTTTTCCAAAAGATTATTAGATTTGAACTATTACTTGTAAAGAAGGAATATCAGACAAAGTCATTTTGGTGACAAAGTGCTTGACACGGGGAAAAGGATTATGAGGCTTAACAAAATTTAAAGAGCAGAAAATGGTTGGGTTTTTTTCATTATTTTTAAAGGGAAAAAAATCCTTATTTTCAGTGAAATTAGGTAGCTAAGAAGATGAATGAAAGAAAACAGATGCTAGAGAGGGAAAAAAAAGAGTAAGTGAAACTGTACATTGAGAAATGGGTAGACAAGCAGAAACACTAATTTCTTGATTACAAAATGGCATTTAACATTTTACTTTATTAAAGTTCTTGATAGATATCTTGATTCTATGTCTGTATATGTCATATAGGAAATTTCTCCTCTCATGACAGGGGAGCAAGGATGATTGGGTGGTTTTCAGTCCCAGTGTCATCAGTATATAATTTAAGGAATAATTTCTTGACTCAGGGCTGTGTGGGTAGCGATAAAGTGCTTATTTAACAAATTTAAAGTCGTAATGCTTCATATCAATCCTATTTCTTTTTCCTCATCAGTTACATGGACAGCATTCATTTAGACTTTTTTTTATTCATCTGCTTTTTGTAAAAGCACCTGCTGTACCTTGGGGATTTCTTGGTCTCATCTGCATTTTGGAAGCATTCAACAACCCCTTCTTTGCTTTGTTTGCCATGCAGTATTTAGGTTTGTAATTTCTCTGGAGCTTTCTCAGTCCAGTCGCAGGTTCTGTCACATTCTTGACAGCCTCGGTTTTTCTTTCTTGTGGTTTTGTCACATTCCTTGCTTCACTCTGCTCCCCCGGGGTCTATCCAGCTGTTTCACTCTCGTTTCTATGGATAGTGAAGTGGGAGTGAATGCAGGTCCTGCATTCTCCCTGTCACAATCACCTTTTGTCCCTTGTTCTGTGGCTGGCAGATGTCTGACTGCCTCAGTCTGGGACTCGCAGCACAACAGCATCATCCTGAACACACAGACCAAAGCACTGAGTTTCTGTATGCACGTGGAGACACAATTTTAGGCATCCATAGAGCACCAAAATCCATTTGGTGATTGTGTTTTGACACAGAATGTGTTTTTAGCACGTGGTTCTGCACATATGTGTTACTGCCTGTATCAGTTACTGCCCTGCTTGTGGGTTTAACCCTAATTTTCCATCCAGACATGCTACAAATAAAGGGAAATTTAGAGTTAGATCCTGTCAGGCTGTTCACACGTGGATTTCAGGCTATGTCCAGCACTTCATAAGAGCATTTTGATTCCCTACATGGGTGGCTCATGCTACAGTGTCCTCCCTACTGCTACCAGGGTCTTCCAGGCAATCATCTGTACCCGTGTGCAGCTCTGACTGCATATTTTTTCTCTTGGAAGAATTTTAAGTTTCCTAAAAATCTTTTTTTCCATTTTTGTCTAATTTTTGAAACTGCTTTATAATTTCTCCATCCCCTCTCCACTCCCCACCCTTTATTTTTGTTAAATAGGATTCTTGCAGTACAATAATGGAATATTAGAAAATAAAGACCTTATGTGTTGACCCTACCTCCTCTTGGAATTTCTATCAGCTGAACACTGCTGGAACCAGGAGTAGTAGCTATATTTGTTCTTTTTTATATCTTTTCTGTTCTTCTCTCCTTCTCTTTCTTTCTTCTTCTTATTCTTTCTCCTCAGAGTTTTTGAGTAACTTAAAATCAAACAAGCTTAGAATTTGTAAAGCTGAATGGGTCAAGTTGATGCTTAGAGAAATATTTTATGTAGATTGAACTCTGCTCTTTTAGAGCAACTCTTTTTGCCATTTTTTTTAGTTACCACTAAAGTTTTTATTGTTGTTTTGACTCCTTGATTTCTCCCATGTCTCTAACTCAGAGTACATGAACAACCCTAAAGCCCTTTTAAAAGTCTCACAGTCCAAGTTTTGGGGCCTTACAGGACCCTATGTAACTTCTGTGTTTGCATGCTGCAAATCAGATTTTCTCCCAGCAATTAATAGCCATTTTCCTTTTTGTTTCTTTCAGGAAGACTAAGAAATGGTAATAAATTAAAAGAGAAAACAATATGTACGTGTAGATATATATCTACCCTGAAACAACATAAAGAAATCTTTATGTGAGGGAGCATGATAGTGAAGGAAAAGCTTGTTAGAGAGAAAAAGCAGCATGGCAAAAAAAAAAAAAAAAAAAAAAAAAAAAAAAAAAAAAAAAAAAAAGTAGCTGGGGATGTGGAATACTTTCATCAGATGTGCACAGGGCTGGGCGTGTTTTTGGGGAAACAAACGGCTTTCAGCTTAGACTCCTCAGAAATGTGTGAAATCAATTACACTTGAAAAGGTAATAACAGGAGGGAAGGAAATGTGAGAATGCATTGTTGGTGTCTCTGTTATACTGGAGAAGCAAAATTTTTCTTCTTAATGATAGGCCTTGTCACTTCAAACAAAAGGGTGTAGCCGATTTGAGCCCTGAAGGTGTTTTCTTGCTTGTTTAGTCACAGCCATTCCATATTACCATTTTAAGACCTGGGTCATTCCTTTGAAAGTTTTTACAAGAGCCATTTTCAAAGCACTAAAGGCCTCATCATCCATCCACTGGAGGCGAGGTTCACATTTCCTGAAGATTTGGAACAGGCTCAAAAATAAAATAAAATCAGTTTCTTTCCAGAGCCATTAATAGTCAGTTTCATTGTTTATTTTATACTAATTAATCCAGTCACAATATAATGCACAAAATCAATTTGTCAGATTGTATAATGGGCTGTGTAATATTTACTAATTTGGTTTTATACTTTAATTACTTTTTATAGTCTAGGAATGCCACTTCAAATGGGTAAATAATATTTAAGATGGAATGGCATTTTTGCCTATTACTAAATGCAAATAAGCTTTTATTAAAACTATAAAATCTTATAATTAAATATTCCACATGAAGTTCAGTTTTATGTAATATTACATATGGCAAAAAAACATGCATTTTTTCCAATTTAAGTAACATAAGTGTCTTTTTAAGGAGAGACTTGCATCTAGATGTTGTTTAGTATTAAAGAATGAAGATACGGAATAATACACAAATATAGTGATATTTATAGGTGCTTCTTTTCTATTTTTTTTTAATGTATTGTTATTTAAATTGGAGTGTCTCTGTCTGTTATTCTTATGAATTAAAAAATCCTGAAAATATTAATGGAAGGAAGATTTTAGTCTTTGTCATCCCACAGGTCAAAAGTTTATGAAGTGGCCTTGGGTGTTTTTTGAAATATCCAAGCTGCAAATAATCTTGGTGATATCCACATTTAAAAGAAATAATAGTAAAAAAGCATGTTTATGGTTCACTGTTTTTCTGCAAATTAAAGGAAACTGCATTGCTTGTAGTCTGAACTGATGTTACAGGTACTATTTTCAGGATATGCATATTTTCTAATTTCTAGTTTCTTTTTTGCTGCTCTACAAACCCAAATGGAAGCTAATGAGTAGAATAAGTGAAAAAGGAAGAAAAGGCAGTTAAAGCTGTTCCAGTCCTGTGGCCTTGAAAAGGAGCAAGTGGGTCAGTGTGAATAAAACATGCAAGGTTTGTATAAACCACTGCAACAGCAGTTTGGATGGGACGTGAACCCTCAAAACTTGAGAGAAACTGAGCAGGAGGAGCAAATCTGAAATGCCATTAGGAAAATTGCTTAGACCATCCAGTATTCTACTGGATTTATCTCTTCACCATCCACCAGGGATAAAATTCCAAGGGATCTTAGTTCCTGAGCCCTTTCTTGATGGTGGAACTTCCATAAGAGAACCAAATGGTTTCAGCTCAGTCACTGCAGTTTCTTAGGAAGCAGCATGGCAGCTGGAAAACTGATTATTTCAGTTAGTGATTGTATTCAGCCCACTTGTTCCAGCTGCTGGAAACGTGTACCAACATCAGTCTGAAGGCCACTGAAGTGTGTGTCCTATATTTGTATCCTGCTGAAGAGACTGAAATTTCTCAAACCACCAAATAAACACCTGGTGCAAATGAACACAGTGGTAGCAACTGAACTGGGCATGGAGGAGGTGTGCAAACTCATAACAGGGTGAATATTGTTGCTTCAGTTTCTGTGAAGCTTCATCAAGAGGAACAGCGTGAGAGAATGCCATCAATCAACATCAAGATTTTAATACTTGATGGATTGAGCAGCAGCAGTTTAAAGGGTAAAATTACAGCTCATTTTCAAGCTGCTACTAATTGTAAATCAAACTCTGAAGTGTTCTGTTGGAACTGTAACTGTGGATGAGCATCGTTATTGTTTTCAATTTGCCGCTTTCATTTTGATAGGAAAGTGTATCATAAAGCTTTGATTTTTAATTTATTTTTATTACCAAATGTTTATTATCATGTTTGTCATTTTGACTTGAGCATCCTGGGAGAGAATTTTATTTTTAATGGTTTTTCAGTAAAAGGAATTAAATCAACCTTAAGAGTGTATTTTACTTAATTTTCAATCATGGTTTATTGCTCAGAATATATTTATAAAGATATGCATGATTATGTGAATCATTAGAAATTATGTTGCCAAGGAAATGACTTAGTGAACCTTTTCTTCAACACATATTTGCTTTAAAATATTATCAAATGGGGGCCAGAGGGCCCAAATATGAGATGACTCAATGAAGGAGGAACTTTTCTGAAGAACAATGCAAATATTGTGAGCTCTATTTTTAAAAATGCCTCGAAACTAAGATCACTCTTTAATGAAACTTTGGCTTCAATGACAACAATTCTTTTCTTCAATGGCAACAATTATTTTTCCTTCAGAGAGTTCACAGCTTGCTGTGAACTCTCTGAAGGAAAGAGAACTGCACTTTTCAGGCATTGGTGAGTAATGTTGTAATCATTTTCAGCCATTCAAACAAATCCACTTTTAGCTTAAACAGGTTGAATCTCTGCTATACTGAAAGGCATTGGAATACATCTGAATGACACTTTGTTGACTTTAAGCGTTATTTTATTTTAAGCACACAGGCTGGTATCTAACATTCCATTGAACTCTTGTGGCTCATGGACAAATCTGAGAGTTTTGAAGTGTAAAAGAAAGGGATTTTTCCATAAATTAGGCTTTTTTTTTTTTTTTTTTTTTTTTTTTTTTTTTTTTTTTTTTTTTTTTTTCTGAGTCTGAGAAGGACAAAAAGAGAATGCAACCACTTTTAGGTCCTTTATTACTTCCTTAGGTTCTGCTTACACACGTAAATATTATGAAGATGCATTTCAGCACATGATTATGGTCCCAGTTAATTGTTGGCATAAACTTTGGGCTGAAAAGGTGTTAATGTTTAGTCAGCTGTTGATGTTTTCATACAGTTGCTTTTATTTTTAAACATCATACCCTCAACAGCTCCTGCAAGAAGAAAAGACCCAACTAAATAAATGAACATTTCTTTCAGATAGTTTTCAAGAGACCTACTGTTTCTAACTACTATATAGAATACTGAAATAATTTAGTCAATGTGGAGAAGTATCAATGTGCCACATCCAGCAATTTTACTGGACATCGGAGTGGTTTCAGTGTTTCTTGGCACATGAAGAGACTTTGTCATTAATAAAATAACCAGTGACAAAATTTTATCTGAAGGAGAGGTATTTGATAATGTGAGCATAAACGAAAATGGACAGTGAAAAGTATGGTACCAGCATATCCTGAAAAGATCAAGGGTCAGTGTTACAACAAGTGGAAAAGCTCAAGAGTTTTCTGTCTGGCCCAAAATGTGCTGAAGCTTTTCCTTCTAAAGCTGAGCACAGATATTTCATAATGAAAATGCTAGATCAGCCTGGGTCATAGAGGACTTAAATTACTCCTCTGCACAATATTTTATTGTGCAAACTCACAAACAATTTGTTCAACATGTTATTTTTCTTGTGGTCCTTTTAAAAGAGTAGTCTGTATTTCTTTAAATTGGATTATTTTTACATCAGCTGGACAGACCTGCTAGGTGTCATCTAGCTCTCTGTGCTGCTCTCAGCAATATCACCCCATCCTTTCTAGAAACAGATAAAAGAGCCTCTGAATATTACTCCATCCTGTTGAGGAACTTCACTGTTGCAGAAATTAAAGACTTTCCTCTTACACGCAATTATCTTCATACCTTTTTTTTTTTTCCCTATAGGGTGATCTTTTCTAATTTCAGAAGTATTTCTTCCTCCCCATGTTTCAGTCTCCCAAATTATTTATGAAGGACAAATACATGCCTTCACAGACTTTGTTTGGAAAGGGAAATATAATTTAACCCCCCCCATATATATCTTTTTCTTATCAGCATTGCTATTTTAGGCCTGAGTTTTATGAACCTCTATTGATATAGCTCTGCTGAATATTTAAAGGTAGGTTACAGGTCTGTGCAACTTAAGGAACATCCTAAACCCAAGTCATTGTGCATGCAGGTAAACCTGTGACGAAACAATTTTTTGGTGACAGAATTTAAAGCGTTTCAACAACTTTGATGACACAATAATTGTTCTGAGTGATCTGAACTTTGTGTGATATGGATTGACATAGCTGTTCCAACAGCTTTCATCTGGTGGTTCCCATTTCTCTGTCCTTTGACTGAAGCAGAGCTGACTGTAAAGGTGTTTGCAGCTCCTCTCAGGGTATGGCTCGATCAGCAGTTTGTAATTATTGCAGTTAATTACAGAATTCTTTATGCTGTGGCTCGTGGAGTTAACCTCTGCATTAGGATAGGTGAGATTCTGTCACAAAGAAATTATTATCCAAGTTCTCTGAGTCATATCACTGAGATAATGCCTTTGTTGTAATAGTGTCATCAGGCAACTTATGAACAAAGTTGTTATGAAGTGAAGCCAAACTCCACAAAAAGTTATCACCAGCTCGTGTTACTTTGTCCTGTGTTTGGAGGAGACCTGAGCAAAGGCACACTATCAGTGCTATTTGGGAAGGTTTCCTGTACTAAATCCCCTTGATCTGAGGTATATTTTACTCCCAACCTAAAAACTTGCTTCCACTCCAATGCCTGTGTGGAGCTGAGAATGTTTTCCATTTTCCACACGTGGTTGTGTCTTTGTGTGCTCACTCTGTATATTCCCTGTGGCTACCTGAGATTGTATCCCAGATATGTGTTAGTGGAAACTACTGGAACACTTTCAGGGCTGTGCTTCTCATTTTAATTAGTGGCTGTCATTTTTCACACTGCTAGTAAATCATTCCAAACAGGTTTCTTGTGGTTGTGGTTTTGTTGGAGACATAAATCTTTTGTTAAGAGATTAGTGAGTCATCTATCCCATGGCCCTCATTGCCACCCATTAGACAGTTATAATAAAGATTTCTCCACTGCAGATCCATGAGTCTTCTCCTTCAGGGATTTCAGTAGAGCCAAGTGGTGTCTGGAGCAGCAGGGTGATGGGATAGTAGATGGATGATGCAAAGCAATCCCCTTCCTGAGCCTTTTTGTTTTCCACAGAAAATTCACAGTACAATTGTCAGTCACAGGGTTTCATCTCAGAGCCAAAAGCAGGACCAGGGGCAGGTATGAACACAAGTAGTTTTAGTTTCTGGTAGGTAGAAAATATATCTGAACTCTGCCTTTAGACAAAAATATGATATTTTCTTACTGGTGAAACAGGACCACTGTGCTCTCTTTTTGTCTTTGCAGAAGGAGCATATAGGATAATATATATTGTCCAATCTGGGATAGAGATTTGTCTTGCTCTAAACTGTTGCATCAAGACACTTGATTCCCAGTCTCCTATCTATAAACTCAAATTCTCTAAGGAAAAATTAAGTTGCACTCTGGACTGAATGCATATATGAGCTGTATCTCAAAACAACACAAACAAAAAAGATCAATCTAATTCCTATGAAATTTCTCTGCAGAGGAAATTGAAAGAAAATATTTATTTAGTTTTCAGAACTATTGTGAAATGAAATAAGAATTTAAGAAACAGACACATTTTTTATCAATTTCTTTTTTAAAAGGTTTTAATTTGCTCTCATTATGTCATGAAAGAATTTAGTGAGTACTCTGCTGTACAACTTCCAACACACATTTGAAAGAGAGAAGAGAGGTGAAAGCTGATGGTATCCAAACAAAATGAAGTGAGGGATAACTTTGCCAGTAAGAACTGCTCTTCTTAATAACCAAACACCATTTCTTAGATGTATAAATATACAGAGAACATGCATAAACATTGAACTCAATGACTTTTTTTAGTTGGTTTCAAGGTTTTCCTTAAAAGATTGAAAATATATGCAAAACCTTGTATATATTGAGTTAAATTCTGTTAATCAGAGATTAAAAATCCTTTTTTTTTTTTCTTTTTCTTCTAGTTGCCTAGAAGAAGAGCTTGAAGTGAAACCTGGGTGCAAATAGCAGGATGAACAAAGGTTATGTACCAGAAAAAAGGAAGCCCTTTTCTTACTACTACAAATATAACTTTTTTCCTATTAAGCATCAAATTACCTTAAAGATAACATTTATTTTTATAATCTTCAGCTTCTCTTAAAGTCTTTGGTAGTCATCAAATAATTCTCACTGCTACCCATTTTTAAATATCAAGCATAAATTTGTGATTTGGGCTTAATTCTTTGCGCTAACAAGTGTACTTAGCCTTTGGATTAATGCTGTGGTCAAACAGGAGCAGAAAAACACAACTTTAAATAAAAGTTACTAAAAGTGTTAGAATACTTCTTCCTCATACATCTTACTGGTAAAAAAAGGCAGTGCAAGCCAAAATATTCTCTATTGAAGCTAGTCATGTCCTCAGTCCAGATTAAAGAAATGCAACACTTTAGGTAGAAATCTCAAGGTGAAAGAAATACATTATAAGAAAATTTTGCTGAGTTCAATGGAAATACATTACAAGAAAATCTTGTTGAGTTCAATGTTTAAATGCTCTCTGCATATTTGTTCATATAGGAAATGGTGATAGGTCATTAGGAATATATATATATATATGTGTGTGTATATGAGAGAGCACTTAATGTAAAGGGTATCCAGGAACTGATTACCCTTTCTGTAAAACCACATGACAACACCAGAGCTCCACAAGCCAGAAAATGCATCCCAGTTTAAATAGGCAAGTTCCATGTAAAAACTGCCACCAAAACAAAATGAAAAATTCTGAGTCAAGAAACGTTGTGAGATCTGCAGTTCCATGAAAAAGATGCAGGGAGACATGATGCATTAGCTGGCAGAACTGCAGGCCTGATAAGGAGAAATAATAATTGAATCTCTCTATAGATGCAGCAGCTCATTCTCTCAAAAAAATAGAAAAATACAAATATTTAGAGCTATCCAGGTGAGTTCTCTACTTCTTCACACAGTATTGCTCCAGAAAAGCTAGCTGCACCTTAGACTGATTTGTGCAAGGTTATTTTCACCAATTTTAAATCTTCTGGTGTGTGACTCTCCCCATTGGAGGGATTTTAAAAAGCCAGTACACTGAGTATTCTGCTCTACTACAGTCTGTTCTTGAGAATACTTAGCCTAATAAATATGCAAGGAAATAGACAGCAATGAGATCTGATGGAGTAGGAACAGATGAAATGCTGTCTGCCAATCCTTGGATTTTGGTCAAAGTTCTAGTAGAGACAGAGACATGAATCTGGTGGAGCAACTTGCAGCTCATCTATTTATCTTATTTTATCAGAAGCATTATCAAAGTGTGACTCCTAAAGAGGGAGAACATTATTGATCTGCTGTAAGTAATGACTTTGCTAAGGACCATCTAGCAAAAAATAGACATAGTTGCTCAGATGTTCTACACAAACATTGCATACAAGGGGAAACACACCTGAAAATAATATTTTTCAGTCAATTCGATGGGATATCAGAGTGCTGTGTGTTTATGAAAATATTTAATATGCTTAAGTGCCATTGATTTAGGAGTAGAAATCAACTCTCTGGGGTTTTGAGTAGTCTGAAATGAGGCCTTAAAAGCTGAACGGGGTAAAGAGGTTGATGGCTATTGACTCGCTGGTGTCTCCTAATATCTGCAATTAAGGAGGTCACAATAAGGGACAACTGCAAGAGGTCATGGCCTTTGCTGAATTCACAGAGAGCTGTGACCAGGTCACTGTGCAGGGCCATTTTAAAGTAGAATTCTGTCACAAAAACGAGGTCTAATGCAAAACCATTGATTGATGCTATTAACTTGAAAATTAAGAATGTGTCTGATTGCAGAGGAAAGTGAGCACAATGCTAACACCGCCAAGGAATTCTTAGATGTTTTTAGAAAACTTCATAGCCCAGAGTAAATATAAACTTTAGGAGATTAAAGATGAATTTCTAGGGGGAAATGCTTTTACATGGAAGATATTTTAGCTGCACGAGGAAGCTGTGTAGATTTGGGAACAAAACAAGATAAAAATTTAATCCTTCAAGAGACTCCTGCCTTTAGAAAGGGCAGAATTTATGACATCAGGAGGTATTTGCAGGCCATTGTCACTACAGTTTCACCTACAGCTATTCCAGGGGGCAAGGCTGTATAAACCAATTTGAAGAATTTCTTTCTATTTCAAAACATACTTGAACTACAACTCCAGGGGAGAGGATCTGATTATATCAATTACAGATGTGGAGAAGTGAAACCTACTGTTACACCAAAGCATCAATAAAAATATTTTATGGATTTAGTGTTTGTGGCCCTCAATTTCTAAACTAAGTGTATCTTCAAAAAATTGACATGGGAGAGAGGGAATTAAAACCGAAATTAAGTTATTTCCACAAAAAGATCCTTCTTTCTGGGTATCTCTTTATTCAAACATGAAAATGTGGCATTGACACAGAAATGCCAAACACTTGGTTTGTTTTGGTTTTTTCCAAGCTGATTAACTCTGATATTTTACAGAAGCAAAGTCAAACTTTAGCTTTTAAGACAACATATGCTACCAAAAATAGCCTCTGGCGTGCTTATCCCCTTTTTCTTGCTTTCTCTTGAAATAAAAATCTTCCTGGAAACTCACAGTGAACTCCCAATCAGTATGGTATCAGTCAAAGTGCCTCTCTGTTTCCAAGCAGGGTTTTGGTTTGTCATGCCAGCAGCTGTTATTTGATGTACTGTTCTGTGTTAGCAGAACAGTGGTTTTAATACATGATACTGTATTTTTGATACTACCCCTCTCTATCTGAAGGGTCTTCTTTTTTCCTGGAATATATTTTTCTTGAGAGGGTCTTCATGATATCTCTGTAGCTATATATAAGATAAAGAATATTTTTGACTGAGGAGCATGTTAAAATAAATAATAATTTTAAAAAATCAAAAATTGAAATCACTCGCTGTTTCTCAACAAAATGTGTTGTAATTATACCTCTGTCCTGACTAGCTCAGCAACTCCCTACTGGTACTGCTGTGTCATGGTTCTCACCCAGTTCCTGAAGGGAAGGTCATGGGTGTATTTTTTCAGGATTTTAATACGGTTTTTGGTACTGTTCCTCAGAGAGTGATCTGGACAAGTTTTCAAATTGTGGGATGAGCTGGTTTTTGGAGCACTAGGTGGAGAAGTTGCTGAGAGACAGAACCCAAAGGCTTGTAGTGAATGTGGCTACTGGTGACCTGTCACCGGCAGTGCTCCTCAGTGGTCAGCTCTGGGGCCAGTCCTGTCAAACACACAGTCATAAAATAATTGAACGGTTTGGATTGGAAGGGGCCTTAAACATTTCCTGGTTCCAAACCTCCTGCCATGGGCACCTCCCACTAGACCAAGCTGCCCAGTGCACCATCCAACCTGGCCTAGAACACTTCCAGAGAAAATCCATAGCTTGTCTGGGGAACCTGTTCCAGTGCTACCCTCAAAGTGAAGAATTTCTTTTTTAAATAGTAAAGAATTTCTCCTAGATATTTATATATTTATGAATGGTCTGGATGCAGAACCTGGATGAACCATTAGCAAGTTTGCTGATGATACCAAATTTGTGGGAGGAGTTGCTGCTGCCTCTCTTGAGAGATAGGAGACCTTGCAGAGGCACCTGGATAGAGTAGAGCCTTGGACTATAAGGTGCAGGTCTCCCTGCTCTCCAGTAATGGGACACGTGGGAACAGTTCCAAGCTGTGCCAGAGGAGGTTTAGACTGGACATTAGGAAGCATTTCCTAACCAAGAGGGTGCTCAGACATGGGAACAGGGTCTCCAGGGAGGTGGTCAATGCCCCAAGCCTGTTGGTTTTTAAGAGGAGTTTGGACAATGCCTATCATTACATTCTTTACCTTTTGGCCAGGCAGTTGGACTGGATGACGACTGTAGGCTCCTCCTAATTTAAAGGAGGTCTATTCTATTCTATTCTATTCTATTCTATTCTATTCTATTCTATTCCATTCCATTCCATTCCATTCCATTCCATTCCATTCCACTCTTTGTTTTGCTATGCCATGCTATTCATGCTGCCTCAATTCTAGTAATTTCAGTGAAACTTTGGGGGGATTTACATATTCTGTGTCTTTTAAAAAAAACTTTTAGGATTTTTTTCTTGCCCTCTGAAGCTTCTCCATTACTTTGAGACTGCCACTGGATGAATGCCTGTCTCGTTGAAGTCACCTGCAGCTGAAGAGGCAGCTGGGATAGAACCAACAAACTGCAGAATTTTGATAATTAGATAAGCACTAAAATGATTATTTTCAATTGTTTCCAGACAGGATTCCAAACCTCAGAGCTGTGTGTCTACATTCACTGTGTAGGCAATAGAATCTGTGGGGCAATTGAAAATCCAGACAGGGACCTGATAGGTTTAATTGGAGATGCTGCCTTGTTTGGATTCCTTACACCTCCAAGTCAGGCAAAAGATAAAGATTTCGTCATCTCAGGGCTGTAATCCTTACTTTTGTTTTTTAACCACTATATTGGATTATTTTTGCACAGTTTTATTATTAAAAATTATTAAATTAGTCAGAAACTGTTTTGCCTGTCTCACAGAGGGGAAGCTGCCTCAGAAGAAAGTGATTTATCATTCCTGTTTTCTCACAGATGAACTTCCCCCTTCTCTACAGGGCAATCATGAGGATGGGCATCACCAACCTCCTCAGCAAACATGAGGTACGGATGATTGTGGTGAAGAGAGACTTCTTCTTTTTAATGTAATTCTGGTGCTTAAAAGTAATTAAAAATGAAAAAAAAAATATCTCCAAGCATATTTATTTTTGGTTCTAGTTGTGAAACGTGACTTCTGTGACACTGTCCTGCTTTGTGGTGAAAGGTGTTTTAAATAGGGAGGGAGAGCATTTAAAAGCATTTTTCCTTTAGTTTTCCTTTTCCGGGATCCTGATGTTCCATGCACTGTGCACAGGAACCATGTCTGCTGAATGAATGTGAGAATAATTTGTTCTATTCTGTATATTTTTATTTCTAAAACAATTTCTGTATTACAATTTATACAGCTTTTAACTAATTTCAGTATGTGCTGTCACTTTCTGGACTTCATCTCATGCACGTTTTGCCGATGACCTTTAGAGAAAACTTTCTTTGTCTCTCTGCTTTTATTTTCACCCAGAGATTTAAAGACATCATTTTCCTTCCTACTTCGATGGTTACGTTGGAGCAGGGGGTGCCTCCTGTGTTTGCATATGCAATAGTCACTCCTCTGTCTCATGGGCTTTCCTCTGCTAACATTTCAACTATTTAGTTTTAACCCACAGTAAGGTTTTCTGAGTTTTCCTGTTTTTGTCCCAAACAGAACGTTTTAATTCACAGGAATGGGAGTATAATGTGGCTTCATACAATTCTCATTATTTCTCATTATTTCATTTTGCTGGGTTTTGCTTTTATCTTTCTTGCCACTTTCTAGAAACACTCTTAAATTACCTGCCTGCTGAATCCCAGTTTGGTGCCCTCTGTTCTTTCTTGATTGATGGATCTTTCTTACTGATTTTCTTGTGTACTAGCTGCTTTTTTTTTTTTTTTTTTTTCCTGTTTCTACGTGTCCCCTTACTGAGAACTTTATACTTTCTTGCCAATTTAAAGTCCTTTTGCCCAGACCTATTATTTTCTCTCTCAGCAAATTGGTGACCACGATCCTCAAAAAAATTTATCAACACTTTGAAGCCTCTGCTTTATGTTCCTAAACCCCCTCACCTTTTACACTCTGATTTACCACTACTATTCTGGGAGTTTGGGGTTTTATTCAACATTGACAGTGGCAGTGAATCACCTATGACATTAAGCAGATTAGAATGAACTTAATTATGTTGTGCTTGGGGAATTACAGACCACAAATTCCTCTGATGGCTTTCTAGGTCTGGGGTTTAATGGAGCAGCAGGATTTTCTAGTATTTTTTCATGCGGCATCATACTTGTACCACCTTAAGGGGGAATGTCAATGGACTCTCCTTGCTCCAAGTCTCCTAGCTTCCCACCATTGCTCCTCTGCATGGGCTCCCAATGTTTGCTATGTCATAATGTACTTTAAATAAAGATCACAAAAATCTTTAAATAAAGATCACTGCCCAAGAAAAAGGGTTGAGTTGAGGTTACTCAGCCAGCCTCAATTTTTTTCATCCCCCCCCTCCCATTTTCTAACTTGTGAGACTTTTCCTTTGCAGTTCTGTAAATGTTATTTTAATGTAATTTGTGCCTAACATATAGATAAGTCTATCTAATAAGCAGTTGGAAATAATATATGTAGATTTTTCTATTTTATATTCTTTTCTGTAAGTCAGCAGAGTGGAATTCATTAACTTGATATGGATCTTTTTCAGTCTTTTCAGTAACCATTCACCAAAGAATGGACTTAGGAGTGTATTTATATGGTAAATCTACTGATACTGCTTACTTTAATATAAAGTTCATCTTTTTAATGCTTTTCCATATATACACATTTGGCTCTTTTGGAAAGGGACTTGTAATCCAATCTTCTTTCTTCTCATTTTAGCAGAATTATTACTTATAAACTAACATAGATTAGTTGCAAGTATTAAAAGAAGACTATTTATTTGTGTAGCATTTGAAATACACTGGAACAAACTATTTATTAAAGAGAGTGACACTTACTATAATACTTTAAATAGTGAAGACTATTGAGTTGTGGTAGGTTTTTTGTTTGGTTGGTTTGGGTTTTTTATGGGTGAATATTCAAACAGAAATTATACAATGAATGCATTTAAAAAAAACCAATCCTGTTTGATAGATAGCTGTAGAAATGCTTAATGGAGTTTTTTTTTTCTTTTCTGAGAGTGATAGCACAGCATGTAGTATATAACTGACTAATGGAGATTTACCACTCAAGTAAGTCAATCAAAAATGTAATTTAGCTTGAAACTCTCATGGAAACAGCTATGACTCTTGTATCTGTCCCAATTAAATAGTGTAGTGATGATTGCATATGTGTTACTAATAGGGTTGTTAGGAGAATTTCTGATAAAGCTTTTGATGGGGATGCAAAAATTGAAGATTTGAATCTTCTGAATTCAAAAAGAAAATCACTGGCCACACCAGATATTTAAAACAATTTTCAAAGAGACAGTAACCTTATACAAAATGCTTTTCATTTTGAACATATTTGATCCAGAGTACAGCAGAGTGGGGTGGGGGGGTTGATCTATTTTCTTTTAAAATCATTCATGAAATCATCAGATTCTAAAATAGATTTGTGATTTTACTTCTAGAATAATTAGGAACATCAACTTAGCTGTCGCTGGAAAGTCTTCACACTGGTGTTGGTGAGTCTCATAAGGCAGAAAGAATACCATCGACTTGAAGTAAGACCAGTATATTTACCTCTAAGAAACTGGCAGTTATTTGAAGCACACCAAAAGTCCCTTGTGGACACTCCATGGAAAAAAAATTAGATATCCACTAGCATGACCTTCTATAATTAATTTATTAAGGTAAAATATATATGTTTGCCAGAAAAAAACCTGGGATCTCGGAAAAGGAAGGCTGCATTTCTGATCTTTCAGCCCTGATTCTTAAGGAATAACTGCCAGAAATAAGTATATTCATAACTAACATTCACAGCCATACTTGACATTAAAAAACACTGAGATAGTGGCTCCTTGGTGTCTGACCTTTCTCTCCAACTGGCACCTCAGCCTGACCTCTCTGTCCCACCAGACCTACTGAACTTACTATTGCTTTGCTTGCTGATGTTTCCCTCTGCTGTGCTGGTACTAAACACCATTTTCTTTTGAATTGGTTCAATTAATATCATAATAATTCTCACCTTTGAGCTTATTGGTTTTATTTTCGCTCTAAGGAAAGCCTTGTATTCCCCAAAAGCTTGTCTGTTACACCCAGTAAGTGCAACAAAGAAGGAAATAAAAAGTCCTCACAAAGTTTCACTTTTTCCTGAAGCATAGATGGAATATGTGTGTTTCCACAAAATTACCTCCTAAAGTGCACTTCTATAAAATGAGTACTGCATATCTTTGAAAATTCATCATGGCTTGACTGTATTCAGTTAAATACTTTGTACAAAACACAAATCACTTTCTGGTTGAAAAGATTTGATGATGAAAACTCATTTGATGCTTCTAGGATAGATTGCAGCAAGTTTATGATGTTGCTATTTTTTCATGTCTTTTTTTTTTTTCTTTTTTCTGTTGTTTACAGATGAAATAACTGCCTAAGTTACAGCTGAAATGAGCAAAAATATCTCTGCAGTTTTGACAAAGCAAATACATCTGTGATTGAAGAACTATAGGTGTTCACACATTTCTTTTAATTTTATAATATTCTTTGTAAATTAGGATGATTTGCATCTTTTAAATATGTGGTTGTGAGCTCTGTGTGGTGTTTGTTTATTTTACTGTGTGACTATATATAGAGAGAATCATCATGCTTCATGCTTATTATACAAAAATCTTACTTGGGCAAAAGAGGAATATAGTCACAGGTGAAGCTGCAAAATTATTGCTATTCCAGTTCATGATTTAACAATATACTAGTCTGATTTATTTATTACAATAATATGTATTAATAATTCAGATTAATATGAGAAAAAAATCATAATGCAGTTATATTGCTTTTCAGGGGAAATAAAAAACCGTTTCTAGAAGCCCTCTGGGTCCAAAGACTGGTAGGTTCAGCCTTCCTGAAAGAAAGAGATGGAGACTCAGAATGAGCTCTCAGCATCCTGAAGCCATCACTGGGAGGCATATGGTCTTGATTCAGGGAGTTTCTTCCATTTACTGGGAGAAGAGGGATGCTGGTAGTCCTATCCTCCATGGACTTTATTTTTGGACGTTTTTTGAACACAGTTTAGGTGCTCACTTTCATCATCAGCTCCTAACCATTCATTTTTTGATCTAAAGCTGGGTTTCCCTGGACAATGCAAGGTTGAAATCCTGTGATGACCTCAGAATTATAGCTGTGGTTTCTGTCAGAGCCCCTGCACCTCTGGTGCTGTTCTGCATGTGTGCACCCTTTTGCATTTCATTTTATTCTAGAAATATGAATGGGTGCGCATTGCCACTGTAAACCAAAGGGAACCTGAAACAAATGTAGTTGTTAGTTAGCTGACCACGACCACCAGGCAGCTGCTGTCACAAATACTGATTTTTATTTTTTTTAAGGCTAAAATCAGCTGAACTCATACAAGTCCTGAGACCCTGAGCTCTCAGGTGAATGGCCTTTAGTAATGGAAAAATTGTTTTGTTTATCATAAAGATGTTGGGAAAGTTCAACCAAGCCTAAGCAAAATAACACTGGAGCGATAAGGTGACCTCCTGTGAGCTGCCTGTAGAGCAGAGGTCAAACTCTCTCCTTGTTCATGTCCAGTCAATTAAAAAAAAAATTCAAAAATAAGATTTTATCATATTTTCCATGTAGTTCACTTATCATATTCACTTATCATATTGTGATGCTGGTCACTAGTACACTTTTAATGGGTGAAAAGAATTTTAAGTGTGGAAAGTATTTTAAAAAAACAAATTCACTTCTAAATTAAGTGTAGAAGCTTATGAAGAGCTACTTCAGCAGTGAAAAAAAGCTGCCAGCAGTGTCTTGGGTAACAAGACATGTGGGTTTTAAACATTGACTTTACTTGTTGAAAGACGTTGACAAATAATTGAAAAAAAAAAAAACAACAAAAAAACCCCAAACAAACAAAAAAAACAAACCAAAAAACAAACCAAACAAAAACAAACAAACAAACAAACAAACAAACACAAAACTAAACAAAACAAAACAAAAAAAATAATAAAAATAATAATAATAATAAAAAAAAGACAAAATCAAACCCCAACAAACCACCAATACCTTCTTAACCAAAATAAGAAGAAATCCCAACCTCAACAGAATTTTAAAAACTGGTCATAAGTTGGACTTGATCATCTCAGAGGTCTTTTCTGACCTAATTGATTCTGTGTTATGGTGACATCAGTGGACTAAAAGACAACTTTTTGTTTTTAATTAGTTAGTTTTCTGCTACTAGTTCCTGTCTGTAGAACTAGCCTGTCATGTATGATATGATGGTTAAGCAGTCTCCAAGTCAAAAAAGAGACAGACCTTTAGTATGGTCTTTTACAAGAACTAGTGTAATTAGTAGGTAGGATGTAAAGGGGGTGGTTACATTTTTAAGCAGGATTGGATTGGGAATGAAAAGTAGATAGTGAAAGCTTTAGTCTTTCTTGGAAAAAAATTCTTATGGTTTTGATAGCCCAAAGACAACCGTGCTAGAGCTTAAATGGATCTTGAGAATGAGAATAGCAGTAGCTGTGTGACCGCAGTTAGAATATTTTCATTATTTTTCATTACCCACAGGTAAAGTGCCTTTGAAATAAACCACCTTGAGATTTCAACAAAAAAATACCATTTTTTTGTCTCTAGGTCTTCTGCAAATCTGCTGGTATCAAGCTTAGGAGACATGCTGTGCTGTCATTCCTTACCCTCTGTCTCATACCATTAGTGTCTTAAAAGAATTTCTCTAGCAAAATATACTGTAATTGCAACTGTTCAGTGCCCACCTGAGAAAATAACTTTTACTATTAAAACTGAGTGGATCAAAAAGGTTCAGCACATTCCTTTTCTACCATGAATCTGAACAAGACCTACAAAGTAAGGGAACAGGCAGGAATAGCATCTCATAGTACATTTATATTTAAACCTGTCAGATTTTTTTTTCCTTTAAAACTATTAATCTCCTCTGCTCTTATGTACTTCCCTTGTATCTCTCTACTTTCTCTTCTTCAGTGATGTTGTGTGACTTCCAGATTCTTTTAATACCAGTTTAACATCAGTGAGTCAGAATTCATTTTTATTTCCTTAATAAAGACTTTGTTTTTAAGTGTTCTCGGCATTACAAATTAGAGTCACATTTTCGCAGATGCCGAGATTCCTCAGCTTTCCATGCCCTGGTTTTAAAAATATTTTAAATGCCTATGTGGTTTGCCTTGGAGGGTAAATCTGTCCCTCAAAGGAGGATCTTAAAATTGAGCATTCCCATTAGTGGCTGTTTCAAGGCCAGCTTTAATGAAGATGTTCCTTCCACAGAAGTTTTAAGAGAAAGTGCCACAGAAATATGAAAGCTTTCTTCTAATAGTTAAAAAAAAATTAAAAAAAATCTAGAAAGTAGCCATGAACTGAAAGACTTTAACTGGTTCCCCCACTTCCCTTGCTCTAAGGAATGCAGCTATTCTCTGAGAAACTTTGTAGCTGGAAGCCCATTTACATTAATAGCTTCAGCAGGTCCTAATGATCATTCAGAACAGCAGATGTAATAATGCTTTCCAGAAGGAGATGTGTTTGGGCTCCTAAACTTGCAAATGGATAGTCCTTTTAGAAAAGCAGAAATCTGGTCTGCTAGTATGTTGTCTGAGGATGGGACAAACCACATTACTTCTCATTTACACTGCCAAAGCAAAAGTCAGCCCAGTGTGGGTGAAATCGCAGTATTTTGGGAAAGCCTGATTTCCATACCATTGTAGAAAGAGAAAATGGATACAAAGGATTCATGTCAGTAGCGGCTGGTTTCCCCTCTCCTTTCTGAGGCAGAGAAAGATCAAAACCCATGAGGGAGGCTAAAACCCCTGAGAGAGGCCAAAAGCAGATTTCAACCCTATTTTGATGTTTCTCATAATGGCTGGAGGAGAGAGGAGGATCTCCAGAGATCCAGGGCTGTCTTTGTGCTTTGTTTGGGCAGCATGTCTGAGAGGCTTTAGGGTGGCATTTGCCATCTGAGCAGGATAAAATACGTGTTTTGGGGATGGTAAGACTGGCCCAGAGCTGCATGTGCCATAATGGTACATCTTCATTTGACCTTGCTACGGACAGGGCAAGAGAAGGAATCATAGAATGGTTCAGGTTGGAAAGGATCTTCCAGAGGTCAACTAGTCCAAACCCCTGCCATGGGCAAGGACACTTTTCACTAGACTACGATGCTCAAATCCCTGTCCAGTATGGCCTTGGACACTTCCAGGGTGGAGCACACACAGTTTGTCTGAGCAACCTGTGCCAATGTCCCACCACCCTAGTCATGAAGAATATTTTCCCAATATTTGATATAACTTGCCCACTGACAGTTTAAAGCCACTCCCCCTTGCTCTATCACCACAAGCCCCTGCAGAAAGTCCTCTCTGTGGTTGTATCTCCCTTCAAGTCCTGGTGGATTCTCTAAGGTCTCCCCAGAACCTTCTCTTCTCTAGGCTGGACAGTCTCAGCCTGTCTTCCTAGGTCAGGTGTTCCACCTCTCTGACCATTTCTTGTCTGTCCCCTGGAGCTGCTTACACAGGTCCATGTCCTTTCTTTCCTGAGGAGCCCATAGCTGGATGCAGTACTCCAGGTGCTGTGCCACTTTGCAGGCTGGAAGGTGACATCTGTGGCACCCCAGCACTGGCCCCACCAGCATGTCAGCCTGGCACAAACCATAGCATCACTGTCAAACTGGCTGGCTCTGTGTTTTTTTTTGTTGTGGGTATTCTGCTGCTTCTTTGTTGAGGCTGAAATTCTACCACTGAAACATCTGACTGCTGAGCTATGTGTTCCAGCTGGCAAGAGAAAGTCAATCTCTTTTATATATATATATATATATATATATATATATATATACCCAGCAATGAACTGTGTTAACATCTTAGTAGGGTTGAAACATACCCAGATAATTGTTCATCCAGTTTTTCCCTTGCTCTATTGGTTGTTGTGTCATGGCACGAAACAAGACGCTCTCTCCCTTGAAGGATCTTGGGCTGGTATTTTTCACATGCATAAAAATGTGCCAGAAAATTACTCTGTCATAGTTTACATAATTCTGAGTGGGTTGGAATCAACTGCCAAAGCCCATGTGCCTTGTGCAACTTCAAGTTGGATGTCGGAAATGTTTTTATGGGGATTGGAAGCAGGACAAAGGAACTGAGGGGAGAGCAGAAGCCTTGTGGAAAGGCACTGCAGTCCAGGCAGGGTGCTCAAATTGTGTTTGAAATGGAACCACATACTCAGCTTTTGTCAACTGAAACCCATCCTAGGTGCACACACAAACAATAAACAAAACATTACTGTAAACTTATGTCAGTTCTGATGCAAAACAACAGAAATTATTGTTCCTTGTTTTCTGATGAAAGTACCAAGACACCCAAGGGAATTTGCCACATGTAAAAGCACAGCAAGACACAGTCCTCACCACGGTTTATTTTAGTAGCCCAAGTCACTTCTCATTGTAGCCTATAAAAAGCTATTATTTCCCAAATGCATCCAAAATAAGTCTGAACATGTTTGCCTATAATACAACAAGGTGAACTTAATTACAGGAAGCTTTAGAAGTGTTCAGCTCCTGTGCTGCTGACACAGCAGGGGTGGGTCAGTCTGAAGGGAAGGGGAGCGCCGAGGACAATCCCTGTGTGGGAACCACCTTCAGAACAAAATCTGAAACTTCAAAGCAGGCAGAAAAAAAACAAAAAAACCCCCACCACTCAACACAACAACCAGCCCCCTGTAATACTTCTAAAATGTTATAATAAATGAAGTGAAAATAACATGCCCATTTACATCTCTTTGTTCTTACTTACGGTTTAACTTGGTGTCAGGAGATTGCCAAAGTTTCAGCATCAGCATCTGTGCTCACCAGCTTCGACAAGACTTAGAAGAAAGAAAAGAAAGAAAAGAAGCAGTTTGTATTTTGTAAATTACCTGCGTTCATGTGCAGCTTACATATGGGGGCGTTGATGTGTGCAATAGGGAGTTACATTTAAGCAAAGCTGCAGCTTGAGATGCAGTTCCCAACTTGGAGACCTGGTTTTGGGCCCAAAATTGCTGAATGCTTCAGTACTAATCCTTTGTGCTTTGTACACCACCAAACCCATAATTAATGTGGTATCAAAAGAATGAAAGCGTATCCTCCTCCCTAGCTTTTACTACTTTAATAGACATTTACTATAGTTTTAAATAATATTTTTATCAGCAAAACCCCCATGATGTGCAGAGCCCTTTTAATTTCAATCTATAACCAACTTCTGTAAGTCTGTTTTTACCAGAACTTCCAAATTTCTTTTAAACACATTATTTGAAGTTTAGATTATTTCATTAGCAGTCAAACATTTTTTTGTTTGTACTATTTATTAGGTCAGACAGAGAAATGTTTTAACATCCAGCTGTGCTTTAATTCATTCTTGATTTGATTAATGGGGTCTGTTGGATTTTGTTAGTATAGAACCATTAGCTAAGAACTTTTTAAGAAAGAGTTCTTCAGGTAGTCTAATCTACTAAACTCAGACAGTCTTTATGAAAGAGCTGCATTTTATTCCTTTTGTATGATATTCCACCATAAATTGAAACCTGTTTGTCTGCAGCTCCTCTTGTTAAATTTCTTCATGTTTGAAAAACATTTACTTTTTTTTTTTTTTTTTTTTTTTTTTTTTAATTTATATGAATGACATTTATATTCATTTTAACTAGTGAGGACTTAACACCACCCAGTGCAAAAATATAATGAAAAATGTATTCTTGGCCACCATGTCATTTTGCTTTGAATTTCAGGGTGATTTTCTTTAAATATTATTATATGAATCATCTCAATTTACACTGATAATAAAATGCTTTCTGGTGTTCTCAGGCTCAAGAATTTATGAAAATAAAAACATGATGCAGACACAAAAACACAAGCTTCTGAAGCTGGAACATTCTGTACCATTACCTGAGATAAAGTTCTTAGCTAAAATTTAAAACATTGCAGAAATTATTTCCTGAGGAAGTTATTTTGGGATTTTACAGTTAACTATACTTAAATAAAACTTGTTCCTGTGAACAGCAATATTTTAAGTATTTTTAAATGCTCCAACTTTATATAAATTGATGAGCAGTGAGCTCATCCCTAGACATTCAATAGCAATGGTGTTACAAGAGTGTCACCGAGACAGTAATAATGATATCATCATACCAACAAGCAAAGTGTATTCTGTATGACTCACTGCTGCTTTTTTATACAAGTCTTACCTTCAGAAAGGAGTATGTGAGATGATTTGTTTGGTGAATGAGCAGAGAAAGGAGAGAGACAAATATTTTTTTAAAAAATCCATGTAATTTCTAATTTTTTTTTTTTTTTTTTTTTTTTTAAAGTTTCAAGATGCTGCTTGAAATTCAGAATTGGGACAAACGGAACAGGTAACACAGTAATTTTTCTAGTCCAACTCTTCTGTGGAAGTAAGTTTTAAGTCATGTTCATGGATGGCATTTACTTAATGCTTATTCTCCAGTGCTAAACAATTTAACTCAAGAACCTGAGTACAAAGGGAATCTGGTAAAGAACTTGCTTAAGAAGGATTTACATGTTTATAAATATGTTTATAAATATGTTTATAAATGTGTTTGTATGTTGTAGTAAATACTACCCAACTTTCATATTCTAATCACTACTTCTCTTCAGACTGCTGCTTGAAAAGCAGTTGGTCATTATTACATTGAGGCATGGTTTTGGTTTGTTTTCTTTCTGGTGCCATCTCCTCCTTCACTGCAGGAATATATATATATATATATATACATACATTATATATGCATGAAATATTTCTCTTTAATTTAAGAATATATATATATATATAATATGTATGAAGTATTTATTTTAATTTTTTGGTTACAATCATCATGCAAATCATTATGTTTATTGCACGGCACAGTTCACTGAACTGGAAAGAGAGGTGATTTTGTCATTTAGAGTTGCTCTTCCTTTATTACCTCACGAGGTAGAGTGTGCACAAACACTATGTGTGGCTCTGTGGAGTGGGAAAAGAATGATCAAGACTATTTGGGCAAGAGCAGAATTTAAAGAATCTACTCAGGCCTGTCCTCCTTTGCCCTGGGTTAATCTGGAATGCCTTTCCACAGTAATGCAGAGGAGGCCTGGGTGTGCAGCTCTGATTATGTGGCTCAAAACACTGTTTTTATTTATTTTAATGCCATGTATTAGCCTGAAAGCCTTGTGAAGGCTCTCAGATCACTGCAACTGCATTGCATTCATCATGTAGCTCTTCTGCCACAGGGAGAGCTGACAGACAGGATTTCCCCCCCATTTTCCCCCACAGAAACCCTGAACAATAATCTTGTACTTGCCCAGGTAATAGTGTATGATTTTTCCCAGCCACTTAAGCTGCTATAAATCAAGTAAGTACATGGGTGTCAGAGGAAGACATAACCCTTTATTTATGAATGTGTTAAAAGAACTGTCAGAAAGGGATATTGATTCTGGTTTTATACAGGGAACTAGTGAGAACAACCAATCAATGTAACATAGGGAGGACTTAACATTGTTATGAAATATTTAGGTTGTAGGGAAGTTTAAAAAATTAAGCAAATTTCCAATGGACAACAGCGCCATAATTCTTTGCTAAAGAGAAGATGAAAAACAGAGATTGGTGATTAAAAAAATAAAATGAAAGAGTAGGAGAAAACTAATATATCATAAAGAATGTTAGATAAAGGCCCTGTCCATTGGTATATTTTGATTAGAATACTTTGACTAAAAGAGCACAGTTCTGAGCAACTATTTACCAAAATACTCTATAGCATGCAAACCTGGATTTTATTTTACTCAAGCACTCTAAGGGGCCCTAAACTGAGAGAAATTAATAAACAATTGCAAAAGTACTTAAATTGGTTATTAAATGTTTTGTAAGTAAAGAAGAAAATGCATATTACCATAATACGGGCTTAGGAAAAGAAAGCCACAAAAGCCAAAATCCAAGATCTCAACAATAATAAAAAAAATCATCTGCAATATATATATATATATATATATATATATATATATATATATTAGTTCTTACTGTACTAGTGCCATTTTCAAGTTCAGTCTGTTAAAATCTTGGAGCAAGTGAGGAGTTTTGTTAGATCTAATTGTCTTTTGTTAAGCACTAATTATGTGTACTTGAAATGTCTTTATGGTTGATGGCACTGAGGGCAAAAAAAAATACCCTATGTTATCAATAGCCAGCCAAATTAAGCACATGGCCTACTTGTATTCCACCTGCTGGAGCATTGGAAAAACTATCTGCCAAAGTAACAGGAAGCGTGTGTTCCAAGAAGGAGTTCATTGAAGTGCTTCAAAATAAATTAAAACTTGAGTCATGGCACATTTGACAATGGTAATTTTTGTGTGTAAATTGTATAATTGACAAAATAATACAACTTAAGTGCATGTGGTGTTTGCTGTTGCAATTGGCTAATAATAATCTGAGGATTTTGAAGTGGTTGACCTTTCCATATTTCTGAAATTTATGCCCCAAAAGCACAGTGCACAATAAAGAAATTAAGAGTGCTTTTCCTAATTTGACTGCAAGAGTTCAACATTGTAAAATCATGTTTCTGCTTAAATAGCAAAATCACAGAATCAGGGGAAGGTTTGGGTTGGAAGAATTCCTAGATTCCACCTGGCTACCATGGGCAGGGACATTTTCCAGTAGACCAGGTTATTCAAGATGCCATCCAGGCTAGCACTGAACACTCCCAGGGATGTGGCACCCACAGGTTCTCTGGGCAAGCTGGGGTAGTGACTCACCACCCTCACAGGGAAGCCTTCCTTCCTAATGTCTAACCTAAACCTGCCCTCCTTCAGTTTAAAGCCATTCCACTTTGTCCTGCCCCTGTAAAAAGCCCCTCTCCAGCTCTCTCATAGCCCCTTTAGGTACTAGAATGTGCTATAAGGTCCCTCCAGAGCCTTTTTTCCAAGGCTGAACAGCCCCAGCTGTCTCAGACTGTCTTCATTGGAGAAGTGCTCCAGACCTTCCATCATCTTTGTGGCCTACTCTGGATTTGCTCCAACAGGTCCTGATGCTTGCTGGTATTTCTATGCTCACAGAAGGTCAGAAGAGACCACGGTGGGAGATCTGGTCCAACCTCCCTGCACAAACAGGGTCATCCTAAAGCCCATTGTACAGGATTGCACCCAGACAGTTCTGGAATGTCTCCAGTGAGGATCTCTCTACAGCCTCTCTGGGCAAGCTGTTCCAGTGTGCAGTCACCCACACAGAAAAGCATTTCTTCCTCAGGTGGAGCTTCCTGGGCATCAGTTTCTGCCCATTTCCTCTTGCTCTGCACCACTCAGCACAGCCTGGTCCATCCCCTTGGCACCTCCTTTCAGATTCCTATAGGAATTCCTATAGGTCCCCTCTCAATCACCATTTCTTGAGCCTGGTCATGCCCATCTCCCTCAGCCTTTCCTCATCACAGAGATATTCCAGTCCCTTCATCATCTTCGTAGCCCTTTGCTGGATCTGCTCCAGGAGCTCCACATCTCTCTTGGAGTGAGTAGCCCAGAAATGGTCACAGATGCAGCCTCACAAGGGCTGACCCTTTAATTGTTGAGCTGCCTGAGGAATCCTGCTGTGCTTTCCAAACACTAACAAGTTGATGTTAAGAAAGGACAGATGCAAGAAAAAACACCACAATTCTGTTTTGCTCTAGGGCTGATTATTAATCTGGTGGCTCAGGTCTGTCACAAGCAGAGAGGAAGAGGTGCCCATCATGGTGCGTCCTGCTCATACAAAACATGGCCTTGTTTTTCATCAGAACAAGTTATTTTGCTCATGTCCTGTTTAGCTGAAGTAAACACTTGATTTTAATGAGATTTAGATGTGTGTTTAAGCACTTTGAACTCAGTCTTACAAACAGTAACTGTACCTGATCTCAGATGCTTCTAGTCAGTCTGCTGTGCCTGTTTGTCTGCAGCATCTGCTGAAAGGGATAATGAGTGTTATCAAAAGAAAACTCTAGGGAAAAAAAATAAAAAATAAATTTTAAAAAGTGATATTTTGGTCTTTCCCCAGCACTTCTAAAGGACAGAAAAGGAAAGTTAAAAAATATATGAATATATGAAAATATGAAAAAATATGAAAATATATGAATCAGGAAGGCTGAGTACTGATCTGAAGAGTTTTGTTATGTACACTGAGGATCTGATTTCTCAAATGCCTCATCAGAGTCCATGATCAAGGAAGTTCAGTTTCACTGTGAAAGATGGAGACACATGGTGTTTGCAATAGTCATTTGAAGAGGATTGGTGCAGAGAAGAGGGTAGAAAGCTTCCAAAAGGTGAACTTCAGAATAAATAGCTACAGTCCAAAGGGAAATGCAAATTTCCCTGTGGATTTTTCAGGTAGAGCTGCTTTTTCCAGTAACACTCACCTGGATCAAGAGCTGATTCAACTGAAAATTACTCATAAATTGTTGTCATTGTTGTTTTAACTAGCCATTGTTAGAAAAACTTTCTTTTTTTTCTATTAAAGAAATCTTTTGCAAAAAAAAAAAAGATCATAGAGTAGATTTAGAAATTTGAAATGCATAATCTCTAGAAATACTCGACCTTAAAGGTAAGACTTTGATAGATAAGAGGTTAAGCTCCAGTTTGGATTATCTTTCCAAGTGGAATTTCCTTAGCCCTTTTTTGAAAACCATGAAGCTTTCCTTCTTCTTACACTACATTGATGTGCAAAAAAGACCATGTTTTGATTTGGAGAAAAAAATTGCTGTTAAACAAGATCATTATTAACCATAAGGTTTCATAATAAATAGTCTTCCTAAAGCGGTGTTCTAACAGTTCTATCCTGTATTTGTTCTGCCCTTCATTAGTTTCTTAATATTAATTCCTATGACTACATTTGTTCTTAAATTTAATAACAATATGAATGGAAGTGAGAGAGAGATCCATTTTCTAATAATTTGAATAAATCAACATGAAAGATTATTTGAGATAGTAGATATAGATCTAAGAAAATAATTATACTTAAAAATGTATTTCTCATACCATTTTCCATTAAAATAATGTAAACACTAAAATAAAGCAAATGTGGTTTGGCTGCCAAAGCTGAAGTTTTACTGTTTTGTATTAATGTGTACAAAACTGGTAAAAATATGGTAAAATAAACATCTACTGTTGTAATTTGTGATTAAAATTAGCCTCTGTCTTCAGTCATGAGTACTCCATGTACATGGTGGAAGAATCACTTGATAGAGTTTGTCACTGGAAATAGTCTGGAAATAGAAATAACTTCAGAAAAGGAAAATGTCCATATCATTGTTTGTAAACAGAATGTGATAGGCATCAAAGAGCCAAAAAATGTAAAAGGAGAATAGATTGTGTAGGAAATTTACCTTTGTTATCTTGGTAGGCTGCAAGAAACCTGCAAATATTGAAGAAGTCAGCTACCCACATTTGAGCTATGGAGAGCCTTGGGCACTTCTCTTTACATTGGATGTCTGAGCATCCAGTGAGCTTTGCCTTGGGATGTCCTTGAGCAAATGGTCAAGCATCAGGCCAGATCCAAACCAGTTCATCCACGTAACTGCAGGGAGCACTGCAGTGCTGGAAATCTGATGAAAAGAGAACTTAAAGATGAGGACCTGGCAGTTTGGAGTTATTTAAGAGTCCGTGAATCTTTAAAGAAGAACGGCAGTCATTAAAATTAAAACATAAAGTCCTAAACTGAGTTACAACATTTTGCTGCTTTGCATTTCCCTGTTCTCTTAAAATATTGTGCTGTAATGTTTATTACAGCAGTATTCTTCTTTTATATTTCCTTCTTTTGGCATTATTTCCATACTGGTATTTACAGTGAGGAAGAGTGGGACATGAGAAGAACTTGGGTGCAATTTTCAAAATTGATGGGAAGGTTTGTTGCTTTGTTGTCTTCAAATTTATTTTCAGAAATCTTGAAGGTAGCCTAACAATGTTTTTGGTTTATTAATCTAAAAGTATGCTACTACTAAACTTCAAGGTAAAATACCAGACATTACATATGTAATTCCTAATATTTATAATACTCAGCAGGCCCATTTGTCCACAAATGCTATGACAAAAATTAAGGGGAAAAAATTAGTAAGTGTCACTGCCCATATCTACTGAAACAATACAAAATGTAATTTCGTGACTTGATTTACCCCAAAATTCAGATATTTTGCACATCTGAATTTTGATTCTATATATGTGCTGTTCCTTTCGAATTTGGCAACTAAATACATTCCAAGTACTTTGCACAAACTCTTTTCATATTCCCTTAGTCTGATGGTGATCAGGGTGGCTTGGTGACTCATGACTGTCTTTATTTCAACCTCAGAAACACAGAATTACATGTGCAAAGAAGACTTCAAGGATTATCTGGTCCAACCTTTCTGGGTTTTTTGTTTTGTTTTGTTTTAATAGATATACTTTATTTCTATTCCAGCATTGCACCTGTACAATTTGATATTAAGGCAGTAGAGCATACACAGACTTGCTGGCAAGGTTCCTCTGGAGGGGTGGGGAGTTCCATTTGGTAAAGCCACTGGGACATGGTGTTCCCTCCTGTCCACTCACTGCTGTCTGCCAGTAATGCCATGGTGACATACAGCACCATCCCATGATTGGAACAACAGCAGGAAAGAGGCTCTGAATGATGGTCTGTGATGCTGCAAGGGTGTTAAGGGCTTGGTAGAGAAATGTTGTCATGTTTGGGCTGACCCTGATAACCTGGATTGACTCCTTGGGGCTGCCCTCTGCTGTCTTGGACTGCCGGAACTTTAAATGGACAACAACAGCCTCGAGGGCAGACACCCTTTTGCTTCTCAATGTTTTTTCACTCCATTCACTGGTGGAGGTAAGTTTGTGCTGTAAAATCATGAGCCTTCTCCCAGCAGCAATGAAGGGAAAGGCATCAGCCAGGTTCACTCTCTGTTTCAAAAGAGAAACTCAACTTATTGTCACAGGCCAGTATCACTGAGGTAAAGACGAGTCTGGGGAATCCAGATAAATCTGTTCAATCCTAACTGGAATTTCAGCTCAGGCTATGGGGATATAAACTGTCAAATGCAATGGATCAGGCCTGTCACTTGTTCCATCAAAACCAAAAATAAAACACATTTTTTTGGTCCCATTATTTAGTTTCAAACTGTTTCTCATGATGTGAAGAGAAATCAGAAAGCAAAGGTTTTATTATAATACATTTGAAGTGTAACTGATTGAGTAATCAATGTATTTGAGTTCTTTGTCACATAATAACAAAAAAATAAATCTAATGAACTTCTTAAAAATTATATTTCTTGAAAGGATGAAAGTATGTAATTAAAAATTGATTGGCGTAGCAATGAGATTAAACTGAGGGTTCAAAATGTAATGGTTGAAAATTAGTTTTTAGGCTATCCAGTCATCACAAAATAAAAGGAAATTATACACACTGTCTCAGTTTTCAACAGCAGTGCTTTGATGGCCAGGAGGGAAAGAAAACATGTAAATTCCAATGAATTAATAGGAATCAAAGTCCAGCACTTCCCATGAAGCCTTCTGGTGAAATAATAATTGGAAATATAAATATATATTTAGGCCATTCTTATTTTTCCAGCGAGACAAAAATGTCAGCTGCGACATGGGCCATACCTACCACTACCTGTAGTATCTTCTGCTGGACCATTATTGTCAGTTCTCTGCTCTCTCTAGCATCTTTGTGCCCCAAGAGTTCTGAAATAATCTCATAGATCTAGATCTCTATTCTTCTCAATGGAAGAAATTGCTAGATTATTTTATAGACTGCCTTTTATTTTGCATGTTGAGGGGAAAATTTGCTAATATTTAATATTTAAGTAATGTATGATTTTTATTAATAGTTTTGATTATAGTTTCTTAAATGAGAGACCTTTCCTCCTATTTTTTAAGAGATATTGGAGGGAAAATATTATCTATTTTTAAAAGAAATTTCAGTCTTAATTTCTTTGGGTTAGAGGTACTTTCATTCTTTTTTCCACTGTCAAAAACAAAAGGTCATTAAAAAAGCCACCAGGGGAAAAAAAATCCTCAATTACTTTAAATGTGGAACTGTTTTTATATTTTTTTTTTTTTGAAAAATATGGGGTGATAAATTTAGATTCTCTTTGAGAAGCAGAGTAAATTGGATGTTATTGTAAAAATGTGGAGATTTTTTGTCCCTTCTGCTGTGGAGAGGTTGAGTATGTCAGAAGACCATTTTGACCAGTCAAACCTAATTATTACATTCAAATTCTGCATAAAAATGTGCAAGTTAGGAAGCCATGTTAAATAGGATGCCTGCAGAAAACTGAGGCAGAAGAAGGGGCTGAGCTTTATATTTAACACCTCACATTTGTGAGTCTCCATGCTTGATGAACTTGCATGAGGTTTTGAAATGCAGCAAATCTCTTCCCAAAAATTAAGTTATGCTTTTATAAATGTCACTCAAGCAAGGAACAAAAGCAACTAACATAATTTATTTTCCATATTTCATCACAGGAGATGATTTTTGTTCATTGAATTTTTATCTGCGCTAAAGAGCTTTATTTTTTAACTGACTCAGTACCCCAGTTTTACCATGCAGATAAAGGAGTTTGGTTTTGTGCAGCAAAAGCATTATTCATTTTATTTTAGAGGTAATTTTAAAATATGGGCTGTATATTAATGTAGCCTATTCATTCTAAGTGACACATAAAGCAGGCTTATCTTGACTTAGGTTTTCAATGGTGTAACATTGTGTGCCTGCTTTCTTCATTGTTATATTAGTAGCATACTGGATCCATTTTCTTTACACTATCTGATATATATTCTTTTTTTTCCCTCCTTCTTCCTAATTCATTGTTTTATGTTAAATAGTGTGGTCTGGTATTTTCTTCCCAGCTCTTTTATGCATTATTTCTCACTTTCAAAAGGTTATAGGGTCTGATTCTAGACTATTTTAATTTATTTCTTATGTGCTAAATATGGATTGGTCCTGAACTTCAGGCTGCTAAAATTTTGGACTGGAACTTTTCATTTAAAAGAAAATAGATACGGAGTGATGCTAAGTAGTTGAGACACTCAAAATAAGTTAGATTAATGGAAAATTAGGGTTTTCTGAATAGAAATGAGCAGGAATACAAGGGTTTTACAGAGATTTGTAACACATATAGATCCTAATACTATTTCAAATAGTAGAATGTAATGTGTAGGCAATTCATTGAATGCTATTTAAAAAAAAAAGACTTTAATAATCTTATTTGTTCATCTAATTAAAATTAAATTGCTGTGGGATATCTGAGGATTCTATAGAAATGCCAAAAAAAAATAATCAGAACTGCAAGAAAAATTAGGATCAATCATTGTGTGTTCCTCCTACCACAGAAATTATGTGCTATATGTGATCACTAGTCAACAGCCTAATAAACTTCACTTACTTCTTTATAACCCTGGAATTTTATTAGCATGTGTAATATAACTTGAGATATGTAAGGCATGTTTAATTGTACTCACTCACACCTTTTAATAAGATGAAACTTCTTACCCATCCATTTTTATTTGTTATTAAAGTAGTAGGACTGCTGAATTAATGGAGGTTAATAAAAAATCCCTAATGCCTTAGTCAAACTTTGCCAGTTCTGGAGATGAGGAATTGATTTAAGTTGTGTTTGCTATAGACACAGATAAACTCCATAAAGGGCACATTTTCATATTCCTACCTATGAATAAATTATTTTAAAGAGAACAAATGATTTAGACTGTTATCTCTGCTGGGCATCTGTGATCATGTGGGACATAATGAGCTCTTTCTCATGCAGACTGTACACTGAGGCATCACAGAAGGCACAGCAGGAATTTGGGACTCAATTTCTGATGTGCTGGAAATGTGATGCTGTTACTTTGAGGGCTCCTCTCACCACATACGAGATTCACTAAACAGCATCACAGTGAATTTGGGATCATCTTTAAAAAAAAAGTTAGGCCATAGTTTTAATTTCCTATCAGTACACTTTTGTTACCAAGCTTTGAATGCTTTGAGTTGATATATTGTCTTGAATAAATAGTTACTTTTTTTTTGTTTTCATCAAATGTACTATATGAGAACATTCAGATTTTTTTTGTGTGTGCTTCTGGGTTGCAGTTTAAGCTCTTCCTGACAACAGAGTGTTTTGTGACATAGCATTATATTTTGTAACAAAATACAACATGATCTCCCACATCAGGTCAGAAGAAAGGCTTAGATAGGCTAATTTTCAGGTTTACCAGAGAACAACAATTAAGGGGAAAAAAAAATCCAACAAAACCAAAAGGAAGGCATGCTAAAAAAGATCTTCCCCTCTTTTGCAGTTCTTTTCCATCTCTCTCTATTCTTTCCCTCTCACCTGCCCTGTGCCAGCAGAGAGCACAGGATCCCTGTATTTGCTTCTGAGTATCTGTGCATGGGCTCAGACCTGGTGAGTGAGAAACACAAGTGCTGCTGCAGTTGGCTGTCCTGTGAGATGGCATGTCTCACATCTGAGCAACGACCCTGTTTGCCTGGTTCTGTCATGGCCCATGGATAAAGAATTATTCCTGTAAATCCTGAAATAGGGGATTTGCTTTATTTGCAGAGCGTGTACCTGGTAAACTTTATAAAGTCTTGAAAAGAGAATTAGTGTTAAATGAATGAAAACTGATAGTAATTTACTAATATTTTAGCTCAATTCAGTTCTTCAGCAGATACACAAACCCTCAGCTCTCACATTTTGCTTTTCCCTCTCCTGTAGCTACCCCCACCTCCCAAACTTCCTTTTTCTCAGATTTGAACAGAAACCATTTGAAAGACAGCTTTTAGCAGCATATCTGCATGCTGTTGTGAGAGTCAGGGAGGATGGAAGGCATATTGCTCTAACTGTGTGTTTAAATTGAGTGCAGATGACAACTAACTCAGGTGCAAGGTCTGGGAGAGAACATCATAAAAGTTTCCAAGATTTATGTCACCTCGGATCAACCTATTTTATTACATCTGCTCTGAACAAGGATGTTTTTTGCATCCACACCATCATTTTGATGAAGAGGCACCTGAATACCCACAGCAGAAGCTGTTGGGTGAGAAAGAACATGCAATTGGGCTTGGAGTTTGGTGTGTTTGACTCATACCAAGTCACACATCTTAGAATTGAAGAGTCCCATTCATAGGAACTGTTCTTTCCTCCACTATGCTCCTGCATGTTTCAGCTTTACCCCAGGGTAATGGAGTAGAGAAAGCTGGTAAAAGGCACAACTGTGAGATGCTGTTGAGTTGTTTAGTTCAGCACAAATAGCTGCAAAGTTTCACTGCCATGAAATATCCCATTTGGTTACAAAGTGGTGAATGTCCTGTGAGCAGTTGTTGAGCTTGATCTCAGTACATTTGTGTTGTTCCTATTAATTTTCATTTTTTCTAGAAGGCAAAGGTGATATTAGCATTTAAATTAAAAAAATATTTGTTTTTCTGATTCCTTATTATTTACTGTTCTATGGACCCATTTAAAAGCACTCATTTGTTTTTCCTCATTTGGTCTATAATTTTCTGAACCAACTTTTATTCCGTAACGTTTGCCCTTTACACACAGACACTGCCCTCAAATGCTGAAGCCTCATCTAAAGCACTTTCCAAAGTGGAAATAACTTTGTCATTAGAAAAAGGGGAATTGTGTTCTGAAACAATTCTTCATTTAATCTTCAAGATTATCATCACCTTTCATCCTTAAATACCCACTTGATTTCTGGCTGGAATCTTCAATTATATCCTCTTGAAAAGAAATGAACTTTCTAGTGCCTGTCTCAGTGTTGAATTTGGGTTGCTTACCCAAACTTTTTATAATACCTATTTTATAGGTTGTGTAACCTTCCAAAGAGGTGCTAAAAATGAAAATAAAAAGCACCTTCAAGCAAAGATAATATAACATTACATGACAATAATCATCTTACCATTAGAAGAATCATTATTGCCTCTACTTTGTTGAAAGATAGGAAATGTGATTTCTTGTTGTTGTAGTTTTCTCTCCTGTAACAAGCACTCTATTCTGAATATATTTTAGTCAGCTTTTGGTGCAGAGCCTAATGTTTCCTAGTCAAAACATAAAGATGCAGCTGTTCCATGTCTGGGCTTAAATATGAAGCTCAGCTTGATATATTGCTTTAAACGTGACAAGAAAATTAAAACACAAAAAGCTTAAAGTACAGAAAAGCTTTAGAATGAGATGCATAAGAATAAAAGTATAATATATTGGTATAACATATGTAGCCAAGTTATCCCTAAAGCTGTCTTCACTTTAAAAATACATGGAGTTTACATCAGACATCTCTTTGCAAATCTATATGATGCTGTAAACAAGATATTATTCCACACATTTTGGCTAGATTTTCCTTGTACAGAACCTGATGATTACATGTTAAATTATATAAAAGGTTACATCAGGTTACATAATCATTTGCACCACAAAATAATTCTACACCACAAAATGCATTTCAAAGTCATTTTCTTGAACAATGTAGATTAGAGGATCAGAGCTGCTCGGCAAGTCCCAGTCATCCTGTGCAGCACGTTCCACATCAAAAACAGGTTGGGGAGTCTTGTGTGGGCTTTTTTCTTTTCAGTTTTGCTTTGAACACTTGAGGTGAAAACCTTGTCCTTTTGAAGTCATCATCAGGAGTTAATCCAGCATGAAAATAGAGTCTACGAAGATTGGATCCCAACAGACTAGGGATTTGTGTCTCCCTCACAAGCCAGTTTCTTCAGCTTTTGTAGATTGGGTATATGTAACTTTTTTTACTCTTTCTTTTTCTTTCTTTCTTTCTTTCTTTCTTTCTTTCTTTCTTTCTTTCTTTCTTTCTTTCTTTCTTTCTTTCTTTCTCTCTTTCTCTCTTTCTCTCTTTCTCTCTTTCTCTCTTTCTCTCTTTCTCTCTTTCTCTCTTTCTCTCTCTCTTCCTCTTTCTTTCTCTCTTTCTTTCACTCTTTCTCTATGTTCTCAGTGTGATACTTTATGGAACAGTTAAGCATGTTCTGCTGTTTATGATCTCTATTTTCTTTGTCTGAACACAATGACTAATGATATCTGAAGAAAACAAAATATTAAAGGGAAAGCAAGTACATTTAGGAGCAGAACATCAGATTTATCACAAGCTCCTAATTACGATGAATGACAGAATTTTGTCAGCATGAGTCTGATTGCTATCATAAAGCTTTAATGAAATATCAGTTTGGTGAACCTGGTATTTTCATTGTTTAAAGCATGCTACCCATGAGCAGAAACAGTTCATTTAGGCTCATGCTTACAAGGTACAGTTAGACATTCAGATGGCCTGGTGTAAGTGCACACTCTCATTTTGTGGTAAGCGGGGAAGTGTGGCCTCAGCTTCACTCTTTGCATTGTTTGAAACGAGTTGGAGCAAACCAACAGCTTCTTTTTGAAAAGGATAAATTAAACTAGGCCTCCAGCTGGGCTCTAGGGGTGGTGTGTTTTAAGGTGATACAAAAGTAGAAGGTGATGGTAGGCTGCCAAGTCTGGGATCTGATGGGTGTATCTGCTGCTGATAGCAGTCACAGTTGATAGAGGGTTTCAGGCAGCTCAGAGAATATCGTGCACAAGAAGGGGAAGAAACTGGTTGACTCTGAAGTGTTCTACAGGAAGAAAAAAATGCTGGTTTGTGTAAAATAAGCTACATATGTGGTTTTACCTGCATCATACTGTAATTTTGGGCAAAGTAGGACAAAAAAAGAGAAATAATTAAAAATTAAATGAAAAAACTCAGTTTTATCTAATACCACATCTAGCAACAAGAGACAACTTGTACAGTATTAATCCCTTGAGAGAGGGCTGCTCTAGCTCTTCTAACTTTATATTTCACTAATGTTATATTTTATTATTCTTCTTCCTTTGTATGTAAGAATGAAAAGTGAAGGTTTTATTTTCCTGACTCATTCTATCAGGGACCTGGGGTTGCCACAGAATTGTTGTCTGCAGTGGTCCCACATTACAGCAGAAAGTTTTGTCCAAGCTGATCTTTTGAATTCTTGGTGAGGAGAAAGCAAAGATCCTCTCCCAGTCCAGCCACCTTTTCTGAACTGTCAATAGGAAAAAATAAACCACAGTCAAAGATTCCATCGCAACCCCCAGGTCTGATTAAAGCAACACACATGATAGAATCCTAAATTCACAGCCATTGTACTCTCAAAATTAAAATTATTGGAGAGAATAAGGGGGAATTCAGACAGAGGAAAAGAGAGAAGAGTAAAACAGAACTTGCTTTATTTGCTGAAGATAAAAAACTTTCTGCAGACAACTTCACTGAGCTTGTTGCGTGGCTGAGAATCCAAGTCTCTGAGAGTTTACTGACCACAGAAAGACAATTTAAAAAATAGAGGATGAGGAAATCATTATAAGAATAAAATTTTTGGAGGTTTTTTTTGGTGTCTTGTGTCCTTTTCTTCTTTGTCACCGGCCAGCAAGCAGGTTGCTTCTATTTCTGAACCCATGGTGGAAAAGCATAGAAAGCACATAGCACAGCATTTCTTTGACAGATTCTTTCTCATATCATGAGAAATCAGGTTTTTTTCAATGAAAAATGCCTCAAATTCTTCATAAGCTTATGGTTATGGAAATGGGGCCACAAGAGAATAATTTGGACTGAAAGTGATGAGAAATTTGTCAGGAAGCACAGATAAATCTTACTGCTGCTGAAAATGCACTTGATATTATCAGTCTTGTAACATCTGTGCTTGTTCTATGTTGAAACAATTTCTTTGCCTCTCTCCTTTTTGCAATGTGTTTAATTATTTTAGTGAATATTAACTTAGTGCGTTCATTGTCTTCTCTTACGGCTTATTTTTCCTTCTTGCCATTTAATCTGATTATTGCTGCTTGAGTTCTTCTTCCCTTGATGCCAGATCCTTATTAGCTGTCAATGTTTATTTCTAGAGTAAAACTGTCAATGTATTTTATTTACAAGTTTTGACCTTACTGAGTAAGTAGTGCCAAATAAAAACGTATTTTTTATGGAAGAGACCATCAACAGTGACAACATGGATAATTTTTTTTTTCCTAAACACATATCTTATTTTCTTTTGGGCCTACTTATGAAAAGGATTAATGTCTGTTTATGAGCCTACTCTACATAATAATAACATTTTTCAGTACCATAAGCCACATAAAATTCCAAAGACTAGTATAACTGTACCATCAAATAAGAAATGAAAGCAGCTCAAATTTCAGGGAAGTTCATATAAGACTTCTTAAGAATCTATATTACACTTGTTTATAGGAAAAAAACCAAAAAACCAAAACAACTGCACACCCTCCCTGTCCCTTTAACTAACCAAAATCTCGAGGATTCTATGTGCAAAACAGCAAATGAGATTATTGAAAATGTAGTTGTCATGTTTTCTTTTAGCATCATCAAATCTTATTTTAGCAATCTATTAATACAGAAAATATTTATTGTTCTGTTGCTAATAATTTGTTTGAATGTGACTAGAATTTTGATAAAAAATATAGTTTTTTCAAGAAAATAAACCAGAAAGAGCTTGTGAAAAAGCAGTCTTCAAAGTAATGGAAGTCACCATTGTATGGACAGCAAAAATCCATTTTTCTCCATATGCTTTACATGTGGATTTTAGGAAATCTTTGTCTAAATTTATTGTAGGGAATCGTGTTTCTAAAGTAAAGACTGCACTGGCTAAATTTATGTAATTCTTTGCTATTATTTGTTTTGCAATATAAGTTACTCCAGGGAATTTATTCTCATTGATTTTTGTCATCTACAAAATAGCATTTACACTGATGAGAATGGTGAAATATTCTACAATCAATTTGCAAAATGTAGACCCAGCCTATTTAGCAAAATATTTTCATGTCTTCACAGAACTTATTTTTCACTAATAAGCAGAAACATAAATGGGCAGTTTAAAGGGCAGCAGCTTCCTAAAAATATTCAGTAGCAAGAGAAACCACACCAACATAGTCACAGAGAGGAGGAAAACACAGCAACAGGGGCAGCTTCTTTGCAATTTTTTCATTTTTTTCACATCCCAAATGCTTCCATTTCCCTCCATGCTCTACATGGAAATTTCATTCTGCTTGAATACAATTGGTATTTTTATTTATATATTAATTAGTTCCATTTTGGTCTCATATTTGTCATCTCCTTAAGCAATTCCTTTGGTCTGCTGTCTATTTTCAGTTTTATGGCCTTAGCACCCTAAAGACTTTTCTTCATGAGCTTATAAAAATGCTACACAGACTCAGGAAAACAGCACAAGGTTAACATCTTTGCTTTCCTTCCTCTGCTCCCCTTAGTTGTCTTTGGGCCTGTTTAATATAAGAGATCAGTGAGGTGACAAAATGATAAGGTCTTCCTAGGCTTTCCAAACAGCTAAAGCCTTGGCAAATCCATTCTCTCTCTCTCTCCCTCTTTTAAATTACTGAATTTGTGGGTAGACAGGAGAGCTGGCATTTCTGGGGGAAAAATTGGGAGGAGAAATTGTCTTCACAGACATTCGTGGCATATCTGTGTAAACTAAATATCTGCCTATGCTTTCTTGTAAAAGAGGGTGTGCTGAGAGGCAGAGGAAAATGGCTTTTAGATCAGGCCTTGACAAGAGTCCAGAATTCTGGTGAATTTGGTTGGAGCATGCTGTATGTTAGTAATAAAAGGCAATTTTCTCTCTGTTGTTCTTACAGTTTTTATTTAAGCGTATTTTATGCAGCACTTTAGTCTAGGCTTTCTTTACATCACTGTAAAGGTTAATAGCAAAGGAAAGGGCATTAAAACGGAAAAAGAGATAAAATATAAGAGAAACAAATCTCTTAAAAATTAAGTATAAAATGTAGTAGCAACAAGAAGTAAGTAAGCAACAAGTAGCAAGTAAGAAAAAGAGGTGGCAAGAGACATTTTTTTGGTGGACAAAAAGCCCCAAAAAACTTTCCATTGCCCCTGTCACATCATGTTGTGCATGGGAGTAAAGAGTATAAAAAAATACTCATTGAAATGCTCCATTTTTGTTTTCTAATTTTGAGGGCGCTTTCTCTTTTTCTGTTGTCATTTCTAAGCAATAACTACCTACAAGGAACACTTCTCGGCCACAGATATCAAGGTACTTAAATTTCCTTTCTATATATGAACAACCTGAGAAGCAGGGAAGTGACAATTCTCTCCTAAAGTGACCTGCAGAGTCAGTGCTGGAATCAAGAAGAAAATCAACCACATCAGCTGGGAAACAGAGTTCTGTTGAAAAACAAAAAAAACAAAAAAACAAAACAAAAACAAAAACAAAACAAAAAAAACCCCAACCAAACAAACAAAAAACCAAAACAAAACCAAAACAAAACAAAACCAAAACAAAACAAACAAACAAACAAACAAACAAAAAACCAAAAAACATGGGATTTTGGAATTGGAGGGCAGCCAATTTTTATCACTCTTTCACAGAAAATGAAGGAGAGGCCACAACTAGGAAAATCAAATACCTTCTGAAGTTCTGGACAGGAACCACCTTTTCTTTCAGAATTTGTAAAGCAGTCTTGCTCCCCCCATACAATCCTTTTTTGTGATGGGGACATTTGGGGACCCCTTCCAGTGTCACTGTGATCAAATCCAGTTGTGCTGTTCTGAAGGGTTCAAGTCATTGGCTTATTCTCATTTGAAAGTAATTGTGTATTTAATAGATGAACCTTGGAAAACACTGACTGCCAAGAAAAATTAAGTAGATTTTTTAGAGACTGGTGGATGGCTGCCAAAATATTTGGCATTCATGAAAGTTTTAAATTTTTATTTGCTGTGTCTTTGGTAGATGATAGGCAATAGTAATCGTTGACTCAGATCCAGCAAAACTTTAAAATGAGAGTAATTTATTTGCTTCAATAATAATCAAAATTAATGTATTTTTTCTAAAGTTCTTGATTGCTCAACATATCCCCTGTTTTGCGATGAGTGAATGGTCCCCAAACACTTGTGTGACCAGGACTGTTGATGTAGGAAGGTAGATAGGCTGATTAGAGGTTTAAACTAGGCAAGGAAGGATCCCTGAAAATTGAGGGATGATGCCTGAGAACTCACCTATCCATGGTATAGAGGGCCAGTACAAGATTTGCCAAGAAAAATGTATGGGATTTAAAACAGAAAACATAAATATTAATACATCAGGTAAAAATTGTGATTTTTTTTTTTTTGCCACTTCAGATAATGAAATTGATGCCAGAAACTGAAAATAAATGTAAAAGAGGTTAAAATACCATTATAAAAATGCAACTAGCTATCTATATAGTCTTTAAATTACAATTATAAATAATAGGCAAGACAGAATCAGTTTGACTAGAACTAATTAATAGCAAATGCACAGAGTATGCTGCTGGTGGATAAAATTCGGAAGTAGCCTCAGAGTGAAACTGTTGCAGAAGGGAAGGGCAGAAAAAATTTACTCTGTCCTTCAGTTCTAATGGAGTTCGGTTAAAACTCGAGTATCAGTTAAGTGGCTGCCTGCTAATGCATAATTTATGGAGAGTAAAAGATCTATGTATTTAATTGAATTCATGTTGCAAGGCTCTTGCCATGCCACCAATAATTCTTCATAAACCCTTTTCAACTTTCTTCTCTAGAAAGTTACTGCTTCCTCTCCTGCCAAGAGGATGGCTGGTGTTTCCTGAAGCACATTTTTCAGCTATTCAGACTGACCTCTCTATATTTTGGGGTGCAGAAGCTGAGGCAGGAAAGGAGGATGGCACTTCTTCAGGGTAAACTAAGGAAGAATAGGGAGAAGAGGAAGAAAACCACAGGCTCAAGACCAGCCATGACAGGGCATTTTTGGAGCACATCCCAATGTGATAGCTTGACCCACTGTCTTTTCAAAATACAATATCTTCAGGTGAAAAAAAAAAAAGAAAAACATTTTAGAAAGGCTCCCTTTAGGGACCTGGGAGGTTTTTAGACCAGCTCAGCCTTGGGTTATGGGACAAAGAGAAGCCAGTTCCTGTTCACACTTTATGGGAATGAAGGATCTGGGTTGAGTGCTTTCACTAGAAAGAGCTGGAGTTAATCATCTCTTTGCATATCTCATGATTTCCTCCTATTGAGAAACTGTTGAGGGTCAATCTGTGTCCATAACTCAGCAAGATCACATCTTTGTTCTGGGTGAATAGAGCACCTGCAGCACCAATGTATTATGTGCTGTAGTTAGCTAAGCATATTAATGATTCTATTTTCTTTTTTATTATTATCTTCTAGTCCGATATTAGATCTGCAAAGGAAAATGGGTAACAGTTTATCATCTATGTGATTTTTCCTCTTCATTTCCCCTTTAATTCCCCCCACACTTCTTTGATGGTATTATGTATTTAATCTTAAAGCCAATAAAAACTTCTTTTAATGCTGAATCTTTTCCAGTAAATTAAGAATTGACTTTAAGTAGCACCACTTATAATGAGGGAGAATATATAATGCACTTAGTGAAAAAAACTCCCAGTGGGTCCATGAACAACCTCCTTGTTTATTTTTTGTCTTGAACTGAAGTCTCTAAAAACTCTGAAATCAGCCTACTGTACCTAAGCAGGTAAGGATGCACATTTCATTCCCTTCTGTATAATTTACAGATGTGCAGATTTGAAAGCCTGAAAACACCTAGACTATAAAACACAGGCCATTAAAATTTCACCAAGCTATTGGTGCATGGAAGTTGTACTCAGGTGGAAGGGTATACATGGAGATATAAAGAGAGACATCAAATAATGTGAAACTCCCTGGTGACTTGGTCCTTACCGACTAGACATTCATTTACCTATTCCAGGGCTGAAACTTGTTAATTTTTCTTTTCAGCCACTAAGCCTTGCAATATTTTAAAAAATACTTAAAAATGTGTCAATATAGATTACCTTGGACTACATATAATGTCTGGTAGCCTTTTACATGGAAAGATTTAACTCCTGAGCTGGTGGTTTTTATTATTTTTGTGACTAATTTGACAAGTGGATTCTTCTTAAGTGGGCTGGCCATCATTTTTTTTTTTTTTTTTTTAAATAATCAGAGTAAAAATTGCATCAGGGAGTTATGAATGTACCCAAAGATCTTCCCCTTACTTTTCAGTCTAGAGCCATGAACCAGCAACATGTGCTGTAGGCATCAGATATTTGGCTATTGCCCACTGAAGATGAAAGCTAGTGTATGTTTGTTTTACAGAATTCAAATCTTTGAAAACCTAGACAAAGATGAGAGTAATTTTGAATTGGTAACAGAAAGTTATTATCCCTAGAAATTTACCCAAACATAGCACACCAGACTATTAAATTAACCAAAAAAGAATTTCATTAAAGGTTCAGAAATTTTGCAAGCTTGATATGCTGTAACTCTTTCCCCCTTACCTCTTTTTCATTAAGTTCTATACACACAAGTCTACAAAAAAGCTCTTTGGAGAAACCCAGCTTTTCATTTAGAGGAAAATCACACCTATTATGCATTCCAAGTTCAGTTCCAAAAGGAACATTACTGTTCCCAGCGCTGGATAGCATCAGCACTCTCAACACATGTTTTAAGAAGGATAACTTCCTATTTTCAATTGCACCAGAAGATGGCAATAGTAATTTTTAATAATCAATAGCAATAATAATTTCACCAAACTCAGTGAGGGTTCATGAGGGATGGAGCTTGCAAGATGGTTTCATACTCTTTTGGTTAACTTGTATTTCTACTTTCCAACTTCAATCAGCATTGGAGATGTAGAGAGCTAAGATTACGGGTTAAATATAACTATTCCAGACAATTTGTATTTATTCTGTTTTTAAAAGTACAGTGAAGTAGAATATTTGGAAACGGGAGTACTTAAACCAGTATTAGCTTCAGAATACTCTGCTTCCATCACTGGTGTGTCATCTTGTTATGACCTACCCCTGAAGGTGAGGTAATGAAGCTTCTTGTTAATAAATCTCTCAAGTCTGAATAGAGCTAAATAACACAGATTGACCTGGTTTTATTCATATATGTAGGGTTTATTTTAGAATCATTTGATTGCAGTGGAAGGCAGATATACAGCCATCTTGGTTGTTACCTATAGAAAAGAAAAAATATAAAAGTATCAAGATATCGCTTAGGAAAATACATCAGGAAAAGAAAAAGGAAGGATAAGAGGAGATAGCAGAAGGATGCCACCACCAGTGGATGTGTAAGGACTTAAAGAATGCAGTTCACTTCTCAAAATACTGCCAGAGAAGGAACTTCCCATAAGATAAGCCACCACGACAGGAATTTGATATAAGCACAGCAGGAAGAAGCTAATTCCAGGCTTACCAGAGGTGGAGGTTTAGTTAGCATCCGGACAAAGATTCCCACCATGGCAAACTGTGGGAAAGGAAGCAAGTGCTTATGCACATACCTTCTCAAGTTATGGGAATGACATCCATGCCCTGTGGAAACTAGAGCTTGGACTGCATAAGATGATACTCCAGGAAAACAATTCCAGGACCCCCATCACTATGAAGGCCAGGGACGAGTGGGATGCCATAGGGATCCACATGGCAGTGATATCTTTTGTCTAATCTCTCCTTTTCTCTCTCTTCCTGTTTCAGTCACTTTCTCCTCCCCCCTCCCTTCCTACTTTTCTATCTTCCTACCTGACATTTAAATAATAAAAGAAATTAAAATTAAATAAAATCCATAATATTGACTTTGGCATATGATCTCATTTTCTCATTAATTCAGGCAGAAGCATCTCTTATAATTGAATCATAACAGGATACAGCAACAAGACTTGATTATTGCAATTTAGATGTTCATTGGTTGAGGTGGTTGTCACAGTCCTGATCTCTCTGGGGGTGGCAGAAGCCCCCAAAACACTAAGTTTAATGGGTTGATATACATTCAGGTTCAGCTGGGAATGCCCAGGTACCTCCTCTGGCAGGGGAAGTTTTTGCACTGCCATCTGCAACACTGTGGTTGGATTATGTGTAGTCCTCTGGTGGAAGGCCTCAGAAATGAGGCACCTGGGGGTGTTTCAGGGGTCTTTGATGGTTTGTGACCCCTTCTAAGACATGACTGCTGTTTCTCATGTCTTGCTGTTGAGCCAGCTATGCCCACTCAGAAGGGATGAAAACCTTCAGGCCTGTGTGTGAATGCCCTGAGACCTCTCCTGGAGGGGAGATTTCTACCTGAGCCAGTTGTATAAGGGAGGACCTTATGATAAAAAGCAGTATCCCAGCTCATCAGGTTATGTTTCTTAACGGTTTTCTCCCTTATCTGGCCCAAAGCCCGGCTCGTTGCTAAACAAAGGTTGGTTTATGACTGTCACCACACATCAAAAAACTCCTCCTCCCCTTTGGTTGGTGGTGCAAACCTGGACTCAGCAAGGCACCCTGATGATTTTGCAAATGGCTGATTGCTTTGAGTCGTTAACCTTCAACATTTCAGTCTCTCACACAACTGTGTCCCTTTGCTTTTATTTTATTCCTCCTTATTTTTAGGAAAGTCATATAACCAAAGTCTACTTCAAGACAAGTGTGAAAATCCCCCTGACATCTGCAGATATTAGAAGATGGAGAACCACAGAAAATTTCAGCCATTTTATTAGTTCATGTAAGAGCATGTGAAAGATCATCCTGGCATTTCAAAGATGGTTCATAAATTCTACTGCATATGTTGTGATTTCGTAGTAATTAGTTCACTGTACTGTGTACTGTAATGATTTACAGTCCTGATACACAGGTAACAACACAAGTTGTTCCTATACTTCCCTGTGTTGGGAATACACCTATATTCCCCGGTGTAATTACTGTGATTACTGTCAGCTTGATGAACAGCAGCATCACTAAAATTTTTGGTTTTGCTGATAATTTCTTCATCTGGCACCCTGAGCAATCCTAAAGTGCTGAGCACACCTTTTAAAAATATATAAATATTACTTAATCAGAACCATAACTAAGGGTGTCTTTCAACATTAAAAAAAATGCTTGGCAGCAATATTGGGTTAAAAATATTTTATCCCTGCTCCTTGTTTCTGCCCAAGCAATAAAATGAAAAGACCTCATCTGGGATCCAACTAAACTATTTCTCCCTTAAGGAAAAAAAATGGAAAATGTGTTGTTGGATGGCTGGATCCATTATCTTCTGTGGTTGAGGGCTGCCCACAGAGGTGGTTGTTTCTCACATGTAGGAACAAGAACTGTACTGCTTAACATTCTAAAGGCCAGATAATATAAATAGAAACGAGGTGTCTGTTTCTGCAGGCTTGTGCCTCTGTCTGCACTGAGGCAGCTCATGCTGAGCTCCATCACTATTGTTCTGGTGCCCTTTTACAACCATGTTGACCCCTCAAGTCCAAAAAGACATTTCAGCTCATGAATTAAGGCACCAATCTGCATTAAGGCACCAGTCTCAACTCTCCACATTTCTTTTCTGTCATGGAGGTGTCAGTAATGGAAAAAGGTTTTGTGCACTATATCTCAGGCAGGTGCAAGTGGATTTGCCAGTGCTAAAAGCTGATTTTATGTCATGTGAGCACATCCAAGGGCGTGATAAACCCCTGCTATCAAACAAAGCTGAGAGGCAGAGCACAGATGTCTGAATTTGGTGCCTTACGAAATTTATGGTGGGTGGACAATGTGTCTGGGACCTCTCCACATCTGCCCAGATCTGTGTTTGCATCAACACTGTCATTCAGGTGGATAGGGCACAGGGTCATTTGATAAGAAAACCCAGAAAACAGGCTGACTAAAGTCAGCCATGAATTTTAAAATTTAATTGAAATTGCTTACAGATGTCTTAGGGTAGGAGTTTTGTCAATTATTTAACTGGTGCTATAGAGCATGGTACTGAGAAGTACCACTTTGATCTGGGTTGTGTACCAATAGCCAGCTCCTTTGCATCAACACGTCCCCAAGCATGCCTGTAAATTAGACATTCAAATATTTAAGATCACAGCAGACTGTAAAATAAAGATATTTTAGAATGTACTGTATCTTTCCAGAGGGACTTCACACAATCAAAGTAAAAGTGCTGGCCCAACAATTTGACTTAAGAGCTGGGAAGTGAGAGAGAGAGAGTAGAGGTATTGGTGTCAGCAGGGGGTTCATAATCTGAATAAACTTTCAAATGGAAACGGTATGGAAAAGCTCTGCACCTTAAGGGCAGAACAGCTTTATTGTATAAAGTAGTTTATTTGGTCTGTTATGGCTTTCTCTGCAGAACAAAATTACCAGTGTCTGCTGGCTAAATGGAAAACACTTGGATCATAAAAATATCAAATGAATCTCTTTGGCAACCACTAAAAATCTACACATATTTATGTAACTGTTATTTTTTTCCCCTGTTATATACTGTCTGGAAATATAGCCTGAAGCTTCCTTAGATCTCTTGGAAAGAACTAGCATTCAGATCTTTGCTGCAAAAATACATTACTTAGTGTAGGTTAATTTTTATTAAGTTCTTTGAAGGTTTTTATTCGCTCCTTCATAATGATTTTTGTATTAGAAGAGCTCTACTTATTCATAGCAAACACAGATGTTGACAGGAAAGGCCTAACATCTGCTTTCTAGTGGCCATCAAGCTTAGTGAATTAGTAAATATGGAACAGATTGTGAATTTGTTTTGAATGCTTTGAAGTGGGAGTATTTAATACCTGCCTCAGAGCTTTTGGGTCCCAGAGAAAAAGTGAGCTGCTAATGAATTTCTGATTGTTTAGAAGGCTTAAAATGCAGCACAATGCAGCTGAAAATTTGGGACTTCCCAGCTTCTTCAAATAAGCCTTTGTATAGTTTCTATATGAAGGAAAAAGCCAGCTAAAGAGAATCATTTCTGCTAACAGAGTCAGAGGAGGCCCTTTCTACAAGGTGATAGATGTGCATCCTTCTTGCAAAGGTCATGTGTCCTCAGAAGAAACCAAATCTTTGCTGCAATTCATCTTTAATCTTTTTTGTTTAGTACTATTGTTTGCCAGCAGATACAAAACTGTTATGTGACTTACAGATATGATCTCGCCTTTTGTCTAGACAAAATAATAAGCCAAACACAGCAGAATCATGTTAGACACCCACTGATTTTATCGAGGTCAGTGACAATATGGCTCTAAATTTAAGAGAAACTAGTTTGTTGGGATTTTTTTTTCTCCACAGACCTGTTTCAAATGATTTAAAAGCTCCAAATGATTAATATATCTACTAAAATTAATTTTCTGTGTTTTATTTCTACCACCAGATTTTCTAGCCACTTGGAGTCCTTTCCACAGAAATTGTTTCACGGTTGCAAGTAACACTGGTTTTTATCTGATGCTCTTTCTCTAACCCTTGGCTTCTCCACAAGAATTTGCTCTTTCACTTACAAGCATTTGCTTAAAGCTGTAAATTTTATATTTAGAGAATGTGCTAAAAAGACCTCGGCTGATGGGACATCTAGATTAATTTTAGGATATGGGAGATATTTATCCTTAGAGAAGAAAGAAAATAAGAGTGCCAAACTTTCAAGTGATTGGAAATCCCAGTTCTATATCAAGGTGTTCACTGGTGCTTACACAACTTCACATAGGCCACTTAGGAAAGTTGCTTGCAATGGGATGTCAAATTCTGAAACAATACTTTTGACCAAAGTATCTCAGCATCTATGTCTTTCTTACACAGTTAATGTGTATTGCCCAATTCTTCTTCATACTAGTGTTATTTTTCCCAAATATCTACTTATTTTTGTTCTCCAAGATTGCCCATTTTGCTGTGAGGCTTAGGACAAAACTTGTGATTAGCGTTGATCAAGAAGATGATGGTTGAGAATCCAGGTAGCACCTGGCTTCATATACCCCAATAACACTCCAATAACTAATAAGATTTATGAGGACTCTGATGCTTTTGCCTTTTTGATTAGAAAACTTTAGGAGGTGCAGGCATTTTAATTTTTCGTTTGTGAGTGCAGCTGGGGAGGGTTTCTGGGAGGATTGGTGAGCTGGAGATCAAAAGTGTGTTCTGTCGCTTAAAATGGAGCCATGTGCTGCATCTGAAAGGCAATCAAACCAGCTCTGGTGTTCTCTGAAAGACAGAGGATCCCTTCAGAGCTGTGCCTCTTTGGAGAGAAAACGCATTCTCCCTGGCTCTGGCATGCTTTGTTCTGGCTTTTGTGATCTTCATTCTCTGTGTTCCCTCAAAAATATCTCTGTTTCTGTGATTTATAGATCAAAATATATCCTCTGATGTAGCTGGAGCTTGATCCCTCAACCGCTTTGAAAAGTTGAATGAAGGCTTTCAGCTTGTGTGAGAACGTGACTGGATGCCAGTGGAAGTTTTTTCAGCATAAGCTTCATTTTCTACTCAATCCAAAGCCCTGAAAGGAAGAAGTCAGCCACATAGTCACCATCAGGATCTGTAAGTAACTCTGAGTTTTGGACTTACCCAACAATACAAAAATAGAGCACAGGATTATGAAGTCTCATGCCAGTTTAGCTATGCCTTCATCCAGCAGAAACACATTTCTAGAAAGGTATGGGAGGTGAAAAGCATTTTTGGAAAACATTGTCATTTAAAAGGTAACTTTGCATCACTTTAAGTGGCAGATTTTGCTGTTATTGGAGGAAAAGGTGGAAATATTTTTGAAGTTTTTTTGCTATCAAGCACAATTTTGGTAATTTCTTAGTTCTGTGTGTTCATTCACAAGCTAAAAGTTCTGTTTTGAAGAAGGCTTAATGATTGCTTTAGCTGAAAATAAATGGTATACAGCAGTATGTTACTGGAACACTGCTGACAGGTAAACCAGCCTGTCTCGTGTCCTCTTCTCTGCTACGTTTCCAAAAAGAAGAGGATCAATAATGTAATAACTTCCTTGTTTGAAGCTTCTGAGTTTCTTTTTTGTTTGTTTTTTTTTTTTTTTTTTTTTTTTTTCTGCAAATTTTACTGATCAAGATTTTGTTTCTCTAATCATCTATAGCAACATTTCTACATACAAATGGGCAAAACCATTTTATTGTTCTTGTAACTTATGCAGCAGTGGTTCAGTTTCATTAGCAAAACCTGCCTACTTCCAGAAAAAAAAAAGCTTAATCTTTGGACCTGAATGTAAATATGATATCCAGAGATATTATTTCACATTTATTTTATTATTTATTCAGTGCACAACAACGATTCAAATAACCTGAAGTGCAGTAATATCAGTGCAGTTCAGCTTAATTTTCTCCTCGTCCCCTCCCCTTTTTCTATTTGAAAACTAGAAAGGGATAAAGTGAGGCAATTGCATTTTGTAGAAAATTGCCTTGCTGATTCCATATTTACAGCCTTTATTAACCTGACAGGGAAGAGTGGAATAGCCAGCAAATCAAGGACAGGGTTGAAAATGTCAAAGTTGTGGAGCATAATACCATAATTACCAAAGTACATCAGGTATTATTAAAAGTTTGATAGTTCACTCTTATGACAAGTACAGTAATAAGAACAGGAAATACACAAAATTATTTTATTTTTATGCCAAAAATAATAATGAGGTGAGATGATTACATCCAATTTGCAATCTCAAACTTGTCATTTCCCAGTGGACTGGACCAGCAATTTTAGTAGCTTAATTAAATCAGTGGAAATAATTCCTCCTCCCTTCCCCCATCTGCTCAGAAGAGGGAAAATTTAATGGAAAGGTAAGAGGGTTTCCACCATAAAAGTTGTCTTTAGGTTTGCACTCAAGACAGAATTGTATACTTTTATATATGTACTTGAACACTGTTATTTCAGTATTTTGAGTTAATATTTGGAAGACACTTCAAGAATTGTTAAACACCTTCCTGAAAGTGAATCACTTACATTGCATAGCAAAATTTTATCACTTTATTGTTTCTATAAACACTATACATATGTTTTATTTTCCTAGAATAACAGTAGAACAGTTTTCCTGTACATAAATATTTGAGGATGTGATCAAATTATACTCTTTGGCCTTAATATCTATTCATATTGTAAACTTCTAGGTGCAGCATAATTGAAAGGTTAAAAAAGTAACAAGTATCCACTTAAAAATTGTATTCCAACAGCACTACACAAGCCTCCAGAAATTAGTATTTTAATTAGTCACTTAGTGACACCCATATTTTGTACATTTCTACCTTGATATGTCCTGTAAAACTGAAATGTCTATTTTTTGCCACCAATAACCATTAATTACAAATTAGGCCATCTCAGTGTTTTAGGTGTAGCAAATCTAGCAAACCTATCTAGAAGAGTAGAAAATTGAATTCTATCTCAGATTTTCTGAAACCTGTATGTAGTTATGTTCCTTAAAAATTAACTGTTAACATCATCTCCATTTGTTTGATTACTCATCAATTCAATAAATTCTTTTTTATTAAGATCTTCCAATCAACATCAGCTTCTGAGTATAAAAACCTAATTTGCAAAGCCTCGTAAGTTTTCTGTTAGCCATTTAGATATCCTAATTATTAGATAGATATTTTCATCTGATGGGTTTTTCTCTTAAATTCAGCTCCTCTTACAAGATGGACACAGGGTTAATGGAAACAACCTTAAAAGACTGAAGTGCTTGGTCATGCTGCTTAAGTAGAAGGTGGCAAAAAAGTACTTATATCTAATCTTATATCATAATATGCTGTAGATATTTCTAATGAGAATCTTTACCAACTTGGTCCAGTGCCATTAGATGCATAGCAAAAAATCTGGAAGAAAATGACTTATTACTGAGAAAATATGTAAATTACACTAAGGCTGATTGAACAGTAATTAATTATGAAGAATACTTATATATATAGAGAGGTCTAATTTGCTTTCTAAGGTGTTTGTTTTGGGAAAAAAAATGTTTTGGAATGGTCAAATGCAAGTTTGCAAGATTGAGCACAAAGAATGTTGGGCATGTCTGCAAGTGGTGAGGTGATATCCTGGGAACACCCCTCCAAGAGGGATCTGTGGTCACAACCAGGTGAGAGTCAGCAGTGTCCAAGCTGCCAAAGGTGTGTTGCATCTATAGGAAAATATCTGAACTTTGAGAAGGGAATATAAACTAAGAATGCAACTACTGCAAAAACACTGAGGGTCTTAATCAAATAGCTTGGTGTTAGTGGTTTTGTAAAACTTTACTCATAGGAAACTCTCCATGCTCTCCACTGAATGCTTGTGCTTTAGTGTTTCTCCCCCTTACCCATATGCAACATCTTTTACCCCTCATGGTGCTGTCACTGTAGGTGTTTCCATTCTGATTTTGTTCTCTTTTACATAAGCCTGTTGTCATTTTTCCCCGTTAATGGTTGCTAAAGAGCCTCCTCTTACACTGCATGTATTGCACACTGAGATTTTCATCTGACGTGTTACTTGGCATTTGCAAAAGCCCTACAGTAATTAGTAAATATTATTTATAGTCTGAATCCTTCTGTGAATTCTAGTGTTTGGGGTTGGAGCTTTAACTTTTAATTTTTTAATAAATTCACATGAACACATAAATAAAAAACAACACACGTTGTGAGAGTACACTTTAATTAAAAAAAAAAAAAAAAAAAAAGTTTTCACTTATCTATGAACCTTTTATTTTCCTGAAGGAATTTTTTCTGTCAATGCTTTTACTATGACAGGGATGAATGGGAGAGGGAGGTGAGGTCTACTCTAAGCAGGTGGTTGTTAAAACTGCACACAGAAATAGAAAATGTAGAAAGAAATAAGAGGAGACCTTCCTCCATTTTGTTTTTATGCTACAAATGGTGAATGAAAGGTACATTATAGACAAATGGAAAATGGTAAAAGTAAACTATGGGAAAAAAATTGTAAAAAATGCTAAAAGTAAAGCAAGAAATTAAAAAGAAAAAAGGAAAATTGCAGAAAAGTATTTTGTAGACAAATTTATGTGGTTTCTCTAAGACCTTTAATAGTCAATGTTGATAGGACAGAAAACAACAAAAACAACTGGAATAATAGAATCAGTGTTTGTTGACTGATAATTTTGTCTTTGAGATATTGCAAGGAAAATTAATTTTTAGGAAAAGAAATAATGTCCTTGTTTCTGACAAATCAAGTGTGTGTCTTGGATGCAAAGGCAAGCTAAGGTTAAGAGGAGTAAACTTATCACAGAAGCTGTTATTCAGTCTTTTCTCTCCAGTTAGAGAATTCTTGTTAGTCTTCTCCCTGATCCTTGCTGGAAAATCATAGATTGGAACAGTGTTTTCATACTTAATCAAAGGATTTTCTAGATAAGATACATGGATTAATTATTTGTCATGTAATTAAAAGGCACACAGGTTCAACAGAAAATTTAACTACTAGACAAGAATGTATCTACCAGTATTTTAAAAACAGTGTTTGACTGCTTTGCAATCTTAATCTGTACAAATATACATGTATTTTATTTCACTGATCATACATGGGAGAGCAATTCTTTAATGAAACTTTTTACAGACAGGTTAGGACTACAGCAGTGACTCTTGGTGCCACTGCAGAGTGCGTTTAAGTTATGGTGTTACTTAACCTCACATTGCAGCAGAATTTATTGAACTGACAGAACAAAGAGGGGCTGCAGCATGCACCCAGTTAAGTGTCTTTGACCTATGTTAAATTGAGGGTCTTCACTGCCTTTGATCATATACATATATATCTATATAAATATCTATATACATATCTATATATATGTAGTGGTTTATATATAGTCTATATAAAATATGTAGAATGTATTGCCACATGTATTGGTACAGTAATGATGATAATTCCAATGTATGAAAACTCTACAAACAAAGGAAAATGAGGTGTGGTTTCTTTTTTCTTGGATCATTTGTATCTGAATTTAATTTTGAAGAGTACCATTTCCTCATTCCTTAGGGAAAAAAGTGCTTTAAATCCAAGGTCTTTTCCCAGCTAGTACTTCAATTACTAATGCTTCCTATTCAAGAAGTAGAGAGGCATCCCTTCTGTATAAAAAAGCATTGCTGTTCTAAACTCAGAGGTTAATTTGACTGCTGAAAATGTGTACACTACTTTGGCAGTTTAACAGGTACTTTGAGCCCTTGTAAATTGGTTTATACTAGCAAGGATAAAAATTACAAGGGTTACTAATCTTCATGCTGAAATCATTAGGATAATTACCACCAACTGTTTTATTATCCCAGCGTATTAAGGGAAATGTAGTTGCATCCTGGAGCAATGAGTAAAACCTGGGTAGGTAGGTACTAGCCTGGGCTTTAAATAACATGTGGAAAAATGCAGACTGAAGCTTGTGCATCTGCCTGACATAACTTTCCCACTGGTAAACTTAGAAAGTTTATATATCAAGTGGAATATTCTCTCTGCAAGCAGGTCCATTATTTCTCACAATAGAACCACATCAGAGCTCCTTTTTCTGGTATTTTTTTACTAATTATGGTGCTCCCTCTCATTTGGTTTACATCTCTTCCTTGCATCAGATAAGCCTATTATGTGTTATTATTTTTTCAAGTCAAAACTCCACACTTTCAAAATCTATTTGTAACACTGTAATTTGAGTCTTCCAGAGGAAATGAACAAATCTTGGATGATTCTCTTTTTTAATTAACGTTGCAAGTAGGGTTTTGATTTCCTTTCTTTTGTGTTTAACACTGAAAATATTTCCCATTCTCCCAAAAGGAAAATGCAAATGCCTACATGAAGCCTTCCCAAGCTGTTGTAAAATTCAGAAAATGTACAAAAGTTATTCTGAAATAATGAGTATGTAGTGCTACTCTTTACACCAAATATGTGCCACTACCTTTCCCAGCAAAGTTTGACAAAATAGGTTCACAACCATATAGAAATAATTTCTAGACTTTTTTCTTTTATAATTACCAACACCAAAGAAAAACAACCTGAATTTCCCAAAACATATTTTAATTTTTTTAACATAACAAGAAAGCCTTTAGTGAATAAAATTCAGTATTTGTTCCAGTAGCAGGATAAAAGTTGTTAATAACTAACATTTTTCAGTTGCTGTATTATTTCAATATTTTTAGACTAAAAGCTGGATGGTGATGAGGAAGCACATCAGGTAACTTTAGCAATATAGCTCGCAACAACCAGACTAGTGAAAGTGATATAATGAGAAAATAAAATTAGGTTTAATATGTAACCTGTATATATTTAAAAATTGCCTTTTGGGTGTTGAGGCCTTGTAATCAGGGCAAATATTCTGCATAGATGGGGATTGGAGGAGGGAGTTAGAGGAGAATAGTAAAAAACGAATAATAACAAAGAAAACTTTAAATTCTTTAGAATAATTGGAAAAGGGATGGATGATTTTACTTTTCTGTTCATGTTTCCTGCTTACAGAGAACTACTTCCCAGAGCAGAAAGATGTATTGCACAGAAGAGCAGCAAATTTGTTTTTACAGTCCAGCACATCTCCTTTCAGGCCCTTGCCTCAGATGCTCTTAGCTCTCCACCAGAGAATCACAAAAATGAAAGGTAAATAATCTGTGGGAAAACAATGGACCAAAAAAATACAAATAACAGACGTAATTCCCAGAAGTTTTTGATGATTTGAGTGAGTGAAAGCCACACTTGTACACAAGACTCAAATTTCTTCTTTCCCTAGCATGCCCTCAGGTGGCTATCACAGTGATTTCTTCCCAGGGTGTCGTGCTGTTGCTTTACAACACCTTTAGGTCTGCGGGCTTGAATGAAATATACCTTTCTTTTAATGGTTGTGGGCTGTGGCAAAATAGAAATACAAAACATATCACTGTACATCTCTTACAGCTGAGGCAGTCCAAGCCACTTGCCCACACATCTGGAAAGTGAAGGCATTCACCTATACATTATTCTTATAATGCAGATTTTTCAACATTATTGTATCATAATCGTGCTTTTTAATTTTTTCCTCTGCTTTCTCCCACGTATTTTGTCTGCATATCAGAAGAAATTCTTTTTATGGGAAGCCCCACAACTGTATTAAAGGCTCCCTCAGCCCATGAAGCTGTCAAACCCAGGAAGATTATGCCCAAAAAAATCTTCAGTACACACTGTCATACCCTTAACTGGTGTAAATTGACTTAGCCTCATTGACTTTAATGGCACTATATTTGCAAAACACTTATGTCAACTCTGAATCTGAACCACTGTATTAAATCCATTACAATGTGAGATAACTACCCAGGGACTATATTTACTCTTCAGATGTTCCTGTGTAAATACATAGGGAAAACATTTCCAGGAAGCTCAGCGTTTAACCATTAAAAGATCCGATTACTCTGTATTTCATTAAAATTACCTTTTCAAAGAATTAATGAGAGGAAAATAAACAACCCTTAGGGCTCATATTTGTGATGGGTCTGCCACAAAATCACAGAGGGTCCCTTGAGGTCCTGCCTCATTGAAAATATTTCTTTTTTTTTTGCCTTAGTGAACAGAGTCCAAGCTTTCGGTCTCACCAAAGGAAAAAAAAAAAAAAAAACAACACGATGATCTTACAGATGTAAAATATTATGAATCACATAGTAAAAACAATGATTCCCTGGAGCTTTGCAGAAGAACAGGGAAAACAAAGGTTAGATTTTTTGGATGTGGCACCTTTCTTGTTTTTGTTTCAACTTTTTCTTCATCCCTCTCTTTAAGGGATGTGTACAAGCCTAGTGCATTAGTCTGATGTTGGGAAAGGACATGTAGTTACAGAAATGTCTGACAGTGGGGAAGTGCCCGGGGGATCTGAGGTCAGAGGATAACTGATTGCTCATACAATATCTAGTAAAGCAAATAAATAACTGACATTTTAGTCTCTGAAAATTCAGTGAATAGCCCATAACTTGTCTGTTTTGGACAATAAATGGATTCCTGAACACAACTCTTCAGATGGTATTAAATGATCTTTAGGAAATAAAATACTGAATGCCACCAAATTTTAACTATTGCATACAAGTTGGAAAGTATGAGAAAATACAACCAGTACTGATTTTTACACAGCAAATAATATATTAAATTTCTGGAAAGAACAGTGGTCCTTTTGAATTACATAGCAATTTGGAAATTCGACAGTTTGGAAATTTCTTGTTTATACAGAATGCTTATGAAACTTAGGTAAAAAAACGTTCACAGGAAAGCACTCTATTCAAATGGATAACAAAAGAAAATGCATGCTAGCTAGATGACCATTTCCAATCTTAAAAACACTTAAAATCTTTCTGCAAGTCATACTAAACATTCCAAGGGCTGGGCTATAATTTGAAGTTTCCAGGAACAGTTAACAGTCATAGGTGAAGAATAACCTCTTGACAGAATGTACTTGAATCAAATTGAAAACCCTTTCTGTGCTTTTCTTTCAGTTTTCTTTGGATTTTTCTCCTCCCATGACCCTCTAGGAACATGGGTGACAGGACCTGTGTTTTTAAGCACTCTACATAACATCTATGAGTGGAGGAGAAGAGAAGGGGGTGGGTGTCACACCATTCCTTGACCAGTGTTTTGTCACTCTTGCCAAAGAACATTAAAGTATGGTATGGGACATAATTCTCATTTGGTAGCAGAATAAGAAAAATCTGAGTTTGCTGCACATGAAAAAAATAGCTGCTCCCCACTCTCTGGTTGCAGGCCCAGCCTACCCTCCAAAACCTGCCTGCTAGAGCTTTCTTTAGTCATGCTAACACCATTTATTAAATGAGGGGTTGGTGATGTATGGTAAAGCTCTCATATGTTGTTGTGAGTTTTATTTTTTCCACCGAATGTCTGACAGCCATGATATGTATGTTTGAGGGAATAACTCCATTTTTAAGTCAGAATCCCTATTGGGTTTGCATATATGGAAAGGACATTGCTTTCACACCAACCTGTGAGTTCATACTGATATTTGATCTTACACTGAGGCATTGGTACTGCTGAATATGTTATTGAGGGTCCTCACAACACCACAAAGTAACTAATGTTGTTTGCTTCCTGAGCAGCATCAGAAATCTGTGGCTGTTTTTAGCTCACACCTTCTAGGAAATCACTGTGCTGAGACCATGCAACAGCCTGTGTACAGTTCAGAGATTAAACATATTTTCTGCTTTCCTCCCCTGTCCAAAAATATTTTGCCCTGGTAAGTCCTGCTGCAGTGACTCATCTGTACCAGAGAATACACGAGTGATTCTGTTGTGATGCCCGGGGGTTTTTTCCTTAAGTGTGTCATATGATTTTTGTCCTTGAAATCTGTAGAAAGAAAAGATTGCTGACCCAAGTTCACATCATGTCTAAGGATCCCATTGTCCATGACTCAGAAGCTGAATTTTACTGAAGAAAAGCTACTAATAAATCCAGGTTATAATTATTTATGTACTTCTGGTGGTTTGTGGGAAAACTGGGTGAATTACAATTCAAGTATGTTGTCAACAAGTTTATTCATATAAATACAATACTGTTGCAGGCTAAATAGCTGGGTAGTGGCATACCAGAATTTATAAAGAAGTTATTCTGCTCCATTTGAAAATGTGGGACTTTCCCACACAGCAGTTAGCACAAACAACTTTAAGAAAAAGTAATAAAACTCTCATATTCTTCTCCATAATATAATTCCACCTGTCCATTTAAAAAAAAATGTAGGCTTTATGCACTCTGTCAAAAGGTGTAACCTTATAATCTTCAAGCTATATATTGAGCTGAAAATCTCTTAAGATATTTTCAACTGCATGTGTAATTATTACTGTGCAAATATAATTCTAGAAAATATGATGAAAAGAATCATACTAATTCCAGACATGAATAATCATCAAGTAAGAGAGTAGTTCTATCAGTGTCAGTGTGACTTTTCATGCAAAAATGTAAAACTGGGTCTTCTTGCCCTTTTTCAGAGGTACATTCAACAAGTTGTTGATGAACATTCTGTAAAAATAAAATGTATTTCAGGGCTAAAATACAGTATGAATTTTATTTAAAGGTGTCTCGCAGATATTTTAACAGACGGCTGTGACAACATTGTCAGCATGTAGATTGTAAAATTAAAAATGGGGAGGGATAAAAGAAGGAATTTTAACTTTTAACAATTTTTGGTTCATGCTATCAGTTACCAAAACATGAGAGCTTTATACAGCATGTTTCACAAAATGATTTTTATTTTGTTTTTGTTTTTGTTTGGTTTTTTTTGTTTGTTTTTTTAATAGTTCTGGAAAATAGACACATAGACTTAAAGGTTGATTTAAACATAAAGGCTGATCTCTCATCAGTAACAAAATACTTCAGCTTTGTTAAATGTATTACAATGAGAAAATGAAACCTTACCAATATTATTTTTTTTAAATCTATTGATTCAGCTCAAGTTTATTAAATGGTGAAATGATATCTGAGATTTTTAAGGTGTTTGTGTTCCTGACATTATAATATACCTTTAATTGTCAAGAATAACAAGAAGAGCAAAGGTTGCAGATAATCTAGTTTATTCTGAGCAAAATCTAGCCTGAAGGTGGGCTTGTCTTTCAAAGAGGGGGAAGAAACAACAATTAAATGATGCTTTCAATTTACTAGGCTGATTAGAAGTAATTCAAGTACCTCAAGTGATGTAAAGTTTTAAATCTATTGATTAAATTTGCATGTCTTAATTTTGAAATCACCATTTATGTGAAGTGTAGCCTAAACTGGAGAATCTTTTACTACTCAAGTATTGATTTTTGATATGTCAGATGTACTAATTAAAATGGATATTTTGTAGATTGCATTTTTAATATTAATATTTGCTCGCATTTCAACCGCTGACATCAATGATATTTTGCAGAATGTTAGGGGTCATCACATGTTTTTCTACTGGACAAAGAAAAAAAAAAGCAGCAGAAGTAGCTGCTTTCAGTACAGAAGGACTTGAAGACTCTGGCACATAACAGAAATGCAGAAAAGCTCCAGTTTTAGTTGAATGCAATGGGTTCTGGCACTGCATGGTATTGACTGTATCCAGTCTTTAGTTCATTCCATGGAAGAGAGTTGTGAATAAAGGGGTTGAATAAGCCGACTTTAGGCATTATGTCCCTCAGAGGTGCAGTCTGACACAGCTGGGCTATATGTTTATCACTTTTTGAACTGGGTTCTTGCTCAGCAGCACTTCTTTGGATACTCTTCCTGACAATTTTGGACACTTTCATCAGAGAGATACATTCTACATCAGTTAATCTTGGTGATTTTGACTGCTTTTCCTCAGGACAAAGACAACACAGTAAAGTTTGAGTTGAATTTGACCTTCTTCCCAGACCTTTGACATGTTATGTGATTTGACTTTTAAGGTTAAATTTCACCTTTCCTTGGAACCAGAGAGTTGAAGTCTATGCTTATTTTTTTCAGCTGACAGAACACATTTGAAATTATTTAATATTGATTGAAATGTTATTATCCTTATCTGAAGAAGTAAGGCAGTACAATTACATCAGTTTTGTAGGCAATCAAATATATTTAGCTGACATTTGAACCCAGGGATCTTCCAAAAGTAAATCCAGTCTATGGAGAAAAAGAGGCTCACAAAGAGGTGTCTAAGTGTGTATAGTAAGTTCTTAAAATAAGTCTTTTTCTAGTCCTTTATCTTTATTATAACTGTCTTTTCCAGTCCTTTATCCTGATGCTCAGTGCAGAAACAATAGACCTTTGAAATCTATTATATAGATGTAGCAAGTTCCCTATAGACAAGGACAGTTTAAATGAATAAAATATAAATGAAATCTACATTGCATGAAAAATTAAGAAACCTGTTGCTCAGCATTAGACAAGGACATAAGAAGAATGGGATATAGAAAAAGGCATAGATCATTTAAAGAAAATGAGACTGGACATTGTCAGTGTACATACTTTGCTAAAAAATCACCTGAAGAATCTTATTGAAAGATTTCTGTAGGGGACAGAAAATAAGGGAACACTGTGAACAAGGAGTAATGCTATAAGCAAACACAGAGAAATTCACTGAGAAAACAGGTAAACAGGAGAGCTTATTGGAAAATTAAATATGTTCTTTACTTCGCTGTCCTCTGAGCTGTTTGGTGGTTTTGTGGCAGTGATTTAGATGTCCTAATTTAGTGTAAGATGAATTAAGGTTACTGTAAAGGGCATTCAGCCAAGTAGTTTGAATGTACATGCCTCCATTGCACAGTTCAATACTTGGCAGACAGAGTCATCTCCTGTAATCCAAACTAACTGAGCAGAGATCCAAGATCACTGCTTTTGGGAGAGCTCTGAAATATGGAAAAGAGGAAAAGCCAAGCTTCTGCTCCTCCTTAGCAAAGGCCTCGGGCTACACTTCCCTGAGGAGTGGATGGGCAGGTCCTGGATGTGGCTGTGCATGCTCAGCACTCTTGTGTGTCCTTGTCCTTTTCGGGGAGATCATCCAGTGATGTCAGCAATGGGAAGACATGGAAAAGGCAATTTGCTCTTGAAAAGCTCTTGTGTTGTAGGATGGGATTTCAGATGACTCAAGGTGGGTTAGCCAAGGTTATTCCAGGAGTGTTGTGTCACTCTGCCTTGGATCCAGTGGGTCAGATAAGGGCTGGCCACAGCCTTTTCTCTTTACAAATTTGAACTTTATAAAATTATACAAACAACTGGTGAACTTAGACATATGACTCTAGAGCCCTGCTTCCCTCATTGTACATCCTTAAACTGAGTTGCTGTGGTCTTTACTATGCTTTTATATTCTGTTTAAATGTGTTTTATATTAAAACAACTGGCAGTGTAAGTTTTATTGCTCCCAGAAAGCACAAACTGGAGATTTTTACCAAAAGGAGACCCCAATTTGTATAATATTTAGCCTGAAATTATTCTTTAATGAAAGCGTTTGGTTGAAGGCTTTGAGTACATATAAGTGATACATTTCTCCCAATCATAACATTCATTATTTTCAACCTGTAATATGCATATTTCATTTTTAAAAAATACATTAAAAAATGCTCAAAATCCTTGATTACTCAGGAATTATGTGCAATGAATTTATGAGATAATGTTTTCAGGCTTGTCAATAAAGCCTAAACCCCTGCTGGGCTGCAAGATTATGTCATGTGCTGTACACGCATTTCTGACACGATGTGACCTGGTTTTACCTTCCTGTATTTAATTCTTATCAAACGGGTCATTTATCCTATACTGAAAGCAGTGAAGGAACAAAAAAGCAGTAATTGATAATATCATAATAAAACAGAGCTGCAGGTATTATCTAGGTTGTTATTTAGAGCAAATAACAATCTGTAAGTATTAGAAGAGTCACGTGGATCAAAGGTATGACTGGGGACTTGAGAATAGCATTTGGTTAAATGGATGCTCTTCCAGTTATGTAATTAGAGGAAAACATTTTAAAGTGCTAACAGCTATATTTACATTATTTTTCAGTATCTTTCAAACACTTTTTCCTAATTTTTGGTAGAAAACAAAACCCAGTGCAAGTCTGCTGAGCAGAGAATTTAATCAGCTGAACATATTCCCCAAAATTGAATTGCAGATGATCAGCAGATAGAACTTGGCAATAGAATCACTGACGTGAAAGGGGAAATGTTTTCCAAGAAAGCAATATATTTGGAACAGGGAAGAGATTTAGCAGACACAGTAAGGATTACTTAATTTAAAGACCACTATATATTTGCACATTATGTGTGATGTTAATCTAGTATATCTAAATTGTGACCAACATTTCACCCACTGTATGGAAACACCTTTGGCAGATACAATTCTCTCCAATCTTATGACCTCACCAGAAATCAGGGATTCAGAGATCTCTCAGGTTTTCTGCCCTGATAATTTTAGAGGGGCCCCATTGTGGTAGCTGGTGGTTTCTGCTGGGGACTGCTCCTGCCCAATTCTGGCTTGCCCTTGGGCCTTTCTGTATAGTTATCAGCATCTCCAGGGTCAAATAGCTTGAGATTCACCTTCTCCTTCTCTCTCTCTGATCTCCTGCAATGCAGAAGGGGATCCCAGGAGCTGCTTCCTGCTGAGCAAGTGGCTCTCCTGGGACTGGGCAACGCAGGGCCCCGCGCCCCCTTATATACCCCTGCGGGCGTGGCTGCGCCATGTCAACGGGGCCCTGGGCCCCACAACGTTCCACATTCCCCAGGGCCCTGAGGGAACGCTGCTGTGTCACAAAGGGCCGTGCCCGGCACCCCTTCAGCAGCCCAACCCACTGGAAGTGGCACGGAGCAGCCCCCGGAGTGCTGGGCCTCCGGTCCCTTGCCATCATCTGGTTATTAAAACGATCAGAAATGCCTCTGCCCAATTTAAGGGGCAAAGTCAATAGAATGGGTTTTATTGAACAGTAAATTAAAAACACAGAGAGAGAGAGAGAGAGAAACAGAAATGAGGTTGGGGGAGAGAAAAAGTGGCCGAGACATATGAAGTAAAAAATGTCCCCAGTCAGTGGATCCCCATGGCTCTCCCATGGTCGCTCCCCATCAGCTCTTGATGCTGAGGGTCCCCCGCACACACGGAGTTCAGAGGGCTGGTGCACACTTGGGCCGGGCGGGAAGGCCCAGGTCCCTCCCCTGGCGGGGACAAGTTTGACAGAGTCTCCTGCAGCAGAGTCTGGATCTGTGTCAGCCCTTTGCCTGACGAGCAGTGCTCTGCTGCAAGGCCTCAGCAATGAGTGTGGGCAGCGCTTTGGGGCTCCTGGATGGATTGATGGCACCTGCCCCTCAGCTGCCCCTGAGGGGAATGTGCCGTGGATGTGGCCTTCCCGGGCTGGGGATTTTACAGCTGAGCCAGTTTGTGTGAGGGAGGATGGGTGTCCCCTGCCTGTGCCCAGAGGTGACAGCAGAGCCCCAGGACTCTCCTCCTCCCTTCCTGGCTGTGGGCAGTGTGTGCAAAGGTGGCCTGAGCAGATGAGCCTGTGGGCTGTGGCCTCCCCTGCCCGAGCCTGGCCCAAGCTGATTTTCAGGAGAGCTGCTGGCTTTGGCTTTCTTGTGGATCCATTCTGCTGCCTTAGTCTTGTTTCCTTGTCCCCAGGGCAGAGGTGATTGAGCCACAGTGTCACCTTGATGGAGTTTCAGGCTCTGTTGGGCAGCCCAAGTGGCAGCCCAGAGCTGCAGCCAGGTGAAGGAGGGGTGGGCTTGGGTGGTCTCGGCCTCTTTATTCAGTTTTGCCGTCAGGGGCAGATCTCCTTCCTGGCCATGCTGGAGCCATTTCCCACGGCACTGCAGTCTGTGGGACAGCTGCTGTGCCCCAGCCCCTGTGAGGAAGGCGCCGTGGCACACACAGACAGCCCGAGCCCCACAGTGCCCGGGCCTGGCTTTGGAGGGTGGGCTGTGCGGCCGCGAGGGATCGGCCAGATGGACGCGGCCAGGGAGTTGTGCTCAGGGGCTCCATGTGCAGCTGGAGGCCGGGGATGAGGGGCGTCCCTCAGGGAGGGCTCTGCCTCGGCCCCGGGGCTCTGGAAGGGCTTTGCCGTGACCCCAAGAGTAGCCGGAGCTGCCCCTCAGCTCGGGGTTGGAGGGGCCAGGAAGCTGAGCGGGGCAGGGGCTGAGGAGAAGCGCTTGGGGCGCGGCCGGCGGAGAAGCCGAGCGTGAGGCGGCAGTGTGTGCTGCCAGCCCAGAAAGGCAGCCCTGTGCTGGGCCGCATGGAAAGGAGCCAAGGGCAGCGGGTCAGGGGAGGTGACTGTGGCCCTCTAGTCCATATTTCAGAGCCCGCCTGCAGCACTACACCCGTGTGTGGGGGCCCAGCATAAGAAGGACATGGGGCTGGTAGAATGAGTTCAGAGCAGAGCGATGGAGATGCTCAGGGAGCTGGAGCAGCTGTGCTATGAAGACAGGCTGGGCAGGGAATGTGCTCCAGTCGGCTTAGGGAGAGATGCCTGTGCCCGGATTGAGGCGTACATGAGACCATGTGATGACAACATCCTGATTTTATATAACATGGATTTTGTTTTACAAGAACTGTGAGGGAGAGAGATAGAAAGAAACAGGAGTGTGTCCTAGGGTGACTTTAAGCTGCTTGTATCCCCAGTTGTCTGTTCTGTGTGTGCTGTATGCTGTGTTCTGTACCTTTAAAACTGGTTCTGAGAGCGAAGCAGGGAAAGAAGCAGCGCGCAGTTTGTTTTGAGAAAACAGAGTTCACGCCTACACCTTTTTTTTTCCGCCGGACTCTGTGTGTTCATTGGAGGCACAGACAGTGGCCAGACAGAGACCTTTTTTTGCTTTTAGTTAGTTTAGCTGGCTGAGGCAGGGAACCTCCTTGGACCGTTTAATTTATTATTTTTTTTCCCCCTTGGGATTGTTTAAACCTGTCCTGGACTGAAAAGCCCAGACAGACACTGGGATCTCACACCTGCAGCCCACGGGGCCTGGACCTGGGCATTTTGCAGGGCCGAAGGGACTGGGACTGATAAGAGACTGAGAGAGCTGAGCTCACTCACGGCAAGGGCTTCTCTCAGTTTTGTCATCTCTCTTCAGAGCGGCGAGAGGTTTTATTGTTTCATATTATTCATTCTTTATGCTTGTGGCCCTTTTGTTTGTCAAATCAATAGTTTTTTCCACTTTCCTCCGAGGAAGTTCTTTACCTGGGCCTGATGAGGGGAGGGGCCATTTGGGTTTGCCAACCAGAGGAACTCCACTGGCAGGTTTCCTCCCAAATTTGCCCTAAACCAGGACAGAGGGAGGACTCAGAGAGAGAGAAATAGTGTGTAAGAAAATCAGATGGACCTAGATGATTTTTTGAGATCCTTCCCAACCCAAACAACACGGTGACTGTGGAACACGTCTGAATGTGTATTTTAGGTTGATATAATTAATACCAGTGTCATCAGAATTTTTTTAAATTTTTATTAAAATTATTTACTACTATCAATGCTATTTCTTCTTTTTCTTCTTCTGTTTCTTCTTTTGCTATTCTTATTCCTAAATCCTATCCCTATTTACTGCCACCATTCCTTCATCTTCTTTATTAACTATTTCCTATTCCTATTCTAATTCTATTTTTTTTTTTTTTTTTTTTTTTTTTTTTTTTTTTGTGTGTTCCGTGCAGCGGGGTCCTGTCCATCCCTAATCCTGGGGCCGCGAGGCGCAGCAGGAGAAGCGGAAGAGGCCGCGCAGCGCCCGCAGCGCCCGCCGGAGCCGGGAGAGACGTTTCTTGCGCGGGGCCCGCTGCTGGCTGAGGGTGCCGGCCTCTGGCTCCTGCTCCTGGAAGGCACCAGGGGCCCCGTGTCCTCTGGGGGCCAGGGCTTCCACGTGGGGAGGTGAGGCAGAGAGCAGCCCCCGGGGGCGTGGCTCAGGTGCCTCGTCCTCAACCCAACCCTCATGTAGGATGGGCACGAAGATCCCGCCTGGAAGGAGGAACCCGCCTCTCGCCAGTCTTGGCTCTCTACCTTGGTCTTCACGCAGCTCCAGGACGCTGATTTCATCCCAGTCGTCCTCCTCGTGCAGGAAGGCCTTGTCCCCGATGTTCTCTTCCCACCTGTACAGCACGAGGTCTTGCTCACTGTCACTTTCCCAGGTAGACTGCACAGAGGGTCTCCTTCCATTGCCTCCGGACACCTTCATGGCAATAGAGTCTTCCTCCTGAGAAAGCTGCTGCACAATGGACTGTTCCCAATCTGACACTTCTTGGAGACAGTTGAAATCTCCATGGGACATCTCCTGCTGGCTGTAATCTTCCCAGTCAGAGAGACTGTGGGAGATACTGACTTGTGCCTGGGAAAGGCCTTGCTCTGGGAATTCTCCACAGTCAGAAGCTTCTTGGTAGCTCTCAACATCACCTTGGGACAGCTCATCTTCAGTGTATTCATCCCAGTCAGAGAGCATGTTGTAGATATCGGCTTCTTCTTGGGAGATCAGCTGCTGAATGAAGGATTCCCTTTGGGATACTTTGTTGCTGATGGTTTCTTCGAGGGACAGCTCCTGCCCAATGCAGGCTTCCCCTTGGGATCCTTCCTGGTTGCTGCTGGTTTCTTCTGGGGAGATCTCCTGCCCAATGCAGGTTTCCCCTTGGGATCCTTCGTGGTTGCTGGTGGTTCCTTCTGGGGAGATCTCCTGCTCAATGCAGGCTTCCCCTTCAGATCCTTCCTGGTTGTTGCTGGTTTCTTCTGGGGAGATCTCCTGCTCAATGCAGGCTTCCCCTTCAGATCCTTCCTGGTAGCTGCTGGTGATTTCTGCTGGGGACATCTGCTCAATGCAGGCTTCCCCTTGGGACTCCTCCTGGTAGTTGCTGGCTTCTACCTGGGAAAGCTCCTGCTCAATGCAGGCTTCCCCTTGGGACCCTTCTTGGTATTTGTTGGCTTCTCTTTGGAACAGGTCTGTGTGTTCCTTTTCTTTGCACTGAGAATCCTCAAGCTTCTCAGCTGTGGCCCCCTCCTTGCTCTCTTCCTCTGCCAGGACTGATGCCCTGTCTGCCTCCTCCTGCTGTTCACTGAGCCCCTGGGCGCCCGGTGGGCTGGGCGAGGGGCTGGGGGGGCAGCAGGGGCTGTGTGGGGCAGATGTTGGGCTCTCTCCCCTTTCTACTGCAGCTGCTGCTTCCAGTTCTGCAGCCGTGCTCTGCTGCAGGGCCCCCTGTTCCTCTGGCTGCTGGACCTCCAGCACAGGCTGGAGCAGCTCCTCAGAGCTGATGTTCCCCGCTAAGCCCAGCAGAGCCTGGCAGCAGCCTGGGGGGCTGGCTGGGGCAGGGACTGGTGTCTGTGTCCCTGCCCATGGCACCTCCTCACTGCCAGCAGGGGAACCGGGGCTCTTTCCTACCTCAGCAGCCAGAGGCTCCGGGAGCTCCTCCACCTCCTCAGCAGCTCCAGCTGCAGCAGCAGCAGCTGCCAGCTCATCCTCTGTGGGACTCCCTGGGACAGGAGAGGTGCTGGGCAGCTCAGGGGCTGCCTCTCCTGCCACCTGGGTGCCCACGCTGCTGGGAGAGCCGGGCCCCTGCTGGGCACAAGTCTGGGCATCCTCAGCCTTCTCTGCGTGCAGGGGGTCATCATCGGTCTCGTACTTGATGTATCGTTCCCATTGGGATGGTTCCTGGCTGCTGGCACTTTCTTCCAGTTGGGACAGCTGGTGGTCACTGCTGTCTTTTTCCCACTGGGCCAGGTTTTGGAGACTGTAGCCTTCTCCTTGGCAAAGCTCCTTGTTGTTGTTGTCTTCCAGCTGGGACAACTCTGGCTCTCCCTTGTCTCCTTCCCATGGGAACATGTGCAGATGGCTTTGCACTTCTTCTGAAGGAGAGAGTTGCTGATATCCCTCTCCTTCCCACTGGGAGAGCTCTCGATCTATGTTATATTTCTGGTCTTCCTCCATCTTGGCAAAGGGCCCCTCCTCCTCAGGGTCTGGCAGGGGCCGGCCGGAGCCGCCGCCTGCCCACGGCCACTGCCCGCTGGGGGCCTGGTCTGCTGGCCGGGCGGGCAAGGGGCTGGGTGCCTGGGAGTCGGGGTTCACCTTCTCCTTCTCTCTCTCTGATCTCCTGCAATGCAGAAGGGGATCCTAGGAGCTGCTTCCTGCTGAGCAAGTGGCTCTCCTGGGACTGGGCAACGCAGGGCCCCACGCCCCCTTATATACCCCTGCGGGCGTGGCTGCGCCATGTCAACGGGGCCCTGGGCCCCACAACGTTCCACATTCCCCAGGGCCCTGAGGGAACGCTGCTGTGTCACAAAGGGCCGTGCCCGGCACCCCTTCAGCAGCCCAACCCACTGGAAGCGGCACGGAGCAGCCCCCGGAGTGCTGGGCCTCCGGTCCCTTGCCATCATCTGGTTATTAAAATGATCAGAAATGCCTCTGCCCAATTTAGGGTGCAAAGTCAATAGAATGGGTTTTATTGAACAGTAAATTAAAAACACAGAGAGAGAGAGAGAGAAACAGAAATGAGGTTGGGGGAGAGAAAAAGTGACCGAGACATATGAAGAAAAAAATGTCCCCAGTCAGTGGATCCCCATGGCTCTCCCATGGTCGCTCTCCATCAGCTCTTTTTTCTGAGGGTAGAAGTAGTAAAAGAAACAATCTTCAAAATCCTTTAAAATGCACCCATACTAGTGTCCCATGTCAGCATTTTTTACATCCAATCCTTTTTTTTTTAAATTGCTGTATATATGCCTTATATACTTGAGACTGAAATGGGATTGTAGATGCAGTTTTGGGTCTCCCTCGATTTAGGAGTCACATTTTGATAACAAGAGGTCTTAGTCCTTTAACTTTCTGTACCTCTTAGTACTTTACAGTCTCTTATTAGAATATATGTTTACACTCTCTTCTCTGTTTTCTTTTTCTTCAATTACACACAAATATTTGTGTTACCTCAATGAAGGCAGGGCTTCTATAATCCTGTCTGATAAAGACTTCCTCTTCTCATTATGCTGCTTCTAAATTCTAACAAACAAGAAATACTGTTATTTAGCTGGTTACCAGGCCCAAATATATTTCAGTGCTTAAGCAAACACAGCTGGGAGTATGATAACTGCAATGAAGAAAAAAATACAATTCCAATAAAAACAAAGCTCTGTTTCTTGCAGTCACCTTTAATTATCACATATGAGTTAGTTGCACTTAAAATATCACATTTTTAACAGCCTTTTGGCACATTTTCGTCATAACAAGCTTTTACAAATTTTCAATTGTTTTAACAGTTTTCAGTGCCGACACCAAGTAAATGAACTCATTTCTCAGAGTAGCTGCTTGAACAGACCTAAATCTAAGCTTAGGCTGTCTAAATACCTGCAACAAAATCTTGTTCTTCTAACTTCAAACAATTTCATGTCAGAGTTTAGTGGAAAGGGTGGATATAGTAAAAGCATTTAAGAAAATGCACAACATGATTTGAAATGCTTAACATCATTGCTGAGAATTTGCTGATTTTTCAGGATTTCTGCACAAATTCTGGAATGGGGACTTGAGGTGGATCCACATTGAAAACTCGCTATGAACAAGAGGGTTGGAAAGCTACCTGAAACAGGAATTATTCTGTAGGCTAAAGCTACTGCCCTTCTCATCCCACCAAGGAAAGTTAAGTGTGAATCCAGGTTTCTTCATTTGAATATACAGAAATTAAAGTGTTGCAGGAGCACTGTAGGAAGGAGGCATGTAGTATGCAAGTAAAAGAACAAGAGTAATTGAACGTACTTTGAAAACAACCCCAAAAATGTAGAGTATGACAAGTTGGAGATCTTGTATAAAGCAATGCACACAAACTAGGTGAGAAGCAGCAGGTGCCAAGAAAGAGAGAGTATTACACACTAGATAGTGGATTTTGTTTTCCTTGCAAAGCTTCTCTTTTATTCTTCCCCTGGTTTGTATAAAAAGCTGAAACATGTGAATACTGCAAACAAGAAAATGTTGCACAGTAATGTTGATTCAGTAACACTTTCTGTGCTCATTAGCTGTGTACATTGTAATCAAACTCTCTTACGTGTGACAGCCACGGGGATGCCAAATGAATACATTATGATAAATGTTGTTATGATGAATACCAAATTAATTTCTTGTGGGTGAACATTTCCCATTTTCCCATTGATTCCATGACATGCAAAAGATTTGATTTTTTAAAAGTAGGATTTGAAGCAGAGACATGAGAGGCTTGTTGTATTGTAATATAGAATATGATCAGAACATTATTCTCTGAGGCTTCATAACAATTTTGTTGACATTTTAAAACAAGGGGCAAGTAAAGAAACTATTTTCCTAGAAGCTGAAAACAAGTGAAGGATTATTCACTTGCACCCCTTGTAAGATTCACTAGACAGGGATCCATGGACACTAACCAGCCATCCCAAGGAAAAATGGGAATAACTGCTAAAGCAAAAAGTAATTTTTCATTTTGCAAACCGTGGCTCTGGAATGATGGGAAAACAAAAGTAAAAAGTTTGATTGTTGTCATGCATGGATTAAATGCTGCTTGAAGAAGCAATCAAAACGTTCACACTTTAAACACAAGCTTTGTTCTTTATTCAAGTAAGCAATGCTTCCAGCAGGTTTCTTAGCCTTCAGGTAGTATTTATTTGCAGGGAGCAGTTGTCATTGATGCTACCTTGCATGCACAGTAATTTGTTTTATAAATAGCCCTACAGAAATAAATGGATCTACTCTGAGGAGCATTTACCAGTGACAGAAGAGTTCAGCAGTCATGTCTCTGATGAAAAAATGTAAAACTAAGACCACATTTACTGTGCTTCTAGAGGACAGGAGGGGCCTGGAGAATACAAGGTTAACACATGATATGCTTATGTAAAGTTATTGTTACTGTGTTTTCATGAGCTACACTAAATGTCCTGTGAATCACATGCCTATGGACTAGTTGATCTCTTCTGACACAGCTTGCATGAACTTCAAGAAAAAGAATACAGATTTGCTCCTGAGTTCAGTAACACCAAGATGTCACTCCTTCTCTTTTACTTGTCTTGGAATTAAACCTCTTAATTGGTATAAAAGATTATAGGGTTGGTCTGTTTACCTTTAACACAAGAGTTTATAAAAATAAAATTATATGAGCAAGAGTGAGCAGGTTGCCAGCTAGGTATTCCATGAGAAACTGCTGTAAATTAGGAAGAAAGTCGTGCTCCATAAATAACTGACTGACTGCGGAGAACAAGAATGCCACTCCTCATGGCAGCAGCTGAAATGTGTGGTGATAATGAGAGAGGAAAAAACTGCTGGGGTTCTCAGGCAGAAGGAATGAAAGGTCAGACCTGGACACTTCTGTGCATTCCCCTTTCCTTCCGTTTCCCCTGCAGACTGCTCATGGCTGTCCTGGGGTACAAAACACTAAGGTGGGCAGGGATGAAGGCAATTTTTGTCCATTTCCTTTGCCACTGGGTGAATTTCAACTGCAAATGAAAGAAAGCACTTTGTGTTTCAGCCTATGAGGGTTTTAAAGTGCAACATTTCTCTCTTTTTACCCTCACTTCTCTTGATATGCTGCCTGAATTGCATCTCCACCATGATATTACTTTGATAGTTTTTCTGCTTTTCTCATTCCCCTAACATATTAAATTCTCTCTGAGAGTTTTTCCATCATCCAAAATACTAATTTTCTGATGTTTTCTTTCCATGGCCAATGAAAAGCTAAGAAAGACCTCATATTAGGTTATTTTCTCCAAAAAACTGAGGGACATAAGGTCCTTCAAATAAAGTTGAGAATCATCCAAGCAGGAATGTTCATGACAAAGATGGGTCCAAGTGAGTCTGGAATTCAGTGAGTAGGCTAAGATTAGGAAGTACTTGATGGCTGGATTTGGATGTCTTTTCCATCCTTTCTGATTCTTGCTATCCTACTTACACAGAAGAAAAACAGTCTCATTTTAACTCCCTAAAGTAAGTACTAAGTTGCATCACATAACACATATTGACTGCAGATTGAGTCTTTTTACATACAGCACAAGATTAAAATTAGTCTGAGGAAGCTGCAGTCTGAACAGTAACACAGAGGGACAGACAGACAGACAGATGAGTAGACCTTACAGAAATGTTTTACAAAAGGGAGGAGTTGAGGTACAAACACCTCTTCAAGGTCACCAAAGCTGTCTGCTGCCACTGAGCCAAACCTTACCCTTCCCTGACCTTGTCCAGTATCTTATGCCTAAAATCATCACTCCTTACTTTTGTCAAGTCCAGGCATTTTTCTAACACAGTTAAATTTAATCTCTGATGTAGACTGTGGTGTTTTGGGACTCTGCAGTTATGGATGGGCCCTAGGGCATCTAAGAGGTGCATACCGTGGGTAAATTGGTAAAGAGCAACATTTATTTATACACATGCCGACAAGTACTTGTAAACTTCCCCTGCAGAGCTATTTTTGTCTGCTAGCTCAAATTTGTCAGCTGCAGAGAGGTATTTTGGTGAGCTGAGAGGAGGATGCTTTTCAGGGATGGAGCAGCACAGGCATGGACCAGAGGGCTTCCCAGTCTGGGGGATTCTAGGGACAAGCAATCGCCCAGCAGCAGCAGGACTCCTCCCTCCGGTCTGGGTTTGGGGCTGCTGCTCAGCAAATGTCAGCAGTGCAGCACTGAGAGATGCACAGGAATTCCAACATTGGTGTTTTAACTTGCTGTTGTAGTTTTGTTTTCATTGAGGGTTGCAGCAATTAAAGGAGCAGCAAAGCTTCCATCATGTTTTGAGGTTTTGAAGTCTAGTCACTTCCCCAGTGAGTATTCTCATGCCATTACAGGGATCTATAAACTCTTACTGACTTCACTTAGGGTTGTCTTCCACTTTTCTTCTATGCCATGTGCTCTTACTGTGTAGCATTATTTAAAATACCATAGGTTTGAACATCTACTTAGGTCTCCATTAATAATATCAATTTCATATTTCAGGTTTTTCTCTTAAAAGGTCATGGTGTTTCACTCTGTGGGGATCTTTGATGTCTCCAGGCAAACAAAAAGAGATCTAAGTAAACCAGCTAGAAAAAGGTGGGATATTCTTTGTTGCACCTAATGGTGATATTGGTTTGTTGATTATTTTTCTTTCCAAGAAATAAGTAGCCAGCTCTGCTATCATGATTTGCAATATTGATTCAGATATTAGCAAGCCTATTAGTCTCTAAATTCCATGCTATCATTTTTCCTTTTAGTGGACATGGCAGGAACTTAATATTAATGTTCCCACTTCCGCTATGCCATATAGAAATTATGAGAAAGATTTTAACCTAGAATGTACAATAATATCCACTTAAACGTATTACTTCTTGTAAATAAACGTTTGTGAAAGTTTCTTTTCCAATATGGTATTTTTCATCACTTCCTCTTGTGTGTCAATAATTTCTTGGTTAAATATGCTAAGAAACATATAAACTGCTTTTGAGAAATATGTGTTCCTATTTGCAAATTGAAGACCTTTTGCCTCCCAGGTTAAAAGTATGGGGAGAAGGCCACTCCATTCTTCTTTTAAACTCAGGAGTTTTCATCCCTTTATGTGCAATTCATGAGTGAGCTCTGAGGAGCCAATAAAATCCCATTTTGTGCAGCCAAGTGGCAAGAGATGGATGAAGATAAAGAATGAGCAGAAGCACAATTTGCCAGCACACCTGATGGCACAATGACACTGATGTTTCCTGGCTCACACATCACCCCAGGTGGAGCTATATGTCATTTCATTTCCCTCCAGCACCAGGGAGAGTCTGTGAGGGATATTATGACTTTTTAAGTCACTAGCTCTCTGCCAAGTTGCTTTGGGGGCAATGCAATTACGTGCTTTTCTGCCTGTGGGCTTGAATTCAAACTGGCACTCCTGCATCCAGCTAGGGAAGTGATCAGTTAGGGATTATCATAATCAGATAACTTGGTCCTGTGTCCTGCCTGTCCTGTGCTGCTCCATCAGCTTCACCTCTGCTGGAGTGGAGCCCCTGGGGCTAGCACTACCCTGCTCACATTGCTGTGATGCAGACAGGGGAGGTTTAGATTGCATTTTAGGGAAAATTTCTTCAGTGAAAGAGCAGTCAAACATAGAAACAGGCTGACATTTCACGTGGTGAAATCACCATTCCTGGAAGTGTTGGAATAATGTGTGGATGTGGTGCTTAGGGACATGGCTTAGTTGTGGTATTGCTGGGTTGATGGCTGGCCTTAATGACCTTAGAGGTCTTTTCCAGCCCTCATGATACTATGAAAAAAATAACTAGTGCCTCATACAAAGTGCAAATCTGCAAATCGAGATTTTTTGCCTTCTGTATCACAAGAGTGCGGATCAAATCTGTTTTTCCAAATGTGGCAGACGAAAAGCCTTGTATAGATACTCTACCCAGAGCTGTTGTCAGCTAAGCAGGGCAGGCTGAATTTCAGATACTCTTACAAGATCTTAGATGTTTCCTAGGGGCCTGACCTTGTGTTCCTTTCTCCCATAATATATTTTTTTTTCTCCTAATGGATGCATGTGGAACCATGTCCAGGGACAACATACACAATTAATAGCTGCGGGCAACAATTTTTGTGGTGTTACCAATAGGCCATATCAACACATGTAAGAAAGGGAAAATCCTGATTTATATTGAGCATTGAATTTTCACAGTGAGTCAACAAATCTAAGAAGAGTTAGATCTCAATTACTGGCACTCTTGTTGATGCTGTCCAGAACATGCTTTTTCTCGCCTTGCAAACATCCAAAAGACATTCAGTTTTCAACACCTTTAGGCTTTGTTATGACATAATGGCTTGGTTTTGTTACAACAAGATGAAATATTGACTGTGGTGGAATTGACTGTCATACTGAACTTTGTGGGGTTTGGGTTTCTTTACAAATTAAAGCTGTCTTCTCATTTTCAGCTCTGCATACAATACCTGTGTTATGAGAAATACATAGTTTGAAAAAATATCTGTATACTTTAACAAGAAAAAGACTCTTCCTATTTACTGTAATTAAATTTAGGAACAAAAAGCTACAAGTGCAAGTCCCACTGCATGGGACAGGTGGGTTATCTGTAATATCACCTATTTCTTCTACATTTGATGACTGTACACACAAAAAAAAAAAAAAAAAGTGGAATGAAATGTAGTTTAAAAATAATCTAAACATATTACAAGAGAAAGCAGCATTGATTATGTGTTTCATTTTGCTGCAAATCTCTAATATTAATAAATGGACCCTGTTAAATGTCTTAAGAATGCAGTCACATGGGTAGCTCTTGATCTTACTTGTGGACAGTTCTCTAGCATTATACCATGATTTTCCAAAGCAGGTTTCTTAAGCAGATAAAATAAACAAGAAAAGATGCAAGAGCATATGGCAACCCCCTCAAAAACCACACTTAAAATCAGCAGAGGAAAGGCATTTTTAGAGGAGAGAACACTGAAAAGCAGTGGTTTATTGCACATCATACGCTTGAGCCATCTCAGCTTTTTCACAGTAGGAAATCTGATCTGGAGCATATGGTAAATTCACATGCAAAAGCATGATAGACTTAAAATGGCAGTTCCTAATTAGCACCTTATTAGTGTTCAGGTTCTGGCAGTGTTAGCAGCAGCATGAAATATATGGCCTAGATATTTGCATTTAGAATGGAATTACACCAGTTTAAACACATTTTGCCGAATTTGGATTGATTTTAATGACAGCAGAGGATAGCACAGATCTACAATGCTAAATTACATTACACTTTTGAAATCCTTGAACTTTTGGGCAACTGTACACTAAACAAAAATCTGTGTTAATATACCACAAATGTTCCACAGGCTGCACTTGCTTTTTCCACGTGCAGTTTTCAGGCAAAATATCTAAACTTGCCAGAAGTTTGCCAAAGATAATTGCAGAGCTGCTGTTAAGAGTTCTCTGTAAGAAATCTGTATTCAGTTTACACAAAGTAACAGTTAGTGAGTAAAACAGGAAAATGACTTCTAGTTAGACACATGAAGGATTTTATTTTTTTTTTTTTAAACTGACTTTATCAAAGTAAATATTAAGCTACTTGTGATTTGGGCCTGTCATATGTACATTTAAAAAGAATTTATGGGATGAGTAGAGATGGAGAAAAAGCTGTTTCCTTACAGAAAGTGCCTTGAAAGGTACAAGAAAGGTAGTATTGCTAATAACCAAAAATGCTTGAATGGTTTACCTGCTGGGCATGTCTGGACTGCTCATCTAAGGGTATATTCTAGATTTCCATTTGACATTTAAATAAAGTATAAATAAATCACTGGTAACAAAATTGTTGTCAATAATGACAGTGAGAGATCAGTCGGCTCAGCAGTTGGTCAATAAAATGTAGAGGCTTTTGTTTGTATTTTTTTTAATTATTATTTTTGTAATTTTGTTTATTTATTTGTTTGTTTTGGTGGCTTTGTTTGTGATTTTGTTTTGGGGTTTTATTTGTTTGTTTGTTTTGTAGCAATCACATTGGAAGACTGGTCCTAGCAGGAAACAGAAAAGTATATTCTTGCTAAATGAAACCATTACACACAAATCTACAACACACTAACTCTTTTGGGGAGTTGCCTGTCTATTTAAAGCTAACTCCCTCCCCCCCCCCAACTATTTATCACTCTTTTGCTTAGCCAGAATGCCTGCGGTTATTCAGAGTGGGGTTGGGTTGGGCTGAATTTCCATTAAGCAATGACCAGAGAGAAAGTCATTAGCTGCAAACCTTGTGTATGGCTCCTTGGTGAACAAAGCAAATGGTAAAACACTTGGCCTACCTGAAAACCAATCCCACCTAATTGTTTTTGGCACTTCTGCTGGTTTCTGGCTGATCTCCATGAGGCACAGAAGCTGATGGGATGAGAGAGAGAAAAGGATTAATCAGTAAAGGACACCAGAATTTGTATGTGTTTCTTTGACTGATTAAGTAATAGTTGTTTCCATTGATTTGCGTGTGGTAAAACACTTTGATAGAGTGAAAAAATACCAAACAATCTCTTTCCTTCTGTGAGGGCTGTATTCAAATCATTACAAATAGTCTTTCTAATTTGTTTAATGCCTGGAATGGAGTGAAAACAAAACCAAAAAAAACTCCACCTGTGATAATTTAGATATCTGGCCACTGTTTTGTTTTTTTTTTTCTGTCATCAAATATGTGAACAAATGCTACCTGCTTTTTGTTTTGCTGTTTGGGTTTTTTATTGTTGTTGTTTTTGGGTTTTTGGTCTTTTTTTTTTTACTAGGGAGGAAATATTGTCTGATAGTGGCAATTTTTGTTTAATTCCATGGGTGGCTATAGTCATGTAATATCACTTCAGTTCCTTAAATCAATAAATTTAGGGAATATGAGCACTTCCAGCACAAGTTATTTCCTAAAATGGCAACTTGAGTAAGCAAAGAAAGTGTTATAGAGATGAATGGATTAAAAAAAAAAAAGTTAGGAAAAAAAAAGGCTTATTACATTTAGGGGTTTGAATAGTCACCAAAAATGAACACAGAGGCTGCATGTTTTTTCATTAGTTTCACTAAAAAAGTAGTGTGCCTAAGCAAATTAGTTAAAGCTGTTTAGAGAATTAAATATGACTGCAGGAGGATAATTTTAGTGTCTAATCTCACATAGTCATGCCAAGCTAATTTTATTCTCCCTTTTCCCATTTTAACTCAATGCATTTATATAAAGCCATGATAACTTTCTTTCCCTCTTTATAAATATATATGTATGGAGACTAATATATATTTGTATAGAGTGTGTGTGTATATATATATATACATATATAAATGTACAAATATTTATAAAGATATACACCATCAAGACTAAAGACTAAAATACAGAAAAATATCTAAAATAAAGATAAATATTAAGTCACCACCAAGACTAAAATACACAAAAAAAATTATCTAAAATATACATATTGACTGGACAGAAGGGACAAGAAAAAAATTAGATAAAACTGGGAATCTGTTTCTTTTGAGTGTTGTGTATTTGGTATCAGCTCTAATTTTTTACCAGTGAATTTTACCAAATTTAGGGAGTGAACCAAAAGGAATCAGTTATGTGTTCTGATTCAGATCATTGTAAAATATACATTGATATGTCTCCATTTGAGTAACTTACGTTTTATTACTTGTTCTATGACAGAAGCTAGAGTGTGTTTTGTTTTAAATTTCAAGGTCCTACAGTGGTAAACATTGTCTCTATGTGATATGGGAGAAGTGAGGACAATCTATGCCCTGTGAGTAGGAAAGAATGAAAGAAAGAAAGAATTTCTTTTAATGGGCAGTCTGAATTTTTACACCCTGGCAATTATCATTCATCTTCTTCTGAAAAGAAGATGAAGATATAAAGAAAATGATTTCCCAAAACTTATTTTAAGATTAATTTTTTTTTCAGGTAACAATAAGTGAATATAAAGATATTTCCTCTTCTCTCTGGAAGATTTACTTGGTGGTTGTTGTTGTTGTTGTTGCTGTTGTTTTTCCATTTTTACTGTTCTCCCACACCTCCAAAATAAGAATCATCACCTTTGGTATCCTCACTAGAACATGGTAGTACAGGAACCATAAAGACAAAAATATGTCTGAGGACCCAGCCATTAAATGATCATTTCTTTCTTGCTGAATAGAGGGAAGAGTGACATTGAATGTAAGCTGCAGGATAAGAGTATGCTACACCTAAACAGGCTGCACACAGGAAGAAACTACCAACACAGACTGCACATTTTGATGTTCCTTTCCAGTGAATTTGTAGAAAAAAAAATTTATTATTTGATCATCTCTGTCAGAAACCATTGCTATCATAAGGAGGAAACTGATTAGCCTGAAACTGATTAGCCTTCATAAGGAAAAGGTAGTATTGCAACTTTACTGCTAATAATGATATCCTGCTATTTACTTAATACATTTTATATAGAAAAACTTTTTTTGTGTGCTAGCAAGAGTTTTTATTCTAAAAATGTGAATGTAATGTAGAGCCTCATGGGCATTTACCCTTGAAGACTGGCTGCTTTATAGCATTTATTTAGAGTAGCAACAAAACTGTATTTGGGGCTGCACTTGCAGTATCTACAGGCACAGCAAAACAAGTTAAGGACAAACTAAGGTGAGGTCAAGTACAACTTCACCCTCTGCTCTGGATTTTTCTTTCTCTTGTTGAACAAAGTCAAATACAGAGGCTTTCTTTGGATGTTTTGTTTAGATTGAGAGCATTTGGATTGTAATGTTCACAGGAGAGCCCCTTCATCCTTTCTTTGATTAGAGGCTTGCCTTGTATAGACCCAGACTTAATATTTTTTTTTTTATGTTATGAAGTGACAGCATTGAGAATTCTTTTCTAAAATTGATGTTGTTGGGGATGGAGAGTTCAGTTGCAGTGTGCAGATGATGTCCTCAAACTGTTCCTGTGTTGTCCTTGAAGGAGGTTAAACTTAATTAAATACCAAGAATCAGATTAGAAATATGTGAGGAATCTGTTGATTTACCTTTTTTACCTGAAAAACTATGTTTTCTTCTGAAACAACTCTTTATGTTTGGTACATACACACTTAGCAGTGGGCTAGGTAAGGTAAAAGATTGCTGGCTGCTCCTGGAACAAGCCATCAGTATAAAAGAAAGAGTAGCAATCCTCAGCACACCATGAGGAAAATAGGAAAACAAACAAGTTGTAGTGATGGTTGATTTCAATTTCCCAGTATGAACTTGGAAAACTGAAAAGCATGGCACAATGAAAAATAAAATTATAGAAGAAATAAAGAGTTATTGACCTGTGGTGTCAGAGTGCTAATAGGACTTGTCCTTTCCAATCTCAGCAAAAATGTGCAGTTAGTAGATTAGAAAAAGCAAAGCCACTTTGTTCAGGTGACCCCATGATTAAATTCAATATAACTTAGAACACTAAGCCAAATAGATCAAAGCCACAATATGAACTCTCAAAGGTCTCTATGGGAAAAAAAAAAAAAAAATGGAGAAAAGAAACAATAATAGAAGGTGTTTCTAGTGATGAATTAAGTTTTTTCTAACATTGCCAAGATGCAGATTTCTTGGGAGAAGGAAGATATGAATGTGGGGAATTAATCCTTACAATCTGACCATTGTACTTTCTGTGAACTTTATATTAGATAAATGTGATATATTACTGAATCCCTGTTAGAATTATTGTGCAAGGTCCATAGTTACAGCTTTACCTGAGAGAGTGGGGACAAATATCACTGTCTATTTATATCCATTTGCTAATCACAGGAGGGTTATTTGGGTTGTGGCTGTTCTCCATTAACTGATTTAACCTCAGTCCTTGACTACAGCAGGGGAAAGCCTTTGTAAAAGTTTATATTTTATTGTTCTGGCATTGCAGAAAAAGGCAAAGAACTAGGAATCACACTGGAGCTCCTAGGCGTGCTCTGAACATGGTGATACAGATGTGGAATTAATGCATCTGTTCTGTGTCTCTTCTAAAATATCAGTGTAGAAACTTGAGCCATCTTTGGTTAGATTTTAAACTCAGTACACCTCCTTTCTCTGCCTCATTAAAAAAGTGCAAACTGGAAATAGGAAGGAAAGGAGGAGTATCTCTTTTTCAACAAATATATCATGAATGGTCAAAATATTCAGATGTGACCAGAACAAGGCAGTATAGACAAACCCTGGAAGCTGATTTATGCAGATTCTGGTGCAGCCTTTCCTTTCAAGGAAAGAGATGAAAAAAATCCATCTCATTGCTATGAGGTTTTGTGCTAAAGCTGCAGTTTTGTGCCCTTTGTTGGGACTGGCCATATTTGTGGTTGTTCAAGCTTTACTCTGCTCCTCTAGTAACACAGACAATTCATTTAAACTTGCAACAGTATTTTCTTTGAGCAGCATACAGAGTATCCCACTTGCACTCTCTCGCTTAATTTTTCATTTGTGTAAGTAGAAAATGTCGTGGAGATGTATAAATCATAAAACCCTTCCTAACTTAGAGGTCAGTATACTCTTGGCACTTTAAATATTTTCAAAGGTACATTTTACGCAAATTTTGGAACTTACTCTCAAAAATTGTCTCCAAGGGATGAGAGACTTTCTTATGGCTTATCCAAAATTTCAATGAGTGTGGGCTGTGGCTCTCTTTGATTTTTTTTCATAATTATTTTAAAGTTGTGTTTGGGTTTTTTTGGTTGATTTTTTTTGTTTGTTTTTTTGGGTTTTTTTTGTTTAGTTTTTGTTTTTTTGGGTATTTTTTAAACAGAAAGCAATCTCCTGGCTTACTTAGTATTATATTTTTTCTTTAATCCACATTACACAGAAGCTAGTAATTTACATTTTCTCAGTGCAGTATGAGAGTCAATGCCCATAAAATGGAAAGTGAAGGGACTAGTTAAAGAACAATTTAGGAACTGAGAGAACGAGGTATCTTTGTACACTAGAATATGCTGAAAATGTCAAATATTATTACATGATATCCAAAGAAAATGTTCACCTCATTTCTAAACTTTCATACATCAGACATTTCAAAATATTTTTAAAAATTGTTTGGAAAAAAAAAAAAGGAAAAGAAAAAGCACTTTGCTAAAAATGTCAGAGTATATATACTTAGTATTACATTAGTTGAGCATAAGGGTACAAACTGGGATCTCCTGATTCTTGATAAATGCCTTGCAGGAAAGGTTATTTCTCAGGCTGGATTGGTTTTCCTTTTCACTGACCAGAAACACTATTCAGCACCTGGAAAGTGTTGTGGGTCAAAAGTGTTTGAGGATGGCTTTGTATAATTTTTTTTTTAATACCTGAGTTTTCAAAGCAGCCTTTTGGAGCTAGCTCTGCTCATTTTGGTGTTACTATAAGTTATGGCAGAAAAATGTACGCCTGAAACTTTCTATTTTATTCTCAAAATACATATCTGAGTTTAAAAAGAAGAATCTGCTTCATATATTGTCTTGGGGATGGTGGCAAAGGCTCATAAGGACATACCTGACAGAGCATTTGTTCCCTAGCTCACAGGAGGCTGAGAGTCTCTCCACTTGTTCAGTTTGTGCACTAACATCCAGATCAGCTAAAGGATGACATTTTTTGAGCCTTCCATCTGCAGTTCACATTAAACATATGCAATCCCATATGGTGACCAGAGGATATGGACATTTATTTATTAGGTAAGCTACCAGAGCTAATATTAGGCATGAAGCAAAAGAGCAAAGAATCCAAAATACTAGAAATAAGATGAAAACTCAAAGAAATGCCCCCTGTCTTATTATTGTTTTTGTACAGAGGTGTGTAATGACAATAATGAATCCTGCAGAGATCAGACTTCATCCTGAAGGAATCATGCACCCAGGTGTGTTTGGTTAGCTCTCAAATCTGCAAGTATGCCTTTTATCAGCAATTCCTCACGCCAGGAAATGTACTGATACCTTGTACTAGCAAATGGGTAAAGCTGGCAGCAGTTGTCCCATCTGTAATCAGCACCTAGTTTTACATCTGTTGTATCCAGCTGCTGTCCTCTTATTCAAGAAGTTGATTCATCTTCACTTCTTCCTTTCCAGTCTTGCTCCCCTCCCCTTTAATCTACAGTCTCTCATGAGTTACCATCAGCTATAAACATGGATATCCTAGATATCCCTCAAGCCAGGGAAAGAGTGATGCTGTTAATCTCACCAGACCCATCACCCTTAGCCACAGCAGTCCTAAATTCATGCTGAATCCTCTCTGTCAGCCCACTAGAAAGCACCATAAGGCAGCACCAGGAATTTATATTTTAGTACTTTTTAAAGGCCAGGATGTATTCTGACATTGCTAGGAACCTTTTTTTCCTAGACATTGACCTCAGTACCTGCCCTGACACTACAACATGGAATGTGATGCTCTGGTCTCAGGCACTGCTGCAAGGCTCACAGGTGTCTGCTCCAAGCCTGAGAAATGTCAGACCAAAATAGCCTCTCAAAGTTTCCCAGTAAAGGACTTCAAATTACCAATTTCTGCTTCTGTTTCTCTTTCAGCAAACACCACAAAATATAATGCACACTCCTGTCCCCAGACCCCATGAAGCTTCACTTATCCTTCATAATGCCATGCCCTCTGCACTGAAATATCAAATTATCTTCTTCTCTCTTTTTTTTTTTTTTTTTTTTTTTTTTTCACAGAAACCAGTGTGAGTTGCTTTTAATAACAAACTGAGCTACCTGTGGGCAGGTGCTGGATGCTCCAATTGTCTATGTATAGTTACCTACAGGTACTAAATTTAGGTAAAAGTAGGGTATTTCTCTTTCAAAAACATCTGAAATCGCCTCTGTGCCAACTTTAGAATGACAAATCTGGCCATAAATTCAGTGTAATCCACTGTGCACATCTATCTGCTCCACAACACGGGAGAACACTATAACAACTTTGAGACTTTTAATTTGGAAGAAAAAAGGCCATGAACCAAAATAATTTCCAGAATCCTAGATAAAGTGGTGGTGTTTTTTTTTTTTTTTTTTTTTTTTTTTTTTTTTTTTTTTTTTTTTTTTTTTTTTCCCTGAGATAGGATGGAAAATTTCTGGGGTTTTTGGCTTTTTGAAACTCAGAATTATTTAGGAAAGATTTTCTTCCGTCTCTGATGGTCCAGGGGAATTAATGGCATTCAAAGAACTCTACATCTACAGGGCTAGACACTGGTTGCAATTATTAGAAAATATTTGTAATTGTTAATTTATGCCTAGATACAAGTAGCTTCTCATTAAATCAGCACTTTACCATTTATCCAGGTTACTGGTTTCCAATTTCTGTGATTTTTTTCATAGTAATTAAGAAGTAGTGTATTTGGGTTTGCAAATCTTGAGTTATCACAGCATATGTTCAGCCAAAGGAACTTATATGTTTCAAATTAGGACTGAACTGAGTCTTAAACCACATTTATTAAAAAGCAAGTAACATATAAATAGCAACATTATTCAATATAATTGAATATAGTCCATGCTGAATTAATGTTTTCCTTCAGCAAGAATTGCTTTGAAAAGCCTGAGATTGGTGTGGGTTTTGTTTGCTTCATTTCAAACAAAATTATTTTGATTAGAGCTGGCTAAAAAATCACAATTTCTATTTAGTGGGAAATTTTTGTATTCCAGTACTTGTTTTTTCCCAAATCTGGTCAAACTTGAAAGACTGAAATTTCACACAATTTATTATCAAGCTTCTGGGAAAAAAAAAAAAAAAAGGAAACAGTAAAACATATTTTCTGTATGATTTCAATATTAAATTGCATTTTACATGCTACTGATTTTCCCCAATGAGTTGCAGTTCAAAAATCTCATGGAATCTTCCTCCTTCCATGGCTCCCTGAACTGACAGCATCTACCTAGGTGCCACCTGCATGAACTAGAGTAGAGAATTCTCCAAGGAAAACTTTGATTGACAAGGCCATGGGGGACAAAATGCAATAAAAGAAGAGAGGAGTTTCCTTCAGGACATGGGTAGTAGAACACCTTGGAGTGACTTGCTGTTTAAATGAAGTAACAGGGAAGGAAGCAAACATCACTCCAACATAAAGAAGTAGAATTTGCTGGAAAAAACCCAAACCCACTCATTTCTGCCAGTGATACAACTTAAAAATAATAATGGCAGAGTAGAGGAGAATGATGGCATAGCAGTGGCTTGTTGTTTGTTCCTGTCTGTAATTTCTCTGGTCACTGCTGACACAAGAATTTGGAATATGCTTGTGCTAGATGATTATGGATGTTTTGACTGAGTAGTTGTGAGGCTGGATTCTTCTGACCTCTGCAAGTATAACAAGATATTTATAAGATCGCTGTAACCCCCAATGATGTTATTAATGTAGGTATGTTATGCACACAAATGAATTATAGTCCAATAAATAGAATAAAATGCAGTGTAAAACAAATGCTATATAGCTTTGTATGCATATATGAAATAATACAGGGATGTGTTTATGGAATGGAAGATTTTAAAATGCATTCTTCAATTTTTCCCTGATACATTGGTTCCATCAATTACCACCACACCCGCCCATGCCAGGGAGACTGTGCAGATGGAAATCCTGACTTTTGCTTTGTGTCAGGGAGAGAGGCAGCAGCAGCTACAAGTGACTGTGGGGTTTTTCTGCTGAAGAATGGATTTCAATGGAAAATTCCTGTCCAGCTCTAACATTTGTTGATCACTATGGCACAGTAGTTTCCTGGAAGGCACAACCAGCACATGTGAAGCCTCAGTCAAGCCTGGGTGCAGAGGCAGCTCCCAGTGTCCTCAGCCTTTCCAGGCTGGGAAGCAGCTTCAGGACACACTAACTAGCTCCAGCAGAGCAGTCCACTAGGATTTCTGGTCTCACTTCAGGTTTCACTCCACTTTAATTAGGTATTAAGTATCTAAGGAAAACACATCCTTTAACCTATACTCTATGGGCAAAAGGTCTGTTCAGAAGCTCAGGGTTTTTCTCCTGAATACTGTAATAATGTTACAATAGAGAGTTATTAATATATCTCTTTATTACCTTATTCATGAAGATTTTTCTGGGGTTTTTTTTGGAGCAATGGAATTTTTATTTTTTTTAGCAAAATTAATTCTAATTTTCTGTAGGGTTTTGTGTGCACTGACAAATGCTTAACACAAGCATGAAACATCAGATTTAGTTGCATGGCTAAAATTACACCTGTCCTTAAATTCTGTATTTGTTGGACATGCCAGACATTCCAGGAATAAAGCGCCCATGCTCTGACTGCACACAAATAGATCATTTCAGAACTCCTGCCTTGCCCATCTCTCCTTTGCTATTGATTGACGTTACACAACAAATGCATGGCAGGATAAAGGCAGCGTGGCCAGCAGCTAATCCCCAGCTCCAGGTGCTCTCAGAATGGTGGCAAAGCCCCTTGCCATGGCCAGGGAGCCAGGGAAGTGCAGCACCAGATGGCCCTGCAGACAGTGGCGTGGAGCCAGAGACAGCCCTGCCAGGCAGAGCTGGTTCCACCCTACACAGCTAAAAAATCTGTGTCCTGGGAAGTGCCACACCATGGGAGCTCAGAGTGTTCGCTCTGGAGCACCATGGGGCTCAGGGCAATAGGATCCTAAAGGAGCAGGGTGCCAAGGGACAGAGAGGTAGTTTGGTGACTGAGCAAAGGATCAGCTCGGGTCAGCTGAGGACAGAGCTGAACCGTGGCTTGCAAGCCCTGCTTGATTCCAGCTCAGTCTACAGAGACATTTAGATTCCTGTAATATGTCTATAATCTCAGAGTATTCATAAACCAGACTATTTTAGTCCCCTGGTATGACAGAGATGACTATAGCTAGCAGGGCTGGACTATTTGCAAATACTTCAATTGTATGACTCTTTTTCTTGAGCAATTTGTATTATACCTTTGCACTTGACTAATTTCATGTTCCTGGTAGTTGTTCCTTTTAATATTCTATTTGTATTTTCCATTCTGTTCCTACCAAGATGTGCACCTTAACCAACATTACCTCTAATGATTTTCTCTCCTTTTCATCAATAAAACATACATTCTCTGGAGTGACAGTTAGTTCATCTGTTAGAAAATGTATTACTGTTAATAAGACAACACAAATAACGAAGGAAATTTATTTCAGCCTGGCAACGGTAGCATCATTCTAGTTCTGCCACTTTTGTGTATGTTGGGGAGGAGGAGTAGGCTCTCTTCTTCCTTCCATTTTCAACAGAGGTTTTGTGGTTCACTTGCTAGAACTAGAGAGATAATTTCTTTCTGTAGTATTTATTTACAGAGTGCGTCAAAAACAGAAATACCAGATAATGGAAGTGTTTTGATAGGCAACATGAAATACAGAGTATGAGATGAGAGGGTGAGGCTTATCTTCTGGTAGCTGATTTCATGGACATCTATTCAGGCTGTCCATCTCTATCTTTTATCATGGAGCAAAAGCATTATTTATAATACAAGTTTCCCCATGTGCAGGATCACTGCAGAGGTTGATATCTCAGTAAGGAGCACTGCTGGGTTCTACTTGTACACTTTTCTCTGAGTGACCATGCAGGTTTGTCAATGGCCAGCCTGCATCAGGGTGGTGTGGAATTACATCCCAAGCACATAACTGCAGCACAGTTTTGTGGGCTACAGATGTTGGCCTTTGACAATTAATCTGGCTCTTACAGGACAAAATGAAAAAAAATCATGGAACATTCTGTTTTCTGTGTGCTTTGTGGCAAATGATACATGAGCCTGTAATCTTTTTTATAGTCAAAACTGCTACTGTGCTTATTTATGGACAGCATAACCTGAGCTAAACAGTCTATTGTCTGTGTTCCCTCTTTTGGACAAAATCCCCAAAATCCACAGAAAAAGCATTTATTAGTTGTATAAATCCCCAGCTTTTACAAAGCCAGTTTAATAATATTAATTCACAAATTTGCATACATGAGAAAGTAAGTGGCCTAATGCTTAGACAATAGACAGTGGGCTGAGTAGGAGGCACTTGTCCCTCCTGTGGTGCAGTGTAGAATTCACTCTCCAGAGACTTTCGTACTTGGGGTAGGTACTGGGTGAGGTTGATTTTTTTTCCCCCTGCTTCTGTGCCAGCTCTGCTTTTTCCACCCCTCTGCAGCAACAAATGATTGTGCACATGGCTGGGTGTGAAAGTAGAAATAATAGGTTTTGTCAAGCTGATGAGGTGCAAGCCGCTTGAATTTTCAACATTTTTTTTTTTTCCCTAGGAAAAACTGCATATTTTTCTTGGTGTAAAGTTATTCCCACAGCTGCAGTCTCTGGTGTGTGTGGGAATTGCAAGGTAATAAAGTCCTGGACAGCCACTGATCTTTTTTAAGAAGCAACCAAACAAAACCAGCCAGTCAGATTGCTGGCTGGAGTGTTTGACTAGGAGATGGATCCTCAAGGGGTGCTTGCTGCCAAGGCTCTTTGATGTCTGTGATCCCCAGCCTTGGCCATTTTTGGTCCTGTTGACTTTTCCCTGGAAGATGATCACTAATAAGTTAGGACACTTTCAACACGTAATAATGATTATTTATCACTAAAATTGAAATTAAATTAAATTGAAATTTAATTTAATTTTCATTAAATTGAAAGCTGGTTACTACATGGCAATGAATAAACACCTCTGACTATCTCTTTATTCCAGCAATTATAAAGAAAGATAGAATTTCTTAACTCCAACAATGACTCAAGGTCGTATTATAATATCCATGATGACTTTTGCCTGTTGGCATAGATATTCTCAGTACACACAAACACAGGTAGCAAAAGAAAAAAAAAGAAACAAACAAAAAAAAACCTCTCCTATGTCTGTAACATCTTTAAAGCAGAAAAAATTGCAATAGAACACTGAGTCTGGAGACTGAACATGATAGATCCCTAAAATATTGAACATAAATATGATAATGTGTAAAATAATATAAAAAGACAAGATTAAGAAACTCATTTGACTACATGCATAAGAGGAAGAAAGACTACATCAATATTTTATTTATTAGTCCAATATAAAAAGTATTGACTTACAACTAGCTTGTGTAAAAAGAGCCTAATTTTAAGTAGATACTTTCAGATGTTAATACAGCCACTTGCCATATGTTTCTAAAATGATAATTATAAAAAGGACCTTTTAGTGCCTGAGATTTTACCTAGGAATTGCGCCAACTCTATAATTCCTCAAGTATGTGCCTTCTTTGGGGGCATTAAGTTTTAATCCTGCTGGGTTTTGTTAAATAGAATTCCTATTCATAGAGTAATTCTAATTAATTCCTGACCCTCCCAAAAGGAATCCCCCCTTGTCCAAGACCTTTCCAAGGTAAAAGAAATATCTTTTAGAAGTACTGTAATCACTCTCTGAAGCTGCAGTAGTGCTAAAGAGGTTTTCAGGTGTGTACTAAAATAGATGAAACCAATTGGCTTGCAGAATGTGGCTGACCACAACATAAGTGCATGTATGAGCATTAAAGCTGGTTGTATTTTCACTTCCCTTCCTCAAAGGATATTACCTATAAAATTTGAAATCAACATAGAATATTGGAAGTGTTTTTGGTAAAAATTTTACTTTGTCTCAAAGAGTCAACCTGTGTCTTCCCTTAAGCACTATGGCTATAGCACTGCAGTCTTCTCTGGGCTCTGGATCACAACTATAAACAAATAGTTAAACGTTCCAGCAGCACGGTTTTCCTCCATCAATAGTCAATTTCTGCAAGAGGACACAGAAGTTGTTTGAGAAAGAAGCATTCTCCATGTGATGTGCTAAGGAAGAATTGTGAAAATCATTCATACCTTTTAATTAGTACCCACTGTCACAATTATGCTTTAGTCTTTAATTTTTAAGACATTTGCTTAAATATATATGTACATATATAGGCTTACGTCTGGGAAAAGAATGACAAATAATTTCTATACAAGTACAGAAGAGCTCCAGAGAATGTAAGAGTATACACAAATGATGCTTGTAGAAATCCTGCCATTAAAATGCATAGAATCATAGAATTTCCTGAGATGGAAGAAACCTATTGATGTCATCGAATCCAACTCCTAGCCCAGCACAGGAGAGCCCCAAGAATTACATCAGGTACTTGAGGGCATTGTCCAAACACCTCTTGCACTCTGGCAGGCTTGGGGCCATAACCATTGCCCCGGGGAGCCTGTTCAGTGCCCAACCATCCTCTGGGTTGAGAACCTTTTCCTCATATCCAACCTAAACCACCTCTGAAACAGCTACAGGCTATACTCTCAGGTGCTGCTACTGATCTTCAGAGAGGTGAGATTGGAGCCTGCGCCTCCTCTTCTTTTCAGGAGAATGTCGTAACTGTAATGAGGTTTCACCTCAGTCTCTTCCAGGCTGAACAGACCAAATCACCTCAGCTGCTCCTCATAAGGTTTATTCTCTAGATTTACAAGGCTGATCTTTTTCCAGCTGTCTATTTGGACACACAGACTCCTCAGCTACAGTATGAACTTGCACCCTCAGAATACATATAAGTATTATGTGGATAATTCCTAGGGATTTTGAGCCTAGACATGAGGTTTCTGACTTCCCCTGAACATGGAAGATGCTGTGTGAGTGTGCTGCCATTCAAAAAGGTGCACATGGTCCAATGGGTTGACCCCATTAGCTTGAAAGCCAAGTTTTCCTCTTATGTCCTTCATGTGCCACTTCACGTGTTTTCATGGGTGAGCAGATGCCTGTTTCTGATCAATTACCCTTGTTACCCTTTCTGATCAATTACACACCTGATCAATTACCCTTGCTTATGCTTTCAAATATTTGTCCCTTAAACTAGAGGTTTTAGCAAAAGGTAGGGAGAGAAGCTCTGTGTAGACACAAATAATTTGGCCTTAGATACATGGTGAAGTTGAATGGACCAAGTTAATGTTCTGGAAAGTGTTTTCATGTTGACTGAATGCTGCTTTAAACCTTTCACCAAAGTTCTTTGATCCTCTGAAGTCACCAGTAAAGTATTTTTTGTTACTTTGTTGAGAATATCTTGCCAGTATTTGTCCCCTGCATCTAACTCGGACTACATGAACAACTGTAAGCCCTTTTACAAGCCTTGTCAAGAGTGGTTTTTTGGGGCCTTACAGAGATTTTCTCATTAGTAACCATGGCTTGTTTAACTTGGTAATCGAGTAGAAGAAGCCTTTTTCATCCAATATGCCAAATAGAAAGAGAGGACACCACAGAAAAATTTCTGTCTGCCATAGCTAAAACAAATACTGGGAAAAAACAATTTGCAGGAAAAGCTTAATGAAGAGTAGTGATAGCTGAAGGCAGTGGTTGAACAATCTGCAGTCCTCAGTATCACTGGGCAGTGAAGACTTTGTGCCTTCAAACTGATTAAATCCTCACAAATTAAGCCAGAAACAGTTCTGAGCAGGCTGTAGGAGTTGTCTAAGACATGGAAGGAGCAGGACTCATTTGAGATTGCTTGGCTCTGAGTGGCTACTGAACAGCAAAATGCTTATAAGTCATTGAACAATCCCCGGTATGATAAATTCCTAAAAAGCTCTTTTAAAGAATTAATTTTCATATTTTTACTACTCCAGTAACATTGAAATTTATATACAAATGAGTTATGTCTGCTGTGGGAAACAGTTTTAAAATTCCTTGTCATTTTTGCATTTAAATTCTTAACCATAACATTGCATTAATGTAGTTGCACTGAATATTAAATTGATTTAAAGGTATTATTACTATATACAATATGCACTCTTTAGCATGTAAATATCTTAATGCAATAACAAAATGCAAAATGGAAAATACTGTTCACATTCTTGATAAAATATTAGCATTTTACATTAATTCCTGATGGTTTATAATCATTACAGTAAAATGAACTGAACTCTTTAATTTATAAAAGTGTAAATGAGCTCTGACTCGATTGGTGGACCTTGCAGTGCCACAATATGTCTATTAATTTTGACTGCAGAGAGTGAACCCTTATAAAGCCACTTACAAAATAGGTACCTCTGGCAAATGTGCTGAATTGAAATGATGAGTGCTTCAGAAAAAAACTGTTGTGGTCTTGTGAGCTAGAATAAAAAAAAGTCCCAAACTTTAACCTTAGAAAAAAAGAGTGGAGTTCTTACACAATCAGGTATTTACCAAAAGTATATAATCTGAGTGATCAGTAGGAGCATAAATGAACTCTGAAAAGAGTCTCTCTGAGGGACTGTTGCTGTCAGTAAATCTGTGCTCTTTGTGCTTAGGTCCCTAAAAGGACAGAAGATTATGATGTGGCAATGCCAGCACCAGTGAAAAACAAACCAAACAGAGAATAAAGCAGTCAGAAACTTTATATATCAAATATCCTATGTGGCTCTACTAGACCTCCATTTGAACTGTGCTCACCTGGCTTCTCTTCCATGTTGTGGTAAGGATGTGGATACAATAATAAATAAAGCCTATAACCTCAGATATTCCATTCTCCCTTCCTCCCCACATTATTTTCCCCACTGTACCCCCAAACAAACAAACAAACAAACAAAAAAAAAAAAAAATTGAAATTCTTCAGGGAAGAAAATTTGTGTCAGCTTACCACCTTGCTCTGACCTGGGCTGATCCTCTGGGTGCTGTTGTGACCCAAACCACTCTCTAATCCAGCATTTTTACCATGGGAAATCCTTTAGGGAGAAACTACTGCATTTGCAGCAATTATGAAGAATATTTCTCTTCTCTGAAACAACAATTCACCTACCATGAGAGTAGTGTGCACTTCCACCAGGAATGCAGTGGCTAAATGCTGTCAAAAACAGATTAATTTTTTTGCTGAAATTTTCCATGCTAATGCACCTTTTATGCAAAATAATCACTAGATTTTTTTCTTTCTAAATGTGTTTTCCTTATGCAGAGAGTGTTAATGGAAACACATTCTATACTGAAAAATGTTTACTGTTTGTTTTTAAAAACTGCTTCTGTAACACAGGTCTCTTTAATGAAAATATATTGTAAACACAAATTTTACATTACATTGTAAAAGATTTTTATGCTGCAGTACTCTTCAATGGAACTGTCCATGGACACTGCATTGGGTTTTTTGTATTGAAACACATTAAACAAATCCTGTTTAAAACCAATATCTAAATCAAATTTATACAAATAGTTTTAGCTAAGCATTTTTAAACACAATCAACTTTATATGGAAAGAAATGTTTAAGGTACATCTTCTTGATTAGATGTTCAGTGACTTTTTAATTTTTGGTGGAAAAAGTGAGGAAATAAGGGTAATACAAATAAATTTTGAGGGCAGTCCCATTAAAATATGCTTTACTATCAGGTAAAATTGTTCTCAAACTAAGTTATGCAGAACTGCCTCTGTAATCTTTCTTCTCTACTCTTGGGTTGGGAGACTTCACCACTACTGCCCTTAGGCAGAGCCTGTATTTACAAAAATTTGTGTGCTAGAGGTCAACAAGACTGAAAACCACACCACTGGGTAATAACCTGAATTTGTCAGTGGCCTCTCAAGAAAGATTTTGTTTATAGAGACCTACATTCCCTCAGGAGAAGGTGGGTTAATACACAGGCTTGCTTTTTTTCAAAGAAGCACTTCCCAAAGAAGTTTTGTGGCTTTTGTCCACAGCAGCAGCTCCACTGTGTCTGACAGGAACCTTGTAGGCATTGTTCTGTGCTGCTTCTTCTCCATAAAGGTATTCCCATCCTCTTCATTCCATTGTCCTGTGCTGCTTCCCTGTAACTTCTCCATAAAGGTATTCCCATCCTCTTCATCCCATTATCCTGTACTGCTTCCCTGTGACTTCTCCTCCATAAAGGTATTCCCATCCTCTCCATCCCATTATCCTGTGCTGCTTCCCTGTAACTTCTCCTCCATAAAGGTATTCCCATCCTCTTCATCCCATTATCCTGTACTGCTTCCCTGTGACTTCTCCTCCATAAAGGTATTCCCATCCTCTCCATCCCATTATCCTGTACTGCTTCCCTGTGACTTCTCCTCCATAAAGGTATTCCCATCCTCTCCATTGCAGCTCCTGAGTCTGTGCCAGGTGGTCAGGCCTGGGTCTTCCCTGCTGAGTCCCTGCTTGCAGAAGGACTGTCTGTGACTCCAGCGGGAGTTTGGTACTGAAAAGGGAGAAACAGAGTCCTGAAAGGTTAGAAAATTGAGATTCAGATTTGAATCCTAAGATGCCACCTGTGCAAAGCAAGGAACTTGGTCATCAAGGCAAGGAATCTTTTTTTTCATTGTCAAACTTTGTCCTGTCACAGGGTTGGGAACTGCTAAAAATGCAGCTGCCCAGCCCTTCTATTCTCACTGGTTTTGTCAAGAGATAGTGGCCTGTAAGAGCAAATTGCCTTTTTTTCTTTCCCCCCCACCCCCACCCCCTTAAAACTCAAGATTTAAATCTAAATGAAACTAAGTAAATGCTTTATTTCTCCATTTAGTCCTGTGAAACCAAATAGTCTTGTGGGTCCCTCCCAGGGTGACTTATCTGTCTTTGAGTGCCATGAAATTATGCACAGAGAGCCACCATGTAGTTTAAGCTGGGAAAGACATTCTCTGCTTGTTAACTTAATAGGAATGGACAGGTTGCAATTTGGGAAGGATTAGTTCCTCCTTTAAAGATTAAATATTATCACTGGCCTTATTTAAGAATCAATGTTCTTTAACACGTTTGGGTTTTCGTAGTTGTAGCAAATACGTTGGAAACACTCACTGGTGGTGAAAGTTTTGGACATGTGAAGAGGAGCAATGGGAGCACACAAGGGGAATGTGGGCCAAAGAACAGATGTCATGGCTTGCTCTTTGATTGTCAGTGTCCAACGTTCCCACTGCCTCACAGAGAAAAGAGACATTAGAAGTTCTCTGTTCTCTCTAAGCCTATTGCAGAAGTTTCCAGGCTTTGGCATCACATCAGATAGAGATGTATTTTAAAATTCTTTAGGTGACTTTTAAATGGACTCTTTCAATATGTGGAGTTATCACTTCCTATTGTAGAACAGTGGGAAATTGAAGTGCTTAGACAGAGAGCTATATTTAAAATCCTAGCATTTTCATACAGCTAGCTTATTTTAAGGGCTATAACAGCCTTGAAACAAATTATCCATTGTCCTGGTTCAGGCGGAGCATGATAAGCTCTCCATCCCATTCTATTCAGTGTTCTCTTTTTGTTTTTGCTCTCTCTTAAAATTCCAGCAAGAAAAGAAAACAACCTCAATACCCAAATACCTTGCATCATATTGCTACCATGAGTCATTCACCCTTAGCCATAAAAGGAACATTAAATCACTGGTTAGCAAGGATGAGTATTAGGAAAGGTTTCTTGCCTTAGTTGCTCATGGTTTTTCTCTACAAATAAAAGGACAAAGTTTTAAATATGGCTTTTGTTTCAGTGTAGCATTACAATAGATAAACATTCAATAACAGTGAGCTGTGACATTTACAGAGAGGAAAACATTTGAACACAGAGATTTAGCAAATTCTCGGGATTCTCCAGAGCAAATCTAAAATATTGCATCTCATTGTCCCCAGCTGAGCTCTGTGGACATTCACTGAGAAAAAACAGTGTCTGCTATAAAGCAGACTTCTGATTGTGTCCATTTTTTTCCTGGCCATTTTACCCAGACTGAATTTGTTTCATGGTCTGAATTTTGGTCTTCTCTTTGGAGTTGTTACAAATGTTCTTAGGTAACCAAGAAGGTGACTAAGTTTGGGTGCTGAAAATGCCATGATATTTTTAAGTTCTGTCTGCAACCTTTGAACTTTGGTGTAAAAGTATGACCTAGATATGGGACTGAGGAACTGGATAAAGGAGCAGTATCTATTGATCTCTGTGGACTTTAAGGAAGGTAAAATGGTTTATAGGGTCTCTTTACTCTCACTGCCTAGAACAGCTGGGCAAAGAGAGAGGAAATGGCTTTCTCCCAGTACTTGTCAAATAACTGCTGCAAATTATCCCTCCAAGGGACAAGGTAGACAAAGACAGTATGTTCATAAATCAAGAGTAAAGTGGCAAGACTGTAGCCAAAATTCAGAGAGAAGGATTAAATAAAAGTTTAGGGCATAGAAAACTGACTTATAAAAATTGAAATAATTTTGTTATTAATAATCTACTTGGACTACCAGATCATGATTAATTAAATGTAATCCACATTACAGAATTATCCAATAAGAACAAGTTATATATATACATTATATGTCTCTCTATTTCATACAAGTAGTGTTCTGTAAATGAGCATCTGTCTAGAATTTCCAGGTATCTTATGCCCAAGGCAATCTGATTCAATAGCCTGTGTAAGCTGCAAAGAAAATGGGAGGAAATTTTTGCAACTAAGAAAGCTTGTAAAAGTGAAGCCTCTTTTTTTTTTCTTCCATATTATGTGGGAAACACTCATCATATACTCTGGCATACTCTTTGATAGGAAATAACTAATTTCTTGAATCTGCAGTTTCTTGGTTGACTGAATTTAACAAAATATGTTATAGTACAGAACACCTACTTATTCAATTACACTTTCTGTTGTGCATTTAAAAAACAGGGCACAGCCCAACAAAACACTTGAGTGTTTACAAGCTGAAATATATTTCAGTTGCATCTTATTAGGAGTTAATATCTTAGGTGATATATCAGCACTAAATGTACTATCCCAACTGAAATAATAAATTTCATTTTACTCGGGCTTAATAGCAAGCATGAATCAGAAAATGTTTCCTGAATTTTATTAAAATTCTGTTATAGCTCATTTATAACTGAGGACAATGAAGTGCATACAGAATACAGAATGTTATAATCAGGGAAAAGATAAAGAGCTCCAAGCTACCTGTTCTATATTGTTAACATAAATGGAAAATAAGATTGGATCAAGAAAAGAGTTTTGCAAGACTGCCTTGGTTTTGTTCTCAACAAAGTTTTCTCCTCTATGATTTGACATGCATTTTATTCTGTGTAAGGGCCTGATCTTGAAGTCTTCACCCAGACAGTGAATGCATGGTCTGCATGTGGCCCCAGAGCAGCACGTGTGTGCTTGTGCCAACTAGGACTTGCTGCAGTTAAGGCAATAAAATAAAATGAATATAAAAAGCACTTCAGCCTGAGCCTGCAGTACTTCAGAAGGAGCTGACAGAATCCTTCACTTGTGTCTCCTCTGATCTGTATATAGTGGAACCTGTGTGGCCTACAGAAACTGGGTGATCAAACAGCATCACTGGGTTTCTGCAATAAAAATTACATAATGTGCTTTTCAATTCAGCTGTACTTGAGAAAATTGCAATGCTATTTTTGAGGGGCAGCTGAGCAAAATGCATATTCTATTGAAGCTTCTTTTGGAGTAAAGCCCAGTATCTTGAACTTTTTTGCAATAGATCTGAATTCTTTTTTTCGTAGGTTTTGCAATACCTCAGTCTCCAGGGATGACCATTATCATTTGGAATTTACATTGGCTTCCTTGAGAAGTGTGTGCCTGTTCATGTATGTGTGTGTGTACATAGGTGTGAAAATCCTATATATATTTTCAGCTATTCTATTTCTGAAGTGCTCAAGATAGAGGACAGCAATGATAGATGAAGATTTATCAAATGCCTCTGTTTGAGTTTTTTTTTTTCAGTAAGACATCAGAACATTTTGATCTGCAGGTACTATAAAGTAATGCAGAGCTTTTTTTTTTTTTTTACAGCCAATGCAGTGTTGGCTTTGGCAGAGGAGAGGAGGCCAGGTGTTTGTCACCTGAAGCAGTAGTTTCAGTTTGGAATAAACAACACTTAGTACTGACCAAGATGATGCTATTAGATCTATAGGTGAAGAACTTAAAACTACCCTTGAAATTTATACTACCAAAGTTCTTTGTCTTTAAAAAGCCCGTTCTTGAGACTTTCTACTTTTGAGTATTACATTTTTACTGAAAGTGAGTGCCATTATAAACATTAGGCATGGAAAAGTGAAGCAGCAAGAGCTGTAATATCAACTATTTAAACTGTTAAGCCATTTTGTAAAGCCTTAAAGGTTGGAAATGTAAGGAATTAAAAACACATTAAAAATACATTTGTGAGGTCTAGAAAGTACCATTGGAGTCCAATGATTCCCTTTTCTATCAATATAATGTTACCTCTCTTCCTTTTATTTCTCTATTTATGTATTTAAGCATAAATGTGCGTGTGCGCTTATAGTGTATCAGGTCTCCATTTAGAGATCTGTGTAATTTAAACTGAATATATACATTATTATCAGATCTCTACTGCTTACTGCTGCTGAGTGCTACCTAGGTGATAACAGCTGGACACTCTTCACTGAATAAACTGATGCCTGAACTAAGAACAATGTACACTGAACCAATCCTGTAAAGGCAAAAATAGTAGAGTTGTTTTATAATTTATTTTTTTAAACTTAATTCCATGTTCTGAAGGCAGATGAGAAGTCTCCACTTCCCTGTAATGTCTTACATAATTCTCAGTATTCAATAAATTAATTGCTCTGTCATTGGAAATAAATTATTCTCTTTTCCCAATTTTAGGGAACGTTTATAGTTTTTCTTAAGAAATATTTATGAAGCTATTTTGCCTGCAGAAATCTTTATTTAAAAATTTTTAGTGATGGTTGCAGATTTAAAACTCTGCAAAAACTCAGTAGTGGAGATCCTAAGGAAAAAGAAGAGGATATATCACCATACCACTGAGAAGTATCCCTTGGAAACTGTCCAAGAGAGAAATTCTATCATTACCCTTTCCCAAAAGATTTTTAAATGCCTTACCAACATTTTTTCATTTTGTTACTATATGGAATAAAAATCTCCAAAATATCCAGTATCAGAACCATTTCAAATCTGTACTCATCTGAATAAAAATGCACACATACTTATTTATATAAGTATTTATAAATATATATGTAAAAATCCTATTCTTCTTTATCATAGACATTGGATTATTAAGACAGCTCACCTAATATTGGTTCCAAGTTTTATGTCCAAGTTAGAGGCTGGATGTTTCCAGGCATCTGTTGTTACAGCCCAGTGCCATTTCACAGCAAAAAATATTGACTATCAGTGGGAACTTGACATTTAAAATCATCCTGCACCATTGATCCTCACTGTAAATACCTTTACAATAATCTTTTTATTAAAAACACTTCTAAGAAAGATAACTAAGGATTAAAAAGAGCTATTAATGAGTAAAAAAAAAAAAAAAGTGTAACTAACCACAGACAAACTTTAGATATTTGATATAAGATGTTTGGAATATATTTTAGGTATTAGATGTTTGGAGGATTACTGTGGATGATTATTGACTTCTGGCACAGAAATGGCCTATTTGTTTATATCTCAGATCATAATATAGCTCCTGAATTCACACCATTTTAACTTTTATTCTTTAAATAGAATGAAGTACAGGTTCACTCCTTTAATACAAACTATTATTCTTTTTCTAGGATTACAACAAAAAATAATTCTATTTGACTGGCATAAATTAAGGGGTTTTTTATCATTAAAGAAGTAAACATTAGAAATATAATAAAAGTAATCAGAAAATTAATAGAGCAGTTTATCCCATAAAGATGCACAGGAATCTTCTTACAGGAATACACAGAGATCTCTGTGTGGCAGCAAACACAAAAAAACTCCTGCAGCTGGCACTTGTAGTTTAACGTTTCTTGTGACTTGAGTCATCCTAGTGAGGAAATCAGTATTGGACTCCTGCAGATGCTGACCCCTGGGCCTCTGAGTTTGTGCACTTTGGGAAAGAGCTGAGAGAAGGACAGAGCTTTTTCCATGGCCATGTATAGATGTGTGACTGTTGTGAAAAACAATTAATAGCTACTAATTACCATTAGCAGGTAAAGAGAATCAAATTCAGGGACAAAGCTCAGTCACACAAACCTGATCCACATGTACTGACCCTCACCTTGGTTTTTAAACCCCATCTTTTGTCACAAGAGGTGTCTATGCAGATGGTTAGGAGTGACTGCTGTCACCATCACCAAACAGGGCAGTTTTTTTTTTCCAGCCTATTCCACAAATTCCGTCCCCAAGTATTTTTCACGGAGCATTTTATTTGGTCCATTTTGGCTGCAAATGAGAGTTGAGGGGTTTTGTCTCCAATCCATTCTGCCTGTGCACTTTGTGTATCTCTGCACTTCAACTGCCAAAATTTGGATCGTGTTTTATGAAATAAAATGCCACATGACATTGAGACTGCCCAAATTTATGAAGAAAAAGAACCTGCAGAAGATCAAGACCTTCTCATGGCACACGGATCTCGATCCTGAACAATTCCTTGTGAAATATGAGGACAGATGTAATTCTGATGAGTGCTAGCTCTGATGTAAATCAGGAATAGCTGCTCTGAAGTTAGCAGAGGTGTACTAAAGTCTTAAAAGACTTAAAAGACTGTGGGAAAATCAGGCTACGCACTACTAATGCATTACTAATATAAATATGAAATTTTCTATGTCTTTATCTGTGTATGCATAGATATCAAGATTTTTTTTATTGCAGAATTATCTATGCTATGAGAAGAATTTTTGTCAAAAAAAAAAAAATTAAAAAAAAATAATTTAGGTCTAGAACTTAAAATGTTTGATCCTGAATTATTTGAAGGTGTTGGCCAGGTAAAACATCATGTCTCATATTTTTATTAATCTGCTGTCATTTGAACTTCACTACTTATATTTCAAATGTAATTATACTTGCCTACCCCTAGACTACATGAACAAAAATTTGCCAGAGCTGTTACCAGAGTTAATTCAGTCTAGAGTTACATTTTCAAACACTGTTAATTGATGGGTATATATAAGATCCGTAGTACTATGCAAATTTACTGAAATTGAAGATCTGGATCTTAGAGATTGTTTTCAAAGATAGATGAATGAAAAAGTTGTGAATATGAACAATATTGCAGAAGATTCCCTAGGAATGATTTTACAGTATCAAGTCAATAGTGTTGGTGCTAGTTTTGGAAGAAAAAGCTACTGTGTTTATATCCTTCACCAAGATTTTGAGTGATTCTATTTAGAATGAAAAAAAAATAAAATAGATATGTTAGACATGGTAATTTTCCACAAAACCAAAATGAACTTTATTGACTTAATACAGTTTTATGTTGTGTTTAGGCGTCTCTCCAGACACCTTTTTTGTTTGTTTGTTTGTTTGTTTTAAAACCTTCTTGTAGATGTAACCTAGACACGAAAAAATATAAAACATAACAATGGGATTTATGTGTGTGCAGTTGGTATAAAAGTGGACATCATTTGGAGCCAGCTGTGCCACTACCTGTTGTGATGGAAATGGAGTTATGATTGCTAAATATTCATATGGTTGCTGAGATGTTTATTAAATGAATGTTGGTTTGGATTAATATAAGCCTTTATGGAAAAATCAGCAGGGTGGAAACAGAGTACATCAATGTAAGCCAGATAGTCAGATTCTTAAAGGGCATTGGCAATGTAGAATACCTCTGCAGTCAAAAATACTTCAGTAATCAAAAGGGGGAAAAAAAACAGAGCTAAGGAGCTGTTTGGGGAGAACATAAAAGTTCCAGTATCCCACTGATTTCTGTGATAACTCTGACTGTTTTCTCAGGAGGGCAATTTGGAGAAGAGAGTTTAGTTAACTGCGTGGTGCCTAAAGTGGCAGTTTGCTATTATTATTCCAAGTTTCATTACTATTGACAAGATCAATAATAACTTGTAAGAAACCTGCCAGGAGCATCTCAGTGATGCAGAGACGTAGCCAAAGGAACTTAGGAGAGGTTTTCCCAAAGGAGAGGAGGAGAAAAGTGCATCTAAGCAGATGGCTGAGGCTGTGGGGTCACCCACGTCCCCCTGCAACATCCTGTTTCTTCAGGGCTGGAGAGGAGACACCTGTGCATCCCTCGGTTTCCGTCCCTACTTTGGGAAAAGAAGTAGGAAGAAAAGTGTTGTTTACTACATGTGGGCCTTGAAAGCCTGAGAAATGCATTTCAAGCAGTGTTATGCCTGGAGAAAACTTTGCTTCCTTCTGATGCGTGAGGCCAAGCTATTTAAGCACCACTGTTATGTAAATATTTACATTTGTAAAAAATATTTTTTTTTCCCTCGCAATAATTATATCTGTTCAATGCATACCATACTCACTTAGCAGCAGACATTAAAACAAGATCCTCACAAAAAGAAACCCTATTCATTTGGCAAAGGAGACTGCAATAATCCTCTGCTGCTTGCTGCCCCCTCCATTTTAATTGTTAATAACTTTTCAGCATGCAGGAGAGGTAATCTCCCACCATGCTAAAGCAGCCAACCTAATTGAAAAGAAATACAAGTCATCCAGAGCACAGCTGAAAAATTCAGCTAAAATGCAATCTGTCATTATCTTTCCAATGCCAATTTTAAATAGGTATTAAAGTAAATGGGGGAAACATCTTCTCATTTCTCTGGCGGTATCATTTCGTTTTTACAGAAATCCCTAATCCCCAAATGAAGATTCTGCCTGATACCCAACAAAACACTCAAGACTCAGCCTCTAGTGTCTTGGAAACCAGATCCAAAAATAGAGGGAAAAAAACCTTTCCTATCATGAATTAATCTCATTTGAAAATGATTTTAAAAATACAGTTTATGCAATGCAAATCCTCACTCCCAGAATAACCTGTATTTGTGGTTGTTATGCCACAGTCAAGAGATAAATTACTGCTCAGTGAGCTGTTTCAGCACGGCAACGTGAACTGCAGCTAGGATTAAGGAAACTGATGAAGCATAACGCACCATGAAAGAAATGAAAACATTTCATGGGACATTTGGGTATTATTGACAGGTTTCTACTTTTTGATACAATGAACTCTTTCAGCAGGAGATAGCATTTGAAAAGTATTCTGCATTAGGAAATTATATGCCACATTTAAAGGTATTCACACTTTTAGTCCCTAAATTATTATATGCTATAGAGCACATTTCAATTTAATTGGAAGAATATTGTATGGTGATGCTGAAAACTTGTTTAATGGAGATAATATTTCAGCTCAGTAGGGAAAGTTGGATTCATTTGAAGCTGAGACATCCTCAGATTTGTAATTACCAAAGCATGCTTCTGAGTAGGTAAAAGTATATTGAAAATATGTCAGATGAGGCCTTATAGAAAATCCATCAAGTTCTTAACAGGTCAAGCTCAAACAAAATCTTATTAAAGCTGTTACCATCAAAGTGTATTTGGTTCTGGTCTCAGGATAACTTTCTTCAGACTCCTCCACTGACTGAAATTCCCACAACTGCAGAAACCTCTGGATCTGTACTATGCTGCATGTGCTCAGCAAGTGTAAGAAAATAGCTGGTTAAACAGATACTGCTATATGAAGCTTGTAAAATTGAAAAAGAGAGTTTTTAGCATTCTGCCCTGAAACACAATGGATAATTATTTTTTTTCCTTCAGCAGCCTTACTTACTTTAATCCTTCCCTGAAAGTGATAAAAGATTCAGCCAGATTGAACAAAGTCTATGTTCCCAGGAGAAATCATCTGCTGGTAGAAAATTATGTGACATTTCTTATGCTATTCTTTTCAGTGTTCACGAACTGGAAAATTTTGTACTTCAAACAAGACCTCTGTTGTAGCTACAGTTGTAGTGGTTGAGAAGAAGAAAACAAGAAATAAGCTTAGGAAGAATCCCATCCTACTGTGTACACTCTACACAGTTGTTTTATATGAATCAATATCTACTAGTGTTTTAGAGGGACCTATTTCAATAGTTTTCAAGACTCTTTCTGTGAATTAATACAAGTCTCTTCTCACTCAGTGTCCGTGTAGTCCTAAATTCATGGGGCACAGATGTTTAGAGCAAGATTTCTTTACATGATGCTTCTTCAAACTGTGTTTCCAGTCTGTCTGCATTCTGCTAGGGCTTGCACATAAAGGTGCTTAGTAACAAAGCTTATTGTCTCACTGGTGAGAATCAGTACTAGGGAGCAGGTTTTAGATTAGCTAATAAGAAAAAAAAGCAAACTTTACTGTGTGGATGTTGAGGCACTGGAACAGATTGCTGAGTGTTGTGGATACCCCATGTCTGGAAATACCCAAGGCCAGGTTGGATGCAACTCTGAGCAACCTGGTCTACTGAAATGTACCTCTGTGCACAGTAAGGGAGGTTGGGACTAGATGGTCTTTAAGGTCCATTCCTTGACTCTATAAAGTTTGATAGACATTTCAAGAAGGGTGAAAAAAGTATTTCTTGTTTGACTTTTACATTTGATCTGGTGCCATTTTATAAGTCAAAGCTGAAAAACAGATAAATTTTCTGGTGGGACTTGCACAGGGAACACTGGAACAGGCTCCTTAGGGAAGTGGTTGAGTCACCATCCATTAAAATGTTCAAAAAGTGAAAAGATGTGGCACTTTTTGTTTTGTTTTAGTGGGTATGGTGATATATGGTTGAAAGTTGGACTCAGGCTTGGAGTTCTTTTCCCACTTTAATGATTCTGTGATTCTAAGATGACAGTGGATAAAATAAAACTGAGGAGAATCATGGTGAAGACTGTTTGGAATATGAACTACATGATTTTATATAAAGCTGCATTATTCCTCACCACAACTTAAAATCTAAAAGATGTGTTTTTCATGCTCTCTCTATTTAATTTGAAATTTGGGAAGAAGGGACAAAACAATGACAGTAATAATAAAAGTGATATTAATAATAATCTCTTGCAGGGGCAGAGAGGAAAAAGGGAATTTAGGTGATATTGTAGTGAGACTGCATGTGGAATGCAGATTAGTATGAATTAGGTAAAAGAAAATGTTTGTGTAAAACATTGCCTATCTGAATACAGATTTCATAATCAGCACAAGAAGAGGCTGAAAACAGAGAATGTTTTTCTTATGTCCTAGGAAATATCATTGTTTTCAGAAGTTATGCTGTGTTGGATGCATCCCACTATGCAGCACAGGATCTAGATGAGGAAACCAAATCAGTAAACTCATAGCACCCAAAATTTCTACTTTTCAAAAGCAGAGTGCTAAACTAAAGAGAGAGCCAAGGCAGAAGAAAGATATTTTCTTGACATTTGGTAGCAGTGACCTGCCCTTGGTTATAACTGTGGCATGTGGAAAATTTTCAGTAATCTTCCCCCCACATCAAGTTATCTGCACTTCTAGTGGAAACTACCTCTTCTGCCTGTTACACAACATGTAAGCTAAAAAGTAAATTGTTATAGAAATTTAAATTATACTTCTTATATATACTTATTTATACGTCTTATACTACTTTTTATATAATATAGAAGTGCTAACATACAATTTTCCAGACAGAGTGTGGGTTCTGTATACTCTGTTGTTCTCTGCCAGTGCTTAAAGTTGGTCAGGTTCTCTTGAAGGGAAAGAATATTAGCAGAACTGGATATTCTAGAATTCTTATTAAGTGCTTGCAGGTTATATTCATCACAGAAATTTCTTAAAAATATTAAAATATCCGTTACCAATTTGCAGTTGGTTAAGCTTTCAGAAATTGTTCAGGGTTCCAGCAAGATGATTGGTTTTTTTTGGTTTTTTTAGTGTCTAGGGAAATGCCCACAATGTGTAGGCTGAATGACCATAATTCTGTTCCTTTTCAATCCATGTCTCCCAAACACGCTCCACAAATTCTTCAGTTAAACTTTGTAATTAAGTTTATTTTGCATTTAATGACGCTCAATCAGATCTATGCTGGGGCTTAGCAGCAGTAATTGATACAGGTCAGTCCTGCTTGAAGCATATTTGGGAGCGGGGGAGATAAAACTGCAAAAAGAAAAAAAAACCCTGATAAAAAGTATTTGCTATTCCTTGTAAATGCCAAATATCCTTAGCTAAAGTTAACTGCCACAGAAACTGCCCCCAGTGTCCTCATCACCAATGACAGGACAAGTCCCAGCTGGAACCATTTATTGGCTTAGTCAAGTGCTCCACTGCTTTGTTCTAAATATGTCAACTTTGATTCTTCCTCGGGCTTAGCTGCTGTCAGACACTGTTAAATGGAACTGGAATCAGCATTGCACCTCGGCACCCACTAAGCCAAAACCATAATCACTTCTGCAGAAATGTTAGTAATCTGTGGCACTAAGGAGTCATGGCATTCCTGTGAGGGTACCTTGTATGAAAAGGAAGTCTGGTCTCATCTTTGGCACCAGCTAGAGGTAGGAAGTTCATAACATCAGCACTGAAAGCTTTGGCAACAAATTTTGTGACCTTAGAAGAGTGAAACTTTTTTTTTTGTTTGTGTGGTTGATACTGCCAAGGCACATGCAGGAGTATTTCCTGAGACCAGAGTTAGGATTATCCTCACCAATTTAAAGCATTGGCAGCATTTAGCTTAACATTCTATTGGAGCTTGTTGGTGTGAGATTAAATGGAAAAAAAATATTTTTGAGAGATGAATGGTAAAGCATAAAATATTTTGAAGTGGATAAGGGGAAAAACAGGTTTCAAATACAGACTGCAACAGCAGTTAAAGGAATCTACTCAGAATGGCATGATATCTTCTGCTCCCATCATGCAAAGGTAGCATTTACAGAGATTTCAAAGGGTATTCTTAAGGAAAACAGCATCTGAAAGCAGTAAATCCTTGGGTGCCATATGAGCAATTAGGAAGGAATGCTACCAGTAATTCCTAATGTAGTAATTTACATTATGGTGAAAAGTAAAATTTGAAGGCAAGCTGGGTAAATGGAGATTCACATGGTATCTGAGCACAGTGTGGTTTATTTTGAGCAGGGGTCTTCAAAACGTGAAAATGAACCTCAAGGTCTCCTAGGGATGCATACCTTTAGGAACTTATTCAGATAAGTCTTTGTGTGTTTCTCTTCTGTGAAACAGAGGGTGTATGACATGGTCTTAACAGATATTTTAAGTGGTACATAAAGGTGCATTCTCAGTAATCTGTTGTAAATGTCATCAGGGTATGGCAGGGGAGATATAGGCTGGGTATTAGGAAAATAATTCTTCGCTGAAGGAGTTGTCAGGCACTGGAACTGTCTGCCCAGGGAAGTTGTAGAGTCACCATTCCTGGATGTATTTAAAAGAGGGGTAGATGTGGACCTTGGGGACATGGTTTACCAGTGGACCTGGCAGTGTTGGCTTAATGCTTTGAGTCTATGAGCTTAGAGGTATTTTCCAATCTAAATTATTCTACAATTCTATATTATTCTGTGTTGTATTCAGTAAAACTTCTACATAAAGTTATTCTTTCCTTCATGCAATCCCTGGGGCTTTGGATGGCAAGGTCACCTTCCTTTCACCAATGACCAAGGCTTCTATTGTAGTTGGCTCCTAATGGTTGCTCAATACTCCTATGGAATTCCAGTACTCTCTGATTTTTTTTTTTAAAAAGTCAGGATTCTTTGTGCAGAGAAAAGAGAGATTACTGAGGAATACTACAAATACAGCATGTGCAAATTTCCATCCTTCTCTCCCACGATTTCTTCTAAAAACCTATTCTAGGCTTGGAAAGTCTTTCAAATATGTGTGTGACTTCATGGCTAGGTGTGTCTAAAGAAGAGGAATCCCCAGATTCCACCATGTCAGCAATTTGTGCTGTCTTCACAGCACTGCTGGTTTTCTTTTTTAGTGCATGCAGTGTGTGTATGTCTATGCACAGGGATAAAACACCAGTGAGTAAGAATTCTTCACTCACTCAACAATGATTTGAATATTTTGTGCTCTGGGCAAAGCACAGGAAGAATTGAGGCTTGTTCAGCTGTCAGTGTGCCACAGTATTTACTTTTGCATTTACAAGTATTCAGTGCATCTGATTCAAGCAAAGCTAAAAGATTTCACCTTAAATCATTAACACAATGTAAGTCGAAGACTTGTAATACATTTTTTGCAGTATTTTAGAGAAAAAAATAACATGAAGGCCGTATCACATCAATGGTTAAATATGCTAAAAACCATTGTGAATACAATTCTTTTTTGGATTTCATTTCAAAATTTCTAGATAATAATAATTTAATTATTTTTAATGTTACGTATATTCAATTTTATAGCAGACTAATTAAAATCCTGGAGATTGCTCAACTGCACAGTAGACCAGAAACATCAATGCTATAATATTTCATTAATGAGGAAAGCATTGTGAATAACTAATGGATTTTATTAACTCCAGTGTGTATAACAACAGGAATAGCTAGTAGGCCAAAGAAAGATTTTTAGCAAGAAGTCTGTGGAAGTAGAAGTCACAAGAAGGTAAAATAATAAACTTGTTTGACACACTGAGGAGCTGGTATAACTTTGGCACTCATAGGGTGAAGACACTGCACTTGATAACTCAGTAGCAAGAAGGGCCCTGAAGTAACAGCATTTGACATGCCTGGGAGATCTCATCAAAGGGAAAGGAAGATCCCTGACAATAGAAATACTAAAAAGGACTCCTGGTGGGAAAGCTGCTGCCATGCAGAAAACTCTTTCAGATAAAGATATCCAAGAAATTCCTGCCCCCTGGGAGGCAGCAGTGTTTCCAATAATTGATGGAGTATTATTAAGATATGTTGGTAGAGATAGTTTTGGAGCAGTGGGAATAGCATCAAGTGCATATTAAGAAAGTAACATTTCATTAGTTTACTTTTGTTGTTGCTTAAGTAACAAGATGTGGTATCTAGGCAGTTATTTGTGTATTGGTAATTAGTGTACATCACAAGTAGAGTCACACTACCAATGTTGTAGCTTTTTTTAACAGTACTTCAATAAATTCCATAGTAATGTGATTACTGATTAATTCAGCTCTTGTAAATAGGAAAGCTTTGTAATACATTTATTTGCATTGACTTAATGTTCCAGACCAACTAAATGTTGCACTGTCTCTTCCCCAAGTTGAGTGCTAAAAGAGAACAGCTTAGCTTATCTGATGCATAAAGCTAACTTTAAACACACCCTGAGTCTCCTGTTAGTGAGGAAACCCAAACTTTCCCGGCTGGTGAAAAAGCCAAGCGTAGCTCAGAGCCATGCCTATGTTTAGCAGAGGTTGGCAGGTCATCCAGCAGCAAATACAAATGAGAGCACAAGATAGAGGAATCTGTCCCTGGTGCGGAATTACTTCTGCAATGCCACCTGGTCCAGAAGTTCTTTATAAAACCCCAGAAGGTATCACCTGTCAAGTAAAGGGCAGGCTGTAATGCAGCTGCTGGTATGTAGGGGAACAGGTGTGGAATAAGTAGAGAAATAAAATGTAGTAAAAGGAACCCATACATGCAAGAAAAGATGTCCTGCAGAAAGTTAGTGACCCAAAACCTGTTTTTTCCATCTGTCTGGTCTTGGTTTGAACTTTAGGTGTGAACACATGATCTGTTCAGTATCACATCACCTTTTGTTCTGGGTCTTTAAGATCTCTGGCCACTGGAAAAAATCCCAAAAAGTTACTCTTCTGCTTACAAAGCTATGTTACAATTTTTAAAACTTTTGGTCCATTTTATTTCCTGACAAAACTGGAGCTTTGAATGCAAAGTTCAAGAGAATTATGCTGCTGTAATTTCTCATATTCCAAGTAGTGTGTACAATCCAAAGGCAAAATATTGAGAGAGAAATAATTAAGCATATTTTGTTCTACCGGCTGAGTTTTCCAAATTAAAATCCTGGGGAGGGTTAAGTAGCTCTTCAAGATGCAGGACACTGTAAACTTTCATCTGGAGACTGTATATCCAGAAACTGACTACAGCAATCACCTAAACTTACTACACACATGGCAGTGGCCATCACGTTCCTGAATTAGTTCCAATTTAAACCAGCTTATACATAATTTGAGATTTAAATGAAGTTTTGAAGAATTTGCTATATTGTAGGTCAGCTGGTGCAGTAAATTTGGTATTGCCACTGCTAGCCAAAAGACACAGATGTTGCATTAGCCCTGCAAATCATAAAAACTGAGCCCAGCCAGGCTTGCTTTGGCTTGTCTAAAGATGTAGTTTAGCTTTTTTTTTCCCTGATGAGCAGTTGAATATTTGTTATATTTGTTATTCCTAACTTGTTTTTCTTTAGGTTAACTCTGTGCAATTGTGTGGTGTAATGTTATAATAATTTTGTTGCATATCTAAAAGTAATAACCAGTAATAGTAATATGTTGCTCTTTGTAGAGTGAAATACCTCTGACCTCCCCAAAAATAATGTGGAGTTGAGGAAAAACAAAGGATGGTAGCAAAGGCCTTCTGTGAAAGGCACAGCCTGAGGTTGACAGCAGATGTTATAAACATGAAATTAAAAAATTGCCAATGTTCCCAAGAAACGTAGCCTTGGAAATCACATAAAACCAGTTACAGGGCAAAACAAAAGGGAGAGCCAATGTCTAGAATATGCAATACACACAGTGTGTGCACAGTATATGAGGATATCATGTGGACTAATGGAGATCAAGGTACAGCATGGATTAAAAAAAAATCAGAAGCAAAGTTATGCAGACCTTAGAGCAGGGAGAAGGAGAAAACCCACTGTCAGCATCATATCCCTCGTGGTGTAGAAAGCTGGCCTCTGACCCCTGTTTGCCCACCTTTTCCTCTTACAAGAGTTCTCATTTCTGACTTTAGGATCTGGACAGGCAGGGGAAGGGGTAGCACAAGACAAGTGAAATGCTAGATATACAAAGTGCATGGATAAAAATTTTAAATGTGCTATTAATTAAGCCTTTTGTATAACAATATAGTTTGAACAATCACCATTAGTATTATTGTAACTAGGGTAGTAAGTCTTTAAATAGACATGTAAAAGTTAAGACAAACAATGAATTCTTGGCTGCAAATATAAGATTTTTTTCTCTAGCTCAAAAAAGCTGCAAAGGGTGCAGATCCTATTATTAATTACCCTCAGTCATAAATTTGCATTTTTAAAAAATTGCTGTATTTGTCTAGATTAACAATTGCCACCCTGTCTGAATTTTTCATGTCTGGCTTCTGCTACATGAATCTTTGGGAGATTGTGCATCCCTCTGTAATGAAATTAATATTACACAGGCAACGTCTTTAGAGTTCAAGTTAGTTTTTAACTTCTTGTTAGAAAAGATGGAATAAATAGACTCTGATTTACTAGTGTTTTTTGGAAACAAAATGTGACTTCTAGTGTTATTCTTATATCTCTTTACTGTTTCAATTTTACAGAATCTTGTAAAATCAAATGTAGTAGACTCAGACAAATTATGTCAGTACTGGTTATTCCTATGGTAGAAAAACATTTTTTGTGTTCCTATCTGGTGTCTTCTGTACATGCAGCTCTTTGTTCTTTTTGCCTCAATCTGACTCTAGAAATCAATGTCAGACTGATTATTTCATTTGCTGTCCTAAAGGAGGCCCTACCAACCAGTAAAATATGAAAATATTTTATAACCATAATATATGCCTTAAAATCTGTTTTGAAGTGTTTTCTTTGCTGAGATAATATTTCCTCCCTTTTATTTCCCTTGATATTTTGCTTAATCCATTGTTTCTATTATTGTTTGTTGTTGTCTGCTTTCCCCTTTCCTATTTAATGCATGTTTTTTTGATTTAAGAATGCTGGGATTTTGTTTTATTTGTGCAAGCCTGGTCTCTTGTTCTGCAGAATTTTAAGACAGGGACCAAAACTTCATGTGAATACCATGACTATGTTTTTCCCTCACCTAGATTTTCTCATGGTTTATTTGATAATGATTACTTCTTTTGATAATGATTTTTTTTTTATAATGATTTACTTCTTCAACCTTGAGTCTTTTCCTTTAACAGCCTAAACCTACAGTTTGTGCATGTTAGAACAGCTGACCCACATGGATGGCACTTGAGCACTTTTTAAAGCTGTGATATCCAACTCTCTGTGAGAATGAAATCTGACATAGACTTCAGCATGCCAGATCATTCACTTTAGAAAGTAGCTGCCAGTAGCTGACAATTGTTTCAGAAGCTCACAAATTTTTTTTTTTTTTTTTTTTTTTATTATGGGAAGAAAGATATGTCGTGAGGAGATCATAGTGAAATTGTCCCTGATAATAAAGTTGGGGATTTTTATGGGATGTAAACCATAATGTATAGCTTGCTATGACTTTCTCTCATTTAGACTGTGGCTTGGTATAGAGCATATGCTATTTTAATATCCATATTTCTAATATCTGTAATATTTTTTTCTGTCTCAAACTCTCTTGTTGCCTCAGTAATCTGATTCTCAGTTTAAGTGATGTACAGTGTACAAGTCAGCACTTGTTCTTCCCATCATTCCTCCTGTTTGCATCAATTAGTATCATTCAGCTGGCTCACTCCTGCCAGATCCAAGGTTCATTGAAGATAGCAGAAAGGCTTTTGATGACATTGCTCTGATTTGAATGAAACAGTTATTTAGGAATTGAGAATTTTATGTGATATCAACCAAGTTCCACGATGAGACTGTGCGAATGCTTAGCATGGCTGAGAGCACAGTGTCCATGTTTCATACAGAGTTCATCAAAATCTGTTTTAGATGCTGTAGAAATTTTTCCATGGAGTGGATGGCAGGGACAAGGAACTCTGTAGACCTGAGATGTTCTAGAAACACGTGGCTTTATTATTACAAGGGTCGTGGGTAAAAAGGGCCTGCTTCCAGCCACCAGCCTCGGCTGAAGCAGAGCCCTAAAGAGAGAATGGGGAGAGAGAGATAGAAGAGAGCTAAGGGGTAAAAACGGGGTAGGAGCAGGGGAAAACGTGGGGAGAAAGCAGGAGCAAGGGAGGTGAGAGAGAGGAGAGGAGACGGGCCAAGAGAGGTAAGGGAAGAAGGGTGAGAGGGCCAGAGAAGAGGGTAGGAGATCCAGGAGAAGAGAGAGGTAAGGGAAAAAGGTAGGGGAGACAGGAGAAGAGAAGAGAAGAGAAGAGAAGAGAAGAGAAGAGAAGAGAAGAGAAGAGAAGAGAAGAGAAGAGAAGAGAAGAGAAGAGAAGAGAAGAGAAGAGAAGAGAAGAGAAGAGAAGAGAAGAGAAGAGGGTGATCCTCTTGTTACAATACATTATATCTCTTTTTGTGTTGAATATTCTAATTTACAGTGACCAACGTCGTGAGATAAAAAACCTACAAACTTTGTATGCAGCCTCTAAGAACTACTACATTACCATGTCATTTTATATTCTAAACTCTATAGACTTCTTTCTTATGCACTCGTTCCTGGATGTCTTTGCCAAGGTGGAAAGGCAGCATTCTTGTCTTTTGTTTTCCTGTCTTCAGCTAATCACTGTCTTCCTGCCTGCCATGCTCACATCTCGAAACTGGCTTTCATTCGTATTTCGCTCAGGTTTTACATCTACAGTATTTCTTACCATGCAGTCATATTCTATGTCCTTCCTGTCCCGTCTTTCCTAACAAGGTGCTAATGTGGAAAAGAAAAAAAAAAATTGACAGCTTGTCTTTTTTTGCCAGGCAGTCACTGGGATTCGTACAGGAATTATGTATTTTTGAATTTGGGAAAAACCCGCTTTTATAATTAGAAAGCACTGAAGTCTCAAAAATATATATTTCTAGTCATACCATTTTAAAAAAAGCACAACAAAATGGGTTGGATCCCAAATATGCTTATTTTTGATTAAATTGTAGGTATTTTTCTATTGGAAATTCTTATGAATCATGGATCAATTTGTTTCAATTAAACATCTTTGAACAAATATTGAGCAGTCATTTTGCCCATGAATTGAAAATAAAGCATCTCAAAAACATGGTCTGTTGTTGTACCCAGCAAACTGGATTTTTCATTTTATCCAGAAATATTATCACCTTTCTTTTGTTCATAGTAATGGAATGATCTAGTGGGTAAAACAGTTAATATAATTTACCTCCACAGTTTTCTGCTTGCTGGATGTGAAACACATTCATCAGTGCAGATCAAATAGTTGTCCATTGGTAAATATTCCTAATAAAACATGGTAATAATTTTGCAGCCTTGAAGTGCTGCTCAGTAAAATGTGTTCTTTCTTATTTGATAGAGACCTTTCAACTTTGTCTTTCTTGGGTACTTGAGACCCTCTTGACATATTATTGAGTGGATTACTCCTGGGATTGCCCTGGCAAAGGCACCAGTCACTGGGAGAGATGAGCAGGAGAGCAGAGTGGCCATCCTTCAGGCACTTGAGAGAAACAGGCAATTTATGGAGTTCCAAGCAGCAATGGAGAGGTAAGAGGACTGTGCATAATGCATGATGCACAAAAGGCATGTGCTGTCAGATACCTTTGAATGCTACATGGGAGGAAGTATGGGCTAAATAACCTGGGAATTCTTTAATCCAAGATCAGAAACAGACCACAACAAAGGGTTCATCATCACCTGCTCACTTGCAAGCTGTTATATTGTATTGAAAAATCTATGCATTCTCATTTCTTGAACCTACCTTTGAAAATTTGTCATTAATGGGAAATCTATCAGGTTAAATAAAAGTCAATCACTAGATAGAGCTTCTATGCACTGTAAACAGGAATTGTGCATTATCAGCTCATGCCATTACAGTGTTTCTGTGGAAGAGATTCCTTAAACTAGCCTGGGGTTTTTTAGGTTTTTCTTTTTTTTAGCACTTACCAGACAGAGTGGTAAAATCATAGAATTATAGATTAACAGGTTGGAAGGGAATGATCACCTTGTCCAAGCTTTCTTGAAAAAAAATGGTCAAAATAAGATGGCCCAGCACTCTGTCCAGCTGAGTCTTAAAAGTGTCCACTTTTAAGTGGACATAATAATCTCAGTCCCTGAGATTATCCTATTGGCTGATTATTCTTGTGGCTGGTTTTTATTTGAAAACAAGATTCTCCACCTTTTTTATAGGGAGCATTTAAATATTGAAGCTTAGTGATAAGGTCTTCCCCAAACCTTCCTTTCTCAAGGCTGAAAAAACACAGCTCTCACAGCCTTTCCTCACAAAGCAGATTTCCTGGTCCTGTTGCTCTTAAATTTAACCTGTTTTTGTTGATACCTCTGCAGTGTTTCTTTAAGAGACATTAAAATACTCATTTCTGATACCCTTCTCTGGATCCTCACCAGCCTGTCCATGCCTTTTTTGTACAGCATGGACCAAAGCTAACCAGTATTCCAGGTATGGTCTGTAAAGCCCTGAGTACATTGGGCCAATGATGTCTATATCTCTGGTAGTGATGTTTCCTTGATGAAACCCAACACCTTCTTGGATCATTTTTTTGTAACAGCAGCACACCATTCGCTCATTATGAATTTACCCACCAGGAGTAACCAAGACCCTCTCCAAAGACCTACTCCCCAGCTTGGAATGTCCCAGCCTGTGTTGCTCCCCTGTGTTATAGTTTCCCAGTTGTAAGACTATGCTTGTCCTTGTTGAATTTCATAAGGTCCCTGTCAACCCAGCCTAGTCTTTCTGCAGTGTAGCTCTTCCTTCCAAAATGCCCACTTCCCCACTCAGTTTGGTACCATCAGCAAACTTTGTCAGGCTACAGCTTGTCCCATCTTCCAGATTGCTTATGGAGATATCGAGCACCTGATGCCTTAAGTTTTAGCTTTCATGTTTTTCAGGTTCTGTGCTGCCTAGGGCTGTAGTTCTGAGCCTCATATTAAGTGTTAGTCAGCTCTCTTCAGAGTAGGGAGAAAAAATAAATCCTTTTCCTGCTGAAGACCAAGGACAACTTTCAGGCCCAAAGCACAAACAACTGTGGAATGAAGAGAGAAACAAGAAGGATGGGACCTCAGAGCCCAAAGCTGTAATTGGACAATTAAACCTCAATATGCAAATGGACCAAAACTTATAAAAGTATAAGACCTCATGACCAGTCGTCCATTTTGTGACCATTTTGGGTCCACCTTGCGTGTAGCCCTGGTCAGGCTCTTGTCCTGCCCAAGGTGTACCCCAAAGACCTTTCAATAAATATCTACTTTATTCTCTAGCTCTGTTCAGTCTCTGTTTCAGATCAGCCTTCCCAAGACTGATCCTGGTATGGATCACTTGTGACAGGTTGCCAGTTTGGAATGGACCCATTTACCACCACCCCCAAGGTCCTCCTTGCCAGGAGTTCCCCATCCAGTGCATGGAGCATTTGTCTAGGCCATAATACATCAGCTTCTCTAGGAGGTGGCTGTGGAAAACTGTATCCAAAGTCTTGGAGGAATTCAGGTGTCACACAATGTCACTTGTCCCACATCAGATGAGCAGGTTACTTCATTATAGAAGGTTTGTAAAGTACGATTTGCCCCTGGGTGAATTCAAGCTGGGTTTTCCCAAGCATGCACTTCATCTGACTTGTCCTAGCCCATGGGAGATTCCCTTCCTCTGGGACCTGGTCACTTTCTCCAGGAAAGGACAGAAGGGACAGTAATTTCCTTGATACTCCTTTAAGCCTTTCTTGTTGATGGCAGTGACATTAGCCTTCTTCCAGTCTTCTGGGGCATCCCCTGACCTCCATGACTTCTCAACCATGATGAAGAGCAGTCTCTCAATGGCATCAGACAGGTCTCTTGACACCCCCATGTGGATATTTCCGAGGGTCAAGCTCTTATAACTGTGCTTATACTCTTCCTTCACTGACAGTGGGCCTGTATTGGCATATTGGCACCAAACTGGAGCTTCATTTTTTCCCCTTTGTTAATTCATGCACAAACTCTTGCCTTTTTTTTTTTTTTTTTTTTTTTTTTTTTTTTTTTTTTTTTAAATTTGCTTTAGTAAACTGCCTTTTCTCAACCTACTAGTTGTTTTCCATCCTATCTTCTCTCTTGTGTCCTTCTGGAAAGGGGAGTTACAGAGAGGCTTGGTGGACATTTGGACCTTCTTTTTCCCGAGGCTTGAGATGAAAAGCTATTTTGGTATCTCAGCAATAAAATAAGCATGAGGCCCTGTGCTGTTTCTCAATATTTGAAATAAGCTTGTATGAACATTAGAGGTGTATTTACCTAAGACAACTAACCAGTTAACCACTATATTTGCCTTTGTCAAAAAAAACCCAAAAACAAAACAACAACGACTTTATGCATTAAACTATATAATTCAGAATTCCTTCTGGAAAATGAATCTTGTAAAATTTTAGACTTTTAGGAACTGTTAAATCTATCATGTACAGGCACAATAAAGTTTAAAAACCTTAAAAGATTTGTGTCTCCATTTGCATATTTTAAAAAAGGCATGGAAAAATCACATCTGTAGACCTCTGTGGTGAGTGTTATGGGATCTCCCCTCCAGCCACCTGAGATACTTATTGTAAATCTGGAACACAGGATTCTTTAATACCTTGCATCTTTTACCCTACCACAGCAAAGAAATTATATGTACATAGTATTCATAAATAAAATAACTAATTCCAGTTCAGCTTTGAGCATGTAACCCAGTGACCCACACTGCAGAAACAAGGAGAAAAAGATTACATTCTTTTTTTTTCTTTTCTGAGGTTGGGCTTATCAACATCCTTTCTCACAGGACATTGCTTAGGGAAGGAGCATGGGTAATATTCTTGTTCTACACACTCAAAGTCTGTTAATAAGGATTAATGTGAGGCTTAGTCATAGAATTTTAAATATTTACAATGCACCTGTTTACACAGTATCACTTTGAGGTTAAATACCCAGCTTAATACTTGTCCCTACTCTTAGTGTCTTTTTACCAGACTATTTTAACAATTAGCAAATAAATGAAAAGAATAAGGAATGTAATTTTGCATAAATACCTATTCATAATACAGAGTTATTTCATATCCTTTTTTGTCTCTGTTAAAAGCAAAGGTTATAGTACAAGTCAATCCTATTTGACTGCAAAGCATCGGCTGGTGTCATCCAATCCTTTCAAAATTAATTTTTCAATAATGAATTATATATGTTACAGACAAACCCTAGGCAATATGTGTCTCTATATTGTTATAAAAATATCTAGCTGAGAGAGACCTTCATAAATCAGTCTTCCTTCATCAAAGTGGGATCTACTATATTAGTTTCATTTTTTGACAGAAGTTTGACCAAACTGATTGCTTACTATCCTAACTATTTGAAAAGTGGCTGCAGATGAGCAAGTGAGGTAACCCTTTAATTTCCTCTATATCTGGTACAGGCATGGAGAAGAAATTGTTCCCTTTCCTTTCAGTAGAGCATTTCACCCACCTGAAGTGGCTGAGGAGGAAGATAGCACTATTTTCCCTGGTACTCCTTTCTACCCACCTTTCTCCAGAGGAAGAAGCCCTGGTTGTTTTAGAAGTGCTCTGCAGGTCTCCCTCTTCACACCTTTCACACCCTTCACACCCTTTGTTTCTCTTGGGGTTTTCTCTGCTGGTCTGTCCTTTTACCCAAAGTTATGGAATGCCAGCGGCAGGCTCAGTATCCTGCTGAGGTCTTGCAAGCACTTGGCAGGAGGAGCAGGACAGCAGGAGGATTGCTTCATCCATTTTTCAGGATGAACTTCTATTTATGCAGACCATGGTGACATCTGCCTGTCTCATGAAAACATGACACTGTCAATTTTGCTTGAGCATGTAATACCACGTTACCTTCAGGCCCTTTGCTGGAGGAGTGCTGTCTACTTGGTTGTTCTCTGCTTGGTACATCTGCAGCTGGTTGTTCCTAAGTATAGCAACCTGTACCTCTCCCTCCTGAGCTGCTTCTGGAACATTTCTCTACTTTTTTGAGATCCCTTTGATGGCTAGTCCCAATTTTCAGCATGGTCCTTCCTGTCTTCATGTTTTCTCTAATCCTACACAGAATCCTGCTCTCTTTTATTCCATTAATTAAAGATTGAACAGAGCTGCATGAAAGCTGAAGCCCTGTGGGAGGGCATTTAATATTTGCTTCCATTTTGACAGAGAACATTTTGACAAGTCTTCTGGGAAGTACTATCCAACCACTCTTGCACCCAGTTTATAGCAATTCAATCTCAGCCATGTTTCCCTAGCTTAAAAGATTGTAATGTGAAATAATGTCATGTTTTAAAGGAAAGATACATGATGCTTACTGCTTCTCCCTAACCACATAACTGGAGACTGTGTTGCTGAAGGAAATGAGCCAATTTTAACATGATTTGTTCTTTACAAATCTCTGTTGGTTCATCTTGGCTTTCCTTCCCCTGTTTCAAATAATTCATAGACTTTTCATTTTGCTAAACAGGTCTCCTCATCCCTTTTAAGACTCAAATTAATTATATATTTGTAAGAGACTTGATAGTCCAACTTCTCTTATTGTACCTGACAAAGATTTTCTTTAGTACAAATATAGCACATAGTTTGAGGCTCATGGCTCCTACAGGATGTAGATATACCTTTCATTTAGGCTTAGATGATTGTATAAGAAAATTTATTTTTAAAGTATTTTTTTATGAAATCCAGCCCTAAAATTCATTGTAGTCATAGCATGGCTAATCTGAAACAGGTCAAGGCTGAATACTTGGAGTTATTAATTGGCCATAGGAGAAGAAAAGAGTGCAGGAAAAACATCAGTATGGTGTCTGTGCAATGCTATATTGTGAATAGGCATTAAATGTATACATATGGTAGGAATAATTCTGGATCAAGAACAACTGCAAGTTGTCATAATCTTTCTTTGCATTAGCTAAGGGACTCATGATTTTCTTTTCTCTTTGAGGACTGAGGCTTCAGATGTCAGTCCAGTTTCTCATTTGCATGAGAGATTACATGTCTCTCTTTTGGCCTAATGCTGGAGTGTATTTGATTTATATATTATTTCTAAAAATACTGAACATTTTAGGAAACAGGGCAGAAAATTATATCCTCTGTGTGATTGGGTGAGTGGAGAGGTGATGAAGTAGGAGAGAACAAAGGTTTAATTTCTCCTATGCAACACTATTTTCCACTGCTGCAGGACAGGCCTAAAAATTGTTATTTAAGGACTCACATTGTATACAGATTAAATTCCTCAGTTTTTATACTCTCCCTTGGCACTTCTCTGCCGTGGAAACTGAAATCTGAGGTCAGTCAGAGCTATAAAGGTTAGAGTTGCCCTAGAGTGACACATCAGTTGTGCAGATTAGGAGAGCACAGGAAGTTGAGCAATCCATCCATGACTTCATTGTGTAGTGCCCAGCAGCAATAGCATGGCCCATGCATCATATGGAAAGGAACTCCATTCACAAATATTGGGTTTTGCTGTAGCTGGAAAACAGCCATTTGGATAGGAAGTTTAAATACTGAGCTAAGCACCAACTACATCACACACCAGCAGCATCTTGTGAACATAAATTTTGGTAGCACTGTTGTACTCCATGCTATTATGTCTTAGTAATTGAAATATCTGAGCCTTGAAATTCAAAGACAAAATGCTGAAAATTCTGAAAAATATTTTTAATATCTATGTTCAGATATAGGTATGGAGAAAGGGAAGGTGGTGGTAGGAAGGGTTTCCATGGCAAAAACGTTGGAAGAGAAGAAACACTTCTCTGTCTTGACAAGACATCATTCTGTAAAGTGAACATCCACTTGAAGAAAGACACATTAAGCCCTAAAAATAAACTTGCAACCACTAAAATTACAAACTTAGTAGTTGTATAGCCAGAACTAACTAGTAGGGACGAAGGAAAACATGGCAATATTAGCTATCAGGAACTAAAAGTTTTATTCTGGATTTTTTATTTTTTTTTTTAAATTCTGGACTGAATCTATACATTTCTAATGATGTCATTTTATATCTACAGTAGTGGTTCACATCTGGATGTTTTTAAGATACTGAAAAGAATTGTGTCAAAATTCTATAGCTCTAAGGTAATTTGAGCTTAATCCGACACTAGTGGACATGAATTTCTTGAAGTGGTAAATAGGCTTGATAAAATAGTAGTCAATATTTGAGCTGGATGAATTGAGTAAGGAAACCTAGACCAACCCAGCTTCTTAGCTTGACCTAAAAGGTGATGGGTTAATGTCCCTCTTGCTGAATACGCCTTTTTAGAGTGAGGACCCTTGACTGTTTGCTGAGGAGGACAATTAGTTTCCTAGATGTGATAAATTGACACTTTGAGGGGGCCTATTTAAAAATGGTCATCCTATCTAAAAATTCCCTTTTTCTTGAACTCTGCTCTTAATATAAGCTAGTGTGCAGAACTGACAGCTGTGCTGTTTATCTACATGATATAGATAATCTTACAGATGAAGCCTTTTGTTATGGTCTTTGTAACTGGTATCATATAAGCAGCTTAAGGCTTCTTTTGCCTATGTAACTCACCACCCTCTGGAGAGGTTTATAACTCTTACCTCATGTCACTACTGCTGTATATCAAGGCTTTTGTACAAATCAGTGCACCTGTTATAGAACTGCATTAAGTTCTTAAATCAGTAAACAGATATGTGTTGGAAATAACATAACAAGCTGTTTTCTATGACCCATGTAGTGACATAAATTACAGCAGAACTGTACTGTTAATTTTAATTAACAGTAACTTTCAGTTTATGCAATTTCAGATCTTATATTTGGAGCGTAAACTCTTTCTGTTCCAAACCTCTATTTCAAACAGTCTGGAACAACAGTTTGCACTTCAAAGTTTAGTTCCATCATGTTCTCCTACCAAAATAATTGAAAACCCAAGGGTAGCGCTCTCCTGTGCAGGCACAGGTGAGTACTTAGACCTGAGCATTGACCCATTCTCTGATTAAGTGCCCAGTGTAAGAAATTGGTGAGGCTGGGTTTTTTTTTTGTTTCTTTGTTTTACTTTGTATGAAAAGAACTAAGATTCCCTGGACAGGAGAACTTCCTCCACGTAAAGCAGATAAGCACTAGAATATTTGCTCAGGAGTGAGGGGTCCTAGAAGGGAGACTGAAGAAGAGACGCCCAAGTTATCCATCCATCCATCCATCCATCCATCCATCCATCCATCCATCCATCCACCTATCCATCCATCCATCCATCCATCCATCCATCCACCCACCCATCACCCACCCACCCACCCACGCATCCATCCATCCATCCATCCATCCATCTATCCACCCACCCATGCATCCACCCATCCACGCATCCATCCATCCATCCATCCATCCATCCATCCATCCATCCATCCATCCCTCCATCCATCCATCCATCCATCCATCCATCCATCCCTCCATCCATCCATCCATCCCTCCATCCATCCATCCATCCATCCATCCATCCATCCATCCATCCATCCATCCATCCATCCTCTCCATGTCCAGTCCCACCTCTGCACTCTCCTTCATGCCAGCTACTCCTTCCTCAACTCCATGCCTTCTTGTTATTTATAGCCTGACTGCCAAGGGGTTACAAACCTTTGTTCTGGAAACTTATAAATCATAGAGTCCTATTGTAAGGGAAATTGAAATAATGTTGTTTTCAAGCTTTCTAGACTTATGATTTCCTTGCTCAGCCACAGGATCTCTACTGCCTAGTTTTTCCTCATATTTGTAATATGCTTTGAAAAATAGATTTTGCCCCAAAATATTTATCAGTCAACAGAACTGTCCTTTTGCTTCAATGTAAGTAATTTTTAAAGTTCCAAATATGAATGATTTGGATACTTTGAATGATTTTCATTTCAAAAATTATTATTTTTTTCTTTTTTTGTAATTTACTTCCTATTAATACACTTGATGTCAGCAGTATTGCAAAGAAAAAGGGCATTCATATTCTCTGCAGCTTTGTCTTTTGTTTTATGAATTATAATACTGGAAGCAAGATGATAGCAATGTGTAAAATAGCACTCTGTAAATGCTGCTTCTATGGTTAATGAAAAACTTTCTGAAATGGAATCTGAATAGATTAATTTGGTTGTCAAGTGTACAATAAGATACACAGCAAGTTTTTGGTGGGTTTTGGTGTCTTTTTAATTACATAATGATCACAGATTTTGAGTTTGGGCTTTTGGGGCTTTTTTACTTCCTTTTTTTTTTTTTCCTATGCTTTGTGGGTTTTTTTTTTGTTTTTGTTTTTTTTTTTTTTTTTTTTTTCAAATTTGCAGATCTAAAACAAAGCACAGTGAAACAGTTCAAGTAGGTCTTTGGTTGCTTCTAGGAATAAATATATTCTGTGAACTCATGCATAAATGTCAAGTTTACACTGAATTTAGTGTGTGAACATTTAGTAAACACTCAGAATATCTTTCCTGTAAAAAAATTTACTATATCAAGCTAAATAAATTTGCATACAAAAAGAAGTCAGAATATTTTTTTTTGTGAACCAGCAGGGCCAAATATTGCAGCTAGGGTTGCACATCAGAGGGGAAAATAATCTGTCTTCTTGTGGATGAGTGATGCTGGTTACATACCAATAGAAAAAAAACTGTCTTAAAATCAGATTTAGGCACGTGTGGATGTGAAGATAGAAGAAAGTGTGCATGGGAAAAAAAGAAGAGGAGAGAAAGAAACTGAGAAACCTTCCTTTCCTTGGGTTTATTTATTAATGAAGTTTGTAGCATGTTTCGTGGAATGGAAGATGTTCATTGTTGGGAAGCATTTTATCTTTTCCTGTTCTTCCAGTAAGAAACTATTCATCAGCTTCCCTGGGATTTCCAGTATTTAGCAGATCAAGGAGTCATGAAAAACTAGCTATTCTGCCACAGCAGACAACACTGTAAGCAAGTAATGCTTCAAGTCACATGCAATGGCAAGTAACATTGGAGTGTAGTTTGATTCACTAGCTCAGTGCAAAAGGTGCAAACAAAGCACTTCTACTCCCTCTGGCACCCTAAAATCAAGCGCAAATCTCTCTCTGGGTTGAAGTTCCAGCTTGTCTCTGTATTCATAACACAGGAGAAAACCTCAGCACATGTGAAAATGTGCAATTACCATAAATAATGCTGATTTATCTGGGCCTAAACTCCAGGGTGTCCTCTGTAGTCAGAGAAGGGTAATTTGGCAGAGGTGTAAAGAAGCAGCAGGGTGGCACACAGAGGATATGAATGTGGATACAGCCTTTCCTCTAGCCCAGTGGCTTCTTAGAAATAAATGACATCAAGAAATGCTGACAGCCTTTTTTTTCTCTTTTGGTTGCTGTTAAGTCTACCAACAGTTGTATTTTCCCTTTAAATTTTTGTTACTTTATTATTATTATTTTTTCTGCATTTAAAAAGCCTGAATTCACCTACTGCATATTTCTGAAAGAAAGAAAGGCAGCAATCTTGTTTCCTACCAAATTGATGGTAAAATATAACAACAAATCATGCTGTTCTGGGAGCCAATACTGCCAAGAGAGTAATTTTACTCTCTGATACTTTAAAAGCACTTTTTAAAGCTCTTCCTAGTGATGTACTCACAAAAGCAAAACAAAGATGAGAAAAGCAGTTTCAAACAGCTACCAGGGAAAGACCTGCCAACAAACATGGTTCAAAACTAGTCTTGAGTACTTCAGTTTACAATTAAGTCAGTGTCATCCTCATAATTCTGTGTGATAAATCTGATAACTGTGTGTGAGAAAATTTTTATGTAAGCATGTATGTGTAGGCAGGACTTTTCAACCTAGTGAGACTGCTATAATATGGGATCTGTGGCCAAAATATTTAGAACATTTCTGTTGATATCCAGAATGGCTAGAAATTCTGTGCGATGTTGCTTTTCATCTTGGGCTATTGTTTGCACATCTGCAGAAACTGTGGGTACATAAAGTGCTTGCATAGTAACAAAATTATTTATCAGACAGAATAAAATTTGTGTAAAATAAAATTGTTGTTTTTCCTATTTGTGCTACATCTTTCAATTTCTAATAAATTTTAATTTAAAATTTATTTTTGGTTCTAAAGGATTCACTTATACATGTGGGCATAATTCTTTAGTGAGGCAAACTTTTCAGTTTAATTTGAGTTTGTGACTCTAAAGATCTAGTATTCTTGAAACTGAATCTAGATGTTTTTCACATTAAAATAGTAGTTTCAGATCACAGACTTTGTGCTGTTTGTTTTTTTTTTTTTTGGTTTGTTTTGTTGTTTTTTTTTGGTTTTTTTTGGGGGGGGTTTTTTGGGGGTTTTTTTGGGGTGTTTTTTTTTTTTTTTTTTTTTTTTTTTTTTTTTTTTTTTTTTTTTTTTTTTTTAGATTGTCATTTATTTAGAAATCCTTCCTAAGTTTGGGGAAGTTAAAGATGTAAAACCATTTAAAATTACTGTCAGAATAAGTTACTATGCCAGAAAAATGAAAGCTGAATGAGGCAGCCCTACCAAGATGCTGTTTTTCCATACCCACATAGAAGACTTAAGTAGTTGTTTCATCCTCTCAACCCAAAAGTTCCTCCTTCTTTTCTATTCTGTTGTATTTTAAACTCCTAATGACAGTCTTAACAAATTCTGAAATGCTGTTTTAATTTAACTATCTGTACACTCAAATAAGTGTCTTTAGACCACTTGAATTCTTCAAACTACTGTTTTTAAACATTTTACCAATAGCCTCCTCTCCCCATCAAACAACAAAGTAAATCATATGTTGTGTTGATAGATCTGTGTTACAAAAGCAAGCAATTTCTTTTCTGAAGCAATTACATATTTCTGCACATCCCAAAAATGTAGGCAGTGTTATTTAAGTGAGACGATAGACTAAAAGTCTTGCATAGGAAGGCTATTATTGATTTAGAGAGTGGCTTCCATAGGAATGACAACTGTTGGATTGCTGCTTGCATTTTCCATCCATTCCCCCTGTCCTATCACCCAATGCTTTTGTAAAAAGTCCCTCTCCAGCTCTCTTGTACCCCTTTAGTTACTGGCATGTACTTTAAAGTCCTCCCAGAGCCATCTTTTCTCCACGCTGAACAAACCCCAGTTTGGGCTGCCTTTATAAGATAAGTGCAAGATGACTAACGCTATTAATTGTTAGGTGAATTAAAGCAATGAGGTGGATTTCAGTTCTTGATTATTTTACAAGGCTGGACAAAATTATATGGGAAAGGTCTCTTTTGCCCTTTTCCTTTTTTTACTCTGTCTTTTTTTCTTTCCCAAAAATTGACATTCTGCAGGGTTGTTGTTCTAGGATGTGCTGTTGGTTTACTTTCAAGTTTGTATGATTTATCAAGGACTAATTCAGAACCTTGAGCATTATTTGAAGTGTAGCATGTCAAGCCAAAAAGAAATGTCCAGCAGCACTGCAACTTGGAAGAAATCCCATTTCCTAATAAGTATTAGTCATCATTTTTAAACTCACCAGGAAGATGAAAGTCTTGTTTAGAGTACAAATGAAAACAAAGGTTAAATAGCACTTGTTCACATTATTCAGCTCAGGAGGTAACTATTTCCAATGCACTGCAGCAAAAAGTGATCTTTTGAAATGCAGAAAAGATAAAGTAAAATTATCATGACCTAAAGGACGTATTAAAATTATTTATGTTTTATATTGCATAGCACTATCAGATAAAATTATAATGGTGAAATATAACATTATTTTGAATGAAATCTAGCAGTCAGTTTTAGAAATATATATATTAGAAAGCATGGAAGGAGTACATTACAGTAGTATGGTTATTGTGCCCCATCTTCTTAAAAATAAAAAAGAAAAACACTTCTGATGATTCTGACAAAGGTCTAGATGCTGTACTAATAGATTAGGATTTTGCTAACTCTAATGGAACTGTAAAGTCTTAATGTTTATCTAAAAATTCACTAGAATTTTGAGGCATAAATCATGGTGTTGTCATTATGTGTCAGCACTTACCATTGCAATGATCTAGAATTAGTAATTTTCCATCTTGACTAATATAACTCCCATTTTCATGATCTCACTAAATGTTTTCTTTCTCACTTTGAGGGCTTGGTAATGCTTCCACCAGACATATCAGGCAACCTATCTCATGTCTCCTCCTTTTAATAATTTAAAACTTGTTACCCATTTTTTACATATAATTTAATGCTGCCCTCTTCATTTTTCTGTGGCATGACTTCATAACTGTGTTTCTGATGACAGCTTGATCTTGTGCTTCTTTCTCCTTGACTTTACATGAAAACTTTTCCTACTGGAGTTTTTGGTACATTTGTGGAAACTTTCACATTAAAGCATTCTCTGTTTCATGGTAGTCTGTCTTCAAACACCTTCCCTTCTTTTCCTTGTTATGGTTTCTCTTTTTACAGAGTTTCCTGTGCCTGTATTGAATGAATGGTGTAAAAATATGCACAAATTTGCATAATTGCTGCTAGATGTTTTTCAGGAAGTCGTTACTTTCTTTAAAGCAGCCTGAGGAATATTTTAGGTTGTTGTCACCTCTCTATTATTATAAAGAAATAAAGTGCATAGAAATAGAAATAGAAATAGAAATAGAAATAAGATTTACCTTTTCTGCTGGCATATGTAACTAACTGCAAATGCTTTAGGCTCAGAGGCAAAAGAAAGCAGGTGAAAGAGAGAAATGCAAGGAAGTTATTTAATTACTGCCCAAAGGTCGTGTTTTGTTGTGGCAATAATATGAATGGAAAAATGGGACTATGATACAAATATATGTCTTTATGAGATTTGCCTAAAGGTAGTTCTGAGGTGAAAGAGCACATGGTGCTACCAGCCATAAGAGACCTGCTATGACTCAATTTTCTAATTCTTACTGAGCTCTTAACTGGGCATTAAGTTCCTTTAGCCATATCACAATTTGCCTAGCTCATTGGCTTGATAAGACCTAGGAGGCCAAACCTGTCCCTTTTGTGGCTACTTTGACTTCCACGAGACCTCAGCAGGAAGAAATTACTTTCTTTAATATGATATTAGTGCTGCATACTGAGGGATGTATGTGTGTTGACATAGCATTCAACTTTAAAAAGATCAGTTTTATATATAGAAAATTAGGATGTGTCTTGAGATTATTCCCTCATGGAAATTTATTTTTTTTTAACTCCATGTTTGCTTTTTGATCCAGAAGTCCTATTTTAGCAGAGTGGGTTTGTACTGCAAACAGAAGCAGCCAGGCTGAGCAGGTTCTCTGTAAACAGCCCTGCTAATGGAAGAGCACTGCTAATCAAGCCAGAATCATTGCTAGTGTAAACAGTTTAAATAGTTAATGAAATTTACTTAGTAAAATGCAAGCTAGTGGATTTACATGTGGACTCTATATAGACAGAGGACTCTCTGTCCACTACTTGGCTTTTAAATTATCCAGTACAAACCCATCTTGCCCCATGGCGTCTAAACATTGGGATAGACTGCAACAGCCTGACTTTCCTTGTTTTGGTGTCCAAGATTTAACTCTGCCTACACTTCCACAAGTGTGCTCTGGCTTCTCATGTAAACTTATCATCAAATAGACTTGGCTGAAATAAAGAGTTGCAGAACAAGGGGGGAGGTAGTAATTACATTACTTTGCAACAGAGACATTAATAGAGCCTGAACAGCTTGATCAGACTTTCAGGTAATCATTCCTAAACTACTTAGTTTTCTGTTCCTTGACAACAAGCATAATTCAAGTTTTATTTTCTTTGTATCTTCTATTACATGAGAAAATAGGAAAAAAACCTCAATTCAAATAATGGAGAAAATAAATTAAAAGGTCTAAGTGTGTTTAAATTTGTCTTTTGAAAAATATATTTACCCTCCCTATAAAATACACCTTATGTGACTAGAGAGTTGATTTTTCATATGGCAATTTCCTGTGCCCTGAAAGTCTCTCCAAGCTTGGTCCAAGATGAATGTCACAGGGATTTGGGAACATTTCCAACAGTAGTGTCAAATGTTCTTGGTGATACCTACTGGCCTTTCAGCTCCCCTTTCATCAGTGAAGTCCTGCTGTGGTTGGGTTTTTTTAAAAAAATAAACCTAAGCCCCTGCCAAACAAGAAGATGTAAACCAGGTGATGTTGGGATGGTTGGATACAGCTACTCTTCAATTGAGGAAATTCCAGAGACATTGCCTGTGATACAAAGAACTTAATGGCCTCATTTGCAACAACGATGAGACTCAGTGGAAAGCAGAGGTTGCAAGGTAAATGATTATGCTTGAAACAGGGACCATGAAGATCTTGATTCACCTCCTAATAACTTTGTATGTATCATGTATCTGTAATATAATATAGATACAATACTTGTGGGTAATCACCCCCCAAGTTCCCTTTATTCCTGATTTTATGGATGACAAAGTGCCTCTTTTTTGACATCAAGAAGCATCTTGGCACCCAGTTGAGGGTTAAGCCTGATAAGATTTGTTGAAGTAGACCAGCCTTGACAAAAGGCTTGATTTAGCCATTAATTTAGTCTGCTTTCCAGAGCTGGTAATAAAAAAAAAAAAATAATAATAATAATAATAAAAAAAAATAAAAATAATAATTAAAAAAAAATAAAAGAAGCTAAATACAGCTCTTGTACTGAGAAAAAGGGGCAAAGAAAGATCCTCTTCTCTTTACTTGTTCAGTGGTTAAAATACAGCCTCAGGATTATGTGGCTAACAGAAAGATAGAATGTCTGTCTTATACGGTCATGACACTCAACCATCATAGGTTCTAGAATGTTTCTAGCAAAGAATGACAAAGGAAAAAAAAATTGGAAATGTGGGCACAAGGTTCACACTCCATTACTCATGCTCAGTCATGAAATATTTTTTCTTGAGGGTGCCAAGTGTGAAAAACACTTGCCTGGAAGGAGAAGCCCCCCTGGGCCTTTCAGGGAGCTGGGCCCTGTTTTGATTTGGGAGTTTCCTCTTCTTCTGGAAAGCTGCAGAAGCCATCCTGGCATGGCCTTTGGGCCAGGACAGGGTTAAGTTTTGCAGTAGCCAGGAGGGCTAGTTGTTCTATAGGCACTGCATGTCATTGCCAGGGGTGGGGATTAGGGAGAGGCATCCCAGTTGGGAAGAGTGGGCAGCACATCTGGGAGTGTGGTGTCACATTCCAAAGAAGGAACCAGGAGAGGTTGCAAGGCAAGAGAGGTATAGCAGAGGAAAACAAGTAAACTGTGGGAATTTCTTGTCGCAGCCATGGCTACAGAGTGACCCCCCAGGTGTCAGCAGCTTGGTAAACTACGACACCCACCTCCCTGGAGCGAGTCCTGGTCCTTTACATCTGAGTTTGAGGAATCATTCAAGTAAATATCATCATCTGTTTCAGGTCCAAGGGTGACTGAAAGTTGTTCTTCTGTTAGATCTGAGAGAAAAGTGCATTATTAAAGGGGTAGGAACGAGTCCCTTTTAAAAAGAGAGAAAAGGGAAAAGTTGTTTTAAAAGCCTGCTTTGATATCATTAACATTTTCCCTACTTCAGCAAACCCTCTTCTCCTTGTCTCAATGTCATTTTTGACAAGGAAGCAGAAAGAACTTCTTCAGAAAATGAGGAAATAATTTTCAGAGCAAAAGTTTTGATAAGTGCATACTTACATATAAAAATACATAGAATATAATTTATTGGCTAATTTTCTCCAAAACAGCTGAAACAATGTTGCTTAAAATTTTCAGGATGATTCACATTTTTGCATTTATTATTTTTTTAACCAAAAAAGTAGATTAGTACTTTGTATAAAGCTAAATAAAGTTATTTCTAGTTAAGTAATTCAATCAATAAAGGGCTGAGATAACACTTGTTTGTATACAAGCCCTTTATAAATTAGTTATACGCATAATTTTTCTTTCCTGCAGCTGTCTACTAGTACATTTTTAGAGACAACCTATTTACATTCCTTCTAATCGTATGAGCAAGATCTCAGATAAACATCACTTATATGGCAACTGACTAATTGTTTGACAGCATTTTGCATCTTTGATGAAACATGAAGGAAAGATCCACTAACAATGCCACTGCTGCCAGGACCAGTTCTCACTCTGAGAGAGAGACTTCAGTGCTATGAAACTGTGATTGTAAAAGCTACAATTTTTTTATGGGTGCATCTATTCTTACTATTGTACTTGATAATTTGGTTCATGGATTGTATGGGAAGCAGTACATAATTTTAACAAGCAGTCTTAAATGAGCAGATTAACAGGTAGAAGGAAAGGGATTAGGCTTTTATCTAACATCAACATTGTGTGTGAGAGGATCCACTCTGCTGGGAATAATTAGTTTGTTGAAACCTCCTTGGATTTAAAAGTGTCATTTATATTAATTGAGTGTTTAGAATTCTGTTCTTGCCTTTTCATTCCTGTTTTTCATGGCTATATGCAGCAATAGCCATCAAAATTGATTAAAGGCATGTTCCTCTATTTTTTCCAATGTTTTTACCTCTCAAGAAGTCAAAGTATAATACATGTTTTTGTACTTACCTGACTTCTCAATTTAAATGGTTATTTGTGCTTCATCAAGCAAGCATTTCAAAACTTAAATGGTGCTTGTCTCTTTTAACCACCTTTATGCCCTAACTGATGACAAATCTGCACATTACCCCATGACTACCACGGGAATTTCCATTCTATTGTCTGCTAAATAGCTTCATTTGGGGTACAGTTCATCAACGAGGCAGCCACACCGGCAAAATCAGCCTTTGATGGACTGACAACCTGTAAAAAAATCAAAGGTAATCCAAAATGCTTAGAAATGTCAACAGCCAACCCAACTTTCTATATTAAAAATGTTGAACCCGATCCAGTCAATAATAACACATGCAACAGAAAGTTGACTAATGACTAATCCTACTCTCTTTTCTGGTAGTTTTCAGTAAACTCTACATACATATGTATAGATACACATGCACATACCAACATCTATTTCATGACATCATAGAAAAGGTTGGGTTAGAAGGGACCTCAAAGAACATCAAGTTCCAACTCACCTGCCATGGATAGGGATGCCACACACCAGACTAAGCTTATCAGGGCCCCATTCAACCTGGTCTTGAAATTTATATTTACCTACATTTATATGCATTTTTACCCATAATAAATATATTTTGAATTTCTTTCTCTCATATGCATTTCAATTGTTCTTTCCCTACTGAGTTTTGCTAATGTCTATTTGAGTTTTGGGAGTTTTAAAACGTAACTTTTTTGCTAAATTCCCTTCTCCATTGATTTTATCACAAGCCACATGGTCTTAGAGTTATCACAGGGGGGTATTTGCATCACTACCATTAGCCAGTGCTGGATTTAACATTGTGCAATCACAGCAATTACTTTTGTTTGTTTTTTTTTTTCCCCTGTGTTTTATAACTTCTTGGTTAAGATTAGCCTGTGAGTACCTTCAAAGAGTACTGTATAGTACAAAATAATTTCATTTTATTCAGTTTCTTCCCATCTTTTCAGATTGATTATTGAAGCCAGAGTAGCTGTTCATTTGTGTTCTCCTTCAGTTCGAGCACTTCTTTTCATATGCAGTTTCAGAGAAGACCAAAAATGTCAATAATAAACAGATATCTTTGTGAAAGTTCAGTTTTTTAGGAATATCCTTAGAAGCCTATATAATGAAGGAAGCCTTCAGTGTTCCTTTAGTTGTCTGTATGAAGATCTGAAGTTTGTGACTTATTAAAGGTTTGATCTATCCTAAAAAGGAAACCAGAAAACTTCCAAGCCTGAAATAAAAATTAGATTTGCATTGTTTAAAATGTGGAGCTAATGCTTTCCTATAGGGGAAACACCTGTTACTAGTAGAATATTAAAACACTGTTCCAGATCCCATGAAAGTGAATAAAGAGCTCAAAGAACCATTCAGACAGAAAGCCTTCAACAAAATTCAGCAAAGACTATCAATCACACTAGAAAGCCTCGATGAAATGTTTTTTTCATTATTTTTAAACAACAAAAGGTGTCTTCGTGGGGAAAAAAGAAATCCTTGGGGATATTTCAGCTGATTAATTATACAAATAAATTGTCTCCTTTGTGACAAAGTGGTTACAAACAACATTGCAATGTGCCTCTCAAACTTTAGAAAGTAGGCATTTCAATACTGGTAGGAAAATTTAAATTTCAAAGCATGTTCTTTTTCATTTTTAGTAAATGCCTGTATGTTTTGGAGGAAGAAAGTAATTGAAGGCAAATCTGAGGGAAAGCTATCATAGAGGGTTTTATTCTTCCATTCCAGCTCCTGTTGATTGGTATCTTATCTTGAAACTCATCCCATTGATCAATGGTGATGATTTACATAGGAAGACAGCACTCAGGATGAGCACTGTAGCATATTTCACACCATAATTCCCTGGAATCAACAGAAATCTGTATGTGCACTCAATGCCTATTGTAAAGGATGACTCCTCATAAAGTAAACACGGTGAAATGAAAAATTTCCACACTGAGAGCTGGCATAATAGAAATGGCCAAGGACTAATGAAAGTGAGGTCCTTATTTTTTGTTAAAGTTTCAGTGGTATTGTATCTGTGATTTTTGTCCTTAAACTTTGAAGACCAAAGGCAACCAATATGATAATTTTCATGGTTCAGGGCATAGCTGATAACATGTAATTTTATTAGCTGATTTCAAATCAAGTCCACAACTCCTGGTTGAGCTGGAGGATATTGTTTAATAAGAGAGCTAATATTATTTTAAATACTTTATGTAACAGAGAATTGACTGCTTCAACAGAGAAGTTGCTCCAATACCATTATTATTAAATATTTTCGGCTGATTTCTTGTCTTGTCAGTAGCAAGACACTGCAGTATCACATTGTACCAGAGTCTGCATCAAAATTCCTTTATTAAAATTCTACTTTCTTGCATGTATTCAGAATCACTTTTTAAATAAATAACCTCATTATTTTTTCTTTAAGTTTCTCACTATAAAACAGATTTCCTAGAGCAAAAAGCATGTCTGTTAGTTTTTCAATAGTTTAAAAAGTATACTTACTTCGAAACTTGAAAACTGGATATTAGAATGATTATATCATTAACATATAATGTTTTTAACATATATTGTTAACATCATCATTGTATAATGTCTAAAATATATAAAAGAGCTTTGTCTATGCTCTTATCCAATTCACTTTTAACCAAAGGATTGTTTTTCAAGGTGCCTAGTTAATGAATTTTGATACTCTAGAGCAATTATTTAAGAGATTGCTTCATATGACTTATCTATAATACGATATTTAGCAAGCAATATTGTAAAATAGAGCAGAAAAAGTATGTAACAGTAAAATAAACTTCAATTTTGTATTTAATCTGACAAGCTTTCATACTATTTATCATAATGTTCAGAAGTTCAGAATCATTAGTTGTGTATATCTCACTGTAATTTTGGGGGTACATCTATATTTGAATTTTGTGGGGCTTGGGACACTTGATTTGTGTATGTTCACAACATTTCTATATGCTTATTACCATTAACCTCCAGTTGGATGATTTCAGCTTTGATTCTTCTTAAAACAGGTTCTGTGTGTGCTCTAGTAATTTTTGTATATCAGTGCAGTCTCACCTATTTTGCCAGCTGTTATGTCTCTGTTAAGAGCAGAGGATCCCTAGTTCAATCAACTCCCCTAAACGGGTTGTTTTTATTTCCCCTCCACCATGGAGTGTGATGTGATTTCCCTGATGGATGTGTCTAACTCCAATGCATGTGAGGAATCAGCCACATCTGTGCATTGTTACAATAATCACAGGACTGAGGAAGTCATGAGGATCTCTTCCATATTCTGACCTGTGCTGAAAAAAATAAAGAAACAAGAATATTAGATGCTCTGAAGTCTCTTTATAATGCAACTGGAGTATATAAAATATTTTAGTGACTGTGAAGATAGCTTTTTTCTGTTAATTTTCAGTCATCAAAATATCTGAAAATATGTTAAAATATATCAAAAATCTGTGAAATATCAAAGCTGCAAAAGATACTGTTTAATTGATCTGTGAAAATTATGATATTACAAATTGGAGAACAGCAAAAGTGTTTTTATTTTTTCTAGTTAAGAACCTATTGTACCTGTTCGTTTTATTTGATTCTGTTTTTGTTTGGTTTTGGGGTTTTTTGTGAATTGCAGAGTCATTCAGATAGAATGGATAAGTAGCCATTCAGCTCCACAGATCATGATAAATAGGACCAAAAAGTATTATATCTCCATTTTAGAGGAGACATTCTCTTGAAAAATTATGAAAAGTTATTCTGACATCAGTAATGATGGCCTGAAGAATATTGAAAATTAATGTAAGTGTCTACTGAATATCTGTGACTGGTACAAATATTGTACCATAACAATACATAGAGAAAATTTGTGTCTTGCTGGATGGGACCTAATAGTTGTGTGAATTCACAGTGCCCCTAATCTCTGAAAGCTTCAAATTTTTCACTGTAAAAACTATTTTCCTTATCACAGATTTTCTAATCACAGACCCCAAATTCTAGAAGATCTGAAAGTAGGATTGATTTGCTTTCCTTAAGATACAACAAGAAAACAACTAAAGATGTTCAGATATCATTTAAGTTTTGAATGTTGGTACTCCACAGAATTAAAACCAAAAGAAAGTCCTCACTGGATTAATATTTCCCTTGACAAATGAATTCAAAGCACCTGTTTTTGAAAAGGGCAGCCCAAGAGATGTCGGTGTACTATATAGTAGGTGTTATACAGTGCACTCTATCATTTGTTTTATAAATCTTCTTTGATATTTTATAACTCTTTTATACTAAAATACTGTAATTACATCCTGTGAATTATAGATGTAATTTTGTTGCAATTACTGTAATGAGGACAGCAATGGCAGTGCAGAACTCAGTTCAAGACAACTTGATAAATGCAAGTAAAAAACAAAAGAAACAGAAAAAGAATATAATTTCATGCCAACAGCGAAACCAGAGTAATATATTGTCTTTTCAAGATAAAAGAGATTTTTTTTTTCCCCCACCATTTAATAATCTGTAGAAATGAGGAAATCCAAAAAAAAAAACCCATGACTGGGAATCATCCTGAAAACTCATAGGTACTTTTTAAAATATCAGAGTGCTGTGTGAGGCTCAGGACTGGGATTCAGGCAATCAATAAGTTTTCAGGTTTTTCCACCAATTCTTTTATGCGTCTCTATTATTTATTTTTTCTTTTGATCGCCAAAGAGTTTATTATATGTTCTGATCTGTTGATAATGTTTCCTGCTGTCATGTACAAATTAACCATGAATTCTTTTGTCTTGTCATACAACTGACAACAAACAGCTAATTTTTGGGGAGCTGTGCTCTTGGCAGCAATGGCCTGGTTGCCAAGGCAAGGTTTATTGAGACCTCTTCATCAGAATCCCACATATGAAGGCTGCAGACAAACTGTGGCAAGTAAGTAATTATTTTATTGTGTGTTGTGTGTTTGTACCCTTCTGTGTGAATCCTCATGTTGTGTCATGTTGGTGATTATTACAGATGCCTTCAGGTTTGAAGTGGGTTTCATACAACATTTTAGCAATCACTGTCCGAATGTGCAGTACAGTAACTCACACAGAACAAGCACATAACTGCCAGCCCTGAATTCTTGCCTGTACTTGTTTCAGCTGATTTAATCCTTCCAGCTCTAAGGAAGATTTCTCATACCATATGCCTTTATTTGTTGACCAGGGATTTAAACCCCTCAGCTAATCTGAGTCTGTTGTGAGGCTGCAGCTAGGCTGGGGAGGGGCTCTCTCCTGGAATAAAACATGATTACATGGGATATATGAACTTTCATGGTTCCCTGATCCACTGTGGCAGTGTCACTGTCAAGCTGTGAAGCTCATCCCTGGGGTGATGTGCCTGGGAGTTGTGATTCCCATACCTTGTCATACTGCAACAGCTGCACTTTCCTGGGAGTGAATCTGTCCTCAGGTTTCCCCCACAAAATGCAGTTCAGGGACCTAATTGCACTTAATGAGAAATACCAAGGAAACTTCTGCTAATAAGAGCTTCTCTGTCTACTTGCTTTAGAGTCTGAAGCACAATTTTGTCACGATGCTGTCCACACCAAGGTGTTTCCTACTTTCATTTCTCAGAAAAAAAACTCACAAATTTTGATATATTAATCTTCATGTGTTCAGCAGTAACCAGACTGTTGATTTATAATATCGAGGCAGACTATTGGCCTGCTTTAATTTTTTTTTTCTTTCCCCTGCTATGACAGCCTGGAATGCCATCTGCTGCTGGGATTCTTATCCCTTAAACTAAGTGTGTAATTCAAGTACACAATACAGTATTGTACTTCTGTTTTTTTTAAACTGCACAGCTGTTGGGTACAAAAGATAAACTCCAACAGTGTTGTTTCAAGTCTGTTATCTATTAAATATCAATGAAGCCACACATTGTTTTAGCACCATTATCAAAGACGAGGTTTTTCTCCAAATAATCAAATAAACAATCTGCAGCATCCAAGCCAAGGTGGGGAATTTCATTAGGCTGTTGGGTATATCTAATGTTCTCATTTATCAAACCTTACAGAGCAAAGATGTTCATTCACTTGAAATGGTACAGTCCTGTACCTAAAATAGAAATGCTAAGGAAAAATGTAAAATGATTCATACTAAAGAGGCAAATAGGGAGTACTGCAATATAAAGTCATGAACAAATTAAATAAGCAATGAGAAAAGAATATATTCCATCTTAAGTTGTTGTAATCAACTCTTGAGAGAGATTCTTAGTTGGCTGGAGGATTTGAGCAAATCACAGGCTCCTAATTTATACTTTAAGGAAACATTTTAAATGAGAATGACTTTTGAAATTGCAGATGTTTTGGTATAGGCGAAAAAAACCAAAAACCCAACAAAATATCAAATTAAACAACAACAAGAAAAGCTCTTTATTTTTGCTTTACACATGCCAGTCACTTTTAACCTGGAAAGGATTTGAAGATTTTCAGTACAATAAGAACCCAGTGGAAACACGTCACTATACGCTGTGTCATGTATAACACTTGGGCATATCTCATGCCTTGTCAGCATATCAGGAGTCAGACTACAGAAATAATATCTGAATAATTCTGTAAGAGAGTGTGAACCACAGAGAGCTGCATATTAATCTTCCCTACAAACAGATCTGACTCACTAGAAGAATCTGTACCCACAGCAGGGAGAAGAATGGGAGGTGTCTGGGAGAGGCAGCTCTGTTTAACAGCACTGATGGTTAGTTTACAAATTCTCACATCAGAAAATAAAGCTGCTGGGAGCTGCTCCTTTGCAACACCCAAAAACTTGAAGGGCTACTTAAATACTTTTTGCAGAATAATTTTGTAGTGCAGAATAATTAAGTATCTTTTCTCCCGAAGCAAGATTAAAAGCAGAAATGTATCTTGTGCCACATGCTCTAATCAATGCAATAAAGAATTTTGCTTTGCCTCAGGGGCAAAATACCTGATTTTTTTAAAAATTAAAATTTGGAAATTAGAGACACTCTCTTCACCATATCTTCCCCTTACATCAGGGGAGCTGTAGGATTCTCCTGAGGTGCAGATTTGAACTCTTTCAGGCTGAAGAAGCCATTGAATCCATCTTTGGCATCCTGGCACCTGAGCTACCATTTTAAAACTAGGACATTTCTACAGCTTCCTCCTTCAGATATATTTTTGTATGTAAATAACCCATGACTGCTTTTTCTGATGTAATTCACTCCTGACTGTTAAGTAACTCTGAGATGGCAGGAACATTTCTCCTTTTAGAAAGTAACCACAACTATTTTCCTCCTTTAACTACATGGAGACAGTTTTCAAAGCAAATGGAAACAAACATTTGATGCTGAAGAACAAATTCTCAGATGAGGGTATGTAGGCATCAATAGACAGCAACTTAAGTGGGTTTTGCAGGGTTTTGAGAATTGGACTCCTGGAGTTTGTTTCCTCAACTCTACTTAAGCTCCCTCTTAGGGACGTTAATTTGTATGGGAATCTGAGAGCCTAGAGTCCAGTTCTTCAACAGCATTTAGTCACCTGTTTAAATGAGAATTAGGTGCTGAAGAACCTTTAAAGATAAGAGCCTAAATGTTTGGTGCAATACGGAAAGCCATCTCTAGGGCAAGTAATTGAGTTCCCCTGGGGCTGCTGCTGTAACCGCACGATCTTCCCTCTCATTGTCCCTGTGCAGCTCTGGGGTAAACTCCCTCTGATGCCTCTGAGATCAGACAGCTCTAGATTTATAAGAGGTTATTACTGTTTGTACTACAAAAAAACCCAAAAAAACCCTCCTCCCCAAAAAATAACCAAAAAACTCCCAAAAAAACCCCCCCAACAACAACAACAACAAAAAGCCCAAACCCAAACACCAAACCAAAAAAAAAAAACAAAAAAAAAAAAAAAAAAAAACAAAAAAAAAAAAAACACAAACAAAAAAAACCCAATCAAAAAACCAAAAAGTTAAAAATAAAAGCCCCAACCAAAATATGGCACTTTGGGATGCTATTCATCTTTCCTTGAATTGAAAAAAAACATGGGGTGAAGACTGGTGTGTGTCTTTGAGTTTATGTCACAATTTTCAAGTCCTCTAGTTGGGTTAGGCGCTTATCTTTAACTGAATTTCAATGAGATTTTTACACCTAGCAGGAACTTGTAAGTTTATTCAAAAGCCCCAGTTCAAAATCTCAAAACGTAGCATCTGAGAATAAAACCTGATACAGGTCTGGGTGGTGGCACTGGGATGTTTTTGTACTGTAGTTGAGAAAAATCTATTAGAAATACTTAGAAAATCATGATTATAAATTTCATTTTAAAATGCCTGTGAACACTTGAATGTGCAGCTATGGTTGACCTCTTTTTTACAGTGCTGGGGTGTCCCAGTCCCATGCCATGAGAGGCAGTGGGAAACTTGTTGCTGATTTAGATGACAGAAGACTGAAAAAATCCCTTGTGAAGAGAAATAGATCTGTCTCATTAGAGAGCCAGGAATAGTGGCATTAACTCTTTGATGCTGCCTCTATTTCAATTTTGGCATGTCCACATGAGAACAGCATTGCTCCAGTGGTAGCAACCCAAAAGAGGAATGGCTTTGCATATGCTTCAGAGTAACTGGAAAAACTCCTTTTTTTGTTCTGGTTTGGAGGGTGTCTTTTGGTTTTATGTTGTTTTTTTGTTTGTTTGTTTGTTTGTTTGTTTGAAAGGTTTTGGTTGTTTGTTTGTTTTCTTCCTGTTGTTGTATTTTGGTTGGTTGGTTGGTTGGTTGGTTAAATAACCTCTCCCTGCAGGCAGCTGCACAGCAAAGCTAGCCACCAGAGCCATTTATAAAGTACAGGGTGCAATTCCTGACCCCAAGCCCTGCTCGCTGTTAGCCTCCAGGAGTGAATTTTGTGTTGGTGACAAGTGAGCATTGTTAATGGAAGTTCCATTTGTCCTCACTCTTCACCTTGGTCTCTTTGGCGGCCTGTGTAATTTCCTACACTCTGCACTGTGCCTCAGGGTCCTTATTTCTGGTGCTGTTTGGGCACTGGGATCTTTAGCAGGCTCCAGTTCTGCATCAGGGGTGGGAAGCCAAGCCCTGCTGAGCCATGCCTGGTGCAGCAGTGGGGAATGCAAGCAGGTTTGCCAATGAGGATGTGCTGTTTGGTTTCATGCTTCCATACCTGCTCCTGTGTTTCAGAGATGCTGATGAGATGCAGTGTGTGGGCATATTTTGGGGTCTGGAGCATGGTTTTGGGAGGGATATGACTCACTGCTGAAGTGAGGCTGCTTCAGGAAGGGAGGTGGGTGGAGATAATCCGAGAGGTTCTGACTTTAACAGCAGGTCAGGAATTAGGTGACTTACTAGGGAATGTCATTAGAGAACACCCAGGGAGTCTGGATATAATAAACAACAAAGCCTTAAGTCCAGAGGACCACATTAACACTCAACGTGTCTTTAAAAGTATTAAAGCCTAACAACACCACAGACTACTTTGTATTTTAGCTGTAAGATGTTCAGGAGTATTAGGTGTAAAGCCAGAACGAGAATCTGCCATGTGTTAAAGTTTATCTGACAGTGACATTCAACCACTCCTTCCTAGCCTGTTTGCCCTTAGATCTATCTCCCATATTGCAAGGACTAATTTTAAAGCAAATAAAATAATCATGGCTGTGAAGGCAAGACAGGATCATGGAGTTCAGTTTCTTTCTCAAGGGAAGCAAAAAATTAACAATATATAGTCTGCATAAGACAAAATAATAGATAACTATTGACTGAAACATCTTAATTCTTGAAGTTTAACATCTTTTACTGGAAAACTTACCTAGTGCTTTAAAACTTAAAAATATAAATTTTAAAAGAAAATTAAAATGGAAAGAATTTGGTTCACAGAATAATGAAATGAGATATTTTGACATTTATAGAAATTGCTTACACTTATAAAATGGAGTTCCTGTAAAGCTTGCTTGATTTGTGTAATGTTAAACTTTCCAGAGACATGAGTAGTCTGTCAGGGTGTTCCACTGAAATATCAGGCATTCATATTAAAAGTAGTAAATAACATATTTACAAACACCAGCATCTGAAACAAAGCACAAAAAAATATAATAATAGATGGCACCTAATGGTAGCTTTTTAGTCATTACACAAACTTACAGTCAGGTGTTGTTTAATGCTTTGTGATTTTTTGCCATTAGGTAAAAAATCAGTTTTATGAGCATCACAATAAACTTTTGTAAGGAAGCTAAACTTTTTTAATAACTGGTTGTAACTGCCACGAGGAGCTCATTCATCACAATCTAAACTACACTGTTCATCTTCACAATCATTGCAGTTTGGCTAGTCACAGGGTAGTCATTTAAATATAATGAGTCCTATCTAGGAAAGAAGCCGAGAAGAAAATCATTTTGTATTAAGGACTGGAAGGTTGTAATAAGAAAAGTAATAATCAGCTTTTCTTGCTAAATGAGGTTTCCAGGTTTGCAATGTGACTATTCTAGATTTTAAAACTTCTCAGGACAAAGCCTAGGGGTAGTTTGGGTAGTCTTTGGTGTCAGGCATGTGCTGGATGGCTGGACATCCCTTGTCTTGGGCCACTCTGTGACTGCTGACCTCAGCTCCTCAGTTCTGACTCTGATTATGCCATGCTGGTGAGTGCCCTTAGTGGATATGTGATGGTGACAGGTGACACCAGCTGGTGTGTGGTGCTGGCAGGTCACCCCAGTGGGTGTCTAGGCTGGCTAGGGCTGAGGCACAAGCCAGGGAAGCTGCAAGCTGCATGAGCCAATGTGCCTATGTGCCCCCCAAACAAAGGGATGGGTACAAAGCATCCCCTGAGCCCCCAGGGCCAGGCAGCAGGAATTCTCTGCTCTCTCTAGGTAATGTTTTCACACAAGGACCCTGGAAAACTGGGCACTCTCTCCTGTGTGGTAAAAAGTACAAAAAATTCAGAACTCGACTGCATCTGCCAAATCCTTGGTTTCTCATTGGCAGTAACTTGTGCCTTCTATGTAATGCTGTCTGCAGCAAAGCCTGTGCAGTCCCTTCGTGGCACTTCACTTGTTAATAATTTGAAGATATAGTCAAAATAATTTGAAATGATGGTGCAAGGCAGCTTTCCAGAGCAGAGAGGGTTATAAGCAATGAAAAACCTGTTTAGTGAGAAGTTACCACATCACTGAGCCTGATTTGTTTCATTTAAAACAGCTTTATGTACTTTCCCTCATCTGCAGCACCATTCCTGGAGAGTTTTCCTGGAGCTTCTGAAGGAATATTCTGGGTGCTTCCGTGCCTGTATCTTACAGAATGTTTCTTCAGAAAACTGAAAAAATTAATCATCTGTGTGATAGAAAATCAGCTATTTTGTTTGCATTGCCTCTGGGTGGCTATGGTCCATAAATAATTTTAATAAGCCAAAAAGAGGGAAGACAAGGTAGGAGTATTTATACATGTCTCTATGTTATATTCCATATCTATGCCTATAAGAGATAAAGGACCATAGTGCATTGGCTTTTTTGTATCTGTCCATGTTCAGTGATATCCCAGCTGAGGAAGAGAGCAGGTGAGGGAGGGAGGTGGTTTGGCTGGATGGATTTCATCTCAGTTTCATCTCAGCTGCCGTGCTCCTTGTGCCTTTGACTCTCAGAATAGCACTGGGGCCAGGCTGTGAATGACTAAATTTCTGGGGAGTACTGGAGATGCCAAGGTAACTAACGTCACTTCTGTCTGCCTCCTCCTTCCTATTCTTTGTGCTGGCAAGAGGCACGAGGCTCTTAGAAACAGGACTATTTAGTGCACGTTGATTCAGAGCTGCACTTCTTACAAAAGCCCCTGCAAATGACAAAAAATCATAGGATTTTTTTATTTTCCAAGTGTGGCTGCTAATGTATTGGTAACCATCTGAAAGGGATTAAGGTGCATTGTAGGTACCAACCCCTAAAATATACCAGTTCAGCATTTATTATTACTATTATTATTGTCATAATTATCATTATTATCATTATTATTATTATCATTATTATTATTTCTTATTTTTTTTAAAAAAAAGCTTTTTTACTCTATTCCTGGTCACAGCACTACCAACTCAAAGGCTGCTGGGATTATCCATCTTTCAATTTAACTGTGTCAGAATTCAGGGCCTACATTTGGTGCAATGGGAGGACGTTCTACTTAATTGAAAGCATTGCTGTTGTGATCCCTCGCCCTGTGAATTAGTCCTGGTCCCTGGGATAAAGGGAGGCACGTTAATTGTAAGCTGATTTAGTGGTTGTTTTCGGGCAACTGGATGGCACCGCTATTTACACTAAATGCGGTCAAGTATCCTCTTAATACAGACATGGATTACACACATTTAAGCACGAGACAACATAATCTGAAAGCACACTAAAATGTAGCAGAAATCCTGGCAAAAAATATCTAAACCAGCTGTTGTGCAGCTACAAATTGCTTCTGTGACCCCTCCTAAGAGTTTTAGCGAGATAAATGGAATGATGAAGAGCAAGGAAGGAAACACCCAACAGTACAAACCCTTAGAATAATGGCAGTGAGTGAAAAATTAAGATGGGGCAGAAAGGATCTCATGTATGAGTATTTCTTGCTAAACAAAAAGTATTTTTACAAAGCTTAATATGAGTGTAAATGCATACATTGTTTGCTGTCATCCAAAACCCTAAAAGTTTTTTCTGCTTGGCTCCCAAACTCTGTGATGAAATCAAATCATGCAAATTTCATATGCAGGGTGCAAATATTTTTATAGAGAATTTTTTTCTTTTTCATTTCTCTTATTGCCTCTGAAACATTGGTGGGTGTAATCACTCATATTCATTCTGATTTGCCATTTCTGTTGCTGCTTGTAAGAAAGTCTGATATCAATGTGTAACCAAATTATGTCTGGCAGGTAGAGGAACTCTAGGATTCAGCAAAGCTGGCCTCAAATCTAGTATGTTTTCATTTCAGTTTTATTCATATTCTGGAAAAAATGGCAAGTATCCTATATTGAACAGTTTGAGGATTTAAAAAGTATATATAGAAAAAAAAGTTTGCTAAAGATGATGTAATAGTCATGCTTAAAATTATGAGTATTTATGATCTGATTTCGATCTCATTCCAATTGAAATATTGCTAATATGGAAGAGAGGTTGTTTTGGGGCTTTTTACATAAAGCATGCTATTTTTGTTATTTGGTATTTGTTTTTGTCTCTCCTGTAGATTTGGTGGTGTCAGCTAGTTCAAAATACCTCTATGTGATGAACTGTGGGAGGGTTGTGCAATAAAAACCTTCTGTGACCAGACCCTCAGCCAAGAAAGAAAGGTTGCATTCTACACTTGGCACTGTTTTCATGAACTTAGTAATAACTCTGTCTAGGTACAAATATTTATATCATCAAAGGTCAAGCTTTTGGGTTCTATATGCATAATGAAGTCATTGTCAACAAGGAGGAGCCAGGAAACAGCTTTTCTTTTGCAGTCAAGTAAGACATGGGGCTTAAAATTTAAAAAACCCTAAAAATTAAACAACATGTAATGTAAAAATACATATTCATATTTTTATTAACAAGGGGCAAGAAAGGAAAGAAAATAACTCAAAAATAAGTTAACGGTAGGTTGTCTGGTTTTACTGAAATGAAAAAAAAAAAAATAAAGGTCACCTTCTACTATTAATTTCCAATATTCCTGTCAGTGTTATTAATTACAGTTATCAAATTTTTGCTTGGTTTTCTCTGGTTTTGTAAGTAGGTTTTTGGGTTTTTTCCTCATGAAAATAGAAAAAGTATTTTCCCCTTGCAGAAAGGGAAAAATAGGTTTTGAGGTAACTGGATCTTATTACCAAGAACAAATTTATGTGAAGGGATAGGTGTACTTCAGGTAAAGGAGAAAAGATGAAAAAAAAAAAAGTTTTCTTGTTATATATGAGACCTAAAACTGGTGTGTTTCAAAGACATTGCAGTGAGACTTGCTCTGTATCCCTCAGTCAGCACTTCCAGTCACTCTTGGCTTGACAGAGGTTGAGAGCAACTGTGACTTTTTCACCAATATGACCTGAAGAAAACTCTTAAATCATATTTGTGTTAGAAAACTTGGTTTATCTCCTAAAGACTTTGTTGAAATTAGTAGATTTTTTTCTTTTTAAATTTCAATTTTTAACTGTTTTCTCCTTTAAACAGAAAAGTGCTGAGTAGAGGATACATGCAATATTATACTTGGTTTAGAGAGAGCTGCCACAGTCCTTCAATTCACTTAGTTCTAGTAAAAGAATGGATACTGGCCAGAAGGAAAAAAAACCCCATTTTTATGCCATTGATGTATTTGTCTGTACTTTAGATGTTCTAAACAGTTAAAAAAATTAACAAGTAAATCCAAATAAACAATAGTCATGGCATGGACTGTAGGAATTAGAGAATTCCACAGTCCTAACCTTATAATGGAAAATATTTTATCTTTTCTAACTTTTGTCTGGGAATTCTGGCAACTATTTTATTTAGCCTGTTAAATATAAGCAGAATATCTTTTCAATATAGAGTGCTCTTTTCAATGAGTCAGCTGCTGGGTCTCCTACTGATTAAATACTTTAACCTCTTTACAAAAAAAATTTAACTTTATTAAGGAAAACTGTTTTCTACATTGTCATGCAGCACAGCGTTTATGCAAAACTTACCTGACATCTGATAGTTTAGATTTTAAAAAGCCTATTTCCTCTCTATTATGTTGTTTTCAAAAGTATTTGCCAACTGTCAGAATATTGTGAAGTCCACAAAATGAAATGAAATTGATGGAATGCTGACCATTTTTGATGACTTAATGTGCTTCTACCTATCCATAACTCAGGTTATGTGTGTTTTCAGTGATGTGTCACCAGCATGAAGAGGCATTGCTGGTGCCTTGAACCATGAGAAGAGGCCCTCACTGAGGAGTAGATGATGTAGCACTTAGTCAAGGAGAAAACAACATGGTTTTATTTAAGAGTAAATGAGGAAAAAAGAAAATCTTGCCTCAATAAATGGTAACTGTATGGAGATAGACAATGTGGCTTAGCTCCCATGGAGATTATGGGTATACAACATTTTTGTATGGGCCACCTGTAGTATTTGACACCTCAGAAAGCTCTGCTGTGTACAGAAATTGTGGTGTTCCCTATCAAGAGCTCTGGAGGTGTAGGTATTTTCCTGTCCCCCTCTTTCTGAGATGCAGAAGATGAAATCTTATTATCCCACACTCAAAGCCTCGGGGAGAGATTCCATTTTGAGAGAACCAACTCCTTCTAGTAACTCAATTTCCAACAAGATCCGTACAGGAGATAAATTGTCAGATAATCAGAGATGCTTCTTTTGTGGGATTCCGCGAGAAGAGTGGGCAAATAACCCTCTGGAAGATAAAGCTCCTATTACCAGCACAAAGTGTAAGTCCCTCTAAGCAAGGTTTTGCCTGCCTGAATGGCCGATACCATCTGGAAGCAGAAGATTGACAGGCTGGAAGGCAGTTAAAGATAATAACAGGGCACCTGAGAATCACTGAGGGAATTTATCACTGTCACAGTGTGTGCTAAGTAGCACACAGCAATGGTTTGCTGGTAGTTTTTTCTTTTTTTTTTTCCCCTCATAAGATTTAAGCCTCTGGACTGGTTTCACATGCAGTTGAAGCAAGAGAGCACAATGGGTATTTTCCTCATAGTGCTGTCCTACTGATTTCAAATACATCTCATTAGTGCAGTTTCATTTTACGTAGCTCGACAAATGCTGCTCACAAAAATTGCTATAATTGTCTAAACCACGTGGAGTAGAGATTATCATTTAAAATTTATGTATCCTTTGTAGTCAAACTTAATTCTGAAGCATTCTTGCTCTCCTCCAATACAGGCAGCATATTTTATTTCTAGTTGCTGTTCATTTTCTCTAAAGTAACTGCATTATTCGTATTTCCTATGTGGTAACATTCACATTAAAATTTATGTAAAGGAGGCAACAGAATGAAGCATGGTCACCCTCTCTTTATGTGAAAATATACAAAATATGAAGCATTGCAGGTGAAATCCACCCATATGCAAAAAGAAAAACCTGATTCATGATCTGTGTGTTCATTTAATCCCACCTCAGCTCTCAAAATAGAGTGTGGTGGGAGTTATGATACATGAAGTGGCAGATTGAAGCTATGGCTGTGAACAAATTGTGAACTCCATGCTGCCTGGTGAATCCTGTTTTGTTTCAGGTTGTTTCTTCTGTATCCTCACCTCAAGTTTAAGTATTGCCTTTATAACAGATTATAATACATTTTGTTGATTAAATTGTATTCTATTTAGTAAAAGCATTTGATACTTAGTGAAAAATATGTCTGAGAATGCAAGATAAAGTATTGAAGAGTCATAAATGCTAAGGCACTCCCCCTGTGGGCTACTTCTTTGTTTTATTAGGCCTATTGATGTGAAGAGTTTCTTGTGCTCTGAAACACAGCTAGAGAAAAAAATCTCAATAAATATACATTTCAGCCAAAACATGAAAACCAGCTGTCTTAAAGGAAACCAAATTTTCAAGGAAGGATATGCTTCCATAAATATATATTTTAAATTATTATTATTCTTCCCCCAAAGACAATGCCTGTTTACCCTGATCAACGTAAACCTTACAGCTGGGGCAAATAAAAGACTCCTGATGAAAGACTATGCTATTCAAATCCTTCCCCAATTTGTCTTCTGAAAGTATGTGCCTCTAGTGCATTTTAACTAAGAAAGGTTTTTTGGGTTAGTGACTCTTTGCTTGGAAAGTCTGGGGTTGCCATGAGCATTCCTTATGTCCATGAGGCTTGTATGGTGCCTAAGCCCTGCAAGGGATACACATCTCCTGCCCTTCATCACCATCTTAAATGCATTTTCTTCCTTCCTTCTGCCCTAATCTACCATCCTGTGTCTCTTCCCATTATTTGTCTATAGACCTTTTTTCCTGGAAACCTTTATGTGTGCACACCACAGACAGATATTTAATATAATTTGGCTGCTGTACTTCAGTATGTTACAGCTGAACAGAGATTTTAAAACAGAAGTTTTATGATTTGCCCTTATTTGAAGCAGCAGAAGGCATTCCTCACTCTGCAAACCCCTCAGCCTGGATGTGTCTTCCAAATTGCCTTTGCAACCTTAAATCTGTGACACGTCTAATTGAAATTAACCTGCTTATTGCTATCTATGGTGCGCTGATTTCAGTCTCATGCTCAGAATGAGCTGCCTGAATTGCCTTCATTTAACCTGTTTCTCCTCACATCTCACCTTGAAAAACCCTTCAGGTGCTAGAAAGTTTCAGTCTGAGGGTTTGTCCAACTAGTTAAATAAAAGCAAGGGGATCTAAAGGACAGCCAGGAGAAGTAGTGCTGGATTTTCACAGTATGGTAGCACTGGCTGTATTTTGTGACTCATTTCTTTGCCCTAAATAAATTAATTCCAGCCATAGTCTCTTGAAGTCCTTAACCAAGCAAGATCCCATACTGTTAAAGTCTTTCGGTCAGTTCTGTGTTATATATACAGAGCCTGATAGTTCTTGTTATTTGAAGATTTATGGGATAATTAAATCAGTTTTCTTCTTGACCTTGCCTGCCTTGTGCAGCTGCTTTTCAAGCTTGGAAGCAAAGGCCTTCACTAGACAAGAGAAAACTGGGTATTTCCACTTTCCTGTGAGCTCCATATGGTTTTCAATTAAGGGGAATATATAGGTAATGGCTGCCAATTGTATCAATTTGTGCAGAATTCCTGAGAAATGACAGCAGAACACAGGCCATCCCCTACAATGAAATTGGAGAGATGAAAATGAAGGGAGAGAATGTCCAGAAAACACTTAAAGTACCACCCTGACCACAAAGGAATAAAGCTCAGAAACCCAAACTGCTCTGAGGGGAGAGCACAGGCACTGAGACAGAATTGTATCAGAAACATGGGTATTCCTAAAATCTTCCTTTAACTAAAAATCAGGTTATCCTGATCCATGACTTTGATTATTCTAATTTTAATTTGCTCCAAAAAAAGAAAAATGTTGAAACATTTTAAACATCTCTTTTAAACCATCTTTCATTTCTGCATCCAGATCTCTTAGCCATCCAAAACATTTCCTTTGAGAAATTTATTTTTTAAATCTTTATTTTATTTATGTTTAATTATCATGAAATTAAGAAAAAAAAATTAACTTTATATCCCCTGGCCTAGTAAGCAGAATCACTCCATCAGAGGGAATTTAGCAGCCTTCTCTTAAAATGTTAGGATGACATTCATTTTCTTCATCACCCCCATCGATAGGATGCAGAGAAAAGTGGCACAACATTTACAGTCAGCAATCCATAGGCAGTTCCCAAAGCATCCGGGACACATCGTGCTCATCTCTGTGGGAGGTCTGGATCTCTCTCTGCCTGTCTCATCTCAGAGTTAAGCCAGCTCCCTGAAGTTCTGGGAGGATTGCTGGTTGTTTGTGGCACCATCAGGGTGAGCTGTAGTCATGAATGATGGCAGAACAAAGCTGGCAGCCTGTCCAAACTCAACTGTTGGTGTTTCCTGGGGAATGAGAGATCCCTGGAGAGCACAGGGATGGATCCCTGGCTAATAGGTGCCATGGAGGCCAGGAAGGTAGGCTTTTTCCTTGAGATAAGCTCATGAAAGGAAAGCCAACAAATGGCTGTTCAAAACAGTTGCTTGGACAAAATCCTCACCTTGGAACTCCTAGGGAGGGACACAGAAGTGGAAAATTGGTGCAAACCTAACCCACAGTGCCTTAGGCTGAAAGCTGAGGGAAGAGCAGCAGTGTGCCCTGTCCATGTGTCACACAGGGCATGGCCTGTGACACCTGGGTCAGCACTGCCCTGTGTCACTTGATGGTGGAGCCAGGTCTCCCTCCCTGCATGGAGGCTTCTGGCCATGTGGATCTGCTCAGAAGGTGGAAATGGGTTGCATGTTTCTTTCTGTCTCCCTGTTGATCCTGTGCCTGCTAGATGTAAAGTGGATTTGCATTCTTTAGTGTAATGTGGTTTAAAACATTGTTCTTACTTGCGAGCCTAAATGGCAGATTTTATCCACTTCTGTGCTTTGGTTTCTGCAGTACTTGGCTTGAAGAATGTAAATGAGCAAAAAGTGGCTGTGAAGGTTATCAACATCTTCCTCAGGCAAAGCAAGATCTTGGTGGTTTAAAATGCTTTTTTTGCTCCCAAGCATTATTTGTCTCAAGGAGAAATGTGCTATATTTATCTGTTACAGTTATCTTCTGTTTCATTTCTCTCAGTCATACCAATGATTGTCACATGCAAACAAAACATGTCTATTTATATGTTTACTCAAAAGTCATCCTTTTGTTATTTGTGTGCACAGTAAATATTTTGTTCAGGGTAGTTTGAATTTACTAGGAAGCAGTTAAGGAAGTAGGTGCCACTACCCTTCAATGGAAAACCAGGTGTGTGAATACTTACTATGCAGTTTGAAGAGACTTACATAGCCTTGAAACCCATAAATTAATGAAAAATATGAGTAAAACTCACTGCAAACATTATTAAAAAATGTTATCCAGCCAGCTCTATAAGCTACCAAGTAAAATGAAATTATAAAAGTAGAGTGATTACAGTAATTTATCACTTTAACTAGCATTTAAATATGAAAGTAGTATAGCTCCTAAGATTTACAAGTCACAGGTTTGCCCCTGCATATTTCAGGAAGGAATGCCTCCAATTTTTTAGTGAAAAATTTCCATTTCCTCCACTAATCAGTAATCACTCAATAATGTGAATGCAGAGGATGCAATCTATTGGTAGCCAGATGCTGTCACATTTCAGAGTATTGGATACAGTGCAGCATGTAGTCTAGCAAGCTATAAACTACTTGAGTTCAAGAAATGAACATAATTCACTACATCAGGCTATGGTTTGAAGTGCATGCCAAGGGTATGCCCTACAAATATTATCCCCTAGAAATGCAATGTGATGGCTTTTTATGTTAAGCTTACTAATTTTGAATGACTTAGTAATGATTTAAAAAAACAAACAGCTACCTGAAACTCAGACAAGAATAATCTATATGACTTCTTGTCATGATAAATTTTCTCTCTGCTGATAAATCATTTGTCCCCTGCTATAATTCATTTCAATCCACAATCTGCTTTTATTTATTAGTCAGAAGTTAAATGAATTTGTAATACCAAAAACCATATCTCCCTAGATGGCATATAAATCTTGATTTTTCTCCTTGGCTACAAAGGGGAAAGTTAAGAGTAATTCCATATGTGGCACATTTAAAACTGATGTAATTGTAGGAGGAATTAAACCTGTAATACATTTCTGAGACACCAGGTGCTGGAGAACTATGGATACAAGCACAATAATCATACATTCAAGACACATTGTGATTATTGATTACAACAAGTTATGAGGGGTCAAAACTTCTTGACTCTGTGCTTGGCTCTTTCACCAAGTCATTTCTGTGAACTTGGGCAAAATGTTTGTGTCTTTCTGCTTATCCAGCTGTAATATCTTCCTGCTGCAGGGGAGGTTCTGGAAGGTTCGGATGTAACATTGAGAGGGGTCTGACAGGTGAGGCCATCATCCTCTGTCCTGTGACATCAGGGCAGCCACACAACCACAGACCTCTGCCACGAGATGTCAAGGGTATGCCCATTTCCTCAGACAGAAACCTCTAAATCCTTAAATAGATTTCCAACATGCTGTCCTTGTTTTCCATGGGGATAGCCATGGAGGAATACCACCAAACACATGTGTAACATCACAGAACAACACAACACACTGACTCAGCCCAGGGTGACATACAGCATGTGGCATGTCTTCAGAGGAACCAGGTAAATGGTGCAGTCTGTTTGGCTAGTTTTCATTTTATGTGATGAATTCCATTTGTAGCTCCAGCATTGGCCTCCCCAAGATTCATTAGCTGGAGTAGAGCTGATTTTTAGGCAAGTATTTATAAGCCTGCAGTGTTTGCATTGCTGAAAACAGTGTCACGAAGCCAAGGGAGCCTACGTAAATTATTAAGCTAATGCATTCTTGCAGATAAAAAAAATAAATTGAATTGTTCCTTCCACTGAATTAAAAAATCTTTCATACACAAAATGCTATGAAGAAGTGCCTGCTGCTAAGAAAACATAAAACTTAGCCATAAGAATGCAACCTTAATCACTCTGCTTATTGCAGTTCAGATTAGAAAAGAGATTTTGCAGAGGAGACCAAAAGAGATGCTGCTCTTGCTGTCCTTCCTGCTAGCAAAATCATAGAAATGTAGAATTGATAAGGTTGGAAAAGACCTTTCAGATCATTAAGTCCAACTATCAACCTTGCACTGCCGCTATGTTCACCATTAAACTATGCCCTTAACTGCCATTTCCACAAGGTTTTTGAACACTTCCAGGGGTGGCAACCCTAGACATACCTAGGCAGCCTTTTCCCATATTTTAAAATGTTTTCTGTGGAAAAAAAAATTCCTAATGTCTAATCTAAAATTCCCCTGATGCAACTTGATGCCATTTTCTCTTGCTCTATCATTTGTTAACTGGAAGGACTCCTCACAGGCAAAGGCTGGAGATATGAGTGCTGGTGACAGATACAACCACATTGTTTCTAAATGGAGTAGTGGAGTCACCACCCCTGGAAGTGTTCAAAAAATGAGTAGAGGTGGCACTTTGTGAGGTGATTTAGTGGGCATGGTGCTACTTGTTTGAGGGCTGGACTTGATGTTCTTCTCGAACATCAGCAATGATCTCATGATTCTAAAATGAGGCCATGAAACCACGAATCCTGAGCTTCGGGAGGCTACAAGTACAGAAAATATCCCAGCAGAGGTCTTCACCCCAGAGCTCTGATGAGTCATTACAGGGTTTGGCATGATTTTCTGTAAGAAACTCATGCTGCTCGTGATGGTTTGCAGATACAAGGTCTTCTAGCACTCTTCAAGAGCACCAGAATAAAAGGAAAATGAATACACTCCTGAGCATGGAGAAGCTTTGCTTTTAAGAAAAAAACCCCAGCATTTAAAAGAAGTTAAGAATTGGGCACTGTAGGAGAAAATAGGAATTGCCCAAGAATGCAGAATGAAAGGTCAATAGTCAGTCTTAGCATGCAGAGAGAATTTTTTGGTGTGGGAATCTGACCTACCATGATCAGCAACATTTTCTTCCTCAGAAGAAATAATGGAGCAATGAACAGGAGGAGCAAGGAAAAAGAAGACTTAAAAAAAATAGCAGTGTCAATGGTAATGCATGGATGATTTTTTTTAAATAAACACAAATTATGTATAAATAGAAAAATAATATCATTTTTAAAATATAAATAAATCCTAGAGAAATAATTAAAAAGAAATTATCAGAAATAAGTTGTCTGATAAAGTTAAAATTAAGCTAGGGTTGTTTTGAGCAACTCAACCAAAATTAAACAGAAACATGGTGAAAAAATATGTGGATTAACAGTCTAAATGCCATTCAGTTTTAAACTGAAGTTGCCCACCCAAGTATTAGCCTCACATTTTCAGTTAAAATAAAGATTATTTTTTCATTATTTCACATTTTATCTCTTGCCCAAAGCCTTTTTTTAATTTATTTATATTAAGCAGAATCATGGTAACTACAAGCCAAAGGCAGTTCATAGGCCACATTTTAATAGAGATGTTTATATGCACAAATACTTGAAAACCTTTTCTTTTCACCCCAATGCTAGAATACTTCCCCTCCACACTAATTTTGTCCCCATTTATAGTCCATTTAAATAAAAGGGACTTGTCAAAAATTTGAGACCTGAAATTCTGGATCAGAACTTTATTCAATGTGCAAAATCCACAGCATAAAAAGGTTTCAGACCTTTTAGATATATTCCAAACAAATTTGACCTCACCATTATGAATTTATGGCTTACACTTTATTTCTTTCCCAGTTTAAAACTAAGCCCTATTGCATTCTGTGTCAGTTTTACTGTAAAAGAATTTAAAAAGCCATATTAACAAACACATTCATTCTGAAAAATTAAAACAAACTGAAAATAATAGTTTTCAACCTTAACATCCTCTAGCTAGTGTGAAATTTGATGGCTCAGTTTATGCATTTTGCCAATAGGTGGTGCTAATATTTTTACATTTAATGCTGTCTACAGCAGCACAGGCTGCTCTGACCATCATGAGAACAGAACAGTTTGCCTTTTTCAGCAGTGTTTCTCAGAGTAGAAATGATGTGTGGGTTTGTGATTACTTTAGTGGCAGCAAATAAGACCAGATGTAACAGACTGAGAAAACATGATCTCTTTCATTGGTAGACATAAAGATTTGAGAAGCAGCTATGTAGAAAAAAAAAAAAAAAAAAAAAAAAAAAAAAAAAAAAAAAAAAAAAAAAAAAAAAGCCTGTGCGTAATTTTGCTTGTATATATCCCATCTATGCTTTAACCATGAATTTTTCAGTCATATAGACGACCTTGTGTCACTGAAGACCTGATTCAACACACGTGAAAGACAGTGAGAGAAAGGTGAGCAAAATGAGTATAATTTGAGATTAATTTGTTTCATTTTAGCTTTGTTATCCAGCTGTGTATGATGCAAAGCTGCTAATTTTACATTATGAAATTTGGCATTTCATTCCACAATATTTGAAAAGCAGATATGTGGCTGAGCACTTTGTAACACAGGAACAGATGTTCCAGATGTTCAGCTCAGTGGCTTAATAAATAAAACTTTCTTACTGAGGCTCCTATTACTCAGCCTGTTCATTGGGTATTTCTTCAAAATCCAAAGTGTAATGTGTAGGTGTGGTGGCACTTGGGACTTGGGGCACTGAAAATCAAAAAGAGGTTTCAGATTGGAATGTTTGCACTCAAACCTGCTGCTCCTCTGCACTGGTTTTCTGCTGTGTGTCCCTCCAAATTTTTGGAAGTGTGGTGGAACGTTCTCTAATGAGGTTTGGTGAAGAGAGATGTGTCTCAGGCATAGACATGTATTCTGTGAAGTCTGCTTTTCAAGGATAGTGTGGCTCTGAGATTGCACTCATAACATCACAAAAGACAGATCGACAGCTCTTGACACCACAGACCTTTATTTATCTTCAAAATAGATACAGTGCAAGGACCAGGCAGAATTATTTATTATCGCTTCCCAGAAATCCATTGTGTATTTATTTGCTCCTTGTTGGCAAATCATTTCTTAACAGCCATCTGGAGAACTGCTGCTGGGATGGGAAGGGAATTTATTTTGAGTGTTCAATGAAACCATCAGGAAAACCTCAGCTGTGATGCAGACACCTCTCAGTCTGAGCTGTGCTTTTGGATTGAGATCTCAAACTCTGTTACACACTGTGAGAGAAATCAAGCAGGTCTCAGACCTTAACACTTTCCTACCCAACCTCCCAGCCCAGGTTTTAAACAATTGCATGACAGTGAAAAGTACCCTACTGATTCTGAGAATAAACAAAAAAAAAGAAGGAAAAAGGAAAAAGGAAAAAGGAAAAAGGAAAAAGGAAAAAGGAAAAAGGAAAAAGGAAAAAGGAAAAAGGAAAAAGGAAAAAGGGAAGGGAAGGGAAGGGAAGGGAAGGGAAGGGAAGGGAAGGGAAGGGAAGGGAAGGGAAGGGAAGGGAAGGGAAGGGAAGGGAAGGAAAGGAAAGGAAAGGAAAGGAAAGGAAAGGAAAGGAAAGGAAAGGAAAGGAAAGGAAAGGAAAGGAAAGGAAAGGAAAGGAAAGGAAAAGAAAAGAAAAGAAAAGAAAAGAAAAGAAAAGAAAAGAAAAGAAAAGAAAAGAAAAGAAAAGAAAAGAAAAGAAAAGAAAAGAAAAGAAAAGAAAAGAAAAGAAAAGAAAAGAAAAGAGAAAAAAGAGAGAAAAAAAGAGAAACATTACTTAGTTTTTAGCATATTATTTCTCGCTTGTTTTACTTGTTGTAGGTAAGCTATTAAATCAATAATTCATCTCTTTAGGCTGAGGAGAAATGCAGAAACACCAAAATGAAAGCAAAGGAAGGGTAAAGTAGGTACCAATGAACACATACTTGCTTTCTCTCTCTCTCTGTATGTGCACGTATGAAAACACATGTAACAAAAAATGTACAACATCAACTAAACAGTTCTAGCAAACATTGCTTGCAAATATCTCCACAAAATGTCTTTTTTTTTTTTTTTAATAAGTAGGTCCTTATGCTTTTGTTCATTTTGATATTGGTTGAAAACTATGCAACAGCCCAAGTCATGTAACTAATATAGATATTTCTTATGCTCATCGGAATTTAGGATGATCCAGGTGCTGAGGACAAGGGATAGAAAAGGAAATGAGGACTGATTCCATCCCCTCCTTCTTAGAACAAGATAAAAGTGAGATTCAATAAAGGCAAGTAATTGGTGAGGTAAAGAAATGATAACAAAGCATGTACAGTTGACAATAGAAGCCAGGAGTGTAAAATTAATATTCTGTCTTGGCCTATTATTCCTCTCTGGAGCTACTTTTAGATTATTCAAAATAACTTTTACTTTTAAATAATAGCTCCATGCAGAATTGCAATAGCCTTGTCCCACACAATGATGCTCCTGATTGAAGCACAATTAAACTTTTTTTTTTTTTTTAACTTTATGTCTGTGCATTTATCATACTTGAATGAAAAGAGGATCAATTAGAAAATATTTCTGGCAGACCAAATAATATTTCCTGAAAAGAAAAATAGCATGCACTGAGATGATTTCAGGTGACTTAAGCATGAAGCAGAAACATCTTTACTACAAAAACTTGAATACTGTTCAAAAGTCTTGCAAAATTTTCCATCCAACTGATTAATTAAAGAATGCAGGGACTATAAGTTTCCTAGAAAGAGTCATACTCATAGAGGCAACTCATAAATAATTCTTCAGGAAAGGCAAAACCAATAATTTTACAAAGATTTTGCAACTATAGCTGGTCAAATAAAGGTTGCAGAAATACATGAATAATGGGGGGGTGGACAGAAAGACTGATGAAAACATTGAAAACAGTGGCTGGAGTTACTGACGAGGATGAAATAAATAACCCATTTATTTATTATTTAGTGTTGAACACTTAGATAGGGATATTGTTCAGGCATATGCTTTTAGAAAAGACCCTTGATTTGGAACATAATGATATGACTTGCTGCTTTGTATGGGTTGCAAAATTTGATTTTCTGCTGTACAAGAAGCTGAGTTCAGAAATTATATTTGTTCTGTTGGAAGACTGGTAATTTAATGTGCCAACTAGTTATAGGTGAAACTAGTATGGAAGTTTGGAGATAACATTTTGATAATCCATTTTATGTAATCTGGCTTGAATGGATATAGTTTTGCCTTCAATAAGCATTTGGATTAGACGCTATCTCAAAAAAGCAAAGAGTCCAATTGGCTGCCTAATTCTTAAGTGTATAGAGCTGGTAAATAAAATTCATTTGCCCTGGGAAGATCTGACATACTGGTAAGGAAAAGTCTGGAGCAGTGGGTTTGCTGCATGTGCAGAAAGTGTGAGTGGAACCAAGACCTTGTCCCCCAGGTCAGGCAGTGCTCCACAGTGGGAGAATAAGTTCCTCCTTTCTCTTCCTTGGGTTTCTTTAGTGGTGTAACACCAAAATCTGACATTATGAAATGCAGGAAAGACAACTGTGCTGAAGAGGGGGAAGTTCTGACAGTAGGCTGATTGTAATTTTGCTTATGCCTGCAACGATGGCTGGTCAAAAAGAACAACTTGTGGTGTGTCTCCTGTCACCAGGAACACTGAGCAAAAGGCTGAACATTATCACTGACTGTCACTCCCCACAATACCCCTTGAAGGGCACAATGTAAATGTCACTGACTCCTTTTAAATCAACACAGCTTCTTGACTTCAGTGAAGTCAAACTGATTTAAGCCAGCTGATAATTTGGCTGGTTCTTAGAAGCAGGAGCTGTGAAATCTAATGCTTGGTGGGCTCAGTCCACCTAGCTATCAGAAATCAGCATTGACTTTATTGGGCAGCAGCCCTGGTGAGTTATTACTGAGTGTTTTGTCTTGCTGTGTGCTGGACAGCAATCAATAATGCTCCATGACATAGTCAGAAATCTTGCTGTTACCATAAAGATTAACCATTTTCCACTGCCTTACAGAACTCACAGAACTTTGGCTGTGTAGTGCCTTTTTTCACCTCTTAAATCACCTGCCCACTTGGGAGCAAGACAAGATCACTCATCTCTATGCTGGGGGTTGCTTCAGAAATATTGTAGTGTTGCACTTAAAATATGGAATTACTTTGATTATAAAGGATATTATCATATATGCACACATACATGGATATATGCTAGATAAACATTCCTTTTCCCTGCTAGAGAGTTTAATAATTACCAGATGAGAATGATACAGTATATTTTTTTTCATTAATAACATTCAAATAGCGTAGCACTGATTTAATGTTCTAAGATACCTTTTTGTTCTTTGCCTTTTCCTAGGCTGACAATACAAAGTAAAATAATTTCTTAAATCTTAAAGCCGCGTGAATTCTAATTTTAATTGTCTTCCATAGTTCTTAGAGGGAATGAAGATTTCATTTTATTGACTCTTATTGTTATTTTTATTGTTGACTCTTGAAACAGAAGATAGAAGCATGCTCCAGCTTTACCCAGGTGTACTTAGCTTTGACTTGTGAATTCAAACCCAGGATATTTTATAACAAAACATAAATATAAATAAGATAAAACATATATTTAATTTTGTTTTGGTGTATTTTTTATTCCATGTTTTTATTACTTTGTTCATTATGTGTTTTAAGACATGAATTCTGGATCTCTACACATACAAGGGTAATACTGGGGGAGTTCCTTAAAAATAGGCAGTAAAGTCTTTTGATATGTTTTGCTTCTAAATTTTTCAAGAGAACACAAAGAAGAATTGACTGTAAGAAGTTATTAATTCCTCTAAAGACTTCTGTTCTGAAAAAAGCTGGAGAGCCAGAATCATTATTTTATTCATGAGGAATAATCACTGTGTCATAGAGATAAGTTGGATTTTTATAAAAATCTCCGTGACCATAATGAAAGTTTTCAAACTGAAGAAAACAAAGAGGTACAAAAGTACAGTTCTAGGAGCTTCTGCAGCTCTATTTGCAGCTCACGTGCTTAGTAACTCAAAGAAAGTTATTAAGAAAGTTAAAATACATGCAGACATAGAGCTATGCATAAGCAATTTCCAAAGACTCTACAGCATTCAATTTTCTCCTTGATGCCTTCCTTTAATTTACCTTGCTGCTCTCTGCAAGAGTCTTCCTTTTCTCTCACATGCCTTGATGACACCCTCCACTAAACACTCAAGGTCTGGACACCCTTTATGACCAGTACCTAGGAAAAAATACTTCCCTCCTGTCCTCACCCTCCTTCAAAGAGTATCTTCAAACATTCAAACACATTTTGTTTACTTCAGCAGTGTAACTCTTGTCCTCCTAAAAGAGCTGGATTTTTTTTTTTATTTTTTTTTTTGCCTCTCAACTGTAGGCAAGTTCTGGAGAGGAAATTCCGTATGCAAACATAGATATAAAATAACTATTTTGTTTTACACATGTAGCCTGTAAACATAGCTATAGGCAAAGGACAATAGAGAATCACACCATTTATTTCCTTATCCTTTCTCTGGTAATGTTAGAGAGAGGTAAATATACCATTAATCTGGTTATTTTCCCTCCATCACTTATAACATTCATCCAAGCACCCTTATTCTTAGATATACAGTTATCAACAAAGGGCCATTCCAGGGGAAAAATGCAAATTCAACTAACTTTAACCCACCTAATTAATTAATGATTCTATAGTGGATCTAATCTCTCTCTCCCTGTGGCCTCAGCTCATTGGAGGCTCAGTCACACACATTTCCAGAAGGTGGATTATGTGATTTCAGCACGGTTCCACTTGGGTTGTTTGCCATCCCAGAGCCTGATGCAAGATTAACAACTCCCTGAAGTTAGAAATGGCAACTGGAGGAAAAACATAGGGCTGAAAGTGAATATTACTTAGTGACCTGTTGTTTCACTGGTTCTGTTTCTCCTGGAATGTGTGTGACACCTGTATGATGTTAATTGCATGTCAGCATATGCACACAACCACCCCAAATTGTTGATAATAGTCATAGAATAATAGAATGGTTTGGGTTGAAAGGGATCTTCCAACACTCCTGGCATTGGCAGGGAAATTTTCCACTAGACCAGGTGGCTCAGAATTCCATCCAGCCCAGCCTTGAACACTTCCAAAGAGGGAGCATTCACAGCTTCTCTACACAACATGTTCCAGTGTCTCACCACCCTCATAGGAAAGAATTTATTCCTGTTATCTAATCGAACCTTTCCCTCTTTCAGGTTAGAGCTATTCCCCTTTGTCCTATCTAAGATAGGATCTAAGAAAGCCTGAAGCAGATATGCTTGGTCTTACTGCTGCTGGCTGTTAATGCTCCCTGAGCCCACACCTTACATAAGAAAACTCTGATATTTCAGTTATTCAATACATTCTTTTGATCTTCCACTTTTTTCTGATATTTTAGATGTTTCTCCTGAATTTCATGTCTATAAGAGATGCTAAAATTTAAATGATTGGTGGGAGTCTTCAGTCAGGGATCTGAGTGCAGGCACTGAGAGCTTTAAAAAAATATCATCTCTCCTTCTCTGTGTACTGCTGGAAGAGTTCACTAGCTCCCAGGAGAATTTTTGAAGCTTGATTGACACTGTTTTGATTTTTGATCCTTACCAATTTAGTTCTTGCTGTCCTTATTGATACTGTCACACAGTCCCAGTGTTGCTCACATTTCTCAAATTACTTCACCGAGACCACAACCTTGGGAGTGGATTTCTGGTCAGTCAGCAGAGACCAGTTACATGTGATGGGATTGACCCCAGCCAGACCCAAACAGCTGAGACCAAAGGGAGATTATCAGAATCCTGTTGCTGAAACTCTGAATCCTCCAGCTCTCCTCTCTTGTATTTGATGCATTTAAAAAGAAATAAATACAATCCCCAGTAAGCGTTTTTTGATGTTGGGAAACGTCTGAGCTATTTACCAACTGCCTTTCTTGGCTGGCTTGGAAATCCTGATCTTCAGTCTGGACAGAGATTAGCTTTGTGTGTGCTGGTGGGGTTTTGGCTTTGTTTCTTTAGGTGATTTACCTCAGTTTTTCTTGGTTTTCTTTTGGTTTTGGGTTTTTTTGTTTGTTTGTTTTGAGGGGGTTGTTTTGGGGTTTTTTGGGGGAGAGGACGTGGGTTTGTGTTTTTTTTATTACTGGTGGTGGGTGTATTTTATTATTATTATTATTATTATTTGGTTCCTTTTTTTTTTGTTTGTTTTGTTATGTGAAGGTTTCCTTATTTGCACCTGGGGACTGTTGCCTCAGCCTGCAGTGCCCTCTGGTGGGAAACGAGCCGGGCTCCGTGTCCTAGGGGATGCTCCTCATCCCTGGGTTGTCAGCACAGGTCCCTGCGCCTGCTCTGGGCAGGAGGAGAGAGGCTGCAGGTCAATAAACAGCAGGAGGACCTGCTCACTCACAGCAGCTCAAAGAGAAGTTGATAAAACCGTCGGGAAATAAAATGGAATTTCCCTCTGAGTCTCAAGTAGCAAAAAGCATGATCAAAGTGACAGCCTCTACACCAAAAATCCTTAGAAGACACACTAAGGAATTTTTGTTGACGGTCTTTTCATTCCATCCTACCATATTTCTAATTATTGATGTGATTAATTAATGGCCTCCATAAATTACATTCCAAAATGATGATTTTTTAGTCTAAGCAGAGTCATGCCAGTGCATCTCAGCCTCCAGGACCTTTTCACACTCTGAGAAGTAAAGCATTATATTCCACAGTGTAAGGCTTACAAGCCATGAGCTGCTAAGAACAATACTAGAGATTATTCCTCTCCAAGAGGAACTCTGTGTTCTCAGTGGTAAAAGCATCTGCAAGCCACAGCTGCTTGTCAGTCATCCCACCCTCCTGCTCTCAACCCTGCACAACTTCTTGTTTGTATTCTGCCTTGTGATTTTAAGGTTTAGCAATTGGTTTTTATTTTCCGATATCTGTATCACATTAATCCCTACTGCAGGAGGAAATTCCCTCAAGGACAATTTTTTTTTTTTTCTGAAAGTTCTCTAATACAGAGCACAAAGAAATTTCAAGTACTCTAATGTATATGTGTCTCTTTTTTGTTGTTTAAGTTTTCTTCAGGCTTCTTGTGCAGGAATATTTATTCTTACTTGAAATAGTAAGCATTTCTCTGCCACAAATATTTAATTAAAAAGTCGATTTTTTAACAGAGAAGCACAAATACTACAAAAACAAGTACTGATTGTTTTCCTAATTTCTTTTCAGCTACAGGATAGTTTTGGAACAGTTCAAAATCTTTCTAATTTATAGATCACGGGTGGAAATACTTCTCTGTCAATACCAAACATTTTATAAATAATATGAATAAGGATTTCACTGGGAAGGCTTTCTTACTGCTGAAGAGAAGATATCTCTGAATTTTTTATATATATATTGCTGTTGCATTTGTTATATACAGGCTGTTTGGAGGGGCTGTTTTTCACACAGAGTAAAAGGGAGCAGGCGCTGAATCATCAGCCCATCACTAATGATTTTGGAGGCAGAAAGGTGTGTCTTCCACTAGGCTTTTTTTTTTTTCTTTCTTTTTTTTTTTTTTTTCCTATGAAAAAATTCAAAGGGAAAAACTTCATCCACACACAGGAAAGGAGTATTTTTTTATTGTTATATTGTTTGGCAACCTCAATGTCTTTTTTCCAAGCTCTAACAGGCACTACATTAACGCTGGGAAAGGGAGAATTGTTTATCTTTTGGCAGTCAGTAGCCTATCAAAAGCATGAAATTGCTATTTTGAAATGGCATTAAATAAAAAAACTTTTCATCTTGGTACATCCTTTAAAATATTCATCTTTTAAAGTTCCCTTTTCAGGCATGGATTATCTGTCTGTGCTTTAGCACCGAGACTTCCCCATCCTGGACTTTTTGGAGACAAAATGAAACATGTTTGAATAAAAGCAGAAGCAGTTTCCTCTGGCACTTAAGTTTTATCACTGCCAGCCACTGGCAGATATTAAGGTGTCAAGCATTCTAAAATAAATCTGAGGGAGATGTTAGCAGGCAGAGGAAGAGGTCACAGGTAGATGATAAAGCAATGGTGGCAGGCTGAGCAGGGGAAAACATGCCTGACCAGCTGCTTGGGAATTGCCTCCTCCTCTGTGCTCTGTCCAAGTCTGACTGGTGTGTATGTTCCTCTGGAAAAAAATTTACCTTAAAAATAAATGATTGATTTATTGATACAGCTACAAATTCAAAGCTATTCTAAGTATTATTAAACAACGTGTATTTTCTGTGATATTAAGAGATGACTCTATCATCTAGAATATCTTCAGAAATAATGAAACCTATTTCTTCACATTCTTGTCATTTATATTAAAGGTTATTTTTCACAAAATTTGGCAGGTCTGTGAGCAGTTCCCCTGTCTTTGTGTGGCAAGCTTTTGGGAGGGGTGTCTTCTGTGAGATACTGCCAGAAGCTCCCCTCACATCCAAAGCAGTTAACAGGTGTAAGTAGAAAATTCGGGAATGAAGCAAAGCCCAGGAAGAAGGGAGGGATGGGAGAAAGCTGGTTTAAGATTCAATTTTCTCACTATGCTACTCTGATTTGATTGGTAATGAATTAAACTATTTTCCCCCAAATGAGTCTGTTTTTCCCATGACGGGAATTGGTAATGGATTTCTCCCTATCCTTATCTCAGCCCACGAGCCTGTTATATTTTCTTCCTGCTGTCCAGCTCAGGAGAGGAGTGACAGAGTGGATTTGGTGGATACTCAACATCCAGACAGGGTCAACTCACCACATGATCCCTGGACAGATCTCTGCTGCTGCAGTATCATCCCCACGGCAATTGCATTTATTTAATCTTAATGTGATTTTTTTTGTTATTCATTTAAATTTGGAAGACTGTTCAGGTCAGCTCACAAAGTGTGCCAGGATCACTAAAAACCTCATTGTCTCTAATCATATTGACTCTTTTTTTCCTTCTTCTTTTTCATTTTCTTTCTTCTGTGAAAAAATGCTTTTAGATACTAATGTCAGAGCTGCCACTGGACCAAACGAGAAGCCTGATCATTTGCTTTCTCTGCAAAGCTTCTGAGAGCTCTCTGTGACACCAAAAAAAAAGGGGGAGAAATCATCTCATCTCCATTTCCAAGAGCTGCTAATTACACACAGCATATTAAATCAAGTTCACTTGGGAAAGACTTCCCTAATTAATTAATTTAATTAGCAATAAGGCAGTAGAGGGAGATATGATTATCAAGAGATATGATTATCATACCTTTGGGACACCGGATTGCAAAGCTTTGCTTCATCTTTTCCATGACTGTGGTTTACCACTCCCATGTGGTTTTGATAAATAACCTATAGATTCTATTGAACAGCATTACACTTGGGTAGTGAGCTTACTCTGAAAACTTCCCTTAGAACAAAGCAGCTGTAATCAGAAATTAAACAAGTGATTTGTAGTCTGCTTGAGTGTAATAACTGGGGGAAATAGTGTGATAGAATATGGTCTCTTATAAGTTGTGCTGCTGCAGAATAGACACAGATGGATACCAGGAATAAAAAAAAAATTGAGAAAATACCTTTCTGTTTTTGGCATTTTTCCTGACACATTACTTTTACTGGTAACATGCAAAACAAACAACTTCAAATTAATTATTTAAGTCAATAGTTTCTGACAGCTTTTCTATTAGATGACCACATTCCTTACAAGTTTGAAACACAAAGGAAATCTTCGCTCAGTAGTGCTCTTTTCATGCGGGGTTTGAAAGTTTTTGTGCTGCATCTTTTCCAGACTCTGCGTGGGCTGAGGAAAAGCCAGGATGGTGTTATGCCTCTGCACAAATCCCAGGTTTGCATCAGTTTATTTTGCAGTGTGATACATCCATCTACTGAAGAGCCACAGCAGTACAGTGCCTTTAAAACTGCTCAGCATAATTCCTCCATAGGAGGGTTGCATTCTTATATTAGGTGCTCAAGAATTATCAAATCTGGTGAAATCTTAGCATAGAGAAGCACATCTCTTAAGAAAGACTTAAGGTAACTGCATGAGGTGTCCCTGCCCACAACAGAGTGTTTGGAACGAGATCTTTCAGGTCTCTTCCATCCCAAACCATTCTGTGACTTAACATGAACAAAGGAAGCAATATATTTGGCTGTGCTTAAAATCAGCCAGTTTTGTCTTACTTTTGTTGTGTTTTGTTTTGTTTTGGTTTGGTTTTTTTTTCTGCTTTACTGAAAGTTTTTTCCTTTATAGGTTGAATAATCTATGAGCTGAAGTAAATTCTTTCATTCAGCACTTAAATATTTTATATTCACCAAAATCAGGTCAAATTTCCCAACAGGAATTATTACAGAACACAGGAACTTTCTTACCCACCTCATTCAGCACTCCCCCTAAACCAGAATTGTTCCTCTGCTCTCTTTCTATGTTTTTATATGAGAGATGGCAGAAAGTTTCACCCTTCAGTGAAGCAACTGTGCCACCTCACATCCACAGACAGTGGAACTCTCCTCTCACTACAACCCAAAACCTGTAGTGCCACTTGCTCCTTCCCTCTCTGGTCCACTTGCTTTTCTCTCCCTCTGCTTTTTGCACTGACAAAGTCCCTTCTTTCTTCCATTGCAGGAACCCTATTGTTGTAACAATAAGAGAGATTGTGTCTTGCCCAGAGGAGGTCCACGACCTCCTCCTCCTCCTATGCTCCCAGCAGTTTGTGTGAGAGCCATCCCCAGCACAGAAGAGCTGTGCAAGAAGGGTGGGATACCTAAACTAATACATTCTGCCTCTCATCCTTTCTGTTCTTCTCTCCTACTCCAGTTTTCTTTGTGTTTTTAAGTCTTTCAGGCTTCATGATTTTCAAGACCCTATGCTAACACTTGATCTCTATGTTATGCTTCTGGAGAAATCCAACTTCAAGTTCCAACTGCTTTCTGAGAGGTTGGGAAATATAGATTTCACCTCAGTCACACCTCCATCCTTTCCTGCTTGCCAAGTGAAGATGTAAAGGAGTGCTGCAAGCCTTAAGGAATAGTCATGCTGATGTCAATTCCTGGCCTCTTTTGCACAAGAAGCATGAGGAAAAGGAAGTGAAAAACAGCCATAAAACAGGGGAAAAAAACAAACAAATGAACTATAACTCATTAACTGTATTAACAGAGGTCAACTAAATCAACAAGATGTCAGCAGAGTAGTTCTTCTTGTGTGCTTTAGTTAAATCAAATGATCCTCAAAAGTGACATCAGCACAACAAAAAGTGAAATTTACTGCTTGTCATTTAATAATTCAGCTCTCATATTGTCAGTTAAAGGATTTAGGAGTCATCCACACCCTGCCTTTAGATCTAATGAGTTGCATCTACTCTGTCCTATTTGCCCTGTTGGCCTAAACAGAAAGGAGGCGACATGAGGAAAATCAGCTTCTAACTTTGAGACCTACCTTTTTTCTTAGAGCATAATATTCTCTTATTATTGAGTCCCAAGTGAGATTCAATAATGTAGAGCCCACAGGAAGAGATCAGGCATCTCCTGAGGATTTCTGACTCCGGCAGGAACAATGCTAAAATATTACTGTAATTTTGAAAACTGTCATGACTTCTTGCTCCAAATAAAACTTTTACGTGTCACCCCTTTACTCCCACTTTTATTTCAAGTGCCCCAGATGATAGCTGGAAGTGTGTTCCTGCAGTACTTCAAAGAGGCAGAAGGTGCTGAAAATGACATCCAGGCACCATGAAATTACAGTCTTCAGAGCCTATCAGCACAAAGATAATTACATATAATTTCTCCCTCTAGTTACAGCTTTGGTGATGCCAAAGAGGTGTCAGGCTTGGCATAATACATTTTGTGATTTATGCTATTTTCCTGTAGTATTTTGACCTTTTTAATATGCTGCATTTTGGTGGGATGGACATTCCAGTCTTCCTGCTAAGAGTAAATTATCAAAGAACGCAAGTGGCACAGAAATGTTTCCAAATGAGTAGTTTTATGTGTGAATATGGGTTGAGGAGAGGGAGAAAGGTGAACTTGGTTCAATTGTATTGGACCCCTCATACTGCTGGCTATCTCCTCATAAGTGGTATTTTTAGCTACAGACTCCTGAGGTCCTGCTGGTTTATCCTGGTGTAGGAATGATGTTCTACAAGATGTCCCGTGGAGCTCTTGGGTGGGATAATGGAATATTTAACCCAAAAGCAGTGCAGGCAAGAATGCAATGTGTCTTGGGTTCTGAATGGAGCCAATTCTTGACACTGGCCTGTTCTCCACCCTGAGAGAACATTTCTTTGGAATATCTGTGAGAGACTGGACAGACAGATGACTCAAGACATTTTGGGGTGCATGTGTGAGGGGGAAGGGACAGGTTGGGCCTTGCCCAGGTGAGGCAGTGTCCTGCCCTGTGTACCCCACCCCAGAGCTGCATCCCAGCCTGGTAGTGCCTGCCCATCCCTGGCACAGCAGAGGCAATTGCTCCACACCCACCTCTGGAGCCCCTGACCAGCTCCTGAGTGGCCAAATGACCCCAAATCCCACCTGGGGAAAAGGCCCAGGAAGGCCAAGGGGTTTTTAGAGGCTGAGCATGAACCAAGTATGCATCTGGACCCTACTTCCTCTTGGAATTTCTATCAGCTGAACACTGCTGGAAACCAGGAGTTGGTAGCTTTATGTGTGCTTTTCTACATCTTTTCTGTATTTCTCCTTCTTCTAATTCACTCTTCTTGGCATTTTAGACTTACTTTAAATTGAACAGGCTTAGAGTGGAGTTGTGGAGTTGAATAGGCTAAATTAATGCTTTGGGAAGTTTCATGTTGATTGGATTCTGCTCTAAACCTGACCTGAACTAGCCAAAGGGATATTCCATACCCTAGAGCATCATGCCCAGAACAAAAACCAGGCAGGTTGCCTGAAAGGCAGGGCTGGGCTGAGCATCAATCAGTGGGTGGTGAGTGATTGTATTGTGTATCACTTGTCTGTTTTGGATTTTATTTCTCTCTCTCATTCTCCTATTTTTTTAAGATAATTATAGTAATAATAATAACAATAATATTATTAATATTTTAAAAATACTGTCGTTTATTTTACTTCTCAGCCTGTTCTTATCTCATTCCATGAGTTTTATCTTTTTCTTATTCCCCATTTCATGGAGGGGATTGAATGAACAGCTGGGGGGTGCTTTGTTGCTGGCTGGGTTTAAACCACAACAGAAAGGTATGATAGCTGCAAAAGCAGGATGTTTCAAGACAGTAATCATTAGGGAGAGATATATTTCATCCAGCCTATTTGCCAGATTTTCACTGCCCATCCAAGACACCTGTTCAGATCCCCAGCTCATCTGCTGAAGCCTGATTCAACTGACTTTAGATGGACATGTGCCCAGTGGGAATGGAGCTCTTCAGTTGTGTACCACAGGCCCTCCAGGAATCCAGCTCAAGTGCTGTGAATACACATCTTGCAGCAGGGATGTCTCCAGGGCTCCACAGAACATGCCTTGCAGTGCTGGAATTCTCTGCAGTGCCTGTCTGGAGGCGTGCTGTGCAGCTGTCTGATCTGATGAGAGGAGCAGGCAGGATGAGCACAAAACAGCTCACATGTACTAATTGCACCACAGCTATTAGTGGGCAACTGCTGGCAAGCTCTTACAAACTGCTGCTTCAACATACTGGAGTTCTGTGCCTCCCTGATAACAGCATTTTCCTACACATAGGTCAGGTACAGTCCATGCTGGCCTGACAGGTTGTGGGGGGTCTTGAAAGGACACAGGTTGGGACTGGGAGTGATGGGGGTGAGTTAGCACAATCCATGTCCTGCTTATGGATTTTTAAATACCTGTTTGTGTGCCCTTGTCTCAGGTATAAGATGTACCTGCCTAAATGCTGTTTAGTTACAACTTCCATTGCTGTGCAGGTCTCATGCCTAAAAAATGGAAATACCAAAATTAATCCGAAACCTGTATGCCACAGTACAATCTGTTCAACAGGGTAGGTGAAGAATGTTTACTGGGTTTTTTTACAGTGTTGCAGATACACAGTCTAAGTTAAGTTTAGATTCTTTAAAAGGGATGGAAATTTGTCACAGATGCTTCACAATTTTTTTTAATTAGCTATTGAATTTTTCTTAGTCTGTTTTTTTCAGTTCTGGTTCTAGTTCTGGTTCGTTTCCTTGTGAATAACTCCTTAAAAAAGACTCTAAAATCAAAAGTACTAAAAATTTCACTTATGAGACTTTCCTAATGAGAGTTGGGTGGTAGGGGTAGTTCAGATCTTCACTGTTGCATATTTAATGCTGTTCATGTTTCTTAACTATCTATTTGAATATGAATTCGTGTTATAATATTAACACATTAAAGGTCTGCATCAATCATATTGAAAAGCTAGCAAAAATGAAATATAACATCTTGAATTGAGTTTGCATAGCCAAGCTTTGATAGTGAGGAGTTACAGGGGTTTCTCCTGTGAGAAGCTGCTGGAAACTTCCTCCATGTCCAGGAGAGGCAATCCCTGGGGGCTCCAAACAGATGTGCCACTGGCCAAGGCTGGGCCAATTTAACAATGGTGATAATGCCTCTGTGAGAACAGATTTAAGAAAAAAAACTTTTTCTCAGTTGTAATTGCAGCCAGATAAGACCTAGGTGAGAATACATGAGAGGAAGAGCCCTGCAGACACAGAGGTCAGTGCAGGAGAGGCAGAAGGTGCTGCAGGTACCAGAGCTGGGATTCCCCTGCAGGCTGTGGTGCAGCCCATGGTGAGGTAGCTGTGTCCCTGCAGCCCATGGAGATCCACAGGGATGCAGAGATCCACCTGCAGCCCCTGGAGGAGCCCCACACTGGAGCAGGTGGATGCCTGGAGCAGGTGGATGCTCTGGGAGGCCCATGGAGAGAGAAGTCCCCACTGGAGCAGCCTGTCCTTGAAGGACTGCACCCCTTGGAAGAGTGACTCACACTGCAGCAGCTTGAGGGGGAATGCTGCCTGTGGGATGGACTCATGCTGCAGCAGTTCACAGGGATCTGCTGCTTGTGAGATGGACTCAGGTCAGGGAAGTCCATGGAGAAATCTCCCCCACAGGAGGGACCCCATGGTGCATCAGAGGAACAACTTCTCTTCTTGAGCAGCAGGAGAAACAACCTGTGATGAACTGACCGTTGCCCCCATTCCCTGTCTCCCTGCACCGCTGGGGAGGAGGGAGAGTTGGGAAGGAGGTAAAGTGCTTTTAAGGGGTTTTATTTTACTTGTCATTATCCTGCTCTGAGTTTGTTCACAATAAATTCACTTTAAATATCTCTCATTAGAGCCTGTTTTGCCCATGATGGTGTTTGATGAGTGATCTTTCCCAGTCTTTAACTCATGAACTCATTGTTATATTTTCTCTCCCCTGTCCAGCTGCAGCGGGGAGTGAGAGAGTGGCTTTGGTGGGTGCCTGGAATCCAGCCAGTGTCAACACACTACACACACTATCCCAGTTTGTAAAGAATAATGTCTTCCAAGAAGAAACAGATTACATTTTTATACAAACAAAAGTACAGATTTAAGTAATTTACAAAGGTATTTGAGACACTGTCAGAAAATTTCAGACATTTAATGAATTCCTTGTAGCATAATCTCTCAAATGCTTTGCATTGCAGCTATCTGAAAATATTTCATAGCTTTTCAGCTTACTTGTAGGAAATTTATTATCTACCTGTAATTTAATACTAGTTTGAAAAAGAAGAAATGCAGCAAGAAAAAAGTTTAAGACAGTAATTTTCTTTATCACCTTTAATTTTCTCTGGATATTATTATAAGCACTTTTATCTGAAGTGAAATCTTCAGCCAAGCATTTTGAACCTCTTACAGAATGTAATTTAGGTCAGTTCTGTGATTTGGTTCATTAAATGATATTCGTATCATTTTGTCAACCAGACTGTTTAGGTTTGTGTTTCCTGGGCAGAAAACAAGTTACTGGTTGAAGACCACAAATCTGTGTAGAATGAGGATTTTGAATTGTTATGTTATATTTTCATGTGAATATAGAGCACAGGGCAGGAGAAGCTGCAGATTTGTGTGTGATTTGAAAAGATCTTTGAGTTTAATTTTGCCCATGCACTCAGTGCACCTTCTGGCATCTGACATACCTGACAGGCTGATACAAATTTGGAGTTACACAGGTGCTTGGAGACCCTGGGAGTCATATCTTAAAGATGGTGTCATTATTTGAAGTTTGAATAAAGCTGGAATGGAAATAAATTTATTAGCCTTTCAGGTCTCTATGAATGTTTTAAATTTATCGTTATAGAATTCTGTGCAAAGGGGTTTATTTCAGGTTAGTTTCATCCTTGATATGCCAAGATATAAAACTGAAGCCCAAGAGGCTGGTGCATCCACCTTGGGTCTATCTTGGATGTAGCCATGGCTGGGATCTTGCACTGCCCAAGGTGTGTCCTTTGAAGGCCTTTTAATAAATACCTACTTTATTCCTTTAACTGTGTCTCTGTTCCAGTTCTCCAGTAAGAACTGGGTTTATCATATCTTTTGTGGGAAGCACAATCTTGCATAACAACACCCAAGTGTTACTTAAGAGCATAAAGAGAAATTCTAGCCTTGGACTTCATGTAAACTCTCTGCTCTGCAGAAAATCTCTTCTGAATGATGCAAATCACACAGTTGGTGTTTGATTTCTCCCAAGAAAGTTCTGCAACACCGAAGAGTTGCCAGCCTGGTTGACTTGTGCTGGCTTGTTTGTCACTCCTTTTTTGTGGCTTTCTAAAAGTCAAGCACCAGACTGCTTGCCAACCCTTGTGCTGGAAGAGGTTGGAGTGACTGGAAAAGAATTTCAAGTTGCACACAGAATATTTAATACTTTCTAGCTGTAAGAATTTCGACCCCAAACACTCCACATTGAGCAGCTTTAATTCACCCAACAACTGCAGTAATTGAGCAAGGCGACCATGTTTATTCCACACTGAAAACAAAATTTCCTTTATTGTAAGAAAATCTGTGATGAACTTTGAATGGCTGCTTTGATTGCATCTTTATTGAGTCTCATAGCTTTCCAAAACTTTTATTGCAATCCTAGAAGCTATTGCATTTAAAACTTTAGGAAAACTACTTCAGAGAAATTTTTGAATGCAAGCTGACAAATAAGTATTTTGAACACCTGAATTTAAAAAAATAACATTTTTCTCACAGTTTCTTCAGGAATCTTTAATAAGTTATTTCGGTTTACTGAGTTCTTGCAGAAGTTTTCACATTCTAGGAAAGGCTTTCTTGTTCTCATTAGGAAATATTTTGAGCAAAGGCAGGATGCCTGCCATAGATGTCTGTATGTGTGATTTATGTGTCTGTTTTCAGGAAGATGTAAGCTACTCAAAACTGAGTTAAAATGAAAACATATAATTTTTCATATAAATTAAATTTCTGATTCAGTGTACAATATGGCCCTAATTCTGCCTCCAGATGTTGATGTCAGCAGAATTAGAACATAAACTTCATAAATGGGTCTGTGAGGAAGGCAAAATGACTAGCTATCTACTTGAAATTCTTTTAGATTTTAAACTTTGGAGCTGCCTTAATGATTACTTTTTCCCCCCCTGGAAATCCATCTACGCTCCTATGTGAAAAATAAGGATATGTGTGATTTGCTGCTCTTCACTACTTTGCACCACCTGTCACAAGCACTTTCTTCCTATTTTAAAATAATGTAGGTTTATCTGTATTTTGCTTTATTTTATGCTAATAAGTGGGGCTGTCATTAATTACCATTTTACTCACTATAGATATTTCTGGTAATGGCATGTTTTCTTTGCTGTCATATACTCTTAGAGGAAAAATACCAATTCATAAATACTCAGTCTTCTGAATTAATTTCCATCATAAAAGCATCAGTGGTTTAGTTATTTACAGTGCTGGTAATATAATTACAGATCCTACTCATAAAAAAAATAAATGCCAGAAATATTTATCATTAGCAGAGTGCTTATGCTGTCATAGCCATGCTTTGGATCTGTGAAGAAACACTCAACATGAGAAAGCTGCAAACTAAAACAAGAAGAAATTATGCAGGAAATGGAGGAGGTTGAAACAGTAGGCTTCAGTTTCCACTAGAAATCGACATGAATTGGGCAAAACATCCTAAATCTCTAGAAATGCCATCCCTTAGAGGATTCAATCTGTTGAACTGCGCCCTCGTGATCCAAGGATGATTGTAAAAGTCGTACCCACTCTACATGCTAAAATCTGCCTCAAGGGGCTCTCAGCATAATCTAACCTCTTCTCTTTCATTTTTGCAGAAAGATCAAGTGTGTCACAGATACACTAGATATTTCCTACCAATTCAACAAACTACCCAAGGCTGCCTGAGAATCTTAAAAAGGTCTTTCTGTCCAACAAATTACACCAGAGCCCTTCGATGCACAACCGTTGAAATTTAATATTCAAGCAGTTATGCAATTTTTATTCTAAGAAAAAATCACATACCTACAAGCCTTGGATGAGGTCAAATCTCAGCAGCATCAGAAGGGAGTTCTGGAGGTCAGGAATGGCTGAAGTGAAGGGGGGACACAGCTCCCTGTGGCGAATTTGTTGTCTAGTACCACAGAAAGGACTCTATCTCCTGGTTCAGTGCAGAAGTTCAGAGACAGCAGTTACATATAAAATACATGAACTCTTACCCATAAGAAATGATCACCTATGTAGAAAAATGCCTTCCCAAGAAGCAGGGGGGCATTGCTTAAGGCATTCTAGCCTGGAGAAGATGTCTCCATCCCTACCCCACACCCTCTGTTACTTACAGAGGTCCACTCATGCTGCTGAGTTATTCAAGCTGGTGCCAGGGAAAAAATTGAGGTCTTGCAGTGACTGTAGCCAGCAGAGGGGTGACTCTTGTCTTCCTGTTATTCTGAGTGTGAATCCAAACACATACAAAGGCTCTGCTTTTCAGTGGCATTCCTTTTTATTTCTCATCAGTGTGTATAAGTGTGTGTACATGCACACACATACCTGCACCAAGTCAAGCCAGAGTAAAAGAAATGAAGGAAATCTGTGCATGCACAAAAGTTGTAGGAACATTTTCTCCAAGGTTTTAATTATAATATCAAGTGTGTTTGTAACAGTGATAAGAAGGGGTCTCATTTTAAAGAACAGAGTTCACAGCTCAAGCTTTTAAAGTCACAGGGGAATGACTGCTGAGCCAAAGCCGCTAATTATTAAACATTCATCCTGCCTCCTGCCCACAAAGAGAATATCTGATGGCTTAGTTCGCTGGTTAATGCACAATGGCAAGGGCATCAACCTCCAGACGCCTGCCTGCTTGTTTCTTGAAAACCTTAGTCTTGAAGCAAAGGTCCTGTGAATTCTTCAGAAAGTCAGGAGGAAGTGTGAGATTTGGGAGATGGAATAGATGGCTTTGGGATGAGGGCCAGCTTGGATGGCACCTAGTAGCAAAGGGAGGAGACCCATGTAGAAGAGATATGCAAGGCAAGGTGTCAGATATAGTTAGTGTTCTACAAGCCTGTTCACTGCATCCCAAAATTTATGTTGCCATCCATCTAAATCTGATGATTCACTCACTTATGACCAAGTGAGTTGGATGTTTGTTTACAAGCAGGAAGTTATTAATAGTGTTAAGACATTACTGATGCTATAATAATTTAGATGAGTAAGAATATTTAGAATCTCGACAGTCTGTTTTTTTGTTTTCCTATAAAACTATTGTTTTTATGCAGAACAAACATAATTTTTCATGCCTAAACTTCATGAGAATTTGTGGTTTTTTTCTTGAAATATTTAGTTGGATTACCACATGCATTCATTGAACAAATATTTTATATTTATATCTGTTTTTAACAGGTCAGTCTAGAAAAAATGCTGAAGACAGAAAAAAACATACTGCATGAATATTTGCTGGCAGTTTAGGTATTGTTGTTTTTCTATGAAGAAAAAATATAGACTCCACTGAAAAATCAGAGGGCAGTCAGCAAGTTGATAACTGTTAAATCTTAACTTTTTTGGGGGATGTTACTCTCCACTGTGAAAGTGTGAAAGTTTGGATATGGCTGCTCGGAGTTTGAAAAATGATGTGTAAGATTGATATAGCTCCTATGCCAGTGATAGATTACCTGTGCTTGACTTTACAGGCTGACACCATCAATGAAGAAATTTGGAAGATGTCTGTGAAGGAAGAAACAAGACATGGGTTTAGATTCAGAACAGGAATTATACAGAGAAGTGATGGAGCTGAAACTAAAAAAAATTGCAAAGACAGTCACACGAATTCTCCTCTTTCCTGCCTGCTTTTTAAATGTCTGAAATTTAATGCAAATTTATTAGACTATTGTACAGCTTAACCCAAGTGGTCCTCCTCCCATGGAATATGCTGCTTATCACATCTTATATCAGGCTCCTGGCTACAGCTTCACGAATTTTTCCTATTCCCTTTGAAAGAATGCAAGTATCTATTTTGTCACAATCAATAAATATATAAATAAATAGTTTTCTTCAGTTCAGTATAAAATAGACTTTAAATTAACCTTTTAAAAGTAAAATGCTCTGCATTATTGCAGGTAGCAACTTGTCTGAACTGTCCAGAATGACTAATGAATGAGATAACAGAAATGCCTATCAATCCTTCATTGTGCTCAGCATAAATGTTTTTCACTTTTCTCCCTGAAGTCCCACAATAGCACCATATTTGATTTGAATATTAATGTTCAACTCTGAAATTATTAATTTAAAAAGAAGTTTTCTTCATTTGATATTGTTAGAGAATTCACACAGAAAGATAATGGAGTATAAAATATAATGAATATCATCAGCCTAATAAATTATGTAGTAAGACATCAGAAAAAGTACATACATTTACTTTTCATTTCATTTTCATGCCCACATTTACCCATGTGAGACTGAAAATAGTTTTATTATATGCTGGTCTTATCTATAAATAATTTATGAAATTACCAATAAGCTACTTCATACTTAAGCCTCTTGTCTAAATGCAACAGAACCATTCTGCCAACGTACCTGCTGTATTTTATTTATTTATTGTGCACCACTCATGCACAAGTGCTGTGGAGATCTAGTGGTTTAAGGAAGGCTGTAGGACACCAAGAAATTCTAGTGGACGACAGATTGGTGAAAAGGATGCTGAGAATGGATGTCCATGAGTTTTGAGAGTGAATCTGACCACCTAGAGGTGAGTTCCTTAAGAGGTAGTGGGTAGTAGTTGCTCCCACATAATTGTCTGGACTTTGTTTTTGTGATCTCATAGAGGATGTATTAGTCATGTTTCAAATGTGCTCATTTTTTATGGTATTTTCTCTTTCAAATCTGTATCACGAAAACTTTTTATCCCATTTCAGATTTTCTTAAGAAAGACACCAAAGAATCCAACCAAATAAGTTTTGTGATTTGGTTTACCAAAAAAATAATCTGCTGAAGTTTCAGATTACTGTCATAAATCAACACTTTAGATCACTTCTTAATTAAAATTCTAAAGAGCTAATTATCCAGAAGCTATCAGGAGTTTGGAAATGCTAGCAAAAGAAAAACAGAAACTCCTCCTACCTGTTTTTTTTTTCCTTCAGCCTTCCTCAAGATAATTAATATGGGATGATTATTCAATATCTAAAATTTTCCTGAGGATGCCTGTAGGGAAGATATGTTGAGGTCTCTCAGATGTTAAATTTGTGAGTGCAAAACATGCTGTTTAATGGGCAGCTGAGGACTGGAAGATTAGAGTAAGAAAAGCTGAGCAGAAAATGATCCCACTAAAGTGGTGATTCACACAGTAATTTTTTTCATTTAAAAGCTGGCTCTGCACCTAAGATAAACGGCGGCAGTCGTTTCTCAATCCTGCTAGCCCTCTTAACCTTATTATTGAATTTGAAGGATAACAGTAAGTGCCTATCAGACCAAAACTGATTAGCAGATATATCACAGGCTCCACATGAAAAAGCACTCTCTGGTCATTATTAGACAGGGAAGTTCATATCATATTTGTGTAAGGACATTTTAACCGTTTTGTCATTCCATTATACAGACCTAAGCAGTTAGATTAGGATTCTAAATCTGGAGGTATGCAGGGCTAAGATTCTGCTCTCAAGAATTCCTCTTGAGGATGGAGAGCTTGTGATCATTTTGATCTCAGCATGAGATGCTGCTCCAGTAAAATTTCTAGGTTCAAAAAATTCAAAATACTGCACATGTCATCAACTATGTTAATTGATTACACTGAAAAATAAGGTGCTTTAATTATGAGCAGAAATATGAGGTCTAGTAATATTTTATTTACTACAATGAATGACCACCTGGTTTCCTGGGATTTTTAACAGCTGTGGGGGCTTAGCATGAATGAATATAAAAGGCAAACAAATCCACAGTTAATAATAATTTCCATAGGGCTGCTGAAAAATAGCAAGCCATGTATTAATGTGCTGAAAAATGATTTAGGACAGAGCATAAATGCATCTGTTTCAACTCTTTTGCAAAGAGAACTTTGCAAAATGAACAAATTTATCTAAGTTGATGGATAATATTTCATAAAACCAGCAATTCTCCTTGCCAGAGGATACAAGCCAAATCTTTTTAACTGAAATATTGTGCAATAATAAAACTGTAGAAAGAAATTAGTGTTGTGTTACTATATGGTGGATAAAGGTAAAGTAGAGAAAATATTTAGGGACGTGCTAGGAATAAAAAAATCATACAGAATGAAAAAAAAACCAGCCAGAGATCTCCTGCATGATGAAATATTTTGGGTAATGGATAATTCAGCTGAAGACATTCTGCACATTCAAATTGTAGTAGCTCCCAAAGCTCAGATTTTTATTTAATTATATTAACTTATTTAAAAAATATGGTTTAACTCAAATTAACACCACTAAGGAGGGTATAGGGGCAGCATCTGGCTCCTGACGCTTGTAAACTCTTCTGCAGTGTGGTTGGTATTTTATGTAACTCAGATTTAATATCAAGTCATCTTTTGGTTTAGGTTATAATTTTCTTTCCCTTTTTTGACATGCTGATTGTTTTAAGGCCTATCACATCCTGTGTAAGAAGGTGTTTCATTCCAAAGTGCAGTTGGTGAGCACGAAAAAGGTATGACTCATTTTCTTTTAATACTCCAGAGCTTTTGCTAACATGTAAATGACAAAGGTTACCGTGATGTGTTAAATTGTAGAAATGACATTTGTTTAAACCCAAGGGGAAGGAAAATCTACTGAGGCCTCTGTGCAGTTGCCTGTTTTGATAGAAGGGTTTTAATGGTATATTTAAGTAGTGACTGTGACCCTAAAGAACTTCAACAAAACTTTTGTCAGGCCTCTTCATTTTGAAAATGAGATCATAAATGGGAAATAATTGTTATTGTTTCATTATAATGTATCATAAGTTTCACTGTGTATATGTCCCTGAAAATGTGAATTGGATAATTTTATTTATGAATTGTAAATTTCATGACTTGTCCTTTGGTGCTTGGCTGTGTTGCACCAAAGACATTGAGATAGAAAATTCTTGATATGTTTCTGTTTTCTAAAATTACATTGATTTGAATGATAAAGAATATTTTTATTTTAAGCAAAAGCTCTGACTTTTCATGAAAATGTTATATGGTTAGTCAAGGCAAAAAAAAAGAAGTCTTAATTAAGACTTAATTAATTTCAGCCTAATAAAAAAGGCAAGGATTTAAAACAACAGTATACAGAGCTTCCAAAAATTGTCATCTATCACAAATCTTTTTGCAATTCAGAATTTTCTTTTAAGTATTTTTCCTTTGTCTTTAATGTTTTTCCAAGAGTAAAACTTGAAAAAGAAAATGTCCTTTTCTTTTTTTTCCCCCCACTATTTTCTAGCATACATTAAATCCTAAACAATAGCTTAGAGATATTAATTTTTGTTTCTTTGTGTTACACATTGATAGTAAATTTCTTTACTCTTTTAAAAAATTATTAATAAACTAGCTGGCCAGTCACTGTAGCAAGTGAAGTTTTCCTCTGTGCCCTCATTTCTTTTTGAAGATTTCTAATTTTTTTCTTCCTTGGTTGTAATTACAATGCTATGAGTGTATCAGGTAGTTTTATTCTAAGATGGATGAATGTTTGTCTTCTGGAAAAAATGTCTTTTGAGGCGTCTCACATCTCATGCTTGGGAAAGTTTCACTGGATCTATGAGAATATGCACGGTGACTCTTGTCTTGTTTATAGAGAATGTCACTGAAACATTTTTTTGGGGAAAGTTTTCCTAGATGAAATTTTGATCCAGACTTAAAAATTCTGACTTTCTGAATTACCACATTTTGGGAGGCCATCTCCAGACGTTCTTGCTTTGGTTCCATTGCAGTGGAGTTATTTTTCACCATTTAACCACAAAACTAAGAGTTAAAAAACTCTTTTTGCTAGTGAGATGGAAAGCTACACAAAGAAGATAATGACTTTACTAAAACCATATATTCTTGCACAGAGGAAATGTAAACAGATGGACAAAAATTAAATTCCAACTGGAACAATCTTGAAGAACTTTCTATAGTTTTATAGTCTATAAATTTTACAGTTCCTTTTGCCCTTGCAAACCATTTGGGTTTTTTAAAGTACTTATTTTTGGTATAATATTAACTTTTAAAAATCAAAATTATTTGTATGCCAAAGCTACAAGCTTTCTAATGATTTCTGAATCAAATCCAAGAGTTAATCCTACCTTTAATATTTCTAATTAATTAATCTTGGCTATAGCAATAGCAACCTGGAAAGGATGAGATTGCTGTGGAGCTCATCTGCATGCAAACAAACCCATTTTTGTGTCAGAAATATTCTTAAAACTGGTGCCTAAATGTTACTAATGCTTTAGGTTGTGTCTAAGTAGAAATCATCCTAAAAGAACTATTTAATTCTCTAAGTAAATGCAAAGCCCAAACCATTCTCAAGAGCTCAAGAGAAAGAAATAGCTCAGAACACTCACCTTTTTACAAAAGCCAACTGCAGGTCATTTTTTGTCAGTTAATTTAGAGGGCTTTGAGTAAAACAAGAGTGTGGGGTGAATGCAAAGTGCAACGAAGCTCCACTAACTGCAAAAGCTTCTGTTTACCTTTCTATGCTACAGCAGTAAATAATGCACTGGCAAGGTTAATCCATGGGAAGACAAGTTGCTTTTGAATGCAAAACAACCAGAGAGGGATCAGCTGCCAGTTCTCCCTTTCACAGCCTCCAAAGCTTGCAGACTGCCCAGCCCTGCTTTGGTTTCCATGGGCATCTCACAAGGATGCCTGGGAGAATATCAGGCAAGCCTGCAGACAGCAGAAAAAAAAAAAAAAAAAAAGCATTTTGCCAAATTTCTGCGAGCTGTATTCCTTGGACATGTAGAGTTCAGGGTACAGCTGAAAGGACATAATTTTACTGAGTGATTCTTCCTGTGCAATGCAGTTTGACCATGCTCAGCTAAGATTAACTGTGCACCTCACAATTTGTGTCAATTTTTACGGTGTGAATGTTGCTACTTCAATAAATTACATCAGTTTTAAATTAACATTTTACTACAAATTGCTATATTTTTTCAGTCAAATTTTAAAAACATAAATATTTAATTTAGAAAATATTCTTCTTTTGAAGAGAAGCCAAAGCAAATCATAAAATGTCAAAGGCCCATGATAATAAAATTTATATGATTCCTCTATGTGCATGTAGGACTAGAAAGAAGATGTAGGCATGCTTTAGAATAGTGAGAAAATGGAAGTGAAAAGGTTTCGCAAAGGCATTAGCATTTACTCTAAAACAGTTAAAATTATTTGTTTATTTAAAGAATGTATAAAATGGAAGCAATTCTTTTGAATTACATCAGACCACTGGAGGAATTGTTGTGTTATAAAGATATTTAAACATGATTTACAGTGCAACACAATCAGTTGAATCTATTTGTGGCCTTAGATTATATTGGATAGAGTATTTTCTCAATGAAGCTGAAGGAATCTGTCATGACTGCTACGAGCCAAAATAGCAAATTATTCTAATAAAACCTTTTTAAAAGAAAAAAAATAATTGCTGATTTATTCAGGTTCTTTATGAGTAACTGAAATTTTCTTCAGTGAGTATCTGATAAATGTATAAAACCATTAAGCTAATAAAAATCCTACATAATAAATGCAGAATAATAATTAGAGCCAGAAGCATTAAATTAATTTATTAAATTGATTAAATCTCTTCTGAATCAATTTATGTTATAATGACTGCAGTCATGTGATTAGGGTCTCTTAAAACAATATTTTATCAGACCATCTGCAGTAGAGCCAGGCACACGTTTCATCTTTAATTTTATTCTGAAAAAGTTATGACAAAGAGAAATTTTTCACATGGCTCATTTGTTTTCTGTGCTTCCTGTCAAACCTTCAGAGCCTTTTTTTTACTGCCACACTTTCTCATGTACCTCCTGTTCCTAGAGTGCCTGAATGCAGAGGCTGGGGAGATGAGAGATGTACTGTGGACACTGAGGATAATGCTGTGTCGTGTCACTGAGGGTTTTTAGGCATGACAAATCTTTACAGTATTTTAAAGCTCATGCTGGCCCAAAAGAAGTTAATGACAAATTCCTCCTGGATTCCAACAGGGCCAAAAAACAACTGAGCAAATTTTTTTCTGCCAGATAGGAGTCTTTCACAGCACCCATGACTGATGGCAAAGGAACTCAGTTTTGGCTGAGAGTCCAGCCTTGTGTTTTTATTAATGGAGTAACACTTTTAGGAATTAAGTTGCTTTATTATTTAATATTTTCTTGAATCTTTTTAAATAAGGGAATTATGGGATGGGTAGCTAGAAACATATATGGGAGAGAAACTCTTCAGGAGTATGGTATCAGGAAACTTTCTTTGTCCAGGATTTTTTAGTTCAACAATATTTATTTGATTTTTTTTTTCTCAAATCATCCATAGCCTTGATTTCTCTCTTCCAGTTCCTGAGGAATTCTTGTTTCTCTCATGAATAAATACTTAGGTACATGGTAGAGTGTACCCATGCACATTTATAAATGAGTATGTCAGGAAGTTGATTACAAGATCTTCCTTTAGCCAAGGTAAATAAGGCAAAGTATGCAGGGAGATCAAATTCATATAGAAGAATGCAGTCTAAAATGAAACATGATGTTTCATATTACATATTTAGGAAACATGTAAGATCAATCTTATTATGAACTATTTGCAACATCAAACACTGATCATTTACTGCAGCAAATATCTTCTTTTTTTCTAGTTTAGAGGAATTCAGGATGCTCCAAATAATTCAGTCCAATCCACTGCCAAGTTCTCCCCATATATTTTTCTTATTATTTTCTTGTGGACCAATTGCTAAATTTGATTACAGACCAATCTAGGCTTCTGATGTGTACAGACCAACAGAAATGCCTCCTCACCTCCTCACCAAGCATGTTCTTACTGCTAGAGATCCCTGCATATGGAATTTATGCTGCCAGCTCCACATAGTCTCTTTTGTGGCAGAAACTAATACCAGTGTATTTCCTGAAGGTGATTTAATCTTTAAATTTGATCTATATTTGCTCCAGAACCCACTTTTTCTTGCATTTGCTGGGAGACATTTGACAGCATCAAAGTTGAGGTTTCAGTCTCGTGTTCAATGTATTGAGCACTCTCCATTCAGGAGATCTTCAAGGGATTCTTAAATGAGGTAAAATCAAGGCAAATTTCTAAGCAAGGTTTTGGGTTTTTTTCCAAAATTGTCCATAGGTCTGTCAATATTTACTTAGATTATATTGGCTGGAGGAAATGCACTCAATGGTCTTTTTGCAGACTCCCAGAAGAAAGGGAGTTTTATTTAGCAAAAGCTCTAGAAGTGCTTAACTGAGCCCTGCTCGCCAAGCTGTTTTATCCACTCAAGTAGAGCAATTGAGCACAAATAGAAATTCCAAGGCTCTTGCAAGAGAACGGAGAGCAGAGGCAAAAAGAGATCATTTTTGGAGAGCTGATGTACTATTCTTAATATATGTAAGAGCCAGGCATGACTATTCACAGAGACTTTTCTCTAAATCTCTGTTTGTTTGTCGTGAAGGGAAAAGAAATGCCAAATAACATCCACAGCAGGTAGGAGAAAATGTGATAATGAGAAATTCCAATATAAAATTTGCATGGGTTCTGCTGAATTTCTACTGCACATGATATTAAAAGTAATTTACTCACATTTTTCATTACATAATGATAATGATTTTATTTGTAGACCATAATTAATACATGATGGGAAGGTTCCTGTGGTTAAAATGCATTATGAGCTATCAGAGATGGAAACATACACAGCATGAGTTTTATTCCTTGGGATTTTTTTCATTGTTTTTTCTACGCTCAAGTAGAGATTCTGCTTTTTAGCTACATTTTCTCAGTAAAATTAACATATCTGGTAATACTGCAGTGAGAAGCAACATTTTTCATAAACACCAAGCATATGATCCGAATGAGAGGGTAAACTTTGCATTTACAGAGCCAGTCTTCTGAAACAAGGTATTGTAAACAGAGGAATATGCATGCAGAAACATGAGGCTACTTTATAAAAACATAATTAGAATAAACTGCCATTCTTCATTTCCTAACAGATATGCTGTATGAGGTAAGTGTCATCTTTCACTGTCACTTTGTGAAGAAGCTGTGTGCATGCTGCTTCCTAAGGTATTTTTTTGTTGTTGTTTGCTGCTGGCTTTTGATTTATTTGACACATTTCATCGTGTGGTTATTTGACAATAACATTTTAAGCTGCTATCCTTTCCTCATCATTGGGTAAAAGCACCTTGGCTGGCCGTTTTGGGCAGGTTACCTTTTGCTCCTCTTCATGTCTCAGTGCTGCACATTGATTTCTGTCAGTGTGTTTGCTTCCCGCTTTATTGACTGTCAGAAATAATCAGCTCACTGTCTCCCATTCATTCAGGTGCAAATAGAAGCTGCACTTTGTCATAATGAATACCAGGGTATGAGGAAGACTAAGAGACTTAGACCTTTTAAATAAAGTAGCATAAGTAGAGCAAGATGCACACAGATGTATAAGCAAATGTTGTGCTCAATAATAAATTCTGAATAAATTCTGTTTCACTAATTCACAACTTTGGCAGACATTCCTCTAAGTATTCAGAAGAAGATCCCATAGTCGTAATTGGCTTTGTAATCAAGTGAGTGAAAACTACACCAGTTCATAAAACAATTATTAAACTTTTAGTAACACACATATGGTGTTTTAAAATTATTCTAAAGAGCTATAAAAACCTAGTCCTCACTCACATACTGTTTTGAATAAGGAATGTACATTGCACAGGTACTCAACTGTTTGCAGATTTTTTTATAATTGCTTAACACCAAAGGGAACCTGCTCCCTGCTAATGCAAACACTAAATTCAGGACAGTTACTACTTCTGAGATGTTTTCATTCTGAGAATGTCACAGAGCCTGAGAGAATTAACTTCTCTGTCTTACTGACAAGGGCATGATAAAGAGAGAATAAGGCTTCAGTGCTGCACCTCTGTTTGGTTCTGTCATCAGGCCAGAAAGTTTCTTGGTTGAGCATCAAAGTGCTCTCAAGTAAATCATCTTGCTTATGTACCTTCTCAAGGACATTCTTATTCAATTAACATAAAAATATAGCGGAGCCCTATTGCTTTCATTACTGTTAGCAACAAACAAAAGTATAGTGGCATTAGTAAGGATAAATGGCCATAAATAATACTAATCTACTAAGAAATAACCAACCCAATTTAAAAATCGAATTCAGAATTTAAGTTGAGTTGGTATTTTAAGGAATGAATGATTCTGTTGAATTCAATCCTACTTTTGCTTTGAGGTCAGCTTGCTATCTATTAGGATTCCATATGCATATGTCTTCTTGTGTTAAGGATTCTTCTATTCAAGAAATTGGATAATCCTTTTTTTTTTTTTTTTTTTTTTTTTTTTAAAATTGCAAAAAGAATCACTCTGCAACACTGGTGTTGAATTTCTGGCATGAATGATGCAAAAGTTATGTGGATAGGTTTGACTATGGCTTGGGTATGTGCAAGCAGTCTAAGACTGAATATATTCAATGAGATGTTGTGATGGTTCTGTTAGCAAATAAAAAATATCTGTGAGCTACTCGAAAAAAAAAAAAAAAAAAACCAGAAACGTAACTAGACAAGACTTTACATAAACAGACAGAACTTAAAATGTGTCACAGTATTCTGCATCCATTTTCTTCTTGCGGTCTACCTCTTTTCCTATATCCTGTTACTCTTATGCCCAATATTCTGATCCCTGCTGCCAAGAGCACCTTTCCTACAAACTAAGAGTTTTTTTGACCTCTCCTGCTTTTGCTGGCAGAAGACTTAGAGTGGCTTAGATACATCCTCCAGGGGAAAAAATGTGAAAATAAGGTAACTGGTCCTAGAACTGAGCACATTTCTGGCCAAAATTTTGTAGTTTATAATGAATACAGAAGGAAAAAAAAATCCTTAACTTTTCTCCAGCACAGTCCTGAAGACACTACAGACATAAAGTAATTACTCTTGCTTTACATTCTTTCACAAATTTGATTCCATCATTTAGATAATTAAAAATTGATTCCCTCCTCCTCTTCTCTCTCTATGTGAAGACTTAAACTGCAGTTGTTTTGACATGGTTTCAGACTATTCATTATCCTCATCATCAGAGTACAGCAAGATGTAGATTTTAAGAGCTATAAAAGCACTTTAAGCACTGGAGGACTTTTTTAAAAGGAATCTAGAGCTTTCTATGAAAATGATAATAGAAGCATTAGCCAAAACTGACAATTCTGTAGTTATATTCTCCTTCTCTCTGGGTTTTGGAACCTTTGCTTTGTTCTAGACTTAGCACAACATACCAGCACACTTGGATCAGTATTGTCAGTATTTTCTCTGGATGCTTCAGGATATATCAGAGCTGTTGGACAAGTCCAGGTTCATTCCCTCAGCTGTCAAATTTTTGATTCTTAGTTGGTCTTTAAAAACCTACTTATTTGTTTAAATTCCATAAAATAATTAGGCTTTTTTTTAATTATGGCGTATTACTGTGATATTAGACAAACTTAAATAATTTATTTTTTTTAATGAATCAGACTCTCGTATATATCAGAAAAGCTATGGGCAAAATTAAAATCTGACAAATGAAATAAACTCACTGAAGTACCAGAATAGTGCTTTCCTTTTTCCTTTTTTTTTTTTTTTTTTTTTTTTTTTTTTTTTTTTTTTTAAGCTCCATGTATTTGCACATACATCTAAAAAGTGGCATTTCTTATGAACTTGCCAATGATGAAAAAAAATCTTTATCTGAGACTGAAATTATCAACAGATAATCTTCCCAGACCAGTTTGTCTGAGAATTCCACTGATACCTTTCAAAACTTTGGGAATGGCAGCTGGAGGGATGGCATTGTAAGGTTGTGCAACTGATAAGGAAAGATCAGGAGCTCAGATAAATTGGCCTTGGGATTTTGAAATCTCTGTTGTCCCCAGTGCTGTGGTCCACCCAGTTCATAAGGCTAATAAAATAGATTATCTATCCTAATAGGTTATCTGTCCTAATAGGTTATCTGTCGTAATAGATTATCTGTCATTGCTTGCAATATTATGAATTTCTCAACTACTATCTTCTGACTAATAGGTTAAAATTACCATGTTACTTCTTTTATAGTGATTTCCCTTTGGACTCATATAGTATGCAAGACAATCAAAATGCTACCCTGAATGTTGGCTTCTGTACCAGGCTACTTAAAATCTCAAGTTAGCTGCTTAATAAAACTTTTCTCACCAATATCTACCATTATGAACATTTCTTTATCACATGAGATGCTTTGGGACCAGAATGACTTACAACAAACAGATTGATGCATTCAATATTAGAACCAGTATAACAGTGGGACAGGTGCAGGAGAAAAAGCTTCAAAGACTTTGTTTTGAAGTTGCAGAAGTACAATCAGAACAAAATCAAGTCATTTATTTCTTTTGTTTGTTTGAAATTTGTCCTAAGAGCACCTACTGTGCTTTTACTAAAATAATTTTGCACAGGATAAATCAGCATTTCTCAACTTGACCATGATCTTATTCAAAGTCTCTCAAGCATCATCTGTTAGAAAAAGTGTGAGAATATTATGTCTTTTTATAAATATATATATATATATAAGATGTGAGAATATAACATTTCTATAAGTTATATTTTCACACTTATAAGTATGAAAATAACAGTGCAGAGCTGTAAAGAGGAAGATTCAGAACAACAAACTGACCCCATGGCTCATTAATAATTATTGTTTGTTTCATTGTTAAGTTAATAAAATAATAGATTTGGGGAAGAGAAAGGTATTTTTATATGGTTTAAGAAAAAAATGAAGAAGATTGACCCGCTAAAGGAACAGAGCACACTAAGAATGTGGCCATCACTACACTGGCTGTGATATAGGAAAGTTTGGAGGATTTTCTACTTGAAAAGAAATTTGGTACCCACTCATTTGCACAGGCCTTAAACTCTTTTTTTGTTTGGTTTTGTTATCTTTTGAATTGTGTGTGCAGTTGACAGGATTGCAGCTTTTACCTGAATCACCTAAACCTGTCTGTGTGCCCCTCGCAGAGTGAAGAGATTTTGCCTAAATCACACAGTCTATTAAATTCTGTAGACATCCTGAAGGTGGAGCCTGTGTGACTCCATTACTCAAACTTGCCCCTCAGCAGGATAATTGGGACCTCATTAATGATCCTGAGGAGACCAACTTGCAGACTGGAAACATTCCAAAACCCAGGATAATTAATAATTAATAGCAGTCAGCAATAGCTGTCTTGTAAGAATGCTGTAAGTCAGGTTCTGGGAACTGAAGTTATGCATCAGACTATCCTTTTTCCCATCCTAAACCCACAGAGACTTTTATGGAACAGATCACATAAGCATAATAAATTTTGACCCTAAATGGAAAAGTAAGACACCAAAGTCCCTTCAAATTATTTTCATGTAAAGATATTTGATTATATAATTTTCTATTTATACTGTTGTCTAATTCACATTAAAAATCTATAGTAATAACACAATTTAGTAATACTTTAAAGCTTTTATTGAAACAGAACAGAACAAACAGAACCAAAAGTGTAACCAGCAGGCCAAGGGAGGTGATTCTACCCTTCTCTTCCATGAAGAAATTCCATGGGAATTTATTCAGCATTTTTACTACTACCTTTTGTGTGATGTGATGATACAAAGCAGAGGTCTTCGTTACCAGCTTTGAAAAGGGCTGCCAGCCTCACTCATAAAGAGATTTGATGGTACTTGTATCTGATTTTGCAAATGGGGAGAGCGTGCAACAGTTGAAAGGGTGGTAAGCTGAAAAGGAAGGTAAAGGAAATGCTTGCAAGGCCAAGACTATCTATGGTAACATTTTACCCTTTGGAAAAAAAAAATAAATTTACATGAGAAAAGAGTGTTAAAAGAAAAAAAAAAAAAAAAAAAAAAAAAAAGGTGGTGAGTACTCTTTATCTTCTCCTTCCAGTTCCCAAGGAGATCTGGTTTTTCTTTGGTTAATTGCTCTGTTAACCATGGGCTAATGGATGGCTCAGAGACCAGTACTGGTTTGAGATGACAATAAGTCTGAAGTGGTGGACAGTTTCTTAGGATGTCACTTGTACAGGTGAGGGAGTTTATTGTTATAGATTTTAATGATGCTGAAAACCTGGTAAGACTGAAATCTTTGTGGTTAACTCACTTTGCACTCTTCAACTGCAGTTCAATATACTAAAGACAACTATTAATGATAGCTTTTTCCTTTGTTACATTGTTTGTAATTTAGGCTGGTTAGGACAAAGCTTTCTTCATATGTTCATGTACAGTCTTAAATATTGATTAGAGTAACAGCCTAGAGGGACAATTAGTATGTAAACAATAAACCACATTGAAAGGAAACATTGCCACAACTGCTCTTAATGGAAAAAATCTAATTTTGGATTGATTGGCAGCACGATGGTAATATAAAATAAATTGTAATGAGTGATTTAACAAGAAAAATCAAAGTTAATAGCATACATAATAACTGGGAACATAATTTAGGAGACTTGATGTGTTTCAGAGGGTCACAAACAGCTGCATTTTATTATATATGCAAGAGTTATTACTACACGCATTGCTAATTAATAATCACTTCAAGTAATAGGATTAAAACTTGACAAAAATCAAGCCAAGTGAGTTTTAAGCCATATTAGTAGTGACATTTCCCTCTCAGATTTCTGACTAATGAGACAGAAGGATAGCATGGATTTGTAATCGTTTCCATGCATATGTAATTATATCTGAACTCTTGGAGAGAATAAGGGGACATTGTACAACAGCTCATTCCAAAAAAGGGGAAAAGAAGAAAAATACAAACAGGGCAGTGAATATTAGCAGTGCCTCTTGACCTTGTGTTTAAGTGCTATTACTGACTTCATTGAGAGTGAGAGAAACCATCATTAAACCATGATCCATGAAATCTGTTAGGCATATGTATAGCTTTAATGAGCAATACCTTAAATACTTTAGACATATGTGTCTAATTTAAACATCTGTCGAGCTCAATCCAATGTGTGCAATCTGTTTCAGCAAAATTTGAAATTATACTGACAAAAAAAAGTAAAACACAATAAAAAAAGGAGGTTTTCTATAATGAGGTAAAATATAATTATGTGTTTGAAAGAATTGTGTTCAGGGACATGAAAAATGAAAGACTGCTGTTTATCTGTGTTAATTTATTTTCAAGTTTTTGAAAACAAAAGTAAAACAGAGGAAAAATGAAAGAGGCATTCTATTAAAATTATTTTTGAAATAGATTAGAAAATATATAAAGAAGAAGCTAAAAGAATTTTCCATCTGTATCTATCTATGTGTATTTGAATAGGAAAATTTGGCTTTCAAATATTTTGTGTTTAACTGTTTTGTGAAAGATTTTAAGGTGCCTTTTTTTAAACTTTTTTTGTAGTACCAGTTTTTAATAGAATTGGAACAATAGTCAAACTGATGGAGCTAGAAGTAGTGAACGTATTTCCAACAATTCTGTATTGATGTCAAGTTTTCATGTGAATGTCACTGAAGTTGATGGTCAGTGCTTTGTCACAGTGATGAAGCAGAGAAGCAGCACCACAAAAATGGGTCTGGAATGAGAAAACTGACCAGTGGATCAAAATCACACACTTTTACACACAGCCTCTCCTCAGGCACTGCTTGTTCTATATGCACCAAGAGGGCATTGCCAGGCTTACTGCCTGGTATGATCTCCCTCTTCAAACATCTAGATCCTCTTTCAGTTTGGTCTGAGCTTCCAGCTCTGTTATTTATTGATTCTTTACAGTCCCCTAGAGCTTTTGCCAAATATATTTTTGACACAAAAACTTGTGCTAGGAGAAAATTAAATCTTTCAGAATATGGAAGGGAAAATAATTCAGACATGTGGTGTTCAGTAGGAGACCGTGGTGAGATGAAAGTTTAGAAGGATCAATTTGAACATTTTTTTCTTAAATTCAAAATGGTTACATGTAGGTTAAAATCACCTGGAATGCACTTTAAATGGTTTCTCTAGAATTAGAAGAGGGTGGAGGGAAAAGCATGAAAAAGGCTCTTGGAGAAAAAAAAACCACTAAAATATTTTCCTCTCTCACCAGATGAAATTTTTGGCCAAAGTCCTGCAATTTCCTTTATGATATGTCTGATTTTGATTGCTGCCTTTTTTGCAGTAGGAACTGAGTTAGGCACACCTGGTATTTAGAACAGAGAATTACTGTAAAAAAGAGTGGTCAGAGCCAATGCATGAGGGAAATGTTGGAATGGGAAAATTTACTTCAGATTGCTCTAGATGGAGAAATGAAGAGACGATTTTCTGCGGAAGCATTAAGAAAATACTTATGTGATGTGTTTTGTGAGGAATATGTTCAAAAGAAGGTAGAAATTACATATGCTTAACCAATGAATGTCAAAATTCTTATTCAAAAAGTAATTGCTATGAAACTGTGATCATACTTGGAGAATAAAATATTAGAACATCTTGAAAGTGACTTCCTATAACTACCCATGGAAGTCTCCTTTGCACTGTCATATACTTTGAAATTTTATCTTGAATATTTCATTTTAGAAGTGTTTATCTTCTTTACAGCAAAATAAAAATTCATCACAAGTTCCAGTGGGGTTTTTGTCACCGTTTTCTTCCTAATTTTTTGTGACATGCTACCTTTCCAATATAAAATTGTTTTTAAATTCATGATTTAGTATATAACTTTTAAGAAAATGGAAGTTTGTGACTCTCCTTGTGGACTCTGATGCATATAGAACAAACTAGCAAGGTCAAGCCTAGCATTATGAAATTATATTTGTGTGAAGTTGTTGTTGGCGTTATAAACAAACAGTGATGACTGTTATTTTCATTCCATGTGTATCCATATAATTTTGGGTACTTCTGGTAAAAGTGTTTGAGAACTTGAAAGTCTAGAGATGTGTTGATCTTCCTTTTGTTTAATATTTACATTTTTTTTCTCCCATGTGAGATAAAGCAGACACTTCTCTGTCTAGCTGAGAAAATAGAAATAATAGACCAACACTAAAAGATGAGAGAAATTTGACTCAGTAAGTCTTAATTTATATGAGTATATTACATTTCTTTAGGAGACATGACTAGGATTCATCAAAAGAAACTAGGAGAGAACATATTCAATACAAGGAACTAGTTCTTCATGTAATGATCAATTAAGGTGTAGAAGCTTTTGCACAGAATGCTCTGAGTGCTAAATGTCATTATAGGTTTGAAGCCAACCTAACAACTTCATAAAGGGAAAAGCCCAGTTGAGGGTCATTAAAAATAATAGAAGTGCTTTCAACTGTCTCAGGAATGCCCCTTGAACTGTAGCTTTTCAGGGGATAGGAGAATATATGGTGGCTGTGTTGCCATTTTCTACTCTTATACATCCCTAGGTAGCCACGAGTAACAACTGCCAGTGAGAACACACTAACTTGGTTCACTTTTGATCAAATGAAATGGTTTTCCTCTTAGTTTCTTAACAATAGCGAGTCTGAAGCTCATAATAGAATTAAAATAGTATTTCTGCTAAAATTTGAGCATAACAGTGTTCTGTGGTTGAAAATAGAAGTTTAATTCATGCTTTAGGGGAAAGCAATCATTTGTTGATGAATAAGTTAATATCCAAAAGTTGAATGATATTCTCTAGAATCACTTCTACATTAACTTCAGTCTACTAGGTTATTTTATTTTCTAGATTAAGAATTATATAGAACCTGAAATTCAATCCACATTCTATCTTATTCTTAGATTGACCATGGAAATCAATGGTATTTTTTTTTTTCCTGATTTCCTCCTAGATTGATGCCACCAAGATTATCAGAAGCAAATAGTCACAAGAATTTTAAATTTAATTTCCCAGAAATGGAACTTTTGGAATTCACTTGCTATGAAAAGTATTGCTAATGAATATTTTTTGATAATGGAAAAGATCCTGTCTCAGAGTGAATCCTTTCCATTTAGCAAATGATGCAACATTAAGTTAAAATAGAAAGTTCCTATAAAGATACTGGAAGCCGTAAAACAGCTGCTCTACTAAATCAATCTGACTTGTTAAATTGATAAATGTCTTAGAAAATCAGTTTAATCCAGTGTTAACACTGTGGGAACAATTCTGATGACTATTTAATAATATGCCACGTGGCTATCATTACTCTGTAAATCTTGCAAAGTCTAAGTTGTGTTTTCTTTCATTTTTGCAAGGAGAAAATTCACAAGAAAAATCCTTCATTAAAAAAAATGCGATTTTGTTCTTCCAAATAATAAAATTATAAAAATTATTCTTCATCACAGCACTCATGCTGTTAATCATAAAGATACATGAGGGGGGTAAATGGAAAACAAAACTAAGAGTTAAAAGAAATCAAAATAATCCTGCTCAGCTGAAAGAAGCCCAATATGATACACTGCTTGCGTTAGGAGCTTTTCAGTTCTCATAACAAAGTTCTAAAGATGAATTTAACAGCACAGAGTATTTCAATTCTCAATGCATACTCAAAATACTGCTTTTCTTGTTTAAAGCAAACATTCCAGCACAGACCAAGACGTCTCTACACCCAGAGAAGAGCAATGGAACAGAAATCCCATCCAATTTCACAGTGTAAAACCCGCTCATGCTCTGGAGACAAAATAAATGTGAGTCTAGTGATACAGTCTTACACAAGGCCAGGGTGTAATAAACCTCCTGAAGATGTATCAAGTCTGAGGGTTGACCTGCAACTTCTAACAGTGGCTTAATAATATCGTGAGACAAGTTCTCTGGACATGCTTTGTAAAAGAAAAGGTTTTAATAACAAACAGTATCAAACAAAAGAAATATGAGTCCAACGCAGTGCAGATAGAACTCAGCACTGGCTAAGGCAGTCCAAAAAAGCCCAGAGCAGTTCTGTGCAGTCTTTTGCAGTACTTAATGGTCCAGGGGGGACAAATTGACTTACTGTCAATAGAAACAGCTACAGGTTTTGAGAAACATTTCCAAAGCCCAATCAGTGCCCCTGTGCTGGCACTGGGCCAATGCCAATGAGCGAAGAATGGAAAGTTCTGGTGCTTTTCCGTAATTTGGAAATTTCCTTATTTGGAAACACTTGCTCAGGTGTGAGAGTGCATTCCTACAGTGTAGTTCTGCCTGGGCTGGGAAGCAGGGCTGTCCCCCAGGCTGACCTTCACTGGAATGCCAGTGTAGGCAGCAGATGGCTGCTATCAGCAGGCGCCGTGCTGTTCTGACACCTCGCCACCCGCGCAGTTGCCAAGTGCCAGCACTCCGTGCTGCTTCCAGCCAGATCTGGCCTCTGGGAGAGATCTGGGTTTTCCTCACTCAGCACTAGTAGTTTCAGATGAGTTATCACCAGGGACATGATGTGGAACTGACCTTCTTCTTCATTCATCAGGGAAATTTGAGCTGAGCATTGAAGTATCACTCTCCAAAAGTGAGTTGAGCGCTTTACTCTCAGAAACTCCAGAGCTCTGAAGCACTTTTAGTTTAGTTGCATTTTACCTGGCATCAAATGCTTCCCACAAATGTTCCAGCAGAACTGATGAAGATCTGGTGAATTAATTCAATATTTTAACTTTGCAGGACATTTAGTATGATCATAAACTGCTTCTTCAATCCATGTCAACCAATTACTTTTTCACAACATGAAAGTTATTCATGTCAGAAAGAAGAATGAAATTGTCATCAGTGATAGTCCCAGTCCTGTAAAGAGGAGGTTTCATTTTTAAGAAGTAAATACAGCTTTTTGGTTTTGTACCTTTCTATTTTATCATAGTGGTCTTTTTTCCCCACTGATTTTAATTTTTGAATATCCTGAAAAACTTGTAAATTATAATAAATTTTGTTATATTACTTCTTTCAGAACATCTGATGCACAAAAACTAACTGATACTTCTCTATTTCCATTGAAATATGGTAAAATCAAAAGTTAACTGTAAATTCTATATGCTTAATCACAAATCTGGTTACTGTCAGAAAAGGTAAAAGTCATCTTCTGTTCTATAGAAGTTTTGATAATAGTTTTGGTTAAAATATTATGAAAAATCCTGGTTTTCTCTTTGAAAAAGAAACTTTCAAACAGTTATCTTTCCCAGTACTCTCTTCACCCAAAGCTATATTCAAAATACATTTAAATATTTTAGCCAATTCTAGTCCCAGTCCAATGTTTTACTGTACTTATATTCATAAATGATTGTTGAATTAGAACTTTGTATGAATTTTGTATTAGAACTTATTTGTATTAGAACTTTGATGAATTGTATATGCAAAATATATTTACTTTCTATTTTTTTCCCCCAGACATATATGTATCTATAGTTTGAGTGCATCTAGAGAAGGAATAATAACAGTTCAACACAGATCTCAAAGTAAATGAGTTGTTCACACTATTTAAATAATACACAGATTAGTTCATTCCATGGGTCTCTGCAATTTCTCCTGTTTCCCAGGAATTTCTATTCACAAACCTGTTCCCTCACTAATTAAAAGGCAATGAAGTCTGAATTCCCTGACTGTGTGCTGATTACTGGGCCTTTCCTCCTCTATGGCCTTCAAATATCTGTTCTGCCCAAGTTTTGTTGCCTTTAGGCATAGAAAAGTTATTTAGCAATTCAAGAGACTTAACAGAAAAATTCTCCAAATACATTTCCATAAATGCTACTTAATTCTCAAATCATGTTTGAAGAATTATCTGGGACACAATTTCAATGGAAGATTTATAAAGGCTATGATATAGCAACTGACCTGTCAGTAATTAATAATTAATATTTCTTGTTCGTGTGAATTAATTAAAATCACAGCTTAACAAAAGAAAATAAAAGTGTATCATGTCCTTCCTATAACTGTCTTGTAACTATCTCTTTTTTCTCCACTGTGTTTTTCTCCACTGCAGTGTCACTTAATCTTGCCTTACAACCTTCCTGTACAGATGCCACCAAGAGCAGTAGTTACAGTTCTATTGATGAGCATAAAGTAATTTGCATGATTCTCATCCTTTCTTTTATGCCCTGCAACACTGTGAGAAAAATCAAGCCACAGTTACTAAAACCTTTGAGCAGCATTACCACAGGAGGAATAATAATAATAATAATAATAATAATAATAATAGTTTTCCAAGATCTTAAAAAAATAAAAAAAAACAAACTTCAAGTTTTTGTGATTATTGGATTGGCAATTTTTCTTTATTCTAGAAAAGTAGAATAAAAAGAGTTTGGCTGACAAATCAGCCATTCCTCACATTGGGCTCTCTCTAGACCATAGCAGTTACCCCATATTTTGTACTTTGCACTTCAGGAAAAATGAGAACCTTTTCTACCTCAAATGTCCTTTTGAGCTGAAAATACTCTTGTCCAGGAATCTGGTCCAAGAGGAGAAGGGCAAATGTCACCCCTACATAAATCTTGACCCTTCAATTAGTGTTACGTGGAGTCTGAAAAGAGTTCAGTATTGAATCCCTCCCACCTTCTCTCCCCACTCTTTGGTGTGGATCACAGAGACCATAAGTTAGGGTTCTTAGGAGGAAGTAGCAGATTAAAGGAATTTGATTTCTGCTTTCAGGTGAAGGGGGAAAATTTCTACTTGGAGGAAGTGGCCTGTTATGGATACAGATTGTATAATCTGGGTTGGCGTGGATTGAACTATTTTTGAATTATATGATTATATGGGGTTGCACTTGGTGATTTTGGAAGTTTTTCCAACTTTAATGATTCTATGATTCTATACTTAACTGTATATTTGAACAAGTCTTAGTTCTTCACTATTAAAACAGTACATGTGTCTAGAATCTTAGGAAATGTCTTAAAAGAAGAACTAACAATTTTTTTTTGTCCCAGAAACAAAATGTCCAGTGGGATATATTTTTCCTAAGCATGTTAAAAGTCTCTGCCAGTTGCTTTATTCCTTTAACATTTGCAAAGTTTTTGTTTCTGTTCTCATGAGTCCTGCTGTTATGTCAAATCCCAAAAGGGATCTCCTTGCACTCATTCCTGTGGGACATTTTCTTAGCATGACTGGGCTGGAAGTGATTCAGTCCAGCTTGTACAAGGTGTGTATTGGTGAGCGGATTTGATGTTTTCTTACTTAATATGTAAGATTTTTTAAATTATTTTGATATTCTAATTCGTTACTCTGACTTTATTGGAAAGAATTTTCTTCTGCACCTTATTCACTTGTTCAAATTCTTCTTTACTGAATTAGTATAACAGACTTACAAATAATTTACTGCTTTTCCATCCTTTAAATAATTTTATCTGTAAATCCATCCTGTTTAATTCTTTCTAAGTTAGTACAATTATTTTAGAGATTTGGGCCTCTTCATTTAGTTTATGCAGGGACCTGGACTATAAAGCAATTAAAATAATCACTAAACTGTGTCCAATAATGCAATACATCTCCTATTTTATATAATATTCAAAACTGATTTTTAGTCTTATTTTTCTAAGGATAATAATGGAAATTAGGCACAAAAAGATGACAAGATTGTCTGGAGTGATGGCCACTCTAAGTCCTGAATGAACCTAAACATAGGCAAAACCAAAGGTTTCTGATTTGGGGTACTCTACAACATGGGGTTAGGTAACTCATTTCCTGTTTTAGACAACTCCCAGCATCTTGGCCAAAAGTTATATTTAAACAAAAGGATTAAAATAATTTTCTTTGGATGCTTTGATACATTTATTAAGACAAATGTGTCATGCCTCTGGTACATAGGGTATCATTCTAAACCCTTGTGTTATTTTCCAGGCTTACTGAATGCTGTGGCTGGCATTGGTGATGAAATGGAACTGTGGTGAAACAAGGTCAACAGTTTCCTTTTGAAAGGTATGGTACTGGAGGAGAGCTGGTGTATTAAATCCTTTACTCAAAATGAGCAGCTGTCACAGGATTTCAGAGATGTGTTCTGTCCTCAGAAAGTAGAATACAGTCAGAACCAAAGAATATTTCACTGAACATTTAGTTTCCATTGCTCATTTTTAAACTTATAATGGAGATATCTTCTTTGTTACCGAGTTTTTTTGTCAGGAATATGTTTTATTATGCTCTCGGTTTTGAAGACTGAGAAATTATATTTTCTCTTGTGCTTCTAAACTCAAATTTTGATTGTGTTATTGTTCCATAATGTTGTTCACTAAAACCTTTGATGTAACAATATCATCACGTTCTGGTGCTTGAACATCTGCTGCTGAAATCTCTCCTACTGAGCATCCTTTATTACAGTGGATTTCTCTAAGAATCTTGGTTGGTTGACTCAATTTGCTGTGTTGAAGCCCTGGATATCTTGGCATCCTGGACAAGTCCAGTTAACTGCAGAGGCTTACAGCCTTAAGTTTAGAATTGCCTCAGTAATCATGATCATATATGTTATTCTTTATTTTTTCTGTCCTTCTTGTGCTAGAAGGTACTGAATTTTTCTACTGAATAGAGTTTGCATGTACCTAGAGAGCTGTGAAGATAACAATAATACTATTTCAGCGTTGGAAAAGCCTTTCTATTTCTGTAATTACAAAGCTATTGGATGTAGATTTATTATACCATTTAATATGACTCCTATGTTGGCAAAGCAGAACAGGAATGTGGAATGTTATGTTGATTCAGAATGATACAAAAGCACAATTGTGATTCACACCAGAAAAAATGACCCATTCAGAGCCTAATTCAGAAAGAGCTTAAATAAAAGCTATTCTGCCAACTTACCTGCTGCAGATTTAGCTTTCCTCTACTTTATGTCCTAAGCAAAAGTCAGTGTATTCGTTGAGTAAGTGTGAGGGTGTTCAGCTCCTACATCACTCCTAATCACTCCTACCTAAGAAGAATTAAAAAGAAATCGAAAAAGAATACCATGTTGTAATTTAAAGCAAATTAAAGTTTAAGAGTATGTTTCATTTATTAACTTCTCAGGAATCTTTTGTTACCCTTTCACTTTGTGAAAATGCCATGGTATCTACAAAAGGGTAGCACTCTTCCCTAAAAGAATGATACTTAAGTCTACAAAGGACATTAAAGACTGATTAGTTTTATAGCTAGTAACTTTCTTTATGTGGATATTCACATGATGTGACTTCTTTCTGTCAAGTCTGTCACAAAACAAATTTTGTTAACCTGATTACTCAAAAGAAATGAATAAAAGAGTTTAGAGATTCCACTGAAGTGGCTACATTGTTTTTATTTAAATGAGTAGCTATAAATAAATTTTTATGTTATTTACCATCTTGCAATTCTTAGAACTCATAAATGAACTTTATAATCTGCAGTAGCTGTTATATGAGTGTGAATGATTGAAATGCTATAATGTTTTGTAAATGTAATTTTAGCAAACACAATCGATCATTACTCAAAGTAAAACTTGATTTTCTGGAATGTTATTTATTTGTCTGAAGCCTAGCTGGAATTTCCAGACTATAATTTTCCTCTCAAATGATTTGTTTATTCTCTGCATTAAGAGGTTATTAGGAGTCTCTCTCAGCTTCCACAATGAGTTTTAAAACACAAACATGAAATTTGGCAAGTGAATTCCAGACTGATAACGTGTGTTTGTGTTCACATTGCTGGATGTGTTTGAGTGCAGTGATGTCCCCTTGTGGGCAGGATGTGACATTTCCTCCCTGAATGGAATTTATAGAGGACATAAATCTATGCCTTGAGTCCTCTTCTCTAGACTTTGCACTGAGTGCATACTTGTATGTAAATGGCTCCACAATGGGAACTTGGATGGATGTCAAATACTTATCTCAGTTATCTTAGAAATAACTGAGTCCATGTCATTGCCATCTTAATTTTGAGTATCTGGAGTCTTTAAAATTAACATAAACCCCATGATAGGTGTCTTGACTGTAACTGTAATTTAAATCTTGATTCCCCTTCTCAATTTCATCACTCAAAGACGTGACTATTATCTTGGTATCTGTATTTTGTCTGGCAAGGCCTCATGACTTAGAGAAGAGTGTAAATCACCTAATAAGTCATGTAAATCACTTAATAAAAGGTGTAAATCACCTAATAAGTGGTGTATCTGGCACCACCCCTCATGCAAAGTGAGGGAAAAGAGGCCTGAGAAAATACATTCATGAAAGCTAAGGTGAACTTTGTGCTATCTGAGCTGTTGAGTCTGCTAAGGATGTTTAAAATGTGGGTGTCACACTTGCTGGAATTCAGGATATTGTGCTTTAAAAGACTCTGGCAGGTCCTTCACACTTTAAGGAGCAGTGACTCAGTGGGATACACATGAAAAAGATAATAGCAATAGTGCTTCTGATCAACATCTTTAAGTATTGAAGCTTTCTATATAGTCAACTGATGTAATACCAGTGATATTGCAAAATAATTAAGTGTTTTATTAGCCAAGTAGTCCTCTCTGCTATTAAAAATATTTATAAAATTGTTTTGAAGGGTATTGTGACCAGTTAATATCTTTGCTTCTGACATTATCAGTACACAATTCTACAATCTAATATTACCTAGCAAAAAATATCAGCTAGCACCAGGACTAGAGAACTATTTCTTAGCAAGGTTTGATAAATATTTTTAAACTGACTTTGGAGAATAAGAAAAGGACTGCTTATTCTAAAAAATTCTATAATTATTTTTATGTACTTACATGTTTTATATAGGGAAAAATCTATTAAATGGAGCAAGGAGAAACCAATAAAGACATTAAATTTATTGGTACGATGACCAGGAACATTTTAAAAAGTGATAGAAATGTATTGGCTATTTACTGAGCTTTACTTCCCTGAATTTTCATGATATTATGCTCCCCTACAATAAAAAAGTTATTCACCTGTTATTTCCTCCTTTTGCCTTGCTGAATTTTGCCATATCCTTGGAATTATTGCCTCTAACTCCACAGACATGTCCCTTTCCAGAGGATAAAAATCAGCACAAAATGTGTCCCCTTTTGTCCTTACTGTGTTGGGGCAGCTTTCTGCCATGCCTGGGCACCAAAGTAATCAGGGACAGGGCAAGGGATGCAGGCAAAGGAGCTCACTGTGTCCAGGGAGAGGTGTCAGCATGGAAAGCTGCATCCTTGGCCCATAAACCAGAGGAATTTCTGAACAGTTCTCTAGAGAGTTCTTAATCAGGGCTGAAATGTCTCAGAGATTATGCCAGAGGTAAAGTATCTTCTGGAATGATTTTGGGCTTCATTTTGCTGCCACTATTAATGCATACTGGCTTTTCCCAGGAGGGGAATATTTCACTTCAGCAGGATTATCGGTTTGAAGGAGTGTTGCTTCACACAAGTGGTCCTGTTTCAATAAACCTTGTTTGACAGTGAAGGCTGCAGTGTTCTCCTGTGCTTTCTGAGACTGCACAAGGAGAGATATGTCTGGGCTTTTTTCAGTTCTTCTTGTCAGATTAATTTCAAGGAGCCAGGAGCATTAACAACTCCTTCACTTAGAGAGGACTGGTAAGGATTTCTGTCTCCATCTCTCCCATGCCTCTAATCATTGCCTAGCTCCTGGCAGAGGACTGCAGACCACTAATGCTGCGCTGGGATACCAAACTGATGGTGTCCCTGATGGTATCTGCGCAACAGAGAGGAGAGGACAAGCCACACTGGGTGAGGGAGCTCCCATCTTCTCCACTCCTTGGAGGGAAGGGTTATTTTCACCAGGTTAGGGAGTGGATGGTTGTATGTAGGAGAGGGCAAGGGAAGAGGGCAGTAAAGCTCTGAATCAGACTTCATGCTGAGTGGGCCATGAAGCTCTTAAGCATGAGAATTATAAATTCTCTGAGATTAAATGCTAACAGCAACAGCAAGAACAAAAATATGTCAGCTGCATATCAGTGCCCTTGCCTCTTCAGGAGATCATGACTCTGCCAAAACTCATCAAATAATATGTATATAATTTTGCCATTGTTTTGGACTCTTCCATGTTATGTGTGGGTTTGTGTATCAATGGAGCAGGAAGGTCAGCCCTAAACTGTGTATTCCACAGGAACATTTGTCATGCTGTTAAATAATTACCTGTACTGTGGAAGGGCCTTTATTTGAATTATGTCCATACATGCTAACTAAAACTGGACTGTTCTTTCTGTATATATTAAAAGTCAGAAAACCTCCTTGATGTCAGATGTTATATAAATTATCAAGTATTTTGAAAGGAGTCTTGTTTTGTGCAAAGCTGTTTTGCTGACTCCCTCCTATCCAAGGTGTTCCTATGCTGATAGCATCTTGTTCTCTTAAGTGAATTTCTTGTAAAAAGATTATGTCAGCTTTTTTCTGTTTCAAAATATTTTTTGTGGTTATATCTCTAAGCCATTTATGTTCCCCAATACAAATTCAATTATCTGGTTTGCCATAATTCCCCTCTGTAATATTTGACCATTTGGTATACTGTACAATATCGTTGTCAAGTTTTAACATAGCTATAAAAAAACTGTCTTCTAAAACTATTTGGAGATGCTGATTTTAAGGGGATTAATACATCAATATAACCCTGAAAAGCTACTAGAATAATTTGCATATATTTACAGTTTATCTTTAGCCCAATTTCTCATTAACAGGTTCTGCTGTTTTCTTATATCACCATTAAATCAGTTATCTATAAAAATGATAACAAAACAAAAAGGAAAGATAAGAAGTTGAAGGAATAGAGATAATCAACACAGTTTTGGCTAAACTGGTATAAGCAAGAAAGACCAGCAGGACGTGAATTTTTCTTTCCTTTTGTGGTATGCAGATGTGACTCTACTGATACCAAAAAAAAAAAAAAAAAAAAAAAAAAAAAAAAAAAAAAAGTGTGTGTTGGGTTGTTTTTTTGGTTTTTTTTCCTTGAAAAATTCTATTACAGGCCAGTCATCATATCTAAATTTCCCTGGCTAATGGAATCTGACAGGATCGCTGCCTATGGGAATATGTCTGTAGGCCAGTAATTTTTTTTTTTTTTGCTCTTGTCAGAAATACTCAAAAGGGTAAGGCCATCTGCTTTCCTGCAATTAGATACTCCCCTTTCAATTGTAATATACTGAGAGTCAGATAATTTATTCATCCCAGGGTAAATGTATACACTAGCAGTGTGGTGGAAATGGAGACAACTAAGCCTGGCAGAGGAATAAATAACTCTGCTGTACCTCATCCCACCCACACAGATACTCACACTGGCTGTTCCTCTGAGCGTGCCTTCCCAGCCCCCTCCCCTTGCTTCAGGACAGAAAAGAGAGCTGTCATTGCCCAGTTACTGGAAGATCTCTGAAGAACTGTGGTCATTTGGTTTAAAATTTTTGGTGGTCCATGAAGATGAGGATGGCTTGTCTGGTTTGGGTAGTAACACATGGTAACAGTAGAAAGAATACTGGCTGATACAGCACAACCAGTGTGTGAGACAGTCTCAAGGAAACCAAAGCAAACAAGCAGAAATGTTCACCAAGAAAGGAGATTTTTTTTTAAATCTCAGCGTCACCCAGCAAACAAAATTTGTTGCTGCTGGTATCAAAAAGCCACAGGCTTTGCATTAATCAGAGGCAGGACCATGAGATGCTACATGGCTGTGCCCTCTCCTGCAGGTGCTGGCTCCAGCAGTGTGTGCCAGGGGCTGAGGGGCTGTGGGGCTGTGAACCCTGATCCCAGTGGGCTGCCCCTTGGGCAGGAGCAGCCTGGTGGGTGCCCAGGGGATGGAAAAATGCTCATGCAAGTTGCAGACCTCTCGTGGGCATTGTGTGTGTGAAGGAAAACCAACAATTTTCTCATGTGGAAGCCCACATCTTCCTGGAGGAACGCTGATGACATCGACCTTGGGGCCAGGAGGGCATCTGGAAAGTGAGCAGAACATCAGCCATAATTGTCAGTTTCTTAGTAGGTTTTCTTATATAACAATTCACTTTAACACTAATGAGGCTTTATCAATAAGGATGCGAGGTGTTGATAGCATTAAAACTGGGCTAATAATTATCACTCACTGTAGTGTGATTAGGCTGCTAAAACATGAATCAGGAAAGCAGCAAATTATTGAGTCCATGTTTATGGTACATTCCCTTTTTCCTCATGATGAGGTTTTGAGTGCTACCAGTGGAAGAGCTTCCTGCTGGAGTTAATTCCATGTGAGAATGAAAAATTTGACTTTGAAGCACTTAGTGTAACAGTAGCCATATATAAAGATCCCAAGCCAACAACAGAATAAGGAAAAAAAGGTCTTGTGAGTACTAAGCCTCTAAAATTAAATTGGATCAGTCCTCTTAAGTGTATTTCTACATAAATGGTAATTATAACATTTTAAAGGGTGAGATGTCAAATGAATATTTCTCTGGAGGAAAACTCTGGTTCCAAGCTCTTTCAATATGCAGAAAAATTCTGATACAAATCTAATCAGAAGTGTCTGGCTGTTGCTTTGTAATAGTAAAATAGAAGAAAATGTCATAGTTAGCCTGCTTTGAATGTTGGAGAGACCCAGAAAATTTTATCCCGCTGCAATTAAAAACATGAGGATTTGATCTGGTATTTGAAAAATTGTTCAAATCAATAGTGTGCAGCTTTTGTGAACACACATTAATCAAATCTCATTTGATGGAACTGATTTTAGAAAACATGTATCCAAGATATAGATGCAATTCTTCCTAGAAATAGTCTTCAGTCTATCATTTCCTTGCATGACATGGGAGATACTGAAGAAGTGAATTCAGAGACTAAAAATATCACAGAGCATTGATCAGAATTAAGATCAGTTCCAACAGAGCAGGTCTAGAAATTAGAGTGCTCCTGGGAGAAATACAGAAGTCAATGTGCTAGACCCTGTGCTTGTGTAGATTAGCACCGAAATCAATAAAGCTCTTACTTTGTCACAGCTTCTGCTGCTGTTAAATTAAGGTAATATTTATGACAAGGCTTTGCAGTGTTCTGTCTCTTGGAAACGTGCAGGTGGCCAGAAGGGGACCGTGTGCAGTAGAAATGCATCACGAAGCATTGGGCACGAAATGGAGGGGACTAATGGTGGAGATGACATGGTTATGGCTGCACATACTTGATCTGGAAGTGCTTCAGTACCATATTGTCCCATCAACAGGCTAAACCTTTAAGAGAGGAGGCCGTGTATGGAGCCTTAATGCAGCATTTTCCATCTGCTGTGATGCTGGATGTTGGCATTAATTCCATAGGCTCCTGATTTAGCGCTCTCACACCTGATGTTTTGTACGTGCCCCCTGGCAGCCATCAGTTGCAGTGGAGACTGGAATTTGTCTTGCTTTAGGTGAAACAAAGTGATTTTTACAGACATATTAAATAGCAGAACAGATTGCAAAACCCCAGGCTAGATATCACTAGGAGCTTAAGAGACTTCTTCAGGGCAATTTTTTTCTACTTCACTTCATAAGTAGGATAAGGTAAACATCTACCCCTTATGAACAAACATTGCTTTATATTAACCCACAGACAGGAGACATTTACTTACAAAAAGAAAGTTAAAGATTGATAGAAATGTGATGTATATTACCTCTACCTTAATGGAAATGTGAGGATTTACTTTCATTTCAACGAACTTGCTTCCCACGAATTCTTGGAAAATATACTTCTTCCTTTAAAAAACTTCAGTCTAGATGAATTGAGGTTACAACCCTAAAATGTTTCCTAACACTAATCTCACATATTACCAGGGTGATAATAACTTTCTTCAGCTGATAGTGGTGAAAATAGAACAGGGAATAGGATTGCTGATCTTTCATTTTTGTTCTTCCAGTCACCTTTTCTGAACATATATGCCATTAAATCTTTAGCCTAGGAAACAGAACTAAGATTTATTGCCTCAAAGTAGAATTTCCCAGACACCGAAACAGTGGAAAATATGAGGTTGCTGGTTTATAAAAAAGGGAGGCAATGTATAAGACCTACCCTGTCTGCTACAGTAGTATTTCAATATGTGCATGTAGCATTTCAAAACACATATCTTGAAAGATATATATTCTTTCTCTCTCCTGAAGTCCTAATATGAAACACTCATTTGAAATTTCATATTAAATGTTGTACATTTTTCAGTTTATATTCGTGTTTGACATGCTATTAGGCAAAGCCCAAATTCAAGTAAACATTGGCAAAGCTTTTTTTAAATTTATTACTTATTTTAATATATGAATATTCTTATAAAAAATAGACTTGATTAGTTCTTTATTCATATACCTTAAATAGAGTGGTTCAGATCATTGGCTTAGACTAAGTTTAAAATCAATATTTGGCATTATTTATACTACTTTTTACATATTTGGGAAAAGGTGAGAACCAGAGACCTGTCCCATTCACATAAAACCCATTGCTCAGAACATGAAATTGAATACTTCTATTAAAGCACAGAAGGCTTAATGATTGTGTAAATGTGAAAGTTAGGGCATTTCCCCAAAGAATGGAAGGAAATCTATTGACAATTGAACTAGAAATGTCTGCTATCCCTAGCTAAACAGAGACAAACAAAGTGGCTTAAGTGCTGCATAAACAGGTATCATGTCAGTTGACTCTGTTTGCATTTTGCAGAATTCAATCATCAAAATATTTTTTTCCCCCAACGCATTTTTTTTTCATGTTTGGAAAAAAAATCCTAAGTCTATTAAGCATATTCCAGTGGTGGCTTTAAAAAAAATATGGGTACCATCATACAGCTAAATGGTTTTGTGTTTGTATCTTTTTAATATTATAGTTTTAGTAATTATTGTCACTGATAAATTAGTTTCATTTTCTACAGTGAATGTCGCAAAACAAATTTTAGAATTGTATCTTATTAAAAAACAATTAAAAGTAGAAGTTGAGATTAATATCTGAACACATTTGTACTAATTCAAAATAATTTGTACCACATTTGTACCACATTTTTCCAAAAGGAACTATTAAGTGTGTGAGATGTCAAAATGTGGCAGCATAGGTTGATTCACTTAATTGTTTCACACAATTAATTTAGTTTTGTTTCAAACTTTGTTTTATATCTTCTACTTCAGATTTAAGAAATGTTTGTGCTAGAATTCCATCATTTTCACCTTTGCCAATTCCTTTGGTTGAAGTTTTGTCTTTTGCTCAACCATGTTAATGCCATCCTGCTCTCATGATTGCACAAGAACTACAGTAAAGTATGCAGCTGAGTTATTCCAAATCACAAATTCAAATATCTTTCAGTTTTGAATTTTGCAACCAATGTTTATGTCTATTCAGAGCTCAGAAGCAATTTTCAGTGTGCTCTGGTTTTTTGCCATCTCATGTTTCCAGGTGGCTTCATGGCATTATTTAGAAGCAGTGTTCTACACAATGAGGCTGGGATTATTTGAATCTGTTTTAAAATATCATTAATTTCTCTTTATATGGTTTAGCTTTTTAGCTTATGGCACTGTAATAGATTAATGAAGGAAGAGAAGCCCAGACTTTAAAAAAAAAGTATGACTAATTCAGTGACAATATTTATTCACCTATGATTGGTAGAGTGCCATTGACACAGAAATATTATATTTGCACTCATATTTGCAAACACGAAAGCATCCTGTTTGTGATGTGTCTGGGAAAAAATCATTCCCAGACAAAAAATTCATTTACTTGAAATATCTGTTAACAATTAACAGAAATATTTACCTTGCTCAGATGTTGGAAGTGGATTTTAGTTCATAATCTCATCTGAGGCAATAATATCAAAGGCAACAAAACCTCTCTGGAAGTATAAAGGACACAATCAGCCTTGATGCAAGGTAAAACAAGATAATGGACTCCTTGGTTAGTGAGAACCCTGGGTCAGGACTGTGTCGTTGTCTTTCTTCTCCTTCCCTCTTTCTACAGTGCATTGGTTACAGTGAAATCACCAAGAAGTGATTTCTGTTCTTGTTTCTGAATCATTCTGAGATGTAGGAAGAGTAGCATGTATTCATTTCCAGCTATTTCATGATTCCTTTAAGCCTCTTCAGGGAATGGAGCGATTTCAAAGGACTCCAGGGCAGGTGGAGGATTTCAGTCCACCATTCTGGGCATGGAGGGTAGAGGGAGGAATAATGAGGCACTGTTATGACCTTGTGTAACCACTGCAGGAGGTTACTCACATTGTAGCCAGCCTCCTGTGACTACAGAGGACTTTTCCATGGTTTGGGGCAGCCGGGATTAGGAAAGGATGCCAAAGTTAGAGGCACAGCTCCTTACAAAGAGTCCCACTTCCCTGTAGGGTCCCTTCAGGTAGTGGAAGGTTATTATGGCATTTCCATGCAGCCTTTACTTCTCCAGGATGAACAGCTCCAACTTTCTCAGCCTGTCCTCACAGGACAGGTGCTTCACTCCTCATCAACCTTGTAGCCCTCTTCTGGGCTTGCTCCAACAGTTCTATGCGCTTATATCAGGGACACCAGAACTATAAGGAGCATTCCAGGTGGGGTCTCATCAGAGCAGAGGGAAAGAATTGCCTCCTTTTCCCTGATGGCCATGGTCCTTTGGATGCAGCCCAGGATTTCTTTGGCTTTCTGGGCCATGAGGGGTCACTGTCAGCTCATGCTGAGTTTTTTATCAATCATCACCCCCAAGGCTTTCTCTGCAGGGCTGCTCTCCATCACTTCTCTGCCCAGCCTGGAATTGCCACCACCCAGGTGTAGGGCCTGGCACTTGGCTTTGTTGGACTTCATGGGGTTTGCTCAGCCCACCCTCAGGCTGCCAAGGTCCCCCAGGGTCCATCACCTCACTCCAGTGTGTCACTGTTCCACACAGCTCAGAGCTGCCAGCAAATCTGCAGAGGGTGCACTTGACCCCATTGTCCATGTCACCAATGAAGATGTTGAAATGTGTTGGCTCCAGTACCAACCCCTGAGGGTCACTCCTGGTCACTGGTCTCCCTGTGGACAATGAGCTGACGACCACAACTCTGTGTACACAGCTGTCCAGCCACTTCCTTATTCACTGAGTGCTCCATCCATCAAATTCAAATCTCTCCAATTTGAAGACAAGGATGTCATGCAGGCTGGTAGCAAATGCTTTGCATAAGTCCAGGTAGACAACATCTGTTTCTCTGCCTCATCCACTAGTGTTGTAGGCCTGTCATATCTAGAAAAAAAAAATTAATTGTCAGGCATGATTTCCCCTTTGTAAAGTCATATTGGCTTTTGCAAATCACCTCTTTGCTTTCCATATGTCTTAGCAGTTTCCAGAAGAATCTGCTCCATGATCTTGCACAGAGGTGAGAGTGACTGGTCCACAGTTCCTCATGTCTTCCACTTTCCTAATTTTAAAAATTTGGGTTATATTTCCCTTTTTCCAAACTTCAGGGACTTTTCCTCACCATCATGATTTTTCAAAAATTGTGGATGGTGGCTTTGCAACTTCATTTGCCAGCTCCCCCAGGACCCATGGATGAACATTATTGGGTCCCATGGATTCGTGCACATTCAGGTTCCTTAGATGGACACAAACTTGATCCTCTTCTACAATGGGCTCCAAGTCTTCATTCTCCCAGTCTCTGCATTTGCCTTTCTTCTCTTGGGTGTTGTGATTCTTACACTTGCTGTTGAAGACTGAGGCACAGAAGTTGTTGAAAACTTTAGCTTTTTCCTTGTCCAGGAAAGCCAGGTCTCTTATTTACTTCCAGAGAAGGCCCACATTATTCCGTCTTTCTTTTGCTTACAACATATCTACAGAAGCCCCCACCCATCATCCTTAATATGCCTGGTCAGACTCAATTCCAGCTGAACCTTGTCTTCCTTAATTTTGCCCCTAGCTTCCAGTGCAATTCTTTTATATTTCTCTCAGGCCACCTGGCCTTTTTTCTACTTCCTGAAAGATGCTTTTTGCTCGGAGTTTTCTCAGCAGCTCCTTATCCATCCTTGGAGGCCTCCTGGTATTTTTGCTCTATTTCATCCTTGCCAGGATGGTTTGCTCCTGAGTTTGGAGGAAATAATCCCCGAAATTCAGACAGTATTTTGGACCCCTCTGCGCTTCAGGGATTTATCCCATCAGATTTTATACAGTAGGTCCTTGGAGAGGCCAAAGTCTGTTCTGAAGTCCAGGGCAATGAGTTTGCTGTGTGCCCTCCTTGCTGCCCTGAGGAACTCCATCTTCACCATGTCACGGTCCCTGCAGCCAGGGCTGCCCTGGACCATCACATTCCCCACAAGCTCCACCCTGCTGGTGAGCACAAGGCTCAGCATGGCACCTCTGCTTGTTGGCTTCTCAGTCATTTCTGTCAGGAGGCTGTCACGACCCATTTGAGGAGCCTCCAGGATTGCTTGTGCCCTGCTGTGTTGCCCATCCAACAGATGGAGATTGAAATCCCCTGAGGACCATGGCTTGTGAGCATGAGGGCCACTCCTACCTGCCTGTAAAGGACTTACTTCATTGCCACTATCCATCAGATAAAGACCCCTACTAAATATCCCCTGTAACTTCCCTCCCCTTGACCCACAAGCTCCTGGCTGGCTCCTCATCCTTCCCCAGGCAGTCCCATACTCTCCAGCTGGTTAGTGATATAGAGGACTGCACCCTTGTCCACCCTCTATGGATATTGGGGAGTAGCTCATCTGGAGGCCCCAAGAGTTTGGGAAACTTTACTGTTGAAGTCCATTGTGGTGCAAAAATGTTCTCCCTTGCAACAAGATAGACAAATTGGAGTTTTGATAACTTTGAGAATTAATGACCAGAAACTGTCTTGAAAAGCTTAACTAACTGACAGTATGTTCCAGACCAAAATTTTTTTCTGAATTATTGAGGAAGTGCAAGATATGATGAGTTTCTCATATTTTTAAATGATGAGTATTTTATAACTTTGTCCTTGCTGTTGCTGAGAAACGATATGGTTCCCCTCTGTAATCAAGAGTGCCTGAAGGGCATCTCTAATGTGTGACAAAGCAGTGATCCCCCTGTTCATTCATAGCACATTTCCTCATCAGCAGGGTTGTTTTTAACAACATTGCCACAAAAGACAGAATAACAGCACTGAGGGGTTTGTAAGACTTCTCTGGAAATTTGTGGCATTTGTTTGTTTAGGACCTCCATAATTGTTCTGGCATTTTGCTCCAGAATGAGGTTCATGAAGCACCATGTCTGAGAAAATAATCAGTATCTTATCTAAATTAAAATCTAAATGAAATCTATGTGCCTTGCAATTCAGCCTTTTCTTTTCCATCTGTTTTATTGTTGGGTTAAATTCACTCTTGTTTCAAAGAACGTGCAGAAATGCTAAGATCTCCAAAAGAATCAGTCAGGACAAAGCTATCTATTCAAAGGAAGCATGAGAAGAAATAAGAAGAGCAAGTTCAGTTATCACATTAGTCTGTTCTCATTCCTTTTCCTTCCTTTTTACTACAGACATGACATGATGGGAATGCTGGAAACTACCTCTACTGCAGGTTTAAGTTTTAGTTTTTAAGCTGGCTGAGAAAAGTAGGAAAATCATGCCTGTGTTTGCCAGGCTATTTAATTTAAATGTTTCTAGATAATTGTAGGGATCACTCAGGAAAATTAAACATGGCATTCTGCATTAATTGGCACCTACCTTTCAAAGTGGGTAGGTACAGCTTGAACACAAGGTATTTCTGAAAACAAAACAAAACAAAACAAAACAAAAAAAGGGTGGTAAACACCATCTGTCTTACAAACCATGAACTTAATCTAACAAATGAAATGTAAAATGTGAGAACTGGTAGGGCTCTAACCAGGTCTGTAGATCAGTCAGGCTGTTCCTACCCCACACCTGGAAGAAATGACTGCATGTTTACTCCCTCATGCTGGTTGAGGACCCACACCCCAGGAGCTCCCATCCCAAGGGGCAGGAATGGAGGGGCTCTTCAGGCAGCCACTGCCCTCCCAAGGAGCACATTGATGCCTTGGGAGTTTGAATTTTGACATTATTTGCTCTTCTCTGTCCTTCCATGAAGGACCTTGTGTATCTCCTTGGAAAAGTATTATGAAAAATCCATGCTATTTTAGTACCTAGCAGAGAACATGTTTGTATTCTCTTCAAAGTCAGGCATAGGATATGTCAAATATTTATTTAACACTACCAAAAGCAGAATGTTATAGTATATCTAATTAAAAATAAAGTGTACCAGCTTTAGCTAGTTCAAAGCCAGAAAAAAATCTTAATATTCTCTATGTATTTCACACTATATTCTTTAAAAGTTTGATGTTGCTGCTAACTTTGTTTTAATCTAATGTTCTCAGTATTGGACACAAATATTCAGGAGTTCTGGGAAGTTTGGTAGTTTGCCTTTTCTTTTTTTCACCCCCTCGTCTGGACTCTGGGAAAAAATACTCATTGTCCTTTGGATCACAGCATAAAACCTATAGTCAGCAATTGAGAGTTGGCTTGTAAGTTTTTAAGAGTTTTTTTCACATTATGTTGATGCATAAGTACAATTTATATTTTTGGGTTTATAGTGAGCCTTCAGGGAGCAAAAAAAGCAAAAAACCCCAAAGACATTTGTATTATGTCTCGGACTACACCTACTTTATAGAGCATAAACCATGTTCAGGGCAAACAAATAGAAAAAGCCAAGGTCCTCAGATGCAATGCTGTCTTGGTTCTGATTGGAATGAAGCTAACTTCATAACAGCTAGTTTTGGGTTTTGTAGACTCACATAATGTTTTGGGTTGGTTTGGTTTTAGTTGGAAGACCACTCAGTTCCAATCCTCCTGCCATAGGGAGGAGTACCTTCCACTAGACCTCATTTATGGCTGCTCATTTATGTAAAGCAGTGCTGGTAATACATCAGTGTTTTGACTTCTGCTGAAGAGTGCTTGCACTGTGTCAAAGATTTCTTTTAGTTTTGCTCTGTTCCCTCCGGCTTCTAGCTTGGGTTGGGCAAGAAATTGAGCTGGGACAGTGCCAGGACAGCTATCCTGAATTGGCCAAAGGGATATTCCATGCCAGACCACATTATGATCAGGAAAGAGCTGTGCAGAGCTGTTGGTTCTTAGAAACTGCTTGGGTGCTGTTCTGCTCATGGGAGGTGGTAAATGGTTGCCTTTGCATCACTTTATTCCATCTCCTTCACTTACTAAACTGTATTTCATCCTGAGCTATGAGTTTAACTGGTTTTTGCACTTCCTATTCTTCCTCTGTCCCACTGGGATTGTGGGCTGGGGAGAGACCAGCAGTGGTGTGGGTCGGACAGCAGTGACCACCACGACTGCTCAAGTGCTGTAATGTGCTATAAAAGGGCAGGTAGGAAAGTGTCCATGAGAGGTGTATGTGTCATCTGGAATATTTTTAGAGAGATTGATGCCTTGGGAAGGCTGACCTGAAATAGAGACTGGACAGAACCAGAGAATAAAGTAGGTATTTATTGAAAGGCCTCCAGGATACACCTTGGGCCAGACAGGGCCTGACCAGGGCTACACCCAAGGTGGACTTAAGATGGTCATAAAAAATGTCTGACCAGACACAAGATCTTACATTTTTATAAGTTTTGGTCAATTTGCATATTGGGGTTTAATTGTCCAGTTACAGCTCCAGGTTTTGAGGTCTCATCCTTCTTGTTCCTCCCTTCACTCCACTGTTCTTTATTCGTTTAGACCTGAAAGTTGTCCTCAGTCCTCAGCAAGAAAAGAATTAGATTTGTCCATCTGCTCTGTGAAGTGAACTTACTAGCACTTAATATGAGGCTCAGAACTACACCCCTGGGCAGCACAGAATCTGAAAATCATGAAAGCTAAAACTTAAGGCATCCAGATAGCCAGGAAGTACTTGAATAAATATGAATTATCAGTCTTTAAAACAAATGTGAAGGAACACTGCTGCAAGACTGAGCTGTTTGTCTGTGAAGAATTTGTTTTGCGTGAATCATTCACAGACATGCTTCATACAAAGAACTCAAAGAACTTCAAAAGTTTACAACTCACTGCAACAAACCTACTACTAGTACAGCTGTGGCCCTCTGTGTCAAAAATAGGTGAAAATAAATCAGCAGTGTATTTTACTACTTCTTACTGTTTGATAGTGGAAGAAATAAAAGACTTTTTTTTTTTTAATCACATAACTATTATATTCTTCTTTTCTTAGGTAGAATAATGCTGCACAGTCTCTTAAGAATAATTATGATTGCAGAAACTAATTGGAATCTTCCAGGAGCTCATTATCTACAATCATATGTTAAATATACTTGTCCTAAGATACACAGTTGGAATCACTGGTAAGTTTGTTTAATTTGCTGTTTGCATAAAATTGTACAGCATTTATATTTCCTGTTTTCATGTAGTTTCACAGAAAAGTATTGGTTTGGCTATGAGGTGTTTGGACTTAAAAAAACAAACAAAAAACCAACAAAACCAAAAGAAACAAAAAACCCTAACAACTACAACAAGAACAACAACAAAAACCCCACCAAAACTGAAAAACAATCCACCACCAAAATGCAATAAAACCGTTTCAAAGACAAAATACATCAAAGTATAGAGGTTTAATAGTACGAAATGAAGAGGAAGCAATTTCTATGATTCAACCAGTCAATAATCCATTGAAAGTTTAGCCGGAAAATGAGACAAGACACTGAACAGCCAATTAAGTATCATTAGTGGGTATTCTTCCCTTTTCATGTTGTATTATAAAACATCTAAGGTACAGTGGTAATGCAAGGACCTTAGATGCACACACTGATTTTCTGCTTTATCTCTTCTCCTATCACCCGTTCAGCACGACCCATTGATGGAGTAACTGCATTCACTAATTACTTAACTATACTTTGTGCACTTGGATCAACATCATTTGGCTCAAAGGGCAGATAGGGAAAATATTTCAAAGAGGTTTTCTGAGAGACAGATCTGAAAATTTGATGTATTGAACTTTGTCTTGAATTGATTTTGCAAAACGGAGTTGCCCCTTCCTCTGAAATTCAGCAATTATTTTTTCAGTGATAGGCAGAACTGATGCAAGCAATGATAGCTTGGATATATATTCCTCTTTCAAGCATTACAAAATCTAGATTTTGAAGCAAATACTTTCCAAAGAAACATCTATATTCTCCTAAAAAGTCCCCTTAGTAATTGGAATTGTTCCATCCCTAGCTTGATTTTCTCATTACAAGAGGGAGCTGCTCAAAGGATTACATTTTTTGAATGAAGAAAAATGCTCAAGATCCTGAGTTTTTTTTCTAACTTGCCAAGCACATTCAATGCTTTAAATAAGACCACAGTTGATAGAGTTCAATTTCACTGTAACTTTCTAAAATGATAAAACCTTACAGCCTGTAAGAATGAGCTGTTGTACATTTGGCAAACTGTATTGCTGCCAGAGCAAGTTCAGAGTTCCCTCTTTGTGATATAGTGAGATATGGGCTGTGGCTAAAAATTCATCATATTTTCTTCCTGTGTACCAATGAAAATGTTATTTGTCACACAAACACAGCACATCAACCTGCAGATTCTAACCTGATGTAATACTATTGTGAACAACAGGAAAAACTGAAGCAGGACAGTTTGCTGAATGCATGCTTTTTTTTTAATTTGCTGTCTTGCTCAGCAGAGTTCATCATAAAAACACTAAGTTAAAAAAAAATGCATTTTTAAATACTTTTTATATATAGTCTCATACAAATTGTAAAAAAAAAAAAAAAAAAAAAAAAAAAAAAAAAAAAAAAAAAAGTTCCTCTGGGCTTTCCCCAGATAAAGTTTTCTCCTTTTATAGTATAGTATGTTAACCTGAAAGAGTATCCTACTTGTGAACTGGCCTTTATTTTCAGGGATGAGTCTCCACTTATTCCTTTTATGGCCATAGATTCTATTCTTTTCATTCACATTTTCTGAAAGAACAACCTTATGAAAATTCTTTCGGTGCTTAGTTTGTTTACTGTTGTGAAAAGTAATTTAAATACAACTGAAAGAACCTGTAATTTACTATTTCCACTTGGAACGTTACTGGCATATTAACATTAGAGCTGGTTAATAATATAGGAATTTGCACTATTGACACAATTCTAAACATTTCAAGACAGGTGTTGAAAAATCCTGCTTTCTATGTCAGTGGCTGTGAGGTGTTCAAGATATGGCCTGCATGACATACACAATGAAAATTGACTAAAAAGAATTACCCCATTTTCGTTGGTAAATTTAGGAAACAGGTGCCTCATTTTACATTATGCAGAAATATGTGTCTGCTGGTGATCACTTAGGTAGTAGATTAAAACCTTATGAGGTGCTAAGTTGGAAAAACTCATGTTTTTGTTGATTAACATACAATATCTAGTAGTTTTTAGATTGAGTAAACCTACAAAGTCACCTTTGAGCTGCTCCTTTAAGTACATCACATAATTGATATTTTTTCCCAGGATGTGAGCAGTCTGCTCTCTCCTACAGCACTATTGTCCTTTTCTGGTTTGTTCCTTCAGTACCACTACATCAGTCAAGTTTTAAGTTTTTCATGTTGGTTTCCTAAGATGTTAGGTGTCTTCTTTACTCTGACCACTATAGATGTAAAGAATTTTGTTGTGCCATTTCTGGGCCAGACTTTATTGGAACTATGAGAAATATTTTATAATAAAAAAACCACACGTCGGTGTTTTCTGTGTTTGAGAAATGACCCATGCAAACTCCTGTTATAAAATTTAGCATGCTCTTAGAGCAACGTTGAGTTTTAACACTGGAATCAGGCAAATGCCCTCTGCTACAACCACTTCTATTATGCTCAACAACAGCAGCTAAGGAACATGTGAGGGTCTCCTAAAAAAGAAATATTCTCACCTCATTGTTTAGCTTAGCAGCTAAATACAGAATCCAAATATTTGTGTGTATTTCTTGAGCTCTCCAAAATGTTTGTAATAAGGGGAGGTTTAGATTAGATATTAACAAAAGTTTCTTCATGGAAAGGGTGGTCAAGCACTGGACCTGTCTGCCCAGGGATGTAGTGGAATCCCTGTCCCTGGAAGTGTTCAAAACACATGTAGATGTGTTGGACCTGGCAGTGTTAGGTTAGTGGATGATTTTAGTTTTTTTCTATCCTGTCATTCCATGATTTCTATGTGCAGCATAGAAATCAACAGTGTTCAGTGACCTTCAGAGGCATGATTTTTAATAGATGCCTGTCAATGCAATGCTTTCTTGTGTTGGTCAGCAAAATTTCTGAGCCAATTTCTGTGCAAACTTGGCTGACTGACACAAGAAACATGTTTGCAACTGGTTGTGGATGCAATCATCAGATGAGAAAATTGAGACACCCCTGGTTTATAGTCAGAAATAGGAGTTTTAGGGACAAGAACCATGTTTCAATCAATTCCCACCAAAGTTTACTCAAGACTGCCAAAAGGTTTCTTTAAAAATCATGAAGAGTGATCAACGACCTGGAAATTTGGATTATAAAGTGCTGACTTGAACAGGCTTACCCCAGGAACCACATAATCCACTCAACTGGGTGTCCTTTCATTGTCTCTCTAATGACTTTATTGACTTCCTCATGTTTGAGAAGGAAAATATTATTATTATTTAATAGAAAGTAATTTACTCTGAAGTAAATTTATGTTTGGAAATCAAGAAAAATACAATAAAATTTCAAGGGTGAGGTGTATTTGGAATCCACTTTATATTGTTTTATAGAAGAATTGTTGTGACATACAGGCTATGAAAAACTGCAGGAATGCGTTATGAAATCAAATTAATTTATGAAAAATAAAATACTGCCTTCAGGCTTTTCTTGCAGTACAGGAACTGGAAAAAAAGGTGTTGGAAATTACCACAATGTAATTATTGACTCAGGTTTATATTTTCATATAATAGATTTAGTATTCTGTATTTTAGGAAGGTAGTGATAGTGATTGTTTGTTAAACTTGAGTCAGGGGAAACACAGAGAAATAGTGGTAATGGATATGATTCCAGCATGATAATAATAATTATGGATTATAATTAAAAAAAAAAAAAATAAAAGGCATGCACCTATCATATGTTTCCACATTCTTCACGGACTCTCATCACAAGTCAAAAAGTCATCTCTCTTTTAAATAAAGTAAGTGTTTCTTAAAAATTTTTCACTTAAAACTAATAGAAATGTAACAACATTAAGTTTTTGGCTGACAAGACAGCTAGTTTTCTTAATGGTAACATGATAGAAAATGTTTTTCTTTTTACCATGTTGTATTTTAGCAAAATGACAGATAAATTAAAGTGACACTACTGACTATGCCATGTGCTCTAATAACCTATTGTCAAGTTTGTAATTATTAGCAGAGCCTATTTATGCTTCACTATATGATACAAATGTTTCCCAATCGAGCTTGTAAGATCCTAAATCACATGCTTTAAGCGACTTTCTCTTTCTAAATCTGTAAATTCTGAGCACATGTGTGTTATTAAAACTGAATACTTAACTTGTTGGAAAATCAAATAAACACCTGCTAGTAAGCCTGAAGTGTTGTTCATTACTTTTCAGACATTCACAATATTATTTGCTTTTAAAGATGCATGAAAAACTAAATAAAGATCCATATTTTTAAATGCATGTTTGTCTAGCATCAATCTCTTGATTTCATGCCCAAACCCTAGCACTTCAAACTATTTTAAACATCATTTTTCAAAATAGTTTTCTCATATTGACCCCAGTAATTAAATATTATCTTAAGAGAGAAAAGTTTAATTAAATTCTTTCCACCTTCAGAGAGATAGTTCCAATCAAAATTACATTTGGCATAATTTTCAGTGCAGTCGTGGTACTGATGGCAGTAATTATAATACATTCATTGGAATGTGACAAAGCTGTTAAAAAAAAAAAATCACTGCAAATGTATCATGTATGGCAGTTGCCTGGAGACTGAGTGGGCATCATTTGCCGTCCTCACTTATCCAGCAGTTGTAGCTTGTAAATATTTCAGGTAAGAAAAACACCTAAGGTTTTATATTCAGTCATCGTGTTATCTTCAAAGAGAAGAATGGTTTTGGTATGGATTTTTGCAGAGGATGGAATGTGAGGCTGTACTTCTCAGCTCTAAATCCAATTGTTTTCATTTCAAAATACTCCAGCATAACTATGCTCTTTTCTAAGCCACCATCTAGTGATGAGGAATGAACAGGAGGTTAAGTCATTGGCTGGGACTTGGGAGACTTCAGCACTATCCTATTAATGCTTCCTGTATAGCACTGGAAATATTACTTATTTTCTCTGCTTTTTTGTTTTGGTTTTTGGTTTTTTTTTTTCAGATCATTGCTATAAAGTCAATTCATGTCATGACAATCACATTCTCTAAAGTCAAAGGAGTGAGAAGAGATCTGAACCTGACTTAAGAACACCTGGGACCCTGTGCAGCCAATAGACTGTCTTTGTCCATGGTGAGTCATGCACTAATTTCTATGGCAATATCAATTTTTCTAGTGGTGGAGCAACAGTCAGGCCTTATGAAAACTGAATAGTGCCATAGTGGAATTATGAGTAAACATTAACATTATGAATATAAACAGAGACAAAAAAGGGTTTTTTGCCCTCACAGAAAGTCATTGAAAGAGGTAGGATAATTGAAGCAAACAATATGAAATTAATAAAAAAAATAAAATAATGGGTTGTGCTTTGATCTTCTGGGTCATTTAATAATCAAAGGTTTCTATGCACCAAAGAAAACTAAAGCACGGATGCCCTCACCATTTACCTGAGGCTGTCTCCACTAGAAAAACAGCCTGGCACCAAGGCACACATCTCACGTGTGGCATTCATGAGAACAGTAATTACAAATCTGCATGGGAAGCAGGCACTGTTTTGTGGTACAGTGGGGACCCACATGCTGCTTTGTGAAGTAGGGGCTGTTTGCACCTGGAAATCAACACGCTTCTGACTCTGCCAGTATCAGAGCTGAGTGCTTACAAAACTGAGAATTTCTTTCAGGAGGAAGAAGCAAGCAAGCACAAACCTTCACTCTTCACATTTACATAACTTTTTTTTTGTTCTGTTGGATGTGTTACAGTAAAAACAAACATAAACAATGAAGTCTGCTCCCTAGAGAAATTTTAATCCAAAATAAAGCCAGAAGTTGCAAATAGCAATTACTTGCCAACAAAAGGAAACTAAGAAAGTGTGTAGACTTTGAGAAGAAAACCAGCTTATACTGCATATGAAGTAAGCATTATTATGGTTCCAAATATATTTAATGTAATTTCACATAGTTTTATATCCATGAAGCAGGCACAAATATTAAGATATTAAAATATTGACAAAATATTTTAGGTCGCGCCTACAAATCTGAGATTCTTAGCTGCTGCAGGATAATTCCTCAACAAATACTCAAAGAGATCAAAGGAACTAGAAACACAGAGAACTCCAAACCTCACTCTGAGTAGTTCAGTGGAGCTGTTTCTTGTTTAGGTAGCTGCTATGTTTTCTCAAAGCTTGAGATTCATACCACACTAGTAACTGGTTTCCAACCTCAATACTTCTCAATATTTACAAGCAATATCAAGCTTTTCCATCATCTAGCCATGATCTTTACATCCCCTTTTCAGCAACAGTTACTAGCTGGGGCTACTAGAACTCCTTGACACTTGATCATAACTTCCACATTCCCATTTTCCATTCACTAAACAATCCATGAGGGAAAAAACTGATGGCGTTGAACAACAGCACTGCTAATCCTGTCATTCCCATTGTCATGCTCTCCCCATGATGACTTTAGCTGTACAGCATTACTGATTTCTGACAAATGAACAAGATGTTGACTTCCCTCTACAGCATGGTAGAGGAAATTACTGTTTGGCCTTTGTTTTTGCTGCTGAAAAAACATGGGGCTAGAGATGTTTTTTTGTTTTCTTTCCTGCACGCTTTCCAAGATAACTGGATCATGAACATCTGAGAAATGACTTGTAATGGGGCTTATTAAACCTGCATAAAACTGATTTTTTTTGGAGCCAACACTGTGTCTTTCACTTATTGAAAGTAACAGTAAGAAACTAATACAAACTTGCAAGGAGATTAGCAGGTTCTTGGTGCAGAATGTTTTAGAATTTATGTCCGAGGAGGGGTCTGATGCTGAAATTGCTTAGGGGCTTAGACTGTAGCTTTCACTTCAAGAAGCAGGAAAACTGCATTTAGAACTCCTTGGAGATTCAAAATGTGTCTAATTATTTGCTAGAAGAGTAACTTTTTTAGGGGGATTTGTTAAAGGAAAACTCAGACACTACTATTTGTTTCCGACAAGTTGTAATGATAATATCAATATGATTTGAGAACTGCCTAATAGGAAATGAGTCCTTTCAGACTGCAGTTTGACAATAACAAATTTTAAAAATTGGAAGGGATGTGGAAATTTTTAACTGTATTTCTGAAAACTTAGTTTACTTCTTTGGATTTATAGCTTTCCACCACAGATGGATCTATTTCCTACAAAGTCATGAATCTACATGGTAGATAGGCACATTTTAACGATTTTGTTCATTGGAGCAAATTCAGTTCATTTTTTGAACAAAATTTTGAGTAACTGCTATGGCAAATGAACAAAAAATCAACCTGTAAAAAGGCAATACTCTTGCTAATTATCTTTTTTCCATCTCTATCCATCAATCCTGTAATGTTATATTCTACTATACCTGACAGGAAAAGTGCCAAGATCCTTGCTGACTGTTGCACAAGGGCAAAGTTTACCAAGTGTCAAAAGCTTTTTCATACGATTCCCAGGTTTTCTAGGATACACCCAGTGTAATTAACATATGAATTCAATATGAAACTTCAGGAGAGAGAATTAATACAGCTCTGTGCAGGTTCAGACTACACAAAATAATTCAAAAAATATTTTTACAAAAGCATGTTGTATCTTCTCTTGTGAAAAAAACATTTCCAATGTTCACATTTTATGCATGCCACTACTGAGGTAATGTTCAGAAATGTTGTGTGCAATGAGCCACAGTGTTGGCTACTCTCATGTTGCAGAACTAGGGAGAGTACAGAGGAGGGATCTGTACCTCCTTCCTAATTTCCCTGTAAACTTACTTGCTTACAAACACAGAAATTGTGACTGTGTAGCATCCAAATTACCAAATGTGGAGGAAGGCAAAGGATTCCATGTTCTCTGTACTTTCTTGAGAGCTTTTACTTCTCTTTTCCTTAAATAAAAGACTATTCCTATTATCATGAAATATGCAGTTATCAAAGGAGCCATAAAAAAGCTTTTCCCTTGAAACTCCACTTTATAGCTTATTATCCCACTTGCAGGAGAAAACACCAAGAGGAGTCTTGAACTGACTTCTTTTAAAGGAATACTATTAAAAAATATTAGATGTTTAAAATTATTAGGAAAGATAAGCATTTATCAGAGCTGTCAAAAATTACTTGTACTTATTCAAAGGAAAGGATGACCCAACTTTTTTCTGTGAATTCTTCACCTGTTCTCATGAGAGTTTTCAGATGTGAACACAGCTGTCAGATCAAAACTCCAGCTGAGAAGTGGGTTGAAAATATACCATGGCATATACCAAACTTGGGGGAACAAGCATCATCTCAGTCTAGACAATTAATTTACATCCAGAACTGACTTTGCAGTTTGAGGATTTCCTTTAGCAACCCTTTGGTATCACTGCTGTGAGGCAGTTCACAAACTTTCTAGAAGTAGGTACCTTGAAGTAGGGGAGGATTGACCCAGCTGACCCCTGTGGAGGTGCCACATTCCCTTTCACAGCAGTGGAGGGAGAGTTTCAGCGTGGCTTCCATGAGGGAATGTATTTGAGAAGCATCTTGCCTAGGAGTGGATTTCTGGACCCAAGGGGATGTGGTTGTTATTGGGAATCTGTAGGAGCAAAACTTGCCCATCCTAGCACCTCCCTGTGGGATGCCAGGTTTGGGGATGTAGTGCAGAAAAAATATCGTCTGTGTTTTGTAACGAGGACTTTCATTTTCTCAAAGGAAAGGGTAGATTTTTAGCATTCTCTAAAGCTCAGGACATGGAAAACAATCAAATAAGGAGTATTTCTCAGGGGATGGCTCTGCAGAGACATGCTGTTCACTTTCTGTGATATGTTTGTAATTTTGAATTTCATCTTTTTGCTGCTGTTATCATTTTTTTTTCCCCAAGAATTCCTCAGTGTAGGAGCATACCTACTCTACAGAGAATTTCTTCATTTTAAAGGGCTTCTCAGTGCGAGTGTCCATCCAGTCAGCAGAAGGGGTTTTGTCATCAGATGTTATTGTACCATGGTCTGGTTTTGAGTTTTCAAGTTTTTCCTCAGAGAAGTGGGTCACCCTTACTAAATATACTTGAATGTTTCTTTTTGGCCTTAGTCTCTGCTTCCATGTACTACTTCTTTTTTTTTTTTTTTTTTCATTTGAATTATCTCCCATGAATCTTCTGGATCAGTACTGGGATATTTCCATGTACACACACACAGGTGCATCCAAATATGACCTGTACCAGGAGACACCTTATAGAAGGTGTTTAAACTGTCCTTTTGTGAAAGACTGATCAGGGAAATCAAGAAAGACAGACATCTTGTGACATTTCAGGGTGCATGTGTGAGGTGGAAGGGACAGGTCAGCCTTGCCCAGGTGAGGCAGTGTCCTGCCCTGTGCACTCCACTCCAGAGCTGTATCCCAGCCTGGCAGTGGCTGCCCATCCCTGGCACAGCAGAGGCAATTGCTCCACACCCACCTCTGGAGCTCCTGAGTGGCCAAATGACCCCAAATCCCACCTGGGGAAAGAGCCCAGGAAGGTCAAGGGATATTAAAGGCTGAGCACAAGGCAAGAACATGTCTTGACACTGCCTCCTCTTGGAATTTCTATCAGCTGAACACTGCTGGAAACCAGGAGTTGGTAGCTATGTGTCTGCTTTTCTATCTTTTCTCTATTTCTCTCTTTCTCTTCTAATTCCCTCTTCTTGGCATTTTAGAGTCACCTAAAATAGAATGGGCTTAGAGACTGTGAAGTTGGATGGGTTAAGTTAATGCTTTGGGAAGTGTTTCATGTCGACTGAATGCTGCTCTAAACCTTTTGCCAAAGTTCTCTGATTCTCTGATGTTTCTAGTCAAGGCTTTTTTGTTGCTTTGACTTCTTGAGAATGTCTTGTCAGTATTTCTCCCATGGATCTAACTCAGAGTACATGGACAAGTGCAAGCCCTTTTAAAAGTTATATTGAGTGAGTAGTTTTGGGCCTTACACTTTCATCTCTCACTTTTTGCTTTCTCTATTTATAATAGTGTCTCACTAGATAGTTGCACCTAGACAGTTGCTTAAGTTGTATTTCACTTTATTCTCTATTGATGAGATCCCTGAATCATTACCAACAAGGTACCAAGGTTGTGAGCAGATCCGAAAACCTTTTCTGCATATGTATGTCATGTCTTCCCATCAAAAGTGAGGGAATGTTACTGCATGGGGCAGAATGAGCCATAGAGAGCCATTCAGCATCACACCTGCCCTGCATAACTTAGAAATTTGCTGTTCTGGCAGCCCCTGGTGCAGAGCTGGGGTTCCAGGCAGGAGAGTGTCCAGTAGCTCCGGTACTGTAAAGATTCTCAAAATCTCTTTACATAAATGAGTAATAGTTCACTGGAGTGGGATTCACTTGACCATTTCCATTGCAGGAGAGGACATTATTCCTATTTCCAGTCTCAGAAGTTGGCTGGATGTGAAGCTCACTCAGCAAGGACTGGAGAAGAATCTTGAATATTAATAATAGCAGCAAATATTAAATTTTCTCAGAAATTCCTCTACATGGGTTTTTCGGGTGTTGCTTAAATTTGGGAAGTGGTTGATTAGATTCAGCAAATTTGCCATCTTGGGACTGGGGGGGAAGTTGCCATTTTCACTTTGTCTCTCAAGCCATGAGGTCAGCTGAGGGAGCTGCCATCCTGGAAGTGAGATGTGTTCCACCAATTTATGTTTCTCAGTTTGTAAGATTTAGCAATTTTTTATCTAGAGATTCTTTATTGTCTTTTTTTTCCCCGTTACAGTTTTGCTTGTTAGTGGATTGTTATTTTTATCACTCGTATCTCCTCTTATTTTCTTTCCCCTTATTGGTGGAAAGGAATTGGTTAAAACCAAGGAAGAGAACTCATTTTAGAGTGCTCCCCTTTAAATTGTCTTAAATCAGACAGCTGATGTGTTTAGAAGCTGTGATTTAATGCAAGTATTCTAGAGAAATGAGTCAGACATTAAAAGTTATTCTGGTCAGAGACTGTTTTTTTCCTTAGTCTAGACCCTAAGCCTAGGTTGACATTATTTCAATGCCATTTCTCTTGAATATTCTGAGGACAAATGGTTGTTTTTTTCTTGGCAAAGGAGCAGCAGTCTTATCATTAGGAAAATATCTGTGACAGGTCAAAGTAACTGGCTTTTTTCATTGCTTACATCTTAAATTTGTCACGATGCAAGTAGCTGTGGAGGATGTAACTAGAGAAAAGTAACTTCTCAGAGAAGATTATGTGTTCAGACTCAGGTGGAAAGGAGTTCTGGTAAGCACTGGGAGAACAGAAGCCCTCATGAGTTATATCTAAAGGAGTAACAATAACTTCTCCATGTGTAAAATATGTTTTGATCCAAGTAAGATGTTGTTGGCTATACAATCATTGTTTTCTGCTCATTGTTTCTTGTGGCTCTCAAGTTCTTTATCACTGTTTTCCAAAACAGTCGCCTACCTAGTATGTGTGTATTGCTGACATTTTTTGGTTTGCTTAAACTGAATTATTGTTGCCAAAGACTGCCTGATCTGTGTCTCTACCTACCTCTTCAGTACTTACCAGTCTGTCAAGCCTTATGTCGCCTGCAGATCTTCTTCAGTGACACTTTAAGGTTGCCTTTGAAGTAATCAGTTAATATTTAGGATAATTTTAGCACATGAACTGCCTTGTAGAGGACTCTGCTAGTTTCAGGGGTTTGCCTGTCTGTATGTGGGGGTGTACTAAATTGAAGAGTGCCATTTCTAAACCATGGCACTAGAATCATGTGCCAATTTAAAATAAAATAGTATGTGGCACATTTAATAAGTGAAGATAATCTGGTTTGGGAGGGTTTTTAAAGTGAGTTTAATTTTTATTTTTTTTATTTATTTATTAAATTTCTTGTTTCCTGTTGAACTCTCCTTGCTTACCTCTTATTCCTAAACAAAATTCATGGTACTAAACATGGAAAATTTCATCCACTGTGTGATATTGCTCAATATAATTCTATGATTCTGGTGCAAATTGAGATTCAAAATTAAGTCTAGGGCTCTCCACGTGTTTAGGTGGCTGAATGAAATTTTTCAGCCTGGTTGCACAGTCAAAAGTGTCTAAAAGATAAAATAGTTAGAAAAAAAAAATACATTCAATTGACTAAAGGGGTCCTGCAAGAGATCTGGAGACAGACTTTTTACAAATGATAAGGAAAGGAGTAATGGCTTCAAACTGAATGTGAGCACCTTTAGATTAGATATTAAGAAATAAGCATTGTTAAGTACAGTTTGGTTCATTACATATATCCTCAGGAACAGATTGTAGTTATAGGTTAAAAGGAAACTCAGAGAAACATTAACATTTCTAATAATTTTAATGATTTTGCAGTGCTATTTCTAATTAAAAACTTAACTTCTCTGTGCTAATTTCTTCTTCTGAAATTCTGAATAAAATACAGGAAAAGCATGTCCTTACTCAGAACACCTCACAATGTATTTTATTCAAAATTAGGTATAACATTAATACTTTCTGTGGGAAGTAGTAAAGTTTGGACAAGAATGCTTACTACTTAAATATGTGGCAAAGCAATGTGCAAAAATATAATAAAACTAGTAATTAAAGCAAATCATTTTGTCTTGGGGAAAAACGACGAACCTTTGCTGCATTTGTTTATTGAACTGCTTGATGGAATAGGAAAGCATGTAGGAGAAAAATAATTCAGTCTTTAATAAAAATAATGTGATTTATTCTACTATTAAAGTAACGTGCACTATATATCACATTGGTGTATTACTACATGAAAACACTGTTATAAGAGGGAATTTATAACATTTTGCTGCAATAACTTCCATAAGGAAGTAGACATCTCATTATTCCATTCAGAAGTGAAAATAAAATGCTATTGCAGCTTTTTAAAAGATTACTTTTGCTGTCTATTGACATGATAAAAAAAGGGGGATATATTAGGTACATTATCAGAGTCCTGTGGGCAGGGAGATTTTCCTTCTCTCTTTCTTTTTTTTTTTTTATTTTTAATTTTAGAAGCTTGGAGAAAGGAAGGGAGATTCTAGGAAACCTTTAAATTTCCAGTATTTTTGGTTTTTTTTCTCCTTTCCTCTCACATGGATAAAGTTCATAAAAATCTGTGACCAGGAAGGTCAATATGTTGAAATAGAATTCAAATCTGTATCCAGGCCTGCTGAAAATCCACTCTGCCAAAACTGTACTCTGTGACACAAAACAATATTTTTGAGTTGCTTTTCAGGCAGACAACTTGACATGCACCAAAGACATATAGATATATATTAAAAAAAAATGTTATACTTTCTCTATTGCATAAAGCAGAAAGGGGGTTAAAGAGCAAAGATTGCACTTTGACTTTCTCTGCTCCTACGTGATAAAAGCATGTCGTGGTGTTCACAGGGGCAACAGCTAACACAGACTAAAAATGAATTTTCTTTCTCATCTCCAGCTGTAATTGACTTTCATCTTCTTTGTTGCCGTGGGCTATTATTCTGTACACCTGCACTCAGCCAGGAGTACAATGAAAAAAGAATCAATCTCTGAAAAGAAAGTTATCACCAGCCAATAACATTGGGCCACTTTCATGGGCCTTGCAGTGTTTCATCCAATTGCCAAAAATGCCTGGCCATTATGAACTGTCAACAGACTCTCAGCTGCTCTTCCTGGTGAGCACAAAATCACAGTGTGCTACACAGGTGATCTAGAATCTGGTTATTAGAGCAGGGAAATTCATCAGGGCAAAATGAAAGCAGTATTAATTTGCGAATCCAGAATAGATTGTCTAAACAGTGATGGACAGGAATGCATGGAAAGCATTATTTCTGAGAAGATGGGTGAGTGCTTCTGTATTCTCTGTGCATCAGCTTTTTTTGTGTTCAAAGCTGGTCATGCTCTGTGATTTTCTGAGTTTAAAATTCAAGTATTGCAGAAATTTATTGATTAGTAGCAAACTGCCAAGGCATTCACTGGGAATATTTGTGTTCTAGGCTTTTAGACTGCATGTATAAGTATTCTTATCATGACTGGGTAAGCATTGCTGTTAGATTCTGTTTCCTGGTGTTGACATCCATAATTTTGAATGATCGCTCTGCAAATTTGCTACACTGAATTCATTCATTTCAGCAAATATTTCTGCCACTAAACTCATTTGCTTGAATGCAAATATATTGGTGATCTGGATATTTTCAAAATAAATATAATCAGTTTTTGACTGCCTTGGGAAAGTATGCTTATATTTTGTGTAGAACAAATATATAAAATGTAGCATCATTACTAGAAGTCTGATATTTCCAGGTTCACCTCACAGTAGATCTGAAAATAATGAGTCTGCTGAGTCATCAGCTCAACAGTTGTCATTGACATGTGTTGGATACACTACAGTGATTGACTTGATCTCTAAATCAAGACTGAATTGTAGTTTAGGATTTTTCATGGCCCTGGCACAGAGCTTGCTGTCAGGAGGGCAGAACTGATTGTTTCTCTGCAGAAGGACTTCAAAATTGGGAATATTATGATGATGTCTTTTTCAGTCTTAAAAAATGCAACTGAAAAACATTTCAGAATTGATTGTAAAAAGATTTTGAAATCTTTTCTACGGTGAAGAAAAGATGGTGAGTTCTGCTCAAACTCAGTGAATAACAATTAAGACCTTTTATCTCATGTAGAGTTTATTTCCACAGAGTCCAAGACAAATCTGTCAGTATGAGAACTAAACACCAATTCCCAAGTTCTTCCAGTTTAAATTCAGCCAATCCTACTGCCCACACAGCTTCAGACAACACAGTGGTGTATCACCTTTCACAGCAGAAATATCTGGGAGAACCTGCACATGCTCAAGAGAAGCTCAGTGGAGAATGTGTCCTGTGAGAAATGTACATTTTACTTTCATTTAAAGGTGTCTGAGCTCTTACAGAGGAGGAGCTTAGCAGAGTGAGTTGTCAGGGCTTATTTGGACAGACAGCAATCTACAAGCACAGACAAAGATTTAGACAGCTGGTAAATCAGATGTAAAGAGGTTCTGCGAATGACTGAGACATTTAGAAAGGACTTATCACGTGTTTGAGTAGGAATTGGACTCCACATCTTGACAGACACAATCTCAGCTGAGATGATGACATGCTGCATTCCTGGGCTAGCAAGTGTCAGTGTCTTAAACTATTTTGTTTCCCCCAATGCAGTTATTCCATCTGTGGTCTGCTCCTGTGACAATTTGATTGGTTTGTGTTTGTAAATCCAGTGTCACTGGCTGTTTCTGAACATTCCAGATGTTAATGAATTAAATGGAATGAAAGGAGGGAGATGAAAAGTCAGTTAATGGATACATCAAAAAGCTATAATTAACTCTTTTTTAATGCTATTTTTGTGAGGCTTGGGTTATAGTTTGGTTCCAGGAAAAGCCAAGACCTTTTTCTGCTCCTAAGGCTACAGAGATGGCCAGATCTGATCTGTGAAAACAGGCTGATGTTCTGTCTCATGACATGCACTGAAGCCTAAAATCTCGAGGGAGTGTTCTCTGTGGGTTAGAGATCCTGCTGAAATCACCTGCCTTTGCAGCCCACACACCGAGCTGCAATGAGGCTGTGATGGCATTAGCCTCTGTCTGTAGATGGAGCCATCTTCCTGCAAACCTTCCCGCAAATCCTTCCTTGAATCCCTCTGGTAAAGCTGGAGAGAGCCTGCTCCCTGGGTTATCCTCTTTGCAGGTTTATTTAGACTGAGATTGGTTTAACTGAAAAAATTATATCTGATCTTCATGAAGACATTTGTAAGGAAAAACTTTAACAATAAGACCTTGCCTAATCAGAGTGGTTTCTTTTAAAAGTGTTGTGATTAGATATGGTCAATTAACATTGTATTCCAAAACCACTCATTATAAAGACAATTATATGAGAGCAAAACCACACAGTTCCTTCTGGATGCAATGGAAATAAGTCACATTGAAACAAAATTAACTTTTTAACTTCATTCACAATCTGTAAACAGGCTCTCAAAAATTAATCCCTGGCTGCCTTCTTTCCTAGCACTCCCCACTGCCTTTACCTTCCACAAAGCTCCACCAGCCGAGCAATTCCACTCTCTTCAGCTCAGTCCAGAGAAGCTGATTGCTGTTAATGTGATACCCTACATTTATATCCTACCATTGGAAATGTCAGGTGGTGTTTTCCCATTGCCATGGTGTGCTGCAGCTGTTTTCAGAACACAGTTAGGCCAAGAGCTGATTTAAATTATAGCTGTAGTGCCATCAAATGTGATTTCACTTTCACAAATCTAAAAGCAGAGCATTTGCCAAATGGTTCCCATAAAGCTGTTCCCATATACACTCCTTGTGTAGCTGAAGTGCAGCTTTATCTAGAAGAGAGAAATTTCCTCAGACACACACAATAAAACAGTTTTTAAAACCATAAATCTGCTTAATGTTGACTACTTGTACACTCAATAAAATAAATTGAGGCTGCAGTGTATATTTTGGTACAGTATTAGCAGATGAACAGTTTTATTTTTCTGTTGTTGAAGAAAGGGAAGGAAAAGCAGCAAGTGGGCACATGTTCTGCATTTCCACTGACCCATTTATATCTCACTCCTCACTGCCTGTGTTCCCTGCCTTCCTGGGGCTCCACATCTCTGCCAGTGTAAGTCTGTGTTTTGAGGCTTTTAAAAAATAATCTTTTTCACTGGATGATAAATCAGGAAGTGAAGCTAATCAGAAATTCCCAAAGGAATATACCAATCTGGCAGCGTTAAGTATTGCACCTGAAACCACTTCTCTGTTGGTCATAGTACATCAAAAATCTTCCCTAAGTACACTGATCGACAACTCTGTTCTTATTATTTATGTGGACTTTTTTTTTTTTTTTTTTTCCAGGATCAAATTTAGTTTTGGCTCTTGGAAAAAAAATCATACCTTGTTGTCAGAATTGGAGGCCATTGCTTTTAGAAGGATCAGCATTATCTAAGAAAACAACCTCTCAGGCTTTCTTGAATATTCTAAACCTGAAAACCTTGTTCAAGACAGAGCAAATGGAACAACTGCTGAAGTACCACGCTCCATATAAACGAGTCAGCAGATACTGCCTTATTCATATGCTTCCCTCTGAACTTGTTTTCTTTTCTGAGGCTACTCAGTAATTCCTCTGGCTTAATGAGCTAACATTTGGCAACCGTCGAGCAACTTTGATTTAGTGATGTGACAGTCTTAAAAATCTGCAGCAAGTGTGCTCAGAGCTGGCTGCTGGCACTTTGGCATGCTGGCAGGTAGTGACTTCAGCTGAAAACATGTATTTTGTTACTGACAGAAACTCCACGTTGCTTCTGTGTTACTGGTACAGTATGTCAGGCTCTGTCAGTGTGGGACTGCTCACTGTCATCACAGGAAATTAGTCTAACATATGAACTTATTGACTTGCGTCTATTAACAGCCAAGGGAGATTTTTAATTCAGAATGAGATCCCAAGCATAAGGAATTCACTTTGTGTTTCCAGTCTAGTTGAATTTTCTAGTATTTTAAATATTGCAACCACACTTCTTGATGTTTGTAATTCAAGCTTCCCTTGATAATACAGTTTAAAAAAAATCTGAAAGCTTATCCTTGGGAAAAAAACTCCCCAAATTGCATTGGCTTGTAAATAATCAATTTATAGTACTGAAGACTATTATGTAACAGATCCCAAAGAAGTATTAGCATTCCTTTCTAGAAAGTGACACTTCTCAGTATTATTTCTTGATTTTTTCTGGTACAACTGTAATTCAGTGGTTTTTTGATAAACGTCATTCAGAACTCAGTAAAGGCAAAGGTTGTGAAACAGACCATAAATGAAACAGCTATAAAAACTGATAGGAACAATTAACCCTCTGTCGCATTATCCATGAACAGTTTTTTTTCTCAAAAATCTGGGGGATTTACTCATGTTTCTTAGGACTAGAAAACAGATCTTTTTACATTAGCAAAGTCATATTTAGGTGAAAAAAATCCCCATACATATCTTGGTCATATAGAACCTGATATTTATCTCTTCTCCATTTTTTTGACTGCTTTTAGACTTTATGCAAAGAAAATTCTGAAGTGTGACTATTAAACCACTCAGGTGATAATGGGGAAATAATATTCTGATAGCGCTGTGCAGTTCACTCTGGATGTCATCAAACAAGAACATATATCCAAAAGTTTAAGTGGTTTTGGTGATAATTACAAAATATTTTCTTTGGACTCCGTCATTGCAATCAGGTCTGCATGATATTATTATCTCCATAATAATGTTCAAGTAACCCTAAAAGTAATTTCTTTTCTTTCCTTCTTGAACTAAATAATATGTCATCCAGAAATTTGATGAAATGGCTACTAAAATCTGTTTTAAGTCTGCTTGCTATAATTGGGGTTTTTTTAAAATTTGTGAAAACAAGTATTTACAACGGCAATGAGTTTTAGTACTGCTATTTGGCTTGAGATTTGGCTAAACACAGAATTTCTTTTAAAATAATAGATAAATAACATAATGTTGTTGTTTAGAAATGGAATTCTCCCATTTAGTTCTCCCTATAAAACCATATACCATTCCCCCTCACCTCTCCAACTGGAGTCACCAAAGGCAAAGATCACAGGCTGAAACAAACAGTAACAGCAACAATATTAATTATGAGACGTATGAGAAAAAAAACTGTTTACAGAGAAAACAGAAAGCCCCAGTAACAGACAACACCAGACATTTGCCTCCACCATGTGTTCTCCATCAGACAGAGCCCTGTCCCTCCTCAAGGCTGTCCCATTCCCTTGCCCCCAGCCAGGATATGAGGTGCTAAGGAATAACCTTCTGGCCATGCCCTTTGCCAGCCACTGCAAAATTCACCCTGTCCTGGACACAACCAAGACATACGAGCTTAGCCAAGGAACACTTCATCTCAATAAAATTAACTGGAATGGCACTAGAAAGATGAATTTTTATTGTTTTTAAATCCTCATCACAGAAGAAATTCCTAGATAAGTTTCAGTGCCAGACAACAGTTAACAAATGGTGTGCTCTGTTCTCTTGCTCAGGGATCTCTCTAGTGAAGTTGATGAAGGCCTATATATGGTCCAATGTTTCCAGCCATTTATTTACAGTTTTTACCTTTCCCTCCTCCACAGATTAAATATTAAACCCATATTTTTTCCTAGTGATAAACCTTATTTATAACAGAAGAGATCAGAAACTGATTTTGTTTATGCATTTACCTGTATAACTATGAATATGTATTTTTGCAAAGTGGAGTTACAATAGACTGATAGTAAGATGATGCTGGTATTTGCTAACATTTTCTGTCATGAAGGTGGACAGTCTTCTCTGGATGACATTTTGTTTTATACCTCAGAAGAAATGGGTTTCTCTGGCTCCCCAGACACACTCCTATCAGTGAGTAAGATTTGGCTAAAGGATGTGTTAAAATTGTTCACCTTTGTGGGAGTACAAATGACATACCAGATTTCTCATGCAAAGAGATGCCAGGGAACCCTTTGTGTTCCTGGAGAATTCAATATTCTGCCAAGATAAGGACCATTGATTTGATTTGCTATCTCCTGTGTACTTAGAAAGCAATCAGGATTCCTACTTTTTAATATTTTTTCTTTCACATGGAATATGGATGGGAGATGGAAACAAATATGAATATATATATATATACACAGATATAGATGTATGTGTTTATTTTTAAAAATTCATGTGTTTTTCTTAAACTATCAGTCTTTATCTACAATCAAAATAAGGCACATATTCATGGATTTTTCAGTAGGCTATGGACTGGCTTTTCTGCTTTCCTATGTCAACTAAGTGTGCTTTTTTCAGTGAAATTACAGCTTTCAAAAGATCTGCAATAAGATTTAACTGTTGGAAATTAATTATGACCTTTAAATTTGGTAAACATGACTAAGAATCATCTTACTTCATTAAGAATAATTAAAATATTTATTTGGTCTCTTGAGGAGTGAGAAAGTACTTCTCAGTCATCTTTTTGCACAAGAGTAGCCTGTTCACAACCTCACTTCTATCTTTTGTGCAAAAGGAGGTGTTTGTTTACTCCCATCTTTTCCAATCCATTTCACTGAACTTGAGATCTCTTTGCTAACTCCACACAGCTGTAACAGCCCTTGACAATAGTCCATATCTCATCTTTCCAGAATGGCACCACCTAAAGAGTAAAACACTTGTACCTCCTCTGCTCTCAGTGAAGTACAGCTGCTCAATATGTAATGAGAAGAAATGCAACAAGGAAAAACACTGAACATATTGCAGATGGCTACAGTGCATGTAAATGTATATAAAATGCATGTGAAAGATGCACTTCACCTCCTGCCTTGTGGTATTGCATTGTGGCCCCACTGCAGGGATATAAAGTCCATCTTGGCACAGGAAATCTCTCCACTTTGCTCTTCAATCCCTGTGATTAGATTACTGGTTTGATAACAATATTTTTGCTTGCTTTCATAGAGCATTTCTCTTTTTGTTTTGATTTAATGTTACATTTATCATGCTTTTCATAACAAGTACATTGGGGTTCTGGAAACCTCACTATTTCTCCTGACAAGGTACATTGTAATTACTCTGTTTGGTTTGGGGGTTTTGTTTCTTTTGCTGGTTTTTTTTTCAGCTCTGCTCATTTCCCTTGCTCTCCTGCCCCTGCCTAACAAAGATTCACTGAAATAGAAAGCAGGCTTGTAATAACTGCCTGTTATGTTTTTGCTTAATGTACTGTGCAAAATATGACAAGGGTGAATGTTAGTAGATGTAGCAGCAGTCAAAATGTTTCCTTATTCCAGCTGTTGTATCCTCCATATGCAAGAGGTAGGAAAGATGTTAAACAAACAGGGAGAGTAAGTTGTAAATCTTAAGGTCAGAAAATGAAACTCAATTTTTTTTCTTTCCTGGTATAAGAAAAATGTGATGAAATAGCGTAGTATCTAAGTCTTATATTTTTATTTTTTAAAAAAACATTTGAATATTTACAACATACATGATTTTTTCAACACATACTGCAGAGACACCTTTGTGCCATATTGAAATTGATCCTGATTGCTGGCCCCTTCAGCTAGATGCTGTTTAACTAACAAAACTTTGTATTAATTTAATTCAATTTAAATCATCCCTGGCATCCTACTAACAAACTATATTAATAAACCATTCCAGTCTGACAAATATTGTGTAAAATGTAGTCTCTGTGCAGACATTATTTAATTTATCTAATTGGTATACATTTACTTTAAAAGCTAATCTGTCACAACACCACATGTATTTCTTACATTTTCTGAAGGAAAATGCTGTTTTTCCAACCTCCATACGAAAGAGATGAAACAGTTGCTGTCACCCATACTTTTTAAGTTTCTGGCTTTGATTCTTATACTTGAGAGGTATCTGCATGCCAATTTTTATTGCATTGCTAATCCAAATATATTCATCCTGGATGCATTCATTACCCTAGGCTATCTTTGGTGTTCCAAGAAAATACGTGGCATGATGTATATTCATTCTTTTTGAGTTTTATAACTTCATTTGTTTATTTGTAAATCAATCCATTTCAAGCCTCAAATCGAGGTTTGCAATGTCAGACTGAATCTAGAATCAAACAATTCCCTGGTTTCTGCTTTGACAGAAATTCCAGGTTTTTCTGCAGACCTTTGCATAAGATTTACTCTGTAAAGAAAAAGTGTCTCTGTAGGTGAGAAACAGACAACTGTATTAGTAAAAGCTGCCAAGTAGGCTGACTTAAAAGTCAGCCTTAAGTGTAAATTTAATTTAAAGGCGGTGACACACTTGTTATATTTAAATGAGACTCAGAGAACCTGCTTTGGGAAGTATTGAGAGCTCAGGGCACTACAATTATCATGATCTGATGCATCTGGAATAATGGATAGATATGCTTCTTTTGTAAATGAACAAATGTGTGTAATTGCATAATTGCTTCAACAATAAATGTCCTGCAGGATATCTGCATGAGGAAACTTGATTATGATACATATTTTTCTGGAAAGAATCAGAAAAAAACCCCAGTAAGTCCAGAGTTGCGAGCAATTGTGAGTGCTCTTCTATGCTTTGAAAAATAAAGCTTTACTTTCACTTAAAGAAAGCACAAAGCTGTTTAAAATGCCTGTTTAGAAACTGATTTATATTTCTGGATTCATTCTGCCCTACCTGGCCTATTAATAGATGCAGAGGAGCCAGCCACAGCCCTCATTCCAAACAACACTTTCCAGCATTGCTTTTGGATGAGGCGCTGGCCTGTGGCTCTTACAGACAATTGGAATGCTTTGCACACAATTCCCTGCCCTTCTCTGTCATAACTCCCACCCTGAAATCCTGGGACACTGATCCAGCAAAGCTTCTTACTGCCTACAACATGGAGAGAAAACTTTTGGGTATTCACAGATTACTGATTTTAATGAGGACGTTGCTAGTAGCCAAAATTTTCCTTTGCTCCGTGTGCCAATGGAAATGGAGTAAAAATTTCAGCTGATAGGGCTGGTCCTTGCTGTTTTCTGTGTTCTGTATGTTCAATGTACATATTGGCATGTTCCCAGTGCAATCACCAAATGAGAAATCCCACAAAAACTTTATAGAGTTTTTTAATAATTTATATTTCAACACCATAGAAAAACAATGTGTTTCACAGTTAGCATTTTTCATACAATTGCTTTTTGGAATCTTTAAATTCCTTCTATGGAGTGAAATTTTATTTTTCTCTCTGGACAATAAAATAACCTACCCAAGTGGAATATTTTAGGTTATACTGCAATACTTCTGTTTGGTGCTGAATGTTAACATTTCTTCTAAAGGTTTTTCTCCTGAGATGCATCAATAAGCTATTTCCTCTGCTTATCTCTTCAATAATGTGAAAGTGTAAGATATAAAATGTATTACCTCATAGGAAATCTTTCTGTGAATTATTTTGCAGGACACCTGACTCTGAGCCTCTAGTTTTGCAGTCATAAGATTCTTATTTAAAAGCTGTGGAACTGTCTCTTGCTTTCTCTTCAATTTCCACACCTCCTTTTGGGCATTCATAGTTAACAGCAAATCTCAGATTTTGTTTGATTTCTCCCTAATCCTTTCCAGAAGCTGTATGGGAGACACTCACTTCAAAATCCTGCTGATCAGAGCTAGGTAAATGACTACTCCCATCAGGAGGGTTCATGCCTTTGGAAAGGTTTAGAAAAAGGTTTTATCTGGGAATAAAAGACAGACAGATAGATGTTAGTCTGGGAACTTCAAAAAAGAGAAGCCTATCTGTGCCTCTCTAATTCGTTATGCTGCAAAAGTTGAAATGTTTTCCCTGAAGCCTTACCCAGCAGAGTTAGTATTTACAGGACACTATATGAAATAAGATGTTATGCCATGGGGAAAGCATGATGGAAGGGGAAAAAGAAGATAACTGCATAATATGAGTTTTAGGGGGAAAACTTGCTGTTTTCCTCACAGGCAGAGAGAGTAGGTGGAGTGCAAATCAAACCTACCAAAAAAGATCAGACTGATCTCAAGGTTCAGGTATACATTTCTAGAAGGAGCATGCTTCCAGGCAAAAAATATCCTGACTGATGGCTGTTTTGTGAATATCAAAGTGCTACAGAGCTGAGACTGACTTGCTCTTTGCCCTATCACTCCTCTTAGCACATGTGGGGCTTTTTGACTCTCATTAGGCACTCTTCCATCTTTCCCGTGGCACCTATTAGGAACTTCTTTTGAAGATGCCAATTAAAAATTTGAAATACTAAATTTTTCAGTACTGGTTGAAAAGGAAGGCTTTTATGGAAGCTGAAAAGATGGGGAAGCCTACCAATTGCTAAGTGCCTCTGCTAAAAATAAGCAGGGGAGTACTTAGGAGCTGAATTTCTGGACTTCAGCACCTAAATTCTTCTTTGTCTTTGTCCTTAGGGTGCATAAATACCTCAGCTAATGATGACAAGAGATCTTTTCTGGCTTATGGGAATTTCGTGGGGATAAATACATTTAGAAAGAACTCCCACTGTCATGGATCCCACGATAAAAGAGGCCAGTTAGCTGTGTGTAGGGATATGATTTGGCTGTTACAAGCTTTGTGTCTGGCTATAGCTAACTTGCTCTCCTGCTAACAGCCAGCACGAGACCTGTTAATAACCAACTTTAAAATTATCCAGAAAATAATCTCTAACTTGCACATAATTAAATAAGACTTTTAATTTGGACGGTTTCCATCATTCCTTCTCATTAAGCTTTGAAGTATTTTACAATGTAAAACCATAGTTTAAACAGACAGTATGTAATAAAATCTGTCTTGAAGAAAAAGAAGACAGAGGCAACCTAGGTAGTTTTGAAGCGTTGGGTTTTGCTGCTGATGTTTGATTCTATGTGTTTTAAAGCAAAACAAACTCACAAAATAGGGGAAAAAAAAAAAAAAAAAAAAAAAAAAGAGGAAAGAAAATGCAGTCTTTGTCATCTTGTGTCTCTGGAATTTCCTTCCCCTGCAGCCTTGCTGCTGGGATGCCACAGGCACAGTGTAATGGCTTGTCAGCCACTCTGAAACTCAGCAAACTTTTAGCAGCCTTATGTTGTTTAAAACATTGCTTTTCGTCAGAGCCTCGTGGCTGTGTTGCAAAAAGGTGGTGTTTCTTTGCTGGCTGAACTCAATGTCTATTAGAGAGATCAGGAAAAGAAGCCCAGGAGGAAAAACCAGGAGAAAAATAATGTGCTGGGGAAGCAATAAGAGCTGGAATCAAAGGGTCCTGCCAAGTATTGTCAGAATTAGTTGGAGGGGAAGATGCCATTTAATTTCCCCTCTGCTTTCATTCTACTGGGATGGATTTCTCAATCAGAAGAATAAAGGCACTGTGGTGAAATTAATTTCTCTCATTTCCTATAGTTGTGGATATGCCATCTCCAAAAGTCAGTGACAGGCTCTTTCCAAAATATTAGCCTCTGAAGGGTGGCTCATGGTAATTTCAGTATTCACCTATGACCCCTCTTTTTAGAGCTAGATGTTGTCTTTCTGATCAACATCCTGGTCAGGAACACTGAAGTGAGTTTACATCACACATTTGCAGTTTGAATCAGACTTTTCTGTTATTTCAGTGTATTAGGATTACTTCTGAGAGAAAACACAGAATATAGGCTGAAATGGACTTTGACAAGAACAGTGCTATAGGGTAGTTATCACTGTGTGATAAATAAGACTTGATCTTTTGACATGGTTCAGTCTCCTCTCAACCTCTAATTGTGTCTGTTCTGCCTTCAATCTGCAGCAATATGTTAATATCTTTTAGTAGCTGAGCCATTATGCCTAAACAAGGGATTGCAAATAAATAGGGGTCGACAATTCTAAACATACACATAAATAGAGAGGGACAGCTCTCAACATATGGCAATGAATGCAGCCATAAGGCCTAAAATATGTATTTTAACTGCCAAATTTCTGAGCAGCTTCCAACTGGCTTTCATTTGGCTTCAAATGTGTGTCTGACAGTCGTAAACTCAGATTTTGTGCCATATCATTTTTGTGCTCAGTGGCTGGTACTTATTTGGGCAACATTCATTTGCACTATAGGCTGAGTCCATTCAGAGAAGAAATATTTTATGTTTGAACTCGGTGTACTGGATGTAACTATCAGTGCAAATTAGTAGTTCATGTTGCTGTTACATCCAAGATTAATATAAAGCTAATCATTATTAATATCTGATACCAAGACTCAGTGCTTTCTCTCCCATCTTTTCAAAGATTCTATACTCACATTCTAGAAATATTATTTGACTGTCCATTGTTTATCAAATTACTATCCAATATTAATCAAGCAAATCTTAGTAATTTGCGCTTCAAAGTAAAATAGCCACAGTGGCATTTCAACAGAAAAGAGCCACCTTGAGAGGAACTAAACACAAATGGGCTTTTTAATAATCACTTTTTCAACTCTCACACAAATGAGAACAAAATTTCCTTTCCAAGGCTAATCTGCAATAAAGGAAGATAGAGGTAAGGTGGCGAGCAAGCACCTTGGTAGCCTGTGTCTTATAGCTGGGATTTTTTGTGGACACAAAACCTTTCTGGAAAAGCAGGGGAAGTATGAAATTTGAGGTTATTTCTCTGCCCATTTCTAGGGAAGGAAGCCTGACACAGGCCATGGGCTTGGGCTGATGCTGCCAGTTTGGAGAGGATGTCCCAGCCCTCCCTCCATCCTCCCAATGGAAGCAGCAGATGCTAAACATCCTACAATGAGAAAAAAGGGATCTATTAAAAATATGCTGTTCATCCACCCAGTTGCCATCTCCTTCTGTGACAACAGCATAGTAAGCCTGCCACTTTTATCATTCTCCTACCCCAAAACAGGATTTTCCAAATTTTCTTATGACTTAAGTGAGACCTGATGGTCACTATCTGTGCTCATATACTGCTAGTTAGCTCTTCAGGGTGTGTTCATTTCAGGTTAGGAAAAAGGGGTGTAACACCACTTTTTAAGTTTAGATACACTGTTTTCAGAGTAACATTAGTACCTAACTACACTAATCTATTACATCACTTGATTTAAAAAGGCAATTACTTTTTTAGAAGTGATTTTGCACTTTGAAACCCCTTCTGATCAAACAAAAGCCATCTTCTTAGGGCTCTTCAGGCAGGATGTAATACGCTGATGTCATTTGATTGAGCCTCCTCTGCTAACAATCTATGTCATCAGAATGAATCAAGAATGAAGTCCAGAAAACAAGATGGTTCCTAGAAAATAAAAAAGTAGGATTTAGCTACAAAATATTGTTCAACCAAGATTAGGAGGCCAAAGCTTCCAAAGAAAAATAGGGGGAAAAAAGCACTATGGTGAGGACACTCTGTGCAAAGCATTTTTTACAAAGTTATTTTGAAGGAAAACATGAACAAAAATATTCTTTTTACGTGGGAGATCATTTTAGCAACATTTTAATGCTAGAAGTATGATACCTGCACACTGTGAAGTGCACTCATTATATGAAATATTGTTTATAACTTGCAACATGTAAGGTAAATTAGCATAATAAATATAGATACAATTTTTGTTATTATACAGTTGCAAACCTTAAATTCATTCAGGTAAAGAGTGAATCGGATTTGCATCTGTGAAATTAAGTTCAGTATTTCCAATGAGGAAAGTCTGAACCTCTAATGAAATCCTGTTAATTGGAAAAAGAGAGGTTATTTTGGATATCATATGACAGCAGGTTATCCCTTCCTCTTGAAGTGACAGAGAGAACAACCTGGGACCTTCTTCTTTCTTGCTAATACAGATTATTTGCTTAGGGCCTTTGTATTTACCATTTCCAATTTTCACCTGTCAGCTCTAAAATGCAATCTAAATTCAGGTACCTAAAAATCATTTCATCCTCAGCTATTTGTTTCTGATGCCTCCTTCACTCCTGGGACACTATCAAAGCAGAGGAAGGTCCAAAAGCAAGGAGAACCTGCTGGGGGTGAGAGTTGGAGGCCTGACCTTACACCTCTGCAGTCAGCTGGTGCTTTTGCCACCTGCTTCAGTTATGAAGGATGGTGAATGGCATCTTATGTGCTAATGGGAATTCACAAAATAATGATATTTCCAGGAAAAAAACCTCTTTACAGCTTGTTAGTTGCATTTGTCGTCAACATAAGGGTGGTTTGGCCCTTAGAAATTGGTAATTTTCATGAAAATTACAGGGTCTGCTGAACTGGAATGAGACTCACACACACACACAAGTCAATTTTAAACTTCAAGTGTCACTCTGCTTTTGCAATTGGAAATAAAACCAGTTTATATATAGACATAGATAAACACTATAGACAGTGGTAGTTGTCACCACCAAAGGAATAACTAGCCTTGTCATCTCTATAGATTTGATTCTTTTGTTTCATTGTAACCTATAAGTATTATTAGATGATAATCATTGCTTGGATGAGAGTTTTTATGAACATACTGTTGGTGATTGATGGTTTTTTGCATTTTCCTTTGAGGAGACGTCACACATTTTCAATATCTGGTCAGTTAGCCTCATGTTTTTTAGGCTTTTGCTAGCTGCTTTAACTACTAGTATATGAAATAAAGAAATATGAATAAATGATGGCTGGAGAAGTCTATGAAAAAGGGTGAAAAAAAATCCTTTTTGCAGGAACACACAACAAATAGCTTTAAAACTTACTTAAAAATTAAAGTACTAATAAATTAATAAAAAAAAAGACCAAAACCATCCTGATTGAGAGAGGTAGAAGATGGGATTTATTGATTACCAAGACAAAATGGTCATTTTGTTTTGGTATGTCCATATTAACTGTTTCTGCATGATGTCATGAGCCTGGATATTAGTTAGTATAACAACAAAATAAAGTAAAATTATATAATTTGAGAAAGTTTTAATACTCTTATCAATTTCTCTTGAAGCTGTAGTGTTAAAGCATTTCTTTATGGAGAATATTTCCAGCCTGATGACTCGGAAACATGAACTTTTACACAGAGAGGCAAAGGTTGGAAGAGTGCTTTCTTAGGTATAATTTCAATGTTTTAAATCTTAAACAGTATCACAAACCACTTGTATACATATGCTTATAATGGTTCTCAGTGGAGAGATCATTTTCTTTAAGATGTAGGTCTTTTTATTTAAATTGACATTAAAACCCTCAGGAGTGTTGGAATTTTGGAATAAATTCCCTAGAAAAACAGTGATATCATCTTTTGGTAAACTCTATAGAGGACAACTCCAGAACACACTCTAAAATAGTCATTTTCATCAGCAAACAATGTTTGCATGAAGATGGCAGCTTGGAAAAGATTAATACCTCCTTAATTTATAAAAATACTTAATACTTTTGGAAGATCAAATAAAATTGTTAAGTTATTGAAATACTTCAGAGATTAGTGAGAATCCTTATAAGTCTTTTTCCTTCCTGACACTATTTTATATATATTTTCATGACACTATCTGCATATATTTGAGATATTCTTCTTTTTAAATTAAGACCTTAATTTAGAAAAACTGACAGCTCCCTTTAGCACCTCTGGTAGACAGATCTAAGAAAATATAGACTTTGCCACACACATATAGAAAATTACAGTACTGTTACTCTTCAAAAGGTTATAGATGTTTTCTTCATATGATATTTATTACAATCATTCCCTGAAGCTGTAATCTGCTGTGCCAGGTTGACCCTCACAAATAATTGTGCTTAAAGTGGTGTGAGCTCCATCCACACCATTCACACAGAATAGTGGCAGCAGGTCAAAATGTTCAAAGGTTGCTACTTTTAACCAGATTCTGGATTTATTTGTTTTTTGGTTTATGTTATCATTAACCATGTATGAAGTACTTATTGGAACCAATAAAATGATTGCAAGCTTGAAAAATGAATTGATTAATATGAAATGTAAAATGGAATAGCAATGAACTTACTTCCATGGTAAATAATGGAAAATAAATCCAGTGTCTGCTCTTTGGGTTTCAAATACAATGAACCTACCTCCAAATCAGCTGATGTTAGCCCTAAATGGCTTACAGAGGTTTCCTCAAGCCAAAGCCAACAAAAAATTTGTGATTTGAATATTACTTGTGGCCCCTTGAGCATGAGCCAACCACCTCCCAGACATCTGAAGTGGGAATATTTAATCATAACTCTCCTTTCAGTGTATACTACTCTACCTGGATCAATTTAACTCAGAATTTTACATCTTTTTATATCTTAATTCCACTCTATAGCAGAGGTGAGGAAAAGTAAGTTATTGTACCAAAAGGTCCTTTTATTTTCCCCTCATAATGATAGGACTTCTGCTGACCTTTGCTGATAGCCTCTTCAGTGGAAAAACATGTAATTTTATACATATTTTCCCTATCATAAAAATGCAGACAAGACAAAATAGAAAGATTAGCAGATACTATCTCTGTTCAGTGACAACAGAGAAAATTAAGAACAGAAGATACATATTTAGGCAGACCTAAAAAGTCCTGGAAGATAGTTATAAGGAAAATAATTCTTGATTATTGAAAATTTTGGAAGGCAGCCTCACAATGCTACATATTTTGAGCACTTGCTTAACAAAACACAATAGAATATAAAAAGGAACAAAATAGTTTTGACTTATTAGCTGTTATTCTGGAAGATTAGGTCTTATTCTGAAAGTTCCTGTATGACACCAACTCCAAAAATGTTGAAAATTAGCTTTTACAGGAGTGTTTGCTGTATAGAATTGTCTGCACAAAATCATTCTTGCTACATTAATTTTCTGTTTAAAGAGTATTCTTCCACAATATCTTCTAAATGTTTAGCCTATTTATGAGACTTTTTTGGTTGGATGATTAGACAGAAATTTGGGGTTATTTTTCTTGCTTCATTCTGAGTTGATTATACATAATTCATATTAGCAACATTTCTTCATATTCATTTATTTTATTTATTGAACAGTTATTTCTCAGCTAATGACAGTTACCAGTATCAGTCATGTTTAATTAAAAAAATGAAACAAAACAAAACAAAACAAAAACACCACACATGGCAAAATAAGAGCCTAAAGTGTTTAAATATTCAAGCAATTAAGTAAAATTCAATCAGGGTTGAATCATAGTCTGGCCATCCATAAAACATTTAGATTTCTGTGTCTTGACTGTTTATGTCACATACTAAATAGTTCCAAACCCATTGTTACTTCCTATTTTCTCAGTCCTACATGGATTTAATCAACATTGATTACACCATAAGTCTGGGAGTGCTGACCTATTTAAATACAACAGGTTGTGTTTCCAAGGCATCAGGCCAAAATTACAAGCCATCATAAATTCCTCTTGACTTTTCCCTAAGATCTATGCATCACCACTGAAGTGTTACTGATGGGAGGTCTCCAGTGAATTGGTTACTCACTGTATACACACCTCAGCCAATTCATAGAGACCACAAACAAAGAAATTGCACAGTAGAATCACACATTTTGTCATCAAGATACATCAAATATTTAAATTGCTTCACTTTATTCAAAAACATGGCATCTGGCCACTGAAGGATGACATAGACCACTCACTGTATGGCTTCTATTTTCTAGAATTTAAAATAAAGTCTGAATTCTGTGGCAAATTTAATTAATAGGATTTTTTTATTTTATTTTTTTTTAACAAATGGATGCATTTCCTTTGACACTTTCCTTACTGGATTCTAGTTCTTCTGATGACTAATAGGAATAATTGTGTCAGTTGGGATCAACCATGAGACATGGCATACCATGTTTGCCAAATGCCGTCCTTAAAGCAAAACGAATTCCATATGCAACTACAAAAATTGGGCATTTCTCAAATGATAGAAGAACTGCTTTGCTCCAAGGCAGCTTCGTGAGGCACCATCTGGCTTCGCAAATCTTCAGAAGTGAGATTTTCCTTGAATAAAATGCATCCAATCAGCCTCTGTGGAAACCCTGCAGTGTGAGGAACCCTTCCTTACCGCATTCGTTTGGTGTTCCTTGCTAGTGGGGATGAGACTGGATGCAAAACTGAGATTCTTTTTGTACTAAAATGATATGAATCTTGTTTTCAGTGCTTTGTTAGGGACAATGCTTTACAATTTTAATCTCCCTTCCTTTCAAAAAACCTCATTTCAAATGGCAAACAACTTTTTACCTTTATTAAAGAATTTCTTTCAAATTCCGCTGTCCTTTCAGCTAGAACGCAAGTTTAAGAATTCAAATTTGTGCAATGCAAATGTTAGAGTTTTAACTATTCTATTTCAGGCAGCCTAGGATGTAATGTGTCTCTATTTAATATGGATAAATATGCTTTAAATGGTGATCTTTGCACTTCAAGCCATGGGTCAGAGTTTTTCCTATTACTTTACAGCAAAGATTCTTGAGCTATGAGATACTTGAGAGTGGCTGGCATAATATTTCACAGCAATTTTATTCTGATTATAGGCAATAATAAACTGGAATAAATGTTCAAAATTTTTCTTTGCAAAGGTCCAAGTTTATCCTCAGATATCTGGTTACAGATATTAAAACAGTTTGCTATTTAAAGTGGTGTTACACCCCTAGCTCAGTCAGTGAATTTCTGAAGGGGCTTAAGTGCTTTGATACCCTTGGGTAGCACACAGAAGAGAACAACAAACTTCTCAGGAGGTTGAATACCAAACTTTTACTGGTAAATTTTAGAGAAAAAGGTATTTGGCAAATTTTAAAGCAAACGTCCAATTAAAGTGAGACACTTCACAAAGCATTCACCTGGCAAACTCTAACCAGTCCAACTTCAAGCTATCCAGATTCTGAGAGGAGGAATTTAGGACAAGAAAGAGAGAGAAAGAAACACAAAAGAGAGTGAAAGATCCACAGTATGGTGTCCAGTGGCTTGATAAAAATTTGGCTCTTGATAAAGAGCTCAAGATGATAGCTTGACCTTGTACGTAATATCTTGTACATTATGACACATCATCAGTACCAACAATATATTTTAATCATGTATATAATGGGAAAGGAAACTTTGTGAAATTTATTTATTATTTTATCTACAGCAAAGCATTCACTTCTGATTGAGACCATTACACCCAAAGAGCACTGGACCGATACAGAAAAAGTCCTTGAAATATCTGGCCCTAGTTTATCTCTACTGCATATGTAAGAAAAGCCAAAAAGCTGCCTCCAGGGAGGCTTCACCAGGCTGGCTCTGACAGAGAGAGTAGTTTGTCTTCTCAGGACTTCTTTGCAAGTCTTCATGTAGCCAAAATTTTTATTATATAGGAAAAGACTCAAAATATGAGGTGTCAAAATATTTCAAGAGAAGCTGTCATGCACTAAGAAGTTTAGCATCTCTACATCACCTCAGAAATTACGAAGAGGTGAAAAGAAAATTGGCTTAATCCTAAAACAGGATTGTGTGGTCAGATTATTGTAGGAAAATGTCTTTGATTTATGTTTTACACTTTTTTTTTCCTTAAAATTAAGCATTAAAATAAACCAATGTGAGCTCGAAATGACTGTTCAAGAGATATAGTAAAATGCATCACTCTATATTTTCAATAAATTTTAAAAGAATGCCAAATATTGCTTCTGGAACTTGTTACTGAACATATTATATTTCTGTAAGAAGCCTCTGCAGAAGTGGGAGAAGAGACAACTGAGAAGAGGCTTCATCAACAGGGTAAGTATCCAAAAGGAGGGTGTCACGAGGAGGGACAAGGCTCTTCTTGGTGATACCAAGCAATAAGACAAGAGGAAACAGGTAGAAATTGATGCTCAGGAAGTTCTGCCTGAATATGAGGAAGAACTTCTTTACTGTGTGGGTGACTGCACACTAGAGCAGATTGCCTGGAGATGGAGTTTCTCTCACTGGAAATATCCCAGAACCATCTGGATGTCATCCTGTGCCACGTGCTTTAGGATGGCTCTGCTTGAGCAGGGTAGTTCGAAGAGGAGATCCACAGTGGTCCCTTCCAACCTGAGCCATTCTGTGTGATTCTGTGAACCTGTGAGAGTTTGTCTTTTGCTACTAGGCCAGAATAACCCAACAGGTTCTCTCAGCACCAGTATACAGTTTTAATTTCATTTCATCCACCAATGCTAATACAAGAACACTCCGAGGCAAGAATTAAAAATGATTCATTACAATGCTTTAAAAGATGAAAAAGAATCTCTTTGTGTCAGTCATCTTCACGGGGCAAGGAATAATGAAAACTAAATGCACACAGGAATGAGTTTTCTATTGTCAGTGATGAAAGTGAGAATCGCCCCAAGTCAAAGCAAAATGACAGATGAAAGGAACATGTAGAAAATTGCCTAAGGGAGGTCCTGGGGCCAGTGCTCAGCACCACATATACACATGCTAGACTAATATTTAATGAAGCTCTGGTTGACTCTATAATGAATGTTGAAGGCTCTCTGGAGCATCAAACATCATTTAAGACTGCTAGAAGCAAATGCTTTATTTTTGTTTGGTAGTGACAGGGTGGGGAGGGGGAAGGGCAATTTCTGAAACTGTTTTTCAGCTCTTTTAATTAATAGATTGAATGTGGAAGTGGAGAAAAATCCTTTCATGATGCAAAGAGAATTAATTTTTATGTTGTATTTGTAACATCTTAATACATATAAAATGGCAGAGGAAATAGAGCAGAGATAGCCTAATGGGTTAATGAGAAAAATTAGGCTGGTTTTGAAGACTCTATTATTTACGTCAACAAGGGACTAGTCTGACCCTTTTGATATAAGGAGCAGCCTAGAGATTTATAAATCATGTCTGTATGGTCTGTGCTCAAACAGCTGAAGGTGAAAAAGAAACTGAAATAGATTCTCACTCATGATTTAATATGGATGTGATGACTATACTGTATAAATGTATCTTCCAAAGACCTTTGGGATAGTACAACACTAAATAATGGTTCAAGTTACATATTAGTAGTGGTGCTAGAGCCCATAGCACTGACAGGCAACATTTCCTATCTGTTTTGATCTCAGTCAAGTTATTTATCTGCCTTTTGTGGTTCTCCAGAGACATTTTCTGAAGTTAACATCACTACATCAGCTATTGTCCAATCAGATTTCCTTCTCTCCTCCCTCATTTTTTTCCAGTGTACAAACTTGGTTTTTGCTAGAATCAATTTAAGCAGAATATGGTCTAATCCAGCCTCAACTAGCAATTGGAATTATTTGCATTTGTAAGGTTCAAAATGTGACAACCCCCCTGGAGAGGCGATACTAAATTCCTATTTCTATTTTTTTTCTACCTTGCCCATTCATGCAGTGTGTTAAAGACACAAATATAAAAGGATTCTGGAACAAAAAAATAAAAATTTTATTGACCACTGTCAAGTGTCAGTTCATGCTTACTGTAAGGGGAAAAATTTAGACTTCTTTAAGTGAATGCCAACTGTTGAGATGCTGAAATTTGTGGGTTCATCTACCTCAGCTAGCCTCCTTCCCAAAAAAGGAGACATAAAAGAAATAAAATAATCCCTTTAATTCTACTTTTTTTTTTTTTTTTTTTCCAGTGGACAGAAACTATTTTTCCCATCATTCCAAAAGAGTCATAATTTCCTTCAATGAATAATGCATATTAGCAGGCCCACATTGTTGGGTGTCCAAATTCTTTGCTCATGGGTCATCTTAAGAGCTCTACACCATCCTGAAAACTCATTAGTATTTCTAGGCATTGAACCTGGTTGAAAAATGATGTAAAGAGCAGACATAAAACATTCAGAGTAGTTGATGTAACATGGATGGGCATGGTTGACACTGAAGCAAATTTAACCCTTCTGTATAATCACCAGACAGTAGGTTTTCTGTTTTAAACATAAAACATGGGGGACCCACTCAATCCCATCCTAGGACCTGATAGTTTACCAAATAATAGTTTTTACCACAACAATATCTGGGAACTACATAATTCTGGAAATATTAATACATTTAATTAAGGGTAACAGTAGTTTTCAGGTATTGGAGAACTACATTTCTCTTTTATTCCTGAGGAGTTAACAGTCTCTTTTCCTTCCATCAGGCTTACTTAAACCACTGCCAAACCTTGTCTTATTGCATTTTTTTATGTAGGACAGGACAGGACAGGACCAGCAAAGCACACATGGCTTCCTGAAGCATTTTATCTGTCACTAAGGGAATTTCACTCTGTTTCTGAACAAGTTTGGGTAAGTGACACGAGTGTATGAGTCCAGGGTGGAAACTGAATTAATAAATTAGTGGTCAGAAAAAAAGTTAGCAAAGTATTTCAATGCAATGAACTCTGGAACAGGAAGCCTGGGAAATGTTCAACAGCATTTTGTATCTTTGTTTAGTCAAACAGCATCATGCCTAGGGATGGTCCGCATCTAAAGTTTTGTGTGAGTCTACAAGGCAAATTCCTATTGATAAGTTTATTCCATCAATTTATCCTGAAAACTTTTCTTCAGATTTTTTTTTCCTTTTTTTGGTCTAGGTTTCTTATATTCTTCTAATGTTGTGTAACTTCTGGTGGAGGTAGTGACTAAATTCACAAGTGAAAAGTATTCTTCCCAAGAGGAGATTATATGCAAAACCAACATATAATATCTGGAGTACTACTGGGAGGAGTTACAGCCTATCAAGATGTATAATTTATCAACTAGGATGAAGCAGTACAGTCTGTTCTAAATTTTTCATTATATCTATATGTTTACATAAATATATATAATACTCTGAAATCTTCATTTTTTTAAAAGAAAGCTCATTTAAAAAAATAAAATAAATGTCAAAAGTGTAGAAATGTCTGACAGACTCTCTGTTAGAGCAGGGTCAAATAACAAGCTTAAGGAAACTGAATTTTTGCATGTGTGTGTGAATTAAGGAACCAAAAAAACATTTGCAACACTGCCAAAGCAATATGAGATTTCAAGTAAGAGTGATACTCAGAATACTATGCTGTTATGTGTTTCAGTGATTGCTTCCCAGGGAGCTTCTACGTAAACTTAGTTTGTAAATAAAAATTAGCTGTTTGTTTTCTTTAACAACTTTGCATTCAGACTGGGGTCAAACTTTTTACATGTCATTTTCTTGAAGAGGATATTAAGTGACTTTCAATCTAACCTCAATATCTGCTGCCATCAGGCAAAGCCCTTGCTGCTAGGGTGAGAAGATCATACAGTCTTCTTCAAATTGAAGCTGAAGGACTGAAAAAACTCTGGTTTTGATTGAGAATGAGCTACAGAATGAAACATTTGGGTGCTGTGAAGGTAATGGGGTGGCCCTGAGGTGTGTAAGCTGAACTCCAGCCTCATTTCAGTCTGGGAGGTCCCTCAATCATCTGTAAGCTGAAGAAAACCCCACTCTCTGAAAGTAAAATTTGGAATTTGTTTTCTAATATTCTTAATTTGCTTGCCTATTTAGAGAGCTGAATCACTCATTTTTAAATCAAATTCAAACATTTATTTTATATTGGTTTTTAATTGTATTTGAATTGCAAAATTCCCTCTGATATGCTTTGTTAAGACCACTGCACATTAGTATGGATATTGTTGTTAGCAACAATATGGATCAAAGCTTGCATCTCAAAATAGTGTTGATTACCATGTTATTCAGACACAAGTACAAAATCACATGTATAAATTTAGACAAAATGCTCAGACTGCAGTACATTACTTGCCCCTGATATTTCCAGAAAGACACGAATAAAATCTGAATGGTGGCTGTGAAACCCTCACAACTTTATGATTCATTGGGAAAGAGTGGATATACTAATGCATGCACAAAAGTTTGCATTTCAGAATAAACTGAAATAAAGTAATTTGCAATCCTGCTCATTACCTCTGTAAGGTGGGAAGAGATCATGTTTACACAGGCATGTATGTATTTTCGAGCCCTTCTAGGATGATGTAGAACAAGGAAAACCTCACGAGGATCAATATTCTATGTGAACAGATCGATGCACATGAACAGTGAGGCTGTTCATTTTCAAGTCGCCTTGAGGAAACAGGTTTTTAGATAATTGTATGACAAAAAGACCTTTTAGGATCTATGAAAACACACTCCAAAATGTCAAATGTATCACATGCCATGTGTCACCTGTAATGGTAAAAGCAGTACGCTCTGTAACCTTTCCCGAAACAGATTTACTAAACAAATTGTCTGAGTTTTACAGCACTGTAAATGTCTCTTACACTGTACTGTCAGGGACTCATGCTTAACAAATAATGGTGTCCTGTTATATGTCAGGCTGTTGTAATTTTGGGATGCTTTCAGATTTTCTGTGGAAAGGAAATGGAGGCAGGGTATGTTTAGTGGATGCCAGATGGGACTGCCAAGTCAGGGGAAATTAACTATAAAGGGAGGGTGATCAGAATTTCATAATTAGGGTGATCTTGCAACTTGATGCTTTAGAAACAAGCAGTCTACCAACTCAGCCCCACTCCCCCCCCCAAAAAAAAAAAAAAAAAAAAAAAAAAGCCCAGCAGCACATTGTGCCTTTCATCACCATCAGCTGCCACTGAATCAGAAACCTGCAGCTCCTGAGCAGTGTAGTGAAGTAGGCAGGTATCCTAGGTTGGCATTGTCAGAATTCATCATGTCAAACTCGGAACTGCAAAAGAGGAGTGAATTTCTTACCTCATTCCCCTTCACTCCTCTGTAACTCTTCTTTATGGAGTGCGACAATTTGGGGGTGGATGAAAGTACACGAGAGCTTTCACCCAAACCAGCCCTTGCTATGGGGGTGGAAGAAATCTGCATTTCTCTATCTCCCTCAACAGCAGCAGCCCATCCTAGTTCTCTGCATTGAAGGCCACCAGTCACCACCCTGGGCCTCTCCATGGGTCTACTTCCTCAGCCTCAGATTTGGGGCTTTCAGGTGAGAAAAAGGAGGAGATGTGACTGATTTTTGGGCTCCTAGGAAGGCAGCAGCCACAGCCCAGGCATAGCAGCAGCAGCAGAAACTCACAGACTCAATGTTCTTGTCCTTATCAGATGTCTCTCTATTTAGCAATATGGCATTTTCCAACTTTGGCTGGCAGAACTGGGCAGCAGTTTGTCACAAGGATTAAAACCAGCAGGTTTTGGCTTAGATCACTACGTGATCGATCAAGTCAAGCACCCCTTAATGAAGAAAGATTAAAGCTTAAAAAAAAAAAAAAATAGATCATCCCTTGCAATATGTGACAAGTTTCATATAATCAATGTGCCCAACAAGGCTACACTATGCAGAGAGTATACTTAAACAGATAAAATTAATTGATTCTTTTTTTTATAGAATATAACAGGAGTTACAATGCATAATAAATCATGAAACCACATTTTGGTATGTGCTTGCAAACCTCATGTATTTGCAGTATATGTATTATTTGTAGAGAGTGCATTCCTATTCAGACAGGCCTTTAGCATCAGCTAAAAGAAATGTGTGATGTTGTTAAAACAAATTTTTTTGCTTCAGGATACAAAGATGCTGTACATGAAATATGCAATGAAATGCCTCTGTGATACTGAAGGCAGAGTTCTGACTCACACTGCTTATTTTCCTTTCAGACATGCCTAAAAATCTGGCAGAGGTTGGTACATAGACATACATGCAGGTGGAAGAGAAACATGAGGATATCTGGCCACAGGGAAATTCCAAGCCATATCCCTGCAGGACAAGAACAGGAGTAAAGATATATATAGTGGATGTACAGCTGTCTAATTGCAGGACAAACTGAACATTTACCTTTAGGTGTAGGATGGTTTTGAGCTTCTGCATGGAGGAAATGCAGGCGTGTAGGCTACATTCCAGAATGATTAGCAACAAATCAGAAAGAACGTTGGCTTCATCATCATCCCAGGACTGTCCTGTCCTGGATTCTAATTTGCCACAGTTCCCATTAGAAAATGAATTTTCATCTTAAACTTCAGAAATTTTATTTGCCAAATGTGATAAAGAACAAGTTACATGACAAAAGGGTCTGTCAGTAATTTATTACATAGATGCTGAGGTGCTGAGTCAATGATGAGAATCATTATGGGTATTTTTTTCTGGAGAATAGCAGACCTTAGCTGCCCCTCAATAGATAGATAGATATTTATGTCATATATGTTTATACACATTCACATATGTACACACACATATATATAGATAGATTTTTTTTTACTACAGGATGGATTAACAAATACTATTTTTACTATAGCAACTTCTATTTCCTCCCTCAGTATTTATACACATCAGAGGAGGAATGAATTTAACATGGCTTTAGCTTTATTATTTTAGGCTTCAAACTTCAAGATCTCCTCTGTCATTAAGCCTGTCCACCACGTTTCAACCTATTTCAGCCAGATTTTGTTAGAGCTGCCAAATCTGACACAGTCAGGGAGAAAGACAACTACAAAATGTGTTGTGTCTGGTTGGGATGAGAGCCAGGTTATTAACAGGATATTTTGTGAGACTAAGTGAAAAATTCAATATCACCTATGCTTTCCATCCCCTCTTTCTCTTCTGATGCCTGAAGTCTTTGAATACATATTTGATTTTTATTTTTCTTTAATGTATAGCAATCCAATAGTGGCACTAAACTGAGACACATCTTCACATTTCACATAGAGGTTCTGCTGCTGCCCATTTCTTCATTTCTTAAAAATATACTTGAATGACAAGCTGCTGATAAAAATAAATACTTTGTGACAAGGGAAGAAATATGACTTGAGGGTTCTAGTGTTGGAATGAGGATCACATAGGTTTTCCATCAAAAATATTGAATGTGGAATGGCATCTAAAACTGCAAGGCTCATCAAATGGCCATTATTCAGCCTATATCTATAATTAGGACACCCTGCATCTACTCATGTAGCTGTGTACATATATAAGGCCAAAAGATTCTTAATATCTGAAATTTACTACACCTAAGCCTTGGCTTCCAGGCAGCAATGGGTTACTTTCCTAAAGGATGTCTTCCTAAATCAATTTTCTTCTTATCTTTGTTGGATTATTTTCACAGTGTGTTGTACCAAGTGCTCTATTATTAAGCCATGTGTTTTGGCTTTTTGGTTTTGAATTAGTGTAAAGTAGGAAATGAGAGTTTTAAGAGATTTTCATTCTGTAGGAGTACTTTCTACATGGTGTGTGTGTGACAGCATGTGAGCATGCAAGACACCACAACTCAAAAATAATACAAGATGACAGATCCTCCTATTCATGATTTACCTTTCCTTTCATTGAACAATAGCTGATGATGCTACTCCCTTTGTATAAATTGCCAGAAATTAGTTTATTTCCTTCAGTGGGAAACAATTAATTCCTAACAAAGTTTAACATTTTCTACTCTGATTTTGTTCATATAATTTCTTCAATTTTTCACATCTCCCTGTCCCCAAACCCTGAACTTTCTTCATAGTTTGTATCTGTTTTGAAAATGCTTCCCCTCTCTCTGATCTGATGAAATGGCTTTTATGAAGTGCAATAGCTTTTTACTCCTCCAATCTTTTGCTTTGATTCTATTGTTTTAATTTTTAATGAAGATTTATTAATAGTTTTAGGGGGTCTTAGAAATTGCATTTCATCTTTTACGGGATGTGAAGAGACTTTTGTGGGATTTACATTATTAATGCTGTTATTATCATTGCCATTATTATTAATTGTACCTGTTTATTTTAATGGTGTGCATTTCTTCATTTAAATCATCATCTTATTAAACATTAAAACCACATTGCAATGCAGGAGTGGCAAGAAAGCCAGTCTAGCTTCACTTCTAGCCAGCATATCTTTGGGCATAATCTTTTTAAAGTTACATAGGGAAAGAAATATCACCAACATTCAGATCATCTTTAAAAAAAAAAAAACCCTAATATTCCAGATGTTGGAACTAAAGCTGAAAGTTCAGAGCATCAAGGCTGTAAATCGTAGGAACCAAAGGAAAGCCTGTGGAGTGATAAAAAATACTTCCAGTGGAAACACATTAGACATGAAAACAGAAATATAAACAGAAATCTTGCTGACAAGGTTTTTTTTTCTTTTCACTTTCTGACTTCTCTTGAAGTCTGGTATTGCAAAAATATGCCAGCTCTATCTCTGTGCTTTATATCTGGTCCCAAAAGCACAGTCCAAGCACCTAGCTCTAAAATTACTGTGATGTTTAGGCTACAGATTTTCTACTCTCCATTTTACATCCTATGTTTTCTAACAGAGGGCTTAGCTGCCCATAAACAATACAGTTTTACTGCAGAGGCTATACTTATTCATCCAAATACAAAGCCTAATACTTCCCTCCCATAGCCACTAGTAATTCCCTTAACTGTGTCAATAGTATCCTCTGGCAGGAAGCTAAAAAGTTCATTATATTCTATGCTTGATCCTGGAAAACAATAATTAGTTTAAATTTTTAAATTAAGAGGGAAGTGTAGCTGAAAAAAGAACCTAAATCAAATGCAAACAAAACCCACATCAATCTAATACTTCTTTTATTTCCTATTTATTTCTTTTTTCTATTCTCCAGGAGTTTCTTTGGTCCATTTCATGGTAATTTCTGGCTCCATGCAATAAACACTTGAACAGTATTTGGAGCTCGCTCAGATATTTCGCAGTGCAAAAGTCAAGTATGACCTAAATATTATTAATAATTTGTTGTGGTGTTGGGCAACATATGTTTGGCAAAGAGCAGGAGCAATAAGCTTTGAAGAGTCTATGTGTTTTGAGAGAGGATTTTTCACAGGTGCTGAAGCTGTGTGGGTCTCAGATGTTCTTAAGGATCTGAGACAACAGAATCTCTCTCCAAACCATTAAATTTTGAAAAGCAAGTGAACAGATGTTCAGTCTTTTAATTTAATATTTCAGGCAGCTGTGTAACTTTACCCTGTTGGGGCTTTTTAAGGTTTGTTTTTTGGTTTTTTTTTCCCCACCTTTTTTCCCCTCTAACATTTAAAAACTAAGCTGGATTTAAGGTCAGGCCTGATGACAGGTTGAGAAGGCTCTGGCAGCTGTTTAAATGTTTGTGACATCTGGCTCAGAAGGCAGGACTTGCTTTCACCAGAGCTGCTGCAGAACAGTGTCCCTGGCATTTCCCCAGGAAACTTCCCCTGCTGCACAAATGAAGACACAGGTAAAATTTTCTGGTGTTTTTTTTTTTTTTTTTTTTTTTTTTTTTTTTTTTTTTAATTTCTGTTGTTGTTGTTGTTAGGGGTAGGTTTTTTGTGTCTTTTTTTTCAGTTAGTTTTTTTGATTTTTTTAGTTTGTTTTGTTTTGTCTTCTTAACTGCTTCCCAAATGTCACAATACCACCAAGGTGATGAGAAGAACCATGAAACAAGATTGGGGAGTAAACTAATTGCAAAATCCTGTTGGGACAAGAGGAGGCACAGTGGTGCAAAGAAGTTTCTGGGGCTCACAGTGCCTATGCTTGAGACAGTAACATCTGTTCCTTTGTTTCTTCATGCTGAAGACATTTACCTATACAGAATTCTAGACATAACTAGAAGGAAATTCTTTATTTTAAAAAAGATCCTCCATATAATTAGTTATTTATAAGAAAAGCAGAGACATTTTACCAGGGTTTCCACTGCTAAGTCAATGGAAAATGGTTTTAAACTAAAAGAGGGTGGGTTTAGATTGGGCATAAAGAAGAAATAGGGTTTTTTATTATAGGGGTGAGATCATTAAACAGGTTGCCCAGAGAAGTTCTGGTTGCCCCATCAGGGGGAGGGTGTTCATGGTCAATTTGGATGGAGAATGGAAAGGAACCTGGAATGGGAGAGAATATAAAGTTTAAACCATGTAAACCATCTTAGAAACCGATTAGAAAAGCAAAAGCTTTTCAAGGTATCCCTTACAAAGTATAAGACACATGGTGCTGCTTTTGCGAGACTTATCACTGCACTGGTAACAAGATATGGCAAATTTTGCACAAGAGTCTGTAAAAAATATAATATTGTCTTTCTTCTTACAAAAGCCTACAAGAAAACTACCTCCCAAATGACATCTCTGAGAAAACTGGCACAAAACTTCTGATTTCTGGCTGATATATCCTTAAGGCTCACTTGTTTCTGTGTTAGACACCTAAATAACTCTGAATAAGGCATGATTCCATATAAAAATCTCATGGAGGAGTTGCAAGAGGAAGAAGATCAGGAGACACCTGGCCCTTCTTTAAAACTCTGTGGCTAAATGCAAACCACACAGTGCAGAGGAAGGATGGAAATCATCACACGCACAGTTTGCTTAAATTCTGATCTCTCAGTGTGAAATTCCTTTCTTATCTTCAGCACTGATCTCTGTCTCACCCAAATTGATGCTGTTATTACTATGGCATCAGTTCTTTTCTGGATGGCTGTAAGGTGCCCAAGTACCCTTTGTTCTTGTTGAGGGCCATGAAACTTGTTCCTGCCCCAGGGCAAGCCAAAAGATCAAAGTTAGTATTTCTTCATCTAACCAGATGTATCCATGTTTCCTTAGCTGCTGCTTGTTCCCTTTGCTGCTTTCTGTCACCGCAACTGTAAATTTTACACCTGTTCATGACAGGGATGAACAATGAATGCAGATAATACATGTGTATTTTTTAGAGGGATTCTACAAACTCCTTGAAGACCTCAGGGTGTTTGTGATCAGTATTCAGCAATGCTTCAGGCATTGTGATATCTGCTTTGATTAAATCTTTGGCTGTGTTTGAGTTACACTGGCCATGGGACTGCCGTGGCAAATAGTCAAAGACCAGCCTTTCTGCAGCTGTTGCCATCTGAAGGTGATTTCTCAATGTTTCCCACAACAGCATCACAGCACAAGTAGCTCATTCCATGTTTATCTGGACTGGAATATTGTGTCCCTTTTGAAAGATGAAGCTCAGCTCCTGTGCTTGGCTCAAACCCACTGAGCAGATTCTACATGTGCTGTAGAGGTTGTCCTAATTTCCTCAAAAAGAGTTTATTAACATATGAGTTCAGGTAGGGATTTGTCAGGCTTTTTTTTTTTTTTCCTGGAGTAAATTTGTTGTTTTAAAAAGCAAGAGCAGCACTTACATTTGCTGTACACGTTACAGAAAATTTTTGCACAGGCTGGTGGAATATCTCTGCCTCAGGGAGAGATGTGGATAGGTTTCTGCTCTGGCTCAAATCCTCCTGCATGTTTTTTGGGATGGTTGGTACCATGTCAATCCATCACAGCTGATTTCTCAGTGCAGGACTGCACCAAACCCTTCCTGTGTGACACTGCAGCTCTGCAGATTATGTTTTTCTGCACTCCTAAATGGGCCTCCCTCAGACACCTTTACCTGTAGGATTTATCAGTGGCACTGAGTTTTATCTCTAAGTGTGTCACTCAGTATTTCCTGACTCTCAATTTCATGCCTTTTGCCTCAATTTTGTTCCATGTTTTTATTCATCTGCTGTTCTTGATGCTGGTGAGATGAGAACTGATACCATTCAGCATTTTGGGTTTGTTTCTTTGTGGTTTTATTTTTTCATGGATGATCATATTTTTATAGAATTCCTAAAGCCATCTATGGACTGGGAGTATTTTCAGTTTGTTTTGTTGATAATGTGATCTAAATCCCAGAATCTCCTGACCTAGTGAGTTCAGCAAAAATGTCTGTTTTCAAGGTCTATCCTTTTTATACACTCATTGGGATTTTGTGCTTCTCCTTTCAGTTCTTTTTTGCCTGTTCAGTGAGAGTGCATGGAAGGGGAGGCAACTTGTTGCCTCTGTCACTTTGTACTTTTTCCCTGCCCTGCTTTCTGTGTTCCCTGCTCCATTTTTGGCTTGCACCTAATGCAATTCCTGTCTTAGCAGTTCTCTGACCTGCCTGTGGTCACTCCCTTGGTGGCCTGTATTTCTGGAACATGGATATCAAAACCATTAATAAAAGGTCTAAATTAAAACTCCATTTTAGGGTAGTAAGAAAGACTCCTAGGCCAACCAGGCAGCCCTTGAGCTGCTCTCAGACAGGAGGCACATTGCATGCTTGCTGGGGATTATACCTAAGTACAACTTGAGAGACCATATCAGTGTAAAAAGCTAATCCTGCTTGCCTACAGGCCACACCTGAAAGGATAACCATGTCTCTAATGCTCAAAACAGACATAAGCACCTCCTGGAAATTAACCTGCTTTAGATTAGGGATGATCTGGTGGAGCAAATCTCCATCAGCTGATGCTGCACGGCACTGAAGTTTCCTTGGTCTGTAATTAACAGGATTGCCATAAGCAGGAGAAATCCATAAATAAATGCAAGAATGTAGATGTAAAATAAGCTTGTAAAATCGTGTTGGATTTCTTGCTGTTGTTTCTCTCCCAATATTCCAGTACTGCAGCACATCATGCAAGGAAAAATTGATATTGAGACAGAAAATCACACAGGTGGGTACAGAGAAACACACACTAACCTTCCCTGATAGTATCACTTCCAAGGCACAAACCAAATAAAGTAAAGAAAAACACTGAGCACATCAAAAGGAGGGGGGGGAATCCCCCTTAAAACAACAGGTTCATTATCATAGTCAACCACTTTTTTATCAATTCACAAGATAAATCAATATATTTGTAACAGTGCCACCTGGTGATACCTGCTGCTATATTACATTATTTTATGCTTTTGATATAGTTCTAAAATCAAAGCATTAATTTTGTGGTTCTTGCTTGTCAGTTTGTATTCAGAAAGCCCCTTAAAATGTTCAGTTAGATTTAGGGGGCATTTTCCAGCTTTCGCAATTAAATTGTGACCTGAGACTAATAATTTTTACTGTATTTCATAAGAAAAATTATTTGAAGAGATTCTAGCAATTATTTTCTAGGACTGTCAGAATTTTATAATCACACATTAGGGACTGTATGTACATTAAATAATAGGCAGAGGTTTTTTTCTACCTTGTGCAGCCCTAAATAAAAACAAACTCAGCTGAAGACTCTGAATTTATCCCAACAGCACTTGTTCCAAATGTGTTCCTCTAATTTCTTCAAGTCTTCAATGCAGGGCTAAGTTCCACAATTAAGACCCACACCCAAGTCAGTAATGTTTTTCCAAGAAAGTGATGCCATTTTCCTCAGTCATGATAATAGCTTGAAACATAATGTGGAACTGTATGACTCTGAAAGCTGTGACCGTAATCTCAAGAAAAATTAAGAGATAAGATTTCCATGAGTAATCCAGTAGCTGCTATTTGACCTTTTATTCATAATAAATAGATAAAGAGAGCCTACTAAAATAGCTTTGTTCCCTCTCTGCCCCCCTTTAAAAAAAAAAAAAAAAAAAAGTTCTGGAAGAAGACTTCTCCACAACTATTTTCCAAGGCAGGTATACTTAGAAAAGTTTATCTCACTCTCAGTTACTCCTGGGCAGTAAGCAGAATGATGTATTCACAAACATGATTGCTGAATCCAGCAGAGTGATCCATCCATGCTGATAGCAGAGCCCCTTTGCTTTTCCATGCACTTTGGAGAAGGTGCCTATTTTTTTTTACCACAAACATCCATGTAAGAACTGTTTATGTGTGAATGTTTTAGCAAGCCAACAGAAGTGATTGCAGACAAACACTTATGTATACAAAAAGCTCTTTCCTTCTTTTTTATTTTTTTTACCCTTTTCCTTCTCTTTTCTCATTTAGAAGAATGAAACAAAAGTCTATAAGACAGCAATAAAACTGATTGTTTTTTTCATATTTGCTAGTCTAGAATCTAGAGCTAATATACTTGTTTAATATGATCCAGAGCCCAGAATTGAAAAGAGTCATTATTTTCCATGGAATTTGAATAATTTACTGGCTAAAACATGTTTTTTGTCTGAATGTGACAGAAAATACAAATAGAAGGGCATTGCTGAATGGTAGAATCATAAGCCCAATTGCTGGCTGAACAATTAGGAAAACTGACACTTGAATATTTAGGAAAAATAAAACATTTATAAAAAGCATCTGCTACTTGCAAAATTAAAGATAAGTGTAACAAAAATTAATAAAGTCACCATGTTGAATGATGATATCCAGTGGCAGTAGTTTAAGAATTTTTATGTCACATTAAGGCAGAGAGCTGTTTCAGTTCTCTTCTTGGTGTTCTTAATTAGCAATTTGAAAAATAAAAGGAATAAAACAAAAAAAGCACCAAAAAATACCAGGAAAGAGTAGCTAAATTTTATAGTGCTGAGACACAAAACAAGCCAACAATAGTGGTGGTTTACTGCAACTAGATATGCTAAAAATGTCAATTGGTGGTAACAGAGTCCCATGGTGGTTATCAGAACAGACTTGCAGCTCCCCTTTCAGACAGAATTTTTCTGTGTGGATATATAATTACTCACCTTTATGTTAGGGTATGGCGAGCTGGAAATCCATGGACTCTGCTGAATTAGTGCACAAATTTATTTACACAAAGAACACTTTGACAACTTTTGAGTACTTTTTGTAAAAGGTAGGTTAATGTTGCTCATAGTCAGATATGTGAGCCAACCTCTGCAAAAACTAAGCAACAGTTTAAGGATCAAAATAAAAGCATTTGTCCAGCATTAGGATATATCAGAGCAAAACATTTTTGTGGAGTACCTGAACCCTGGGGCTGAACTGAGCCATCACGTCAGTAGGAATTGCACCCTCATATTTCAAAAATAAAGTGCTTGTTATTAAATCTTTCTAGAAATAGACACTGTACTGAAATCATTACTGAGAAAGCCAGTGTTGTGATGGAAGTATTGATGGCCACTTTAGGATGGGCTGTTTCCTACGAGCACATAATCTAATTAAGTTCACACATGAGAAATGCCTTCTAAATTGAGACAATTCCCCTACCCACAGAATTAACATAACTTTTTTTACCTCGGAGGTGAACTGAAATGAGAATAAACATTGAAGCTGCTCATCTGCTCAGCTATTTCCTTGGTGAACACTATCAGGACCCCAGTAATATTAAAGTAAATCTGAAAAAAATTACGCATCCGGAAGTTCCTCATTTATTTTATTCCAGAAAATGCAAAGGCTACTGCGCAGTGCTTCCCATCCTGCTCTATATCTGTTGTGACAAGGTAAGGCTCTGCCTTTTCTTTCCACTTCAGCAGTTACAGTTACTATTAGATATTTCACTCTGGTGACTTGAATTACATTTGGAAAACCTACTTTCTGTAGATATGTGTGCCTGTGCTTGCACAGGGGAAAATAACTTTTAAATGAGAAAGTATTTGAAGTGGTTATAGCAATTAAAATACAGAGAAGAAAAATTAAACTGCATGTGACATTGCTATGGAATGATTATGGTGTCAAAAGAGAAAGAAATAAACCACAATAAGAAAGAAAAAAAGCAAGCAAATTATTTTTGGTAGCCCTTGTTTTATACAAAGATGCACAGACGTGAGCATACATATTGTAACTTACTTGACATGTTGCGACCAGCAAATAAAACAGAAAAAATGTCTTTGGTCTACTTATGAGTTTGTATTTTTGGCACTTGGTACGTGATTTCCACCCTAAACGCCCACAAAAACGAAGAAAAAAAAAAACACTGCTTTTTCTTTTACTTTAAGGACTTCTTAGTTGTTGTCAAAGTTGTTGGTAGGAAATTAAATAACTAATATCTATTATCTGAAGCTCGGGAAAATCTCAGAGTTTAACAGAAAGAGTCATCCCCTTCAAATTACTTAATTCCTGCACATCCTGGAGGGAGGGAGGGAGGGAGGGAGGGAAGGAAGGAAGGAAGGAAGGAAGGAAGGAAGGAAGGAAGGAAGGAAGGAAGGAAGGAAGGAAGGAAGGAAGGAAGGAAGGAAGGAAGGAAGGAAGGAAGGAAGGAAGGAAGGAAGGAAGGAAGGAAGGAAGGAAGGAAGGAAGGAAGGGTTTCTATGCCAAATACCTAAAATACACACCCTGAAAAATTCACACTAAGGATAGACATTTGCAAAAGAAATACATGATAAAAATGCATTTTTCCATTTCTAGCAAGGGATAGTAAGATTTTAAATATGTGTATCTCTATGTTTTCACCAGTTACTGTGGTAGGGAAGATCCTATGTTAGTAACTTTTTTTCTTCTTGAGCACCAGTGTTCTCCAACATTAGAAGCATAACTATCTGTAAGTTTTAAATAAAGAGGAATACAGGACACAGCCACAGGGGCAACTCCCATGTCAAGCAGGTCTTTATGGCAGTTCAGGGATCAGGGACACAAGCAGTGAAGATTACTTATAGCAAAAAATGACACCTCTAGAGGAACCCCTGCTTGCTTCAGAAGACCTAATTTCAATCCATAGCCAGAGCCCGTCTAGGTGATTAAGATAAATGATGTCTTCAAATATTTTGTGAAAAGTTAGATTTCATATTAAGGCTTATACCATGGTTAAACACAGAGATTTTATTGAACCAAGAATTCCAATAATACAGGTATAATATTGAAGCTGACATATACATTAGCTTTGTGTTATTGATGCTGGGGCTCCTATTTCTTTGCACGTTGAATGTAATGTGAATATCAAATATAAATTCAGCTGGCATCAAGTTTTTTCAAATTGAGCACAAGTTAAAAATCTAAACCTTAATTTATTTTTCTAGGTTTTCTATCTTTGTGAATAAGGCAAGGCTGCTCTTCAGAAAAACATTACATAGGAAGGTGGCTGTACTAGCAATCTTTTTAGAGGCAAGAAAAGCAACCTCATTTTACTCACATTTCCCCAAACATGGATGGAAGCTCCTGTAATTCATAATAATCAAAAGGTGATTAAAATACGTCATGTTCCCTTTAAATTCTATTTCTGCTTCAAATGGAGGCAGTAATAGAGCTAAACCCCAATTTTTGTTCAAAATTGTGTGTATTTGGAGAAGATGGAGAAATTCAGCATTTGGTGCATATGGAAGGAAACAGAACTCCTACCACAGCCTAATAAACAGAAATGAATTGCAGGATATCAATTTTATCCTAGATATATACACACACACACACACACATATATATATAAAATACATGTATCTATGTATGTACATACATGTATATATGTGTATATATATATGTATATTTTATCCTAGATGCATATATATACATATATACATATATATACACATATATATCTATATATACACATATGTGCATGTACATGCATAAAGTTAGACATATAACTAACTACATGTACAACTCCTGTACAGGTTTTCCCCTTTTCAGGTCTGCTCCCTGTAGTGACTAACAATAAAAAAAAAAAAATCTAAACAAAACAAAGCAAAGCAAAACAAAATAATAAAATACAGTAAAATACAGTGAAATGCAGTAAAATACAATACAATAAAATAAAATAAAACAAAATGAAAACAAATGCATACATAAATTAAATTGTCCTTATATATGCCTGAGATTGTAAGATCCTAAATTTATTAGGTATATTATTGATACTGAAGAAATTTGGTTCCCTGATGTCCTTGGAAATAAAGTAATAATAGTAACCTCACATGGTTTCACATAGTACTTTTTCTGCTCCTAAGTCTGTATGGTGTTGTCTATGGGTTATTAGCAAAAGCCCAGAAGTAACAAACAACCTTTTTATTTAACCTCTAGAAGTGCAAGAAAATCCATTTTTGTGAATAAGAATGGATGTATAATGTCAGAAGCTTCTTCACAAATACTGAGGGCGTGTTTATTAAAAAATAATCTTCTCCCCTTAAAAGTCTAGAGGTCACAGCTCTGTTTGATACCCACTCTACCTAAAACATCAAGGTGTGCATGTTGCATACAAGTGAGGAGTCTCTTAGTTCGCTGGGACAAGCAAGCTTCACAATTTTAGAGTTCTTTGTCAAATGCATCTCCAAACACTACCACTATAATAGGGAGTAGAGTCCTAGGGTACTGGACACCTAGAAGGTCTCATTTTTTCTAGATAAAATAAACATTCGTTAAACTTACACTGAGTATTGGAAATGGATATTAAACTCTTCAACAGAGCAAAAAATCCGCCTGCAATTGCATTTTCCCTAACATGTTTATTTCCCCTTCAGTTTTTATAGTTGTTAAAAGAAAGATTAAAAGTTTATACATGTAATTTACTTGTTTTTTCATAGGTTACATTTTCCAAATGCAATCATTGTTCATGTTCAGTTAGGCTTTACAAAAGTCTACCTGCCATTCACACGTCATCTTTGAAACTACCATGTGTTTCCAGGACATACCTACAAATATTCTTCATTTTTCCTTCATGCTTTTCCCTTGGGATAAAGGTTTTATTCATAAAGTGGAGTTTTCTACTCTGGAGGAGTGGGATGTGCTAGCTTTCTGTACCACAAAAGTTAGAATTCCTTTCTCATTGCAATCTGTAATGCAGCGTGCTTTCAGATACCCTGTCACACTCACTTTTCCATGCACATTCCTGGTCTTCTGCTGACAGTGGTATTTACTTCCACTTACACAGCTTCACTCATGCCCATTCACATCGAATCAAGCTTTGTGCTTGGCTGATCACACTGAATGAAAACCATACTTTGCCTCTTAAACTTTTTTATTCATAACCATTGGTGGTTCTTTGTTCATATCCTCTGCTTCACACATCCATCATGCGTTACCTCAAGGTATTTTCAGACTTAAAAATTTCAGACCTGAATTAGGAAAAAAGAAATCAGTGGAACTGATATCTTTAAGAAAAAAAGTCCACTTTCTGGATTTTCTGCTTTCCTGAGGAAAAAAAATGGAATGTTTTAGCAAACTGGGAAATGAGTGGAAAAACACTCATTTGTGTTAGTGGGATGTTAGTTAAGCTGCTCACCAAGGGCTCCTATACGGAATAATTCACCCTCTAAGTTTGTATTGATTGAGTTGGTCCACTCACAGTACACTGGATTACTGAGTGTGCGTAAGAATGGCAAAGACTAACACTCAGATCTGTAATTGAGGTTATTCACTCTCATCTGAGCTATCCTTCCTCTGGATATCAACAACAACACTTGTGGGGCTGCAATGGCATTCAGAGAAATGTTTCTGAAGTGACACATGTAGCCATAAGACAGTGCTATTTTATTGCTAAAGTGCATCTGTTATTTCAAAAATTAGAGATATTAAAAATTAAATCAGCCATCTCTAAATCTCTAATTGAGGGTCATGAGGCCTTCTCTGTATCCTTGGGTCTGTGAATTTGAATTATGTCTAAGCAATTACAACTTCCTTAATTTGAATCTTAGTCTCATCTTTGATAAATTCATGCTAACCAATGCAGCACTGTGTGAATGTCTATCACCTATAGATGTTTTTAACAAACTAGACTTAGATCCACTCATTCATTCATCATTCAGTAATACAGGCTTTACAGGGCAACACAAACCCTTCCTCTGTTTGCCTATCAAAACATAGTAGCATAGATCTTAGACTACAGCACCCTGAACTGACAATTGTAACACCTCTGGTTTATAATTTACATGTGGAAAGCCAGCACTATCTCTTTTTCGATTCCATTGTCCTGATGGGTCATAATAATGCAACTACTGCAGAGTAGCTGGTGCAGCACTCCCAGGGTCTGGGTCCCAGATGGAAAAACTTGTGTTTTACCATATCCAAGAATATCCATGGCTCAGTATTCTTGTTGAAATTATAGACAGTGAATGCACACAAATACGCCTCTCCTCTCACTCCTCCCCATTGAATGCAGGGGTTATTTGGAACTTTCTGTAAATCTTTAGATAGCTTTATTCCAATAAAACTTACTCTAGAATTTCGGATGGTCTGGATTTTCCATTGAGATAGGTATTTTTCAGTCCTCAGCTGACACTAAAGGGATGAGGGCATTGAATTTTGTGTCATGAAAAATGAGTGCAATGGTGTAGATGACCTGGTTCATAGAATGCTCTGTATTCTCTTAGTGTGCTCAACATCATTCTTTTCTAGCAAATATTCCTTAAGATCAATTAACATATCCTCATCTCAACTCTTCTGAAGTAAGAAAGCTTGATCCCTACCTCACAAAAGTTTCTCTAAATATTTTTAAAATAGTTGCAGTCTCAACTCTAAAACACTTTCTTTCTCCAGCTTCACTATTTTTTGATGCCTTATTGTTCTGCCTTACACCCTTAATTCTCTGCAATACAATACTTTATCTATTACTCCTCTTTTGTTAATCTGAGAGTTGGAATACACTATGCTATTGAAAGGAATAAATCTATAAATATTTATTTAATATCTTCATTTATCAGATGCTAAATACTGCTACTGTATTGTGTAGTATATTTATTTATAAATTGATTAGGCATTTCACTATCAGGTCATCCACTGTGAACATTTTAGTAAAAAATTATTTGAGTGCTGAATGTTATGTTTCATTAACATTCAACATATTCATTCACAGAATAACCCACTATGGAATCTAAATGAGGTTGCTACTTATAAATCAGTACAAACAGGCTACAGATATTGACAGATAATTAATAGACATAAATTAATAATTAATAGACATAATCATTAATAGACATAATAATTAGATATAAATATACACATATGTATTGATGATATTAATAAAATAATATATATATACACACATATACACATGAGAAATATTTTTATACCTTTATATCTATTAAATATATTTGCAATATAGTTTTACATATGCTATATAACTACTATATAGCAATAAGTTCATTACATAAATAAACTCTACATATATACAGATTATATATGTCATATAGACACCTTATACATACAGTTACATATGTATATATATATATATATACACAAAATGTATCTACCTGCATGTATTCATACACTGTAAAAATGTGTGAATACGTTCACACTTTTCCATCATTGCTAGTTAGGATTTATAGTGATAATGGTGACAGACCCTTAACAAATAAAACATGACAAGCATCGAAGTTTTGGGCAATTGTACTATACCTCAGGTGGTGTTAGCTGGCACTAAGCCAGTGACTATAATCACACAAGAGCTCAAATAATCTCCCTGTGATGTTTTACTTTTGAGTTTCTTGTTGCTCTTTTGAAATGCTGTATGATACATGAAGATAAGAAAGAGAAATGGTTCTTTCCAAACTTACTGGGGGTAGGACATCAATGTCAAAGAGCCCAAAAGGCTCAGGTGTCTTCTGAGCTGGAAGTTTTTTAATTACCTACAGGAGTATTAATTGATGTCACTGTAGTTTATGCATTTCTCACTGTGAACTCTGCAACTGAAGAGACAGTCTTAAAAGGAAATTATTTTATTTCTTTAGGCAAAAGTAGATTCAAGCGAGATTTGTAAGAGCTCTTTTATCAGATCAAAACATCTGTGAAGTGAGCAGCAATCAGGCACAATTTCTATAAATGCCCCTGTCATTCCTCTTTACAGATGACTGAGCACTGCACTTTCTTAGGTAAACAGCTGGATTCTAAATTCCAGCCATAATCATGTGTACAAAACATACTGATGAAATTGTGTGTTAGGGCTAGGCCAAGGAAGGTATCAACCATATTAATTAGTAAGTGCCAATTTCATTGCTTAGTAATTAATTAATACCTAATGAATTCCTCATAGTTGTTTCCTTTAAAGCCAATTAAATGCTTGAACAGATCTTCCATGTTGAATAAACTTGTAAAAATTACTAATTTATACCATATGCTTTTTTAATATTTACCAACCAGCTGTTCTTATCATCAATTTTTATTAAACCTTTTAACAATAATTCAGTATTTAAAATGCATTATTTTGAAAACTTGTTTGTATTTATCTGTGGTGCTTATTTTGAACAATTTTATTCACTGTTAGTGAATGTGTCAATACACATGGAATTCAATTTTAGCTTCTAGTAATAACTTACTTTGGACTTGAAATCCTATTGTCCTGCAATATAATTATTTGTTATCTGCAAAATATTAATATTTGGTTAAATATAGGATACAAACTTCAAAGCCCTTCTTTCTGGGGGACAGCAACTGTGCTTACCCACTTTTTCCAAGCCATTTGATGTGTATGAAAGAATATTAATCTGATTCACTTACACTTTCAAATGCAAAATTAATGATAAAATGAAAACAAAGAGACTTAATTTATTTCTGCTCCTTTGTACAATCTAATTGTTATGGTAATCAGAAAAAAATCAATATAGATTCACATAGTAGATAATAAATATATTTGCCTTAGAACTAACATTTTAAAATTTAATCTAAGAAAGAAATGGATGTGAAAAGCATGAAAATGCATACCAAATAATGAAAATGCATACAAAATCATGAAAACCCATACAAAATAATGATATGTATTAGGGCAGAGACATGATCATAAAACCAAACACTGGACAATGCACGTTTACTCTTTCAGAATAAAAAACTCTGCTAGAACTAAAAATCATTGTGTAAGACGTTCTACTTTTTGTACTTCCCAAATATAAAAAGCTAGTTTTCTGTGGACACTCTCAAATTAATAAATAAGAGTAAAACAGGTCAGCTCAGACTCCTGTCCTATTAAAATCAAATGACTTTGGCTAATGTGTTTCTCCTCTCTCTAGATGATCCGCACCGAGCCGTCCGCGATCTGCCCTCTGGAAGCAGGATCACTAACAGGAGCCCATCAGGTCATGGCCAATCTGTTTGCAGTGAGATTCAGAGCTGGGAACTAACCTGAGCTGACACAGGAACAGCTGCGGGTCCCAACAAGGGGATGGCAGGCACAGACTGTCTCCAGCAAAAACAAAAACCACAGAATTTCTGTATTTCCAATCAGATGGGGCGGCATTCCTCTTGTACAGACATGCAGGATAACAAATAGCAACATGCACTGGAAGCATGAGATACAGGAGGGAGGGATGACTGGCAGAAATTATAGTTAAACAACTATTCAAGTTAGCATTATTTTTCTTCAGTTTCCCTGGCTGAACTATGTGATGCAAAAAGACTAATAGAGTTAATGCACTGTCTCTGGGATTTTTTGGATTCTGCAGATGCCTAAGCTCATCTGTCATTATGAAACTGAGGATTTCAAGCATGTGTCTTATGTTACAGGAACTATCCTTGTTAGGCTTTCAAATCTAACATTCCTAAAAAACAGTGAATTTTTAATATGAATTCGTAAATCTATGGCTGAAGGAGGTGTGTTGCTGAATTTAATTGCCAAGTTTCAAATACATGTTGTGTATCACAGAAACAGAATGGCCATGGCCTGAAAAAGAGTTCACTTTGCAAACTTGAGTCTTCAAATTTCCTTCAAATATCTTTCCTTTCAGTTTTTCAAGTTTAGGTCTCATTTTCTTCAAACACTGTTGTTGCATTCTAACTATAAATTACCATAGTTCCATGCATAAATTATGCATATAGTCTAAGTTGGGACATGGTATTGTCAGTGACAAGATAGAGGAACCTTCAGGAGAAAATTTGTCCAATACACCTTATAAAGAGTAATTTTTAACTGATACTTACCCCTTCTGGACTTGATCACTCAAATTTCTTTGCTATATATGCAAATTAGACTAGCCTAGAGAAATGCCTCAGAGAAAAACATCTAACTTTCCGACAATAGAGACCAGGTGAATCACTTCTCACTTGGTCCCTTTCCATTTGTAAAGGAAAAAGGACTGGTCTTTTTGGCAAGACCAGTCCAAGCAATGGGTGTGCATGGAACTCCTGGACTCACTGGTCTTTTTCCGTGGTTACCTCTTCCACCTCAGAGATGTGACACCTGACTGGAGAGGGTTCCCTGGGTGTCAATGTAAATAACATCTTTATTGGCAAGCTTTGGTTCTGCTGGATTAATGGCAAGAAGAATCAAAAAGGACAAGTGTCCCACTCTTCATTTCTCCTCTCCTTTGAAGAGGACAAGAGGGCAGAGAGGTTATGAAGGCCAGAGGGGTTAGGAAGAGCAAACTTCTGCATTTCTCTGATCATCCCAGAGCACACAGACAGAGGTTTTCTCTATCCATGTCGAACAACTCAAAGAAAGGAGGGTAGAAAGGACAATTTTTCCTTATCTTCTAGTGTTTTAAAACTTAGTGCAAAAATATATCCTTGTTTTTAATATATTGTCACTACATAACAAATGGAAACTATCTATTAAGGCAGTTTTCAACCTAATCTGTATAGTGTAATAGGTACTGATTGTACATATCGCAATAAAGATTGATGGACCAAAAGGATTAATAATTTTCTTTTGTATTTTGTATATATTTTTCATGTATTTATTTTCCCCAGTATCATTCTACAGTGTGTGTGTGACATTTCAGGAAAGGTGGGAACATTTAAAGCAGGGATTTTTTTTTTAATGTTTTGTAACCAATCTTGAAACTACTCTTTTTTGTATTTCATGGAAATTGCTGTAAATTCACTAGAAGGCCCACGGTATCCTGCAGTGGGTAGAGGTCTAACAAATCCAATTCTCAGGTTACTGCTTTAGGGAAGCCTTACTTTAAAAGTTAATCAGTGGGCAATGAAAACAGCAATGAGCAGTAGGCTGACTGCAATAGGACCTCTGAGTTTTTACATGTTTTTCACCAATCAAAAGGAGTCAATTATTTTTCAAGTTGTACAAAATATCTAATGGGCTGCCTCAAAGCCGTGGAGACTGAGAGAAATGTAAAATTAACCAAAATTCTGTATTAAAAAATGGACAAAGAATGATATTTTTCCTGAGTGATGGAGCTCAAAAGCTCCTTTGTTTTTTAGAGCTGAGTTAGGGAAATTGTGTTTGCAGTTATTACACACAGAAACACTCAAATTCATCATTTTCTTGGTCTTTGTAGCCCATTGACTATCTGGAAAGGAAAAATACTCTGGTGTTACATATCCTGATTGTCCAGACCCACCCAGACAGACTCAGGAATCACAGTTCCTTCTACACCAGGCATCAAGGAGCAGGTTTAAGCACAGATCTTGTCTCAGGTGGGAGTTAAGATACAACACTCTCAGAGCTGTAAACTGAGTGTTTTGATCTTCCAATTTAGCAACTAAGCTGCACAGTCACTCAGAGGCAGTTCAGAAACATGGGAATGCCAAAAATCATCAGTGTTTCTTGTCAATGCAAATTATAGGCTGGCATTTCAGGACCTCACTGGAGGTTACTCATGGTTTTGTCTGGGCTTCTCATACACATGCAGGCACACAAAATGCAAGAAGATTAAAGAAGGCACTAATTTATTATGTAATCTTCCCTATAATTTTTATTGGCAAAATAAATCACAAAATATATGTCATCCTCTGTTAAAAATGTGGTTCCAGACCCAGCACTTCAGCCTTGATCAACAGGAGGGTTGTGTACATCCCCTGAGCATTAGTAGCTATATAAAAATAAATGCACTGAAATGAAAGAATTTGCAAACTTCAACAATTTGTGTAAGAACAGAAGATATTTTTTCATTTTTTTTTTCCAAATTTCTTGCTCCTTGCTAAAACTACCAGACTTTTTTTAACATTTTAAATAGCAAAAGCTTTTTTCCCCTTAGTCAAAAACAATCTTCTCCCTTGAAAGGATGTCCATAACGACTACAGCCAAATTCATCATCATAAGAAACAACACCTGGAAAGCACTGTTGTGCAGTAAAAAGATAAATAGGTTTAAGACCTCTTGATCATTTAATATCTTTGTTGGTTATTTTCTCTAGCATATTTTTAACTCAAATGTTTTATGATTATGCTGGAGATTTTATAGCAGAGAATTTCTGCAAAGCTTTGCAGAGCGCTAAGATGAAATGTATTTCATGTAAGAATATCGAATATGAGACACAGTGAAAAATAAAGCACTCTCTCCTTATTTTATCTCTTTCTTCTTCATCTATCTACCCTATTCAAGGTTTTTCTTCTCTTCTGTATCAGCTTTGTTTCTCACAGCAGCAGAAGAAGTCTGTGTGGGGCTGGGTACTCTTACTTTTGTCAAAAAAAGTGTGACATAAGCTTTAGATTCTGCTTCTTGCTTACACCACAAGAGTCAAGTGCCCTCTTAATTTGTATTGTGCTTTTAGTATGGCTTTGATTTGTCACCTGTCTTCCCTCAGTGCAGTAAATTTCTTGCCTAATATTTCTTCTAGGTTATTTTAAACTTTTCCTGACTAGATTATTACAAGGCAATGAGGTTTTCAATGACACGACAGCTGCGTGATGGGTCTAGAGAGACCTGTGGATGCAGTGATTTGGTAATGTGATTGTTTTCCTGTGTCACTGGACTAGAATAAGGGTTCAGGTTTCAAAATAAGCCTTTGGAAAAGGCTACCTAATGATACACTTACCAAGTAGGCGAAGCAGATGAAAAAAAATTTAGTTTTCCCCGTGTGTTGGAAATGAAAACATCTCACACCATCAGCCTTGCTGCCCCTTGGGATTAAACAGTCCTGAGCCTGATGAAAAGGTGGGGCAGGTGTCTAGACTGCTGCCTTGTTACTTTCCAATTGCCCAGGGGTTTTTCATTTTTCAGGAGAGGAACACCACCTTTCTCAGACCATAAGAAACTGAAACAAACTAACTGAACCTGCAAAATGCAAGACATAGTTTCTGTGGCAACAATCCACCACCTTTGACAGCTCTCAGGACCTGCCTTTGCCTCCCCAGAATTATTTACTCCTCCAGCAGCAAAGGTAGCAGAGGTGGGGCACTGTGCAAGCTGCACAGTGATCACTCATGGTATAAAGATAAGCATAGGACAAGTTGTTTTGTGCAAGAAAAGAGGAAAAATAAAAGACTAAAACAACATTCAGATGATATTAATTAGTCTGTAAAGGACTGATAAATTTATAAATACTGTTTTTGGGTGTTGCTGGTTTGAAGCATTATGTTTATATTTTCTTGCATTAAAAAGAATGTTGGACAGACCCAATTTCCTGGTTTGCCCACTTACTAGCTGATTAAAATACAGAAATTCTGTGTTTTTGTCCGTGCTGGAGACAGTCTGTGCCTGCCATCCCCTCATTGGGACCTGCAGCTGTTCCTGTGTCAGCTCAGGTTAGTTCCCAGCTCTGAATCTCACTGCAAACAGATTGGCCATGACCTGATGGGCTCCCGTTAGTGATCCTGCTTCCAGAAGAGAAATTGCTGTGCTACTGCATTTTTCTCTTTTGGGTGGGGCTGTGAACAGCACAGTTGTTGTCATATTCATCCTGATAAATCCACTCTGAGCCAAACTTATTCAAGCCTACTTTGCTCTTTAGTTATTTAGAGCTGCTTCAGGTACATTTTAGAGATATTTACATGTGATAAATTGACTTTCATTGGTGCCTTACAACAAGTAGGAGTCTAATTAATGAATAATACCAGACTTTAAAACAATAATGATAGTAATTATAAAAACACTCCAAATAAGCATGTAACTTTTTGATCATTACAAAGCCATCCTCATTAAATAACAATGTTGGTTATTAAGGAAATTACAAAGAAGTTATTTGGTGAAACAATATGAAAAAGCCTGTGCCAGTTTCAAAATACCTCTAGCTTTATTTTTTTTCTTTTTTGTCAGGGTAGCACAGTGGGAGTTATCTGGAGAAGAGGTGAATTCCTCATTCCCTTCACACATTCACCAACAGACCATAAAGTGACAAATAATGGCATGACCTTGATAACTGGTTGGTTGAGCATCATCTTTCCAATGCCATTAAGCTGAGTATTTCATATCACACCAGTGGGATCTTTGGTGACTAGAGATAAATATTTCAAAAGCTATTAGAAACTCCAGAAGAAGAGAAGAACTACTAGCTATGATAGGTCTGGGTAAAGGATCAACTTTTTCATTTTTAATCATGGTTTTTGTAATAGGAGAGTACAAAGTCCTGACTGATACACTAAAGCAGGGATGATTTATGAATCAAACTATTGAAAAGCCCAGTTCTAATTTTGCAGAGTATTTAGGTCCCTATGAAAGTGTTTTTATAACTATCTAATGATATCAATCCAAACCTTTCAGCCTCAAGGCTCCTTTGATTATTGTGTGTTTAGTGTAAGATTTTTTCCTGGGATGCTCAAAGAGCTCTCTAAATTCACAGTGAGGAGAAGAATGCTGTGTATGAGCTACTGGAGATTCCCATCCTCACTGACTCTAAAGGAAAATCAGCTGGATGTCTCAGTCCAGCCCTGGATCCTGAGGCAGGTCAGGTAGTTGAGAGTGATGGAGCTCTTTTACCACTGGCATTAGCCCTGGATGTGCTTTTAATTTTAAAAAGTGGCATTGAGGCTTCTACCAGTTGCAGTTACGAATGCAAATCCTCTCTTGAGATAACTGCTCCTCATGGAGCATAAAAGGCTTTATGAATAACCTTTTGTTATTTTCTTAATTTAACATTCTCTTAACGAAATATGCTCAATATCCCTTCTTTGTGTCTACTAAGTTTGGACAAAGTTAAAGGAAAAAGAAATACATGAAGAGTGTTGCTAAAAATAGAAAACAACTTTCTGTTAAAGTTGTTAAAAAACCTCTCCTCTCACAGGTTTGAATGCAGATGCATCATACACATGCAAATAGGTACTACATTCATCCACATCTCTCTGAAGTTTATTGCCAGAGGAGAATTTGTTACGTGCAGATGTTTCATTCTGATTCCTGATGTTTCATCAAGCCACATTGTCTTTGGAGATATAGCTGCGATTTTTCACAGGAAATTTAATTACTATGACTATTCCACCCTGGATTGGAAAAAAATAATTATAGGAGAAAATTATGTGTTGGTATTTAGTATAATATTTGATGTTTCAAGACCTGGAGAGAGACTGCAAAGGACTTGAAAACTGTGTGCATAAGTCCTTGGTTGAGCTGGTTCCAGCCCTGAGAGACTGATTTCTATCTTCAACCTATTATCTTTGCAGAATATTCACTTTGCTTTTGGCATTTTGTTTATCAGATTGCTTCAGGCAAAATTAGATTACTGACCTCATCAGTTGGAGTTTTGTTTTATTCTCAATAGAAAGCAGTTAGATCCAACTCACACAAAGGATTGGCAATGAAATTGGCACTGGGAGGTTTTTATTTTTCATTTGTTTGGGAGGGTTTTTTTATTATTTTCCTTTTTATTTCTTTGGTGAAAGAGTTTTCACTGAGCTATGGGATCTGAGTGAAAATTGAAAGCTGGGTTAAACAGGGATGAAACAATTCAGCTATTTCCTCAGAAAGAGGAGAGGGAAAATGTGCAGTTATTTCCCTTACTGTACATTAATCTGCTGTTGAAGTTTGTGTCTCTGAAAGAATACTGATTATTTTATAAATACTGCAGGTTCCTGGGTCTGGAATTGAGACAATCTACTTTTTTTCTGCAAAGCAAGACTTACACATATGGAATAACACAATTGATGGAACTGAGAGAATTTTGAACGAGAGTTGAAATAGTTAGAATAGTGCTTCCTTATTCTCATCTTGTGTTTATTACTGAGTTACTCATATTCAAAAATATATAAAAATAGGTTTCTTGAAGGTATTGCTTTAATAAACAAAGTCTCATTTTCCTGTTCCTGTGAGTGTCCAGATTGGATGCTTCAGAAAGAAGCACGAAGAAGCAAAAGCAACTGTATGATCATATTTATCCATGCACTCTCTTCTTCATAACAATTAGCCCAAAATTGCCTTAGATCCTGAGACACCATAAGCAATCTGTGCCATCTGTATTGGCAGATAGCTGTTAACAAATGAAAGGAGGGCAGGAGTAGTACCTGAAAATCAGAAAGAAAATGAAAGATCGATTTCATTTATTTTCTTCCCTCATCCCTCTAATGATGGATGATGACTGAGTCCTTTCAACATTAAATTATGTTCCACGTGCTCTGACCAAATGGAAATTCCTCTTCTGTGCATCAGCTGAAGCAGAAGTGTCTCATCTGGAGCTGATGTTCCTCACCTGACACACACATCCTACAGCAGTGCAAACAGAGACATTAATGTGCTAATCCCAGAACTTTTATCCCCTGCCCTCCTTCCAGACCTGCCAGCCAACCAACCTTCCCCTGACAGCACAAGCTGTGAGTGCAGCCTGGAAAAATGAGCATAGCACAAAGACAAGGATGGAGACAGAAATGAAATCTGATGTCAAGGAGTCTTTGAATATGGCAGAAGTAGCTGTGTCAGCAAGTCACCAGCCAATAAACACCATGTTTCTGTGCTGACACAAATGACACTGAGATTCCTTATCTTTTTGTCTTACTAAGCATCATCTAATAAAAGGTGCTTCATTAGCATTGGCTTAATTACTTCTCATTACGTTCAAAATAAGGAGCCATGGTCATTGTATTCCAGACATGGATGGGGATGAAGAGATAAGGAGGATGGGATGTGATGGAAACCAATCATTAGAAAATTGATTGTCTTGTTACTGGTGGGATGTGGGAAGCTGTGAGAAGAAAAAAATGCTTCTAAGGATGCCTCTTTCAATGTCTGCACCCACCCTGTGGCAGGAGTAAATACACTGCAGTTTCTTCCAGCAGCAGCAGCAAACCCACCCTTCCAGAGCTCCACAGAGATCCAGACGTTTCCCATCTCTTGCCTGCTTATCCCAAGCTATGTGCTTAGCTCAGATATATTTAGAACTGGAACTGATTCAAGATTATAATTAACTCAACACATTTCTACAGTTTGCACTGTTTAAATAAACCTACCTGACATTTTCAGGTGCTTTTATGCAGAATCCAGTGAAAGGTCACAGATTTTTATCCCACTTCCCAGGCTGATTAACTTTAGCTTCATGGAGGCTGCTTCATAGAAAATTAAAGTTGCATAGAATAATATTGTCTAACCAGACCACCAGTTTAGTCATTTGTTTGTTTTCACAAATATTTAAGTTATCTAATTTTAATTATATCAACATTGTGGAAAATCAATTTAAAATCTGAAAATACAGAACTCACGAAATCCAGCTTCTAAATTCTGATAGGCCAAGGAAGGAGGTCAAGAGGGTTTGGAAAGTCATCTAGGAAAAAATAAAACCAATTTACAAATAATTAATGCATTTGATAAAAAAGAATTGTAGTATAGTCTAAAAACTAAAAAAAAAACCAAAAAAAACCCCCAAAAAAAACAACAACAACAAAAAAAACCAACCATTAAATTCATATAACAAAATAAAATAGTAAATATATCCTACAATGTGAACAGACTAAGTTCAGTTAGTATAGAACATTCATTTCTGTAAGAATACAACATTCTTGTGACTACATCAAATTAGTTTTTCACCTCAGAGAAGTCATTTTCCATCACTTAATCAATCTGTTCTCACAGCAATATCCGTCCTGGGTGGTGACAGACAGAGAAATCTGTTCAAAGGCTTTGTCAGGGGAGCCCAAATATCAGAGGAGGGATTTGCTGGCAGGCTGACCATCTCAGGCTGCCTTTGGCTGGCTGGGCAGGCGTCTCATATGGTGGCCTCATATGGCCAGCTCACCAGGAAAGGTGAAAGTCAACGAGTTAATCCCATGGCATCCCTGCTCAGGATAATGTCACAGCACAGAATCCTGTCAACAAGCCACATGGAGCCACTGAGGTTTAAATAACCTTGATAAGAATGTTAATACCTGTCTCTTCAGGAGATGCTTCATGTGCTCAGTTTCATCACTAAGACACAGGCAAAGTTTGGGAAGGTTCTTATGCTGGGTGTGCCCATTTCTCAGACTTCTGCACCAACACCAGTGTTGCTGCACCAGCTGTAGCAGCACCCAGAGTGTGAAGCTGATTGGCACTAAAAGAGAGAGAATTATCCAGCTGTGATCATCTGTAAATACCTGTGATCTCACTGGCCATAAACAAGGGCATGTGAACCTTCAGGCTTGGATGCTTTTATGACTGTTCAAAATTTTCCTTGGTGAAGATTCTTGACATTTTTTCTCGTATTTTAGACATAATCTTCCACTTTTAGCACTGAGACCTCAACTTTGCTTCTTGCTGCATTCTTTTTTTTTTCCTTTTATGCTCTTTCACTTCCTCAAGTAATACAAACTGGGGAATTCACTGAACACATTTGATTTAGATTTCAAATTTTAAGAGATTTAAAGTCAGAAAAACTATTTTGCTAATTAGTAGTCTTTTTTTTTTTTTTTTTTTTCCTGCTGAGAAATGCCATAGAAATGGGTAGGAATATTTTTTGCTAAATATCAGAGAAGATTTCCTGATTCAGGTTAAGGGCAAAAGTGTAACTCATAATGTATTTGAACAAGATGTGCAAAAAAGCCACTGAGATGAGCTCAGTTGATTAAAGTGTGGTGTTATTAATGCCAAGGCTGGGGCTTTGATCCCCATATGGACTCATTCATTTAAGAGTTGGATTCAATGTTCCTTGTGGGTTCCCTTCTCTGATTCTGTGAAAAGCAAAAGGTCTTTTTTTTTCCCCACAAAATTTTGTATTACTAAAGTACAATGGGTAAGTGCCACTTCTGTGATGTAAAATTCATCATTTACACAGAAGGCTTAAAATGTGCTAAAAGTGGATACCAGGGGTGCAAGGACAACAGGAGAGTTGTCATGAGATTTCAGTGGCTGCTGAGAGGGAACTGGAGGAAAAGACAGGTCAGAAAAAAAGAATTGGAGTTCCAGTTGATTACAGTTACTCAAAGAAAGAGAAAAAAATTACTGGTACAAATATATTACTAGGTGTGCCAATGGAGTTAGTCTGGTAACTTATGTTAATTCAGAATAAGTGAATCTTTTTGGTCAGCTCTTCAGAGCTACAATCCTTTGTCCATGAAGAAAGTTTGATGATGCTCATTGTCAGCCTTGGGACCCTAAAAACCTGGTCAGCCAAGGATGAAAAGCTCCAAGCCTATTAAAAGGCTAATCAGGACCACAGGGCAGTTACAGGGATTTTACTCCTTCTGTTGGCATCAGCCAGATTTCTCATTGATGGATTTCCTGTGATAGACTGGAAAAAGAAAGATAAAAATCGGAGATTTTTGTTAGAAAGAAGTTATACTTTAAAAGTAAAGTGGGAAGATGCAAAAAAATGCCAGAAAGAAAGAGCTGTAACTGACAGACTAGACTAGTTAAAGTTAAGAGTTAGGGGGGAAAAGAAAACGCTCATCAGGTGGGAAAGGAGTACAGTTCTAGTTTTATTCACTTAATTAAATTCTACCAGTCCTTTAGTAGGTTTAGAGATTTGGAATGAAAGTTAGGGAAAACATAAAGAAGATCTTTATCAGCAATTTACTCCAGAAAGTTTTGATCAGGACACAAACAAAAAATAATCCACAATAAGATGGAGTCAATCTTATAAGAAAATCAATTACCAAGTTAGATTTGGATATTTTTGAAAAATAAAAACCTTAATTTATGTATTTCTTTCACCCAAAATAGCTTTCTGACATTGCAGGGATTAACTCTGCTCCTCTTTGCTTCCCTGGAACATCAGCAAAGGAACAGTGACAGTATTGAGCTTTTCATACAAGGAAAACAGACACAATATGTTGAATTCTTAATGTCACTGATATTTAACAGTACCTCCTAAGCACTGACAAAACCTCAAACACTAAGTACAACCAGTATCCAATTCTTGTAAAAGAAATAGTGACCAGAAAAAGGATGAAAATATCAAGGTTAGGACCATAGTGCTGTATTTTATGTCATTTTGTTATAAGTTCTATAATTAGTATCCATTATTTAGGCAATAAAGGAAAGTCTAGAAAAATGTGTCAATGCAGGATGTCTGTCATGTTAAAGGCCAAAGTTGAAGTGCACAATGCTCTTAAAATCTTATCATTAATTTTCTTCATTACCTGAGTTTTCACCAGTATCACCTGAATATTCAGTTGAACTGACCAAGCAACTCCTTAATTACAGCAGTACCTCTAGTTTCAAGGAAAACCTGTTTCCAGAATTCAAAGGGAAGGAAATATATTGCCTTTCCTTCAAAGGAAGACATTTGTCAAGTTTGAGATATGCTAATATTTGTGTTTAAAATATTTGCAAACGGTTTTCTGACCATTAATTACACTGCACTTCATCCACATGCAGATCTCCCTCTGGGAAAAAAAAAAAAAAAAAGCCATCTGTTCCTTTCAATGTTATTGTAATAGTGTTTATATATGGTTCTAAGGAGATCCTTTCATAAGAGTAAAATCTTAGATTTGTCACAAAATGGATTCCTTTCTGTTGCCATTATCAGATCTCATTATATTTTTGGCACAAAGTGCAATGGGTTTGTGTCATTCTCTGTCGAATTTTCCGAGCACAATTTTTTTTCACTGACAATGCCTTGTAAATATAAATTTACATCAAGTATTGATCTTGTGATAATTCATTCTTAGAGCTGAACAGCACTGATTAAATGGCCAATTCCACCAAATCAGTTGACTCCTACTCATAAATATCATGGGAGGTGGTTTAAGTACTGTTTCTTATGGTAATTTATAGCCAATTTGGGAAGAAGAAAAAAAGTTATTGTTAAACTTGACTGAGACCAGGTTCACTGATGCTTCAAATTTCTGAGATGGCTTCCATTTAAATAGAGTGAAAACATAAAATAAATTGCAACAACAGAGAAAAGCATCATTATGCCCTTTTGCAATGCTGAGCTGTGTAGTTTTTAGAAGCCTCATAATGCATAATAAATTACTGTCCTAATTTTGCAGATGGAAATTTGGCCAAATCTATGATTCCAACCATCTCCTTACCTGCCATCTCAAGCTACTGCTTCAGACCTGCTGAGCTGAACTGGCCACAGGAGAGTTTTCTACCAACCAGCCCATGAGGCAGAGCAAACCGGGTTAGGAAAAACCTCCTTCCACCACTACAGTTGGTGGAGAATTTGATTCTCTTCAAGTCATACTGCTGCCACAAACAATATGATAAACAGCATGCATTTCAGGGCCAGCAGTGTGCTTGGGTTTTCCTGAGTCTGTGTGCTTTGTTCATAGTTATTTTTGCACATTTCTGGCATGTCCCAGTAACTTCCAGCACCACCAGTCCCTGCAGGCAGGAATGTTTCAGCCCACCAAAAGCTGCAAAGGGGGCAGGAAGCCTCTCCATGCTGCAGCCTCATGTTTGCTATGGCCAGGATGCATTTTCATACAGCTGAAAACATCCTGGTGCCCTCTCCCCTTGTGTATGTGAGGCTCCTGGGGGAGTTGACGCACATCAAACCAAGCTGGGACATGGACACTCACTCACTACCTTGAAACCTGGCAAGTTACACATGGGCATAGATGCAGACCAACTGCTGCTCCACAGAACTGGAAGCCAGCAGGGTTTTTAATTCCTCTCTGGCAGGGAACTGAATTCTGAAAGCGTTTTCCTTGATAATGGACATTAAAATACAAATACCAAGTTTTTATTAAATTTATGACAAGATGAGGTCAATGCTAAAAAGTCACATGGACCCACAGGGTACAAGTTCAAATCAAAATATGATCTTGAAAGTCCAGGATGACAAATTGTGGGATTTTGGGAGATAATTTGTGGAAGAGTTTCCTATAAAATTTACATGTTATTCTACCCTTTGTGAGCCTTTTCTTTTTAGACATATTTTGAGACATGACATGGGTGCAATGATTGTATCTGGAATAAAGCAGCTGTAATTATATTGTTGTGTTTTGGTTTAGCTTCACTGTTTAGTGATTATCACTCCTCAGATCCTTCCTGTTCATTTCTTCTCTGCCTCAAATCTACTCAAAGAATAACTTCAGAATTCTATTTGCTCCCATTTCTCTCTTCCTTGAGGAAAAATAAAGCAGAGTGGGAGCCAAACACATTTAGCACAGATACAACATAATAGAAACTAGGCAATTTTATCCATGATTTAAGATGAAGGGGAGAAAAGGAGAAAAAAAATAATAAAAAGCTCTGAAAGATATGCCTCTTTTGAAAACAGTATTTAGAACTAAAAGCAAAACTTTGAAAAGTTTTGAACAACTGAATTCCATAATTAGAATTTTAAAATAAACAAGGTCTAGTTTTCATTACTTTTCAGAAATCTGTAAACCCTCTCTGAGGACAACATATGGTGCTTAAAGCACATTATGACTGAATAAATTTAATATAAATAGAATTATTTGCGTACAAAACCTGTCAGTGACAAATCCCAAATCAAAGAGGCAATTCCTCTGGAAAAGCATGGCCTGGTTAAATTCCTGAATGTTTCAGTGCTGGTATATCTCTAATCCAAATACAGTATTGCAATGTACAGTGTAAAGCTGTTAATGCAGTGTGACATCAGAGTGAGGCAACAGGCAAAAAACATTTGAAAAATACTACCCTTGAATTTTAAACTGCCACAACCCACTGCCTTATATATTTATAAAAATACTATATTTTTATTTTAAACATATAATATTTTTATATTGTTTTATTTTAGCTATAAAATACTAAATTGAAGTACATGCTCGAGTGGTAGGTTTAAACATATTTGTAAAATCACTCTAAGGCACAGATAAAAGCTACTTTCCCCCACCTCCCCCTTAATTCACAGCTGTAATAGCTCACTTGGAAATTGTGCTGTGTGTCTGGGCCAGACAGAGACATACACAAAATCCCAAACAAAATCCCAAACTTTATGACAATATCTAGTGGGCTCCACCTACATCCTTGTGCATCCCACTCTCATGATTTCATTATACATGTAATATTTCTGTTTGAATTACTAAATAATGGTCTATAAAATACCATTAAACTATTTATTTGAAGCCAATCAAATAATTCACTTTAAAAAAAAATTCACCTAGTAAGCAGAAAACAGGTGTGCCTGGCAAAAGGTAAAATCAACCCATTTGCTACTTTTCTTTTTATTTAAAATTTCTGATACACTTTTCTGTTTTCCAAACATAAAAGTACACCATCTAAATACACTTCTTTGATCAGGAAGACATAGTGTGAGTAAAACTAAAAAAACCTCCACATTCAAAGTCCAGTTCAGTATAAACAAGGTCTTAGTTATGCCATGTTTACATACAACCTCTGGGCCTTTTTTTTTTGGTCCAATATTGCAGCATCATATAAATGCAGTCTTGTGAAAAGGCAAGAAAAAACAGATTTATTTAGCTGCGTGGCTTGCTAAGCAGTGCTCTTCCAGAATTCAGAAAAAAAAAAAAAAAAAAAGAAAAAAAAGAAATATCCATAAACAATCATAACACTTCTTTTGTTACTGCCTACTTTTGAGTGGAATGCATGACATAGAAGAAATAGGACAAATGAAAACAAAAAACACACAAACAAATAGAAAACCAAACAGAAACAAACAAACAAACAAAAAAAATCTAAAAGGAAAATGTACCACCACAAATTCCCCAGGTCCCTGAAAAAACCCTGGAAAGGAAAACTAGAACTGTGCATTCACCTGTTTTTTCATCCAACAAGGCAATGTCAAACAACAGCAGTAAATACTGCTTTGAGAACTGGAATTGCTTTTTTCACTGCATTAATGAAGAATATTATACTCCTTTCAAAAACAAACAAAAGAAAAACAAAATCAAACCAAATAAAACTGAAGTCCATAATACATAATCTTACACTTAATACTTTCATGCTTACTCTAATATTTCACTGGCACTGGAAATAACACCAAAGTTATTGACTCAGTATAAAATAAAGTCTCTCAGTTCAACATTGTAACAATATTTGGGCCTCATACAGGCACACAAAAATATGATTTTTTTTTTTCAAATAATAATAAGCTTTTCTTAGAGAAGTATTCTCCTTACTGACTCTGAGAAGCCAGTTAGGCTGCCTACCAACCTGTATTTAGCTCCAGCTTGATTGTCTATTTTTAAGAAATAGGATTACATGAAAACTGAGACAAAGCTAATTTCCTATTTTATGTATTCATAGAACTGTGAATTAATAGGTATTGGTCCCTCTGTTTTTTCTTAATGTCACCAAGAAAAGATGCTGGATCTGTTCTTTAATGTTTTGTGGATTTTTTTCTTTAGATATAAATTTAACAGCCAGTTCCTGAAATGGCAAATGGGTTGGTCTATCTACCTACCTAGCCTGATAACAAAGTAGTTTTTTGTAGATCTAAGCATGCAATTGTGAATGTTGATTATTTCCAGTGTTTTGGGCTTTATACAAATAAAAGATGTTCAGCATCTCTTGGTGTTAGTCTCGTACACAAAATTTGCTAGTCTGTGAACTTCACAGGAGGTTGCCACTTAGATTTCTTCTAGCATTTGCTAATTGTAATTAAAATAATGTTTGCAACAAAATAGTGGTTACTCAATTGATTTGATTGCCTAGTCTTGCATCCCTACAATAGTGTTGGAGAAGTGTCTCTGTAATCAGACTCATGACAAATTTAACAGTCAGACTTTTTCCTAAATGTTTTAGTCTGTTGTGTGCAGCTGAGGGTTTTTTTCATCCTTTGCTTTTTTGGCCTTCTGGTATCTTTGACTGTTTTCTTTTTTTTTCCATTAATCTTTCAGCAATCCAGACAAATGCTCTTCTGTATAGCTCTTCTGCACTCTTGGTCTCTTGACCCTGAAACACTGATACGTTACAAAGAGGAATTATGTTCTGGTTCCGAGAAACCCAGACCTTCCTGAGGCAATACATTGAGGGCAGTTGAGCTGTGGTATGGCTGAGTCCTTTACAAGTTTCAGATGGTAAATATTTAACTACTCCCCTTTGTTGTCTTTCTTTCTGCTTTAAACAGTATTTCCAAGAGTGATATTGTCATTCTAGCAGCAGGCTGTGACTAATTTGTACCATCTTTTCAATTTTCTGTGTCCTCCTCCATTTGAGAATACTGACTGCAGCCTATTGAAAGGTCACGTTACCAAATCTCTTTTAGCTTTTGTAAATACGCCTTTTATCTGTAAAGGTATCAAATTTATTTTGTCTTTTCATGAAAACACTGATAAAATTTACTAATAGACATAGTTGTTTGTTTACAAACACAGGGTTCTTACTATAGTTTTTGACATTAATGGACACTGTGTTCTACTTAGTCAAATTAAATAAAATCTCTTCCCTGAAAGATGTGCTATGCAGCAGTCATTAAGGTCAAATCCCTTGGAGGGTTTAGGAAGTGTGGGATTTATTCATGATTTAGAGAAGTAAGTGTACAGACAAAATTGTAGACCAAAGAGAAACTTATCACTTGCAGAAGTCAGGATCAGGACCTCATTTTCTCTGACATGGGTTAAATGTTCCTGCTGAAGGGGTGGTAGGTTTTAGGGAAACATATGGGAGAAAATCTATATAATCCCAAGGAATTTTATGCCACAAGTATTGTCCCAATATTCAACAAAGCCTGAATGATGTGCTCTGGAAATGCCCTAAGCCGGGATACCCATCCTGATGACAAGAAATCCATCCTATTGTTCCTCATCCCTTAATTCCTACCATCACCTATTGTACTGGTTCTGCTCGAAGGCTATATGCACTGCTGGGGAGGAGGTAGAGCTGGGGAGGTGGGAGGGGTGGGGGAAGTTGTTTTTGATTTACTTGTCATTATCCTGCCCTGATTTTCTTAGCAATAAATTAATTTCTTATCTCTAATTAGAGCCCTGTTTTCCCCTTGATGGTATTTGATGAGTGACCTTTCCTAGTCCTTAGTTCAACCCATGAACCCCTGATTAAATTTTCTCTCCCCTGTCCAGCTGCAGAGGGGAGTGAGAGAGTGGCTTTTGTGGGTGCCAGGAATCTGACCAGTGTCAAACCTCTACAGCTACACAGCGCAACAAAGCAGCAACAAAGCAGCTCCCCTTGAGGAATAATCAAACCTTGTTTTCTATTTTTCTGTGAACTTCACAAATTCTCTCTGGTACAATTGCAAAATTAATCTATTTTGGTTATGATTTTCCTGATGAAAGAATGCAAGTTTAGAGTTTGTCCTTTGACAGACTTGGAATCATTTGTTTCAGATGATGAATGACTGTCATTTGTTGTCTTTTGCTGGTTGCTTTTGCAATGATTGATGCCCAGAAGCTCCCTGAACAGAATAATTTAGAAGAAAAGATTCTGCAAACCAATATTTAAGCTAAAATGACAAACAGAAAGAATACAGTCAGTAAAACAAAAATAACCAAAAAAGGAAGAGGACTATGAGATTCGTATTCTTTTGTCTGTGAACTATAATATTTCAAATCTTTTGTTGGTCCCATTCAATAAGATATTTGAGCAGTACCAGAAATGCTTAAAGTGAAACACACACAACTTTCTCAGTGTTATAAAACATCTCATCTCAAAGAATAAAAATGTTGGCCTTTTTTTTCATCCCTGCTCCATGCTCTGTTTCAAAGGTGTTATTGTCTGGCCTCATCTTCAATCACTGGGCACAATTATCACAGTACTCTTTCTACTAAAAATAAATGGTACAGAAGAAATGTCGTAGCCTGGTGACCCAGGCAAGGACAAATGTAATGCTTTTAAGAGTGACCATTAACTTTAATTTCTCTTATATGTTCTATATCAGATCTTTTCAGTAAGCAAATCTTTTTCTATCATAAATCTAATCATTACCAAAGTCCCTTTGAAGCCTCAGAGAAACTTATTAGCAAAGGATTTATGGCAATTTTGAATTGGTTTCAGAAAGGTACATCACATTTGCAGCTGGAACTCAGCGTGTGGAACAGCTGTCCTGACAGAGTCCTTGTACCAGCGTGATGACATCCTGCCAGCTCTTTAAAACATTAAAGCATCTGGTTCACATTTAATTTTTTGGACTCAGATGACTTATCTGCTTGCATTTTACTGTAGGGTATTCCATTCATTATTTATTGCACATAGGTGTTAAAAAACCCAGCAGCTTTGTGTGTGCCACAAAACCCTCACTGGCTGTTTACAGGACAACACATCAACATACATTTTCATTTTGGTAAATTACATACAATTCATTTTCAGCAAATCAAGTAGATTAAAAAAAAAAGCAAAAGCAGTGTTCCCTGAATTTACGAAAACCTGATTGAAGTTTTTAAATGCTTAAAAAACACTGAATTTCTTACTGGGAAATTGCCATTACTGTTCTACAAGTGCTCAGACAACTTAGAGTGTATATCTGAGCTGAACACATCCCTAACTCTGAAACTCCTTTCCCCTGTCACGGGCATAATGTGATGCTAACAGCAGCCAACTCGTGTCAGCCTTGCTTTGTTAAAAGCAGATGATCACCGTGAAACACTATAATTTCCTAATTTTATTTTTGAGGACATCTATCTGGTACAAAAGGATAACAGGCTGTTGCCCCATCACCTGTTGCCTCATAAACCTGAAGACTGCTTCCAGTTCCAGTTGCATGGAAAAATGCACTTCAGATGAAGTAACTCCATGAGCAAAAATGGTGATGTAACAGAATCTGAGTTTTGCAAGCACCACCTTTTGCACTATTTACAGATATTGACAAAGCATTTGGAAGAAATGAGGGTTTGGCAAACTAGCTCTCCAGGTTGTGGAAAAAAGAGGAACCCTCTGTTAGAACATTGGCTGGGGGGCAGCTGAAATACAAAAAAATTCTTTAGCAGCAAAACTTTGAGATCATCGGGAGTCCCTACCACGGCAGGGGGTTGGGAACTAGAAGGTCTTCAAACTCATTCTGTGATTCCATGGTTCTATCCATGGTGAAATAATTTCTTGAAGAATCTTAAGCAAATTGTTTTGTTATTTTGCTACAGCAAGTAACAAAAAGATGGCTTTTGATTCACTAATAAAGGAATCCTTAAATTCCATACATGCTAGGGATACCAGTTTCCAAATCTCTCCTGACATCATTAAAGATGACCATGGCATACCCTTTTTCTTCTTAAATTATCAAAAAACATTAGAAAAGCATAATATTACCAGACTATTGCACAATTCTAGATGCACTTGCATTTTCCATGTTTATGGAATGAGGTTTTATGTATGTTTGGTCTTTCTTCCAGAGAGAAACCAGTTCAACAAAGAGTATCTAGAAGAACTGTTCCCTTTTATTTTGTCATAAATATTCCAAAATATTTTACTTTTTTAAAATTCAAAACCAGAATTGAAAATTAGTATCTAATTAATATAAATTCATGCATTTTTATATTTTATACATTATATATTATGATAAGCTGTAAACAATGGCAATTTTTAGGACACATTAGGCATCCAAAATTTCAGGAATATGCATTTCCAGGGATACAGATCTCTCCAGCTGTATTGCTGTGAGCTATTAAACTTAGTATAGTGTTTTAAACAGATATTTTAGAGTTCTCAAAGGAAAAAATGTTTATGTTGGCAGAAGAAAATCTAATCTGAAGGTGTAAATCACAAATAGCCTTCAGTCAGCAGTATCATATGAATGACTAGAACAGCAGAAGATGAAGATGAGATTTTTCAAATGTCTTCATACAATATTGAAGCCCTGCATGACTTTTGCGTCCTGAACACACTCCTCAATGGACAAAGCTCTTTTTTCTTCTGCTTTTGAGGATGAATTGACTACAGAATTTTCTAGTTATTTTATTCTGGCTCTAAGAAAATACAGAAAATTTCTTTCACCTAACCTCAATGGCTTTAGTTGCTGGTTTTTTTTGTTTGTTTGTTTGTTTTTGTTTGGGATGGGGTTTTTTGTTTTTTTTGGTTTGTTTTGGGGTTTTTTTTTTCTTTTTTTTTTTCTTTTTTTTTTCTTTATTTCTATGCCATTTAATTTTTTTTACCTTAATTTTTTTTTTTTTTTTACCTCTTGAATTAGCCCTGTTTATTAAAAAAAAAATAAAAATGGACTGATAAAGAGAGACAGAGATGCGGATACTGTGGGACAAAAAATGTGTCCAGTGTCCAGCAACTGATTTTGCTGTTGGATCTTCCTCTGGGGAACCCACACAGAGCAATGGTGATGCTCTCCCTGGAACACACCACTCCACATTTCATCTCTGCTCTGATAAACCAATGTTTGAAGGGCTGCACAAACTTCTTTAGCGAATGGAAGGCATCAAGGAGGAAAGAAAGAGACACTCCTACTGATCTTTCTCTGGAAAAAAAAAAATCAGAAAATGATTCACTTTTTAATAGAGTTAACTCTGCAATAAACCTTTTGTGAGGAGTTGTTTGAAGGCCCAAGTGCCAGAGTGCTGGATGTCAAAGCAGTAGGATTCCTGATGGGGGACATTACAGTGGTTGTTAATTGCCAAAGGGCTTTGTATAGGCAGCTCCTGGAATTGATACACACAGGCAGCACCCCTGTGACTGTGGTGGCATGTGCTGTACAAAATTTATTGACCCTCAGTTGCTAAAAGCCCTGTGATCCAGAGCCTGGTATCTGTGTGCAGGCAGGGATAAAGCAGGGAGAAGTGGCTGTGCCTCCAGGCTGCTCAACTGCAAGGGAGCTGGCAGGAGCCAGAGCTCAGGAATGATGTCTCTCTCCCCTGTGCCCCTACAGCAGTGAGCAGGATGAGTCCTCTGGAGGGAATCAGGGAAGGCTGGATCCTCAGCAAGGAAACAAAACATCTGATGTAGAAGCACCTACAGAAACATATATACTCCTTTGATGTAAACCCTGGGACTGAGCATGATTTAGGATTATGTTTCCCCAGCTAAAGGGAAGATATTGCTTCATATTGAAAAAAAAAACACTTTTATGCATAGTAACTTTGGAATAAAATAGTTCCATAGTGCTTTGATAGCTGTTATGGTAAGAACCAAAGGAAACTACAGAGACGCATAATTCACATAAAATCTGAGATGCCATTGTTAATATTTTCACTGTCATCCCACTGAAACTGCAGAGCAAATAACATATATCTCCTAGAATTTACAATTATTGGTATTGCACTGGCCTCAGGAAAATAATTCAGATACACAAGTTGTCTTCTGCATTCCCTCTTCTCAACCCAATACAGGTGCTTAGACAATTCAGTTTTCAATTCAACTTTCCCAAAATAACCATTAGGGAGAGTTAAATCCAAACTACATAGGTAAACTTGAAAGTTAAAATGTTTAAAACTTCAGAAAATGAAACACCTATTTAACCCAAGGTTCTGAGTTTTAAGCAATTTCCTTTCTTATTTCAAAATATATATCCTTCATTATTGCTGTTGGTACTATTCCTACTGTGCTGATTTATCAGTTGTTTTATGTGCCTTCTATTTGGGACTGGAATTATCCTACATTCCTATATTCAGAGACTACAAGCTCTTTCTGACTTAGCTCCTACCATGGTGCTATTGAGCCTAACTGGCCTGGTTCCTGTTTTGCACAGGGCAAGTAGTCTTTTTGCACACAAAATTAATAGAAAGTATCACAGAGCTAATAGATTCCCTAATTTCTCAGTTTTAGCACAGCTAGTTAGTTAACATTTTAAATAAAAGAAAGAAAAAAATGAGGATTTTTTTTTTCTTATGACAGACTTCAGATTTCTCTGGAGTTATTTCAGTGACCTCATAAAAGACAGAAATTCAGGTCTGTATATTTGGATTTTCTTTCTTTTTTTCCACGCTTTCCCCTCTACAATCCCTTGATATTTGGCCAGCTCTGGAAAGCTGATGGTTGATGCCAGACTTAGTAAAGCTTCCCACTGGAATGTACTGCACACCAAGGACTATGGCAGGTTAAAAACCCAAATTGAACCTTTGCTTTCCTGATTGTCCCTTTACATAATGTGTCATGAAAGTGCAATGCATCCCCTGAGACAGCAGCACCTAAAGCCATGGTAAACATCCTTGGGCATCCCACTCAGCTTCCCTGTTGAGTTCTGGTGCAGCATGGATCTACTCTGATTTTACTTTGTTAGATGTCTCAGAGACAGCAAGAGATGTCAAAAGACAACTCAATCATCCCTCCCAAAGTTTGTTGTTTAATTGTATGAATCAGTAAAATAACAGCAGTTACACTTTAGGATCTTGTTATGGATGAAAGAGAATATGAATTTTAAGTGGATCCAAGTAATTAAAGATCCATGAGAGTTTTGATGGTCAATTCAAAATGCAATGGGCACTTTGCTATTAATCTAGTTAGGGCACTGCTAAGTCACTCTCCAAATGAATACAAAAAAATCTCTCCTCACTGATAATATTTTTAAATTATTAAGCTATATGCTTACTTTCAGGTGTCTATCCTTTTGCTTCAGTGTTGCATTCAGCCTTGAGGGTGACCGTCTGGATCCCAAAATCCACAGTACCCATCAAGGAATTTGGAGGGGAATCGACTTAGGAGCATTCCAAGGGCTTTGCTGGAATGAACGTGACATTTATGGTGAGCTTTCTTACTCTTCAGTATTGGATCTGCCCAGGGCTACTTTCTTTCATGTTTTCTTCAAGCAGTTTTCTTACTCGTTATTTTTTCCCCCAGTGGATCCCAGCTACAGCTTGATGATCATCACCAGTTCACTGTTCCAGATACACAACAGCACCAGCTATCAGAAAAGGGATTTTTTTTTCACTTGTTCTGCACAGGTTTTCTAGATCTTGATCATATTTGCTATGCATGGAGATAAGCTTGAACAAGGCAGGTAATAATCTTGTGACAGAAAGACAAATGCTGTCACAGCAGAAACAAGCTAAAATGAACTCTAGCCAAGGAGAGTCCCAGCAAGTCCTGAGGCCAGTGCTGTTGAGTTAGTACCGAGCATGTAGCCTCATTTTCCCTGAGCTGCAACTGCATCCAGCTCCCAAGCTTTGACCAACTTTCATTTTGTCTGATCTCTCCATGGCCTTTAAAATCAGACAGCTGAGCTTTTGTTGCTGTAAGAGCATTGGCAGATGGAGAAACAGATAAAAAGTGGTCAAAGGCAGAGACAAATCAGGAGTGAAATGAAGGGAAAAGCACATTCAAGGGATTTTTAACGCCTCTAAAACATAAGAAACACTCAAGTGTTTGTCCAGTTCAGTCCCCAAGTCATATGGGTACATATTTACATATATCCACATTTAAAAAATCATTCTTTCTGTATTCTACAGGAAAACAAGAAAATTTTTTATATTTTTGATATGCAAATTCTGTCAGCCTTAAAAAAAAAATGCTTAAAACACATGCTGTTCTGAAACACCTGATATAAAATTCTTATCAAAAATGTGTATAGGTTCATATTTGCATAGGGAATCCTGCCTCAGATTATGTGTAAGAAACCAATTTATGAGCAGAAACAATTGCATTCTGATAGATTAGTATTTGCTGGCAGATTAATAAGCAAAGAATTATCTTACCAAAAATGTTTTCTCATATATATATGCACACATATGTGAAGACTGCTTATATTTATTTGTTCGTGGAGGAGTTCCAAATGCTGGAGCACTTTAATAAAACAGGGACAAACTGGCAGTGGAAATTTTTAATTAACAGAGAAAGCAGCAGTTTAACAAGCATTCCAAAATCTATAGAGCTCCATGATATTAAATCCAATTTATGTACACATTTAAGTATATAGCTTATTATGTACTCTTTGAGTTCTTAGCTGCTTAAAACACTTTGAACAGGCTGTAGCAGCATTTTGCCAAGTATTTTAGCTCTAAGTAATGCTATGTATTTGGGCTTCAACTATTTGATTAAATGAATTAAACAACACTAGAGAAGCAGAAATTGAAATCAAGGCTGTGTGTTTTCCCAGACTGGTGCTGATGAGTGCCAGCATGGCAGAGTTCATACTTCTATTTGTCTTCCTTTAATGACAGCAGAAAGGGATACATTGTTAGAAGCTGCTTTTAAAATGTCACCAGCAAAAAAAAAATCATCAGAGCCTCTTATCTTGTATAGAAATGCTTTCCTTGAAAAGGAAACTCAGGGTATATTCTCTTTAAAAAATATAAATCAGTAGGTTTTCCCCATTCACTGGACTGTAAATTGCAGAGTTCATTTACTAAGAATGAAGTATAAGTACAGCCCCTGGGGTTCCACTGTCTCACAGCTGGATTGGAGGGTTGGTGCAGTCATGGAGATGTATCTGCAAGTCTGTTCAACACGTGGTACCACTGCACTTCAATACACTGAAATGTTTCCACTTTTTTTTTTTTTTTTTTTTTTTTTTTTTTTTTTTTTTTTAAGAAACATTTTCCTGTGAAAAAAAATCATTGACTTTCTTTGCCTCCTAAAATGCTCATTGGTTGGGAAGTACACCAACACACAGGCAAGATGGACAAGCCAGTCTCCTGTCATGAATACTAGGGTGGGAGAGTTAAAACTCATCCATCAGGACACGAATTTGTTAAAAAATAACCACCCTAGTCTAAAGATATAGAGTTCAGTGAAAGATTTCTCCTATTAAGATCGACCACATTCTGACATAAAATCTGAGTTTGAATTTATCTTACTCCTGCAAATCGGCTTTGACTCATCATTTACATGTTCTTTACACTGTTTTGGGTTTTTTTAGATATCTGCAGTGTGCACTTAAAATGACTGAAAGAACTCATTTGGAGCTCTAGAGTACCTGTGATGTATTCACTAATAGATGAAAACATTTACTGCAATATTTAATCCATTATTAAGAAGAATAATAGCCAGGGCTAAGATACAAAACTAATATTCTTGGATCAAAATCTCCCACAAATGCCATGTGGTTTTCAATTTTTTCCACACCTGATTCAATAACTCTAGTGAAAGGCACCCTCTATTAACTAGCTTATTAAAATAATGATAAAAATAATAATTTTTCCACACCTGATTCAATAACTAATGAAAGGCACCCTCTATTAACCAGCTCACTATTTTATCCATTATTATCCAGCAACCACAATTTTATCCCCTAAAAGGGGAAATTGAGGTGCAGACAGGAGCAAGGGTGGGGAAACCAACCCTAAAATAACAAAATGACTCAGACTGCATGAGTGTAAATCTCTAATCCAGACTTGGTTTCCTATCATGGACTTTCCTATGGCAGCTTCTGTAAAGCTAAAGGAAGATTCCAAGCTGGAGCCTCTGTAAGCCACAAAAGGCAGAGTTCCTCCCCTGGCTCTCATTGAACCTTGGCTCTGTCCAGCTGGTGCATGCATCAGAACTAATCATCACTTCACTAGAAATTAAAGAGGGACAGAGCTGTGCAACAGAAAACCAAATTTGGGTGAAATTCAGATCAGAAAGCAAAATTACCCAAGTTTATGGTTCTTTATAAACCTTATCTGAGTAATCCCAGCTGAAAGTCAGGGAAAGGCTGAAGGCTTCATTTCAGAGACAGCACCCTGATCCCTACAGAGATAATGAGAAAAGTTGACAACAAAGGCATGTGATACCTGTGAAAAATACGAGATGGCACTCTCAGACCAACAGAAACCTAAACCAGGACAAGGGCAAGGGCTGACTTTAACCACACAACCAAAACTGAAAGCAGAAGAGCGCTAAATGGAAACATCCCCTGTTTTCTGTAAAGGGATTCAAATTCCTACCATGAGCACCAGCTTTCACTTAATGCTGCAATGTGTCCAAAAGCAGAACAAATGAAGAAACGAAGATGCAAACCCCCAAACATCGAGCTGTTTTTGAAGTCATATCACTTCCCTTTTCTACAGAATTTTCCTCAAAAATCCATACTTTCATACAGAGCTACTGCTGTGTTTTCCATACCCCAGGGGACAAAACACAGTACTCTGGATCCCTTAAAAAGGCATCTTTGTTTCTATATAACTTGGTTTTAACACAATAAATTTCTTTTCCTTCCCCACTCACAAACCCAGGGGGAACCAGAGGGAACAAAGCCTCCTTTTGTCACTGGAAAGATGCCTTGGGGAACCTCTGCACTGCTGCCACAGCCTCTGTGATAGGTCTGAGATCCCAAAACCAGAGCCATGTTCTTGTGCATTTGCATTCAGGACATCAGGGGTAGGTATTTCACAGGAGTTGATTTAGTTCTGAAGAGAGATGCAGAAGATCTGCTTGCTTTAAAGGCTGAGGTTCCCACCAGGATATCACTACCTGTAACTCCACTGTGATTAGAGAATTGAGTATTTTCCCACATTGTGGATGTTTTACTGACAAGCTTTTCTTCAAAACCTTAGGGAGGTACACCCCAATTACTCTTTGGAATGTAGTTGCTAAGGCAGCATGGTTTGAGACATAACTATAATGTTCTCAGTGTCTGGAAAATAACACATCTCTCTAAAAAGATTAACCTGAGTTGAACCAAGAGTGTGAAAACTAGGAGGTTTTTTCTCCAAAATACAATGATTTATTCCTTCCTCAGGAGAGTTTTGTTGACTAAACGCAAGTATATTTCCCAAACAGCCAGGCTGCATTGCTTTCTTCTTTAAATTTTTGTTATTTTTCATTAAATATTAAAAGTATTGCCTCCTGTATAATTTCTTCAGGTATTTGTTCCTTCTGCAAAACCTCTGATGTATTTGTTAGTATTTTACTATTAAAAAAAAAAAAAAAAGGGACACAATAGTTTAATAATTTCATGATAGAATGCTGTTTACAAATAATGAAGCATTTCCTAGCTTAGCAGAATTGGCAGGGCAAACATTTTCAAGTGTGATCCATCCCAGTTAACCTAATATGAAATTCCATTAGGGAAAGATGCAGCCTAGAGAGAGGACACCTAAATCACACTCAGGGTCTCCAAGACAAGATTCATTTATGACATCCTGGCTTAGCAAAAGCTCTTTTGAACAACCATGAAAAGGCTAGAGTTTTTTGTAGGATTTTGTGGAGTCAAAGGAAGAGATTTAAAGTTTTAGAGATAGGAGACCAAAGTTGGTAGGTTTTGTAAGGAGCTTTCTGAGAAGAAGTTTGCCACTGTAACTGGATTCTTTCTTTTATTTGAAGCTTCTAAAGGAGGAAGTGCTTATCTTGAGGAGTTCATGTACACACTCCTAGAAATCTTTCACAATTATTCTTTTCCAGTGCTATACATTTGTAGAAATATATTAACTTCCCCTATTCTTTTTTCACTGCAACTTGGACTGGCTTAATAAAAAAATCCCTCCTGTTAGGTTTCAACACTTGAAAAACTTTATTTCCCCAAAAAAGCATCACCTGATAATTCCTTAGAAAATTTGATAAACCTAGACATACAAACTACACTGAGGAACAGAAGCTCTATAGAGATCCTAATCCTCCATTTCTAAAAGTTTAAGCGATCTTCTATTCATTCACACTACAATACTCTAACTGGGCAAGGATGCAGGGAGCTTGTAGCTGTAGACTTTGCCTTACTAACACCCCCTGAGGTTTCCCACTGACTAAACTGCTGGTGTTACACCTGCTGCACAACAATGGCAGGTCCAGATGGCCCAATATTAATTGCAGCCCTGCTAAAGAAGAAGCCTAGGTTAATTTCGGGGGGTTATTGCAAACCGAATCATACATCATATATACAGAGTATATACAATGCAGGCTTCTGTCTGCTTTTCTCTAGGAAAATAGACTAGACATGCACAAGAACTCAAATTTCAGCAACCCTTCTTCCTCCAAAATATCCACACATCAACATGCATGGGCATCTTTTCATGCATAGGTAGACACAAACCACGTGCTTTTCTTCTTCTTCAGCAACACTACTATGGCATCTTTACCTAACATGAATTGTCTATCATCCAGAGCCCTTTAGAGAGGTCAAGAAGGAGGGCTTTTTTTTTCCCTTGGAATTCACAAGCATTGGAGAGTTGTCCCATATAACAAGAAATCTTGCAGACTGCAGACCTTGAGTCAAAGCATATATCTTATTACCTTTTTGGTAACCAGTTAAATAAGGATAACATAAATTACCTCACTAGAGAAACCTTCAGCAATATTTCATTATGTATGACACATAGTTACTTAAAGCAGCCATCTGTACAGAAAAGTAACTGCCAGTGACTTATTATAAGAATTTTCTTGTGTTGGTAAAAGTGTTTCAGATGGTTTTATAATAGTGGCATTTTGACAGAGTTAAATTTAGGAGCTTCATAAACTTTGACAAACACTGAAACACAAGTATCTGTGCATTTGGTATCAATTTATGACCAGATATAGGTTATTTTCCACTTTTGAGGTGAAAATTTGATCTTCTCTCTGTGCCATTGTAACAGACCACTGCAGGTGCCCATGCAAGTGGTGCAGTCTTTTTATTGCAAGCAACAGTGCTAACTCCTTTCCCTCTCTCTGGTTTGAGGATGGAGACTCTTCTCCTGGAAAAAAAAAAAAGTGTTTGGCTAACTTTATTTGGTTTTGGAAAAGCTCTTACTGAAGCATGTAACTCTGGAAGTACAGTGTACACAGGTTTTGGCTGAAGAAGCCAGTTCGATTCAGTATTGTCTTGGTTTGGAAAGACAGGTGTCTGCCAGGGAAAGCTGGAGCTTCCCTTGGAATGGAGAATGTAAACCTCCTCCTTCCAAATTATTATAATTTTGCAATTAAGGGGGCTTTCAGGCAAAGATATGGGAATAGGAATAACAGTTATTTTCTAGGAATATTAAAAATACAAATATAGTAGAACAAAATAAGACAAGCAAACAAAACAAAACAAAAAAAAAATCCTAGAAAACCCTGACAGAGTCAGAATACTACCTGACATCCTGGTCATGATGTTGGTAGCAGTCCAGTTAAGTCCTCCTGGAGTAACAGATGTGGTTCTATTGGAGTAGAGATGATCCTGTAGAAGGGTCCAGTGGTGGTGAGATGGGTCTGGCCTTCCTCTGGGAATCCAGTGGAAACAGCCTTGTCCTGGTGTTCTGAATCTCAGCTTTAATCCAGGCAGGAATGCTTGGCTCCTCCCACTGGCTGGAGCATCTCCCAATGGGATGATGTAATTGTATCAGCCTTGCAGTGAGCCTTGCTGGCTCTTTAACAGCAGATATCCCCCTGGAGGGAGGATGGGTCATGGAAGAGATAAACACTGCCCCACCTGGTTTTAACAGCTGCTCATTCACAAAAGACACCTGCCCCCCTCCCTCCAGAGTTATGAGGAATGGGTTATACAAGAGATAAAGAAAAAACACCTCCCCAATAGGTTTTAACAGATGGCAAATAGAATACACATTTTTTTTATTACATATTGCAACCCAAGACAAGTATGCAGTTCTTGGGCTGGCTCATTGATCTGATTAGCTCTTGACCAGCTCATATCAAGAACATCTATCCAGTCTACAAATACAAGGAAACTCTTTACTTTGCAATAGCCACAAAGTAAATTTATTTCAAAAAAATATACTTCCTCCTCCAGACACTCTGTCTATTCACCTATAGTATATAAAGAATCAATAACATTTATGTCTCAGACATGGTCCTAGCACTTCTGTAAATACGGGATTTTCTGCTCTCATGAGACCCTACCTGGAGTGCTACATCCAGCTCTTGGGTCCCCCAGCACAGGACAGAAATGGACTTGTTAAAGAAGGGCCAGAGGAGGCCCACAAGAATGGTCAGAGGGCTGCAGCATCTCTCCTGTGAGAGACAGGCTGAGACTGTTCAGCCTGGGGAAGAATAAAGCTCCAGGGAGACCATTTATCAGCCTTTCAATACCTGAGAGACTTTTTAACAAAGTCTGTTGTTACAGGACAAGGAGCAACTGTTTTAAACTGAAAGAGGGTAGATTCAGACTGACTATTATAAGGAACACACATTTCATTATGAGCATGGTGGGATACAGGTGGAACAGGTTGCCCAGAGAAGCTGTGGATGCTCTCTAATTGTTAGTGTTCAAGGGCAGCTGAATGGGTTTTGAGCAACCTGATGTGGGGAGATATATCCCTCCTCATGGCAGAGGGTGGGAATAGACAATCTTTAAGGTTTCCTTCACATCCTGGCCCTTCTCAAACAACTCTGTGGTTCTGATACATCTACACTCTAAAAGCTGTTATATGAGAAGTGCAAAGGTGATATTTTTCCAAAAGGCAATAAAACCAAATTCTTTTTTTTTCCTTTTACCTGTTGGCTGTGTGCTCTGTTTGCTTATTCTACAGATACTTACAGATTCCTAAAAACATTATTAGTGCAATTAATGAGACTGAGACACAGGAAAACACTCTCATTGTTCTGTTTTGATTGTTGTGGAGGTTTCTTTGCTACTAATTAAAAATATTTTTTTATTCTTCATTGTTTTGATATAAACCGAATCTTGACTTGCATTCAATAACTTGCTGTACAGTTTCCTGTCCAAAAGATACTTATTAATGCTGATGTCTCATCAAGTGCTGGACCTGAGCACCAAGCCTGTAAACAGAAGCAAAGTTCTGCTAATCTGGATGGCTTTTAACCTGGATATATATTTCATTACCTTCTGGTCATTAGATCGTCTTTCAAGTAAAAGACACTTTTTTTGCTGCTAAGAGACAAGGCCTTAATTAGAACACTAAGATAGTTACTCTGCACTTTCCTTGTGCTGGAAAGTATTTTAACAAATTAACTCAGGCTACTTAGTGACAATAACACTTCTCCCCCCTCCCCCCAGCCTTCCTATTGTTTCTTTTCTTTCAAAATCTGTTTTAATCATTTTTCATGTGTAGTTTCTGTTGCTTCCTGAAAACCAGCGCCATTTTGACTACTGAAACAGGCCATTTTCTCTTTATGGTTCTCTGAAAAATCAGAGCTGAATTTCCACATTCCCACCATTAGTTTATTGCTCTTTGGAAAAGGATAACACTAAAAAAAAAACAAACAACAAAAAAACCCTGCACATTTAACATTATTAAGTAAGCATAAACAAAATGAATTAAGGCAAATTACATATGACAGATACCTTTCAAGCTTGCTTTTTCACCACTGCTGCAAAAACACATACAGAACCCCATTCAGCCCGGCCTTGAACACTTCCAGAGGTGGGAAGGAAGCAGACTAAGTCACTTTGATTATTTTTTTTTCTTTCATACCATCAAAAAACATACCCAGGAAACCTCTACCTTTCATCTTCAGGAGTGTCTGCATGCAACACACAAAAATAAATTATGGGAAAAAAAAGAACCTCAAAAAACCCCCAAACAAACAAACCAGAAACAAACAAGAAATAAAGCTAGACCATTCCTACAGATAAAAACCAGCCAGAGTTTGGCAGCCTGGTAAAAAGAATAGACAAGAAAATTGTGGGAGATGCAGCTTAGATGAAGCCTCACACTGTTAAGCCATACTTTAGGTCCCCAAACTCGCCTCAGTTACTGGGTGATATTGAACTGTAAATAAGTGACAAGTCAAGTTTTTTTTCTTTAAACTGCAGATGAAAACCCTTAAGTTTATGATGGCAGTTTCAGTGTGTTCCAAAGAGCTGGTGATTATTGTATTATTGAGTGGAATCCTTATTCTTTATTCCTAGGAGTATAACTGCAGGGCACTTGTTTCAGAACACGTATTTTTGTAGACAAGAGTAATGTGCATCAAAGGGCATATGCCTTGAGGGCAGTCAGCTGGAAAAAAACACAAACTACTTGGACCTTAAACCCCAAAAATACCTGAGCACTGGAGCTGGTATATAAGGCATCTGGTTAAAAGTTTGTATAATTTTTCTAGTACTTACTTAAAGTGCTTTCTGCTCCTTGGAATTACAATTATTTTAAAATACAATAGTATATTTCATACAGAGAAGGAGAAGCAATGTTTTGTTAAAATATTTTTGCACCAAGTTTATCATTTTGAAGATCTGGATAAATTTCAGTCTTTAAATAAATATTTTCCTAAAAAAATACATGACATTCTACAAATTTACTTGGCCAGGTTCTAAATCTTCAAAACTTGTAAGCACTATCAATTATTCACAGTGACTGTGGTACAAGCATGGATACCTGAAGTTATAAATTTATGGCATAAATTCACTCAGCTAAGAAGCTTTGAAAGAACAATAAACTCCTGTGTGTTTTGCTTACAGCTTACAGTCAATTTCAGATCCATTTGGGGGCAGAGTAATCTCATAAAAATAAGCATTTTTGTACATCAGAGGAGTGATCAAATCACACCTATAAAATATATAATTCAGCTGTCCAATCCTTTCTGCCACGCCTCATGGCAAATTCTATCTGTTAATCACCAAACTGGGCCAGAGCAGGAATGCTTTGGCCTTCACAAATTAGGCTGTATAGACTCAGAAGATTTTGTTATTCAACAAAAAATACTACGTAGAATCATAGAGTTATTCAGCTTGGAGAAGACCGCTAAGAAAATCAAGACCAATATCAAAAGCATCATAGAGAATTAGGCAAAACAGCTGAAAAAAATCCACTAATGAATCATAAACCAATGTTTATGAAGCCACTGTACTAAGCATATGGTTTACACCATCTCACATATACCAGGTTGCTAAAATTTTGACATAACGAAATTTTACCAGCTTTTTGATCACAGGGATAATTGGCACAGTTCTTAATTTTTAACTCCTTTTCAGGAGTATCTCCAGCACAACAAGACAACAGTACAGAGAACTTGTCTAACCAGACCCTTTGCTCATATTTGCACTCATTTATCCCAAAAGGAACATTACATTTAACTGGTACATTCCCATTAAAGAGAGGAGTGCTTAGCCTTGCTAAAGGCCTCAAGTCTTCCATGTATATGATGTTCTACCTCCCATGATGTGCAACTGCCTAACAAATAAATGAGAAATATCTTGACAGGAACAACCCAGTTCTTTTTTTCCTTGGTATGAAAATTTAGGTGCTTTGTTAATTGTCTTTAAAAATATCTCCTGATGTTTAAAATGAATTTGTGTATTTTTTACTGCTAATCAATTTTATGTTACATACTTTATTAATCCTTACCTCTTAAAGTTATTTTGCAGTCAACATTTTTTAGTATTTCCTATAACCATGGATTTACCTTTACCCAGAATATTTGACTAGTACTTAAATTCTGCATACAGGTCAAAGAATTATTTTTTTTTACTATATTTAAAAGTACATAATCCCTAATATGACATGGAATTCTGCTAATTCATATTTAGGCAAAGCAGAAGATATGCAAACAAACACTTAAATAAACATATTTCTTTTATTAGCTTAGAGGGTCAATCTTTATTAGTTCATTAAATAGAGCTATTAAAAATTGTATCCTATAACTCGACATCTTGAATTAGGCAGTATTAACATCGTTGCTTTTCTGTGGACTTTCTATCACCATTTCCTTGTAAAACACTATTCATTATAAGTTTCTGTGGATCCAGTTGTGGCGGATGTTCTTATTAATTTCCTATTTTATCTTAATGCCATGGATTGTAACTATACAAGAAAAGAGAGTGGCACTAATACATTTGGAAGTGATAAAGGGATAAGATCATAAATGCTGCTTTTGAAAATATTATCTGTGCAGTCAATTCCATCTTTTGATGTAGGGAAACTGTTGTCTTTGGTTCAATACACATGGAAAAACTGTATTCTTTATTTATGACATTCAAATTCAAGGCAAATGCTGTGTCTTACATGAGCAGGTTGCATAGTCTAGTCTCATACATCCAAACCATCTTCAACAAGAACCAAATCACATTTTATAACCAGCACAGAAATATATTAATACAAAAACAAGAAATGACACATTCGCATAATTCTTAACAGAAATTAAAATGCCATGGAGAACTTGGGAGCTCAGAATTGGAAACAGCTTTTTAAATGCTTATAAACAGCAGATTATCATAGCCTAAACTTTCAAAATGGGTTTTGTATATTCCATTTAATATTTCCAATTTTTAACATTATTCCAATATGGCTATATATTTCCCTCTTTGGTTAAATGTAAGAAGAAATAATAATGGCATTTTAAGAAGCATGCCAATTCTAAGGAGTGATTTACAATATTATCTTTTAGTACCTGGTAAATGGAAGGTCCATCAAGCCATAATTTTTGAGATTACCAAAATGGCACAATATTCACAGTTGTTGAAAAAAATGCCAGCACAAAGTAGGACACTTTAACGGGAAAGGAAAGAAAAGAAACTATTATATTTGAAAAAAACCCTTAAGCTAAATGTGACTGTTCTATTCTTGCTAGTGGTGTATTTAATAAAAGAACATCCTGGGAAGTAGAACAGCAGGTTATACAGACCATGTAGAGACACTGGGGAAAAGGATGAAGAAGACATTCTCTTGAAATACCATCAGTAAAAAAAAATAAAAATTGTTTACCTCAAGGATAAATGAAAATGTTAAGAACTCCAATCCTTCTTGAACAATGGTGTTAAATATGTACGTTTCCTGTTTTCAGCTGTATTTGCTCAAAGTCAAAAGCGTTGGCAAACACTTATATTTATATCCAAATGTCCTGTGTAACACAAAATGTTATTGTATTCCATACCTGTGCCCAAAAACTGTCTCTCTAAGACCCAGCAGCTGGAAATGGAACAGAGGGTGGTGCTGGTCCATGTTGAGGCCGGGGTCACCCAGGTTGAAGCTCTCCTGCTCTTTCCCTTTCACTCTGTTCTCTCAGGGAAAGCTGAGGCAGCACAAGGCAGAAGCTTCCTTTTGTTTTCCTTTGTGATTTTTCCCTGAGGGTGTAGCTCCAGGCAGGCCTCCAGAAACTGCATTTCGAAGTCTTAAAACTGCTTCAAGGCAAATTCTGCAAATACCTGTCTGCATGGAACAGCACCACTCCACGGGGCTGCCTGTAACAAAGAACAAGAATTTAAAAAACTCTTAAATTAGGAGAAACGGCTGTATTTGACAGCAGCCTAATCTCTAACTATGAGAGTCTTTAAATTATTTATAATTATTTTTAGAAAGGATCTTCATAATGTTCAAGTCAGGGAGGGCTATGTTGCAGTGCTCAGAGAGGAACAGACCCACAGCTCCCCTGGGAAAACTGGGAACGGCACAGCTCCTCTCCAGGCGTCCAAATAGGTGCCAGAAGTAAGGAAATGATGCATCCAATTGCTGCCCAGCATGCCTGGCACTCTCTATCATGGCTCATGGAGCTCATCTCCCTAATGTCCTTGGAGCAATATGCCGACACAAGGGAGGGATGGGAGTAGTGTCTGTACCTTCCATTGCAGCTTTTTCTCTCGTGCAAGAAAGGATGACTCTTGTTGTCCTTCCAGACCTTTATACCATGGAAAGACCGTGCTTCGGCTTGTATTCATTGCTGACCACAAGGTCAGCTTGCTGCTGCTGTCTGGGACTCAGCAGCAACCAGCAAACATTGACTTTGCAATGACTTCTGTTTTAGCATTGTAGTCAAGCCCACAGTACGTGCTCAACAAGCTGAACGTTTCCTTCTGTTTGCACTAGACATGTCCCTAATTTTGCTGTTTGTGAAGAAAAGACTTTCAGCATCCAGCCACAGAAAGTCTGTTAGAGAGTCTCACCTCTATAAACTTCTCCCCAAGAGCAACAGGGTGTGTGGGGTGAGACGCACTAGAGCTTCTCAACAGGAGAACTCCTGTGGGGAGATTCCCTGCCTCATAGGAATGAAAATAAACCTTAAAGACACTTCTGCTGTGAAACTACCAGGAGCTCATTTCAATTAAGAAGTCGAACCCTGGAGATAATAAAAACAGTTTGAAACCCTTTTGTAGATCACCATCAAAGGGGAAAAAAACCAGAATGAGTCATGAAAGCAAACCTTGATTCTATTTGGTTGGATACTGCTAGAAGAATTAGGCTATGAGGCCTGCAGTTTCAAAAATAATTCAAAATAATTCAGTTTTGTAAATAAAGTATTTCATATCAGCATCAGTTTTTACATTTACAAGCAATGGAATAGCATATATATATATATATTTAATTTCATAAAGGTATTTTGTTTTGTTTTTAATTGGAAATTCTACCAGTCTTTCTGAAAAGTCAAAGTGGAGCAGCCTAATTTTTTTTAATTAAGTTTCTCTTCAGATTGATGCATTTCCACAAAAGATTTCACTTTAAATGAATCAGCACTTTCTAACTGATAGGTACTCCCTTAGGAACATTCTGTCCAAGAAAAAAAGAAAAGACAAGAAAATCTCTTAACTCTTTAGCAGGGACTGCCATCAAACCAAACCGGGGCGGTCTGCTCCACCAAGTGCTGCAGCTGAGCCCTTCCACTGTCTGCCTTCCACTCTTCCCCTGCCCCTTCAGTGGCCCTCTCCCTTTGCTGCCCAAAAATAAGGCACTGGAAGAGCCTCAAGATGAACAGCCCCAGCCTGAGGCAGTCAGACGAGGGGCTGGCAGGGAGAGGAATCTCTGTGTTTGTAGAGATTTGACACCACTGGAAAGTTCACCCTGGAATACGGCTTGTCCTGCTGGGATGTTGTCTGTCCTGACAACTGAGATGTCAAATGTGGAGGAACTTCCCACATGGAAAAAAGCAAATACAAATCAGAAGCACCTGCAAACTGCTGGAATATCTGTGAAAAATATCTGAAAAAAATCTCAGAAGGGCTACAGAGAGACCCAGAACAGACACCAAATGCAGGCTGTGATGTCCCAGAAGAGAAGAAAATCCTGCAGGTTCTACACAAAGGTAAGTATAAGAAAGAAGTCTATTCAATTTCAAATTCATTAAATCTTAGGACTACATTTAAATCTATTATAAAAGAATATAAATGCATTGATTCAGCCTGATGCTGGCTTTTAATCTCTGTTTTTCCAAGCAACACGATTCTCATGAAAAGGAGCTGAGCACTGGCAAACTCATGCTGACTGAAAGTATTACATCATTAACAAATGAGAATGCCCTTAAATCTAAGCAACAACACATTCAATTGCAATTCTTATTTTAAATTCTTACTTTACACCCTGCACAGAGTGTCTTAATCCAGGTTTCACTACTTTAGGTTATATTTTTTCTTTCTCTGCCTGCACTACACATTTCAATGCCGTAACAAGCAAAAGGCCTGTAGGTGAAAGGTATAATTCAGTGTTGTTAAGATCTGGAATGTTGTCTCCTTTCAACCATTGTTCTAGAAAAAACTTTGAAGTATCTTAAATCTAGAAACCAAAAGTCTGCTTTATATCCAAGTATATTTAAACTAAAAATCACTTAAAACTCTAATTAGGAGCCTGTGCTAACCCCATTTTATGACATATCATCCCCTTGTATTTAAAACTAATCATATAACAAGTGAGCAGTCCACTCTCAATGTCTTTGTGTTATTTATTTGTTGACTCACTCTTTTTAATGTTTCTCACAGACTCAAGCATTTTTATGCCTATTAACTCAAAGTCTTAGAGCAGGGAAGCTTTCAACTTTCTTACATAATCCTTCAGGAAGTAAAGGGAAATTTCATCTGATCTTTTTTATGTGTTTCTCTCCTTGGCTTTATAATAAAATTTTTCAAATTTTCTGTATTTATCCATTACCTGGGGATGTGGGAAAGAGCTAACCACTCCCTCCCTCTCAAAGCCTAACACCCACCTGTGCCCTGAGATAAGAAACCTTCAGCAGAATCTGAGTCCCAGTTCACTGATGGATCTCTGCCTGCCTAATTAAACTGTGGGCAGCCAGCTCTAGGCTATAACTCTGCTCCTCACAGAGCAGCAATTCATCATTTTGCCTTGCAGCTCGTGCTATCAGGACAAGATTTTGTCATATGGTACATGCCAGTTTTTGTTTTGATAGTTGACTTTTAATTGAGCCATAATGCCATTGCTGACAGAGTTTGGGAGGACTGGAGTTATAAATCATAAATCCATAACTATAGCCCTTATGGTCTTAGAAGTGTCTGAATGTCAAAGGAGCCTGATGCTATTCGGTTTTCCAATAAAAATGAGCATGCTATGAAATGTCATGGCATGAAGACACAATAACAATTTATGTAGATTTATAAAAGTAAAATAAATGTAACAGGTGGTGAATTAAGCGACCTGATGAGCAAGTCATGACGAACCCTATTGGAGTAGTCATAACTTCTTTAAAGTATTTGAGTTTATATCCTTGCAGATCTCATGAATTTAGAAATGCTTCAGTGATTTCAAACAACTGATTATAATGACAGGCAATTTGCAGTTAGTAAGAGCTTTTTATGGCTACTACAATTAGTAAGCAAGACCAAGCAGAAGTCTTGAATAATAGCTCAGCTCCTGTATATAAAAAAATTTACAATTAGGGAATATATAATATATATACATATAACATTGGTAAACAAAGGAGTGATGTCAAAAAAGCCATTCTAACCATCAAAAGCCATTAAAATCTTGCATTTAACAATATAGAAACTTTCCTAGCCCTCATATTATAGTGAAGCAGTATGGCATTACACTCAAGGGCCCATCCTACTATAAACATGGATATCCAGGGAAAATCCCTAAACTGATGAGGAAGAGGAGAAACCTTTCTCTGCTCTACTACATAAAAGATTCCCTTTTTTTTTTTTTTTCTTAATTCATCTGTTTTCACTGTTAATAAGTAATTTGCATATGACCATATTATTTTATTTTTAATAAGGCACAGGTATGTTAACTGTGAGAGTGCAGTCACTTCCTAATTTTTGCATGTTCATGCCCTTATTTTCAGTTCTATGCCATCTTTCACTTGAATAATTTCTATAGGTATTGTACACCTACTATAGTTTTAAAGAAACACAGAACACATCCATTATGAAGCCACAGTGCTCTTGTGCATCTTAGGTTAGATGTCTCCAGCCTATCCCTCTCCAGACTGCAAACCTGTTTTTTTAATACAGCCACAGAAGTGAAACTCCAGTTTTTCCAGCTAAACATTATGGAAATAATTTGTAATCAGCAACCATTGTAAAAAACCCTTAGTTTCACTATGTTACTTTGAAAATTAATTGAATTACATGCATAAAAGTGACAAGGCTTTTGCTTTAAAGATTATTTTTACTTAGAAATATTTCAGTGAAAAATTGGTTAAAAATCTGAAATTAGCCTCATCCAGATTAGCTGTCATCTAAGTACTCCTGTTTTGCATGCCTTCTTATTTAAAGAAAGCAGCCTCTAAAATTTTTCTGCACTTCAGTTTTGCTGGTTTCAGGTCACAGAGTCATCCTGCACACAGCTTAATTTGCAACATGATAGCCAACGGAGTATTGCTACGGTATTTCAATCTCCCTGAAACCGTAGTTTTGAAATTAGAGATATTTATCACCCCATTTAACCAGCTACAAAGACAGGAAAAACTGTTTAGTCAGTACTTCCAGAGCTCAATCACACCATCACGGCGTGTTCTTCCCAAGCGTTAACAGACAGCTCCACTGGCTCTGTCGCCCAACGCAATTGACAGAACGACAAATCTTTTCCTGAGGAGTCTGAGTCACACCAAATTAGTCCCATGGCCACGTTAGTAACACGTAACCTGCAAAGATGTGATGTCTCTCTGATTTTATACTCCCCGTGCTGTTATTCAGTCACCGCCATGTGGGTGCAGGTAGAATGTCTTTTTGATTTTAAACCACTCCTGCCACCACTTGTGCGAGGTTTGGTAATTTGTTTTAAGCCAAGGCAAAGAGTTCACATGCTGTCTGAAGCTGAAGGCATTAAAATGTATCTAGCAAAAACTAATTTACACAAATATTGCGCTATTTATTATACACCAACCTTATTACACATAAAATTCTTTTTGGCTTCAATCTACAAGATCAGATGTCAAAGGAAGGATTCTTGCAATATATATTCCAGACAGACTATTATAACCAGATTACATGAGATTCTTATTCAAATCTGGCCTCACAGAGCTTTTTAGAGCTCTTTGTTGAACTGATAATTTGACTTACAGTTCTGGTGGCTTTGCTCCTAAACAAATTCATAAGCCAACAAAAGAAAGCATAAAAACCATGTTGTGATCCATTTGCCCCACCAGCCATTCTGAGATACACAGTTAAAGCACAGTGTCAGTCCCAATGGCATTGTAGCTTACTGAGGAATGAGCACTCCTGTCTCTGCTGCATGGCCAGGCTTGGATTTTGAAATGAAGATACCCACCTAAGACCTGAAAAGAACATTTTTTTAGCTCAGTTCCAGAATAAAAGGAAGGAAGGAGTCTTCCTGAGGTTTCCCATTACTCAACATGAACATCAGTTTCAAGTACACACAGAGTCACCACTAAACAGAAGAAAATGGTAGACTAGGCTATGACTAAAAACTGCAAATTTAGATTATTGTTTATTGTGATTGTTATAATATCCAAAAGTACATAAGTGTCTTCAATTAATTCACAGATATGCCTGTCACTTTTAGAGCACTGCTTTCATTATTTCAGAAAATGTTTTTACAGCACAGAACAACAAAAATTCTCATTCATCTTTTTCAAATGAAAGTCTTACCTTTGCTCAGTTTTAAGAATCCCAAATACTGCTGCCCAGTGTTATAAGAACAGAGAGCACTTCAGTTCCTCAGTGATGCCATGCACCATGTTAGAGGTCTGGAAAATACCCTTCACAAAACTTCCTACATCCACCTGTGTGACCTCAGTGATTTGGGGGGGATCTTTTTGGGAAACTCAAACTGATTTTATAGGATGATAATAATGTTTTTTGCTGAGGTCTTTCTCCCTCAGCAGTTTGTTCTCAAACCTCAATCATTCACTCTGGAACACAGCACCAGAAAATGACATTACCTTCACATTTCAATGACTGAATTTCAGCTCTTGATTCTCATACATATTCTCTTCCTCTGTGAAGTGCAGCATTCCTTAATATGTCACTGCTCCTACTGTGAGGTGAACCAGCACATCACATGAGAAAAACAAGCTTATTTTGCAGGCTTCTCCAGACTGTGGACCCTCAGTTCTATGTATCCATAATTTCTCATGGAAATTTAAGGAATTGCACATCTATGAGATCTCTAACATGCTCCTGACTTTGGCTGAAGATGACAGAGCAATGAAAAAATATAAAAGGTGTTCTCATTGGTTGACACACTAGCTGACAGAAAAGATGCTTTTATTTTTGAAATATGGGTCTGGTATCAAATTCTGTGAATAAGGTATATGAAACTTATTGAAATATTAACATCATTCTCTTACTTCTTTCTAATAGTAGCGAATTTTAAATTTGACCCACACTTTTTTTTTCCTCTTGAGGTGAAAGGATCCAGAAGACTTTGGTTATTTTTTTCTCAATTGGCCATTGACCTGCACTGACTGCAGTGAGGCATCTAAACTTTCCTTTACACCACCTGTTGAGTATTGGATTTTAAAAGAACTTTACTCACAGCATTGATTTATTTTTCATTGAGGTATTCTCAATCCTCCAAGTAGTGTGCTAAATCTTGATGCCAGTTCTTGGACTCTTAATGCCTCTAAGCTCTCCAGACAATCATAGCTGTACTTTGAAGCTTTACCAAAACCCCCTCCAAGTTTAAAACAGAATATATTGCTGCCAATTCAAATTATTTATCTTCTGCTATAATTCAAACTACAAATGGCTATGTGTCAATATAAATGATTACTGTTATTTGTCCACAAAAATGGGTGCCTCCAAAGTTAATTTGTATTTGTACACAAATATGATTTCTATTTGTGTGTGGACTTTTTGATAATGCTCTTGATACTCTGCTTTTAAATTATGTATTAACTGTTTAGACAAGCAATCTCAGTTTTTCTTTATTGCCAGAGAGGTGAGATCAGGGATGGAAAGAAGGAATTTGCCAATAACTACTATTTATATTGGCTTAAATGAAAGTGCAGTTTATCATTTATGCTTCCATATGGCATTGTGGATCTGCATAATAATGTATGATAGCCATAATAAAAAGCACACTCTGTCATCTTAAAGAAATTAAGCCAATTGCTGAGACAGATGTAAACAACTTCAGCAGCATTGAAGACAACTTCTACTGTGTTAGTTTTTTTATATACATCAATTTAACAGGCAAATTCCCAAATTAAGTTAAAGTAAGGCTGAAAAGCATGTTAGGGTTTTTAATTCATAGTATTTTATATTTAAGAGAGTGATTTTTTTCTCTTTTTTTGACACTGCATTATTTAAGGAAGCAGCCTAGTCCAAATGTTTTGAATAAGATCTCTTAGTCTTTCTGCAATGTTTAGTTAATCTCACTGTTTTCTCCCCTGTATCAGTGAAGATAGCCTGGACTTGCACAGCTGACCCAAATAGGGGCCACTGCTTCCCAAATTTCTAATTACTAGTTTACAATGCTGGACTTATCTTACTCTCTACATAACTAAAAAATGCCTAAATCGAAAAAAAACCCCAAAATTAAATTCCTGGGTAACTTTAGCTAGTACCAGCTCCCTGTATTGGAACTATTATCCTTGGCTGGCACCGAATCCCTCTGCACACATTTACAGCTGGACTTTCAACTCTGCCATGGGCTTCTCATCTTATCTTGTGCATTTATTCAGGTTTTATTCAGCTCTTATTTTTTTAAGTACAGTTAACAACACAACAGGGCATTTTCAACCTGCCCACATTAGACATTATATGGCGATAATTCTCCTGGAGTAGCAATTTTTTTACCAATATTGCTGTCCTATGTCTAAAATCTTGTCAGTGCTTGCAGGTACAGACCTGCCTTGTATTTGAGTCACAGGTTATTTACACAAGTTAGTGGTAATTACAAATGTAGTCTTCCCATTTCTTATGTTCATCTTCCCATTCATCCAGCACTCTGTGACTATGTTAATTGCCCTTGTCAGTCCCTTTGGCTGCGTCAGCCTCTCCTTAAACCCTTGCTGTGACTTTGAATACGTTTTTCCTTATCCCATCTTATTGTCACAACAATAATAACCCTTTTGGTGGCAAGCTTTAGGAGAATGAAAATGCACTAAAGAAGGAAGTAAGACTAATAATTTGAGAAATAATGCTATGCTGATCCTCAAGAGCTGCTTTGTCTCTTAGTAACTTAACAGGAATTAAGACAACAGAGCGAATAACTGGCAGCATAATAATATCAATGATAATGAAAGGTTTGTATAATCCCTCAGAAAAAAAACTTATCAAGACAAGGCAATTTTTTTTTCTCAATGATCCTTTTTTCTCTTTTGCACATGATGGTTACAAACTGCTTAGAAGGAAAGAACCCCTAAATTTATTTCAGAAACAGAATTTTCAAGCACTCACTCAAGAAAGAGAAGTCACAGAAGAAGGAAATCCATGTCAAAAGAAGGTCTAGTGAGTATTTGTCTGTGTTTAAATAAACATTAAAAAATGAGAGAACATTCTATTGAGAAAAGACACCAAAACCAAAGCTTTAAAGGAAAAAATAAAATAATATTATGTTTTGAATTTTTATTATATTACTTTACAGTGATTCAGAAAAAGACCCATATTCTTTCAATTTTCTAATGTGTAGCTTTAATTTCTGCAGCAGATTGTACAACACAAAGAGCAAGAACATTTTTAAATAACAATGAAATTCAGTGTGTATTGTATGTCATGCCACGAGACAGAAATATGACATGACATACTACATTAACCTGCCAAGATACCGTAACTGTTACTGTGTGTTTTCAAATTCTGATTTAAAATCCATGAAGAGTTAACAATTCAAATCCTAACCAGATAAAAAATTGCTTTCATATCAGTGATATCTCTGGGGATATGCTTATAATTGAAATGCTTGGGTTTTGAACAGTTTGACATTATTACTCAATGAAATGAGCATGAGAAATTGTTCATCAAAAGCAGAGAGAAAAAAAAAAAAGGGATTAGCATTTTAAACCTATCCCAAGAGCTTGACACAGAATGGAGGTAATTTCATAGCCAGCTAGAATTTAACTCCTTGTAGTTCCCAAATGGCAGCTCTCATGCCCCTCATAGAAGAAGACTATTATTTTTTTTTTTATATTATGCTGTAATCATTTTAAAATTATTAATATTATTAGTATTAAATATTATTTATTCTCTGATTACTCTAACTTTAAATGGAAAGGCTACTACTCTGATAAAGCTAAAAAAATTTCCTTCTGGTATTTTATTTATGCAAGAAAATGATTCTGACAAGGTTTTATAAAGACTTTGCCATGCTAGTACAGTTTCTTCTGCTCTTTCTGTACTTCCAGATTCTTTTCTCTCCTCCTAGCTTCCTTCTTTATCTTTCCTTTCTTACTGCCTGATTTTCTCTCCCTTATCTCTTCTCCATATTTTTATAATTACAAGTAAATTCCTATAAAACTTAAGAAGCCTTCAGATACATCATTACTAATATAATTACAGTATGGAGAGCATAGTGATGTTTGAATGCAAATTAGAGTGAGTTTTTACAGTTCATTAGAAAGACTCGGGGATTGAATTTAGTTTAATCAAAGCTTGAGTGCTCCCAATATACACAGCACATACCCAGTGGAAAAAAATAAAAAAGCCTTAATACAGACTCAGAGATTAAAGATGAATGTCGTGCTTTGCATCCATCTACAGGAGTCCATCCAGGGTGCATCACAGATCCTCACACCTAACAGCCTAATGGAGCTGAATTAAAAATAATTGCATGCAATTCAGTGATTTCCAAATTAATAGATATTACTCCATTTTTCTTCCTCCTTTCTGCAATTGCTTTTTTTCCCCAAGACAAACAGGTACTGGGAGAGATGCCTGTCCCCCATGCTGCTGGTGTTTGCCAGGCTCCCACCTGATGGCAACAAGGAAAAAGGAAAATCCTGCGGCAATTCCCATTGTACCTGAGCTAAGGTCACTTGAGATGCATTTGGCACTTCAGCTGGCAGGAGAAAGGGTGCATCCCACCACTGGCTCCCTGCAAGCACTGTCACTGTTTCCAGGCTTTAATTCACCCTGGGAAGGTGCATTCTCGTGAGGAGAGCCCCTAGAGATCCATCTCTGTGCTCCTGTAAACTGTGAGCACTCCATGTAGAAAGCACATCTCTCACCTGCTTATTGGAAAAGCATATATATATAGATATAGATATATCCTCATATACGTATATAGCTGAGGTGTCTTTTTCTGCCTCGGCCAGCCCTGACACCTCAACAGTAAAGGGGGCGGCTCGGTAGCAGGGTGAACCTCACCGACCCTGTGAGTTCTTGCTTGCTTGAAGGAGTGAAGCAACGACGGCAGGAAAAAAGAGGAGGCTGTTCTGGGTTAACTGCTGGCTTTATTCATCAGGGGATCTGCCCCAGCAGACACCCCTCAGCAGAAGCAGCGGGGGAAAAACGAGGGAAAAAGAATCTCTTTGAACCCCCCCAATGCAGCACCTTTTATTGGGGGGAGGAACTCAGGGATGGGTCTAACTGGGGACAAATCAGGGGCCAAAGGGGCAAGGCTCTCTGGATAAATGACATACATAGTAACAAATTAATAACTCAGGTGGGGAGACAGCTGAAGTCTTGTCCAATCACTTGGGGCTTTTTATGGAACTTTCCAGACTTTTGGGAGAGACCCCAAAGTGACAGACAAGGCCCAGGGGCTGGATAACTTCTGATTGACATAGAACTGGGGTTGGGATGAAACCAATGAGGGTGGAACATGGGTGCATGGGGCAAACCATTGTAACTTATAAAAATGAACTTAATACAAGGAACAAATACATACATAAACTGATAAAACCAAACCCACACCACTACAATATATCCTATATATATATATATATAGATACAGATATATAATCAACCAAAATACAGAGTTTTTTGTTCTCAGAAAACACCTCTGTGGAAATTCCCAACGATTTCCCCCTGGCTGCACCTAGATTTGGCTTGCAATATCTAAAAAGATTCAAGGCATGAATCCAACTGATAAGACTTTCTTTAGTGTTAAAAGTTAGTGCAGCTTTCATGCCACGTTAAACTGCTTGCTCTACAGATTTCACAACGTACTTTTCTCAAATTATCTTCAGATGCTGGAGAAAAGAGACAAGTAGAGCCAGAGAAGAGGCCGCAGAACATCCACTGGGTACTTTGGGGTGGGGATTGGGAGGAATGTGTTGCTGCTGCAAAGATCTCTTTAAGGAGATTACACTGGAGCATTTATGATGCATGTGTGTGAATGCACAGAGCAGCTTTGTGAAAATACAAGGAAGAATTCGCAGTTTAATGTGAAAAGGTACAACCCGCAGGAGAGATGGTTCATCCTAAAGGAGGTATTAGGTCCTGGAAGAGTAAGGAGTTGCTCCAAGTGCATTTGTGACCCACAAATGGCCTGTGGCTGGTGCTCCCTATGGCTTTCCTGGGCTGCCAGCTACATCACCCTGGCTTTAATCAGTTTATCCACTGCACAAAGTGGCCTGAGTTTGTCACAGCTTGGAAAGGCCTGGCATGGCTTTGTGTCAAGTTTTTGCTGCCTTAAAAATAGGATTTGATAATGGAAAATTTGACACACCTTTTAATTACAAGGGAGCAAATAAAGCACTTGGAGAAAAGTAAATGCAGCCTCATAGTTACTTCATCTCACTGTTAAAGAGCCAGCTGACATAATGGCAGACGTGGGCAATGCCTTGAGCATTGTGTCTGAAATGTGCCTTAAAGGTGTCTTAAGCAGCAAGATCCGAAATCAGGATTTTGAAATGTTCCTCATTTGCCTCTCTCATGGGGCTTTACATGTGAGCTCTGGCAAAATAAATCAAGGGAAAAAAATGGGGAAAGAGTGAATGCCAGAAAAAGAAACCACAAAGAACACGCTGAAAGTACCGGACGGGGCACAGCTTAATTGAATTGTGATTTGTTGGTCTTGTAAGCACTCTCCAGGAAAGGAATGTCACGTTAATCAAAAGCTGTCCAACTTCACCTTCTTTTCAGCAGGCAAACTTTAAATGAGACGGTTCAGGATTTTGATTTCTGAGGGGTATTGGATCACATTCACCCACAGGGCATTTGAATATAAAATCCTATTTATATGCAAATTCTTTAGTATTCATGTAAAGTGGATTTTTAGAAACTGACCATTCTATTCTAGTTTTCATGTTGCTAAAGCATCGTCAGTAATGGTGGAATGAAGAAACAAATATCAGATTTCAAGAACTCACAGGGGCATTCCTGTGAGTTCTTGAAATGTAGCCTTGTAAAGTTTAAAAATTGTCTCTCATAGAAGGACCCAGGAAGAGAAAGTCCTCAGAAAAGGGGCTCTTTTGATTACTCTGGCCTTAATTAGAGAGATAACTTATGCTGGGAAAGTTCAGAATGTGTTACTCAAAAGCCAAAGGAAATGAGACCATGTTTTTGCTACAGAATCAAACTTGTCCTTTTTTTTTCTTTTTTTTTTTTTTTTTTTTTTTTTTTTTTTTTTTTTTTTTTCCCTAGAAAATTCAGGTCAAACACTCTCAGAGACTGGAAAATATTGATGTCTCCAGACGTAGCTGGTATCTATATATGTGGGTTTTTTTAAAAAAACCCTTCTCTGTCTTTGTCTCTCTCACTTCTTCCCCTGATTCTCTTTTCATGGAACATTTTGGATAATATTTAACATCTTATGGGATTAAAGATTTCTAGTTATATGGGTTGAGCTATAAGTTAATGCCGTAAGTGTTTTATATTGAATTTGGTGTTGTATCTAAACCTTTGCAAAATTTCCTTGATTTTCTTTATTTTGCCAGTAAACTTTTGTGCAATTTTGACATCTTGAGAACATTCTAGTTGTTTTTTCTGCTCTGTGCCAACCCAGAGTAAAGGAACCTCAGTTTACTCCCTAATATTTGAATGTTCTGTTGTATTAAAAATACTTGATGTCCAAATTTTATCTTGTCCAGCTTTTCAACACAATATCCTTTAGACATTTTTAGAAGAAAACGTTTCATTATCAGAGCACCTCTGGCTGCAATGAGGAAACGTTTGCTGTGACAAGGGATTCCTTTTGATAGCAGCTTCAGTGCAAACATATAATCTGGGATGGGGTACATTACTTTCAGTCACCCACTGTGAAATTCATTAGAAAAAAACAAATATATATTTGTGCTGTCTCTCACAGTTTTCCTGGCAGAGTTTGAGCACCAGCACAGAATGCCACCATCCACAGTTTTTAACATTCCTCACCTCCAGAAATAAATGCCAGCACCTCAACTCTCCTTGCAGCCATCCAGTTTTAAGGATTAATATACAGAATAGTTGGAATCCACCCCAACCTTCTCTTTGGATTTAAGAACACACTATTCTGCTGAAAGACTGACTATACCTTTATATTTTTTTTAACATTCCTCGAGTTTTGAAGGCAGCAGAACATATATCCCAGTCCTGCCTGCTGGAGATTTGCAGTAACTGCCAGGAAGATGAAACTGCTGTAATGTGATTATCCAAATGATGCAGAGCAGCTGAGGTGATTAAGGGAGAGAGTTTGGTGGTCACAGGTCTCATACTCAGCCCTAGAATGTTGCAGAGGTGATAGTGGGTTGTTTTGAAAATGCTTGCAATATTTGTTTATTTCATAAGTTGCCTGTAATAGAGCAGTTCCCTATTTTCCTAGAAACAACTTAGTGTTTCTTTATATCTTTTATCCCTTCAAGGCTGAAATCACCTTTGAGCAATAATGAAGAGTTGCAGATTGTGCTAGATTTGGAACAATACACAGAAGTGGCCATTTCATACACCATCTATCTTGTAAGCACACATTATTACAGAAAATTATATAATTTATCTGAGTACTAGTAGCCTTTCTGGTAATAACACTGCATGGAAAGTCAGGTATTAATTCAAGTATATTTGTGTCACAAACACTCAGATTTTTTTCTTCTAGATTTACCCAATAATTTTAAGAGATTAGAGAGAAAAGACGGATGACTTGACAAGTTTAAGCATATTGGATAAAACAGACATTAATATTGTTAGGCTTTATTGTGGAATTCAATTGACAAAATTAATTATAATGCTTGTCTTTGCTAATTCTTAATATTGTGTGATCATGTGACATTTGAATTTACAGTATTTTTAGTATTTAAACTTGGCTATCGTAGGTTCACAACTGACTTCAACACTCTTGGCGCCTCCAAACTCTTCTTGCAGTTCATCTCTCACTTTCATCTTTTAGATTGCTCTCTAATGCCTTAAAATAAATAGATTCTTTTTCAACAGGCATGCATTATTGCTGATTGGACTGGCAGGGACTGCACTATTTACATTTCAGTGAGGACTGATAATCTTTGGTATCTTTCCCCTTTTGGTTGTACATATCAGTATTAACCAAATTCTGCTGCATTATCATAGCTAAGTCAAACAAGGTAATGTGTGGAAACATATTCAATGCAGTTCATTAAAATTATGAACTCATGTCACTATTTATAATTTCTTTATATGTGTATTGTATTCATAGATTCATTAATTTCTTCTAATAATACCCACCCTTTGGAAACAAAACTGCCAAATCATTTCTTTAATGAATGTAATCACTTGGTATCTTCTAATTTTCCACAAATGGTACACAACTTCTATGAATTAGTTCACAATTCCCAATCATTTACTATGCTGAAAAAGGACATATCATCCTATCATTACCTTCTTATCTTTTCAGTTATTTTTCTACAATCTTAATTCATTTCATCACTAAAGCAGCAGGGCACTTTGTCCCCTGATAAGGTAACATTTATAGCTTTTAGTATAAATGGATATTCTAATATGAACAGTGCTATTGATATTAGTTTTAATGCATAAGTTCTTTTCAGAACTCCAGGGAAAAGAAAGACACCACTTTAACAGACAAAACTCTGCCCTAATCAATTCTAACCTTATGAAGTACATTTACCCTCAAATATTAAAATCAATAAGCAATAGAAGAAAGGCTGAGGTGAAATTGAAACTTAAGGAAATTTTTGTGAAATCTCTCCAACAGATTGAAGACCTGCTAAAATCCTTAAATGATCTGCTTACCATTTTCATGAGAAGTTCTTTTAAAATTCATTCAGTTCTTGTCATGTATAACAGCAGAATTCCAAACTTTAAATAAAGTCACTGTATTTTCTCTAAAATTCCATCAAGCAGTATCTATTAAAATCATTGTGGAATTGGAATTGAGAAAAGGAATCCCTTTTCCAATGTGTTAAATGGGAAGGTGCTTTGAAATCAAATAGATTTTCAAAGCCTTGTTATACCAGAAATAGAAAAAAAAACCAAACATTTAGAGTAAAAGACAAAATAAACATATATAAAAGTTTTTTAAAATCTATATTTTCCTACCAAACAATATTCCAGCTGCATAAAAGCAGATAAAGCTTTCAAAGGTGTAGTGCCATCATCCATATTTTAAAATTTCTTCTTTCTCTTTATTAGCTAAAGAAAGCTATCATTTGGAATTAGTTTCAAAGGTGTACATAATTTACAGATTTAGAAACATTTCTATGTTTTTTCTTAGCTTTCCACTTTATATTAATTTTTAAAAATCTTTTTTAAAATGCAGAATAGGGAAGATTTGGGTGTTAACCATACCTGTTTGTCTCTGGAGTGATTTATGGAAGTAAAACTGTTGCTCTGGACCTCTCTGGAAGGAACTGGAGTGGAAGGCATCCAAATTTTCCCTTTCAATACACACTTAGATTTCAGAATTATCATTAGTGAATTACCCATACGCATCCTTTTAATAATCAGCCTTAATAAGGATAAAAGCTTATCTCCTATCCTCAGATGTAATTACAACATACTGCTGATCTTTACTAAGTCTACAAACAGAATACTTTTTAATACTTGACCCTTGGGATCAAAACCAAATCAGAGATTAAGTGAAGTCAAAATTTTTTCATCAGCTCACTATAATACAAAATAAAATACAGGGAGTATCCACAATGATTTGGTATTCAGACTTTGCTTTGTATTGTGTTCAAACACTAATCCTTCCACATACTGTAAAAGATTAATGCAAAAAAAGAGTAACTAATTGTAAAAGGGTGCAATAAGGTTCAGGTTAATGCCCTTTTGTATTAGACAAAGATAATATGTTTGAGATGGAGAGATTTCAGAAATTAAATTTTCTGAAAGAGGTCAGCACAGGAATCAAATGAATCCTTCTGATTCATGCAGAGTCATGCATTAACCACTTGAGATTTGGAAGGAAAAGACTTAAAGCTTTTTTTCTTCCTGTACAGATAATTTCCTTTAATAACTAAGACACTATTTTGTCTTCAGAATATCAACTTTACAGATTAGTTGAGTTTTGAAGGTCCTCCAGAGCACAACATCTATGATTAAACACTTTCTAAAGTTCATTGTACTAGCAAGAGTGGAAATTCCATTATTTTAGCAAGAGCAGGCATGTCAAATTTATCAATGCATGATAGGACTGAGGATGGAATAGAGGTAAGGAATCTAAGTTTATAACATATTCATAGGGTGCAGAAGTTATTATAAACCTCATTAATGTGTGGCACAGCAATTGAAGGAAAAGTGCAGCTATTGTGACTCTTGATAAAGTCTAAATTGCGAGCAATTACCTTCAAAAGTTTTAAAAGACAGCAATCTGTAGGCAGCAGAATTGTGCAGGCATGATCCCTTCGGCTGGATTTACTCATGAGAAAAGCCTCTGGTTATAATTTAGGCTCCTGAGGAGCTCCAGGCATGTGGGAATATATAAAACCCACGTGCCATGTTACAGCCTCTCCACCCATGTTGAAGCCTCCAGCCACCTCCAGGCTGCCAAAGACTCCTGAGGTCACCTGCTGTCACAGGAACTCCACGGTGACATGCCAGAGCTGTCTGTGTTTGAAAAGAACACTGAGCTTGCAGGCAGTCCCATGAGACCTATATGCACGTCCCAGGGATCTGCAGGATGCTGAGGAGCCCTGGTGTCACTGGCACTTCCAGAGCTTCATAGCTGACATCCCAGGGCTCTCCACACTGCTCAAGACATGAGATGGCACAGCACCTGAACATCACTTCAGGAATCGTGGCAAAGCTGTCAGAAAAGCAAGATTTCATAGCAAAGTTACAATAGGACAAGGTTCCTTGCCAAACTTCTCTCTACTACTTGCACAATGCATAAAGCACAGGCAGGAAAAGCAACAAACAAAAACCCAGAGTCAACTCAACAGGTAACAAAATGAAAACTATCTGTCTGTGTGTGTGTCTGTGTGTCCTTGTGAAGATGATATCAAGAGTAAGGATCAAAAGGACATGGCCTAAAGGCTCCAGAGCACTTCACTTAGCAGCAATGAAACTCAGAAGTTCAACTTAACCATTTAGCAGTGGAATAACACTTCAGAGCTTTTGAACTTAACAACACTTCACTCAGAACTGCACTCAAACCCAACCTCTCAGAAAAGGACCCATAAAGGATTGGCCATATCTCAAAAGGGACTTTACTTACAGGCAGAACTTACTAATGATTCTAAAGTACTTAAGAATCCAGGAGAGCAGCCCCCTCTCCCACATTGCAGAGAGGACATGCACACCTGCAAGCAGTGTTTACCATTCAGGCAAAAAAAGTGTCTACAACACTGTTAAAATTTAAAAAAAAAAAAACAAAAAAAAACAAAAAAAAAAAAAAAAAAAAAAAAAAACAAAAAAAAAACAAAAAAAAAAAAAAAAACAAAAACAAACAACTAGGAACACATCAGAAGCAGCCCTTGCAGGGAGCACAGAGTGTTTCTGATAAGCTCCACAAGAGCTCAGCCGAGTTGCATTTCCTCAAGACTGTTCCTCAGATCATGGTGGGGCTGAAAAAGAAGAGGCAAGGGCAATCCACCACCTGAAGCCAGGAGATCACACTTGATCATAGTCCCTCCTTGCTGATATCCCATGGCATCCCAGGGCTCCTCATCCTCCAGAGACTCCTGAGCTCACAGGCACTCACAGGGATCCCACTCATATATCTATTCTAGAGATACCTGTGGAGAAACAAGTGCAGGAGCGCCACAGAGAACCCTAGAATGATTCCTTGAGCCAGGAGATAATGCCACAGAGGGAATTACCTACTTTTTTTACAAACCTTTCACACGAACCACACCCAGAGGCTAACCAAAAGCTTAATGCCTGGTTGTTCACGTAGCTGTAATATGGAAGAGCAGAACAGATACAGTTCTGTTCAATTATGCATAATTCTTAATCTTTGTTTCTTCAAGCAATTAGAAACAAACGTTACTCTTGTATTTCTAAATGGATATTTTTTTCTCTTCAAAAAGTTCCTAAAAATAGAACTCCCATGCTTTGATCAGCTGTAAAGGACAAGCATGGTGAAGGTGTGGCAATAAAAACAGAATAGAATAATTCTACAGGATTTTCAATGTGTTTGAATTACCCAACTGCCTTGTAATTTTGGGCTCAATTAAATTCACTAATAGGAAAGCAGCTGAATAACATAATGTTTCAGATTACTAGTAGTATAACACTGTCATTCTCAGATTAATACATTGTGACAGCTTCTGCCTAGAATATATTATTTAAGATCTGAAAGTTCTGATCATAAAAACATCTTTTCCAGGGCTTCCAAACAAATAAAAAAATTACATAGTAGGAGAATGAGTAAAGGTCTTGATGCTAATATTGCAGAAGGAGTGAAAATATTTCTCGGTTAATTTAAACATTTGTGGTTTTGGATCTTTGACATTTGGAGCCAGAGGAAAGGGTGTTAAGAAGTAATTGCATTCACTGCCTCCCAGATATCTTTTATTTGCTCTCAAGTGGATCTGAATTCAAGAAATAGCTCTGCATGTTTGCGTGAATGGGAAAAATATTTCATTTGACTTTTTGTTCTCTGGTAGCATTTTTGTGCTTTTGCACATACAAATAAAGTCTTTGAAATACAAACTCTTTCAGCACACATAATAATGAAAAGAGGGCAACAATGCAGCTCTTCTAACTCTCTGTTTATGAGACAAAACATGCCAGCTAAGGATCTTTGGCATATTTGACCTTTTTAAAAGGTGCCTTGCTCTTAACCAATGAAAATTCTGTACTTGGATCAGTGTTGTGCAAAATTAAGCTAATCTCAACACTCACTAAATAAAACACAAGCACTGTGAGACACAATGCAGCCAGCATTACAATGTAAGGGCAGTAACCCTTAAAACCATGGAACAGATGAAGTTAATGCATGGAAACCAGACTTTTTCCAGACTTGCACCCCCTACTACAATTTTCAAAGGTGCAGATTATGATATGATTTCAATAATTCAGTTGTAAACATTGATTAAAGCATCTCACTCAGTTACAACAGAAAATCTAATGAGCACATGGTGTGTAGGGCAGCTTGGATCCTCAAATGTAGGTGTCTTCTGCCATTTCACCAAATGTTGCTCCAGGAGTATAAGAATGTTCTGTCAAGTCTACCTTTTTTTCTGCCAGCTCCTGGTACATGTCTGAGATGCCAGAGTCCATTTGAAAAAGCTTTAAATATTTAGGTGCCTAAATCACTCCATGGTTTTCTGAAATTAACAAATAAACAAACACAAAGCTCAATACAATCAACAGCACTGTGAAGATTGAGATTCCTTTAAGAGAAAGTCTACATATTTTGGGTTCCAACCTAACTTGCCTTTAGTGGTTATATAGTGGTTCGTCGTTATTACTAGCCAAGTGAGGAATCTAGGAAAAGTAGAAAAAAAATAAAGGACTTGGGTGATTCTTCTCTCACTTAACAGCTATTTGCAGTAGTTCCATAGATGGTTTGTTGTACCTTTCATAGACAAGATTAGTTCTTGAAAACATGCTATTTTCTCTTCTTTATGAATAAAAACTATAATGAGTACAATTACTCTCTAAGATTTTGCATCTTTGTTTAATGCACACTGGAGGAGGTATCTCAAGAAAACCCTTTAAAATAACCCAAGGGACAAATCTGGCACAAGATCCCATGTGAGCATGGTAGATACTTGACAGCGGAAATCACAAAGAGACACTTTCTCATAAAAAAAAACCCAAAAACATGCCAGAGCAGTAGTGATCAAAATGAAGATGGGAGCCACAGAACAATAGTGCACCTTGATTTGGTCACATGCTGGGTGCTGCAGTGCATAATAATTAAAGTCTTTGGGATTATCTAAATGTTTTCTCTTTATCTGTAGAAATAGATGTAATAAATTGCATTTTAAGTTACGCTCTTCAGGGTGAGTGTCTTTCTGACTGGGACTATAATGGACCAGCAATATGATGCTGCAAACATGATCTGACCTAAACTTATTTTATTAACTAAAGTAAGTTCCTCTCTCTGCTAAAAAATTACAACAGTTTCAACTCATTTCTCATTTTAAAACATTGATTAGAGCAGAAATTTTTAAATTTCTCAGATATCACTAGCTACAAATGTTCTTAGGTACATACCCCATGATTTTTGTTGATTTTTACCTCCCAAAGTACCTTTTCAAACATGTAATAGAAATGGGTTGTCACTGAGTCTTTGCCGGGTCAGACAGGAGATGAGCGAAACCCAATCTGCACTGCTGGTCTTGTCATCAATACTTGCAAAAAAATAACTATTGGTGACTTCAAACTTGTCCCCAGGGGAATGAGGGTAGACGCCATAATCCATACAGCAACTCACAGAGTTATTCTAATCATAATTTAAAAAAATTCTATTGGTTGTCTTCCTTTCCAGTGCAAGTGCATAACACCCAGCATTACATGTCTGAATATTGTGATATTGTCCTGTAAAGCAGCAGATGTGGATGGAACACCCTGGCGCCTTCTCCACTGAAGCCAGTTACATTTTGTTTGCAAAGGCCAAATACAGATACACCAGTGTGCTTTATTATAATGTTGTATTCCTGACACTGTAGTTACTAAAAGTTGATTTGGTGTTTCCATTAGAAATCACATTTTCAGAGTCTCTTCATCCATCCAAGTTTTTTTCAGAATGAAAATCCATTTATAATTCCTCCTCTAACAACTGATCGTATTAATTATCTACTCATTTGAAATCCCAAGAGCACAAAAGAATTGTTTTCTTCATGCTATTTCCTTTTCTCTTTACATTCTCATTTGTGCCTTCTTTAAGAATATTAAAGCAATTTAATATATATTAAAAATTTAAGCTAAAATTTCCTTCCTTTCACATATATCTCATTCTCACTTTTTTTCCCCCATGTGTTTTAACCAGATGGTTGAGAACCTACTTGAGAAATACAGTAAAAATTCTTTAAGAATAAAGTACATTCCTAAAAAGTTTTTGTCAGGGATTTCCAAAGCATGAACTGAGAAGATCTATGTTTAATATACAAATGCATTGAATATTATCTCCAGTGTTTAATAAATGCCATCACATTTCATTCTCTACTCCACCTGTGCAGTGTCTGTCACACACACTGTTGATATTCAGCTGTTCTCTTTTGCATTGTCAAGAGACTCTCATCTTTTTTGCCACCTCAAGCTTCACAGCGCCAAAGCTCTGAATGAGTATTAGCAATTCTTAAGCCTAAACAAGCAAATTCACTGAAAAGTATAGTTTCTTGTATTCACCATAAAACATCATTTATCTAGTGCTAGTCCTCGGTTGTATTTTCCAAGTTATGGTTTTAAGCTCAAATTTTAAAAAAATCTAAGAGTACTAAGAGTTTCACAGGGTTGCACCAAAAAAAAAAATCTTAGAACTGATTAACCTCATTAAATGCCTTTAGGTTTTTTTCTGAGTTATGCAGAAAGAAAATGTAAAAAAAAAAAAAAAAAAAAAAAAATTTCAGCTGTTACATATATTAGGAATATAGGCATATTTCCAGAATCTGGCTTAGACATATAACACTGGATATTTCAACACACAGAATTCAAGCATCCAGACCCAGAGTGGAAAACAGAATCCCAAACACCAGGTGATACCTGAATCACAACCCTTCAAGCAAACTGACAGGCACCTGCATGAAGAGTGAACACTCTTCAGGGAAAACATGAAAGGCAAGCAGTAGGGGAACTTTGAAAACTTAAATTCCACCTGGTTTTTGTTGTTGTTGTTGTTTTTTTTTTTTTTTTTTAACTTGAAAAGCTACTGCAAATGTATGCTCTTGCTATTCACAAGATTATACAGTTAAAAGAGGAAGGCCACCCTAAATATTAGCAGTCATCAGAATAAACACAGTAATGGTTCATTTTTCCTCTTCTGTAGGAGTGTTGTAACAACAATCTACACTAGAGAAGGGAAAGAGTTGAAGCTTTTCCTATTTTCTAGAAGCTACTTAATAATTAATGATTTCCCTTGGCTGTGAGATTTAAAAACTGACAACTGAAGTGTTTTACCACAATTCCGTCCTTGAGCTTTTGTACCACCATCACTCCTTTGGAGAAAATCAATCAGCCTTGACCAGCCTGTCTTCTACAATGAAATGACAAAGTCTGTGGATGAGGGGATGGCAGTACTTCTATTTCAGCAAAGGTTTCAAAGGAACATCCCAAAACCTCTTTGCAGGGACTCTATGGTATAGATGGACAACTAGACAGCAAAAATATATTTTATTGTCAGACAGAGGGTAGTAGAAGACAGAAGTTCTCTCTAGAAATCATTATATTCTTTTGCAATTCGATCAAAATGAGTCTTATTGCCTTCACCCACCTGTGGAGTACTGAAAAGATCAATAATGCACGTCTCTTTTAGCCTTCACCACAAAGGCATAATCCATACCTATTCACAGGGTGGATGATCCATTTTAACTGGCTAGAAAGTGGTGTAGCAGGGGAGAAACAATGGAGAAAATTGGATCCAGCCAATATTTTATCTATTTTCTATGCAGCTGGAAAACAAGCTATATAGCATATCATAAAACATAAGATCACATAACAGACATCTCTTCAGAAAATAAGGTATTTGAGTATGCTCCCCTTGCCTTCTTATCACAAAGACATCACCAGTTTCACTTATTTGATTCAATATCAGACAGCAGGTAAATGAGGTAAGATAAAATTAGAAAAAGCTCTTCAATTTAGCATAACCACTCTGTCACAGATTGCCTTATATTGCATTACTGAGAGTTTTAACACCTTTAACTTATTTCCACAAAATATAAACAGCATAATGCAGGGCCATTAACTCTCTTGATAAGACATTGCAGGCAGGAAACTCTCTAGTAATTAATTAGCAAAACGGCTGCTTGTAGTACGAAGAAGTAACAAACAAGAAATCAACTTCCAGTCTGATTCAAGCAATGCCAACATCAACATGCCTTAAAGAAGGGTGAGCAAGTTAAGGCTTTTCATCTTGCCATGCCTGTCTATCCTGTGCTAACAGAAGCACAGTGAAATATCACAGGGCACAGTGACTGTTCCCACTGCCTCAGTTTCCCAGTTTTTCTGTTCTGTATAATCTGCTAAAGGTGGGGAGGACACCAGGTTGAGGTGGGCTGTCTGTAACTGTGCAATGTTGTACAGCACGAGTTGCCACAGCAGATTTCCCCATTCTTAAAATAAGTGAGAAGTGCCACATCATCTACTGTGACATATTTTCATAGTTAAAAAAAAAAATCAAGACAAAACAAAAAAATTACATCCCCCCCACCCAGTGATACATTTGCTTAACTCCTGCAGAGATCCAGCTAGCCCAAGTACTTGGGCTGTTTGTAAAAGTGTCAACCAAGGAAATGAAAAGGAAATTATAAAACTGTTCCCCGAATCACCTTTTAGTATGCCATTCCTTTTCAGATGATGCAACTGACCACACCAGCAAAATCACATTGCGGAGAATGCAATGAAAGTTTTAATATTTCTTCTTTCACTTAATAATCTTTGAGGTTTATCAAAGGCTTAAAAATCCTAACGTAGAAAAATAGTAGGGGAGCAGCGGTTTGTGCTTTTACTAGTCAGACATGAATGGAAATCTGCATTTGAAATTATTAAATCTGCCCTTTCTTGAGAAATTGACAAAACCTTAGCCTTACTGGTTAGCCTTGCACTAAATAAAGCCCTCAAATCATTTGTGATCCTACCTATCTTCAACACTGGAATATAAAAATAAGCAAGTTATTCAATGATACAAGGCTGTGCTAAAATTAATTCTAAAAACTCAGAGATGGCATTAGAAACAAATCTTTCTGCTGGTTGTGAAGCTACTTTACTGACCATGAATCAGGTTTTAATAATTTAGATATATTTAAACATGATTAAGATTTTATTTATCAAGAGAGAAACCAAGGCAGAGATGGTATTCATACAAAAATGCACTCTTGACAAATGCTGTTGATTCTCTTGTATTTGAAATAGAAATGATGTGGAGTTGCAAAGTGTCATTTAACTCAGCAATTTTACTTATTTATGTATTTGGTTGCTAAAGAATTCAGACTTATTGTTTTGCTCCTTCTCAGTTTCCACATGTGAAAAATCAACAGATTTGTACCTTCTCCAGCATGAAAAGAGAAACAGATTCCAGTGAGTTTGATGTCTTCATAAATGCAGTGTTTTCTTGTCTCTTCCATTGTTATGTATTTTTCTGAGGCAAAAATAGCTGTTTATTTAACAAGGTAGGAGAATACATCTTTCCTATCACACTTAACATGTTAGCACTTGACAGTGAAATGTCAGCTACTGAAATAAAAACAGGAAAATCCACGTTTGATGAGGACTATGTGGATATTTTTGTCCTATGTGCTTAAACACAGTCTCATTGTGATACAAGTTACAGCCCTTATATCCCAGGCAATGAATTTGTGCAGAGGGACATTAGGCACCCTTATGACATTTGAGAAATAAAGACAGACAGGAAAAACATGTCTTTTCTCCAGCTGCAGCAGGGAGCTAAGCCTTTATTCTTCTCAGAAATATTTATGGGCTACCATGGCATCAAGCAAAGTACAAAATTCTAGATATTACCTTTTCATCTGATATATCTCTCTTCCATTAACAGATGATAGTAGTTCAGTAGTTTAGGATGCTTTAGTTATATCTCATTAAAAAGCAATTATTCTTTAACTGGAATCACTGTTTTATCATTATGTTAAAATAAGGTTTTGAAACAAAACAAAACACATTATGAAATCCATAACAAAATCCAGGTTTTTGTCTATATCTGTAATATATGTTTGAAAATCTGAATAATACTTCCTGCAGTGAAATTTATGAAAAGAAAGGATTCAAGTGGAAGATCTTTCCAGATTCCTGAATAGTAATTTTTAAGTTCAGGTTATTCAAGAGCTTTCCACCTGAAACAAGTTAGTGGGGTCACAAGCACAGGCATGAAAATCCAATGCTCATCACTCAATAATTATTATAAAATCATTTATCAAGAACAGAGTAACAATTAGCTATCAAAACGAATAAGAAGAACTTTCTCAGGTTCAGATTCAGGATCTTCCAGTACAAACAGATTCTCACTTTGAAAAAAAACCCAAACTATTCTCAAAACTGACAGAGCAATGAAAACCAGAGAAATTATTTTGTTAGTCTGAATTTCCGTTTAAACATTTAAATGAGGTAGCCAATGAATCACAAAAAAAAAAAAAAAAAAAAAAAAAAAAAAAAAAAAATTAAAACCCTCACATAATATGCCAGAATAAAAAAAAATAAAAAAAAAATAAAAAAAAAGAAAGAAAAAAAAAAAGAGAAAAAACATTCATTGTAAAAGGCTAAACAAATGAATGATCATTGTTTTTAAGCTCATACTCTCACACTTACAAAAATGTATCTAAAGCCCCATTACTTTTCTCAGTTTAGAAACCAAACCCAACCGGGGAAAATACAAATATGCTTAGATCTAGTGAAATAGAACTAGGCAAATAATAATATTTCACTTTTCATTAATGAATACATTAAATACATCCAAAGAACTTAAATTGATGAGTTCATCAGCTTTCTCCTCGTGGAGAATTACCATCATGCACTGCTGGCTCTGATTTACTTTTCTTAGAGCACGCTGAACTGTAAAACTCCTACTCCCTACAGAAAAAAAAAACCGATCACAACCAGAAATCCCGCTTGCAAAAGTCATTCTGGTGTAGAAGAATTTAGAAATGCAAGGGATGCAAAATTGCCTTGAGACCATCCCTTCTTATATCTTCTCATTACACCTGCTGTTATTCCATTTGGGCTTTGTGCAACATTACATTGCTGTTACATGATTAACTCACTTCAATTGCCAGAGACAGTACAGAGGACTTTTTTTCCTCAGTTCACCGCATTGAGAAATCTAATTGTTCTTCAAGCTTTTTTCCAAGTCTGTGCTCCTTCACCTCTCAAGTCCATTCATATTTTAAGTCAATTAAAAGACTCTATTCCAATCCTCTCAAATCCTTGCTTTGAGACGACACTAAGTCTCACCTTGTCTGAGCCCAAGACAAATTGTCTTGCCCTTAATGCCAGAGATTTTTTAATTGAAATAGCAATTAATTAGCAAATGTCATACAGCAATCCATCAATTTATGATAGGAATTATTGCATTCAACCTGAAAAGCCTTTCAAGAACCCTGGTGTTTTTTAGGTATAACAGAGTATCCCGATGTGTGATGATGTACTAATGATACTAGGTTTCCTTCAGGCAAACATCTAGGAGTTATTTGACATCTGGATTACTTCATTTTACAACCACATGGACAGAAAGGACTATTGGCACATATATTTCTGATACTGAAGACAGCCATGGTCCTCTCTCTGTGCTACCATGTACACTTATGCTTTGAACTATTTGTTTTCCAGCATTGATCCAGCACCAAATATCTCTTGTGAGTTACTTCAGTATTGCAGGCTCCCCTTGCTAAATTAAAATCTTGCTAAGATGCCTCCTTACACTTTATATCCCATCTCTCAGATGCCAAACCATGACAGGCAGCCCCTGATAAATTTGTCTCAAAAAGATTTTTTGTTTCCAAAAATAGGTAATACACTTGAACACCAGACTTCAAATATTTTCCAAAGTTCAGGGCAGAAAGGAACATGAAAAATGTGAGGGCTCCCAGTAAGGGGCTACTGTAAATGAACAAGCAAGATCAGAAGAACTGAGACATCTCTCTTAACCAAATGCCTCTACACTGGGCATTCCCATCCTATTTCATCTGGATATTATGACCTAAAATTATCCTTTCAACCTGATAAAACTGCAAAACTGATAAGAAGGGAAATTGCACCACAGAACCATATTGATTAAGATCTTCCTTTAAAAAATATCAAAATATGTGAAGGAACATCAAAAACCTTGCTTTTACTGAAGTGCTTACAGCCATTCAGAAGGCTGCACCAACAGCACACAAACCCACTAGTGTTAAGTTTTCCACATGAGGTACCTTCTAAACTTCTTCTGGTTTAGGACATCTATTAAGATTGTGGCCTAAGGTTTCAGATTTCCACATTCCATGGAGCTACAAAAACCAAACAATATTAAAGGGAATCAAATTTCCACCCACAAAAGCCATGTGCAGCCATTGCTAAATACTGACATTTTTGGTCATTTACACATAGACTGTATTAGCCTGACAATGTCACTACTTTGACATTAAAATTTGTGATTTATAAATACGTGTTTGTGCTTATTGTGCACTCACAGCTATTCTGAAACCAGCTTCTGTGTTGTATGATAGTAAGGAACATAGATATAATTATTCTATTTTAGCTCTTTTATCGTTTACAACCCTCTCCACGGCAGCTAAATATTATACAGAAATAGAAATATAAACAGTGAACAGTTTCTCATTCTAGAAAAAGATGTTTGTTTCTCAGGAAGTCTAAGCTTAAGCTAGCTTTCCCTGCTGGTTGAAATCAGAACTACTTTGCATTTGGAATTCTGGGAAATGAGCACAGAGCTGAATGAAAGGCTGATTTTTTTTTTCCACTTTTTCTACTTTCACAAGAATTTCCCATTGCTTAAAGATTGAAAATAAAATAATTTCAGGTGTTAAGTAATGATTAATACGTTATAGTAAGTGATAATGAGATGAATCCCACTTATGAAAGAATATATTAGACATTAATGGATCTGCTATCATCATTCTGAGGACTATATTTTTGAGAATTACCAACTCAAGATGATTCAATTTCTCTGTAAGGAAATAGTAAATAACTTGCCCTTCCTCCCGTCTCATCCAAAGTTATGCTTTAAGATAGATGTGTAGGTGACATTAACTACAAATTCTTCTCAATTGTGGATCAAAGTATTCAGACACGGGGTAGTCTGGACTGACAGCTGTACATTTCTGGTTGTCCTGAGTCTATTTCTGGGCTATTTCAGATCATCTCCTCAGTTCTTCTGATGGCATTTCCAGTTTATCCACATGAAATATTTTTCTTTAAAGCACAGCTTTTTTTTTTTTTTTTTTTTTTTTTTTTTTTTTTTTTTTCTCCCAGTTTCACATGAAAACCAAATAGTGCAATAAATGAGAGACTTAGGATCCACCTTTCCTTTCTGTTAAGCCTCAGGGAGATCATTGCCAATTTCATTTCGGTGGCATAGTCAAAAGCTGACCAAAAAAAAAAGAGATTTTAAAAAGTACGTATTAGTTATCAATGTAGCTTTCTCTCGGGGGATCTACATCTTAACTTTTTCGAACAACTTAACTTATACAACTTAACAAGAACAATTTAAAATTCCCTCCACTACCTTGAACTACCTGTAAAATTCAGAAGGAAAGGACACTGAAACAGACCAAACACCGGAGCTGAGGCAGTGACTTACTGAAGCTTCCAATGATAGTGTAAGGCTACTGTAAACAAAGAACAATACAGAAATTCAATGAAACAATATAGCTGAAACTAGGATTACTTGGTGTCTAAAAAGTATTTAATTGTGCATTCTTAATTTCAAGACCAGCGTAGGAAAACAGTTCTTCTGTTCTTGAACGGGACCACATTTAGCTTAAGTGGATTAAATTAAGTGGAGTCAAAAAGTCTTAAATACCTGGCATCAGCGTCTACGTTTATCATTCCTGCTGCTGTTCCTTTGGAGCATGTTTTGCCTGTATCCCCTAGTCTGTTGCCTTTGGAACAAGAACAAAAACCCAAGAGCAAGAGCTTCAGTAGGGATAGCAAGTCATTTTGTGTCTCAAATAAGATGCATTTTGGAGAGATGTGCAAAGCCAGGGAAAGCATCCTTTCTTCCATCCTTCTGTTCCTGGCAGTCTCAGTCCTCAGCCATCTTTCTGTCATCCTCCTGCTTTATGTCCACCCTCAGGGCATTCTTAATTTCACTGGCAGCTGCCTTTTCCTGCCATGAGTGAAATCTCATATGCCAATTGCTAATGGTCAATCAAATAGCCACAGGTGGGAGGTGGCTCTTGGGTCCCCCACTTTCTGTCATGGAATGAAGCACACCACAAGAGGTACATATTGTATTGACATTGAAGGTATACAAATCTGCATAACTAAAAGCCAATAGATTGTTACATTTATTAATAAAAGTTGCAATTTTTTTTGTGTGAATCGACACATACAGATCACCAGGGTGACCAGAGAACCACAGCTGAAGTGCAAAGAGTTGCTTTATTTCATTACCTCACTAACAACCCCAGGCAGCAGAAGCATACATGGACAGAGGCTCCATTTTCAGTATGGAAAATGGTTCTAGAATATATGTTAGAAAAAAGGTAATGGGAAGTCTGGTAGTAAATGTTAGAAGACCAAACAATAATTATCTTCAAGACCATTCACAGCAGCTCAAATTACTGATCTGTGATATTGACTATTAATAGATATATATTTAAATATTGTTAGGAAAAAAAAAAAAGCTTCTCCTTATACCCTAGACATTGTAATGTGTCAAAATCAAAACATTGAGTGATTTATACAAACCTTTACCAGGTTCAGTTGATCCCAATAGCCAGAGATACACGGAGAGGGGCACAGGCTCCATCAGGCTTCCTGCACATGCAGGTCACAGCAAGGCTGTGCTTTTATGATCTCTCTCTCTCTCTCCCTGGAGGAGGTTCAAGCATGTCACACAGGATTTCTAATTCTCAAAAGAGGCAGAGGAAAAACAACACTAAGCATAATAAATGGAGTTTTCCCACACCTATAACCTTAGCATCCATGAGCTGCAAGGTCACTTTGAGCAAGAGCTGTTCCCTCCTGGCCACATCTTCTGGTTTTAACTCTTTCCTCCCAAGGTTTTTTATTAGATTTTTTTTTTTTATTTGAAGGATAAAACAACCCTTAGGTATTTTCAATTTGCATCAGTTAATTGCTAAATGATGACCAAGCATTGTGACATTTTTCTCTAATATTTAAATCTCTATTTCAATAGACTGTTATTATCTTAAAACTCCATGTCTCAGATCTGTACCTGCTGACCATTTGCTGAATGAAGGTTCATCATTTGCAGTCTTGGTAGTTTCTTTATCTTCCTTCCTGCGTGCATGCCTTTGCACTTGTGTCAAGATATTTTGTTAATGATATACTAAATGTTTTCTCATGCTCTCAAGACTACAAAAAACTCAGTTCATGTTAAACATCTGACCTTTAAAGCAGAGACAATAAGAACATGCTAGAGTACTATATGGAAATACTGTTGTTACAAAGAATTCAGTAAACTGGAAATGTCAGAGTCAGGAAACAACTTCTTTTATTAGAAATGTTTCTTAGATTTGTTTATGCAGGTTTTCTTACTGAAAACCAGATTTTTTTTCCAATTAATTCTATGAATAAATGTTGTGGGACATAAATATTTTCAGTTACAGCAGTTTCATTCAGAACACCAGCTGACATAGTGTTAAGATATGCTGGAATAATGTTAGGATCTCACTTCTGAAACAATATTAGGGTCAAATTCTCATAAAATGCTTCTGCCTGGATTAAGGTGCAAACAAGACTATCAACCCAAGCCAATTGTACAGATTGTATTTAACAGTAAATGTGAGGTAGAAAGGCAGAGGAGCAGGGAGAGGCAGAGAGAAAGGCAGCATCCCACCAGCCCCCCTGGAGGTACCACTTTATACAGCCCAAGTCATGGGTATGACAATGTGTAGGTGCTGTTCCCATAATTTGGTAGGGCATGTGTAAGCAGCTGCTTCCTTTATCACATTCCCATTATGGGAATTTTTGTCTGGATGTTACCCAGATTTGCCTCACCAGGCCTGGCATCTTCCTGGTGTTGCATCTGCACTTTTCCCACAAGTCTGTACAGTGGAATCTTGTCCCATATGCTAATCCCAAACCTTTCACCTCCGTGTAGGCCTGAAATGAACACCTTCCTGTTTGCCATCTGTGTCTGTTGTGGTAGCTTATCTCGTGGGAACTTCCTTTTTTGTCAGCATTTGAGACAAATTTCTGTGCTCCTCTAAGTCCTGACACAGAGTCCTGCACATCCACATTTAACTCCACAATTCCCCTCCTCTGTAGCAACCATCTGCATTTCAGCCTAGCTCCTCTCTAACCACTCTCCTGATAATTCATTGCAAGCACATTTTTGCCAAAGTATCTCACACGTGTACAAAGAACCAGCTGGATTTTTCTTCTCATCCATGTCTCCACATGAGAGCAGAGTAAAAATACCCTAAATTTTTCATATTATTTGGGGAGCAGGATGTACCTCTGTAGAGCTGGGAAGTGTTTCCCTGTCCTTTGTCCCTGCTCACATTAACATATGGACATGAACATCAGCCAGTGGCACTGGTGGTACTGCAAACCAATGGGAATTAATTGTAGGTAACTTTTGTCAGTACCTTTCCTAACTCCTGCCTTGAGGCTCAATTCATGAGCTCCCAGGAGATCAGAGCTCCTTCACCTAAGCAGTACCTGAGAGGAAGCTCTGGGCAGATTGACCTCAAATTTGCAGTTCCACTTCATAAATCACTGAAATTCAAATGAAAATTAAATTGACCAGTGTCCTTTACTATCCCATGGCAGTGCAGAAACAGCATACTGACATGCAGAATAAAATGGACACTGGGCTCCTCTGGCCACAATTAGTTAGATTGTGTGTTAGTGTAAGTTCAGGTTCTGGCTTGAAGCTGAATAACAGAAAGTACTCTAAGTTTGACAGACAGTACAATGAGAAAATTTTAGTGTGAAAGCTGGTCAAAGAGAATGAAAAGAATTACTTATTATAATCAAGAACCTACATTATTTTCTAGTCTCCTCTTGCCACTTCTTGGCTTAGATTTCACAGAAAGATTACAGTCTAGACTTATATTAGACAGAATACATATATTTTTGTTCAATTTTCTCTCTCCTGTCTTGCTGCAGAGGGGAGTGAGTGAGGGGCTTTGGTGGGTGCCATAATCTTGCCAGTGTTAACCCACCTCAGTGGTTGTTGGAGAAATTTGGGAAACATTAGCTATACCTAATCAATGCCACTTGCCAGGACAGCACAGCAACATGACTAGCATCATTAATATGAATTAAAGGTTAGCATGACAGGATTTCCCAGACATCATTCCTATTTTATCATGGTATGCATGAAGGGACTAACACTAACAGCAAAATCCTAAGCAATTAACTATTAAATCAAACAATAAAGAGGTCTAGATAATTTGGAATTTTAGAGCATTTTAAAACATTTTAGTGCTAGAATTAGCACTGTCAATCAGGCATGATAGCTGTCATTTTTACTGCTTCCATATTTTTGGGTTTGATACACTCTGAATTATCTTTTGGAATCAGCTAACAGATAAAATAATAACTCTTATACAAAAAGGCTTTACTGGAAAAAGACTTAGATATCCATTCATCTGAGCATAATTTTTTGAGGGAGAAAAGCCAACTCAACTTACATGACTACTTGAGTTAGACAAGCATTCATAGACAAATTCTAAATGGCAATTGCAGTTTCAAGAAGGAGAGAGAGAATTAATCCTTTTTGCTAGAACAACAAAAAAAAAAATATAGTTGCCATGTTCTCCAACAGAAGAGTTCAGCTTTTTTTTTCCCACAGTCCATAATTTCATTTCAAGAAGGCTGTAATGATTTAAAGGGTGTCATGTGTGAGCTCACCACTCTTACATATTTTCTTCTGCAGATAAAAAACCCAAACTGAAACAAACAAAAAAACCAAACCAAACCAAACCAAAACAAAACAAAAACAAAACAAAACAAAACAAAACAAAAAAAACCCACCCCCCCACACACAAAAAAAAGCCCATTGGATAAGTACAGCTAGTTTGTCATTAGGATCTCAAGAAAAGAAGCCATAGGATAACAAAATCAATAAAACAAACAAAAATCAAACCCCAAATTGAAGAAAAACTTGAAAATTACAAAAATCTTCTAGATCTCATCATCAGTCCAGTAAGTATTAGATCTTAAATAATTCATCTATAGCTAAAAGCACCCACAACTCAGAAACACAGTGAACCACTTTTTGAGGAGGGCTGCAAAGTTTCACTAGTATAAAAGCCTTTAGCACATGTATTATTAGGCTTATTTGTGCCTTGAATGAGTTTCCCAACTATTATAACAACAGAAACTCATCTGATATTAATCTTTACAAACAATGACAAAGAAGAAGCTCTTTATTTTGACCAAAACAATCTTGGTGGTGGCTTACCTAAACTTGTTTTGACTCCTTTGATGTTAAAAGATTCCAGACACATACAAATATGATCGATGCATAAATTTAATCCTATAAAGCAAACCATTATCTGAGCTGTTTCATATAACTTGTGACACACTTCAATTGTCACATATGCAAAACCAGATTGAAATCCTGACTGTACTTGCCTTCAGAGAGACAGAGATAGCCTGACTCTTTCAGTGCAGAGAAACAATTGCTGGGTGCTTTTTTCCAAGCGCGAGTTTCATTTTAACAGTGAATTTCTAATCAATGTAATGTGATATAATCTCACTTCTTACTCTGAAACAGAAAAACATGCAATATCTAGCAACCTCTTTTGAGGGCAAGTACATTTCATAATGAAAATTAATTTCATATTCCTATTTCCTGCCTCCTACAAATAACAAATACTTGTAACACGAGGACAGATGTTTTAATATACTCTGTTATCAGATTGGAAAGACAAGCACAATTCGTGGAACAAAACACACCAGGACAAAGGACACGATGCATAATGCTGCGTTCCTATTAGCATAACAAAAAAGTGTAAATTATGTTGGTGATGAGAAAATTGGGAATACTCCTCAAACAGCATCCAGAAGATATTTGAGAATGTTATGAAACCTAATCTTGGCATTCTATTAGTAGAACAAGAAATCACTTGCTCGCAAACAGTTGCTCTGAAGCAAATCTCATTGAAGACTATTGTAAGAGGGAGAGCAAGGTGGAGTTTTCAAAATTGTCTGCCTCAAAAGCACATGTTGTAACTTAGTTCTCCTTTTTAAGTATGAAATTAGAGCTTTGGGAATTCTACAATGCTACCGTTTGTCATGACAAAAAAAAAAAAAAAAAGCAAATTAAAAAAAATATCATTTTAAAAAACCTTGACGGATAGGAGGGGGAACAAATATATTTTGTTGCACAAATAAGACTAGACTTCTTAATATTGTAACTGATGAAAATTGTAAAGATTTAACAATTGTTTGGAAGACAATTATAACAAACTCTCCCAAGATGGACATAAACTTCCATTCATTACATTTATGTAAAACTAGAACCTCATACACTATATTAAAATCCAATTTTGTATTGAAGGATCACCTTATTACTGCAATTTGATGAGATTTTTTTTCCCCCATCAGATTCCATTAGTATGTAGAAGATGCATGGATTTCTAAAATCCATGAACTGAAATAAGTTGAGTTAAAACTAGAGACAATCCAAAGTAAACCTGAAATTAATGCAGAAGTTCAGTCAGACTTTGGCCTTGAAAATTATATTTTTAATATTTTTCTTAATGGAAAAAGCTCTTCTAATTTCTGCTGTCTAGAAACTTAAGCACCTTCTTTTCATTTTTTTTTTTTTTTTTAGAGAAAAGAGCACCTCACAGAAGCAATTTTTCCCACTCTAAAATAAAGGTGTAAAGAGTAAGAGCACTGTCTAGGGAAGAGTCTGTTTATTGAGGTATTATCTAAATAAAGTACATAATCCGATACTTAGATTAGACTGATAATTTCAAGGCAACTAAACTTTTTAAAGTCTAAATTCACTGTCTCATAATGAGTACATTATCTACTCAATAATTTTAAAATCTTTAAAGATCATCCACTAAATTAATCGCTGATCAGAAATATCAGTGACCTCTCAGGTCTTATCTATCATCTTATCTCCATTTAGCAGGGATGGACTTTCAGAGCCCTCTCTACAGACCGAAGGCAACTTACTTGATAGCAGGGATAACATTGAATATTTCAATAGAATTGTTGAGATCCAATTTTTCTTTCATTTTTTATTCAAATTTGAAATATAATTTAGGGTAGCTTTCAGTTTATACTTGCAATGTTCATGTTGCAGTGGCAAAGTTTACAAGTAATCCTTAGAAAATGCAGAGGAAATAGTAAAACCAGCTCCAGGTGACCTTACCTCTTACATTTGCAAATAAAGTATCCTTCATGGTTTTCCATTCATATCTTAAAAATAAACATAGACAAATCAAATACTTTCATCACAAATTAATAAAATTCTGGACAAAGCCTAATTTTCCAGAATCCTCAAGGGAGGACAAAAGTGCCACGTTGCTTGGAGTAGATGAGATACAAATAAACAAAGGAACCAAGAGAAAAATATTATGAAAAACAAACTGATACATGAAGTCTGGGGCTCTTTTTTTTTCCAAATAAAGTATTTATAGGAAATTAAATATATTATATAGAAAACAGTTTTTAACCCATAAAAACTGTATTTCACTTGCCTCTGAAATACGATTGCCTAGAAATGAAGGTTCAAGTAAATGGTTAATGCTTTAATTTAAAAACTCTTCACTATGAAATTAACAAATACAATTTAATTGCAATTTCTTGCATGATTAATAGGCTAGATTTTAATTCTTAATGCTACCAAGCAGTCTGTTAAATATGGACTTTTTGCTAAATTAATTTCCTGAGAGATCCACCTGCTATTGCATGCAGATTGTGTTATCTAACACCTCATATTATTATTTCTAATTTGCATATCTATTTGATTAATGGTTTACTCTGCTTAATCTTATGCACTAGTAAGACACAAGCTGATCACCTCTCTTCCTCAAATAGAACTGCGTGGACTGAGGGAGCATGAGGATGTGATTCAGAATACAGAAATGTGCTGATGTAAAGTTCAGTGTATTATAAAACCCCAGCTACTACTGAAAGCTATCCTGCTTTTAATTTCAATTGGGAAATAAAAGCCACAGGCTGACAATCAAGCACAGGCACAGATAGCTGTTAGGTGTATTGTGGAGTGATAAAGTATTTTGGAGATTTAATGATCAGCTTTTTTTTCATCTGGATATTTACATTTAAAGGTGCTGTCATTTTGAGTGATACACATTGTCTCACGGTCTTTTATTCAAGACTGGATGCAAAAATTGCTGGGTGGTGAAGGCATCACTCCACATAAATCATAATCCAGGGAAAGGATATTTTTTTGCCATGAGAAGGAGCAAATCCCCAAGACAGTGGAGGTTTCTCAGAAGCCAGTAAGGGCAGACACACTGATGGGATTGCTGTTGTTGGTGTCACACTCAGCAGCACGAACCCAGGCCAGGGCAGGGAGCACATCACACTGGGCATTTCAGCTCTGCAGTTCAGTCTGAGTTCATGAGGCACAGCAGAGCTGACACAAGTGCTGTTCAGAGATACGAGACTGGGAGTGTACACAGGTCCTGTTTCCAAACGCTGCCAACAAAGAGCAGGTGCTTAAAGCTACCAGCAGTCAGATGGATTCTCTCTGGAGAGCCCTTAGCATGAGGAAGAACTCCTAAACACGTGTAACAGCCCTGAGTCATGTCTGTCCACTTACCACCACCCCCCTGCATGCCTGGGGTTCTTCAGGCAATTCTAAGTTTACTTCTGTAAATTCTGTGTCTAGGAATGAGAAGTGCAGAGTGACAGGTGATAAGAGAATTTATTTGAATTTTTTCCTCACAGATAGACAGGAGGGTTGTACCTTTCACTGCTGGAGAAGTCCCTGTTGTGGAAGCCTCTGGAACATCGTAAAACAGCTGGATATTGCTATAGAGGGGAAAAAATGTACCTGGAAAAGAGAGAGGAAAGCTGCACTTTCAATGGAGCTGTACTGTTTAGTTTTTCCTCCTGTCTTTACTGATTCAGCAAATGCCTAAAAGTTACCTGTGAAAGAAAGACTGCTTAAAAATCTATACAGATATTAATTTTAATTTTTTTAAAATATTTTAGATGAGTGAACATTTTAGGTCTCTTTTAGGCTCATTTTAAAGTATATAAATTTTCATTTATATTTTAAAAGTATGCATATGTATGTGACCTTTCCCATTTTACTGCAGTGTAGTTTAATTAAAATTATTTTTTAGCAGAAACTTTACCAGCTCTTTGAAAAAATCTGGAAATCCACATTCTTTTAGAAAAGATTTCAAGATCTTTTTTTTTTTCAAAAATATCCTTCACTATCTAATCATTAAATGATTACCTTAGCGATTTAAGACTCTGAAAAAGCATTTTCTACCAAAATGTCAAATAATATGAACAGAGACTAGTAACAAACAGTGCTAATCCATCTTTACACACTTCAATATACTGGATACAATCTAAACAATATTCATTTAATTTCACCTTTCAATTACTCAAGGCTTTTTCCCACAAGCTTACATAGCTTCCAACTTTTATTACTGCCAGACACATGCAAGCAGCTGCTCCAGATCATCCAGGCTGAGACTATTTCTAGTTTTCTTGCAAACACCTAAAAATGACTTCAGTATTAACCAATATGAGCTGGAATCTCATTTAATTGACCAAATGAAGCAACTGTTTTTTTCTGTAAAAAGCTGGCCATGCTTTCAAGATCTAAACAAAATGGCAGGTGGTCAAATACTCTGCAGAATAGTTTACCTCAAGTATGGCTTAGCAAAACCAGAGTAACTTAGAGACATTTCCACTTCCAGCTGCACCACTCTTTTTCTGGTCACCATTTTCAGAGAGCCTGGTCCACGACGAGTACAGATCAGCACAGTTTATGATGGAAAGAGAAAGGCATGAAAAGAAGAAGGAAAGCTCCATACATTTGCAGTGAAAACCACAGTTCCATTCTTCATTGTACAGATAACATATATATATATATATAATATATGTACACACACACATTTTTACTTTTATGTTTTGCTTGAAGCATTTGTAAATTATAGTCATTTGTAAAGAGATTTAGAAGGCCATGAATGAACAGAACGAAATGTGCTGTAGAGTGTGTAAAATTACTATTCACAATCTTCACTAGGGATTTCTTTTCTCTTGAAAGGCAGAAAAAAAGTTAAATGAATATATCCATGGTTTTAGAAAAATTTACTGTTACAGACAATTCAATAGAAAAGGACTGTACTCTATTATTACTTTTTTCTCCATTGGGGAAACCACATACACATACTTTTTCCTTGCTACTATTTTTCATGCAATAATATATCTTTTAAAATTTGGTAGGTATAAATATAGGGAATCTAATTCTGAAAGTAACTATAAGATTTCTTGAGCCTCAGACAGACACTGCACTGTAACTGTACACTTAGTTTCAGTTCTAAACTGAACTCTCTTCTGCAGTGAAATTTTTGATCGGTTCTTCTCTGTGACTTGATCAATTGGAGCTGATTTTTCTTTCTCTGATTTTCTAAAAAAATAAAATAAAATAACTATTTTAGGCTACAGTCCTTTATGATAATTAACAGCCTAAAGTCCTTGCCAGGAAAAGCTTACAAGGGCCAAAAGTAGCTTTAACAATGCAAAATCTTGTGTATTTTTGATATTGGAAGTGTGTGTTGTGGATAAGGTGTCAGAATAAAAGAACTAGACAGTCTTAGAAGTGAAGCTCTAAAGCTCCTCAAGATCCTGGCATTGTGGGCCTGATTCCAGACTCCAGTGTGCTTTTTAGGTTAGACAGAATGTTTTTTATCTCAAAATGTACTCATGTTTTATCCTGGCCACAAGCCATGACGAGTTCTTTTCAAAGCAAGAATTCCTCGCTTCCACTCTCCACCTGGTGACCTGAAGTGATATAGAATAACAACTTAGACACATCCATGGGGGCCTCAGTGTCCTCTCTCTCATAGCTACAGCAAAAAAGAAGACTCTTTCCTTTCTGAAAACCAGGAGACGCACATTAGCATTTATTGTAGATGCAGGATCTGGAAATGATAGAGACTGGATCAATAAGTGAAATGGGTTTACTAGGAATAAAAAAAAAAAGTTTCTTCAGGACCTGTGACTTTCAAGCATCTCTCATATGTATGAAGTATCTCTACACAAGACTGAATTTTTGCCATTTTTTAAAAACAATTTCTATCCAAAGAAGTGAACTAGACCGCTGACATCCCTAGTTCCTCGGAGTCCCAGGGTAGCATCTGTGCACATGAACAGGGAGTGAAAAGCATGTCAAGAGCCATGCTCCAGCAAAGGGCTGCACCCATGAGAATACTGCCCTTGAAGTTTCAGGGGTCCGACCAGACACGGCCAGTGATGCAAAGGCTGGGTTCATTTTAGGTTGGCTGATCAATCACAGTCCTGTGCAGGAAAGAACCAACTTAAGAGCAGTTTATAAAGAAAAGAAGCTTTGTTAGACCTTTGAGGTGAAAATGACCTTCCTGCCTTTATACTCCCCTTCTCATTGTTTGCTTTTCCTGCAATCACTGGAACCTTGCAGCATCTGATTTACTCTGTTTCTAAACAGATGGGCTCTGCTGGCAACTTTCATGGTCTGTGTGCCATTATTGTCTCCTGTGCCAAAAAAAAAGGCAATTCTCACCTTGCATAGTGCTTTAAATTTGTCTTACAGGTTCCTCAGTTGCTGCTATTAGATAAATAAAATATAACCCAAAAGTTGTATTAAAAATATTTTGATGATCCAAAACAACAATTAGTTTTCAAATACCAGTACCAAAGAAAGAAAGCACTTCTTTTTACCCTTCTTATTGAATCACTGAAATTTAAAAGAAGGAAGGAAAAAATCTTCATCTTACCTCCAACAGTGGCAAAATGGGTGCCTAAAGTAAACAGTGCAGCTTTAAGGACGTGCAACAAGTGAGTTGGGAGAATTAAATAAGATGCTTCCCATTTTGCCCTGCCCATATAAACTGGCTGCCAGGTTGAACTGACTGTTTACTACAGTTGCTCCTTTTTAAGGTAATAAAGCACATATTGCAATTAAATAACATATCCAGTGCATTAAAATTTTGAAAAAAAGACTTTAGTTCCTCTTCAGTCTAGTCTAAAACTAGCCTTAGATCTCTAAACAAATTTAAGTAAATCACATCCTTCATTAGAATTTTTCTTATATCCTGTTTGGTTTATCACATCCATTTAAACACAAGCTGTTACAATGTTTCAGTAGAATTTATACAATTGGTGAAAATATAAATCTAGTTTTGGCTATGTATATTACAATACTCTCCAGCATTTTGCTTTTGACCACCTAGTTCCCATATTTAGATAAATTCCTGATGAGCTTCTCTCATCTCCCCAGACAAAATTACAAGAAGATCAGGAGCAGATCAAATCCATCTGCTTTACGTGTCTTAACCTCAAACATCTGCCTGGATGGGATGCAAAATATGTTGGAAGATTGTGGTTCATTTCTCATGAGTTGGGGTTTTTTTTTGGTTTTCTTCCCCTCACCCTTCAGATGCCTGAGATATATATCACTTAAAGCTACTAAAATGAATTTTAAAGGCTGCATCTCACAGACATTAAGCTAGCTGCTTCATTTTGACTTGATTCTCTTAGGACTCAATAAGTGCAAAAAATCCATTGGAAGTACAAGGCTGCTTCTCTAAATGAGGAACACAGAAGTGTACAAAACTTCTCATTTTTAAAAAAGCAGAAGACAATAATAAATTGAGTGTCCTGTGGTCATTGAAGGTTATTGTAAAGAAGCAAAAAGCCCCCCCCCCCCTTTTTTTTTTTTTTTTTTTTTTTTTTTTTTTTTAAATTCAGCCTTCGGTTATGAATAACCTGGTATGGCACACACAAGAAGATAACAGATGGGTGAGTTACAGCTAGATCTTAATAATAGCAGACATCATCTGTGCCACAGCCTTTGGGAAAAAGAAAAGTGCCTGTTGTCATTGTCTCTGGATTTTCTGCGACAATTAAGTGTTTCTTTAGCATATGTGAAAAGGGAACCACGAGTATTACTGGATGTTGGGCTGTTTTGCTTGTTTTTCACAATAAAATGGTAATAAAATAATAAAGCTTCCTATACATTTAACTCAACATTAAGGTACATTTGGCTCTGTTCTAGATATTGCAGACATAAAAACTCTAAAAGGAAATAAGTGAATGGTGTAAAAAGAGAAGAAAATAAACCATCCAGTGAGAGCAGTCTTGTAGCAGCAGTGAGCAGAGCAGCTCCTAAGTTTGATTCCTGCTTTGACCACTCCTGCCTGGCTCTCTGCAAGGGACAACTTCACCGTCATTCAGAATAACCAAACACTCCATCTCCTCCTCAGTCCCAGTCAGATCAACTCAGCTTCACAGGCAAGGCAAGAATTATTAAGCACTTCAGACAACTATGAAAATGTCCTTTGTTTCATGGTCAAAATGGCACGGTATTTTCAGCTAGAATTTACACAAAGATTAACAAGGAGGTCAGGCTTTACAAAGGACTTCTGTTCATTTACACTTTTCCGAAATATGCAAACTTTTTTAAAAAAATCAGGTTTTAACAAGACCATAAAACAACCCTACTACTAAAATATTGAAAAAACATAATATGCATAGTCAAAATTACAATTTTCAGATTATCTTTAGCAGTAGTTTTCCTCTGCATTGAAACAGCTCTTCCCTAAAAGAAAGCAACTGTAGAAAAATGGGTCAAATGTGGTAATAAAAAGAGTAAGATTATGGAGTAACTTTACGAAATGTGCATATAGTGAAGCAATTAAAATAAAGAAAGAATGCATTCACCATAACATAAGAAAGTGTAAAAACATATTCAAATCTTTGTCTAGAAAAAAATAATTTAATAAAATTAAATAGTGAAGTTAGGCCATTGAGTTCTGACACAATGGTTCTTTCTACCAAGTACTTTTTGACCAGACAGTTGAAGGGTGTTTTTCTGCTGCTGATGACTAGCTAGGAAAAATACCATGCTATGTACACTTTTTACAACCTATATTTTGGCTTTCATTTTGTGCTTCACACCCCATTCTTGTGAAACAGCAGAATGAGATGAGTTGACAAAGTGGCTTGGAGGACTGTTACAGGACAGGAAAGGAGAAGGAATAAGGTATCTCACACCTATTTTTGGTTTGTGTTGATGCCAATCAATGCAGCATCTCAGTGTGAACCGCTGCTTCTGTTATCATAAAGTCTCTTTCTTGAAAGTGATATAGAAATTATAATTAAATGGGATCTTTCCCTCAAAGTGAGTATAAACATAAACACCTGCGAAATAAGCAGGCAAAACACATAATGAATCCTTTTCAGCTTTCAGTCAGGAACAGGCTTTATCCTTCAATACAGCCATTCTAGTCATAATTTAGCTTCTCAGTTTTATTTCACTGCTTTTCTAAAGAGACTATTGATTCAATTGATTCTATTGGCTATTTCATGTCAACCTGTATTTAGATGATACGAGATGGGTATGTCAGAGTTAATTTCATTTTCTGCGCATTTACTTTGTGGCTTAGCAGCAGCAAGAGAAAAGAACAGGCATCGTTACAAAAAAAGAATCATTCTGATTTTGGGCTTCATTTTTCTTCCCCTGAAGAATGAGATTTTTTCATTTCCATATATTACTTTTACTTTGTGAGCTTTCCTCTTAGTCTTACTTCTGTCTATTAAAGGCGTTTCATGTTTTCATCATAATTCTGAAGTGATTTAATACCATTGTTATTTCTGAAAAAAGTATAAAAATTAATGAATCAAGCAATAAAATTATATGTTTATATTTTTTCCTTTTAGGGTATGTATTTACTTAATACATATTCAAGTGCTGAATAATTCAACATGGGAATCACACAGAACTCCACCAAATAGGAAGAGCTTTTTTTTTTTTTTTTAATATATCAATGCTTGTTTATACAAGCAATTATTTCTTCCTCTTTCCTCTGTTACTCCTCATACTTCTCAAGCCTGAATAAGGCCATGAAATGAACACAGGAAGTAAAAATATTGGGCAGCACTGAGTTTGCAGATTGGTCATAGGATTGCATATGACTTAAGAAAAATGTAATATCATTCTCATCATTTTTCTAAGAAGAAAAATTCCTCTTTAAAACCTGAAAAGATACTGATATTGAGTTCTATACATTGTTAAAAATATTTATCAAAGATTTTCATAAGCAGCACTATGTCCTGTTGCTTTTAAACAAATGTAAATTTGAGTGAATCAGGCAGACAGCTGTACAAAGAATTGATGGTCTTCTGGTGAATGCTCTATGACAAATACTGAGTAATCAGGTTTCATTTTTAAAAACTGCCATGATTTTATTCATGGCAGAAATCCTTAGAAATTCAAAGAAAAAGAAAAAAAAATGAGGGATCCAAAGTACAGTGATGCACTTTCAGTAGTAAGATGAAGAAAAGCAGATGTTGCGAGAAACTGTGACAAACTGCCTCTGGTCCAGGTTAACTCGTACAGAAATAGTTCAAGATCTACTAAAATACTTTTCTATTTTAGTCCCCTGCCCTTTATGGAGCTGAGCCACTTTTAGCAGTAAGATGAAATAATGTGGACAGCATGAAGACACTTAGATCTCTCATATAAGCTTCTAAATGGAGAGAGTGCAGCTCTTTTTGCTAAAAATTATTATTATTATCACTTTGAGAGAGAATCTCTTATACTCTGATGTTCCTGAAATTGTTGAGGGAGAGTTGTCTAAATTGTTTTAACTTTGATTACAATAGCATAGACATAAAAAATAATTCCAAAACTTTTTAAAATAATTTTACTTAGTATATTAGTATAATACATGTATATCCAACCTGATTTTAATTAACATTGTTATAAATGCAATGGCAAAAATCAGATTAATAAAGAAACAATTTATTAGAAAAACAATCCCAATCTCCAACAAAGGGAAAAACCACAAATAGGACGGGCAGCGCAGCCCTGGGTGGACAGGGGTCTGCACCCTAAGGTACAGATTCTCCCAAATCCACATGGAGCGGATCGCAGCCCGGGGTTTTATAGGGTTTTTTGTATCCCAAGGCAAAACAGGTGTGGGGCATAGTCCAGCAAATAATCCAAATACATCTGTGAATGGGTTTCCCGGATCCGTTGAACTTTGCAAATTGTATTCCGGGAAGGTTCTTTTCACATGCAGATCGGGCCCACCGGTCCCGATGTGTAGTCTCCAGCAAAGAATTCCTCAGATATCCTCTTTGTTCGTGGAGGAATTTCTCCTTTCTCTGTCTGGGTACAATGCCAATTCTTATCTTGGTCGGCCAGTGTCTTTGCCCATCCTGATGGCTCCTGTCCTGCTCTTTGTCTCAGGCTGAGAAGCGGTTGCTGTATGGGCAGCTGGCTGGCTGGTGAGGAATTTTTTTTTAAAACAGACTATACCTTTTCACATTTTTATATTAACACCAATCTAACATATATTTCTATATTTTTCATCACAAATTTTTACCCCAATGTCACATTTATCACAACATCTTTCAATTTCAGGTAGAAAATGTTGATATTTTTAGTGTATTTCATGTTCAGTTTACTTTAATATTGTGTTTGATAAGCATCTAATTTACTCATTTTTTTAATAGCTTTGTGAAGCTAAACCATCACACTTTGTCCCAAGTGTGGTTTGAACATTTTTTACTAAGTACAACAAAAGGGATAAAATGAAATACTTTGAATGAACCAATAAGTCTTGTGTGCAAAATTAAACTCAGACATACATGGAAAAATTATCCATGACTTTTCATCAAGTAAAAAAAAATGGTTTTTTATAGTAAGGTTTCTAAACAAAGAAGTTTAAAATTACAGTTTTTATAGATAAACAATGGTCAAAATAATTCCCTGATCTCTGTGGTTTTAAATCAACTGTTTGGCTTGGTGAAGATTCAGTCATACAAGAAAAAAAGATCTAAAAACAATAAACATGCCTATTTGAGAATACAAGTATGAGCAGTTGACTTGGACCTTGGGAAACTGTAAATATGATCAAGTAGGTAATTATAGCTATAGCCAATATGACATGAATGATGAACAATACACTTTGAACACAGGGACAAGGAAAAGGACTCAGAGCTAAAAGACCCCATCAGACATGGTCCTGTACTTTCAAAATGTAGACTAACTCTGTTAGGAAAGAACAGCCTATAAGCAGTTTGAAATATCACTCTCAAAAGTTTGTTTTTATAAAACAAAAAAATAAATATAAATAACATTACTAAGAACACTTGAACAAAGGCTATGGAGAATTTAAAAACTCATCATTTTCTATTAACCCTGAGTGTCCTCACAGTATAATATAGTATATTGGACACAATTCTAATATAAATTTATTTCAAGATAACCACAGGCACTTTTTAGCTATCTTGTTTGCTACATCAGTCTGGTTATAGGAGGCTTATTCATGTTTTACCTCAAATCACCTGCTAATTTGAGCCCAAAAAGAACATAAATTATATAATTATTCCCTTTATATCTCACACAGTGACAAGCATCCACAGCCTAATGGAGAACAATGGCAATAGTCCATGCTTGAAATGTTGTTTTCTTTACCTGAAAACAGCAATTTAAGTGTAAGCAGTAGAAAGGTGGATGAGGTCAATGACCAGTAATAGACATTTTGTCACAATGGATATCTTTTTATTAAGAAACTTTAAAAGTCAAGCAAGGTAACTCTTAAATCTCTAGTGTTGCTGGTGTAACAGTGATTAATTGTGTTAATCATCTTTATTCTCTTTCAAGTGTCTGTCATAGGGTTTCATAGTACTGGACAAGCACTCTTTGGTGTGGAGTTCTTAAACCTAAAAACTGAATAAATAAACAAATAAAACAAGCAACGTGTCCTCTAGAAAAGCTGTAATTAAATTCTCATGAATTTAGTTCATGAGTTTTCCTTTGGACGCACAAACCCGGAGCACCCTTGTAGATTCCTGCCTTAATCCAAATTGATGTGACTAATTAAAATCCCTTACCATGCATTTCAGGGTACAAAAACACTAAAAAGTCTTCTAAGGCATTGCCATCATAAAGTACTAACTGTGATTTCAACCACTTGACACAATTCACTTAAACAGAAGGAATAGGATTATATAGTATTATTTTACCATTGCAGTCTGAAAATGATGCAGCATTTTCTGCAGAATTTAATGCTAATGGTAAGAATTCTATCCAGTTTTATAATATGTCTCCCTCATGGGTATAGATAACTTACAGACACTGAACAGAATCAACATTGACTAAACTCTGCCCTCCCAGCGTCAAAACACACAAAAAATACTAAATAATTCAGAAATACCAATAAACAATAGAGTTCACACCTGTTCAGCCAAAGCCAAGGAAAGCACCACCATGATTCTGTCAGTTTGGGGTTTCTGTGCTTGGTAGCAATTGTGGACCTGTTAGGAACTCAAATATGCTTCACATCAGAGAGTCTGAAAATTCCCATTTACCAGATGAATCTCAAGTTTCATCAAATGTACTGAAGCAAAAGAGATGCTTAACTGAACTTGAGTTTTGATGAACTTACTGCTTACAGGCATTTTACCAGATCAAAAGATTTTAAATTGTCCAATTAAGATCACACTCTTCGCAAAATCACACCCTTTGTGCAAAGTTAACTTTCAAAGTCATGCTTCTTTCCTGACACAGAAGCAAAAAATATATAAATTAGGTGCACACTTTCATCCTGTACATTCAGCTGCATCTGTATTTGGTATTTTGATTGCACACACTCGTATAAATTATGTTTAACTCAGTGATGACTAGATTAAAAATACATTCATGAGAAGGAAAAATAAAATCTGAACACCGTATTTAATAGCATAAATCATCTGAATCTTTCTGAAACTTTGGGATTTAACAGCCAAGAAACATTAAATTAGAGGAGGTCTCTTATTAACTAGATCACAATTAGCTATTATATTAGAAATATTTTTATGGACAGAGTTCCTATTCTGTTCTTATGATCAGAAGTAATTGCACTTAGATTTGATGAATCTGAGAGCCATGTGCTTTGATTACTATAATCCTGAAACTTGCTGATAAATTCCTTGCTGACAAAGAATCATGATTTTTTTCCTTGTATTTTTGTTTACCTAGCAATGTACTGTATAATTTTCTCATTTTTCATAGAAATTGATCTTTTAAAATATATTTTGCATCTGCTATAAGAACATTGTTAATTGTTCCTATTCTTGCATCCCTCCAGTCACAATTCTGTGAAATATTTATGGTGCCAAGGTGATACAAAAGGCATCAGAGATGTGTGAGGTGGTAGCACATCTTCAGTTAGCAGGAAGCTTTACAGGTCTGTGAAAGGTATGTGGGGCAGAGGAATAAGAGTGGTGAATGTGTGTTCCTTTAAGGCTCTTTGAAATTCTGGGGTACATTTCAGAACACCCTGTAAAATGTCAGACTTCAGACTGTGTAAACTATCATAGGTCCAGCAAAGTCAAATGGAGGCTACAGCATCATCATTTTAATCTTGGTATTTTGTAGTCTGGCATGCTGCTGTAGCCCCATACAATTCTTCACATATAATTTAACACTTTAAAGTGCCGTTTTCCCTCTATATTTTGACTGACAAAGAACAACTTCATTGATTTATGCTCTTTTGTACCCTGGAATTTTCCCCTTTTCTGCTGTGTAGATAAAAGTACGTTTGGTTTTTTTATGCAGCAACACTGGGCTGTTATCTCAATTTTCTTTATATAACAGTACTTTTTTTTTCTTTCTTTTTGGACTGCCAGCAAACATATCCACTCTCATGTCCACTCTGGCTCAGTATCTTGCTTGTTAATGAACTGTCACAAGTTATAGTAATAATTTCCTCTGATATCAGATTGTACTGTGGACCTTAATGACAGCTCCTTATCAACAGTTTTGATAACCAGGGCATCCCTTATCCTTTCTCCTATGCCTGCCAGCATTTCACAGCACACAGACAGTTGTCACAACATCCTAAGGAAAGCCTTTATTGATCATTCCCTTTTCAGATGCATAATCTTCTCGTGTCTTTGTTTTCACAACTGAAGACGATCGATATGATCACTTACGGTCCCCCTACCAGTGTCTGTTCCTGTCTCTGTTACCTTTGCAAACTACAACAAACTGCAAACCCAAATAAAACTTTCAGAAACTATTATATATCAGCTACAACTGAGGTTTTGCTGCTAAGGAACTTTTCCTTTTCTTTTAGGGACTAAGGCGATCATTAGTGCAAGAAGTTTAATAGATTTCAGATTTTTTTTTTTTTTTTTTTGCCACTCTCTTCATTATCATAACCCATCACTCATATCTGATGTTTAAATTGAGCCCAAAAACCTACTCAATCTGTAGTTCCAAATAGATGTGTTAGCCTCAGGGGCCGAGTCAATACAAAAACAGGAAAGCATTCCTTAGAGGAGATATCCATTCTGGTAAGAAAGGTTTTATTTCATGTGAATGTCTCCTTCTAGGAAAAGCTAGAGGGATAATCAATTCTTACTAAAAGAAAAAAATCCTTGGAGTCTACAGTGCCTGAAAGATATCCCAGAAATTGATGCAACTGAATTGTAGATTAAAATTTTCATTAATGGCAAAACATTATATGTCTATTATATGTCAGAGCTCTGGGAGGACAAATGCACTTGCCACAAATGAGATGCCTCTCAGCTGAAACGTTACAGCTTTAACGAGACACTCAGAATGCTTTACAAGCAGGACACCACTGCAGCAGAAAGGGAACATCATCTACCACTGTAAATAGTGACATTCTTTTCTGTTATCTCCTTAAACGAGTGCCCTGCGTGTTCAATCCAAGATGCATAAGGACAATCTGGGTAACCACAAATGCTATTTTCCCTAATCTAGAACATTTCTTCAAATTTCCCCCTTTGCAGCACTTGTACGTACAACTGAAACTATGCTTTTTTCCTATATATTATTCAATGTAAACTGCTATCAACCTCTCAGATGAGAGACTGACAGTGTTCCTGATACCTGTTTCAGTAAGAACTAGTAATTATAAAATTTTAGTTTTAGTGCTGAGGAGTGCACTGTTTTGTTCTGCATCTGCCCACACAGGTCTGTGGCCCATTAGTAGTAATAATATTAAATACAGCCTGTATGGCATGAACTACTCAGCCACTTCAGGTAAAATCCTGGACAGCATGAGAATTTGATGGCCCCAATGCGAGGCCTTTGAAATTTCTTTCTCATTTTCTTCACAATATCTAGAATACCTCACTGAAACGATGTTCAGGCTAGGCCTGAAGAGAAATACAGGCATTTAAGTATTGTACAGGACTTCTGAAACAGAATGCCTATTTGCTATCCAACACCACAGGTACCTTGGGTTTTCACAGTGGAATAACACAAAGTTCTTGAGCATCCTGAGAAATTGGAAGCATTATGGCATCCCTCTGCCTGCTTATGTTAGACTGCTTGTACTTCGTGCTAAAGACTCTATTCCAAGCCCATATATTTAATGTATTAATATTAAGAGATACAATGTTAATAACAATATCTATTTAAAGAAATATTTCAATGCTAACTTCATATTTATTAAACTAAAAAAAGTTTTTCACTTTTTTCTTTATAGTTTATTCAGAAGATCCCCTTTTACTTTCTCAGTTTAAGTGAAGAACTGTGATTACCTGTAAAACTGATTGCTTCAAGTAATTAATAATTTTCCTTAGGAAATTTCCTGGGTAAATTAAGGATCTTATAATTAAAGGGTTTTCTCTTGTGTAAAAGGAATACTCTGAGAGCCTTGACTGAGAAATAGATGTATTGCCTAGACACCTAGAGAGTTTATTTTTATTTTTTTACTAGAAAAAAAACACCTGTCTGGCTGGAGTGCAAGAGAACACTGTTTTTAACAAATATAAATATAATGATATCTTCTTAATAGTACTAATTTTCTAAAAAATCAAATGTTTAGCTATTTTTTTTTAATTATTCTACTAACAGCATTACTCTTGTGGTCAGAGTTTACTTTCAGCAGATGTGAAGTATAGAGTGCTATTTTCTTACAAGTATCTCAGCAAACCAAGGCTGCTATGGCAGTGTCTTGCTCAGAGTTACACCAACCTGGTCTTTTAACCAAAAGAACTCCTGATTTTAGGATTTTTTTCCAGAACAAAGCCAATATGCATCAAATAACCATGTGGAAGGGAAAAGGAAGGCAAGCAGAAAACCCAAGACATAGAAAGAGATAGAATGTATGTGTGTGTGTATGTTTTCAACCATGCTGACAAAAATATAAATATAGAGACTGACCAAACTAATGGGAGAACAAAACTTGCCTGTTCTTGAGGTCACGAGTGAACATCATTCCTTCTGAGATTCCTAATGATAAACAGGAGTGAGCAACATTAGATACTGAAAAGTATGGAAATGTATAAGATTTTGAACACAATAGAAAGAAATCGGAAGAAGTTAAGTAATAGGAGCTTGATGGGGTAGAGTTGTAATAATGAATTTTGATGTTTGAGACTGATTATGTCCTTTGGCAAGTAAAAAAAAGTCTGATTCTTTGAGGATCCACGGAGGATGCAGAGACCCATCCAGAGCCCACGGGGACCCATGGGGATCCACCTGCAACCTGTGGGGGAAGCACCCACACCAGAGTGGGAGAGCCTGGAGGAGGCTTTGATCCAGTGGGAGACCTGATGGAAAGAGGGGGTCCTGCTCCCAGGCTGGAACAGTCTGTGCTTGGAGGGCTGCACTCTGTGGGGAAGAGAGACCCAGGTCACAGCAGTTTTGGGAGCACTGTCTGCCTGTGGGAGGGACTCACATTTGCAGGTGGCCCACTATGCCTGCTGCTGGTGAGAGTGGACCCACATTGGAGAAGCTCCCAGAGAACTGTCTCCCGTGGGAGGGACCCTACAGTCTCACCAGGGGAGGAGTCCTCTCCCAGAGCAGCGGAAGAAAATCTTGGTGATGAACTGACCAAGACCCCCATGCCCTGTCTCCCTGCACTGTTGGTGGGAAGGAGAGAGAGGCTGGGGGGAGAAGGTGTTTCAAGAGCTTATTTTACTTCTCATTTTGATCCTCTGATTCTGTTAGTAATAAATTTCACTTTGTTACTAAAGTTGAGCCTGTTTTTCCCTTGAAATATTTCTCCCAGTCCTCATCTCACTCACAAAGTGTTTGTTAACTTTTTTTTCCTTTTCCCTCCTTTGCCCAACTGGAGCAGGGGAGGGTGAGGGAGTGACTCTCATGAGTGCCTGGCATTAGACCAGTGTCAGACCACGACATAAAGGTTAAAAGGACTCTAGAAATTCACAGTGAACTCTGAAGAGGGCATTTCCAAGAAGGCACAAATATCAGTCCTTGGTCTGAGTTTCTACTACTCTTAAGCCTGAGTTATCCAGCAAGAGGGAAAAGGAAATACAATAACACATTTCTGCACAGGGTACCTTAAGCAGGCATTAGGAATAGTGTCCAGAAGAACCAGGGAAGTGATTCTTCCTGTTAGGCTGAACCTCAAGGGCTGTGCCCAGTTCTGGGCTCCCCAGCTTAGGAAGGATGTTGAGATGCTGGAGCACACCCAGAGAAGGACAACAAGGATGGGAAAGGGTCTGGAAAACAAGCCCTATGAGGAGAGTCTGAGGGAGCTGTGGGTGTTTAGCCTGGAGAAGGGAAAGCTCAAGGGAAACTTTATCACTCTCTACAAAACCCTGAAAGGAGGATGTAGCCAGGAGGGGGTCAGGTTCTTTTCCCAGGCAAGCAGTAACAGGACAAGAGGACACAGACTTAACCTGCACCGAGGGAGGTTTAGGCTGGAATTAAGAAGAATTTCTTCACAGAAAGAGTGATGGAGCATTGAAATGGATTGCCCAGGGAGGTGTAGACTTGCCATCCATTGCTGGAGATGTTTAAGACCCAACCCAGTGCCATGGTCTGGTTGACAAGGTGGTGTTAGGTCGCAGGTTGAACTTGATGATCCCATAGGTCTTCTCCAACCTAGTAGATTATCTGATTCCATAATCCATTCCTTTATCTGCAAGGAGATCTTTTATGCAGATAGTTTGCATACCAACTGCATACATAATGTAGTATTTTCTGTAGGAAGCATTATGACCAAAAAACAGCTTCATCAGAATTAAATTTCCAAGGCTAAGTAATAAAAGAGCTGTATAAAGTAGTCAAATTAAAACAAGAACTAATTAAAACCCTTGTCATAGCACCATTTTCATTTTATGAAATTATTAAACAATTGAGAAAATTAATCTTTGTTATTCACAGTCTGTGGCACTTCCTTGGCCAGGGCTAAATGTAGAAATTCCAGAATACTGAGGAAATATAAACCCCCTTTCTTATGCTGCTGAATATGAGTAAGGTTCAGACAGGTGTTACACAGTCACACTTGAGCAATTCATGTCACAAAGACTTCAGCAAGGCCAGGATTTCTCTGACAGTCCATGCATGGTCAAGAATTTTAGGCTGTGGAGCATCAAACCTGTGGGGATGCTGGAATTGTTTTATAGGTTTTTAGTTATAAGTTTGGTATGGCTTGGACTTTGACCCTAGCTAAGTGGGCCCCCTGTCCTGGAATGCTCTTATCAGAAGTTGATAAGAGTTTCCAAGACAACCTAAGCCTCTGCCTGGAGACTGGCCTTCCCATTGTCTTCTCCCCCATCCCAATGTATCTTCTCCCCCCTCCTGTCCATCAAACTCCCAGGCCCAAGACCTTATGAGAGGTGTCGGACACTGGTTGGTGGATCCCCCGGAGACCCCACTCCAATTTACCTGATTTGTTGAAGTTTGTGTATTGCATTTGGCATTAGCCACCTTGCTTTGTTTCATTGGTTTACAACTTGTACCCACCCCTGAGACTTCTGTTCAACAAAAACTCCCTGCAAACCAGGCCCTGGGTCACTCTCCTGAGGCACAGGCCTGGAACCAGGGACTGCCCCTGTGATCCCCGAATAAAACCTTCTTCCTGAGCCTTAAGAGTGTCCCCTCTTTCGAACCACGGCCTTGACAGCCAAGGCAAAGGTACTGCAGAGCCAAGACCCACGCAAAGGTACTGTTGGGCGTATCAGAGCTAGCAGGGTGGTCCAGCCGAACGCTGGGCTGGCCTGAGAGACAGATACGCGAAGCAACAAAACCCAGCACAGAAAATCAAGCTAGGATTAAACAAATTAACATATCACAACAACTTTCCTCCTAGATCCTGTTCCTGCTCTCAGAATAGCTAATTAAGTTAGGTCAAATGTAATGTTTATGGATTTGTGCAGCTCCTTCAACTTGAGGAAGACTGAGAAATACTTCCTACAGTAACAAAAGTGGCAAAAATAGATTTGAGTGCTATACCTTGCTTCCTTCAGAGAGAAGAGAAAGCAAGTGTACAAAACCACACAGCAACTCATTTGAATTTTCTGTTCTCCCTGTCAGCAGATTTATTTATTTAGGTGAAAGATTGAGAGGTTTATTAGAGATATAATTTCTATTAATTTCATTATAATAATTGCATTCTTGTGAGTATACTAGGTTTGGGCATATTTGTTTCAGTTCTCAAACTGTAAACCAGGTATATCTTACCTCAGTTTTACAGGAACTTTGAGTTTTAAATATTGGCAAATTTCTCTGCTGGAGGCACAGAGTATATGGGTGTATATAGAGAGATTACTTAAAAATGCATAAATGAAACGAAGAAAAAACCCAAACTGTTACTGAAATAGTATGAAGGAAAAACATTTACTACTCTTTGTTTTTCTCTTGATCATTCTTATGATGAAAGACTGAAAAATGTTCACTGCTAAAGAAAAAGCTGTTGAAAATTTATACACAAGAGAAAAGGCCAGACAAGATACAGTAATATAGGCTCAGAATTTAAACAGCCATTCTTTTGTTCTGTTTGCATAATACAGATTTCCACAATTTAAATGGATATCTAGCTACAAGAGGTTACCCTTTGAGTTTACATTATGCTGAAACACTGTTTGATTCTTAGAGACTTAAGTCTTTGTTCATACTATAAGCGTCAAAACAACTTTATTAAGTGCACAGCATTATACGAGGCTGCATGCCAAAACTTGTAAAATGTCAATGCCGTGTTTTTCTTGGAGTCTTATAATTAATTCATCATCAGAATAGCTTTGGGGCCTTATTCTGATCCATTTTCTAAACAATGTTACCAGGAAATTATGTTCCGTACTTCTGTTTATTTAAAGAATATCACTGCTGAATTTACAACAAGCAAATTAGTTAAAAGAAAGCCTTTGGGGGATGTAGTAAATTAAAAATGAAAACACACTCAGAGGAACATGGAATTTACAACCAGAAAAAAAATCTCATAAAAAAGTGTACATTGCAAGGTTTATATAAATCAGATACAGATTCTGTAAATACTTGGAGCATAATGAATAAATGATTGCTGAACTCAAAGACAAGTAGCTTATGTCGCCATATCCTGCCTGACTGCTCCGTTCTGCTATAATCGAAGGTTCTTCAGTATTAAAGGAGAAGATTTTGTTTGTTACTGCCATGAAGTAACATGAAAAGTCAGAAAGAGCTTTACCTTCAGTTACTGAAAAAAGACTTGGCCCAAACACACTGAAGATGATAATAATCTTTCCAAATATCTCAAGGGCTTTGAATTCAGAGTTACATTATTTTTTAGTGTAGACTTACTCATAACTTCTTGATGGCAAATTTCAGTGGTGTTGCTTTCATTTATAGTTGGGAAAGACATGGTTCCAAAGGGAACTAAGAGGAATTAAGTGAATTAAGAGGAAAATGTACATGAATAAAAATAACTCAGCAGGATTGCAGCAAACATGAGTCCTTGTCTTTCAATAACACTAGAAAGGTTATTTTAGCAGTCTTCCTTAAATAACAAAATTATAAATTCAGGATATTATCTTTGACTTCCACAAGTAAAATTTCTGTTTGAAAAGAAACAAGATTATAAGCAAAAAGAACATAAGCAACTAGGGGGGGAAATGCTGTTTTCTCTGTAATCTATTCGTTGTAGAAAATCTGGTTCTACTCATGAGCTTACAGGCTGCCCTGCTCCTACCACTTAATTTAAATTAAGACTAGTAGCTTCCTTACACTTCCACAGTACTCTTGAAAAACTTGAGCTGCAGTTCTAGTCAGGACTTCAATGAAGATAACACAGTAGAGTGGTCAGCTGGAGGACAGTCAGTACTTCAAAGGCAGTGTGGATTAAAGGAACATAACTGCTATGAGGAGAAAGAGACAACAGAGCAGCAGCAGCTCAGCAGTTACACACAATTTTAATGTTTGGATGTCTCTCTCATGCATTGTACCCATGTCTCTGAAGTGTGCTTCCTGCAATTCTCCCCTCCTCTCTTCCCCCATGTCTTGTGGCTTCAAGTGCACAGTGTGCTTCCCATTCTCTGCTTGCTCTGCTGAACTTAAGAAGCAACAAAAGAAAACCCTGTTGAGACTAAGGCAAATTGAAAGGATGTCAGTAGTCGCTTGAATCTTCTCACACTCCTTCGGCTAAAAAAAAAAAAAAAAAAAAAAAAAAAAAAAAAAAAAAAGGAGTGATCTGTGAAGCTCATTCAGATGACAGCCAGCAAGCAGTAGACTTGGAATTTGACACCCTCTTATATGCATTAAAACCTCTGAAGGAAAATATTAAAAGACTGGAAGCAGGACTTTGCAAGAGCAGAAATGGGCAGGGTATTGCAAGCAGCAGTTGCAAGAGAAGGAAAGTGAGGTTTGCAGAGTTAACACAATGTCTCCAAATCTTTCACCTGAAAGTTCCTGTTACTATGCACCACTTTATGATTCCCAGCTGGCCAAAAAAACATCAACATGATTTTGCTAAATCACTTTCACTATATTTCAGATCAAATATTCATTCTTTTCAATGTCGTTTTGTTCAGCTAATTCTTAGCTACAACCAGCATGGAAAGTGTAAATTTAAGACAGCTATTAAAAGACTGACAAAGTTCTGCTGGTCTTAAATTCACAAAAAATTCCATTTAACAAGATAATTCAGAACACTTGTAACAAATTGCATATCAAATTAGCATTTAAGAATTTTTTATTATTATTTTTAATTAGGAAAACTGCAGCCAGCTCTAAGGGGAGAAGTTTAAAACAGATTTTCTTTAAGGTTTCTTCCAATCCAAGACATTATGAGCCTATGAAAACACTATTTTTAGTAAGACCTATGGGCAAAATTGTGTCCTGTTTCTCACAGCTTCTGCTTGGAGAGTCTTAGGGTTCTGGTTGTTCCTTTCCCTGAGACAGATTTGGTTCACACATGTAGGGCACTGATAAATGCAGAGCATTCTTCTGGTTAAGGAAAAAAAATTTTTGACAGTTGCTGACTTCAGGGCAATGGTGATGTCTGATTTATGATGTCTATCATCTTGTTTTATTTGGACAATTCTCATTGCTGAGGGATTTTTTTCCCCACCTTTTTTTTTTTTTTTTCTTCTTCTTTTACTCTACCTCTACTTTTGAACTTACAGTCACATTGTGCAATTTTGGATGATCTTCTGGCAGGCCATCAAAAATTAGCCATTTCTCACCAAACTGACAAAACACCCTAACAAAAGCCCAACCTTTTGAACACTTTTATCTCCAGGATACAAACTACTAGAACAAGAAATTATTTCCATCAATAAACCTTTCAGGGCCAAGCCCAGCAATGTTAAGCTAGCTTGATGCTACAGAACTTATGCCTGTGGGATGCTCCAAACTCTTATTACATGGGACTAAGTTTTCATGGAAAGGATCAAATTTACAACTGTATATTTTGGTTTATTCAGAAAACTTCAACTGTTTCTCTCTCTTATACATTAGATAAATACTTGAAATAATGTCATAGCTCAGGCACCTGCTGGTGGTGAGATGAGGAAAGAGTTGGAGTGGCTACGGAGCCACTTTAGATTGTCAGAATGGTGCTTTCCTAACTGGGAATATAGAGAGTTCTTCAACTTGAATTAATTCCTGAGTGTGAAAAAACGTTACTGAAGAAAATCCTCTTCCAGGTACCCTAGAGTTAAGATGAAAAGTCATTTAGAAACTGATGCCCACAGAATTCTGCATCAACTTTTTTTGAATTCCATGGGAATAGCACATAATCTGTAAAAAAATTAAGCAAATATCAGCCATAGGGGGTATTACATACCAGAGTGGAAAATGCTAGGCAGTTTTTCTCCAAGTAAATAAAGCTTTCTAAATCCTATAACAGATTTGTCTACTTTAATTTGGTATTCTTTGTCATGGGGATTCTGTGACCTTGCAATTTTATTTACTAAGTGGATAAACCGGAGGACTAAAATCAGACTGAAGAGATATGTAGTTCTTTAAACAAGAAGCAGTACAATCTGACCACTCTGGTGCAGCTTATATATCTTAAAATATAAGTATTTTTGGTTGCAGAATAACAGATTTCAAGGAAGGAACAGTACCAAAAAGAAAGACCATGAGGAAATTTTTGCCAGAGAATCTCTCTATCATTATGTATGTATAAGTGAAATAACAGCAGAGTCAGTTACTCTGTGAATTTACCAGATTTTAAATTGTTTGGAAAGTGTTAAAATTATAGGGATAGTGTAACATCCAGGTAGTCTGTCCTTACCATTTAACAGTACAGGAAACTTTCAAGATTGTGAACTGGAGTTGGAAGTCCATTCTCAGTGATGGTTATGTAATAAAAAAATTAGTCTTAACTTACTAACTGTATTTGAAATACTTGTGAATTTTATATGATTTAACCATAAAATGAGGAATTTTAGGTTTTCTGCTCCTGCAAGGATTGACTTCAGCAGGGGCACCTTATCAGTGGTCATTCTAGAACACCAAAAGCCTGTGCTATCATATATACATTTCTTTCTATGAAGCCTGTTGTTCCCGCAGCCACTTCTAGTTCTACCAGATAGCTGACTAAGGAATACAGATTCGTTTCCACCATTAAACTATGTATGCGTTATATACTAAAAACTGTTTAAGTTCTTGCTACAGATTGCAACATCTTCCACTATAACTTTAAGCGTATTATGCTTTAAAGACTAGTTCACTCCTGAAGGAATCAGTTCAAGCTACAAAACAAAATCTGGTTGGTGATTTAAGTGGCAAATTAGTATATCTAGTTTGTTTTGGAAGAAGTTATGTTCTAGATTTATATTATTTCCATAGTGATGTTGAGAACACAATGCCATTCTATCCATCATCAGCTATCGGATCTAAGTGAATCTAATAATAATAATTAAAAAAAAAAAAAAAAAAAAAAAAAAAAAAAAAAAAAAAAAAAAAAAGCAGTGAGATAGAAGAAGAAAACAACAAGGAAAAACACCTTTGAGGTATTCCTTCCCCAAATTTTTACTAGTCCACTTCTTTCTGATGGCTCTGAAGGCACAGGTCTCTTAGTCTCTGCATAAAACCTGCCTAACATGCTAAGGTGGGATAACAAAGGGGGCTTTATTGTGCTGCTAAATCTATTCCATGCTGTAGGGAAATGTGTGAGTTAATTTTAAGTAAGGCAGAAAATTCATCTGAGCCTTGTCACGTTAAAAGAGGGTATTTTAGAAAAGAATACCCTTGTAAAGAATTGTTATCAATTTCGATATGACCCTGTGACCCTAATGTTTTCCAGATACACAAGAGAAGCCCTGTGCTGTGAGGAGACATCATCTCTGTGCAGCACTGATGAGAAAACTGCTGCGTCCATTTCCTCTGCCTGCACTTCAGAACAAGCAAAAGGAAACCTAAGAGCTTTCAGAAGCATTGCTTTAACAATGAGCTGAACTCTCAAAAGTCATGATTGTCCTCAAGTTAAAAGGACATCTCCTCTGTAAATTCCTGTTTAGGAAGATCTTTCAATCCAGCAGAGTAGAACATGAGCTAACAGTAAGATATTGCATCTAAGAAAATGCAGTCTAAAACTGGAATCAGAGTTCTAGTTTTAGATAATTCTAACGTGAATTCAACTAATTCTAAGATAAGAATTGCAAAATTCCATAGTATGGAATACTTTATCAGAAAATATGAAGTTTAACAGCTGGGGCATTTCATTCAGCCTGTTTGTTCCTTTAGTTCTCGTGCTTTAAATTAAAACTATTTTAACATGCAGCAGAATTACTTTTAGCATCCAGCAGAGCATCACATAGAAAAACCATAAGGCCAAAAAAATATTTCTGGATGTTTACACTCAATAGCAAGTTCTGAATTGGAAACCAATAACAGTATATTTGTTGAATACAAAGTTCCCCATTCAGTAAAGTATTTATTTATAAGGACAGAATTGGGATTCACGAGTTGGGAAAATGAGCCAGGGAATTCTTACCCTATTTTTATTAAAAAAGGACAAAAAGGACAAGATTTGAAAGTGTCTTTTGCTCTGAAACACTCAATCCTTAAATTTAAGGATTTTTCTAAGATTTTTTTTTTTATTTTCCAAATTTAAAACTTTGCTTGGTATGAGAAATTGTTATAAGGAACAGCAACACATGAACCATTTATTAGAAGTAGGTGAGCTACTTACATAAGTAAGGAAATATGAGCTACTTACATCTTGATCTCTCTCTAGCAGAAATTAAAATTTGTATTATTCTCTTTAAACCCATTTCATAACTGAATTTCTTAAACAGATACTATTATGCCAGGGGTTTTTGAGACTTGTTTTGGCTCAGTGTTCCACACAACCACATTGCACATTGGGTTTGTCAACAACAGGATGCTCTTTCAAAGGTAAAAAAAAATCATGAATTAGGATTTTGTTTCCTAAATTGATAAGAACCTATTGATAGACTTAAAAATTACTGTAGATCCAGAAAAAATAGCAGAACAGAGTAAGGAAAAATAAGTGGTGCATTATGTATTATTAGAAACTAAAAATATTAATCTTGAAAGTTATTGTTTAAATTTACTTGCGGCTTTTGGTGGCCAGCTGTTTATCAGCTGCTAATCTTTTTGAAAGATAATTTTTATTTAAAATCCACAGTAAACTATTCCTTTGATTAGGTAAATATTGTAAATAATTGTAAGGGACTCCTGGATTCTATGAGGTGTAAAGTAATATAGGAAACCAAAAATATTATTGATGTGAATAAGTTTCATGTCCTCAAATATTGTAAAATTTGGAAAACAATAGTTTTGTCCACAAACAATGCAGGGGCTAAAAATAAAATGACTATTTTCTCTTAGTCATATACAGCCCTTTCAGTCAATTACAACTAAAAACAATGAGCTGTTAAAAAAATAAACAATTGATTTACTTTCTGTAAGTATGTGCATTTTCTTCCTGTGCTAAATATCACTTTCTCCCTACATATTCTGGTTTTTTTCAATAAATCTTCAGTTTTCATATGGCATACCTCACATAATGCTAACAAAACTGTACTTTTAGAAAACACCACCACAAAATGACTTGAATTTTAGTCCATGCATAAAAATATTTTTTTTCCTGAAAACACTTTGTATTGTATATACCCATTTTGAATGTTATCAATTTATGTGATATACAAGCTGCAATGAAAAGGAAAGACTATTTAATGTGTGTTTCTTAGTTATCAGTTAAAGTTTATGCAGGCCTGTCAGAAAAGCTACACAGAATTTCATACATCAAGGTAGTCCCACTGATTGATCAGAAGCGTTCAGTGGGAAATCAGATTAATTTTTAGCCTCTAGCTGTAATTGCCAATATTTTGTTAGTGCTGACACTAGTACATTCTAACCCACAATTTTTCTTTAGCTCAAGTCAGAATTCTAGAAACAGCAGCAAATAATAAATCATTAAAATTGTGAAAGCAAAGACCAGATACTATTGAAACATTCTGAAGATGCTTCTTAGCCCTGAGTTGTGTAAAATCTATTTTGAACAATCGAAAAGTGTATTTGTTTCCACCACAATTCACAGTTATGTGAATCCTGGGTATGTGAACAACTTTTCTTTGCTGAGCATGCAAATTTTAGATGACTGAAGGTTACTTAACTTGTTAAGTAATTTTTCACTCCAGCATAGAAGCCTTTATTAACCAAAAGCCTGGGGGCTTCACACTCTCACAAGAAAAGACGTGAAATACAAAACCAAACATTATCATTATGTAGTTATGGGATAACTACATGCATAATATCCAGAGGCTGATGTCAGCTTTCAAATTGAAGGAAATTTATACTGAAGATTAAACAGAAACTTATTAGTTTTGACTTCCCCCCGCCCCCCCCCAGCATTCAAATACACAAAGCACTTGCCAAGCACTGCTTCATAAACTCAGTGCATTAAACCCTTCAGGCTTGTAATCTTCATTCCCTAATTACCTGCACTGGAATCGGCAGCAGTAGAAGATGTGTAGCATCCCATACTAGTCTATACACATTGCTCCTATTCCAAGTTGGATGGTAATTTGTCTCCAGTCCTGGAAAAGGCTAAGCAGGGATGCTCTGCTGCTGTTCCAGGGAACATTGCTGAGGAAATGATGGGAGCCACGTGCTGATGGAAGGCAAATCCAGGGCAGGGGTCTGCTCTGGGGGAGAACTACTCAGCTCAGGAGGGTTGGATCAGTTTTGTAAGGATGGATAATTAGCTGACAGTCACTGAACTACACACCCAGGATCAGTATCAGAGATGCAAAAAATACACCACAACAGCCGAAGTAAAAAGAAAAAAAGTATTCAAATTAATAAACTGCTAAAAATGTTTAAACCCACTTCTCTAATACCACAGTATTCCAGTTACACACATTCACAGAGTGATGTGACCAAGCCTGGCTCTTGCAAGCCCACTTACCAACTTTTCTTGGAGCCTCCCACCTGCACACACCTCGTGCTGGAAGTGTGGGCACTCTAGCTCTAGGTGTACTTGTGCAGCTTCTTGAAGTCTGCTGGGAAAGCATCCCTGGAGTTCCCTTCCCCATGGACCTCTGCACAGAGGACATAGAATAAAACAGAAACCAGGACTTGTGAGCTGGTGCAGGAAATCATATTAATCCACAGAAGCAGAAAAAATTCTGACAGAATAAAGTATTATTTCATGTATTTTAGAAAAAAAAAAAATGAAGTGGTAGCACTCCACCAGTTCTTTGCACCTTGAGGTTTTGTTATTTATTGTTTCAAAATTAGCACTTTGAAGTTCAATTATCTTACAAAATCTCTCTAGCCACACTTGAAACAGCCAGGTCTGCTCTGCTGAAGCTCAATTTATTTTAACTGGAGCCTCATTTCTAACTGCCCAACTATACATCAGTTTTTCTTTATGGAAGGAGTCTTACTTTACCATATCAAATTAGATGAAATATTTTTTTTGGAATCTGTCCTCTGGGTATCTGGATTTAGATCATGAGATGAAGGATCAATATTCTTTGTTTTCCTGATGATTCAATTGAAGCATAATGTATGAGTCACTGAAGATGTTCTATTAAGTAAGTGCCCCAAGGTGTAACATACAGATCAGATCTTTGGAGGGTTTTTTTTTTTCCACTGTGTTCAGGATATAAACATAGCTTAATAAAACTCATTTTAATTGATATACTTTCTCCGTAATTATTCCTTCCAGTCACAGGACAGGCAGTTTACCCTCAGATAGTGTCACACACTGGTATTAAAATAAACTGTTTTACCCACTACATAAATTAATTAGTAGCAACAAAAACTATAGCCTATCTGGAGTAAATGGCATTAGGTGTAATTACAAGTAAACAAAGCTTGTCCCCAAATTCTTTGGGCCTATGTGCAGTTGGATTACAGCAACTCTATTGGGCAGTAACCTATTTGCCTAGTAATTGTGACTCATACAAGAGCTATAACTACACTGATTAATTTTCCTTACAGACTCTGTGGTAGGTTAATTAAATGATCCATTCTAAATAATGACAGTCTTTTACAAGTAGCCCTACAGGAACTGAGCTGTTACTTCAAAAGGCGTGAGCCAAAGAGAAAATAATGGAGGTGAACCATAGAAAATCCTCTTGAAAATATGTATTAATACAGAGAATACATAAACCCTTAAATTTTAAAATGTCATACTATTAACTATTTGACAGTGGTTTTTACTGATATACTGTCTCATGCAGTAAAACAGCTACTGAAACCTTAAGGTCAAATAAAATATGCCTGATATTCCAGAGTAAAGCATCAAAAAGTTGTGGCATTGCAGTATCTTACTAAATAACTCAGTTTTCACTGGTGAATTCATAAATAAGCTTGCTTTAAACAAGCTACCCAAACTCATCTCTATGTATCTTCTTTGCAAGGTGACTGCAAACTGTAATGCAAACACTCCCACCTATGAGCTTCTCTACAGCTTCTTTTTCTAATATTTGGCCCTTCAGGAGTCAGGGTTTCTTGATTTGAAATTAAGATTTGAAAAGTACTTTAATTCATTAAAATCACAGAGAAATACCTCAGCTAAAAGTGATTTCAAATAATATACAAGAGATGGAGCAATACTACCAAACATTCTGCTGCTGGAGACAAAAGATACAATGGTAGATAGTTTAGCTAACAGGAAATGGAGTAAAGAGAAAAAATTCTGATACTTCATTTGAGACTATCATTGTAAAAAAAGTCAAGACGAGGGTAAGGTTTTAGCAAATTCTTCTTTAGTGTCAAATAAATCTGTACTTAAAAAAAAATAATTAAAAGGGGCAGCTCTTTAGACTGGTGAATTCAAGTAAATGAATGAGCTGTCATTAATGGAATCATGCCCTCTTCAGGACATCCATGAGAGACACCAAATGGTTTTCTTTCTGTGATTTCTATTGTCTGATGATGTTGGTAATAAGGATAACTGAAAGTACAAAGGAGCATTTCACACTTATTAAAATACTTCAATATGTTGTTGGGAGTTAGGTTGTTAGTCTTACATCTCTTGGTCATTATGAAACATTTTTCACATGACATGTCAAGTGTGAGAAGACAGGAGCAGCCCCATACAGCCCCCACCAGACTATTCTGATCCTGTTTTGAACTTGTTTTTCCTACCATGTGGAGTGACTGTGACATTATTATGAGGTAGACCAGATGTGGAGGCAAGGGCATGCACTTCATGACACCCAGCCTTCATCCATCCATAGCTTTATTCTTATGATTTATGTGGGTGAAGTACAAATCACCTTTATTCAATAAAATTTGGATTCAACCTGAATAAACCCACCTGCCCGAATTTGGATACATCTGGCTAACCATGGGAAGCATCTATCAGAGTCTGGTGCCTTCCACTTGCAGCTGAGGAATGCGACTGCTTAATGAATGATCTGTGAATATCACTGAGTAGTTATCTAAAAGACAAACCATTACAAGCCATGGTTCCTTACAAAAATCTTTTGTGCCAGTCAGTGTTTTTGGCATACTAAGAAGTTTAAAAACATCAACTGGATCGCCCTCTGAAAAATCTCAGCTATAGAAAAGTCTAATTAAGGAAGCCCAATTCTATTTATGCTTTGGAAATTTTTGACTATAGGAGCTAATACTGGAGACAGAAGTATGGAAAATGAAGATGAATCTTATAAAATTTTAATCTTTTTTTTTCTCCATTTGTTGAGAGAATATCAATGTCTCTGCAAGCACACCTAATATAATTCCCCAAAAACTAAACCAGCTTTATTCAAATGAATTTATCTACAACTTCTGCTTTAAAAGATGTTTAGCTTCAACAAATGGAGATAATTCAGAGTATACGAAGTAGCAGAACTTTACATACCTAACTGCGTAGGAGGAAATGGATTTGTATTTTAAGCATTTGAATATTTTGGGTTGGTGGGGTTTTTCCTCCAACAGCTGTCTCTATTTTAATTTTCTATCTGAATTCTTTATTTGACCCTTAGCTGATTTCCTGTTTTCCTTCTCTTTCAGATTACTAGTTACTCAATAAAGTGTCATAAAATACTAGTTTCAACCTAGCTCTCCTCTCATTGATTTTTTTCTCTCTTAATTTTATTATTACAGAACTAACTTGGACTTAGAAATTTCCTACTGTTAATTTCAGAGATGATATGAGAGTGACTAACTCCTAGTGTTAACCCATATGAGGATTAAGAACCATTATATCATCTAATTTCAACCTGAGGCAAGCCACCACATCATCTCATTTCCACCTATGACAGTCTTCAGAGGAAAAAGACTGGCAGTGTATATACAGAGAGAGAAAGGAAATTAATTAAAGAAATAGATAATTAAAGTGGCATTTGCTGTTATGGCAATTGGCATTTTAGGGCTATGTAAAACATAACAGGAAACAACGTGCACTTATTACATTAATCAGATACTTCGGGAAATATATAGATATTGAATTTTCTCTACCCAATCACATTAATATGTTAAATGAGAAAGTCTAAGAATCAGGAAAGTGGTACTAGAAAGCCTACTATAACATTACTTGTGACGTGGACTTCCACAAAGATCATACTGTATCCTCTGGAAAAAAAAGGGCAAATAAATATCAAAATGAACTATTTTCTTATTTTTCCTAGCTACAAAAGCAATAGAGACCTTTAAACCTCAGTGACAACAGTGTTTTTGACTTTCATGATGCAATTTCTTTGGTCTTATGTTAGACAAAATGTGTATTTTGTAGCCTCAGCCTGAATCCAATGTTAGCTGAGTATACTATTCTGAGGGGATTTCATCTGAGACATAGGCATCTTCACACATCTAAAACAAAATTAAGTTATTCCTGTTAGTCAAAGAGAATTTATTTTATAAAGAAAGCTTGCTGAGAAGCATGTCCCTTGTTATATATTAATGTCACTCAAATACAGACACAAAGACATCAACAGGCTTCTCACTTTCACCAATTTTCTATCAGTTTTCTTATTTGGACTAACTGCTACTAATTCAATAAACTGGAGATAAGAAGAAAAGAGAGCATAACAGGATTAAAAAGTAATTCTTACTTTGTGATTAGGATCTGTTTTGATTCCCTGAGTGCTCCACAAACTGAGCACAAAGTTAGAGAGGTGTCCTCTGCAACTAAAGGTATTTCAGTGGAATAAATCTGCTGTGAATAAGTGGGATGACACTCTCACTCTTTCTGCACCTCCATTAGAGACCAGCACAAGCACTGACTGGCAAAGAATTACAGGCACTAAAGCAAAGCCAGGAGGGAGCACTTCTGACAGGTCAAAACCAAAGTGTGCTGTTGTAGATTTTATCTGAAAAATCACTTCATCTTTCATTTATCATATATAAACATGTATTGAACATAATATATGTTCTATACATATAAACATATGTATAGAACATAAATCACTGCCAGTTATTTCTAACTGGAGTAATGTTGTTGCATCACCATTTTAAAATAGCATTGACCATCAAAAACAGCTATATGATGAGTGTGGGAAGACCTCATCCCTTCTAAACAGGCTTGGCCAAAGTCAGTGCAGAAAAACCAGCATCACTCTCATGCCAAAAACAAAAGGAACATTAATCTGAAAACCATGTGCATATTTTACCACCTTGGAAATCACAGAGGCACACCTCCTTGCTGTGCCATTCAATGATTTAAAAGTCCTTCAACCGGACTGCCAAAAATATATTCATAGCTAAAAACCCATGCCACTTTCCCTGGATGCCAGGCAGAAAAAGAAAACCTGTTTACAATCTTTGCTATAAGGGTAACATCTCATTTGTTTCCCAGAGTTTTCTACCTCAAATGTCAGCAATAATTAGATTATGTGTGGGAATGAAATACAGAGCTTGTGTTGCTTGAGAGATCCCAGTGGTGAGTTATCAGCCCTTAACAACTCTCCTACAGGCCCAGTCTCCCTCCCTAAGTTCCCTGCCTCTAATCCCCAACAGGACAGGGCTGATGAAACTGGCTTCACCAGCCAGAGCCAGGGATAGCATAAGTCATCTGCCATTTCTTACCTTGCAAAGTGGGGAAGAGACAGAAAAAAGCAGCAAGAAACACTATTGCCACAGGCAGCATGGAGGCACAAAATGAAGAGAGCAAAATAGAGTCTCATCTTGTTGAGACACATGAGGTGGATTATTGAGATGAATGTTACTTCTCCATCCCCACAGCTCATAATCTTCTTCTGCTTGCATTGAAAAAAAAATCAACAACAAAAGACATTAGGTTAAGGATATAGGAAAAAAACACATAAATCAAAAAATTCACATGGATTTGCAACTTTTCCCTTGACACAGTTTAAAAAACTTGAGCTGCCTTGTTTACCTATCCTCAAATATAAGAATTTAAATGAATAATTCTTACCAAGTCAGCAGACAGCCCTCCGAAGAGCAGAGCTTTACCTTGAATTCTCTGTTTTAATTTTTAGCATTTTTATCAAAACAAAACAGACTTCATTTTCATTCCATTTGTTTCTCTGATATTGGAAAGATTTACATTTACCTTTCCCAAGCTGAAGGGTACCAAATGATGGATTAAGCATTAAAAATAACCAGAAAGCATAGCTGAATGACAGAAAACATATTGAAATAATGGATTGTGTTGATTTTGAAGATGAACATTTTATATTCATGATGAGTATTTCTTAAAAAGTAAAGTCAAAGTCACATCATTGCACACAAAAGAGAACATCTAAATCAAATTTGTGGTACCTTGGCTAATGTAGTAGATATTTATACTTCCAGGCAAAATCAATTTTTAAGTATAAGTTTAATGTGTTTAGTGATCTTATTCTCATCACTGCAGTGCTTTTAAACCAGAACAGACAGAGACTGTGAACAAAGGGGGAAATGCACAGGATACAATATCATCAGCCAGTGCAAAACACCTGTCAGTCACAGGGGGATGCCATCTGAGGCTTTAACTCCATACCCAAAGTCAAGCAGAGGCAGAGGTATATATTTGGCCTTGCTCTCCTACAGGAGAAACTACTGATCTACCAAAAGTCCCAAATCCATTTTGCAAATGTCACTTTCTATCCAGTGTTGGAACTGCTTCCGGAGGCAGAGCCTTCCATGGGATCTTTGCTTTCCATATGTCACTTTAAATTTTTAGACCACTCACTCTGAATGTAATAGTGGTTATCTGAAATAAAAAAAAGAAAATAAAGAAAAGTAATCAAACACATATATTTCATGGTATTTCCAAGTTAAGAAGTAAACAAGCCTCATTCTCTTGGTCGAATTTAGCTCAAGCAAGATCAATCAGTAAGGCAGAAGAAATGAATCATGTTTAGAGTGAAGGCAATAGGAAAGTAGCTTACATTTTGGGTCATTATCTGATTTTGTCAGAAGAGTGGCAATCACTACCTTTCCTAAAGTATCATATTTCAGTACGTGGAGTTAGGCACATCTCTGTGTAACACAAATTTCAAATCTTACTTGCCCCTTCCTGTACATACTCCATTTTAACTTCACTCTCTCTATGCAAATAGCATCATACTTGAGGATGACAGACACACTTGAATCTCGCAAATACCTCATCCATGGCAGATGTCATCATCAGACAACAGCCCCTCAGCAAGAAATCTGTGCCCAGTGAGTCATGGTGATCACCTGCTGCTTTTGGTACATTCACCTCAAACAGCTGCCCCAACAAAACACTGCTGGAGAAAGAGACAAGGGAAGGGAGCAGGAGAGGGGGGGACGAAGTGACAACAGTCACCAAAGGATTTTTCATTTCTCCTAAAATATCTCGGGGACGGAGGGATAGGACAGCACAGGAAGCGACACCAGATGGGATTTGACCCTCAGGTAGCCAGCAGTGCAGATGCAGCACAGCAAGTGATGCAGCTCTGTGCACACAGTGGCAAAATAAGCAAATAAGAGGAAACTGTGGTAGCAAAGGAGGCAGTGGAAAAATCTTGAAGCTCCATGAATAGGGCTGAAAGGTTTTCTGTTTCAGAAACATCTTATAAACAAGTTATTTAATGGGTAGAAAAACATGATTCTGAATTCCTTTACAGGTAAAGAATGTGTGAAAAGACATTCAGGTGTGAACAGTCGCTCCACCACAGATCTTTAATTGCATCACTATGGTGTCTCAGGTTACCAAAATTATTCTGCATGCTTATATGCAACTCAGTACACCTTCAGTGCTGTTTAAAAATCCCCACATATACCTACCAATGATACATCCTCCCAAAAAGCAAATAACCTTTAAAAAGTATGGTGTTTTCCTGGCTTTTTCTTCTAGCAATTTTTTTCTTTCTAACTGATAATGCCATTGCACAGCTGGAGCACATTAAATTTAACAGCAACACAGCCACTTACAGACACCTTAGAAGTCCTCCTGCAATAAACAAACAAACAAAAAAATTAAAAAGACATAAAAGTAGTTCCACATAATGAGGTTATAATGTGAAAAGATGAATAAACTCACTTATTTTTGTCTTGGAATTAGCCAAGCATTGTTCATTCATGAATATTTGAATATGATGAGATCCATCCACTCTCTTGTACACAAAATTTGTTTCAATTCCCGCTAACATCTAGTGTTTGAGCAATTCAAGACGCCCTATGAGTGTTTTGCTCCAACCATTTGAATTAGAACAGTGTGGGAAGTTTTTAGCACCTAGCCATCCTAACTAAAATGTTGACTGCATTGGGTTATCATATACCCAAATTCATCATTTGCTCTTTATACTGAATGACAAATCCCAAGAGAAAACAGACCTTTCTTCGTCTAATCAGAAAATCTATAAGGTACTTCACATAAGTATTTCAAAATATCTGTTTTAGCAATCTGCTAATGGTAGTATTATAGGCAAAAGAGCACTTTTTGAATATTTTTATAAGAAATATTTCTTTCTTAGAAGACAAGGAAAGTTTTATAAACAATTGGTCATTTGTAGCATTATTGGTAGCTTGTAAATTCTTCAAAATTTACTCCAATGGAATCCTGATCTAGAAGTTTTGAGGTAAAACACCTTTTGCAAAGAGACATGTCAAAAGGCTTCAAAATTCTATAACTTGTTGTTTTTTCAAAGTACAGAAAGAAATGAGAAAATTGACTCAGCTTTTCTAAACACAAACTTCAAAAGCAGATGGACAGGAGAGAACTAACGAAAACAAACCGCTCTCAATCATTTCTTCTAAAAGTAGGATTGTTTTCTGCTTTAGCAACTACTTCTCAGAGGCATGCTGGAAGAAGAAAACGCTACATAACTTTCCATAAGTCCCTATGAATTTGATCCCTTCTACCCATCTTCTGTCTGGTTTGGCTGGAGACAGCTTGACTTGATCATTCCAACAGTGGTGCAATTGTGGTGCAATTACTCTCCATTCTCCCTCGCAGTTTGTCTCACTGTCCCCAGTGAAATCTAAAATATGTTCCAGGAAGAACACCTTCATGTGCTTTCAGCAAAGCATTGGCCTAAGGCTCTTGCTGTTGGCCCTCATATAACCCAATAACAAACACAAAACAGAATAAGTTGTGAAGGCAAATCCCACAGTTCTGTTGTTCATCCCACACAGCTCCTTCTCTCTTTCACTCTCTGCTGGTCATAGGTAATCTAGCAACTGCTCAAAATTAGGGAGTTCAAACCTGAAAACTGTTGGCAGAGTTATCTGGCTCTTGGAACATCACTTGTTGTGATGAAAGCTTAACGGAGGATGGTCACAATTTTGAAAATATAACTGAGTCATAATACACAATAATTCTGAAAAAATCTTTACATTGCAAAGGTAGAGCTGATTCTGACCAGGCATACAGATAAACAGTTTATTTAATTTTCCACTGCTTTCTTCCTGTTGTAGTCAACAGGTTTATAGCATTTCTGGTGTTATTTACCAAAGACACAAAAGATCCAGCAGAATGCCCTCAACACAGACTTTCCTAAACAGCTTTATTTCTCAGGGTCAGCTTAGGTCAGGAGGAGAAAAGGCAAAAAATCAGGAGACAGATATAAAGCAGAAACAGAAACTCTGTTAAGAGTGGCTATGGTGGCTAAGCTTAAATTCTTCTGGTTCTAGTCCTGTGTTTCTAATAAAGATACACATTTTTCATTTACATGAACATGTTCTAAATATCTAAAGTATAGAGTATTTTTGAAAAAGTGTCAGCATGAAGGCGCAATTTAATGGTCTTATGCTATTAGATACAGTAATCACCAAAGGAAAAGGGGAAAAGAGATTTGAGTGTTTTGTTCATTAATCATATCAAATTTGCTTTGATTTTTTTTCCCCATTTGCATTTAATACGGACACGGAATATTGACTGAGATTTTCAAACTGCATTTACATTAAAGTGTCACTAACAAAAAAAGCAGTCCTGATGCAGATAGAAGCAAAAAAATTATATGTCTTTCAAGTGCAGTTCCCAGATGCATGGCAGTTTTTACAGATTGTGGCTATATCATCATGTAAATAATATTGTAGATTCTTTCATTTTCAATACGCCTATGATTTTCCCATTTCTGTTATTTTGATTATTAAATCTGCCATTATTACAGTAATTTTGCCTTTGCAAAAGCTTCCATATTGCTGAACAAGATGCTTTTGCCATCTCTATGGCCAGTGATTTTGATTTCATAAGCTGGGTAAATCATGGGTTTTCCCAGATGATCTTTACTAAAAAGGAAAAACTGTAAAATTTTTAACAGTAGAAGTAAAAAATAATTAATTCTCCTTTAAGAAAGAGAATATCAATAAAAGTGAAAGAGGTGAATTTAAAATAACTAAATTTTTTTTCAAATTATGGGCAGTGTTAAATAGGGAAATGGAAGAGCATTGTAAATAGTAGGAGAAGAATTTTTTTAGAATTTTACATACAGAATTCTTGTCCTTCAGTTATTTATCATAAATATACTCTGCTCCTGATTTCCCTGTCCAACTAAGCAGCAGTTTGTTGTCTGGAGAGATGTGCTCTTCAGGGGAAAAAAAAAAAAAAATCACACAAATCCTCCATTACTAGCAAAAAGAAAAAAAAAAAAAATCATAACCAAACAAAAAATTATACTAATAATGATGTAAGTTTACAGCAGAAACCCTGATGGTCCTAACTAGTTCTCCAGTTGATTACACAACTCATTGATCAGGTATTTCTGCTGCATGTTGCTTCATTTAAAATCATGAAAGGTAATCCATTCTTGTGCTTCGTTCAAAGCTGAAATCACCTATCCCTCCAAATATTGCATATAGAAGTTCGGCTTGGATATTTTAAAGTTCATCTGAACAGCAATTAAATTCTGAGGAAAATCATACTTTATTTCAAGGTTCAAAGATTTCTAGGCCTGGAAGAGAGTCTCTGAAAGACTAGGAAACAAAATAAAATTCAGTCAGTAAAATTAAAATTAGGACTATTAATTCAAGCCTCAGTTGAGAAAACTCTATGAGCTATCAACCCAATGCCAATCCTAACTCTAAACATAACACCTAACAGGCAACTTTTTTTTTTTTTTTTTTTTTTTTTTTTTTTTTTTTTTTTTTTAAGAGGACATTTGCAATTTCTAGCATCTCCTCCTTAGAAACAAGCACATTTACTCTGATAAATCAAGAGAAGCTTACATTCACAGAGCTCTGTTTTGGCAGTGAAAGAAGAGACATCCAATTCTTCTGTCTCCAGATTCTTCCCACCAACACTTCACAGTTCCTCTCTTCAAGTGAGGAAGGAATATTATGATTTTTCTTACCTCTAGCTCTGTTATGAGCAGGGACAGCAAGACTCCAGTCTTAAAGAACTGCTATTCCAATGACTTCTACTGACAAAACTAAAACAGAAATTTAAAAATCCTGTTAATTGATAGGTTATGCTTGTGGCCAAAGAATTACCTAATTTCGGTTTTACTGACCACTGATGATGCTTCTCATACATGATGTTATTTGATATTACAACAAACACATCAATTGCTCCAAAGCAATATTTTGCCAAGTAAGATGCCATCCAAGTAATATGCTAACTCAGGAATGATTAGACAAATAAAAGTAGAGAAACCATAAATGCTGCTATAACAATAATAAAAGGATGAATTAGCATTTCCATTACTTTGGTTTTTTGTGGTTGTTTAAAAACTAAAATCAAGTAGTAAATTACAAGGGATCTCCTAAACATTCACTCTACCACAAGTGTTGCTACAGGTGATTTGGGACTGGGATTGACACTTCCGTGCTCTCACCCTCCACTGTCTCCCAGACAGTGATGAAAGACAGCAGGACGAGGAACAACATTGGAGCAGGGAGAAACTAAGCACAAAGAGGTGTCACACTAAATGTGACATTCAGAGAGGCCAAGTTTATACAACCCAATGGGGTGATACTTGATATCTCAGTCACCCTTATCAGAGGCTGGTAGGAGCTGCTGCAGCTCCTCTGGGGCCTGCACACCCACAGCTCTCTTGTGTGCAAAGAAAAGGGAGGTAAAAAGTAGAATGATGTTTGCCACCAGCTTTCAGTATGATACCTGTTTTTAGCTGGGATGTGCTCAGCAATGTACCACCAAAGAGCACTGGGTCTGGGATCCATCCCACATAAGCTAGAGACCACAGGAGAAGTCTCTCAGTTTCAACTTGCCACATGACAGGATGTTTTATCTGACATGTTTCGTGAGTTCTCAAGGCACAAATCAAAAAAACTGTAAAAAGACCCTCCAATATGAGATGCACCGTGGTAAACTTTCTAACCTACAGTAATGATGTTCTAAGTTTTAGCTTCCATGTTTTTTTAGATTCTGTGCTGCCTAAGGGTGCAGTTCTGAGCCTCATATTAAGTGTTAGTCAGCTCTCTTCAGAGTAGGGGAGACAAAACAAATCCTTTTCCTGCTCAAGACCAAGGACAACTTTCAGGCCCAAAATCATAAACAAGGGTGGACTGAAAGGAGGAACAAGAAGGATGGGACCTCACAACATGAAGCTGTAATTGGACAATTAAACTCCAATATGTAAATGGACCAAAACTTATAAAAATGTCACCTCATGACTGGTCAGACATTTTGTGACCATTCTAAGTCCACCTTGGGTGTAGCCCTGGTCAGGTCCTGCCCTGCCCAAGGTGTATCCTGGAGGCCTTTCAATAAATACCTACTTTATTCTCTGGCTCTGTCCAGCCTCTGTTTCAGGTCAGCCTTCCTAAGGCACCAGTTTCACAAGAATAGAACAGAACAGCTAGGTTGATGTGCTATAAAACCCTTTTAGCAAAAGCATGGAAATGCAAGCTTTATTTTGGCACAGTATTCTTGAGCTTCCTAATTATGTTATAATTTCTTTCCACTTAGATCTTGCATGGGAAGCATATAGAGTTGCCATGATAGGCTACAATTTATCATGATTGTAAAAAATGAGATATTCAGATTGTGTTAGGTCATTAATCATGGTCAGTCATATGACATATAAATAGAGTGTAATGCATCTTGAGATTCTCTGAAAAATAATTAATTTTAATTGCCAGAAAAATAGTGCAGATGAACAATTGAATAGAAAAGCAAAACATAAACAGATAAATTCCATAAACCCCATGAAATTCTGAAGATGTCAGGTAGAAGTAAACAGAAGTAAGCATCAGCCAACTTTCAGGTGTGAATAAGTGGTGCTTTGCAACAGTAGCTATATCCCTATGAAAAAGTAGACAAAAAAAATGGCCAGCATTTACAACAAGAGAGAAAAAGACATTATCAGCCCTCCAAGAATTGGGGGCCAGATGTCCAAATCTAGCACAGGGTTTTTTATTTCAAAAGAGAGTGTTGTAAAAAAACTGTTAATCAAGTGGTTTTATGCAGTTTAGGTTGTTTTATTGACTGTTTTATAGACTGATGTTAGTAGTATGAACTTGTTACACTGTAAATAAAGTCAGCCTGATAAAGATCAATACCAAAGTAATAGCTGTCAATACAGGAGGAAATTATTAAAGGGAGTAGGAGGGTAACATGAGTTTCATTTTTATATAGCATGTTATAAATATAGACTTAACAGGGAAGAAAATAAAGAGGAAAAACGTATTCAGGAATCAATATAATTCCACAGATTGCCAGAACTCATTCTTCAAAAAGTGTTGAGTTCATGGAGAGAAACAACCTCAAAAGAACACAGCATCACCATGAACTGCACAAACAACAGACAGAGAGGAAAATATGCAAAGTCAGATTAGCACAGCACAACTGTATCAACAAGTATCTAATGGAATCCAAATTAAATAGTGACTCAAGCCTGAGTATCTGCAAGTCAGGTCAAGATTCAGGTGCCCCAAATTCCCACTGGATGTGAGAGCAAGAGAAGGCATTTGGCACCCAAGCAATGTTTCTTTGCCCTCATTTCTCTTGGAAAAAAAAAATGCTTTGGACTGAACTGATTAAGCTGGTTGATAGTAGGAATCTTTTGGACCAGCAGAACATGGCACTTTACAGCCCAGACAAGAAGGGTTACCTATACAAAATCCATGCTCAGAAAAGGTAGAGCTAGAAGGGGTGTGTGAAGGGATTGAACATCCAGCCCAGGCAGATTGTCCTTCTGGGAAAATGTGATTCTAAGGTCACAGAGCCCGGGCAGGAATCTCACAGGCATCCCCTTCCTCTAAGACTGTGATGAGTAACAAACTTTTCAACACTTCAGTGCCATTTCAGTCCAGCTCTTCCATGCCACCTCTATCCTTCAACTGCACACAGAAGTGCTGATACTAAAACCCTGGAAACACACACGTTTGAAATGCCAAGCAAAAAATAAATATGAGCCAACTTTGTTTAAAACAAAACAGTGAGCTTGACTGTACCATCCATTCAAAATATCAGAGAGGGTAAATAGGGAATGGATGTATTTTTAGATGTTCTCATTCCATAAGATCAAAGAACTTTACAAATTAAGGGGTTGAGCAATATTTTAGCTTTAAGATTGAGATTTTTTACAAACAGGAGGGTTCAAAGTGATTATCTTTTACAGCAGAGTAAATCCTAGCATTGCTTTGGATATGTGGACAATGTTATAAAGGAAAGAGCAGCATCCTGCCCAGGTCTGAGAGACTTTATGGAGCAAGTCATGGCCCTACGTGGATTAAAATCTGTTCCAGGGAGATGATAGAAGTTGATGAAATAACATAGAAGCTGAATGAAATAACATGTCAGCTGACAGTAAAGCACTAAAGGTATAGCAGTGTCCTCAGAGAAATCCTTTGGTGGAAATTTAAGGAAGCGGGCCCAATTCCGGTATCTTCTGCTTGGAAAAATGGAGTTTTGGGACTGGTTTGTGTGCTTTACATCTTTTGATCCTGGCTTATTTTTTCCCTTTTAACCTTGTGCTAATACATTCCAAAGATATTCAAAGCAGATGATTTTACAGATGCTCCTGACAGAGCATAATACAACAAATAATATGGTTTACTGAAGCCACAAGCAGATACAGACATCTGTCATACACACAGGACACTTTTCCTGCAACATTTCACCAATACTAAACCTGAAATATTGATTTTCAGAAATATTCACCTATTCCCCTTCATATTTTGAAAGTGTCAGGATGCTAGCAGCTGTTAGATGTTATTTTAAATGTAACCTGTGTCCTTGAACTGATGGATTCATTTGATAAGAACTCTTATTTCACTAGCCTATTTTTGCTGTTAATGCTATAAGAATAAAATATTGGTGAATGAACAACAAAAACAGAGAAAAATGCCAGCTGAACTAAACTATTATTTGTAAGCTATTCTGAGATATTGATCTGTCTGCCTTATAAGTAATTCATGCAGTTTAGTGCTGAACAAAAGATACAGGTTTAAGAAAATATGCTGTAGGGCAAAACTTGTAGAATAATTAAAAACTGAAAATTATTTCCTTGGACTTAACACCTTCACTTTGTCTTTAAAATAATGTTTCATGACTCAATAGTATAAAAACAAGAGATTTATAGATAAAAATAAGGAACAGGAGTTATTTTGCATTAGAATTAGAACTGTGATAATTTCTCTTTATAACCTGATCGATGCTCTGCCTCTCCTTTTGGCTTTCATATACAGCAGATCATTTAAAATAAGTAGACATAAAAGTAATAATGCAAACACTGGTCCATTTAAGTGTTCAAACACACCTGTGCTTAGAAATGAGGACTCAGTTATAATTCTCATGAAATATGAGGTTTTTCTATAAGTATTTCATAGTCTGTTAATTGTCTCTCTTTTTATACTATCAGCCATTCTAATTCTTGTGTTGGATCTAAGCATATTTGTAATGTCATAATTGTGGACAGGAGGGGTGGAGTGGTCAAAAATATTGATGGAAAATTACCTTAGTAAGATTAAAAGATTGCTTAATTTCAGGAGAAAAAAAATAAGTTAGAAGCCAAAGATCCGATAGAAAAACATCTAATTTGTGGTTCAACCCCTCACTTGACATTAACTTGGTTATCAATTCCTTAATCCTTCTGGTTTTCCAGTCAAAATACCTTTTAATTAAAAAATTATAAATGTCCTCCTTTAGCCATCTCTTAAATCTGTAATCCTCTTAGACTTGCCCTTAGGAATCTAATCCCCTGAGTTTCTTAGAGGAAAATGCTGTCTGGGAGAGCTTGTGGCACAGGGCCTGGCAGAGCTGAGCTGCCTGGACAGACTCTGGGCCAGCTGGGCAGGAACCTTCTGATCCTCTTTCAGCCAGGACCAGCTCAGGGAATCTGAAGGCACCCCAAAATTCAGGAACAGCAGAAAGGGGCAGGCAGAAGTCTTTCTGTGGAGGGTTTGTGTATAATGCCACTGGTCTCTGTTCAGTGAGACCAGTGGGAGATCCCTCCTGATGTAGTGGCATGTAGATCTCACTTGAGATGTTTCCAGAAGCCTGGGAAAAGTGAGATTGCCCCTTCTTCATGCAGCACAGACAGTTCCTCTCCAGCCTGGACACTAGTGCAACTATTAAACACAATTATGAATCTCAGGCAGGGGAGAAGGATAGGGTGATAAATTTCTGCTGTATGAAACAATGAATCTTTTCTCTCAAGTACCACATTTTTAGAAACAATTATACCAACCAAATCCTTCACACAGACCAACCTAGAAATCTCCAATAGCTGAATCTTTGCATTTTGATTTTCATCACAAACTTTTAGTATCAATAGGATATAAAAACAGCCACACAGTTCTTCAAAAGAACTGAGACAAAAATTAATAGCTATCAGATATGCAAGGCAAAACTGGATTTCCCTGAAAAGACTTTTTTTTCTGTCTTTGAAGAAAACACATCTGCACTTTACAGGGAGGAAAAAAAGGCTTTATACTGTGCCAAATAATTGTTCTTTCGCAAAATTAAAAATCAAGATTACCAGCCAACCATATTTCTCAAACATGACATGTTCTCTACACCATATGCTCTGAAGAGAGATTCATTTAATTGTTTGGAATGAGGCCATATAGTTGTCAATTTCCAGAACACCACCCAAAGTTATGTAATAGGTTTCTTCAAGGTGTATGGCATTGCATTATGCTGTTTTCCATAGCTGAATTACATTCCTCTTACATCTCAGGCCAGCAATTGCCTAATCTCAGGAATCAATGAGAACCAGACCAGTGCTTCAGTGTTACAGAAAATGACAACACAGAATAAGGTCCTTAAATCATCCACATTAAATATTGAGAACTATTAATAGAGTTCTTCACAATAGCCAGCTTGCTTGAACACCAAAGCCAGCCAGAGTAAGGGAAATAGTGTTTCAAAAGGTAAAAACTAAATTGTGTGTTGCATAAATAACACAAATAACTTCCTTGAGAAGCAGCAATCCACATCCAAGCAGGGTGCCTGATATCCAAAACTGGACAACCACATCTGAGCAAATCACCAACTCAACGGAGCAAAAAGGTCTTTGCACTCTCAGAAGCATTCTAACCTGATCTTGCTCCCAAATACCACATACATTCAGGACACACCAGGAGGCACCTAAACACCGGCCAAAGATGCCTGAAGGAGCTTCAGCTTTTAAATATGGACAGGCCAAGCGCAGTTAATGGGACAAAAAATAAGACAGCGGCCTCTGTGAAAATGAAGTTCACCTTCTACATGGCAATCTAGGGCTTGATGTCATGTTCACAGGTGCTAGGATTCATTTATGAGGGGTGGAAAAGGGCCTGGTTTTTCTTCACCCAAGCTGCTTGCTGAATAATGCAGGGTATCTACCTGAAACTAGAACTTTCCCAGCCTCTTTCAAAGGCTGGCTATCTTTTTTTTTTTCTTCCCCACAATAAAAATGAAATTACTATAAATTATCTCTGATCTTCAACCAAATGTACACTCATCATCCCTTTGTCCTGTTACCTTAGATAATAACATTATTTGGATACAAGGATGCAGTTTAAGGAAAATAATAGTAGTTTTAAATCCTAGCAGTCATGCTGCCCTTATCATGGAAAATTATATATTATGTTTTGTTTTGACCTAGACTGAAGTGAGATATATTTCAGTTATAGACTTCTTTTTATGTATTCAGGGACATTTCTGTCCTTTTGAAATTTAGCAGTGTATGTCTTAAGTTATTTTGCTTTAGCTTTAATTTGCTATCACTAGATGCTAATGAAAAAGTTCTCAAAAGAAACCCATGAGTTTTTCTAAATACGTGTTTCTGCAAATCAACATACTGATATTTACTGATATTTTTTCTGAAAGAAGAGCTCAGGATTTTACTGTGTACCTTACATAACTACCGAATTATTCTTCTCCTTTTATTAAATCTCCATTTGTGTTGTAAAAAGTTTGCACATAAACACATCAGAGGATATTTTCTCTACCTAAATGACCTTCTGTGAATTACAGATCAGTACCGTCCTTTTCTCTGCTCATTGTGTGGAAGCTTTTAAAAACATTATAAATCATTAAAAGCTAATGGCTTCCACCTAGCTTTTTTACCTCCAACACAGCTCTAAAAAAAAGGAAATTATATTATACTTTCTACTTATGATTGTCAGTTGAGACGCATTTGTCTCTCTTTGTACCTTGTGTGTACTTCCAGTAATTGCAACATCCACTTCTCACTGCATTCAGTATTTCTAGATATAATACACACATATTTGTATGTATTATCTTAAAAAGATATGATTTTGAATGCTCATGACATTACCAAGATTATCTTCTTCACTGTACTCATTATATCTCAAACTTGGGAATTCTCAGAAGGCAAGTTTCACTTGTAGCAACTATGGATCATTGTTTCACAGCTACTAGCATGGCTCTTTATGAGTGTAGAAAAAGGGATTGGTGAGGACTTGGTTAGGGTAGAGAGACACAGCTGTGACGTTACAGAGAAACTTTGCCTTAAACAACACTGAAAAGTTAACATGCCTTTTACTATCATAGAAGACAGTCTCTCTGCTCTTAACTCCTTGCCAATGCTGCATAAAAAGTCAGAGATTGATGCCAGGTAAATTACATGTTTTCTAAGGGATCAGCATTCTGTTGTGTGTTTTCAGAATTCCAAAAGGCTTCCAAAGGGTAGCTTTTCCTAGAGATGTTGGTGCCCTCAAGTACAAAAACATAAAAAATACTAGAGTATATGTACTATATATATATATATACAGGGAACTTAGAAATGAAAGTGTCAAGCACACTGCTCATGTACATTTGCATTCACATTTATACATATTCAACAGCATAATCAACCCTTACACAATATTTTTCACTACATTAAGTAACTCTCTTCTGTGCTACAGCAATATAGAATTCTGTTCTCTGTCCAAAACTCCACAGTTTTTACAGGCAATTCTTTGGGAAATTCTACATCAAGCATATAATTTGTGCTGATTCATTTACAATGACAACGTGGAGAGAGAAGAGAAAGCTGGAAGATAAATGTGCATCTTCAGCTGCCTCTCAGCACAATCACATTTCTCTTTGGCATCACTAGTACTTTGATCACATGTAGGGATTTGTTTAGACTCAGACCTGAAGACAGAGAAAAACATTTTTGGCAGATTTAGTGTCCCTCTTTAGAGAGAAGACACTTTTTATATATCACTGGCTGGAGGACCCATGTTATATTCTTGCTTTGGCTTAGATAAAATTTGCTATATTTGCATCAGAATGATCTGGATGAACACCTCTGCATTTTCTGGGGCTAAGAAACAAATTGCCACAAACTCCATAAACTGCAGAAATTTTGGATGTTGCACAGTCCAAACTATTTCCCTCCTCTCTCACTGTCCCAGAAACGCTCTTATTGAAACATTATTTTTAGGACAAAATACATTATAAATATAAACACATTTATCACTTAACATTATATGTCTTAAATATGTACTCTAAAGGAACTGAAATACCATGGAGGCTTTAATGTGCAGCTCTCTCTGCAGGGGTCTCTGCTAGGGGTTTCTCACACACAATTAAAATATTCCACTTTAAGTTCTTTGAGCTGGGAAACACAGTATCTCATGCATAAATAGTGTCTGAGACTGAATAATACCAAAAACTGATAAAAATTCAGAGTAAATATAATGGCCTACTCTGTGCAAGAAGAATTGCAACTCCCTCTGTTGAAGGCTAGACCTAACAGGTGTGTTCACAGCAGCACCTCGTGGTAGACAGGGGACTCTAAATTCCTTTTTATGTTCCAAGTCTCCAGAAAACACATATGCTGGTAACTTGGACAACTGGAGTGACTCAAGGATTAGAAGATATTGCAGAGGAAGAAGAAGGAAGGGAACTTAATTTACATATCTATGGTAACAAGAGATTAAAGGGCTATAAAACTATATAAAATTGCTTCAGGGAACCAAGGAAATAACATCAAGGCAGGAAAAAATATGTACATTACCCAAGGAATGTTAATAAATATCCTACACCAAAACCATTGTGTTTTGAGTAGAGAACAAAAAACAATGGCTAAATGAGATAGACAAATGCAATGCTCAAGTAGAGAAGACAACACAGGTGGCTGCACCAAAACCACAAGAAAAGAGATGAAAGTAAAAAGACTGCTTGCAACTCCTCAATAAAAATAAAATTGACATTAATACTGAGTTTTTATTCTGTTAAGATGTCTAGGGTCAGGACCTTCTGGACCTAAGAATGACTTTCTGGCTTGCTGTGGGATTGCTTTTCTTTGTGTGACATATGCAGAAGCCAGAAGTGCCAACTTAGTTTTAATAACACTTTGCAATATCTTAAATTCATGTATGTGAATTCCTGGCAGACTCTTGTTGTTTCACCTTTCTGAGCAAAAGCTGGAAAAAAACTGTCCAAACACTTTAGAAGGAGATGCAAAACTGAAAAAAACTTAGAAACCAAAAATAATCAAAATAATTTCTCATTCAAATTCTATGATTATTGAGCACATTAGAAGATAATATCTCGTGGAAGATTTTCTGTAGCAATGTGGTAAGAAGCTGGCTGCATCACAACCGATCACAGAGAGAACATGAAACATAGGAAACTTAAAAAGACAGAATTTTCATTAAAAACTGGGTCATATATGAAATCACAGTTATTCTCATGCATTTTTGTTATGCACTGAGGCTCTCTGAAGCCCATTTTCTTTAATCTGAAAAACTTCTAACCCACTTAAAAAAAATTAAGGGCCCATATTATATTGATCTTTCTGTTTAGTTCTGTGTTTTTAATAATACATCACAGAAGTGGCAACACTTTTATGATATGTTGGTGTCATACATCATAAGTAGCACCACTGCTCCAGTGATGCATTATCCACACTGTATCATGAACCAGAAAGATAAATGCTGGTCTGTGGACAGCAACACACACCACTTGTGAAATAGCCATAAAGACAGATGAATTTATATGTACACTACAACCCAGAAGGAAACAAAATTTCTATCTGATACAGACTGCATACTACTTTTGGCAGGATGTATATACATTTTTGCAAAAAATGCTGGACAGTAAAGCCATATATTTGAGTTAAAGCTCTTGAGTTAAACATTTTGCAAATAAATCTTGATTTTCTGACTGAAAGGAGCTTGAGGAAGAGGGTAAACACTGAGCACTCTTCCCTTGTGGACAGAAGAAGCTGAAGGATGAAGCATTCCACATGGCTTTCAGTGTCTCTGCCTGTTTTCAAGAATCAGTCTTTATGCTGATATGTTTTAAGGATCATCACATTCATGATATCTACCAAAGATCTGCCAGTTTTTTACCCCTTGTACTGGTGCTATAGGTAATTTCTGTACAATGCGTTACGCTCTTCTGCCTTTGATTTTCTTTTTCTCCCAGAGGAAGAGTAGAGGTGTGCTGTTCTCTCATTCACATCACAACAGCCAAAGGACGTTATTTGCCTGTAAACATGCTATTTTGATTCAGCTGCCTTACACCTTTGCTGAGCTCCCTCAGAGTCCTGCACAGAAGGGCATTTTGCAAAAAACCTCCTCACTCAGGAATATTCACTGATCACTCTAATTTTCTGTAAACTAATTTTATTTCCAGCCTTGATAACCATGAATGTGGGATGTGCACTGTTCAGAGCAGCCATGACTTGCACTGGGATAACAGAAAGACTCTTAAATCCTATTGACCACCCCACCATTGCCTGCTGTGGAGCCCCCTGCACAAAACCACCCCTTGAAGGATGCTTTGAGCTACTACTGTCATTTTATCTGGTCCTTCTTTGTTTTGCAATACAAACACAGGAATTGGAAAGGAAGGATTCATCTTTATGACATTTAAGACTTATTTTTCAGATGAAATCACTGGAATATGCTTCCCTTTCCACCTATGCAAATTGAGTTAAAGAACTTAGCACGTGGTGCAATAGATAATATTTAATTAGCTCAAAAACCACCGTGGTTATTCCAGATTCTGTGGTCTATGAGCGAATCGTATTAATTTAGGCAGGATGAATCAGCTCAGAACTAATGGACCTGACAGCGTGACCATCCTCTGAGCAGAGCGAAACCCAAAGCTTTTCTGAGGCTTAAAATCTTTGTTAGCTTTTATTAATTAATCAATCAGGACTGTACATGAAAATAACTCCTGAAAGATTTTAATTTTTCTAAATTATTCAAAACTTAGTCACTACTGTAAGTAATGGTTATAGGACAAGAACATCAGTTCCTCTGAGATTTCAAGCCTGCTTTTCTACATTTATGCCTGAGGATAATTTTATTCTCTTGGCTTCTAGCTTGTCTCCTTACCATGAAATCACACTTAGGAAATGCAAAAGAGAATCAGCTACGTGAGGAGGAAAAAAAAAAAAAAAAAAAAAAAAAAAAAAAAAAAAAAAATGCCTGTACACAAACATATCCTTCAGCCAACTCCTGACTACTAAATTAGTGGTAACAATTGATTTACCAACAACGACTACATGCAGTATCTAATGTTAACAAGTTGGTCTGTCAAGTCTCTTGGCAACATTAAATCAGTCAGTCAGATGATAGGAGTGATAAGATGAGCCATATGATAATGGAATTTTCCAAATTTGCTGCACTGGCTGGGTTTTATCTTCCTTTGTAGCACAATCCCTTCCTTCCCACATGACTAAAACAAAACAACTCCTCAGTTTCTCACCATCTAAAAAAGGCTAAACATCTGCTTTTTTGCCCAGCAATTAGGAAGTGAAGATGTGGTGGAATACTGCAGATCAATCAGACAAGTAACAATGGCAGACTTTGGTGGCTGGACGTGTCGGTGGTAGATTTAGTGGAGTATATCCTGGCAAATCTATCAGGTGCTTTGTATGAAACAATCAGCATGCATAAGTTTTAAGTTTTCATGCTTAATTGCAGCAACTGTAGCATCATCACAGGTTAAACACAGTGGCTTTCATTTTAGAGTATTAATCAGAAAAAAATAATGAAACACACTACAGTAGGCTTTCAAATCCCTGTCTTTGTATTGTGGTTTCATCATTTTCTTCTCTGAAAAGGTTTCATTCAGCCTCTGCCTTTTATATCAAGCCCTGTGAATCATCTGAAGTAAAATACAAACATGGTAATTTGTTATAAAGCTCAGACTGGATGTACCTCATCAGTTCTGTTGCAAAATTATGTTGTAAAAGCAGCCTATGATGTTGGTTGTATTTGTTATTTTTTCTTCCTCTTTATGCTTTTGTATATCTGTCCCCAAAAGATCATAAAATTATTCTAATTAGGGATGTCAACTTCTGCCTGAGAAGCTGAGGGGGTAATTACATCATTTATATGCAAAATGGGTAATTTTCTCCCTGCTCTTCACCATTCCCTTCTTTCCATTTATTCCCCCATATCTCCACTCTTCAGAGCTGAGCTATTTAATTTTATTCTGCTCCATCTGGAATATCTATGCCCCTCTTCCATACAGTGTCAGATACAAAAGCAGGACTTACCTTTAGACTAAAGCCCCACAGCTCTTTTTCTCCGTGTACTCCAGACTCTATTCAATATTCTTAGGGAGTTGAAGGTCCACCACAGAGAGAGTGACTTCTGCCCTATTGTACACCAGTAACATTTTGCTGAAATAGAAAACATGCAGAAATGTGAAATCAATTAATTTTTCAAGTTTAAGGGAAGGCTTTCAATCTGGGGGGAATTAGCTCCTAGTAAGAAACCAAAGATTCAGTGATATCTACGACAATGTACCTAGACTAATAAAATATTTGCTAACAATATTTGAGTGAAAACTAACTTTACCATAGAGTACCATCCAATCCAAATTGACAGTTTTCATACTCATAATCTTACAGGACATCTTAATAAGACACAAAGAGAGGCCTAACTCATCAGAAATGTAATACAATATGGACAAAAAAAGAGTGGTCATTCATATAGGTGATTTTTTTTTCAAAGAAGCAAGAAATACACCTATACTAGAAGCAAATTTAGCCGTTAGTCTGTGTGAATTTGTTTAATTCAGTCTTCAAGTTAGTTGGACCCTGGAATATAACTGCAAGCAGTAGAAGAAACAATGCAAATCATATTAGACAGTAAATGGTGAACTTCAGGACTGTATATACATGTATAAGAGTTAAAACAAACAAAAAAAAAAGTTAATAAAATCCACACTATTGACTTTGGCATATAACCTCGTTTGCGCTCTAATTCAGGCAGAGGCACCTTTTTGATAATTGGTTCCTGTTGCAGCAGCCCTCTTGTTAGGGAGCAGAAATGAGCCAAGACACAGACTTCTTTTTAAACACAGCATGAAAAGGGTCCTGGATTATTCCCCTTTACAGCTCAGCCATCCTGACTCCAACCATTCCCTGACTCTGCCTGCAGCAGCTCCTGCTGTGGGTTTCCCTTGCAGCCTCTGACTGCTGGTTATTTCCTGCTGAACTCTGACTGCAGGGATCAGTTTGCAGACTGTGACTGCAGCTTCTACCTGGCTGGACTGTGACTGCAGGTTCCACCAACAGGCTCTGACTGCACACCCAGACTGACCTCACTGCAGGGATTCTCTCCTTCAGGATCCTTCTTCTTCATGGTCCTGCCCTTTCCTCTTCTTCAAGGTTCCTCCTCCTTCATGATCCCCCTCACCACCAAACCCACTCTCTTTTATCACACTTATCTTTATTGGATATAGCTGTGATTCCTGAAGAGCAAGGCTATATTGCTTAATTAACTCAGCTTTTACTTAACTTACAGGTGAGGTCACCTGTATTCCCTTCTCCTACAGGTTCCTAGCAATCATTACCTCAGTCTTTATTTTCTTGACTTTTTATTTCAGCCAACTGTGAAAACAATTCATAATAAACATCTTTCACTTTAAGCTATTTTAAACTTCACTCAATCTGTTTTAATTTCTGCCTCATTAATTTTTGGCATATGTTTAAAAATCCATTGTCAGAAAGATATTGTACCCTAGGGGGTTATTATCCACTTTTTTTCTATATTTTCCTAATGGTAGCAGGCACTCACAAAGTTTTTAATATGGATTTTGAATAGCTGATTGAACAATGATATTTAGAAACAATAAATAAATAACAGACAAATTGTTCTTTTATAGCACTCAATTGCTATATTAATTTTCTATGTTTTTTCAAGGTTGAATGCAGAGCTCGTAATTTAAATTTTGTCTTCATAACTTGGATCATTTGGCTAGCTTGCTTATTTGACATAATTCACTAAGTTTTTTTTTAGGGAAGACATATTTGTAAATATTAGTAACTATTTGATGCTTTCTACTCAGGCCTCATTGGAGATACATAGAGGTTTTATTTGAGTCAATGAAAAACTGATGTAAAAGAGATAATTCTGATTTAAATACTGATGACTTCTGCATAGATATGCAGATTTTCACTTTATTTGTACTTGCTGCTTTTGTTTTCCCACATATGAAAAATAAACAAATTTATTTTGTCACATGGGAAATCCATTTAGCATTGTATAAAGTATAGTTTAAAAATATATAGAAAATAGAACTTCCTTTATTCATACACACTCCAACTTATGTGCCTCTACTTTGCTTTTAAGATTGGAAGGAAAATCAGAGGCCAAATATCCTTGAAAGCCAGAAAAAAGAGAGTTTGTGTTCTGATACTTAAATATCTAGAGCTTCAGGGTAGCAATTTGGGAGGCCTGTACAAACTAGATAAGTTGTCATAAAAATGCAAAGGCTATACAACACTTATTCTTGATGGATTTTGTATGCTTGCCTTTTTTTCTTCTTCTTTTCCCACTGTGCCTTGTTTTCTTCTTTTATGTCCAGAAAACTGAAGATATTAGAGGGCAGATTGGCTACAAATGGCTATGGTGGGCTACAGGAGGAATTCTAGTTGCTTACTCAAAACAGCTTTATGTTTTTACAATGCCAACAAACACACACTTAGAATATAGAGAAAATCTCTGCACTGTACTCTTCTAAGGTTCAGTAGCACTTATGCTTGCATTGTGCTGAATTCCTGCAGGGTCCTTCTGATCATTAAGATGTTGGATGCTGGATTTCTGCTGGTCTTTACTGACCAGTTCTATCTTATAATTCATGTTGAACAAGTATTAATTTATCCATATAATTGCCCAGGGAGTTTTTTGCCTTTGATTCTCTAACAACTTCCCATGTTTTGTGCTCAAAACAGTTCCAAAAGTCTTTCCAGCATTGTTTGGGAGAGATAAAGAATGTAGACTGGTTGAATTTCTAAAGATAAATTTATTGAAAGGAGATGTGCTTTTCTCTGGCAATAGCCAAGAAGGGGAACACTTAGAGAAGATGCTTCCTGCAAGCAGAAGAATTTAGTGTAAAGGATTTGGGATTTTAGTTTTACTATAATCTTTTTGTTGTGTGGGGAAGAAATCCTCACAGAGTGAACCATCATCCATTTGTAGGTGTGAGGACATGCACACATAGCTTATACAGTGATTAATTAAAAATTAATTTTAGTGCATTCCAGTGTTAGTGGGCTATTATTCCTCTTCCAGATGAAGAGTGTGTGCCTGGCTGTTTCAAAGCCCTGGTGGACTGAAAGGACCACCAGTGCTGGGAGGCCTCTTTCTCCATTTCATTTGAATTGATCCTAAATAGGCTGTAGCTTTCAGCAAAAAGTCATGTTCCTCAGAGGCAGCAAATTAAAGTAGAGATATTAGTGGTATGTCTAATAACATCATACAAAATCTAGTTTGTGTGTACTTGATATGTTCTATTCTTTATCCATTTTAGTTAGAAAAGCTTCTCATCAAGCTCAGATTTTAGAATCTTGCAATTTTTTTTTTTTTGTCTATATAGCTCAGAGTAAAGTGACTATGACACTTTTGGTAAGTAAGGAAGACAAGATGTTACATTCTATTTGCAGACATTTTTTGGGTTTAGTTGTGGTTTTCTAGAGTTATAAGAACTTTTCCTAATGTGATATAAAACAAGGGCATTATGTCTGTTTTTTTTCAGCCTTCAAGAGTACTCTGATCTTCTGAAAGAAATGGATCCATCTGGACTTTGTCTTGCACTCCTTGAAAGAGTGTTTCTGCTATCTTTAAATGGTGTGACCCATGACCCTAGTTAAAAAGTATCACTCTTTCTTTTAAGAACTTGTTTTTATCTCAGTCACTTTGAGCTCTTCATTTCTTATTTTTTCAGTGAAGGGGCACAGCTGATTGAATTGGTGTAATACATGACCTCCTGCACTTTGGAAAATCAGTGAATTCTTCGTTGTTGAATCTTTTCTAAGAGGTATTTCCAGGGCTCGTTTTAAATCTAAATTTGGTTCTGCTAGCAGTCATCTCTGTGTGACAGTTTCATTTACTTCACATGCTAACCCATAGGATAACATGGCATCTTTTGCTGGGCCTGAATTCACAGCATTTATTTATTAGTTTTATATTGTAACAAATGCAAAAATAGATTCACCTTACTGCTGACCTTTGCCATTTGCATTTCAGCCTCTATACAACTAACCAATGGTTTGGGCTGACAGTATTCTTTTTATAAAGAGGTCTATAATCTCTGGGAAGTAATTATCATTTATTCATTCAGGAACAATTTTGTTAAATGTTCTCAAACATTTAAAACAGTCTTCTGTTTTTGTACCATGCATATTGTGACTTGCATGAAAACAAAATCTGCATATTTTTCTGAGCAGGTTTTCAGAGTCTACACATCATTCTTTCTGTGCTGCATTGAAAGCAACATTAAGTGATGCTGTCATGAGAATAGTGTATTTGATGTCTGCTATTCTTCAACATCTTATTAAAGCACTAATTATGATTCTCATCACTAGAAACAAAAGTTTTTATAAAGGAATTGAATATCAAAATTGATCAGACACTTCCTATTGCTCTATTTTCTGTTGATGGATGGGGGCGGGGTCGATACCTGTCAAGTGTTTTGGGGTATTTGGGTTTTTTGGAGGTTTTGAGATTGGGTTTTGTTTTGGTTTTTGGTGTTTCTTTTTCTGTGGGCATGAACAATCTTTCTTTCAAGCTCATGTAACCCTTTTTTCCATTTCCCTTTTTATTTTTCTCCAAAGTCATACAAATAAGTATTTTTTCCATAACACAGAATTGGTTCAAGTGAGCTGTGCAGATTGGTTCCCTGATTGTTAAACATCACTGCAATGTTTTGTAAATTGAAATAGGTGATATTTGGTTGAAGGTATGCCTTGTCACAGGAGATCAACCCATCTATTAGGTTAGATGAGAATGTGAGTTGTTTAAACTCTGTTTCAAAGAGTAGTTCAAAGGATCATGTAAATATTTTCCTGTTTCAAAGATAGGAGAGGCAAACTGTCTGCTGTTATGAACTAAGCCATTAATTGGCCTTGGACACAAGTCAAACCTCTTTAATCCCAAGTGTCCTACTGACTATTCCACTTTCTCATTTTGTACCATCAGGGCAGAGTTATACTGTGGATTTCCCTTTGAAATACAAATTAGCTAAAAAAGCTATCATAAATTTTAGAAAAATACATCCTTCATTGTTCTAAGAATTCAACTAGTGGGATATACAAGCCATTGGAAAACAGGGACAGAGAAGTGATTAATATTGAAAACTATTTGGCTGCTGATACTTGAGACTTCTGAATGCCTCTTAGCAATGAAGACACTGGAAAATATTTTGAAATTACTATTTCTATAATTAAACTACTTTAAATGTATTGCTTATTCTTTTGCCAACACAGTGCATGGTTCCAAAGGAAACAATTTAATGATGCATCTGTAGAACTTTTGCTTTTTCAAAATATTAAAACAGCATAGTTGCACACAGCAGTGAAAAGCAATGGTTTCTATCATTATTGTCATTCTGCCATACCTAGTGAACATTTGACTACAAGGTGCTTGCCTTGTAGCTGCTTGTTTAGTATCAGGAAGACTTTTGGAATTACTCATGGCATTTGAGAGGTCAATAAAACTAATTTTCAGAGAGATATTCACAGTCATGTCTTTGCCAGCGCCATGCCATCTTCTGTTGTCAAAGTTGTTCTTATTCTAGAATTTTGCTTTATTGTGTGTATGGATCTGTGTGTGCATGGCATCATGCTGATGGCTGGGACAGAAATTATGTATCTGCAAAAATTCTGGACGGTTGCCAGTATGTAAACACAGTGTTAGGTACTCCTCCCTTTTTCTCACCTACAGGTTAGCACTGTATGAGGCTTTAGACATCAGGTAGTGCTACAGGCTGTAACACTGTGCAAAAAGAAATATACACTGAATATCCTATTTTTGCATGAAATATAACAATTGTAAAGCAACCAAGGAAAAGAACTAACACAGGGAGTGGGACATCAGTAATTCACATCAGTAGAGCAGAAACAGAGAGCAGGAGGCCCTATGAAAAACAAAGTCACGTAGAAGCTTTTTAGGTATGAGAAAACATTTTGATATTGGACAGATACTGGACCTGAGATACTGGACCTGTGATACTGGACAGAAACAGCTAAATAAATAACACAGACCTACAGGGTATGTGTACTGACAATCATCAAAATTTCTCTACAGAAATGAAAATTTCCTTAATTTAGATTGGTGAGCCATCAGTACTGGGGTTGTACAGGTCTCCATCCTAGGCCTAATGCTCTTCTACATCCTCATAAATCACTTTGTCACAAGACTAGAAGGGATACTTGAACCAGTTCACAGATAATACAAAACTGGGAGGAGCCCTTTATATTTACAGAATCTAAAATGGAAATTTTACTATTACTAGTATGATTATATGGAATTTAAGAGCTTAGAAATGTGAAAATCCTCCTTGTACTTATAGCCATTTTTGGAGAATGGAAGGACTAAATGCAAATACCATCTGAGCATTTTGCTCTCTCAGCAAAAAGTCTCCTGCTATACCATTTTCATACTCTATACATTTAATGTATATTGTGGTTTAGGAACAGTATTCTTCAATTTAGTGTTCCCACTGAAACCACTCCAAACCTTGCACCTCTTGATCACTCCCTACCTCCTCCTCCCCTCTGGCAGGGTAGGGAAGAATAGGAGACACAAAAGGCAAAGTTCATAGATTGAGATAAGAACAATTTACTGGAAACAGCAATGAAATAAGAAAAAGAGCAGCAACAGAGCAGTAAGTATTTATAACAAAAGCATACAGGAGAGGTGAGCAATCCACTTGCAAATGCTAAATATGCACTATATAGCACAGGACACCAACAATACACAACCACCTCCATGCTCACTACCCTGACCTAAAGAAACTCCTTCCCCAATTCCCATTAAATGATACAAGGTGGTTTAGATTAACCTCTGGATCTTAGCCATGCCCCATCCTAGCTACTGCAAAAAATTAACTAATTCGTAGTCAGAACCAGGACAATGTGATAAAAAACTAATTTCATATCATAAAAATCCTACATTTTAGAGTCATCATTCTTGTTTTGCTTAGGGCTATAGGCATGAATGGTGGTATAAGTGGAAAGTGTGTGAGCTGCTGCACTCCATATGAGGAAGTCATTAAATTTATGGATAGGAAAAACACATAATTCTAGTTTCCCATTGTTTTTGCATTTGTCTGACTGCAGTGCTTTCTTTCCCAGTCTCCATTAGGAATACATATGAATAATTTGTAAATTCAGCCTGCTCTCTATGTACATTAGTTGAACCTGAGGCACCTGTCCTTTTAGTCATGTTAGTTATGGCATACAGTTATTATACATTTATAATATAGTTATTAGCTGATCCTGATAATAGGCCTGTTAAGTGTTCCATGATGCCTGTAAGCATTCTATTGAATACAAAAGTTTAGAAGGTGTCCAAAATTACCAAGTGCTTCAGTAATAAAGTAGGAATACACTTCAGCTTGCCAGCTGTCTCCTCAAGACCATGCCTCTAATGTGAGAGTCATAGACCTGTATGCAATATTGAGATGTAGTAGAACAGGGAAATGATTAAAAGAATGAAGCATGGCACTGCATCTCTCTTGCAACTTATGTTAAATATAAAATGGAAATATAATGGATTTTACACTGTTTACCTTCAAGAAGGCCAATCTGGGTCTCTGTGAAAATTAATTTAAATATTAAAAGTATATATGTAAGCACTGAACTTACTCTCATTACCTTGTTCAAGCCCAGCTGCTTTGTCTCAGGCGTCCTAGCACTTTGGGTTGCATACATTCTCCTGTTTCTCCAGGCAGGTTCCCATGAGTGTCTCTGAAGCCTTCAGCAGCAAATTCTGTGGGGAGCAAAAACAAATTTTTAGAATATTTCCAAATATCTGTTAGCCAGAACACAGTATTCTGGTTGGACAAAAAAAAAAACCAAAAAACCCAAGCCAGCCTTGTTTAATTTCCTGCTGTGACAGTAAATTCTAGTGCAGTTTGCTATGAAGAGGATGAAATACCATTATTTTTCTGGCCTCTTTTTACTTTATAATACTAGTGAGCAATGAAGGAAAGTGAAGGAAGTCCCAAGTGCTTTTCTTTTTCATTTTTAAATAACAAAAATCCTTGTGTTCATTTACATGGATTTCACATCACGGGACTAACACTGAGCTTTGACTATATTTATCTTCTTGGGAGGATTGATGATGCTAGTGAAAACTGGTTATTTTTTTGTTTTTGTTTTATTTCAAAAATCAAGTGACAGGAGGGTGGTCCTATTTGATCATAAAGATTACTGACGTGTGCAAACTAAGAACTGATTGGAATATGACATAAAAATTGACACATGCTTATCTCTAGAAGTGAAAATGCTGCTTGAAACTTTTGACAAAGTTCTCTGATTTTCTGAAGATGACAGTAAAGTATTTTTGTTGTTTTGATCTCTTGGGAATATCTTGTCAGTATTTCACCTATGTGTCTAACTCAGAGTACTTGAAAAATCCCATAAGCCCTTTTAAGATGCTTGTGGAGCCACTTTTTGGGGGCTTACTGTCATCAGAATCAGTAAGTGGAAACTCTGAAAAAGGTCTGGGAAAGGGGGAAGATGGTGACTGCAACTCCACAAAAAGTTCTGCCACTATGAGGCAGGTTTACTACCCTCAGAGCTGAGGAGGAGGAACTGGGTGTGCTTTCAAACAAAGTGCCTGGACCAGGTCTGTGTGAGACTTAGAGGAGCACACTAAATTGTGACAAAGGGGGAATATCCCACAAGATACGGTTCCACAACAGACAGAGATGGCAAACAGGAAGGCGTTAATTTCAGGCCCACACCGAGATGAAAGGTTTGAAATAAGCATACTGGACAAGACTCCACCCTGCAGACTGGGAAAAGCACAGACAGCAACACCAGGAAGATGCCGGGCCTGGTGGGACAGACCTGGGTAACCCATACAGACAAACATCCCACCTTGGCAAACTGTGCTAAAGGAAGCAGCTGCTTACACACATGCCATCCTGAATTTTGGGAACAGCACATATGCTCTATGGATATCAAGGACTCCCACCACCAAACAGACCGGGGTGAAGAAATACCAGATGGATGTTGCAGGATTCTATGTGGTGATATCTTTGCTTAACCTCTCACTCTATTTCTCTTCCCCTCTCCTCCCTCCTATTTCTCATACTTACTGTTAAATAAAATCCATAGTTTTGACTTTGGTGTATAGTCCTATTTGCACCCTAATTCAGGCAGAGAACATCTCTTGAAAATTAGTTCCTAACATTCAGAGACAATAGAAAAGGTGAAATGGAAGACTGCAGCTCTAGAGCTCTTTAAAAAAGGAAATAGTGTTACAATTTTATTTTTTCCTCAAAAAATAAAATAATGCAGAGAATTGTGGAGTACAGTAGTGGTCTGAAGTAATCCAAAATATTTTTGGGGAGCTATCAGAATATCTTGTACAAAGGAAGCATAAAAACTCTTTCAAAAGGTGAAATACATGAGTAAATTAGAATCTAATCCAGCAAGCCAGCCACAGTCTTAAAAAAGGCCCTGAGTCTTACAAAAGGTGCTGAGACAACCCACCAATTAAAGGCTCTCCACTAATCATCCATGAAATCATTCCTTGTTGCTTGCAGAGGTCCTGCACTTAATTTTAATCAATTAACTCCTCCAAAAGTGGGGCAGATGTCCCAAAAGGTGTCAGCTTCCTTGCAAGTGAATAGCAGGCTAGAACCTTCATCAGCCCCTGATCACAAAAAAGGACCTTCTGGATGTGTACTGGCATTGTGACATTGCCTCAGACACGCAGTGAAAGCCAGACTGAAGATGCTCCATCCCGGAGCCCCAGGGCCTGTGGCTCGTCGTGCCTGATGGGGCAACCACCATGGCCACCAGTGGAGACACTGAGGTATAACAGCCCAGTCAGTTTGGCTTCTGAATGACCACTGAACATTTTTATTCACCCACACTCTGGCTATCTTAAGGCTAAATTAAGGAGATTCCTCTCTGTTTTATCTTCTAGTCATTTTTTAAAGTGATGACTATTAATAACAATTTTATTAAACTACTCCCTACTGAAGGTGAAGTGAGATGTTATTATTTAAAGGGATTTAAGTTTATTTAAACACCACACTCTAAGTGTTCCACCTGGATGCTATTACAGAGGCATAAGATTTGCACACTTTACAGCCTGTGGACTAAGGGACCAGGGTGTTCTGCTGATTTGCTGCACTTTTAAACAAAACATGGTAACCCTGTGGGCAAACTTGTCCAGGAATTTCTGATACTAGACTTTCTGAGCTGATGTGAACATGCCTGTACTGCCAGCCTCATGTCTTCATTTATCTCTGACTTCTTACTTACTCTTCAGAATCAGAGATAATAGACTTTGCTACTACTCAGCCCAGATTCTAATCATGCAGACTCCAAGGTTAATTTCAATGTTGAGCTGTAAATAGAGTAATACACTGTGTTCAAGTAAAGAAAACATTTACAGAAAAATCACCATATGGAGCCTATTGAGACAGATGATCTAATTATCATAATACCCAACGAGCTGATGAAGGAAAGGTTTTAGAGCAGGATGCTTCTTTCTGGTGTTTGCCCTCCTGTCCATAGTAGAGGTGAAGTTGTTCTCTGAAACTTTGTGACTGACGTGTTCTCACTGTAGGTGATAAAGTTTGTCATTTGTAAGAAATGTCCCTTACTTATAAATGAACTTTAAGTCCCAGTGGAAGTTGGATTAATTAACAAGAAATACAAGATTGGTTTTGTAGACTGAAGAGGCAGTTTTCTGAATGAAGCTGGTTTAAGAGAGAAGGAAGGGGAATGATTCTAACTTTACAAGTGACAGCCAGATATACATCAATATGCCTGACTTTTAACTAATCACTTTAAATCTGTACCTAAATTTTGTTCATACTTCTTTTCAGGCATTCTCACCCCCTCCCTGTATTCTTACAAAGTTTGCTTGGCCTTCCTACATGGACAACACAAATTACATAACACAAAATACACAGTTATTATATACACAGGTCTCTAGCAAATGCAATTCACAGTATTTGCTACTCACAGAATCACTGAACTTCCTGAGTTGGAAGGGACTCACAAAGATCACCAAGTCCAGCTCTTAAGTGAACAGCATTTTCAGCACCATTCTTTAATCAATTTGAAAGGTTTTCTCAACACGATTCACTAAATTATAGGAAACCTTGCTAGTGCAGCCAATCACATAACCTTAATATACAGAAAATTGATGGGCAAACATACACCTTGCCCTTAACCTTACAATACCCAGTTCATTACACCCAACAACATCTCTGCACAAGCACCCTAGCCAGCATTAAAGTGTAGTGACTCAGAGAGATCCAAGATACAATTTGACTAATAATAAGCTCTTTTCTCCCTGTTATAAAGGAGACAGAGACCACTTACTCAACCATGCATGCATGCAGATCATCTGCATGGAACAGAGCCTGGAGCTTTCTGGAGGGTTGTCCTCAACTGTAATTAAGGAGGTCCTTTTGAGATCCTGCCAAACTTAGTGATTGCTGGACTACCAAAGCACTTTATCTGGAATATGTCAACCATGAGTGCAGTAACATTAGCTGAAGAGGAGAAATATCAGTTTGTGGGTTTGTTCGATCTACAAGTTTATTGTTCATGTTGGGTGTAAGTCCAAAATGGCCTCCTTTGTTCTTTGTACCCTGTCCTCCATTTTGTTCCCCTTCCCCTCATGTTTATTCTTAGCCCCAGTTTGCAACATTTTGTCTAATCCCTCTCTCCCTGCCATGGAGACAGGACTCCACTGGTTCCCCTTTCCCGCCAAGTGGTATCACTCCCCCCATGTCAGTCAGCCTGAGGCCTGAGATGGGTGATTGGTTGGGTCCCTATGTTCTCCCCTCCCCTGCTTATTCTCATTGGTTAATGTTACTCATGCAGCCACCCCCAGTTTATCCCCATTGGTTAATGTTGTACCCACTCCTGTGTTTGCTCCAAGTTTAAAACCCTCTGACATTACAGCTCGGGGTCTCTCTATCATGAGGCACTGGGTCGGTAATAAAGTTTCTACCCTGTTCACCCTCGAGAGAGTCCCCTCCTGTTTCTTTGGATTGCCACTGTAGCAGAACGAGCGGGTGGGACGGTGAAGAGAAGAAGCCCACACACTTTGGGTTGCTGTCAGGTGTGCTGGGGCTGGCTGGATACTGAGGTGCACCGCGACATCAGTTCAATTCCATAACTACCTGAGGTTACTTACGTTTGCCAATGAACAAATTCTAAGGTTGATTTTGAGTTCAAGTTCTCAGCTAAGCATTTTTTTGTCTTTTGGCTCCAAATTCTCAGCTTTTATTGTGGATCAGAGCCTTCAGCTAATTACAATCATGGACCCAAATATGCTGCTATGAAGAATATATTGGGCTAAAGAATATGGAAAACTTAAAGAGCTATAAAATAGTTTTTAATAGCAACCAACACAAATTCTATTGATCACTGTAAACTCTCATTTTTAGCAGTCCATTTTACTCTAAGATGTATATAGAGTTATTTATTAATTACTAACAATAACAAACTAAGTGAGTTTCAGGCCGAAACACAACATCCTTGATTTTAGGAGTACTTCTGAGTATCAGTGATACGTGGGTGAAAAGATCTGTCCTCAGGAGAGGAAGCTTTTAAGTCACATAAATATTCTGCAGAAGTAATTAAATGAATCATCAAGAATGCTCTCACCTCTCACTTGGAATTGTCCAGATAAAAATATAACATGGATGTCTGGTTTTTGTTTATTACAAATCTTTTCAATCTTATCAGCAATCTTGGAAAGGAACCTGGCTCAACATTTGATGAAAAGGATACATTTTAGTAGATGTGACCACCAAAAGTGAATGAAAGAGCAAGCAAAATTAATGATGGAAGGGGCACAGCTGTCTGCCTTATACATGGAAATGATCTGATCTTAAATATATTAGCACATATGGCAACAAGTAGCCAAATCTCCATCGCAAAAAGAGCAAAAGAAACTATCATAATACAATAAAGCTTTTAGTAGCGAGAAAGGGATTTTCTAGTGCTGAGAAATTTTAGGCTACACAACCTTTACCCTGAGTGGTCTTAGTTGGGTATGACAAATCAAAAAATCTGCTTTCTCTATGCTTAAGAATTCTTAAAAGCTCTTTTCCTAAAATATACAATTATGGAAGAAAAGATTTACATATCTACAATTTTGTGATAATAGTATTTTAAATCACTGCCTTTTTTATTTTCTTATGTAAATATTAATGCTTCAGTAAAAGCACCTATTTCTGATAGATGAAAATATTTACAAGAAATATTCTTAAGCATGGTCAGTATATTACATACTTTATCCCTAATTTACTTTCATCCCTACAGTTTTTTATATGAAAACATTTAATTGGTTAGGCAAGTAATTTGCTTTTATAGCAACATAGAGAAGTGCTTTGAGATATTTGGATTTTATATAATAACTAAAAAGAGAATAAAACATTGGCAAGAGATGCACAAAATTACTTTCATCTTTTATTTCCATATTTGCCTGCTTGTTGTGCCCTTTGCAGAGATCACAGTACCCAAATTCTATTTCTCATGTTAGGATGATTCACAGTAGGGAAGCACTTTCCTATATTATTTTCATCAAAAGGAGCTTACATTTGAATATTACCATTAGGCTGCTAATTTACACTTTGGAGAAAGGGTCAGGAGCATTCCATTTTTTTTTTTTTTTTTTGATGACTTGATATTAGCTTCAAAGAGAATTTTTCATAACTCTTGTAATTTGCCACTGTAGTTTTGCTGTCCAGTGCCGTTGAATTATATATGTTTTATAAAACAAAACTCTGAGAGAATAAATTTTTCAAGGCATTGAGACTTCTGGATTTCAGAATAGCCTTTCTTATTGTCATCAGAATGGAGGTTCTCACATCTCATATTGCATATCAAGCCCCTTAGTACACTTGGCATTCGATATTTATTTCAAATAGAAATGAAAATAATCACACTTTCTGTATTACCATTCAAAAGCATACACAGTCTCCATACCATAAAGGTATGCTTCAGCCCTGTTCCTTTCTCCACAATAAACTGAAATTCTTAACAGGATTTATACCACCAGTGGTTTTTCAAAAGATTGTAAAATATTACTGCTGACTACTACATGTGACATAAGAATCATCATTCTGTTGAATTTGGACACTCTCGCATGAAAAAACTTATTCAGTCAGGAGCTTTTATAAAATAAGGGTCAAAACCTGTCACTTGATGAATTGATTGATGGTGGCAGCTGGTCACCCATGGTCCAGCTCAAGCAAAGAGAGGAACTGAGTAAATATTTGCTGTGTGTTAAGGGAATTGTATCACATAGAAGTGCCATATGTGCTGACACTGAGGATAATGAGAATAAAGTATCATTTTATCTACCACATTGACACCAGGTCAGATCTTCCACCCTCATAAATTGTCCTAGCTCCACTGGCCATAATGAAGGCATGGAAAATTAGACTGCATCAGATGATATGGCCCACAAATTCTTTAATCCTGGAGAATGTTTGTTTCACCCATGTAATTAATTACAGAAGAGACAATAGTCTCATCAAGTGCCCTTTTAAATAAACTTTCACAGGTAAAAGAGCTTAATAACACAGTTAAACGTAACTTCTATTGCATCTAATACTTATTTACATTGCTAAGTGATATGGAAGATTGTCTGTTTAGATTTCACTAAGGTTTGGGTGGGTTCTGCTGTGAGTTTTGTTTTTACTCTTCTAAAACCAGGATGGAAAAAGAATGAGGATGAAAAAACAAAGAGTAATGTTTAATCAAAAACCACAGGATTAATTCCCAAACAGATGCCTTACTTGTTGAGATGGAGTTATAGGAAGGCAAATCCAGTCAAACAAGAAAAAAAGGCTCCTGAGGCACACAAAAGATACTTCTGTTACCAGAAACAAAGATGACCTGCTGCTTCAAGTGCAGGGAGCCAGAGCTTGGCACATTTTTCAAATGATTTTGCAAAGATTCTTACAGCTCACATCTTGCTAGCTGCCTACCCACAGGGACTATATCTGGACAGAAGAGACATGGGCAATTTCTCTTTTAGACCAGCATGTTTTCTTATGCAATGTCTGGGTAATGTGAAGATGGACCCCACACAGAAAACAGAATGGGAGATGGAAGTTCCAAAGTATTTTGTTTCTTCTTGTGAATTAATTAAAAAACAAAACAAAACAAAAAACTGGCAAAACCTTCAGGCTAGAATAAGTATTGGTGTATAAACCAGATAAACAAGTTTATCTTGTTTTATTTTTTTTTTAAGTGGGACATGTGGAGGGACACAGCTGGGTGTGCCTGTCTATGCCTGCCTAACATAACCATAACCCTTATTTCTGTGTTTCTTGGTACATTTAAATGCTCCCTTATCTACATCACAGTGTCTCACTTCTGACAACCTCTGATTTCCATCCCTTCCTTCATTTGCCATCAGTTTCTTCATCTTTTTTTTCTGTAGCCTTGACCAATTCCCTGTGTTATCCTTCTTCCCTCACCACTCCCTCATCCCAGGATACATATTCACCCTATGACCCATATCTTGGTGTCTGGCCCATGGAAAAGGTGTGGCAAATATCGATTGTTGGATATGTGTCATTTCTTTAATCTTGCCTTCAGGTCTGTACTTCTCCTGTGCTGATGACTTTGCAGTCCTCCATTAAGCCATAACTTGTGATTAAAAAGCATATAATGCTGCAAGGGACAGCATTATTTGGATTCTCTAGAGACTGGCTGAAGGTACATTTTCTTTCTTTCATTACACCAAATTGCTCAGTGGGTTGAAGTGGGATGAATCGACCAAGGAAAAGTGAATACAATTATCTGGCTTACCACTGTCAACAGCATTGCAACTCAAGAGGAAACCTAACTGGTGAGAATGAGAGTATTGTGAAGGACTAAAAAAAAAAAAAATCCAGGAAGAATTCTGGATGGCAGATGGATTTCATAATCCTGTATTAAGTGAAACACATGAAAATTTAATCTCATTTCTACACTTCAAAAAAATGCACTCCTTGTGTTTCATGTATAAACCTGTCCCTATGTAAACCTCCTGAGTGGAAGACAAGATAAACAGACATGCTTCTGGGTAATAGAAATGTTATGGGCTTCAACATTGCCTAGAAGATCTGCCCCTTACAGCAAAACTGAATAAAGAGGCCGAGACCACCCAAGCCCACCCCTCCTTCACCTGGCTGCAGCTCTGGGCTGCCACTTGGGCTGCCCAACAGAGCCTGAAACTCCATCAAGGTGACACTGTGGCTCAATCACCTCTGCCCTGGGGACAAGGAAACAAGACTAAGGCAGCAGAATGGATCCACAAGAAAGCCAAAGCCAGCAGCTCTCCTGAAAATCAGCTTGGGCCAGGCTCGGGCAGGGGAGGCCACAGCCCACAGGCTCATCTGCTCAGGCCACCTTTGCACACACTGCCCACAGCCAGGAAGGGAGGAGGAGAGTCCTGGGGCTCTGCTGTCACCTCTGGGCACAGGCGGGGGACACCCATCCTCCCTCACACAAACTGGCTCAGCTGTAAAATCCCCAGCCCGGGAAGGCCACATCCACGGCACATTCCCCTCAGGGGCAGCTGAGGGGCAGGTGCCATCAATCCATCCAGGAGCCCCAAAGCGCTGCCCACACTCATTGCTGAGGCCTTGCAGCAGAGCACTGCTCGTCAGGCAAAGGGCTGACACAGATCCAGACTCTGCTGCAGGAGACTCTGTCAAACTTGTCCCCGTCAGGGGAGGGACCTGGGCCTTCCCACCCGGCCCAAGTGTGCACCAGCCCTCTGAACTCCGTGTGTGCGGGGGACCCTCAGCACCAAGAGCTGATGGGGAGCGACCATGGGAGAGCCATGGGGATCCACTGACTGGGGACATTTTTTTCTTCATATGTCTCGGTCACTTTTTCTCTCCCCCAACCTCATTTCTGTTTCTCTCTCCCTCTCTCTCTCTGTGTTTTTAATTTAGTGTTCAATAAAACCCATTCTATTGACTTTGCCCCTTAAATTGGGCAGAGGCGTTTCTGATCATGTGGATAACCAGAAGATGGCAAGGGGCCGGAGGCCCAGCACTCCGGGGGCTGCTCCGTGCCACTTCCAGTGGGTTGGGCTGCTGAAGGGGTGCCGGGCATGGCCCTTTGTGACACAGCAGCGTTCCCTCAGGGCCCTGGGGAATGTGGAACGTTGTGGGGCCCAGGGCCCCGTTGACACGGCGCAGCCACGCCCGCAGGGGTATATAAGGGGGCGCGGGGCCCTGCGTTGCCCAGTCCCAGGAGAGCCACTTGCTCAGCAGGAAGCAGCTCCTGGGATCCCCTTCTGCGTTGCAGGAGATCAGAGAGAGAGAAGGAGAAGGTGAACCCCGACTCCCAGGCACCCAGCCCCTTGCCCGCCCGGCCAGCAGACCAGGCCCCCAGCGGGCAGTGGCCGTGGGCAGGCGGCGGCTCCGGCCGGCCCCTGCCGGACCCTGAGGAGGAGGGGCCCTTTGCCAAGATGGAGGAAGACCAGAAATATGACATGGATCGAGAGCTCTCCCAGTGGGAAGGAGAGGGATATCAGCAACTCTCTCCTTCAGAAGAAGTGCAAAGCCATCTGCATGTGTTCCCATGGGAAGGAGACAAGGGAGAGCCAGAGTTGTCCCAGCTGGAAGACAACAACAACAAGGAGCTTTGCCAAGGAGAAGGCTACAGTCTCCAAAACCTGGCCCAGTGGGAAAAAGACAGCAGTGACCACCAGCTGTCCCAACTGGAAGAAAGTGCCAGCAGCCAGGAACCATCCCAATGGGAACGATACATCAGTTGTGAGACCGATGATGACCCCCTGCACCCAGAGAAGGCTGAGGATGCCCAGACTTGTGCCCAGCAGGGGCCCAGCTCTCCCAGCAGCGTGGGCACCCAGGTGGCAGGAGAGGCAGCCCCTGAGCTGCCCAGCACCTCTCCTGCCCCAGGGAGTCCCACAGAGGATGAGCTGGCAGCTGCTGCTGCTGCAGCTGGAGCTGCTGAGGAGGTGGAGGAGCCCCCGGAGCCTCTGGCTGCTGAGGTAGGAAAGAGCCCCGGTTCCCCTGCTGGCAGTCAGGAGGTGCCATGGGCAGGGACACAGACACCAGTCCCTGCCCCAGCCAGCCCCCCAGGCTGCTGCCAGGCTCTGCTGGGCTTAGCGGGGAACATCAGCTCTGAGGAGCTGCTCCAGCCTGTGCTGGAGGTCCAGCAGCCAGAGGAACAGGGGGCCCTGCAGCAGAGCACGGCTGCAGAACGGGAAGCAGCAGCTGCAGTAGAAAGGGGAGAGAGCCCAACATCTGCCCCACACAGCCCCTGCTGCCCCCCCAGCCCCTCGCCCAGCCCAGCGGGAGCCCAGGGGCTCAGTGAACAGCAGGAGGAGGCAGACAGGGCATCCGTCCTGGCAGAGGAAGAGAGCAAGGAGGGGGCCACGGCTGAGAAGCTTGAGGATTCTCAGTGCAGAGATGAGGAGCACACAGACCTGTTCCAAAGAGAAATCAACAAATACCAAGAAGGGTCCCAAGGGGAAGCCTGCATTGAGCGGGAGCTTTCCCAGGTAGAAGCCAGCAACTACCAGGAGGAGTCCCAAGGGGAAGCCTGCATTGAGCAGATGTCCCCAGCAGAAATAACCACCAGCAACCAGGAAGGATCCGAAGGGGAAGTCTGCATTGAGCAGGAGATCTCCCTAGCAGAAACCAGACACAACCAGGAAGGATCCGAAGGGGAAGCCTGCATTGAGCAGGAGTTCTCCCTAGCAGAAACCACCAGCAACAATGAAGGATCCCAAGAGGAAACCTGCATTGGGCAGGACATCTTCCCAGAAGAAACCAACAACTACCAAGATGGATCCGAAGGGGAAGCCTGCATTGAGCAGGAGATCTCCCCAGAAGAAACCAGCAGCAACCAGGAAGGATCCAAAGGGGAAGCCTGCATTGAGCAGGACATCTCCCCAGAAGAAACAAACAGCTACCATGATGAATCCGAAGGGGAAGCCTGCATTGAGCAGGAGCTGTCCCCACAAGAAACCAGCAGCTACAATGAGGGATCCCAAGGAGACGCCTGCATTGAGCAGGAGATCTCCCCAGAAGGAACCAGCAGCAACCAGGAAGGATCCCAAGGGGAAGCCTGCATTCAGCAGGTGATCTCCCAGGAAGAAGCCGATATCTACAACATGCTCTCTGACTGGGATGAATACACTGAAGATGAGCTGTCCCAAGGTGATGTTGAGAGCTACCAAGAAGCTTCTGACTTGGGAGAATTCCCAGAGCAACGCCTTTCCCAGGCACAAGTCAGTATCTCCCACAGTCTCTCGGACTGGGAAGATTACAGCCAGCAGGAGATGTCCCATGGAGATTTCAACTGTCTCCAAGAAGTGTCAGATTGGGAACAGTCCATTGTGCAGCAGCTTTCTCAGGAGGAAGACTCTGTTGCCATGAAGGTGTCCGGAGGCAATGGAAGGAGACCCTCTGTGCAGTCTACCTGGGAAAGTGACAGTGAGCAAGACCTCGAGATGTACAGGTGGGAAGAGAACATCGGGGACAAGGCCTTCCTGCACGAGGAGGACGACTGGGATGAAATCAGCGTCCTCGAGCTCCACGAAGACCAAGGTAGAGAGCCAAGACTGGCGGGAGGCGGGTTTCTCCTGCCAGGCGGGATCTTCGTGCCCATCCTGCGAGAGGGTTGGGTTGAGGACGAGGCATCTGAGCCGCGCCCCTGGGGGCTGCTCTGTGCCTCGCCTCCCCACGTGGAAGCCCTGGCCCCCAGAGGACACGGGGCCCCTGGTGCCTTCCAGGAGCAGGAGCCAGAGGCCGGCACCCTCAGCCAGCAGCGGGCCCCGCGCAAGAAACGTCTCTCCCGGCTCCGGCGGGCGCTGCGGGCGCTGCGCGGCCTCTTCCGCTTCTCCTGCTGCGCCCCGCGGCCCCAGGATTAGGGATGGATAGGACCCCGCTGCACACAGCAGGACCATGACAAATCAAGCAAAAGACCCCCCCAAAAAACCAAAAAAAACCAAAAAAAAACCCCAAAAACAAAACAAACAAAAAACAAACAAACCAACCCCCCTCCCAAAAAAATAAAATAAAATAAAACAAACAAAAAACCTCAAAATCATCTAGGTCCATCTGATTTTCTTACACACTATTTCTCTCTCTCTGAGTCCTCCCTCTGTCCTGGTTTTGGGCAAATTTGGAATGAAACCTACCAATGGGGTTCCTCTGGTTGGCAAACCCAAACGGCCCCTCCCCTCATCAGGCCCAGGTAAAGAACTTCCTGGGAGAAAAGTGGAAAAAACTATTGATTTGACAAACAAAACGGCCACAAGCATCAAGAATGAATAACATGAAACAATAAAACCTCTCGCCGCTCTGAAGAGAGATGACAAAACTGAGAGAAGCCCTTGCCGTGAGTGAGCTCAGCTCTCTCAGTCTCTTATCAGCCCCAGTCCCTTTGGTGCTGCAAAATGCCCAGGTCCAGGCCCCCGTGGGCTGCAGGTGTGAGATCCCAGTGTCGGTCTGGGTTTTTCAGTCCAGGACAGGTTTAAACAATCCCAAGGGGGAAAAAAAATAATAAATTAAACAGTCCAAGGAGGTTCCCTGCCTCAGCCAGCTAAACTAACTAAAAGCAAAAAAAGTTCTCTGTCTGGCCACTGTCTGTGCCTCCAATGAACACACAGAGTCCGGAGGAAAAAAAATGTGTAGGCGTGAACTCTGTTTTCTCAAAACAAACTGCGCGCTGCTTCTTTCTCGGCTTCGCTCTCAGAACCAGTTTTAAAGGTACAGAACACAACATACAGCACACACAGAACAGACAACTGGGGATACAAGCAGCTTAAAGTCACCCTAGGACACACTCCTGTTTCTTTCTATCTCTCTCCCTCACAGTTCTTGTAAAACAAAATCCACGTTATATAAAATCAGGATGTTGTCATCACATGGTCTCATGTACGCCTCAATCCGGGTACAGGCATCTCTCCCTAAGCCGACTGGAGCGCATTCCCTGCCCAGCCTGTCTTCACAGCACAGCTGCTCCAGCTCCCTGAGCATCTCCATCGCTCTGCTCTGAACTCATTCTACCAGCCCCATGTCCTTCTTATGCTGGGCCCCCACACACGGGTGTAGTGCTGCAGGTGGGCTCTGAAATATGGACTAGAGGGCCATATTTCAGTCACCTCCCCTGACCCGCTGCCCTTGGCGCCTTTCCATGCGGCCCAGCACAGGGCTGCCTTTCTGGGCTGGCAGCACACACTGCCGCCTCACGCTCGGCTTCTCCGCCGGCCGCGCCCCAAGCGCTTCTCCTCAGCCCCTGCCCCGCTCAGCTTCCTGGCCCCTCCAACCCCGAGCTGAGGGGCAGCTCCGGCCACTCTCGGGGTCACGGCAAAGCCCTTCCAGAGCCCCGGGGCCGAGGCAGAGCCCTCCCTGAGGGACGCCCCTCATCCCCGGCCTCCAGCTGCACATGGAGCCCCTGAGCACAACTCCCTGGCCGCGTCCATCTGGCCGATCCCTCGCGGCCGCACAGCCCACCCTCCAAAGCCAGGCCCGGGCACTGTGGGGCTCGCGCTGTCTGTGTGTGCCACGACGCCTTCCTCACAGGGGCTGGGGCACAGCAGCCGTCCCACAGACTGCAGTGTTGTGGGAAATGGCTCCAGCATGGCCAGGAAGGAGATCTGCCCCTGACGGCAAAACTGAATAAAGAGGCCGAGACCACCCAAGCCCACCCCTCCTTCACCTGGCTGCAGCTCTGGGCTGTCACTCGGGCTGCCCAACAGAGCCTGAAACTCCATCAAGGTGACACTGTGGCTCAACCACCTCTGCCCTGGGGACAAGGAAACAAGACTAAGGCAGCAGAATGGATCCACAAGAAAGCCAAAGCCAGCAGCTCTCCTGAAAATCAGCTTGGGCCAGGCTCGGGCAGGGGAGGCCACAGCCCACAGGCTCATCTGCTCAGGCCCCCTTTGCACACACTGCCCACAGCCAGGAAGGGAGGAGGAGAGTCCTGGGGCTCTGCTGTCACCTCTGGGCACAGGCAGGGGACACCCATCCTCCCTCACACAAACTGGCTCAGCTGTAAAATCCCCAGCCCGGGAAGGCCACATCCACGGCACATTCCCCTCAGGGGCAGCTGAGGGGCAGGTGCCATCAATCCATCCAGGAGCCCCAAAGCGCTGCCCACACTCATTGCTGAGGCCTTGCAGCAGAGCACTGCTCGTCAGGCAAAGGGCTGACACAGATCCAGACTCTGCTGCAGGAGACTCTGTCAAACTTGTCCCCGTCAGGGGAGGGACCTGGGCCTTCCCACCCGGCCCAAGTGTGCACCAGCCCTCTGAACTCCGTGTGTGCGGGGGACCCTCAGCACCAAGAGCTGATGGGGAGCGACCATGGGAGAGCCATGGGGATTCACTGACTAGGGACATTTTTTTCTTCATATGTCTCGGTCACTTTTTCTCTCCCCCAACCTCATTTCTGTTTCTCTCTCCCTCTCTCTCTCTGTGTTTTTAATTTACTGTTCAATAAAACCCATGCTATTGACTTTGCCCCTTAAATTGGGAAGAGGCATTTCTGATCGTTTTAATAACCAGATGATGACAAGGGGCCGGAGGCCCAGCACTCCGGGGGCTGCTCCGTGCCACTTCCAGTGGGTTGGGCTGCTGAAGGGGTGCCGGGCACGGCCCTTTGTGACACAGCAGCGTTCCCTCAGGGCCCTGGGGAATGTGGAACGTTGTGGGGCCCAGGGCCCCGTTGACATGGCGCAGCCACGCCCGCAGGGGTATATAAGGGGGCGCGGGGCCCTGCGTTGCCCAGTCCCAGGAGAGCCACTTGCTCAGCAGGAAGCAGCTCCTAGGATCCCCTTCTGCATTGCAGGAGATCAGAGAGAGAGAAGGAGAAGGTGAACCCCGACTCCCAGGCACCCAGCCCCTTGCCCGCCCGGCCAGCAGACCAGGCCCCCAGCGGGCAGTGGCCGTGGGCAGGCGGCGGCTCCGGCCGGCCCCTGCCAGACCCTGAGGAGGAGGGGCCCTTTGCCAAGATGGAGGAAGACCAGAAATATGACATGGATCGAGAGCTCTCCCAGTGGGAAGGAGAGGGATATCAGCAACTCTCTCCTTCAGAAGAAGTGCAAAGCCATCTGCACATGTTCCCATGGGAAGGAGACAAGGGAGAGCCAGAGTTGTCCCAGCTGGAAGACAACAACAACAAGGAGCTTTGCCAAGGAGAAGGCTACAGTCTCCAAAACCTGGCCCAGTGGGAAAAAGACAGCAGTGACCACCAGCTGTCCCAACTGGAAGAAAGTGCCAGCAGCCAGGAACCATCCCAATGGGAACGATACATCAGGTGCGAGACCGATGATGACCCCCTGCACCCAGAGAAGGCTGAGGATGCCCAGACTTGTGCCCAGCAGGGGCCCGGCTCTCCCAGCAGCGTGGGCACCCAGGTGGCAGGAGAGGCAGCCCCTGAGCTGCCCAGCACCTCTCCTGCCCCAGGGAGTCCCACAGAGGATGAGCTGGCAGCTGCTGCTGCTGCAGCTGGAGCTGCTGAGGAGGTGGAGGAGCCCCCGGAGCCTCTGGCTGCTGAGGTAGGAAAGAGCCCCGGTTCCCCTGCTGGCAGTCAGGAGGTGCCATGGGCAGGGACACAGACACCAGTCCCTGCCCCAGCCAGCCCCCCAGGCTGCTGCCAGCCTCTGCTGGGCTTAGCGGGGAACATCAGCTCTGAGGAGCTGCTCCAGCCTGTGCTGGAGGTCCAGCAGCCAGAGGAACAGAGGGCCCTGCAGCAGAGCACGGCTGCAGAACGGGAAGCAGCAGCTGCAGTAGAAAGGGGAGAGAGCCCAACATCTGCCCCACACAGCCCCTGCTGCCCCCCCAGCCCCTCGCCCAGCCCAGCGGGAGCCCAGGGGCTCAGTGAACAGCAGGAGGAGGCAGACAGGGCATCCGTCCTGGCAGAGGAAGAGAGCAAGGAGGGGGCCACGGCTGAGAAGCTTGAGGATTCTCAGTGCAGAGATGAGGAACACACAGACCTGTTCCAAAGAGAAATCAACAAATACCAAGAAGGGTCCCAAGGGGAAGCCTGCATTGAGCAGGAGCTTTCCCAGGTAGAAGCCAGCAACTACCAGGAGGAGTCCCAAGGGGAAGCCTGCATTGAGCAGATGTCCCCAGCAGAAATCACCAGCAGCTACCAGGAAGGATCCGAAGGGGAAGCCTGCATTGAGCAGGAGATCTCCCCAGCAGAAACCAGACACAACCAGGAAGGATCCGAAGGGGAAGCCTGCATTGAGCAGGAGTTCTCCCTAGCAGAAACCAGCAGCAACAATGAAGGATCCCAAGGGGAAGCCTGCATTGAGCAGGAGATCTCCCCAGAAGGAACCAGCAGCAACCAGGAAGGATCCCAAGAGGAAACCTGCATTGGGCAGGACATCTTCCCAGAAGAAACCAACAACTACCAAGATGGATCCGAAGGGGAAGCCTGCATTGAGCAGGAGTTCTCCCTAGCAGAAACCACCAGCAACAATGAAGGATCTGAAGGGGAAGCCTGCATTGAGCAGGAGCTGTCCCCAGAAGAAACCAGCAGCAACCCGGAAGGATCCCAAGGGGAAGCCTGCATTGGGCAGGAGCTGTCCCTAGAAGAAACCATCAGCAACAAAGTATCCCAAAGGGAATCCTTCATTCAGCAGGTGATCTCCCAAGAAGAAGCCGATATCTACAACATGCTCTCTGACTGGGATGAATACACTGAAGATGAGCTGTCCCAAGGTGATGTTGAGAGCTACCAAGAAGCTTCTGACTTGGGAGAATTCCCAGAGCAAGGCCTTTCCCAGGCACAAGTCAGTATCTCCCACAGTCTCTCGGACTGGGAAGATTACAGCCAGCAGGAGATGTCCCATGGAGATTTCAACTGTCTCCAAGAAGTGTCAGATTGGGAACAGTCCATTGTGCAGCAGCTTTCTCAGGAGGAAGACTCTGTTGCCATGAAGGTGTCCGGAGGCAATGGAAGGAGACCCTCTGTGCAGTCTACCTGGGAAAGTGACAGTGAGCAAGACCTCGTGCTGTACAGGTGGGAAGAGAACATCGGGGACAAGGCCTTCCTGCACGAGGAGGACGACTGGGATGAAATCAGCGTCCTTGAGCTCCAAGAAGACCAAGGTAGAGAGCCAAGACTGGCGGGAGGCGGGTTCCTCCTGCCAGGCAGGATCTTCGTGCCCATCCTTCGAGAGGGTTGGGTTGAGGACGAGGCATCTGAGCCGCGCCCCTGGGGGCTGCTCTCTGCCTCGCCTCCCCACGTGGAAGCCCTGGCCCCCAGAGGACACGGGGCCCCTGGTGCCTTCCAGGAGCAGGAGCCAGAGGCCGGCACCCTCAGCCAGCAGCGGGCCCCCCGCAAGAAACATCTCTCCCGGCTCCGGCGGGCGCTGCGGGCGCTGCGCGGCCTCTTCCGCTTCTCCTGCTGCGCCCCGCGGCCCCAGGATTAGGGATGGACAGGACCCCGCTGCACACAGCAGGACCATGACAAATCAAACAAAAGACCCCCCCAAAAAACCAAAAAAACCCCATAAAAACCCCCAAAAACAAAACAAACAAAAAACAAACAAACCAACCCCCCTCCCAAATAAAATAAAATAAAATAAAACAAACAAAAAACCTCAAAATCATCTAGGTCCATCTGATTTTCTTACACACTATTTCTCTCTCTCTGAGTCCTCCCTCTGTCCTGGTTTTGGGCAAATTTGGGATGAAACCTGCCAATGGGGTTCCTCTGGTTGGCAAACCCAAACGGCCCCTCCCCTCATCAGGCCCAGGTAAAGAACTTCCTGGGAGAAAAGTGGAAAAAACTATTGATTTGACAAACAAAACGGCCACAAGCATCAAGAATGAATAACATGAAACAATAAAACCTCTCGCCGCTCTGAAGAGAGATGACAAAACTGAGAGAAGCCCTTGCCGTGCGTGAGCTCAGCTCTCTCAGTCTCTTATCAGTCCCAGTCCCTTTGGTGCTGCAAAATGCCCAGGTCCAGGCCCCCCGTGGGCTGCAGGTGTGAGATCCCAGTGTCGGTCTGGGTTTTTCAGTCCAGGACAGGTTTAAACAATCCCAAGGGGGAAAAAAAATAATAAATTAAACAGTCCAAGGAGGTTCCCTGCCTCAGCCAGCTAAACTAACTAAAAGCAAAACATGTTCTCTGTCTGGCCACTGTCTGTGCCTCCAATGAACACACAGAGTCTGGAGGAAAAAAAATGTGCAGGCGTGAACTCTGTTTTCTCAAAACAAACTGCGCACTGCTTCTTTCTCTGCTTCGCTCTCAGAACCAGTTTTAAAGGTACAGAACACAACATACAGCACACACAGAACAGACAACTGGGGATACAAGCAGCTTAAAGTCACCCTAGGACACACTCCTGTTTCTTTCTATCTCTCTCCCTCACAGGTCTTGTAAAACAAAATCCACGTTATATAAAATCAGGATGTTGTCATCACATGGTCTCATGTACGCCTCAATCCGGGCACAGGCATCTCTCCCTAAGCCGACTGGAGCACATTCCCTGCCCAGCCTGTCTTCATAGCACAGCTGCTCCAGCCCCCTGAGCATCTCCATCGCTCTGCTCTGAACTCATTCTACCAGCCCCATGTCCTTCTTATGCTGAGCCCCCACACACGGGTGTAGTGCTGCAGGCGGGCTCTGAAATATGGACTAGAGGGCCACAGTCACCTCCCCTGACCCGCTGCCCTTGGCTCCTTTCCATGCGGCCCAGCACAGGGCTGCCTTTCTGGGCTGGCAGCACACACTGCCGCCTCACGCTCAGCTTCTCCTCCAGCCGCGCCCCAAGCGCTTCTCCTCAGCCCCTGCCCCGCTCAGCTTCCTGGCCCCTCAAACCCCGAGCTGAGGGGCAGCTCCGGCCACTCTCGGGGTCACGGCAAAGCCCTTCCAGAGCCCCGGGGCCGAGGCAGAGCCCTCCCTGAGGGACGCCCCTCATCCCCGGCCTCCAGCTGCACATGGAGCCCCTGAGCACAACTCCCTGGCCGCGTCCATCTGGCCGATCCCTCACGGCCGCACAGCCCACCCTCCAAAGCCAGGCCCGGGCACTGTGGGGCTCGGGCTGTCTGTGTGTGCCACGGCGCCTTCCTCACAGGGGCTGGGGCACAGCAGCCGTCCCACAGACTGCAGTGTTGTGGGAAATGGCTCCAGCATGGCCAGGAAGGAGATCTGCCCCTGACGGCAAAACTGAATAAAGAGGCCGAGACCACCCAAGCCCACCCCTCCTTCACCTGGCTGCAGCTTTGGGCTGCCACTTGGGCTGCCCAACAGAGCCTGAAACTCCATCAAGGTGACACTGTGGCTCAATCACCTCTGCCCTGGGGACAAGGAAACAAGACTAAGGCAGCAGAATGGATCCACAAGAAAGCCAAAGCCAGCAGCTCTCCTGAAAATCAGCTTGGGCCAGGCTCGGGCAGGGGAGGCCACAGCCCACAGGCTCATCTGCTCAGGCCCCCTTTGCACACACTGCCCACAGCCAGGAAGGGAGGAGGAGAGTCCTGGGGCTCTGCTGTCACCTCTGGGCACAGGCAGGGGACACCCATCCTCCCTCACACAAACTGGCTCAGCTGTAAAATCCCCAGCCCGGGAAGGCCACATCCACGGCACATTCCCCTCAGGGGCAGCTGAGGGGCAGGTGCCATCAATCCATCCAGGAGCCCCAAAGCGCTGCCCACACTCATTGCTGAGGCCTTGCAGCAGAGCACTGCTCGTCAGGCAAAGGGCTGACACAGATCCAGACTCTGCTGCAGGAGACCCTGTCAAACTTGTCCCCGTCAGGGGAGGGACCTGGGCCTTCCCACCCGGCCCAAGTGTGCACCAGCCCTCTGAACTCCGTGTGTGCGGGGGACCCTCAGCACCAAGAGCTGATGGGGAGCGACCATGGGAGAGCCATGGGGATCCACTGACTGGGGACATTTTTTTCTTCATATGTCTCGGTCACTTTTTCTCTCCCCCAACCTCATTTCTGTTTCTCTCTCCCTCTCTCTCTCTGTGTTTTTAATTTACTGTTCAATAAAACCCATTCTATTGACTTTGCCCCTTAAATTGGGCAGAGGCATTTCTGATCGTTTTAATAACCAGATGATGACAAGGGGCCGGAGGCCCAGCACTCCGGGGGCTGCTCCGTGCCACTTCCAGTGGGTTGGGCTGCTGAAGGGGTGCCGGGCACGGCCCTTTGTGACACAGCAGCGTTCCCTCAGGGCCCTGGGGAATGTGGAACGTTGTGGGGCCCAGGGCCCCGTTGACATGGCGCAGCCACGCCCGCAGGGGTATATAAGGGGGCGCGGGGCCCTGCGTTGCCCAGTCCCAGGAGAGCCACTTGCTCAGCAGGAAGCAGCTCCTAGGATCCCCTTCTGCATTGCAGGAGATCAGAGAGAGAGAAGGAGAAGGTGAACCCCGACTCCCAGGCACCCAGCCCCTTGCCCGCCCGGCCAGCAGACCAGGCCCCCAGCGGGCAGTGGCCGTGGGCAGGCGGCGGCTCCGGCCGGCCCCTGCCAGACCCTGAGGAGGAGGGGCCCTTTGCCAAGATGGAGGAAGACCAGAAATACAACATGGATCGAGAGCTCTCCCAGTGGGAAGGAGAGGGATATCAGCAACTCTCTCCTTCAGAAGAAGTGCAAAGCCATCTGCACGTGTTCCCATGGGAAGGAGACAAGGGAGAGCCAGAGTTGTCCCAGCTGGAAGACAACAACAACAAGGAGCTTTGCCAAGGAGAAGACTACAGTCTCCAAAACCTGGCCCAGTGGGAAAAAGACAGCAGTGACCACCAGCTGTCCCAACTGGAAGAAAGTGCCAGCAGCCAGGAACCATCCCAATGGGAACGATACATCAGGTGCGAGACCGATGATGACCCCCTGCACCCAGAGAAGGCTGAGGATGCCCAGACTTGTGCCCAGCAGGGGCCCGGCTCTCCCAGCAGCGTGGGCACCCAGGTGGCAGGAGAGGCAGCCCCTGAGCTGCCCAGCACCTCTCCTGCCCCAGGGAGTCCCACAGAGGATGAGCTGGCAGCTGCTGCTGCTGCAGCTGGAGCTGCTGAGGAGGTGGAGGAGCCCCCGGAGCCTCTGGCTGCTGAGGTAGGAAAGAGCCCCAGTTCCCCTGCTGGCAGTCAGGAGGTGCCATGGGCAGGGACACAGACACCAGTCCCTGCCCCAGCCAGCCCCCCAGGCTGCTGCCAGCCTCTGCTGGGCTTAGCGGGGAACATCAGCTCTGAGGAGCTGCTCCAGCCTGTGCTGGAGGTCCAGCAGCCAGAGGAACAGGGGGCCCTGCAGCAGAGCACGGCTGCAGAACTGGAAGCAGCAGCTGCAGTAGAAAGGGGAGAGAGCCCAACATCTGCCCCACACAGCCCCTGCTGCCCCCCCAGCCCCTCGCCCAGCCCACCGGGCGCCCAGGGGCTCAGTGAACAGCAGGAGGAGGCAGACAGGGCATCAGTCCTGGCAGAGGAAGAGAGCAAGGAGGGGGCCACGGCTGAGAAGCTTGAGGATTCTCAGTGCAGAGATGAGGAACACACAGACCTGTTCCAAAGAGAAATCAACAAATACCAAGAAGGGTCCCAAGGGGAAGCCTGCATTGAGCAGGAGCTTTCCCAGGTAGAAGCCAGCAACTACCAGGAGGAGTCCCAAGGAGAAGCCTGCATTGAGCAGGAGTTCTCCCTAGCAGAAACCACCAGCAACAATGAAGGATCTGAAGGGGAAGCCTGCATTGAGCAGGAGCTGTCCCCAGAAGAAACCAGCAGCAACCCGGAAGGATCCCAAGGGGAAGCCTGCATTGGGCAGGAGCTGTCCCTAGAAGAAACCATCAGCAACAAAGTATCCCAAAGGGAATCCTTCATTCAGCAGGTGATCTCCCAAGAAGAAGCCGATATCTACAACATGCTCTCTGACTGGGATGAATACACTGAAGATGAGCTGTCCCAAGGTGATGTTGAGAGCTACCAAGAAGCTTCTGACTTGGGAGAATTCCCAGAGCAACGCCTTTCCCAGGCACAAGTCAGTATCTCCCACAGTCTCTCGGACTGGGAAGATTACAGCCAGCAGGAGATGTCCCATGGAGATTTCAACTGTCTCCAAGAAGTGTCAGATTGGGAACAGTCCATTGTGCAGCAGCTTTCTCAGGAGGAAGACTCTGTTGCCATGAAGGTGTCCGGAGGCAATGGAAGGAGACCCTCTGTGCAGTCTACCTGGGAAAGTGACAGTGAGCAAGACCTCGTGCTGTACAGGTGGGAAGAGAACATCGGGGACAAGGCCTTCCTGCACGAGGAGGACGACTGGGATGAAATCAGCGTCCTTGAGCTCCAAGAAGACCAAGGTAGAGAGCCAAGACTGGCGGGAGGCGGGTTCCTCCTGCCAGGCAGGATCTTCGTGCCCATCCTTCGAGAGGGTTGGGTTGAGGACGAGGCATCTGAGCCGCGCCCCTGGGGGCTGCTCTCTGCCTCGCCTCCCCACGTGGAAGCCCTGGCCCCCAGAGGACACGGGGCCCCTGGTGCCTTCCAGGAGCAGGAGCCAGAGGCCGGCACCCTCAGCCAGCAGCGGGCCCCCCGCAAGAAACGTCTCTCCCGGCTCCGGCGGGCGCTGCGGGCGCTGCGCGGCCTGTTCCGCTTCTCCTGCTGCGCCCCGCGGCCCCAGGATTAGGGATGGACAGGACCCCGCTGCACACAGCAGGACCATGACAAATCAAACAAAAGACCCCCCCAAAAAACCAAAAAAACCCCATAAAAACCCCCAAAAACAAAACAAACGAAAAACAAACAAACCAACCCCCCTCCCAAAAAAAATAAAATAAAATAAAACAAACAAAAAACCTCAAAATCATCTAGGTCCATCTGATTTTCTTACACACTATTTCTCTCTCTCTGAGTCCTCCCTCTGTCCTGGTTTTGGGCAAATTTGGGATGAAACCTGCCAATGGGGTTCCTCTGGTTGGCAAACCCAAACGGCCCCTCCCCTCATCAGGCCCAGGTAAAGAACTTCCTGGGAGAAAAGTGGAAAAAACTATTGATTTGACAAACAAAACGGCCACAAGCATCAAGAATGAATAACATGAAACAATAAAACCTCTCGCCGCTCTGAAGAGAGATGACAAAACTGAGAGAAGCCCTTGCCGTGCGTGAGCTCAGCTCTCTCAGTCTCTTATCAGTCCCAGTCCCTTTGGTGCTGCAAAATGCCCAGGTCCAGGCCCCTGTGGGCTGCAGGTGTGAGATCCCAGTGTCGGTCTGGGTTTTTCAGTCCAGGACAGGTTTAAACAATCCCAAGGGGGAAAAAAAATAATAAATTAAACAGTCCAAGGAGGTTCCCTGCCTCAGCCAGCTAAACTAACTAAAAGCAAAACATGTTCTCTGTCTGGCCACTGTCTGTGCCTCCAATGAACACACAGAGTCCGGAGGAAAAAAAATGTGCAGGCGTGAACTCTGTTTTCTCAAAACAAACTGCGCGCTGCTTCTTTCTCTGCTTCGCTCTCAGAACCAGTTTTAAAGGTACAGAACACAACATACAGCACACACAGAACAGACAACTGGGGATACAAGCAGCTTAAAGTCACCCTAGGACACACTCCTGTTTCTTTCTATCTCTCTCCCTCACAGGTCTTGTAAAACAAAATCCACGTTATATAAAATCAGGATGTTGTCATCACATGGTCTCATGTACGCCTCAATCCGGGCACAGGCATCTCTCCCTAAGCCGACTGGAGCACATTCCCTGCCCAGCCTGTCTTCATAGCACAGCTGCTCCAGCCCCCTGAGCATCTCCATCGCTCTGCTCTGAACTCATTCTACCAGCCCCATGTCCTTCTTATGCTGGGCCCCCACACACGGGTGTAGTGCTGCAGGCGGGCTCTGAAATATGGACTAGAGGGCCACAGTCGCCTCCCCTGACCCGCTGCCCTTGGCTCCTTTCCATGCAGCCCAGCACAGGGCTGCCTTTCTGGGCTGGCAGCACACACTGCCGCCTCACGCTCGGCTTCTCCTCCAGCCGCGCCCCAAGCGCTTCTCCTCAGCCCCTGCCCCGCTCAGCTTCCTGGCCCCTCAAACCCCGAGCTGAGGGGCAGCTCCGGCCACTCTCGGGGTCACGGCAAAGCCCTTCCAGAGCCCCGGGGCCGAGGCAGAGCCCTCCCTGAGGGACGCCCCTCATCCCCGGCCTCCAGCTGCACATGGAGCCCCTGAGCACAACTCCCTGGCCGCGTCCATCTGGCCGATCCCTCACGGCCGCACAGCCCACCCTCCAAAGCCAGGCCCGGGCACCGTGGGGCTCGGGCTGTCTGTGTGTGCCACGACGCCTTCCTCACAGGGGCTGGGGCACAGCAGCCGTCCCACAGACTGCAGTGTTGTGGGAAATGGCTCCAGCATGGCCAGGAAGGAGATCTGCCCCTGACGGCAAAACTGAATAAAGAGGCCGAGACCACCCAAGCCCACCCCTCCTTCACCTGGCTGCAGCTTTGGGCTGCCACTTGGGCTGCCCAACAGAGCCTGAAACTCCATCAAGGTGACACTGTGGCTCAATCACCTCTGCCCTGGGGACAAGGAAACAAGACTAAGGCAGCAGAATGGATCCACAAGAAAGCCAAAGCCAGCAGCTCTCCTGAAAATCAGCTTGGGCCAGGCTCGGGCAGGGGAGGCCACAGCCCACAGGCTCATCTGCTCAGGCCCCCTTTGCACACACTGCCCACAGCCAGGAAGGGAGGAGGAGAGTCCTGGGGCTCTGCTGTCACCTCTGGGCACAGGCAGGGGACACCCATCCTCCCTCACACAAACTGGCTCAGCTGTAAAATCCCCAGCCCGGGAAGGCCACATCCACGGCACATTCCCCTCAGGGGCAGCTGAGGGGCAGGTGCCATCAATCCATCCAGGAGCCCCAAAGCGCTGCCCACACTCATTGCTGAGGCCTTGCAGCAGAGCACTGCTCGTCAGGCAAAGGGCTGACACAGATCCAGACTCTGCTGCAGGAGACCCTGTCAAACTTGTCCCCGTCAGGGGAGGGACCTGGGCCTTCCCACCCGGCCCAAGTGTGCACCAGCCCTCTGAACTCCGTGTGTGCGGGGGACCCTCAGCACCAAGAGCTGATGGGGAGCGACCATGGGAGAGCCATGGGGATCCACTGACTGGGGACATTTTTTTCTTCATATGTCTCGGTCACTTTTTCTCTCCCCCAACCTCATTTCTGTTTCTCTCTCCCTCTCTCTCTGTGTTTTTAATTTACTGTTCAATAAGACCCATGCTATTGACTTTGCCCCTTAAATTGGGCAGAGGCATTTCTGATCGTTTTAATAAGCAGATGATGACAAGGGGCCGGAGGCCCAGCACTCCGGGGGCTGCTCCGTGCCACTTCCAGTGGGTTGGGCTGCTGAAGGGGTGCCGGGCACGGCCCTTTGTGACACAGCAGCGTTCCCTCAGGGCCCTGGGGAATGTGGAACGTTGTGGGGCCCAGGGCCCCGTTGACATGGCGCAGCCACGCCCGCAGGGGTATATAAGGGGGCGCGGGGCCCTGCGTTGCCCAGTCCCAGGAGAGCCACTTGCTCAGCAGGAAGCAGCTCCTAGGATCCCCTTCTGCATTGCAGGAGATCAGAGAGAGAGAAGGAGAAGGTGAACCCCGACTCCCAGGCACCCAGCCCCTTGCCCGCCCGGCCAGCAGACCAGGCCCCCAGCGGGCAGTGGCCGTGGGCAGGCGGCGGCTCCGGCCGGCCCCTGCCAGACCCTGAGGAGGAGGGGCCCTTTGCCAAGATGGAGGAAGACCAGAAATACAACATGGATCGAGAGCTCTCCCAGTGGGAAGGAGAGGGATATCAGCAACTCTCTCCTTCAGAAGAAGTGCAAAGCCATCTGCACGTGTTCCCATGGGAAGGAGACAAGGGAGAGCCAGAGTTGTCCCAGCTGGAAGACAACAACAACAAGGAGCTTTGCCAAGGAGAAGACTACAGTCTCCAAAACCTGGCCCAGTGGGAAAAAGACAGCAGTGACCACCAGCTGTCCCAACTGGAAGAAAGTGCCAGCAGCCAGGAACCATCCCAATGGGAACGATACATCAGGTGCGAGACCGATGATGACCCCCTGCACCCAGAGAAGGCTGAGGATGCCCAGACTTGTGCCCAGCAGGGGCCCGGCTCTCCCAGCAGCGTGGGCACCCAGGTGGCAGGAGAGGCAGCCCCTGAGCTGCCCAGCACCTCTCCTGCCCCAGGGAGTCCCACAGAGGATGAGCTGGCAGCTGCTGCTGCTGCAGCTGGAGCTGCTGAGGAGGTGGAGGAGCCCCCGGAGCCTCTGGCTGCTGAGGTAGGAAAGAGCCCCAGTTCCCCTGCTGGCAGTGAGGAGGTGCCATGGGCAGGGACACAGACACCAGTCCCTGCCCCAGCCAGCCCCCCAGGCTGCTGCCAGCCTCTGCTGGGCTTAGCGGGGAACATCAGCTCTGAGGAGCTGCTCCAGCCTGTGCTGGAGGTCCAGCAGCCAGAGGAACAGGGGGCCCTGCAGCAGAGCACGGCTGCAGAACTGGAAGCAGCAGCTGCAGTAGAAAGGGGAGAGAGCCCAACATCTGCCCCACACAGCCCCTGCTGCCCCCCCAGCCCCTCGCCCAGCCCACCGGGCGCCCAGGGGCTCAGTGAACAGCAGGAGGAGGCAGACAGGGCATCAGTCCTGGCAGAGGAAGAGAGCAAGGAGGGGGCCACGGCTGAGAAGCTTGAGGATTCTCAGTGCAGAGATGAGGAGCACACAGACCTGTTCCAAAGAGAAATCAACAAATACCAAGAAGGGTCCCAAGGGGAAGCCTGCATTGAGCAGGAGCTTTCCCAGGTAGAAGCCAGCAACTACCAGGAGGAGTCCCAAGGGGAAGCCTGCATTGAGCAGATGTCCCCAGCAGAAATCACCAGCAGCTACCAGGAAGGATCCGAAGGGGAAGCCTGCATTGAGCAGGAGCTGTCCCCAGAAGAAACCAGCAGCAACCCGGAAGGATCCCAAGGGGAAGCCTGCATTGGGCAGGAGCTGTCCCCAGAAGAAACCATCAGCAACAAAGTATCCCAAAGGGAATCCTTCATTCAGCAGGTGATCTCCCAAGAAGAAGCCGATATCTACAACATGCTCTCTGACTGGGATGAATACACTGAAGATGAGCTGTCCCAAGGTGATGTTGAGAGCTACCAAGAAGCTTCTGACTTGGGAGAATTCCCAGAGCAAGGCCTTTCCCAGGCACAAGTCAGTATCTCCCACAGTCTCTCGGACTGGGAAGATTACAGCCAGCAGGAGATGTCCCATGGAGATTTCAACTGTCTCCAAGAAGTGTCAGATTGGGAACAGTCCATTGTGCAGCAGCTTTCTCAGGAGGAAGACTCTATTGCCATGAAGGTGTCTGGAGGCAATGGAAGGAGACCCTCTGTGCAGTCGACCTGGGAAAGTGACAGTGAGCAAGACCTCGTGCTGTACAGGTGGGACGAGAACATCGGGGACAAGGCCTTCCTGTATGAGGAGGATGACTGGGATGAAATCAGCGTCCTCGAGCTCCAAGAAGACCAAGGTAGAGAGCCAAGACTGGCGGGAGGCGGGTTCCTCCTGCCAGGCGGGATCTTCGTGCCCATCCTTCGAGAGGGTTGGGTTGAGGACGAGGCACCTGAGCCGCGCCCCTGGGGGCTGCTCTCTGCCTCGCCTCCCCACGTGGAAGCCCTGGCCCCCAGAGGACACGGGGCCCCTGGTGCCTTCCAGGAGCAGGAGCCAGAGGCCGGCACCCTCAGCCAGCAGCGGGCCCCCCGCAAGAAACGTCTCTCCCGGCTCCGGCGGGCGCTGCGGGCGCTGCGCGGCCTCTTCCGCTTCTCCTGCTGCGCCCCGCGGCCCCAGGATTAGGGATGGATAGGACCCCGCTGCACACAGCAGGACCATGGCAAATCAAACAAAAGACCCCCCAAAAAAACCCAAAAAACCAAAAAAAAAAAAAAGACAAAAAAACCCCAAAAACAAAACAAACAAAAAACAAACAAACCAACCCCCCTCCCAAAAAAATAAAATAAAATAAAACAACACTTCAAAATCATCTAGGTCCATCTGATTTTCTTACACACTATTTCTCTCTCTCTGAGTCCTCCCTCTGTCCTGGTTTCTGGCAAATTTGGAATGAAACCTACCAATGGGGTTCCTCTGGTTGGCAAACCCAAACGGCCCCTCCCCTCATCAGGCCCAGGTAAAGAACTTCCTGGGAGAAAAGTGGAAAAAACTATTGATTTGACAAACAAAACGGCCACAAGCATCAAGAATGAATAACATGAAACAATAAAACCTCTCGCCGCTCTGAAGAGAGATGACAAAACTGAGAGAAGCCCTTGCCGTGCGTGAGCTCAGCTCTCTCAGTCTCTTATCAGTCCCAGTCCCTTTGGTGCTGCAAAATGCCCAGGTCCAGGCCCCCGTGGGCTGCAGGTGTGAGATCCCAGTGTCGGTCTGGGTTTTTCAGTCCAGGACAGGTTTAAACAATCCCAAGGAGGAAAAAAAATAATAAATTAAACAGTCCAAGGAGGTTCCCTGCCTCAGCCAGCTAAACTAACTAAAAGCAAAAAAAGTTCTCTGTCTGGCCACTGTCTGTGCCTCCAATGAACACACAGAGTCCGGAGGAAAAAAAATGTGCAGGCGTGAACTCTGTTTTCTCAAAACAAACTGCGCGCTGCTTCTTTCTCTGCTTCGCTCTCAGAACCAGTTTTAAAGGTACAGAACACAACATACAGCACACACAGAACAGACAACTGGGGATACAAGCAGCTTAAAGTCACCCTAGGACACACTCCTGTTTCTTTCTATCTCTCTCCCTCACAGGTCTTGTAAAACAAAATCCATGTTATATAAAATCAGGATATTGTCATCACATGGTCTCATGTACGCCTCAATCCGGGCACAGGCATCTCTCCCTAAGCCGACTGGAGCACATTCCCTGCCCAGCCTGATTTCATAGCACAGCTGCTCCAGCCCCCTGAGCATCTCCATCGCTCTGCTCTGAACTCATTCTACCAGCCCCATGTCCTTCTTATGCTGGGCCCCCACACACGGGTGTAGTGCTGCAGGCGGGCTCTGAAATATGGACTAGAGGGCCACAGTCACCTCCCCTGACCCGCTGCCCTTGGCTCCTTTCCATGCGGCCCAGCACAGGGCTGCCTTTCTGGGCTGGCAGCACACACTGCTGCCTCACGCTCGGCTTCTCCGCCGGCCGCGCCCCAAGCGCTTCTCCTCAGCCCCTGCCCCGCTCAGCTTCCTGGCCCCTCCAACCCCGAGCTGAGGGGCAGCTCCGGCCACTCTCGGGGTCACGGCAAAGCCCTTCCAGAGCCCCGGGGCTGAGGCAGAGCCCTCCCTGAGGGACGCCCCTCATCCCCGGCCTCCAGCTGCACATGGAGCCCCTGAGCACAACTCCCTGGCCGCGTCCATCTGGCCGATCCCTCACGGCCGCACAGCCCACCCTCCAAAGCCAGGCCCGGGCACTGTGGGGCTCGGGCTGTCTGTGTGTGCCACGGCGCCTTCCTCACAGGGGCTGGGGCACAGCAGCCGTCCCACAGACTGCAGTGTTGTGGGAAATGGCTCCAGCATGGCCAGGAAGGAGATCTGCCCCTGACGGCAAAACTGAATAAAGAGGCCGAGACCACCCAAGCCCAGCCCTCCTTCACCTGGCTGCAGCTTTGGGCTGCCACTCGGGCTCCCCAACAGAGCCTGAAACTCCATCAAGGTGACACTATGGCTCAATCACCTCTGCCCTGGGGACAAGGAAACAAGACTAAGGCAGCAGAATGGATCCACAAGAAAGCCAAAGCCAGCAGCTCTCCTGAAAATCAGCTTGGGCCAGGCTCGGGCAGGGGAGGCCACAGCCCACAGGCTCATCTGCTCAGGCCACCTTTGCACACACTGCCCACAGCCAGGAAGGGAGGAGGAGAGTCCTGGGTCTCTGCTGTCACCTCTGGGCACAGGCAGGGGACACCCATCCTCCCTCACACAAACTGGCTCAGCTGTAAAATCCCCAGCCCGGGAAGGCCACATCCACGGCACATTCCCCTCAGGGGCAGCTGAGGGGCAGGTGCCATCAATCCATCCAGGAGCCCCAAAGCGCTGCCCACACTCATTGCTGAGGCCTTGCAGCAGAGCACTGCTCGTCAGGCAAAGGGCTGACACAGATCCAGACTCTGCTGCAGGAGACCCTGTCAAACTTGTCCCCGCCAGGGGATGGACCTGGGCCTTCCCACCCGGCCCAAGTGTGCACCAGCCCTCTGAACTCCGTGTGTGCGGGGGACCCTCAGCACCAAGAGCTGATGGGGAGCGACCATGGGAGAGCCATGGGGATTCACTGACTAGGGACATTTTTTTCTTCATATGTCTCGGTCACTTTTTCTCTCCCCCAACCTCATTTCTGTTTCTCTCTCCCTCTCTCTCTCTGTGTTTTTAATTTACTGTTCATTAAAACCCATTCTATTGACTTTGCCCCTTAAATTGGGCAGAGGCATTTCTGATCATGTGGATAACCAGATGATGACAAGGGGCCGGAGGCCCAGCACTCCGGGGGCTGCTCCGTGCCACTTCCAGTGGGTTGGGCTGCTGAAGGGGTGCCGGGCACGGCCCTTTGTGACACAGGAGCGTTCCCTCAGGGCCCTGGGGAATGTGGAACGTTGTGGGGCCCAGGGCCCCGTTGACATGGTGCAGCCACGCCCGCAGGGGTATATAAGGGGGCACGGGGCCCTGCGTTGCCCAGTCCCAGGAGAGCCACTTGCTCAGCAGGAAGCAGCTCCTAGGATCCCCTTCTGCATTGCAGGAGATCAGAGAGAGAGAAGGAGAAGGTGAACCCCGACTCCCAGGCACCCAGCCCCTTGCCCGCCCGGCCAGCAGACCAGGCCCCCAGCGGGCAGTGGCCGTGGGCAGGCGGCGGCTCCGGCCGGCCCCTGCCAGACCCTGAGGAGGAGGGGCCCTTTGCCAAGATGGAGGAAGACCAGAAATACAACATGGATCGAGAGCTCTCCCAGTGGGAAGGAGAGGGATATCAGCAACTCTCTCCTTCAGAAGAAGTGCAAAGCCATCTGCACGTGTTCCCATGGGAAGGAGACAAGGGAGAGCCAGAGTTGTCCCAGCTGGAAGACAACAACAACAAGGAGCTTTGCCAAGGAGAAGACTACAGTCTCCAAAACCTGGCCCAGTGGGAAAAAGACAGCAGTGACCACCAGCTGTCCCAACTGGAAGAAAGTGCCAGCAGCCAGGAACCACCCCAATGGGAACGATACATCAAGTACGAGACCGATGATGACCCCCTGCACCCAGAGAAGGCTGAGGATGCCCAGACTTGTGCCCAGCAGGGGCCCGGCTCTCCCAGCAGCGTGGGCACCCAGGTGGCAGGAGAGGCAGCCCCTGAGCTGCCCAGCACCTCTCCTGCCCCAGGGAGTCCCACAGAGGATGAGCTGGCAGCTGCTGCTGCTGCAGCTGGAGCTGCTGAGGAGGTGGAGGAGCCCCCGGAGCCTCTGGCTGCTGAGGTAGGAAAGAGCCCCGGTTCCCCTGCTGGCAGTCAGGAGGTGCCACGGGCAGGGACACAGACACCAGTCCCTGCCCCAGCCAGCCCCCCAGGCTGCTGCCAGCCTCTGCTGGGCTTAGCGGGGAACATCAGCTCTGAGGAGCTGCTCCAGCCTGTGCTGGAGGTCCAGCAGCCAGAGGAACAGGGGGCCCTGCAGCAGAGCACGGCTGCAGAACTGGAAGCAGCAGCTGCAGTAGAAAGGGGAGAGAGCCCAACATCTGCCCCACACAGCCCCTGCTGCCCCCCCAGCCCCTCGCCCAGCCCAGCGGGAGCCCAGGGGCTCAGTGAACAGCAGGAGGAGGCAGACAGGGCATCAGTCCTGGCAGAGGAAGAGAGCAAGGAGGGGGCCACGGCTGAGAAGCTTGAGGATTCTCAGTGCAGAGATGAGGAACACACAGACCTGTTCCAAAGAGAAATCAACAAATACCAAGAAGGGTCCCAAGGGGAAGCCTGCATTGAGCAGGAGCTTTCCCAGGTAGAAGCCAGCAACTACCAGGAGGAGTCCCAAGGGGAAGCCTGCATTGAGCAGATGTCCCCAGCAGAAATCACCAGCCGCTACCAGGAAGGATCTGAAGGGGAAGCCTGCATTGAGCAGGAGCTGTCCCCAGAAGAAACCAGCAGCAACCCGGAAGGATCCCAAGGAGAAGCCTGCATTGGGCAGGAGCTGTCCCTAGAAGAAACCATCAGCAACAAAGTATCCCAAAGGGAATCCTTCATTCAGCAGGTGATCTCCCAAGAAGAAGCCGATATCTACAACATGCTCTCTGACTGGGATGAATACACTGAAGATGAGCTGTCCCAAGGTGATGTTGAGAGCTACCAAGAAGCTTCTGACTTGGGAGAATTCCCAGAGCAAGGCCTTTCCCAGGCACAAGTCAGTATCTCCCACAGTCTCTCGGACTGGGAAGATTACAGCCAGCAGGAGATGTCCCATGGAGATTTCAATTGTCTCCAAGAAGTGTCAGATTGGGAACAGTCCATTGTGCAGCAGCTTTCTCAGGAGGAAGACTCTGTTGCCATGAAGGTGTCTGGAGGCAATGGAAGGAGACCCTCTGTGCAGTCGACCTGGGAAAGTGACAGTGAGCAAGACCTCGTGCTGTACAGGTGGGACGAGAACATCGGGGACAAGGCCTTCCTGTATGAGGAGGATGACTGGGATGAAATCAGCGTCCTTGAGCTCCAAGAAGACCAAGGTAGAGAGCCAAGACTGGCGGGAGGCGGGTTCCTCCTGCCAGGCGGGATCTTCGTGCCCATCCTGCGAGAGGGTTGGGTTGAGGACGAGGCACCTGAGCCGCGCCCCTGGGGGCTGCTCTGTGCCTCACCTCCCCACGTGGAAGCCCTGGCCCCCAGAGGACACGGGGCCCCTGGTGCCTTCCAGGAGCAGGAGCCAGAGGCCGGCACCCTCAGCCAGCAGCGGGCCCCGCGCAAGAAACGTCTCTCCCGGCTCCGGCGGGCGCTGCGGGCGCTGCGCGGCCTCTTCCGCTTCTCCTGCTGCGCCCCGCGGCCCCAGGATTAGGGATGGATAGGACCCCGCTGCACACAGCAGGACCATGGCAAATCAAACAAAAGACCCCCCAAAAAAACCCAAAAAACAAAACAAAACAAAAAGACAAAAAAACCCCAAAAACAAAACAAACAAAAAACAAACAAACCAACCCCCCTCCCAAAAAAATAAAATAAAATAAAACAACACTTCAAAATCATCTAGGTCCATCTGATTTTCTTACACACTATTTCTCTCTCTCTGAGTCCTCCCTCTGTCCTGGTTTCTGGCAAATTTGGAATGAAACCTACCAATGGGGTTCCTCTGGTTGGCAAACCCAAACGGCCCCTCCCCTCATCAGGCCCAGGTAAAGAACTTCCTGGGAGAAAAGTGGAAAAAACTATTGATTTGACAAACAAAACGGCCACAAGCATCAAGAATGAATAACATGAAACAATAAAACCTCTCGCCGCTCTGAAGAGAGATGACAAAACTGAGAGAAGCCCTTGCCGTGAGTGAGCTCAGCTCTCTCAGTCTCTTATCAGTCCCAGTCCCTTTGGTGCTGCAAAATGCCCAGGTCCAGGCCCCTGTGGGCTGCAGGTGTGAGATCCCAGTGTCGGTCTGGGTTTTTCAGTCCAGGACAGGTTTAAACAATCCCAAGGGGGAAAAAAAATAATAAATTAAACAGTCCAAGGAGGTTCCCTGCCTCAGCCAGCTAAACTAACTAAAAGCAAAAAAAGTTCTCTGTCTGGCCACTGTCTGTGCCTCCAATGAACACACAGAGTCCGGAGGAAAAAAAATGTGCAGGCGTGAACTCTGTTTTCTCAAAACAAACTGCGCGCTGCTTCTTTCTCTGCTTCGCTCTCAGAACCAGTTTTAAAGGTACAGAACACAACATACAGCACACACAGAACAGACAACTGGGGATACAAGCAGCTTAAAGTCACCCTAGGACACACTCCTGTTTCTTTCTATCTCTCTCCCTCACAGTTCTTGTAAAACAAAATCCACGTTATATAAAATCAGGATGTTGTCATCACATGGTCTCATGTACGCCTCAATCCGGGCACAGGCATCTCTCCCTAAGCCGACTGGAGCGCATTCCCTGCCCAGCCTGTCTTCATAGCACAGCTGCTCCAGCCCCCTGAGCATCTCCATCGCTCTGCTCTGAACTCATTCTACCAGCCCCATGTCCTTCTTATGCTGGGCCCCCACACACGGGTGTAGTGCTGCAGGTGGGCTCTGAAATATGGACTAGAGGGCCATATTTCAGTCACCTCCCCTGACCCGCTGCCCTTGGCGCCTTTCCATGCAGCCCAGCACAGGGCTGCCTTTCTGGGCTGGCAGCACACACTGCCGCCTCACGCTCGGCTTCTCCTCCAGCCGCGCCCCAAGCGCTTCTCCTCAGCCCCTGCCCCGCTCAGCTTCCTGGCCCCTCCAACCCCGAGCTGAGGGGCAGCTCCGGCCACTCTCGGGGTCACGGCAAAGCCCTTCCAGAGCCCCGGGGCTGAGGCAGAGCCCTCCCTGAGGGACGCCCCTCATCCCCGGCCTCCAGCTGCACATGGAGCCCCTGAGCACAACTCCCTGGCCGCGTCCATCTGGCCGATCCCTCACGGCCGCACAGCCCACCCTCCAAAGCCAGGCCCGGGCACTGTGGGGCTCGCGCTGTCTGTGTGTGCCACGGCGCCTTCCTCACAGGGGCTGGGGCACAGCAGCCGTCCCACAGACTGCAGTGTTGTGGGAAATGGCTCCAACATGGCCAGGAAGGAGATCTGCCCCTGACGGCAAAACTGAATAAAGAGGCCGAGACCACCCAAGCCCACCCCTCCTTCACCTGGCTGCAGCTTTGGGCTGCCACTCGGGCTGCCCAACAGAGCCTGAAACTCCATCAAGGTGACACTGTGGCTCAATCACCTCTGCCCTGGGGACAAGGAAACAAGACTAAGGCAGCAGAATGGATCCACAAGAAAGCCAAAGCCAGCAGCTCTCCTGAAAATCAGCTTGGGCCAGGCTCGGGCAGGGGAGGCCACAGCCCACAGGCTCATCTGCTCAGGCCCCCTTTGCACACACTGCCCACAGCCAGGAAGGGAGGAGGAGAGTCCTGGGGCTCTGCTGTCACCTCTGGGCACAGGCAGGGGACACCCATCCTCCCTCACACAAACTGGCTCAGCTGTAAAATCCCCAGCCCGGGAAGGCCACATCCACGGCGCATTCCCCTCAGGGGCAGCTGAGGGGCAGGTGCCATCAATCCATCCAGGAGCCCCAAAGCGCAGCCCACACTCATTGCTGAGGCCTTGCAGCAGAGCACTGCTCGTCAGGCAAAGGGCTGACACAGATCCAGACTCTGCTGCAGGAGACCCTGTCAAACTTGTCCCCGTCAGGGGAGGGACCTGGGCCTTCCCACCCGGCCCAAGTGTGCACCAGCCCTCTGAACTCCGTGTGTGCGGGGGACCCTCAGCACCAAGAGCTGATGGGGAGCGACCATGGGAGAGCCATGGGGATTCACTGACTAGGGACATTTTTTTCTTCATATGTCTCGGTCACTTTTTCTCTCCCCCAACCTCATTTCTGTTTCTCTCTCCCTCTCTCTCTCTGTGTTTTTAATTTACTGTTCAATAAAACCCATTCTATTGACTTTGCCCCTTAAATTGGGCAGAGGCGTTTCTGATCATGTGGATAACCAGATGATGACAAGGGGCCGGAGGCCCAGCACTCCGGGGGCTGCTCCGTGCCACTTCCAGTGGGTTGGGCTGCTGAAGGGGTGCCGGGCACGGCCCTTTGTGACACAGCAGCGTTCCCTCAGGGCCCTGGGGAATGTGGAACGTTGTGGGGCCCAGGGCCCCGTTGACATGGCGCAGCCACGCCCGCAGGGGTATATAAGGGGGCGCGGGGCCCTGCGTTGCCCAGTCCCAGGAGAGCCACTTGCTCAGCAGGAAGCAGCTCCTAGGATCCCCTTCTGCATTGCAGGAGATCAGAGAGAGAGAAGGAGAAGGTGAACCCCGACTCCCAGGCACCCAGCCCCTTGCCCGCCCGGCCAGCAGACCAGGCCCCCAGCGGGCAGTGGCCGTGGGCAGGCGGCGGCTCCGGCCGGCCCCTGCCGGACCCTGAGGAGGAGGGGCCCTTTGCCAAGATGGAGGAAGACCAGAAATATGACATGGATCGAGAGCTCTCCCAGTGGGAAGGAGAGGGATATCAGCAACTCTCTCCTTCAGAAGAAGTGCAAAGCCATCTGCACATGTTCCCATGGGAAGGAGACAAGGGAGAGCCAGAGTTGTCCCAGCTGGAAGACAACAACAACAAGGAGCTTTGCCAAGGAGAAGGCTACAGTCTCCAAAACCTGGCCCAGTGGGAAAAAGACAGCAGTGACCACCAGCTGTCCCAACTGGAAGAAAGTGCCAGCAGCCAGGAACCATCCCAATGGGAACGATACATCAGGTGCGAGACCGATGATGACCCCCTGCACCCAGAGAAGGCTGAGGATGCCCAGACTTGTGCCCAGCAGGGGCCCGGCTCTCCCAGCAGCGTGGGCACCCAGGTGGCAGGAGAGGCAGCCCCTGAGCTGCCCAGCACCTCTCCTGCCCCAGGGAGTCCCACAGAGGATGAGCTGGCAGCTGCTGCTGCTGCAGCTGGAGCTGCTGAGGAGGTGGAGGAGCCCCCGGAGCCTCTGGCTGCTGAGGTAGGAAAGAGCCCCAGTTCCCCTGCTGGCAGTGAGGAGGTGCCATGGGCAGGGACACAGACACCAGTCCCTGCCCCAGCCAGCCCCCCAGGCTGCTGCCAGCCTCTGCTGGGCTTAGCGGGGAACATCAGCTCTGAGGAGCTGCTCCAGCCTGTGCTGGAGGTCCAGCAGCCAGAGGAACAGGGGGCCCTGCAGCAGAGCACGGCTGCAGAACTGGAAGCAGCAGCTGCAGTAGAAAGGGGAGAGAGCCCAACATCTGCCCCACACAGCCCCTGCTGCCCCCCCAGCCCCTCGCCCAGCCCAGCGGGAGCCCAGGGGCTCAGTGAACAGCAGGAGGAGGCAGACAGGGCATCAGTCCTGGCAGAGGAAGAGAGCAAGGAGGGGGCCACGGCTGAGAAGCTTGAGGATTCTCAGTGCAGAGATGAGGAACACACAGACCTGTTCCAAAGAGAAATCAACAAATACCAAGAAGGGTCCCAAGGGGAAGCCTGCATTGAGCAGGAGCTTTCCCAGGTAGAAGCCAGCAACTACCAGGAGGAGTCCCAAGGGGAAGCCTGCATTGAGCAGATGTCCCCAGCAGAAATCACCAGCCGCTACCAGGAAGGATCTGAAGGGGAAGCCTGCATTGAGCAGGAGCTGTCCCCAGAAGAAACCAGCAGCAACCCGGAAGGATCCCAAGGAGAAGCCTGCATTGGGCAGGAGCTGTCCCTAGAAGAAACCATCAGCAACAAAGTATCCCAAAGGGAATCCTTCATTCAGCAGGTGATCTCCCAAGAAGAAGCCGATATCTACAACATGCTCTCTGACTGGGATGAATACACTGAAGATGAGCTGTCCCAAGGTGATGTTGAGAGCTACCAAGAAGCTTCTGACTTGGGAGAATTCCCAGAGCAAGGCCTTTCCCAGGCACAAGTCAGTATCTCCCACAGTCTCTCGGACTGGGAAGATTACAGCCAGCAGGAGATGTCCCATGGAGATTTCAATTGTCTCCAAGAAGTGTCAGATTGGGAACAGTCCATTGTGCAGCAGCTTTCTCAGGAGGAAGACTCTGTTGCCATGAAGGTGTCTGGAGGCAATGGAAGGAGACCCTCTGTGCAGTCGACCTGGGAAAGTGACAGTGAGCAAGACCTCGTGCTGTACAGGTGGGACGAGAACATCGGGGACAAGGCCTTCCTGTATGAGGAGGATGACTGGGATGAAATCAGCGTCCTTGAGCTCCAAGAAGACCAAGGTAGAGAGCCAAGACTGGCGGGAGGCGGGTTCCTCCTGCCAGGCGGGATCTTCGTGCCCATCCTTCGAGAGGGTTGGGTTGAGGACGAGGCACCTGAGCCGCGCCCCTGGGGGCTGCTCTGTGCCTCACCTCCCCACGTGGAAGCCCTGGCCCCCAGAGGACACGGGGCCCCTGGTGCCTTCCAGGAGCAGGAGCCAGAGGCCGGCACCCTCAGCCAGCAGCGGGCCCCCCGCAAGAAACGTCTCTCCCGGCTCCGGCGGGCGCTGCGGGCGCTGCGCGGCCTCTTCCGCTTCTCCTGCTGCGCCCCGCGGCCCCAGGATTAGGGATGGATAGGACCCCGCTGCACACAGCAGGACCATGGCAAATCAAACAAAAGACCCCCCAAAAAAACCCAAAAAACCAAAAAAAAAAAAAGACAAAAAAACCCCAAAAACAAAACAAACAAAAAACAAACAAACCAACCCCCCTCCCAAAAAAATAAAATAAAATAAAACAACACTTCAAAATCATCTAGGTCCATCTGATTTTCTTACACACTATTTCTCTCTCTCTGAGTCCTCCCTCTGTCCTGGTTTCTGGCAAATTTGGAATGAAACCTACCAATGGGGTTCCTCTGGTTGGCAAACCCAAACGGCCCCTCCCCTCATCAGGCCCAGGTAAAGAACTTCCTGGGAGAAAAGTGGAAAAAACTATTGATTTGACAAACAAAACGGCCACAAGCATCAAGAATGAATAACATGAAACAATAAAACCTCTCGCCGCTCTGAAGAGAGATGACAAAACTGAGAGAAGCCCTTGCCGTGAGTGAGCTCAGCTCTCTCAGTCTCTTATCAGTCCCAGTCCCTTTGGTGCTGCAAAATGCCCAGGTCCAGGCCCCTGTGGGCTGCAGGTGTGAGATCCCAGTGTCGGTCTGGGTTTTTCAGTCCAGGACAGGTTTAAACAATCCCAAGGGGGAAAAAAAATAATAAATTAAACAGTCCAAGGAGGTTCCCTGCCTCAGCCAGCTAAACTAACTAAAAGCAAAAAAAGTTCTCTGTCTGGCCACTGTCTGTGCCTCCAATGAACACACAGAGTCCGGAGGAAAAAAAATGTGCAGGCGTGAACTCTGTTTTCTCAAAACAAACTGCGCGCTGCTTCTTTCTCTGCTTCGCTCTCAGAACCAGTTTTAAAGGTACAGAACACAACATACAGCACACACAGAACAGACAACTGGGGATACAAGCAGCTTAAAGTCACCCTAGGACACACTCCTGTTTCTTTCTATCTCTCTCCCTCACAGTTCTTGTAAAACAAAATCCACGTTATATAAAATCAGGATGTTGTCATCACATGGTCTCATGTACGCCTCAATCCGGGTACAGGCATCTCTCCCTAAGCCGACTGGAGCACATTCCCTGCCCAGCCTGTCTTCATAGCACAGCTGCTCCAGCCCCCTGAGCATCTCCATCGCTCTGCTCTGAACTCATTCTACCAGCCCCATGTCCTTCTTATGCTGGGCCCCCACACACGGGTGTAGTGCTGCAGGTGGGCTCTGAAATATGGACTAGAGGGCCATATTTCAGTCACCTCCCCTGACCCGCTGCCCTTGGCTCCTTTCCATGCAGCCCAGCACAGGGCTGCCTTTCTGGGCTGGCAGCACACACTGCCGCCTCACGCTCGGCTTCTCCTCCAGCCGCGCCCCAAGCGCTTCTCCTCAGCCCCTGCCCCGCTCAGCTTCCTGGCCCCTCCAACCCCGAGCTGAGGGGCAGCTCCGGCCACTCTCGGGGTCACGGCAAAGCCCTTCCAGAGCCCCGGGGCTGAGGCAGAGCCCTCCCTGAGGGACGCCCCTCATCCCCGGCCTCCAGCTGCACATGGAGCCCCTGAGCACAACTCCCTGGCCGCGTCCATCTGGCCGATCCCTCACGGCCGCACAGCCCACCCTCCAAAGCCAGGCCCGGGCACTGTGGGGCTCGCGCTGTCTGTGTGTGCCACGGCGCCTTCCTCACAGGGGCTGGGGCACAGCAGCCGTCCCACAGACTGCAGTGTTGTGGGAAATGGCTCCAACATGGCCAGGAAGGAGATCTGCCCCTGACGGCAAAACTGAATAAAGAGGCTGAGACCACCCAAGCCCACCCCTCCTTCACCTGGCTGCAGCTTTGGGCTGCCACTCGGGCTGCCCAACAGAGCCTGAAACTCCATCAAGGTGACACTGTGGCTCAATCACCTCTGCCCTGGGGACAAGGAAACAAGACTAAGGCAGCAGAATGGATCCACAAGAAAGCCAAAGCCAGCAGCTCTCCTGAAAATCAGCTTGGGCCAGGCTCGGGCAGGGGAGGCCACAGCCCACAGGCTCATCTGCTCAGGCCCCCTTTGCACACACTGCCCACAGCCAGGAAGGGAGGAGGAGAGTCCTGGGGCTCTGCTGTCACCTCTGGGCACAGGCAGGGGACACCCATCCTCCCTCACACAAACTGGCTCAGCTGTAAAATCCCCAGCCCGGGAAGGCCACATCCACGGCACATTCCCCTCAGGGGCAGCTGAGGGGCAGGTGCCATCAATCCATCCAGGAGCCCCAAAGCGCAGCCCACACTCATTGCTGAGGCCTTGCAGCAGAGCACTGCTCGTCAGGCAAAGGGCTGACACAGATCCAGACTCTGCTGCAGGAGACCCTGTCAAACTTGTCCCCGCCAGGGGAGGGACCTGGGCCTTCCCACCCGGCCCAAGTGTGCACCAGCCCTCTGAACTCCGTGTGTGCGGGGGACCCTCAGCACCAAGAGCTGATGGGGAGCGACCATGGGAGAGCCATGGGGATTCACTGACTAGGGACATTTTTTTCTTCATATGTCTCGGTCACTTTTTCTCTCCCCCAACCTCATTTCTGTTTCTCTCTCCCTCTCTCTCTCTGTGTTTTTAATTTACTGTTCAATAAAACCCATTCTATTGACTTTGCCCCTTAAATTGGGCAGAGGCGTTTCTGATCATGTGGATAACCAGATGATGACAAGGGGCCGGAGGCCCAGCACTCCGGGGGCTGCTCCGTGCCACTTCCAGTGGGTTGGGCTGCTGAAGGGGTGCCGGGCACGGCCCTTTGTGACACAGCAGCGTTCCCTCAGGGCCCTGGGGAATGTGGAACGTTGTGGGGCCCAGGGCCCCGTTGACATGGCGCAGCCACGCCCGCAGGGGTATATAAGGGGGCGCGGGGCCCTGCGTTGCCCAGTCCCAGGAGAGCCACTTGCTCAGCAGGAAGCAGCTCCTAGGATCCCCTTCTGCATTGCAGGAGATCAGAGAGAGAGAAGGAGAAGGTGAACCCCGACTCCCAGGCACCCAGCCCCTTGCCCGCCCGGCCAGCAGACCAGGCCCCCAGCGGGCAGTGGCCGTGGGCAGGCGGCGGCTCCGGCCGGCCCCTGCCGGACCCTGAGGAGGAGGGGCCCTTTGCCAAGATGGAGGAAGACCAGAAATATGACATGGATCGAGAGCTCTCCCAGTGGGAAGGAGAGGGATATCAGCAACTCTCTCCTTCAGAAGAAGTGCAAAGCCATCTGCACATGTTCCCATGGGAAGGAGACAAGGGAGAGCCAGAGTTGTCCCAGCTGGAAGACAACAACAACAAGGAGCTTTGCCAAGGAGAAGGCTACAGTCTCCAAAACCTGGCCCAGTGGGAAAAAGACAGCAGTGACCACCAGCTGTCCCAACTGGAAGAAAGTGCCAGCAGCCAGGAACCATCCCAATGGGAACGATACATCAGGTGCGAGACCGATGATGACCCCCTGCACCCAGAGAAGGCTGAGGATGCCCAGACTTGTGCCCAGCAGGGGCCCGGCTCTCCCAGCAGCGTGGGCACCCAGGTGGCAGGAGAGGCAGCCCCTGAGCTGCCCAGCACCTCTCCTGCCCCAGGGAGTCCCACAGAGGATGAGCTGGCAGCTGCTGCTGCTGCAGCTGGAGCTGCTGAGGAGGTGGAGGAGCCCCCGGAGCCTCTGGCTGCTGAGGTAGGAAAGAGCCCCAGTTCCCCTGCTGGCAGTGAGGAGGTGCCATGGGCAGGGACACAGACACCAGTCCCTGCCCCAGCCAGCCCCCCAGGCTGCTGCCAGCCTCTGCTGGGCTTAGCGGGGAACATCAGCTCTGAGGAGCTGCTCCAGCCTGTGCTGGAGGTCCAGCAGCCAGAGGAACAGGGGGCCCTGCAGCAGAGCACGGCTGCAGAACTGGAAGCAGCAGCTGCAGTAGAAAGGGGAGAGAGCCCAACATCTGCCCCACACAGCCCCTGCTGCCCCCCCAGCCCCTCGCCCAGCCCAGCGGGAGCCCAGGGGCTCAGTGAACAGCAGGAGGAGGCAGACAGGGCATCAGTCCTGGCAGAGGAAGAGAGCAAGGAGGGGGCCACGGCTGAGAAGCTTGAGGATTCTCAGTGCAGAGATGAGGAACACACAGACCTGTTCCAAAGAGAAATCAACAAATACCAAGAAGGGTCCCAAGGGGAAGCCTGCATTGAGCAGGAGCTTTCCCAGGTAGAAGCCAGCAACTACCAGGAGGAGTCCCAAGGGGAAGCCTGCATTGAGCAGATGTCCCCAGCAGAAATAACCACCAGCAACCAGGAAGGATCCGAAGGGGAAGCCTGCATTGAGCAGGAGATCTCCCCAGCAGAAACCAGCAACAACCAGGAAGGATCCGAAGGGGAAGCCTGCATTGAGCAGGAGTTCTCCCTAGCAGAAACCAGCAGCAACAATGAAGGATCCCAAGGGGAAGCCTGCATTGAGCAGGAGATCTCCCCAGAAGGAACCAGCAGCAACCAGGAAGGATCCCAAGAGGAAACCTGCATTGGGCAGGACATCTTCCCAGAAGAAACCAACAACTACCAAGATGGATCCGAAGGGGAAGCCTGCATTGAGCAGGAGGTCTCCCCAGAAGAAACCAGCAGCAACCAGGAAGGATCCAAAGGGGAAGCCTGCATTGAGCAGGACATCTCCCCAGAAGAAACAAACAGCTACCATGATGAATCCGAAGGGGAAGCCTGCATTGAGCAGGAGATCTCCCCACAAGAAACCAGCAGCTACAATGAGGGATCCCAAGGAGACGCCTGCATTGAGCAGGAGATCTCCCCAGAAGAAACCAGCAACAACCAGGAAGGATCCCAAGGGGAAGCCTGCATTCAGCAGGTGATCTCCCAAGAAGAAGCCGATATCTACAACATGCTCTCTGACTGGGATGAATACACTGAAGATGAGCTGTCCCAAGGTGATGTTGAGAGCTACCAAGAAGCTTCTGACTTGGGAGAATTCCCAGAGCAAGGCCTTTCCCAGGCACAAGTCAGTATCTCCCACAGTCTCTCGGACTGGGAAGATTACAGCCAGCAGGAGATGTCCCATGGAGATTTCAACTGTCTCCAAGAAGTGTCAGATTGGGAACAGTCCATTGTGCAGCAGCTTTCTCAGGAGGAAGACTCTGTTGCCATGAAGGTGTCCGGAGGCAATGGAAGGAGACCCTCTGTGCAGTCGACCTGGGAAAGTGACAGTGAGCAAGACCTCGTGCTGTACAGGTGGGACGAGAACATCGGGGACAAGGCCTTCCTGTATGAGGAGGACGACTGGGATGAAATCAGCGTCCTCGAGCTCCAAGAAGACCAAGGTAGAGAGCCAAGACTGGCGGGAGGCGGGTTCCTCCTGCCAGGCGGGATCTTCGTGCCCATCCTTCGAGAGGGTTGGGTTGAGGACGAGGCACCTGAGCCGCGCCCCTGGGGGCTGCTCTCTGCCTCGCCTCCCCACGTGGAAGCCCTGGCCCCCAGAGGACACGGGGCCCCTGGTGCCTTCCAGGAGCAGGAGCCAGAGGCCGGCACCCTCAGCCAGCAGCGGGCCCCCCGCAAGAAACGTCTCTCCCGGCTCCGGCGGGCGCTGCGGGCGCTGCGCGGCCTCTTCCGCTTCTCCTGCTGCGCCCCGCGGCCCCAGGATTAGGGATGGATAGGACCCCGCTGCACACAGCAGGACCATGGCAAATCAAACAAAAGACCCCCAAAAAAACCCAAAAAACAAAACAAAACAAAAAGACAAAAAAACCCCAAAAACAAAACAAACAAAAAACAAACAAACCAACCCCCCTCCCAAAAAAATAAAATAAAATAAAACAACACTTCAAAATCATCTAGGTCCATCTGATTTTCTTACACACTATTTCTCTCTCTCTGAGTCCTCCCTCTGTCCTGGTTTCGGGCAAATTTGGAATGAAACCTACCAACGGGGTTCCTCTGGTTGGCAAACCCAAACGGCCCCTCCCCTCATCAGGCCCAGGTAAAGAACTTCCTGGGAGAAAAGTGGAAAAAACTATTGATTTGACAAACAAAACGGCCACAAGCATCAAGAATGAATAACATGAAACAATAAAACCTCTCGCCGCTCTGAAGAGAGACGACAAAACTGAGAGAAGCCCTTGCCGTGTGTGAGCTCAGCTCTCTCAGTCTCTTATCAGTCCCAGTCCCTTTGGTGCTGCACAATGCCCAGGTCCAGGCCCCCGTGGGCTGCAGGTGTGAGATCCCAGTGTCGGTCTGGGTTTTTCAGTCCAGGACAGGTTTAAACAATCCCAAGGAGGAAAAAAAATAATAAATTAAACAGTCCAAGGAGGTTCCCTGCCTCAGCCAGCTAAACTAACTAAAAGCAAAACATGTTCTCTGTCTGGCCACTGTCTGTGCCTCCAATGAACACACAGAGTCCGGAGGAAAAAAAATGTGTAGGCGTGAACTCTGTTTTCTCAAAACAAACTGCGCGCTGCTTCTTTCTCTGCTTCGCTCTCAGAACCAGTTTTAAAGGTACAGAACACAACATACAGCACACACAGAACAGACAACTGGGGATACAAGCAGCTTAAAGTCACCCTAGGACACACTCCTGTTTCTTTCTATCTCTCTCCCTCACAGTTCTTGTAAAACAAAATCCATGTTATATAAAATCAGGATGTTGTCATCACATGGTCTCATGTACGCCTCAATCCGGGCACAGGCATCTCTCCCTAAGCGACTGGAGCACATTCCCTGCCCAGCCTGTCTTCACAGCACAGCTGCTCCAGCCCCCTGAGCATCTCCATCGCTCTGCTCTGAACTCATTCTACCAGCCCCATGTCCTTCTTATGCTGGGCCCCCACACACGGGTGTAGTGCTGCAGGCGGGCTCTGAAATATGGACTAGAGGGCCACAGTCACCTCCCCTGACCCGCTGCCCTTGGCTCCTTTCCATGCAGCCCAGCACAGGGCTGCCTTTCTGGGCTGGCAGCACACACTGCCGCCTCACGCTCGGCTTCTCCTCCAGCCGCGCCCCAAGCGCTTCTCCTCAGCCCCTGCCCCGCTCAGCTTCCTGGCCCCTCCAACCCCGAGCTGAGGGGCAGCTCCGGCCACTCTCGGGGTCACGGCAAAGCCCTTCCAGAGCCCCGGGGCCGAGGCAGAGCCCTCCCTGAGGGACGCCCCTCATCCCCGGCCTCCAGCTGCACATGGAGCCCCTGAGCACAACTCCCTGGCCGCGTCCATCTGGCCGATCCCTCACGGCCGCACAGCCCACCCTCCAAAGCCAGGCCCGGGCACTGTGGGGCTCGCGCTGTCTGTGTGTGCCACTGAAAAAAATGAAATTTGGAAAACTGAAACCTTTAATTGTCATATAATAAGTGTATTAATATCTTAAATGTTTATTTTGTAAAAAGCCACCTCCCTGCCCCCCCCTAGAGAGGGAAGGGGGAGGACAGTGAAGGGGGAGTTGCCTGGTCGCTTGGAAACCGCCCGCAGGCCCCTCCCCCAGACCCCAAAATTGGACTGCATGCCGCCCTGAAAGACGGGGAGTCTGCACCCCCCAGACTTTGGACCACCTTAAAAACAAACCTCAGGAACTCTATTCAAAGAAGCCCAGCACTGCGAGCTCCCCGCCCCCCCCACGCCGGAGCGGCCGCTGCTGCCGCCGCCAAAGTTAAATAGAGAGAGGAGCCGGCCGTTCTCCCGTGCCACCGCAGAACTAGCTCCCAGTGTCCCCGAGACTTCCAGGCCCAGCGCTGCCCACCACAGAGACCCCGGCCGCCTGCAGCCGCCGCCGCCGAGACCGAGAGAGAGGGGCCAGCCGCTTCCCCCCAAGCCTGGCACGGGCGACCCCCGCCCAGCACTGCCGCCGCCGGAGCGGGAGAAAGAGGGGCTGGCCGCTCCCCCCCAAGCCCGGCACAGGGAATTCCAGCCCCCGCGGAGCCGCCTTCCCCCGGCGTGGCTCCAGCCGCCAAGCCGCTCGCCCGGCTCGAGTCCAGTCGCAGAAAAACCCCAAAGCCCGCACGTGGCTCAGCCCGCCCGCGGCCAGCCGCCGCTGCTGGATGGCGCGTCCACAGGCCCGAAAGCCAATTAAAACACACAAAAACCAATGTTAGGCCGTGTAGACCCTAAAGTATTGAGAAAACTGATTTCTCCAGTTTTTCTTACTAGCTGCAACTTAAAAGTGCCAAACCAGAAATGAGACCCCCGAAGAAAACAAAAGAAACTCAGAACTTTGAGATTACTCCCGGCGAGAGGCGGGTTCTCCATCTCTGTTGAACTGCCTGCAGCAGAGCTGATAAGGACTCTCCTCCTCCACGGCGCACGGGCGGCCAAAAACCCCTCGAGCAACCATCATAAGAGCTGATTAATAAAGGCATTTTAAAGAGATTAATATTATCTCTGCCCATTTCATTCATAACACCACGGCGCCTCACAGGGGCTGGGGAACAGCAGCCGTCCCACAGACTGCAGTGTTGTGGGAAATGGCTCCAGCATGGCCAGGAAGGAGATCTGCCCCTGATGGCAAAACTGAATAAAGAGGCCGAGACCACCCAAGCCCACCCCTCCTTCACCTGGCTGCAGCTTTGGGCTGCCACTTGGGCTGCCCAACAGAGCCTGAAACTCCATCAAGGTGACACTGTGGCTCAATCACCTCTGCCCTGGGGACAAGAAAACAAGACTAAGGCAGCAGAATGGATCCACAAGAAAGCCAAAGCCAGCAGCTCTCCTGAAAATCAGCTTGGGCCAGGCTCGGGCAGGGGAGGCCACAGCCCACAGGCTCATCTGCTCAGGCCCCCTTTGCACACACTGCCCACAGCCAGGAAGGGAGGAGGAGAGTCCTGGGGCTCTGCTGTCACCTCTGGGCACAGGCAGGGGACACCCATCCTCCCTCACACAAACTGGCTCAGCTGTAAAATCCCCAGCCCGGGAAGGCCACATTCTAGACGCATCTCTATAAAAACTTTAATAGTTGGGTCTTGACACTGGGACAGTGTAAATTCCAAACAAATTGAAGACACGCCTCATGTATCCAGAGCCTTGGATCCCAGCAATAGCACATCCCTAGGATTGGCACATGTTAAGATCAGAAATCATTCTGAACATATCCCTACCCTGTATTAGAGAGCATTGCAAAAGCTTTTCCTTGGCAATAACAAGCCCAGAGCAGGAGCCATTGGAAAAAAAAAAAAAAGTATTTATGAAATTTTAAAATTTATGAAAGGGCTCATGATCCATTTAGGCAAGATTTTAGTGACTATTTTTGAAGAAGTCAGGTATGCCTATTCTTGATGGCATGCAAGAATAAATTTATTTGTATCTGTGCATTGAGATAAATAGCATAAGAAAGATTTACAGGAATTTATACCCGTAGGTTTAAATGACCCTGAGATTGTCTAATAAAACCAAAGACAACCGGAGCCAAAAATAAATTTTTCTACCTGATGGATGTGATCATTTAAAACACCAGTCATATTTAAAATGTTACATTTGAAAATTCTGGTCAATGAAATACTGTGTAAAAACAATCTCAAATTGCTGAAAGTATTCAAAATAAATATATTTGAAGGGTTAATATTAAACTGCATCTTACTTAATATATAAGAACTCATTTGTAAATGTTAAACTTATTTGTCACTTAACAACTTTTCTGACCTCCAACCCCCTTACTTTTCAAATTCCACTTTGTTCAAAAGGCAACACTGCTGCAATCAAAGATCTGCTTCACAACTCTAGTGGTCACATTCTTGTCCTTTATTGCATAATATGCCTGTTTCTTTACAGGGTAAATTTGGCAAAGGATAATCTTGCTATCAAGTAGACAATCACATTTCCTGAACATGCCCTCTTCAGTACAATATTACTCATAACCCTTTTAAGGAAAACCTCACACTCACATTTGGTCCATTCTGTTAAATTAATTATATAAAGGCTACAACTCCCCTCTGGAGAGCAATAATGGCTTTACCAGTCATCAGCTGAAATATTTCATTAAACCACTCTCAAACCTTTGAAGCTCATCTTAAAATAAGCCATTGTTATAAATATTAATTAAGTAATATATTTTGAGGGAAGGAGTTGGAAATGAGTACACAATTACCACGAAAGCAAAAGATAAATGGTCAATTTACATTCAGCAGGAGGTGATGCTTGATGTTCCATTAAGAGACATTAAACTTCTTGGCTAATTGTAAGAATCAAGTGAAGGAAGAAATTTTTTAGTGAGCTCAATGGGACATTGATTAAGCCAAAATACTAAGATCTCCCTCTCCAGTGAGGGTGAAATATTTAATTTCAAGAAAAAGAGTGACTCTTGTTTTATTCAGCTGGACTCCAATAGACTTAACTGGATTTCAATAGATTAGAGTGGAAATATTCATTTGGCTAAAACTTGAAATATATTTTCTTTTGTCCTTCTATATCTCTTTAATAAATCAGAATACAAAATACCTGCAACCAAAAGCACTTTTCTATATAAAAACTATGACATCAAACTCTTCTACACAAGACAGACATCGTATTTTGTTTAATCTAAAATCCTCTCTGTTTTCGGTTGTTTGTATTTCTATACAAACTCTTTACTGTATTTTACTCTGAAGATACTAAGATGCAAGAAATATAACACCACTTTACATTTGGCCACTGCACAAACACTTATATATCTTGAATATAGCACTATAAAGGCTCCAGAAATCCCAGTTTTCTAATGTTTTCTTTTAATTAGGATACACGAAATCAAGCTTTACAGCCCTCAGAAAGTAAGTAGTGAGAAGAAGAGCAGGTGTTATATCTTGAAATAGAAAAGAATATTTGCAGTGTCTTTAATTTCATCTACCATTATGTTCAAACTTCAGGAAAACATTTGGTCTTCAAAATTTTAAGACTCTTTTCAAATATAAGACCTTAAACTGTTCTTTGTTGATCCTATAAGAGGTAAACAAAGAAAGTTTCATCTCCTTTGGAGTGACTTTTCTTTTCACACTTTAAATAGCAGAGGAAAAAAGAAAAAAAAAAAAAAAAACACTATAGAAAAGTACCTTGCTGAAAGTATGAGCAGAAAGCTTTTACAACTGGAAACAAAATGAGTACAAGTTTGGTTTTTCAGATGAAATGTCAGAGAGGTCAAATTTATTTTGTAGAAGCATGAGTGGATAAATGAAAAAGAAGTTCTTGCTTTCAACAGGTTTTCACCAAACGGTTTCCCAAATGCTACATTAGCATCACTAAATGCATGACACCAGCAGCAGTGGTAACCTTTTTAGGATATGGTGTGGTGTATATTATTTATTATTATTATTATTATTATTTTCCTTCTAGACTACTTTTAAACTACAACTGTGAGTAAGTCTATAACTCATATATGTTAGCATGAAAAGGCACACAGGCATCACCTTTCCCTCTTATAGAGACAGCCCTACAAAATTTAGATTGTGAATAAAGTAGAATGAGAAATCAGAAACATTAGTCTTATTACTATAACGCAAATTTTAGCTGCTTAAAATGATCAAAGAGTTTATTTCCCATATCAGGTACATGAAACAGGCTTTTAATTGTAATAAGGCCACATGTGCAATATAAAAATAAAAAGAGAGGAGAGACCTGCATAGCCTACACCTTTATTTTGGCTTCCAATATCTGTGATGTATGAAATTAGATGACCTATTTCAAACAAAAAAAACCCCTCTTCTCTATTAGGAATATTTTGCTCATTAAATTTTTCTCATAAGATACCATTTTTGAATTTCTGTATTTAATCAATCACTTGTTGGCTGCCACAAATGTTATAAAAAGTTCTTTTCATGTGAGGTTTTATTTTCATCTTGAATATATTTGGGTAATCCTTCTAGGAATCCCACAAAGACCCGAAATGGACATATTGAAAACATAAATCTTCCTTTTCTCTAACTGAGTGAATATGCTGACCACAAACAAATCATATTCTGACAATCTATTAACTTGACAGAAAGAATAATATTTTTTGAGGGAGGCTTTCAAAAACAGAATGACTTTGAAGATTCTGTCTCTGACCTCATTACATGAAAACAGGATATATTTCTCTGACAGATGCATATGGATTTTATCTTTCTCCCCTGGTAATCATTCAGAATTACAGTTTGCACTATTCACATAAATGTAAATAGTAGAAAGCTTTGCTGCTCATGAAAGCAAGAATGTAAAGCTTAACATTTTATTCCTTCTTAACTTGAAAAACTCCTTGACTATGACTTAGCAAGACTTGCTTTTAAATGCTCGATATCTGAGACTTCCTACCGTAGAAAATATAGAGCAGAGACAGCTGTTAACAGATTTATAGAGTGAAATAAGTTGTATGACTTGGAGAAACAGGAAAGATGGATGAGTAATGACTTATTTTGGATGTTGAACTGGTACAGAAAAGCAGAATTAAGACTGGACGATTCTGGTACTAGTGGTGATGCTAAAAGCAATAATGTGCGTCAGCTGAGAGACATAAATAAAGGATGCCATAAATAAATGCTTTAGATTTGAATACTATACTTATATTAAATTGACTCAAATGTTGAGATTTTTGCCTTTTGAAGAAAACCATAATAATAGCAATTTCCCTTCAAAGAGAGGAACGGACTGCCATCAAAAGAAGTGCTCTTGTTACAGAAATTATTGATTATAATAGCTTTATCTAAAATGCTTTCTTACTCAGGACTGACTGATCAATAAATGTACCCAAATCATGCTAGTTCCCTGCCTTTGCTACTAAATTATTCATTTCAGACATCATGTTCATTACAGAAGTTCTAATTTTTATAAAAGCCTTCCCTAGGACATTATCTGCATTGCAGAAAACCCGTCTGCTAGCCATGTGGTTTAGTTATTTTTATATTCTACATAGACTAAGTATTTTCTCACACAAACATTGCAATTACTTTATTTATTTTCTGTTTATTTGTTTGGGTTTTTTTTCCAGTTTCAACACATTTAGATAATTCTTTCAAGAATATGAATTAATTACCCTTGCAGATCTCGTTAAAATCCTTCTTTTGCCCAGTATATATGCCAGTAGTGGTTCTGTGAATCATATTTGTAATGATTTATTAAGCATCCAGAGACTTATGTCATACGTGCTGTTGTTAATCTACTTCTTTTTCATGCACTGCTGTTTTAATCAATGAATAAGAGACAGGTTTTAAAACACATCAACTTGGACACAAATTTCATAATTATACCCAGGGCTTCATGAACTCACTGCAAAAACAGAAAAGGAGGCTGGCATTCAAGGGGAACCATAAGCAGTATATGGGGTACATGGGTACAGTGGCTGATGATGGGAAATATATGCTAAATTGAGTCAGAGTCCAGACCCAGTTCATAAGCAGATTTTGCTAAAAATGAAAATATTCAAAGAATAAAACACAGATTTAACAGAGACACTAGAGCATCACTTAATGTCAGGACACTTTTCCAGAGTTTTGCTGGCTGAGGAAGGCAGTAAAGACTTCATAGCAACTAAAAGAGATCGCAAAAGCACTGATGGTTAATTATAGAATCATAGAATAACCTGAGTTGGAAGGGATCCACAAGGATCATCAATTCCTGGCCTGTAGAGGACAGCCTGAAGAATCACGCCAAGTACCTGAGAGCATTGTCCAAATGCTTCTTGAGCTCTATCAGACTTGATGCTGTGACCACTTCCCTGAGGAGCCCAAGTTCCGTTGACCAAGCAGGATATATATATATATATATGTATCTGTAATAGATAAAGAAAATACAAATAAGCCTAAATAGACATAAAAGTAGCAAAAAATAAAAAACAACAGTTGTAACTGCTTGGATACCTGTCTGGTCAACCTCTGACCCAAAAAAGAGAAAGATACCCTTACCTCTGATGAACTACAGAATGTCAGCCAGCTGTGGTTGGCAAAAAAGTTATGACATTAAACAATAAAAGAGATAAGATCAGGATTTCAATACTGTCCTTTTCTCCAGTTCAAATGTCAAGCATGCTGAATTTTTTGGTTGGTTTTCTTACTTTTCAAACAGTTTATCAAAACACAAAAGTATCAGCAAAAAAATGTCAATTTCATTAATAGAAGGAAAAATAATACTTATGTTACAGATATGTAAAAGATACAGAACAAATTTTAAATTAATTGCATATAAGATGTTAAACAATAGAATTTTTATTTTTTACCAAACAGATAAAAGGTTTATTCACATGAAAATTCAGTGTTGCAGCTTCCTTCTGAATAAAGAAGAGTATTATTACATTTTTTAAAAAAAATAATTCTTTGAGGCTCTCAGAATCAGTTAGCTATTGTTACACAAGCAATTTAATTAAAGTAATCTTTGGAGATTTAATAACTACCTTCTGTAATGATCATAACTGTGAGAGAGGAAGACACAAAGTGTTTAATTTTACTGCAGTATTTACACTCTGTTTCACTCTGCTGCCCCATTAATTTATAACCTGTATGTTCAAGACAGAAAAAAAGGAAGCTAACTCAATTATAAACTATGCAGCACAAGGCATATTCTGTTTTATATTTATTCTGGTCTAATTCCAAATATAGAAAATGGGTTTTATAGTCTTAAATATATCACATGAACCATTTAGGACCAGAAAAATCTATTTTATGTAAAGACTGGGACTAGACATAGTCCTTTATTTCAACTTCTTTGTGGAAGTTTATTTCAAGTTCTTTGTGGAAACTGTTTCAAGATCAGCAACCCAAGAAATCAGCTTGAAGAGAACCCATGTGTGAAAATTATCCTCTGCAAGTCCTTAATACAGCGGAACAGTCTTTATTACAGGCCAAGGTGGACTCTGCAGCAGTTCTGGCTCATTCTCCAGCAGGAAAGATGAAAATATTCATCTTCCATGTAACAACCTATAGTTAGTTCAATAGTCATCTAGCTTAGAGTCAATAATCTATATGTCTGGGATGTATTTTTTCTCACAACTATACATGTAGAATGACTGGAATTAGTAAAGAAAGTTTATGTTCCAGTCTCAATACTGTTCACAGCTTCCTATAAAGCACTGCTACCCAAATTTGCCTTTCCACATCTATTGTGCCCTTCTGTCCTTCTGCCCTCCACCTCTGGCTTTACTTGTGTCTCCTCAGCCAAAGTACTGCTCTACTCTTTCATTCTTCAGCCTTCACTTTCCCAGAGGTCAAATGGTGCTGATTTCTGATAAACCACTTGTTCCAAAATGTTATCCCAACCAGACAAATCTACTTATCCATCCTCATTGGACACATGGGATCTGTTCTCAGCACTCCTGCAAGAAAATGCAGCAGAATCAAAGGACAAAAGCATCCCACAGACTGTCAGTCATCTTTGAAGTAGCCTTTTGACAAATCTTACTCTTGACAAATATCACAATTTCAACTAGACAGAGTCTGTGCAGCACAGAGACTTCTGGAACAGTATCTCTCATCCCCAGAATGGTTTCAGGGAAGATGAGGAGGAAGGCTGACGAGAAGAACTGATAATTCATTCAGACAGGGAGAAAGCTCAGAAGGTTTGAATTCAGTAAAATATTTGAAAAACGGTCCCAACATACTGCTCTGTGCAGCTGTGAGCTGGAACAGAGGGTCCAAAGTATGATGTACTCATCAACTCCTTTCTGAGAGCAGCAATATCAGGCAGTTCTGTGAGAGATCATCAATAAAACCCTTTGATGTGATGCCTATTGCCAGCAGCTCACTTAAGTGACTCACTTTCATTCCAAATATCCAATAAAGCTTAGATTAGAATTAGATGTAGATACAAGAAATTACAGCAATGATTTTTGAGTTCCTGCCAAAAAAGAAATAACTGTTACTCAGAGTGGAGACAATAAAAAGAAATATGAAGTAAGGATTGCTCTCTATATTTTGTAGTAGAAAAAAATGGGAGGTGGGAAAAAAAACTGAGTAGGTTCAAATTAAAAAAAAAAAAAAAAAAAAAAAAAAAAAAAAAAAAAAAGAAAAAAAAAAAAAAGAGGTGTTTCACAAGTCAGTATGTATTGCACTGTGGAGCTCAATTCAGTTTTAGAGGCTGGCAGAGATTCAAAGAGCAAATAGACAAACCAACAGAATTTTTACCTGGGAAAGGGTGTTTAGGACAAGGGCATCCCCTCCAGCTCCAGAAGCCTTGAAGATGAGAGGCTATTCCATGAGCATCATTGTGTGTCTTGCTCGACTTTACAGCCTTCCCTAAAGTTCCTGAACAGTTTGTTGCTGTAGGAAACAGAATACCCCAGAAAAAAAGTTATTGATAGCACAGGCTGCTCTCATGCATTGAAATTCAATGAAATGAACTTACTATGTTTTACACATTTGACAGTTACAACTTTCTCATGCAACAAACAAGTGCCCCAAGCAGTTTGTTGCCCCTTGCCTTTTTATATCACATTTGCTCAATGAATATTATGCAGCACACTGTTCTCCTGTGAGCAAATCACCCAGTCTGGTTATCCGAGTTTATATAAGTTATGTAAAATCAAGGTTGACTTGGCTTCTTTATGAGATTGATAATTTACTTTTCACTTCAGAGCTATGATGGTACACAGTTTGCAAAGAAAGGAAATTCAAAACCTCTTGTGCATAATCCTATCTGAAGAATGATCTGCAAAGATTCAAAAATAATAATCTGACCATCAAAAGGAAGGCAAAGGTATCAAAGAAGATCACAGAAGGATATTATCTTTCTCACTAGGAAGAATATGTAATCTCTTATCACAGCAAATACAAGTCTAATACAATCCATACAATTTCACTATCATTACCACAACAAAAACAAAACCTAAGAGTAGCAAGAAAATCTGAGGTTTGCCAATTTTGCTAAGTTGTCCTTTCCCCTAGAAAATTCTTCAAACCTGTTGGCAAACAGCCCTTCTGAAGAACTTCAAATGCCTCGCATGGGAGGGACTGGTAATCCCCCAAAAGCAGGCTTACTTCTATTGTACTAACTTTCTGCACTTCTAAGAGCAAAAAATCCAGCCTACAGACTTTGTAGAAATCAAAGGGGCACTGAATACCAGGGGGAGAGACCTCAGCTAAATGGAAAACAAAAGTCAATGCATTTTGCCTCCTCAACTAAGGGCAGAGAAATCTTGCTTTTCTCATTCAGTGTTCACTTGTTTTAGAAGTTTCCCAAGTCTTCTCTGCTGGTTTTGTGAGCAATCAGACAGTCCTTACAGACTCATGGTGCCACATCATGAAGGCAGAAAAGAGAACCAAAATGGATATAAAAGTGAGGCAAATCCCCAGCACTAAATCTCAAGCATGCTACTTTACTTTATCAAATAGTTTGTCAAATCCTGATGCTCTTGCATAGGTATAGAATAAAAGGGTGCTCTTTGCAATGGCAGTGAAAGTAAATGTGACCTGGCGTGAAGCTTTGGGCTCTCTTAAATGTTGCTTAGACTATCAGTTCCTCTAAAGAATCACTTATCAATCTTCTTGGTGTTCTTCAATGATTCATCTAAATAACACCTTCTGTCATTTCATATTTCATTTAATTTTGTGATCAAGTTACATAATGCATACATTAAATCACACTGATTTGTCAGATGATTCTTCATCAACTTAGGTACACATTTGTCTGTCCAAATTCTTATTCATACAATAGCTCAAATAGTATGCTCTAATCTAAGGATGCATAGAATTTTGTTTTGCAAATTTTAGTCACAAAGATTTATGTTTTGTTGATCGATTTTATTTTTAAGAGTTTCTACAGACAACACCTTAAAGGTGTAGTTACAAATTAACTGTTGACATTTTTCAAACATTTATTTAGCAGAATGAATATGTCAGGATCTGGATGTCTCTTGTCCTGGCTGAGCTGCATATCTCACCAGTAGAACGTACTTCACCAGTGGAGATTTCCAGCACAAAGTTTCCTGTACTTTACCATGCAAATCCATGCTCCAGATTAAATTCTGTGTAGTTTAGGTGAATACAGACTTTCTAAAGCAAGACTGAACTGAAAATTTAAATGCTATATCATAAATTCATAAGTCACAAAATAGTTCTCATTAGAGCAGTTTAATTTTGCTTATTAAAAATGGATTCCACCATCCATAAACCTATAGAACAAATAGAGATTTTACTTTTAGGTGTCTTTGTTTCTTTTTTAATTTGTAGATGAGAATTTGTCTATAGGTGAAGACATTTTTTGCTCAGGGAACACGTGATGCAGACCAACGTGGTAAGAACAGCTACCAATAGTTCACTTCCACGTGGCATACAACTGGAAATCTGCTCTTTCTCACCTTTGTTTATACATAACAAACGAATGCCTTTTCCCAAACATGGAAAACAAAAAATCTGAAGTTGGAATGTTTTAACACCCCATACTCATCAGAAAGAATATTACTTCTGGTTCTGATCCAGCCTCATCCCAGGACAAACCTATGTCTTCTAGCTTTCAAGTAAATTATGAAGAATCACTGCAATAGAAAACAGTGATTTCAAACAATGGTATGAGGAGGTTGCAGGCACAGCAGTGGCACTTTCAAATTTCCATAGTTTATTCATTTGGCAAAAATTCTGATTCATATCATTTAAGGGATACTTTCTACACTGTTTTATATACTGGAGGAAAAATGAATTTCTTAGAACAAAGAGAAATGGCCTAATAGAAACAAGTCCAAACAAGCACAAAGAGAAAAAAAAGATATACCAAGAGGAAAATCCTCACCTTGTCTTAAGTCTCCTTGGTATACCTCATCTAATAAATAATTTTTAGAGTAAGGAATATTGTCCACCTATGAAGGAAGTCTGCAAAGCCTCAATTGGTACTTCTTGAGATCAGATAAAAGGCTCTTACTGACTTCTATGAGACTTTTTGGAGTGTCTGTGATTTTCTCTTCATGTTCTAAAGGAAGAGCCAGGAAATCTCTCTGCTTTTACCTTAACACTGGGACCAGACATCACCTAATGAGGACAGCACTTCTTTTCTTTTTGTGCTAGCACTGTGCCATGTACAATAGTGTAATTTAGAAAGAAAGCAAATTGAAGAATAACACCTCACTTATTCTTCCACCAGGCTCCAAATAATCCTTGCTCAAGCCCAATTCCTCCTTTCCTCAGAACCCCTGCAAGTGACTGCAGGTGGGATTTGTGCACTTGGCAGACAACACAGTTACACAAGTCCATGCACACCCCCTCAGTGTACCTTCAGCTGGAACTGAACTTGGCTAGGACACTCATAGGGGTCATTCATATTTTGTAATTGTTCATATGATTTGAATTGGGCCTTGGTAAATTTGCCAAGGCAAAATCCTTTTTAAAAAAATGCACATTGATATAGATTATGCAGTTAGCTTCATATATCTTCACAATTCTCGTTTCTAATTGAAAATAAATTCATAAATTCTATTTAATTCATCCTAATAAGCTTTAGATAAAACTGATTACTGGTTTTTTTTTTATTTTTGTGCAATAACTCCTGTAAGCAACAACGTTTTCAAAATTACTGAATTTTTACTAAGTTCAACTACACCTGCAAATCCTCATAATTTTAGAATATTAGAGAATAATTTAGGAGGAAAATCACAACGAAGCATTACTCCAGAAAAGGTTCTGTCCTATTGATTTGTTTTCAACTAAAGGTACATTGAAATGCATCATAGAAATTTGAAAAGAAAAAATTAAAAATCAAGTATTTTTTAAATTTGTCAATATTTTTATGGTTATATCTTCAAAATATATCCAATCTTTAAAGTGTCAGATTTCCTTCCATCCCCCAGCCCCCACACTGTTTTATGTTTTTAAGACAAGCTTCGAGAAATGGATGATAACTTCTTGTGCCAGTGAAAAAATCACACTGACAAAGAGCAGGCAGATGACATCACAATTTATATCATTTTTAGTGGTATTTTTAATTAGGTGATGCTCAGATGATGAAGTAGCACCATTTTATTAATTAGGCTTATAAATCTCTCTCCAAATCATTTGTCTGCACATTGAGAGGGCTATTAAGTCTCTTCAAGCCCACCCCATCATTATATGTTGTTAAGGGGAGAGAGAGAGAGAGAAAGCCTTCCCGAAAGAAGAAATTGGATGACGATATATTAAATGTAAATGGAATTCCATTTTTAGCGTGCGGTCAGTGATGTATGAGCTCAGAACCCAACTCATCCTGCATGAAAAATAGGGATGGCTGGAAATCAGCTGCACTACCAAATGGGAAATCTCAGAAGAAAGCACCTCTATTGCTCAGCTCAGCTGATTTACATCAGGAAGGAAATATCTCTTCCTTTAGCAACTTGCATCTATTTTGCTCAGCCTGACAGTATGCATTAAATATTTTGACCTTGGTGCCAAAATCACTTGAAATAGAAAACGTGGATGATAAAACAACAAAAGGAAATCAAAAGGCTAAGGCCAAAGTAGGAGCCTATCTCATTTAAATAAATCAAACCACCATCTGGAAATAAACGTATGCTTATTGGTTAAATGTGTATTGAGGTACCTCAGATAACACAGGCTTGATTTTTAAAAAACTGTAAGGATAATCTATCTCAGTTGGAAAATGATAACCTAGATTTTGACCTTTAATTACTCAGCCTAAAAAAGTTGTCTGTCCATATCATTGTAATTTTTGTTCTAAGTGGGCTAGAATCAGTTTAAAACCATTTTTCTCTCCATGAATGAAGATTATCTTAAACCTTTAGTCAAAAGAATACTCATATTTCTTCATAAAAATACTCAGTACTAGGACTTCCTTATTACCATTTCTCATTTTACTCATTTACTCATTTATGAAAGCTAACATTAATAGCAAGTTTTCTCTTTTCTTTAAAGGTTACAAAATACAATGTCTAATGAATCCTCTTGGCTGTTTTATATTTGACTATACCAACATTTATCCTTATTTCAATACAAAGATTGAAAGGTCCAAACAAGAACCTGTCTGAAGTTAATTTTAAACTGAATTGCTGTCATGGGTTTTCAGTGTAAAACTGACTGCTTCACTCATCTTCAGAAGCCAAAGTTGAGAATTTATTTATCCCCTCAAGAAAAATTCTTCATTTCAATGATATTTATTTTTCTGTTTGCACTCATAGCTCTCAGATGAGATCCACTATTCCAGGCAATGGAAACTGCAGCACACTAACCTGTACTAGAGTGGCTGCAAAAACATATTTTCTATTTGAAGCAGCAAAATTTAAAATAGGTGTATATTTAACCATATAAATCACATGACTCATTACCTCCCCAAGATTCTACTAGAATCTGATCTCTAAATGAAATTTATGACCTTTGTATTTCTCTGTCATAAGTCATAAAGTCTTATTTTTATGGCTATAATTTTTGAATTACATCATGACCTTTAATAGAGGACACGGAGAAGTCACGTGGCCCTTGAATAGGTGTGAATTAAGAGTTTATTTTAGCTCCTTGGAAATGCAGAATGTATCAAAATACTGAGGTGATGTAGGATACATGTCCCCGTGCAGTTCTCCAACAGGAAGATCATCACTTCCCGGCACTTGCAGTAATCAGTGACTTGTAGCATCAGTGATTGCTTAGTATGCAGAAGAGCTAATGTAAGAGGAGCTAAAAGACAACAAGGACAGCTAACTGAACATGAAAGTGCAAATGATATTTTTATTATTAATAGTTTCTAGCTTTTTACAAGGGCTAGTTGTCATCTGACATGACTTTCAAATTAAGTGATGACTTTCTCCGTTGAAAATACTCAGAGGAAGATGGCAATATTTTAAAATTATCTTTCAATGGAGCAAAAATAAGGTATATGCATTTCAAAATTTTAGAAATTAAAACAAATTCTAGAAAATTCTAGAAATTAAAACACAGGAAGGAGTTGCAGGAAGTGTACTTACATCACTTTATACAATTATTTGTAGTAGTCTGTTTCTATTACACTACTTTTATATGTTAAGGCACTGTGCAAATAAAAGCTTTCTTGGAGGGCATCTATCCTAATATTTTTAAAGGGCCCTGATACCTTTTCAGACCATCATTTTTGCTATCTGCACAGACTGAGAGCCTGTTTTTCATTCATACATGGTGTTTTCAGTGTCATAAAAATGACTCATGCCATGTAATCAGAAATAATGAAAAGAAATTTTGTACAGCAAAAAGGGAATACTAGATAGAATGTTTATTACTGAATTCTTACACTGCTTAACAAAAAAAACCCTTTACCTCATGTAAGAAAGAAAATAATTCAATATTTTCAATATCTTAAACTGCTTAGGATAAATTTCTAGATGGAGAGAAAGTAGAAGCTAAATTTGATGAAACTTCATAAACACTGTCTAATATCAAGAACAAAATAGACTATAATGGGTGTATTCTGTTACATACAGGATCACTTAGAATTTAATATTCACTCTGCAAATAATTTACTAAGTTATTTGACAAGCAACCTAAGTCATAGGTTGGATCACTCCATCAAATCCTACATAGGTTGATAAAAATTAAGTATTAAATGCAAGTACTCTGAAACAAAGTATAATCAATCCTAAACTTGGTGAACAACAGAGACAGAGTGAGACCAAGAAAAATCTGAAGTAGTTAAAGTTCTGATTTATTTAGAAATTGTCTTTCCATTATCCTGAATCAAATCCTTTATCTTTAAATTATAACATTAAAATAATCCCAGCTCAGGCAGAATATGCTATTATCAGGAAATTATACATATTCAAAATTTATACTCTATTTGTAGTTGTCAAGTACCTCATTTCACAAATTTAATAGCTGTAGTTTCTCAGTTTTTGTTTGTCTCTCCCTTGATACAATTTCACTTTTTTTTTCCCCAGCTCAGTTCTCTGATCTGTGGCCCATCCCTGCTTTTCTCTATTCAATAATTAAATTCCCAGCTTCATGACTGAAGCATGACTATGCTTTTCATTAATACAAGACTTTTCTTTTTAACTTTGCTTTTGTTGCAGATTCATGAAATGCCTTTTGAAACTTTTCAAGATGACACACACTTGTAGAACAGATTAAAAGCAGAGGAAAATGAACAGTAATGAGCTCATTTCCAGAAAAAAGCTCTCATTAGCATGAGGTCTTTTTGATTTCTCAAGAAAACTCAAACTGGTCTTGGGTACAGATCCTTCCCTTGCACTCAGGAAATGTCCTGTTGTTGGGGAGGGGGATGAGAGACAGGGGGAGGAAGAGAATCTAGTAAGTATCTTTTTATTAGAGCATCACTTTGTCACTGAAAACCCAATCTAGAGGTGAATTAGGGAAAATAGTTGTACTAGTGCTTCTGGTTTTCTTTTTTCCTTCCTGTTTCCAGAATTTGTTTTAAAGAATGGTGTAGCAGAGGGTTTCATCAACATTCTCAACAGGACAAAGAAGAGCTAACTGTCCTATTCTGCTACTGGAAAAGTCATGACCTCTCAAAAATTTCATTAGTCTGTTACTTCAGATCAGTCAAGGTGCAGTGGCTACGTTCCTTAACGTGGTAGTTACGTGTAGTACCTGCCTGATCTAGTGTTGCAGCAGCCCTCTTGTTAGAGGGCAGAAATGAGCCAAGACACAGACTCCTTGTTTATCACAGCATGAAAAGGGTCCTGGTTTATTCCTCTCTACAGCTCAGCCATCCTGACTCCAACCATTCACTGACTCTGCCTGCAGCAGCTCCTGCTGTGGGTTTCCCTTGCAGCCTCTGACTGCTGGTTATTTCCTGCTGAACTCTGACTGCAGGGATCAGTTTGCAGACTGTGACTGCAGCTTCTACCTGGCTGGACTGTGACTGCAGGTTCCACCAACAGGCTCTGACTGCACACCCAGACTGACCTCACAGCAGGGATTCTCTCTCCTCAGGATCCTCCTTCTTCATGGTCCTCTTGTTCCCTCTTTTTCAAGGTTGTTCCTCTTTCATGATCATCCCCTCACCAGCAAACCCACTCCCTTTTATCATACTTATCTTTATTGTCTATAGCTATAACTCATCAGGGGCAAGGCTGTGTTAAGTAATTAACACAGCTGTTACTTATCAGGAACGAGGTTACCTGTATTCCCTTCTCCTACAATATAGGTGGATTTTTGGTGGCTCTTTTTTTTCATTTAGCCGAGAAATGATATCTTGGTTTAGAAAAGCTTTCCAGTGAAAGCTGTTTCAATGCATACATTTTTATTATTTGAAGATAAAGAAGTAAAATAAAGCCAATAATATGATGAAATAGTTTTCGACCACAATTGAAAGAATATTCATATTCGCACTACACTCACTATTTCCCTTGTGGTGAAATAGTCCAATAAGCTTGCCTAGATTATTCAGTTGTCCTTCAGTATCTATCTGAAGACATGAATAATCTACAGTCATAACATTTTTATGGCAGTTTAAGCATTGAATCTTATCTCCTACTCCTTTACATTGTTAAAATCCAGGAATTACTCCAATTTGTGGAAAAAATGTTACTGAAATATCTCTAATTAAATTCCAATTTTTCATCAATAATCATGTATCTTATAAATAACAAAAACATGATTTTTTTCCCTATAAATAAATGAATAGTAATAATATTCTAGAAACAGAATATAAACCAAATAATTTTAATTGTATGTAAATTTCACTGACTTCAATAAATCTTAAATCAAGTTGTTTTATAAGATTATGATTCCTGGCATCATGAACAAATATGGGTCATAGTACAAACTCACAAAATGTCAAGAAGGTTAGTCTCGAGCATATGAAAAAAAGCCACCATATATTCCTCTCAGCTTGCCTACATTATCACTGTTATATCACTCAAATTATTGTAAAATTAGTGCATCACTCCTAAAACAGCCACCTAAAATTCCTGGAAAAGAAATCAGATCATAAGAAAAATAATGTTGACAAATGCACGTTTCATCTCCCCTACCTAGTAGCATATGCAAAACATGCACTAATTTACACTTCTGTGGTCTATTCTCTGAAATAAATATTGAATCTACCCTAACACTTTTTCTTCTGTTGTCCAAACTCAGTGCCCTAAAAGGCAGAGTGAAAGTTAGTTACCTTGTTCTTATTCTTGTTTATTATCATATAATTTACTGTTCATTATTATAAGCTTTTTATAAATACCACTGGATATATAGTATATGACAAAGAAAAATTTGCCATTTTTATTTTCTGAGAACAGAAGTAGCAGACAAAGTCCTATTTTACAAAACCCAGTTATTTTTTAATAACTTGGACTCAGTATTTAACCATGCAACTAAATTATGAAAATTAATAAAATAGAAAACTGATGGAAAAGTCAGTAAGGTATCAGAAGAAAAAGTGACCTTTGATGTTGGAAACCTTTGGAGATTTTTCTGGCTCTGCATGAACATATTTTGCAGTGGTTTACTCCAGACAATATAATTCTAAGTGTGTGATGGTTTAAAAATACAAAAGGCACATATGAATGTACATATCTGTATAAATATTTTATATATCACTGTAAAACTACTGGAGTGATACACACTGATCAACAAGACTAAACTTAATTTCCCAACAGAAGAATGAACTACAAAAATGAAGTTCAGTGTTTTATGAAATATATTGAATATTGTTCTATCATTTTATGATAGATCAATAAATGTTTATCTCTGATCCAACAGAGACCTTACTCAAGAAAAGAGAACCTACAGGATTTTGCTCCAACCACAACATCTCCAGGAACCAAATGAAAAATAGGATTCTACTATATATCACATGAAATACATACTTTGTTCACTTGGTAGTTACTTCCTTTTATCTTCTTTTACCACTCAAAGTAAAATGAGACATTTTTTATAAAACACAAAATTGAAGTAACATCATCTGCTAGTCACTTGAGGTCAGTGTTGTTTTCCACACCAATTTATTTCCAGTATCTTCCCATTGCTCAGTCAAGAAGCAGAGATAGAATACATCCTCTTGTTTCTCCACTGCCCCGATTTTGGAAGACAAGGTGACTAGGAAAACCTCCAAGTGTATCACTAGCAATATCTACATAGTTGTGTATTGTCTAAAATCACAATTTTGTAGGAATTCTTTCTGCTTCTATGCAAAGTTTCTAGTAATGTGCATTTTTACATTGTTATGATTGCACATGTATTTTAAAGAGCTTTCAGAATATGTTTTCAATTTGAACATATCAAATAAATAGGCATTGCATATTCATAACTGACAAATTTATGTTTTGTGAAATGTTAAGATAAAAAGAGTGTTGGTACAGTTTCCTTAAAAATACAGGTGAGTCTTTAAGCATCCTACCTCACTCATTCCAAGCCATAGAAAGCAGAGTTCAATGCTTCTTATTTACTCAACCCCTTTTTGTCTTTCAGTAGGTACCTGGAGTTTAGAAAACAAAGCAAGTACGAATGGAAATTTAGGACAACAAAATACTCTTAGGAAGAAAGAAGAGTTTAAAAGATTTGTTCACTTGGAAATGTTCAGGTGACTTATTTGTGGAAAATATAGTAAATCATAGAATTAACTTGTTCTATCATCATAACAACTAGCACTTTAATTTTTTCCTTATGATTTTAAAGCGCGTATGATCTGGTTGAAGAACATGAAAATCACTAATGAAGTGGCTGGAATAAAGCTAATGGCAGTGCATCTTACACTACCAAGGAGTCCTGAGCTAATTTTTTTTTTTTTTTTTTTACATAAAATGAAGCTGATCTTCAGCTGCCTTCTATGAATAATTCACACTTTCTACAGTTTTGTCTATGGAAGAAAAGGTGTTTCTCTGAATTCATTCTAACACGTAAAAAACAGTGAATTTAATTACACAGTAATCAAGCTCTTTCAAAACTTTACTCAAAACATCCCCTAAGCAATAGATTAAGTCAATATGTCCATGTCAAGACAAGGTCAACAAAGTCAGTATCTTGCGACTGCTATTTCCTGACTGATATTTCAGGTTAAAAATAAAACCCATTTTACCAAAGCTCTGACATCAGGAAGAACCAGACTTAAGTCCTGGAAACTGTTAATTTGTTGACCACTTTCACTATGTATTTTTAGTTTACCATATCCCTGAGTCTTTGTTACTGAACATATTATAAGGTTCGTTTCTTATACTCTGAGTGCTCTCTTCCTGTCCATCTTTTTTCAAGTCTCTGCTGCTTTTCCTGGTTCAATCAAATTTCCCATGTCTGCATACAGCCTCTTGCATTGACATTGCTTATGCTAAGCTCATTAAACTGTTTTTTCCCCTAAAACTGATAGTACAAGAAACTGTCAAAACTTTATCTTGGCTAAACTTCAGTGGATTTATTACCAAAGATTCTAAAAAGATAAATAATTACCTAGCATTTTTTGGTTTGGTTTTTAAAGGTACAATCCCTTAAGTTGGTGGCTAGCTTTCTCCTAATTTTTGCTGAAGTTTATTCCAACTCCGAAGGAAGTTGTAGAAGACTCTGTTAAAACTCCCATAAGCACTAACATGGTAACCAATTTCACTCAAAATGTATGGATCATATCTACTTTTAGAAATGCTTTGAGGAGCTGGCTGTCACCATTACAAGGCACAATGGCCCTATTCACCACCCAGACCAATTTTATTATGCTGCCTGTGTACTTCCTTTGAAGCCAGTGAGTTGAGGAAACACAAAAAAGCAGTAGGTAGGAAATTATGCAACAAAAATGCAATAGAGATTATTTTGCCTTCCTCTGAGTCTGGGTAATTTTTAGGGATGTAAAAAAGCTTTATGGTGGGAAGATAAAGGAAGTGCCATTGGTAAAGAATGTTCCACTCAGATTCAATCAAGCCTCCTTCCACATAATTTTCTTGTGCCTTGGATTCCCCATCAGTTGACATGTGAACCTTCAGAGGCATCTAACCAAAGTGGTGGCAGCAGAATTTAGGCACCAATTACAGAATCACAGAATGGTTTGGGTTAGGAGGGACCTCAGAGATCTTCCAATTCTCAGTTTGGGTTGGAAAGGACCTTAAAGATCATCCAGTTCCCATCTCACTGCCATGGACAGGAACATCTTCCACTAGACAAAGTTACCCAGAACTCCCTCCAACTTGGCCTTGAACACTTCCATGGATGGGGCATCCACCACTTCCCTGGGCAACCTGGTTCAGTGCTTCATCATCCTCACAGAAAAATAGTTTCTTTCTAATGCCTTATCTAAACCTAATTTTTTCAATTCAAAACCTATGTCCTATCAATATCCACTCTTGCCTCTCCTGATCTCTATCGTAGACTCCCATCAGGTACTGCAGGTATCTGAAATCTGGTACCTAAATATTTAATACCTAAATATGAGTGGGGGAATTTTCAAGATTTTATCATGCACATATCAGCCAAGAATTTAATTCCCACCTCATTTTAAGATATGAACACATATAAACAAGATCCATTGCTGCCATTGACTTCAGTAGCACAAAGTATCCATTAAAGGTTAATCAGAAAAAATATTTGCATGAAACCTCAACAATAGTGAAAAATCTCCCAACATAGTTTAATGGGGGAAAAGGTTGGGGCTTTGTGGTTTTGTTTTGTTGTATTTTTTTCCCCTCAATGTGTTTATTAATTCTGAATATAAAACTAAACAGGAAAAAACCAATCTATAGCCCAGACCCCAGCACACCTTTTCCTCCTAATTCCACACAACAGTTCCCCTATCAGCCTGTATGGTTGTGGAATGCTTCATTTTTCTCTAAGGAAGAGAGCATCCTTTTTGCAGGGAAAAAGAAATCCCAAGCACCCTATTTTGATGCTAAACCCAGAAACATTCTGCTAAATTCTTCTACCAGATCTTATGCCAGATGAAATTTTTTTCTTCAGCTTTTAAACATCAGAGTGCAATCTTTCCTATTACCAGCAGAGAGGAATGTAATTAAACTGTTTTATAAAAGGCTTTACAAGGCAACTGTGCAAGCTCCTCCAGAATGTCCCAGGGTCTGTTTTCACTTTGGCCTTGGCTCCCCATTCTGAATGTTTTAATTTTAAAACTTCTATTGATCTTGTAAAGGTTCACACTGTTCATTTCTGTTTTACTGCCCAAAATAGGTACATTCTTAATGCCTGAAAATCTCTCTCTGAAAAATCAAGACAAAAGCCCCTTTGCTACAGTACCTTGCTTGGTCTCAGTCCTCCATCTGAACATAAACGTGGTTATGGTATGCCTTACACCCATAAAAAATCTACACATTAATAAATAGTTTTAAAGAGAGTCTCAGAACTACCTCTTGAAATTAATTAATGGGCAAATTGGAAGGAAACCAACCAAAAGTAGATGATAAATGTAATATAGTTCTTTCTGGGGCTTTGCTATTCACTCACATACATATGAAATGAAACCTCACTTTCAAAGTGTAACTGCAGGGAAGCCTGCACTGAGAACGCACAGCAAAGTGTTATTTTACCGTACGTGGGTTTATGGGTCACGAGAGCCCATGCGATGTTTCTAAAGATTATCCCAGTGATAAGGCTCTGTGGTTTTAATTCCTGAAGTCTAGATATAGTCAGACACCTAGGAGTTTTTTAGAAAGATAAACAAGGCTCAGAAGAACAGAACAGCCATCTGTCAGATTTCATAAAATCTCACAATACTAAAAACCGTATTAGAGTTTCATAATTCATGAAGGAGTAATATCCCCTACTGAGATTATAACCAGTCAAGACAACACCAAAAACAACTGGTAAATCTGTCAGTGGGAGTTCCCTCTCCTTGACTGTAAGGAGAAAAACAGTATGAAACAGCTGGAAAATAAATTCAAAGTATGATCAGCACAGAATAAAAGACTCCATAAACTGATTGCAAATCAGCAGCTTTATTTATTTCTCGTCTAATTTGCAACAAGATTTGCATGAGTATGGAAACAGTAAACACAAAGTGGTAATTCATTTCCCTGTATCTATACATAGATTCCACAAATGTAAAAAGAGTTGTCTAATGTCAAAAGTATTGCATTGCAATGCTGTGTATATATATATATATATATATATATATATATATATATATAAAAAAACATAAATGTTTAAGTGTTTTTCTCATTGTTTTTATGGCAAAGCATTTGCTGCCTTCAATTCACTGTGTAGGAAATGGTAACAGTATTTCCTGTACACCTGCATATTTGCTGATGGTTTAGGTGAGATTGCAAGTTCTGCCGTGAGTCAAATGCTCACAATAAAAGGTACCCCGTGCCTGCTTATTCTGCAGAGAAACGAGCAACTTTTGCTTCATTAACATATCCATAGGAACATATACACAAATATACTGCAACAAACACAATTCAAAGTTCAGCTGAGAGTTTTCAGTGGTATTGTAATGTGAGAAATAAACAATAAAATACATCAGGAAACTATAGTATTAGAAAACAGAAACATCTTTTTGCACAAAATGCACATTTTCTAGTAGACTACAAAAATCTGAGGGGGAGTGCTCCTTCTGGTACATTATGGGATACATGAAACCACACAGGAAACAACATTCTCTGTCTCTTTGCATTTCCAATTCATTTCCTCCTAAGACTCAGGAGAAAGGCTTGAAAAGAAAAGAGTGGTATCATCTGCTTCTATGTCACTCCTTTGCACCTCACAGATTTTAACTTCCACTTGCAACGTTTTTTTCCACAGAGGTAGCTGTTATAGAGGCCAAATTTCTTCCATACCCCTTTTATCTGTCATGTACTGTTGGCTTTTGATCTCAATAAGTCAGAAAGGATCAGATGACTTGGTGCATTAGAAGTTCATAGAGGGGGAAAAAAAAATTTCATCTTCTTTTACTGGACGGTGACTAACAAGAAGACAAAATTACCAAAATGCTTATCAGAGTACCTCTATAACAAATAGGAGTAATGGTGGCTGAGAGTTTAAGAGTTCTTTGTCATTTGAGAAACAGTGAAGCACTGAAGGAAGGAATGGTGAAGCTTTTATCCTTGCAGACTATTTAAAGGTGTAAAAGGTTAAACAAATAACTGAGAGAAAAAAATATTTTAATCATCTTTTTTTGTGGACAAGAAGATGAACTTGTTCTATAAAGGTCCAGTTATATCTCTCAAATTCCCATAGATCTGTGTGACCCAGCTCTATTCTTCTTTGACAAGATGCTAATTGAATAAAAAGTTTTTGATTTACTCCTGTTACTGGGATACTTACAGCTTCATTCTTTCACACAGAAAGATATTCTAATATCTGTGGGACCTGACACAGCAGCTTAGCCCAAGTCAGGCTTGTTAATAGACCTTTTGGAAAGGCAGTAATAGTTCAGATTTTAGATACGACTGTGTTCAGTCAACAGAGCCTCACATTTTAAAGTGTCATTCCTTTAGGAAATGACACCAATTATTTTCTCAATAAAATACTTTGGATTTCAGTTGGGCTGACCCTTTTGTTTCTAACATTTACTCTGTGCTATCAGATGCAGGAAAAACTAGTGCTAGATTTGGTTGTGTATACACAGGCTTCACATAGAGATGATTAATGACTTCTGTTCATGTGGCATTGCCAAAACTCCACTTTCCCATGCAGTACAGCAGCAAAAAAATGATATATTGCAAGGAGTTCAGAGTTCAGAGAATGCCATCTAAATTAATTACCATTTTGGAGGGACTGATTAATCAAAAAAACCTGAAATATTTAAATGTGTACGGCTTTGCTTCAACAAGAACTACTACAAGAGAATAAATGAACAATCAAACACATAAACATTTTAATATCTATAAACTGATCCCAATTAAAAAGTCAATGTTTGAGCATCTTAACCACATCATGGCATCATAGGTTGTGACATTTGATTATAGAGGGATCTTACTGCGGCCTAAAGGGTAGAATTATGCAGAAATGGACAGAGAAAACCTCATCTTAGCATTAAAGATAGGATAGTGTAATTGTGACTGGTAGCAACTTGGAGCTGTTCAGCATGAGCAGTCACATAGCACCTGCTCATGCTCCAGGTGAGTTCCAGAAGCATTAAGAACAAAACCCTCCCTGCCTCCCCAGAAAGCAGCAGAGTGTATGAGTTAAAAAGCCACCCCATCATCAACATTTTAAAAAACACTTTGTATAACAAGGCAGAAAATTCATCAGCAAGTCAATGTGGACGAGGGCAAAACCAAAAATGTCTCTCAAGCTATAAAATATCTCTCAATGCCTAAAAAGCACCCAAAGCTCCAAACCTGAAAGAGCTAGTTAAAGGTTGAAAGACTTTCTTCAGGTATGAAACAGAGCCCTGAACTCAGAAATATGAAAGATGATAAACATCTTTTCTACTATGTTGAATTATTTGCTTTTTTACTGAAATAAATTTTCATGCATTCGTGCCTTAATTTACTTTTTATTAGCCTTAAAATGTCAACTTTTTTCACACTGAACCAATATGAAACCCTTGTCCTGTCAATATCTACTCTTGTATTTATCAGATGTAACCCTACATCTGATAAAATTGTCAACAACAATGGTAACAGCTAAATACTCACCCAAACACTTTCTTTTTGGTACCATGGGAAACCATCCATCAACGTTCAAGACAATTAAGTGTTTATCTGATTTGCTGCTTCATTGAATATTTTTTCCCCTTGTTTAGACACAAAATGTTTTTTTACCTATGTTTATTTAAGTGATCTAGAAAATATCATTCTGTTTTCTGCTCCCAAAATGGCCTAGGCAACTAGTGGTTCTGTTTCACCAAAACCATTTAATTTAGAGCATAGATTTTGTATAGTTTCTGGTTAAACCCATCGTTGCATTTGATGTCCATATATTTTCATTTTAAAGGTGAACAGGTTAATAATTTTTTTTCATGTTTTAACTAATTAATATAAGCTGCTGAAGCTTTCTGGTTTGCTGCTTTCTGCATAAAAGAAGTTTGTTTCTTTTGAAGAAAGGTCTACTCTCAGCTTCATAAAGACGCATAGAAACAAGAATACTACTCTAGTTTTAAACAGGAACTTAAATATTATTTTGAATGTTAGAGTTGCAAAATTTGGCTGCCTAGTTGCAGAGGTATGTAGTGGCATTAAAATACTTAAATGGGAACATTATATGAACTTATTTTTGAGCATAAATGACGTAACTCCAGTTGTCTAAAGCAGTATCAAGGTATTCAGATGTCCAGCTAGAGAGATCTTTGCTCCAATATATCCCTCATTGCATTGCTCATAATTGTTAGAGTAGGATCTAGACAGACAATAAACTCTGTGTTCCATATATGCACAGACTTATATATGGAATTTCACCTGCTGACAGCAAGAGTTTGAATTTAACAATCATAAACCTCAGCAACTTTTACTCATTTGCCCAAGTGTTCTCTAAAATACCTAATAAGAGACACCTTTTAATCAGCATTCAACCCCCCTCTAAAATAATAAAGCTTTGTTTCCCTCTCAAATGATTTTGATGTTTATAGAAAGTAGTTTATGCTATGAATTTCCCTTCTGCATCAATTATCCACTGGAATGAAACAATCTACTGGAGGGAAAGAAAAGAACACACTTCAGAGTATTCTCCCACCATCTGGTCTTTCATAGAAATGCTGTCAAATCCCCTTTACTGAAGTTACTGAGATGTATAGCAAAAGTGTCATTTTTTTTTAATCTTCATCTGAGATTAAAACGAGGAAATCACAGAGGGTTCATCAATACATAACTCATCTCACAAGACTCCTCTGAGTGCATGGGTTTTTCTCCTTTCCCACTGCTGAAGAATGGCATATTTGTTGTCCTTATGGCAATTACATGACTGAAACTCCTAACACCATTTAAATAATAACAGTAGCACTTTGGCTGTGATTCTTTTCAGCACCCAGAATATTGAGAACTGTGCCAGGGCAGACAAAGCAAAAATTGCCCCTAAAGATTAAGATTACAAATGTCATTATTTTGATGTATTTAAAACTGGAAAGTTAATAAAGTGTCTCTCATAAAGGCTAGAAAAAGATTGTGAAGACAGGAAATCTGAGGAAGAACAACTGCTGACAGTCTGAAATAATTCAGAATGTCTAAGACAAGACAATATTATACAAAACACTCTGAGACAATGTCATGGTGTAAACTGGAAGAATTAAATAAAATGTAGAGCAAACTAGTACAAGGCAAGGAGCACCTACAGAAGTATTTCAAATGTTTCAACATATTAAATTAGATGAAAAAATTGCCTGTAGCACACGGAACAAAGTGATAATTAGCATTCAGTGAGTGTTATCTATCAAGCAACAACAGGATTCCATTAAATGGTCAAATTCATATCTCAATTAAAATTCTATAAGTCTGGGGTGAACCTCATAAACCAAATAATCCCAATTATTGTGATTACATTTAACTGAGTCTTAACTCAGACCATAAGTATTCAATCAGAAATGATGGCTACTTGAAGATGTCTGCCAACATATAGCAAGATTTATATAATAAAGTGATTGAAATGTTACTGAGAAGAGATTAGGGAATGACACAAATGTACTAGTTTGTTAATTTAATGGGCCAAATCCCTTAGTTACTATAACCAAAAACACAATTGTGCAGGACAGGAACTTATTCTTGGGTTTAGCTGTTGTTTTTGGAAGTGCAGTACCATGGTCATTGCTACCATTCTTTAGGAGGCTTGTTGGCAAATGCATCAGCTTTGACAATAAAATTGACAGGGGACAGGAAGAAAAGGAGTTCAAGAAAATCTTCTCACCCCGAAAATTTCTTTTTTAGCTTCCCACTCACTATCAATAGTCAAACACATCATTCTGCTGTATTCAGTGTTTCTCATTTGATTGCCAGTCGTCTTTTCTCTTCTAGGTAGGAATAGCCATAAGTGGATTCCAGACCATCACATTCCAGTTATTCTTGTCTTGCAGCCACTTATCATTTCCCATTGGCATTACAGTTCCATTCTTATTTCTGTGACAGAAACTGTAACAAGAATAGGATTGGTAAACCAGGAAACTGTTATGATGGTGATTGTAATGAGGAAGAGGGAAAAAAAAGGCAATTTCCCTCAATTCTTGTACTCTAAAAATTACACTTGTGCTCCTGCAATGAAAGCAGTGATGTTAGTAAGGAGCAGAAATGTCTCAGAATAATAACTTAGGAAAATATCAGACTCCTCTTGAAGAAATATACATATGCAACCAAACTGATTTTCAATTAACATTTTATATCAGAACTCATCAGAACAGTCGAAGTGTTAGTAATGTTAAACTTTCTCCAATGAAAATTCAAAGCAGAGCATCATCTGTGAAACTGCTGCAATGGAGCAGAAACAGGTCGGGTATTTTTTCCCCAGTGCAATTTTCTGCCTTAGTGAATAAGCACACGTTAAAAGCTGGTTCATAGCATTCCAATATCCTTTGTAATATTGTAAGTTCTTTTAAAGTTAGTGTGATGCTTCTTATGGCTTTTTTCCTAATGTTAACAGAAATTATTTTCAGCCTAAGAAGTAATTGGATATTATCTCTATCCTGTGGCTTTTCACTTGTACTAGTGAACTAAGACAACATACTAACAAAAATCAACTTGTAAGACAATCAAAGAAGGATGTGTGATAAACAACTTTGTTACAAGTTGGACCATCTCATGTAGCATAGAGTTTTCCCTCTGTTAATGACTAATAAACCATTTTCACTTGTGGTTCTTTCTCACTTTTTCACTTTATTGAACTTCATACACTACTGTTCCTCCCTTGAAAGACATCAAATCAGGCATGGCTGGATAAGTGTTTTCTAATTTTAAGAAACAGATCATGATCATTTGAATTCCCAGCAAAACAGTTTCATTAACTTATTGTCAAATCGAAAGTTAAAAATGTGTATTTGCTGTCAGGCAATTAGCAGCAAGGGTATCAGAGAGTTGTCAGATGCACTTGAAAATTGCAATAAGCCCTTTAGGTATCTACAATAGGTGAGTCTCATGAAATCTGAGATGTACATAAAAACTTAACAAAACATCAGATTCAATTACCACCTTTTAATTAATTACTACAGAGAGGATTTTTAGACTTGCCTTGATGGATTCCTGAAAAAGATTCAAACCAGCAAGATTTATCAGAGAATCCAGCTCTGAAACATGGAGAAGATCATGATGCAGCCTTCATGTTTTGACACCTTGTGTCCTGAAGATGCCTACAGCATTGATTTGTGCATGCAACTCCAATTTATGCCTGAATTTTGCTGGGTTTCATGAATTAAAAGCAAACAAACTTTTCTAACCCATCTCAGTGACTCCATAGAAGCAGTTAGCATATCATTTAAAAAGGGGATTGAGCTACTCTCTCCTCACCTATATAGTTTTGCTCATGATTTCTCAGATGATGAATATAAATATAGCCTGAAGTCTAGACATATCAAATCCCACATCCACAATTCTGCAGGAGGCATCATATTTCCTACCAAAGATCTAAGGCAGAGACTCTGTAGGTAGAGCCTATACAGAATTACTAAAATAAGTGGAAATCTGGGAATAAATTTGGATAGTTTTCATCTGGTGCCATGGAATTAGTTACCAACATAGTTGAAAAACTACTTAATAAAATCAATATATAGTTTAAAAAAAAAAAAAAAAAAAAAAAAAAAGGGGATTTACCAAAATACCATCTTAGCAAATTAAATAGTTTGCCTCTTCAGTATCACAAGTTGAAAGAAGGTTATTTTTCTGTTAATATTGAAATCATATGTCAGATATCTCTTAAAGCTTGCAAAACTGTTATATCAACTTCTTGCACCTTTGATTTATTCAATTTCAATACATACTACTTGTCAAAACAAAAGGGGAAAAAAAAAAAGTGGTTTTCAAAACATTAACTCTGAAAAATACTCACGTGCTTTTGTATTCTGTCACCTCCCCACATTGCCCAGAGCAATTCCTTTTGAACATGGCATCTGTAAGAAGTGTGAGAAAAAACCAGAATGGATTCAACTGGCCTTATTTTGAAAACTACAGTAAATCAGTACCAGGAAAATTGAAACTTTTTAAAATTATATTTAAGGTGGATTATCACATTTTTACCCTCTTGTCTCTTTATTTTCCCTTCTTCAGGTATATTTGCCAGAGCTTTTTTTTTGAGTCTAGATAGAGACTATGTAATATTTCATTGCAATATCTACCATAAAAATCAACTTTTTAATTTTGTCATATATTATGATCTGCTGTGTGCACATGAAAGTCTTTTTGAATAGATTCTACATCTCCTGAAGTTACATGTTACCTCTGTTAACCTTAGTAAAGCTATATGCTATACATCTCAGAACAAATAAGAATCTAGCACTTTGGAAGCTCTGCAATTAGAAAATTACGTTGTTTTTAAACCCAGAGGCAGTGTAATTAATTACTGTTCTCTACATGTTTGAAAGTTTTATTAATTTTTTGGTTTAAAGTGAATAAATGAATGGGGTTTCTCATTTCAAAGGTATATGAAAGTATCTTAATTTTTTAATAATTAGCTACCTTACCCAGACATATTAAAACTTTCTAGGGTAAACATGTTTTGTGCAGATGTATGATAAAAGCAGTGCTGTACCTTAAATATTTCAGTAAACATGGAAACAGAGAAAAAGCTATTTGAAATGGTGTATACTTCACTTCAATGGAAGAGCATTGATATTTTATAGTTCTTGCTCACACAGAAATAATATTTCCATGATACAATGCCACTGAAGTTAATGACTGGCTAATTGCATTTGGAATTTTTTTTTTTTTTTTTTTGCCATATTTTTCATTGCACTGTGGCTTTCACAGGTCTACAGAAAAACATTACCCTTGCAGATGCTATTCTGAAATCCAGACTGTATGACTAGAGACAAGAAGAAAACAAAATTAGTGCCAGAAAGTAGATTTCCACCTCTTCTGTATATGGAACTGTTTGTTTCTAATGACTTTCATTAGGAAGACAGAATTTCATTGAATGGAACAAGAAAGAAACTGACCAAGATATATTACCAGAAACCTTCTGCATCTTCACAAGTGCTGTTTCACATGAGTCTGACAATTTTGTGCTCTGCAATTATTTATTAAAAAAAAAAAAAAAAAAAAAAAAAAAAAAAAAAAAAAAAAAAGATTAAAAACTGGTTTGGTGAATGAGCTTAAGCACTAAGGAGCAGGACATCTATCTCCATAAAGGTTTATGTAGTCCTTTTAGATGTGTGAAGAGCTGTGGTATCTTGCCACACATAAAGACAGGCTAAGCAAAGAGGATAAAAAAAAGATAATTCATTTATAATCAGTAAAGCTCCTTTCCAGAACAAGATTCACTAAGCTAAAGTGTATTATTTATGCTATTTTTGCAGCTTGTGAGTCAGTACTTTCTGATTATATTGCAAGCTGTTTAGAGAGATATGTGATACACTGCAAATAAATGAAACTGTCAGAACCTGTTGCTTCTATGGATTTTTGACCAATATCAGGCATACAAATACTGGCCCTCTAACGGAATTCTTTTCAATACATTATACAATCAAAAAAACACAGGTTTTGTTTCTTCTTCTCTCCAGAGTTAGAAAATTGAGACATCAGAAATTTAAATCAGACATATTTTAAGTTTATACTTGCATTTTAATATTAACCTCAGTTCATCCTAATGCCAACTCAAGGGGGAATTTCTTTCCTACTACATCACCCACACCATCCTAATGTATGTCTCCCTTTCCCATGCTTTATACACCTCAGCCTTTTACATTCACATCATGGGTGACTCAACAGATTATCCAGTTTACTGCTCCACTCGGCAAGATCACTTGAGTTGTTCTCCTCATTTGTCTGCTCTTTATCTGAACTAGAACAATGAACCAGAGCTGTTTTCCTCATAGAAGTTGCAAGCTTCTCCAGACACATTTCATAGGGTTTAATGTGTCAACAAGATTTTAAAAATAAATGTTGTGATACAGAGATAAAACAATTCCTAGAGAAAAGAGACAGAACTTGACAGACTGTTGGATAAAGATACTTTTCTACAAATATATCCCAAATGTAAGAAACACCCTGCATAAAAATTATCTGTGTATTACTGAAGAAAATGTTTAATAAAAAAAATAAAATATTTATAAAATCTTTTCTTATGCTGAGACACTCAGAAGATCTCTTCTAGTGTCCTTTCACCTGTGTGAAAAACAGTTCAGGGAAAATTTGTGGACGATGGAATAAAAGTTTGTGGGTTAATGAGCCCACCTTCCAAAACTGAGTACCGTGTCCTCTCTGCAAATAATTTAGAGCATGATTTAAGAATTTTTTCAAGGCAAGGCATGAAAAAGAACAATTGTATAAAGATAGTCAAACTATTTAATCTTATTTTCATTTGGGAGCACAAATACAAGTCCTATTTCATAAACGGCTGTGGGGCAAACCAATGTGACTTTTAGAAAATCATGTAGAGGAGGAAGATTTTATATGTTGCTCTTTTAACTTATGAGTAACAACAATAACACTACAACATTCATTTTGTAAAAGAGATGAACCAGGATAGTCATTAGAATAGCCTGCTGACACCCAATCTTACCAAGAAAGAAAAATCCAGAAATTTTTCTTTTATTATGGGCATTATTTCGTTGTGTTTTTTTGGTTTTTTTTCTTTTTTTTTTTTTTTGTTTTGTTTTGTTTTGGTTTGGTTTGGTTTTTTTTGTGTTGGTTTTTTTTTTTTTTTTTGTTGTTGTTGTTGTTTTTTTTGTTGTTGTTGTTTTTTTTTCATGTTTCTTTTGGTTAGAGAGAGAAATATCCCGTGAGTTTATAGGCTTTAGAAGAGCCAGAAAATATCCTCAGGTGGTTCTAAAGAGTACAGAGCAGCTCAATCAACACTATTTTTCTCCTAGCATGCTAAATAAATATAAAAATTTATCCAAATAGACAGAGAGATACAAGCTCACTTTTGAGAATGAAGGTTTTACTTGACAGGGAAAAAAAAAAAAAAAAACAACACCCCACCACTTTTCAAGTACTTACTAATTTGACTTCTCTCTGAAGCATATTGGTTTACCAGAAATTTTACCTAGAAGGTACGTTTAATGAGCTACTCGGAGGATTTTTGTGCAAGAGAGGTTTTATACAAAGGCAACTTGTCTTAGTAATTCACATCTGTTTTCTGTACACTAAGACTGAATTCACTTATATATTTATGTGTCTATTTCCTTTTGACTAGAAATAAAGTGGGCTAAACTTATCTAAAATGTAACTTTACTCAAAATATGCTTTGACTGTACTTAAGTCTCTTGTTCCAGTATCTGTCCAGACATGGTTCCCCAACTTCAGAGCTAAACACTGTGAGAGAGCACATAAAAGATAATTAAAAAAAATAAATAATAATGGAATAAAGACAAGGAGACAATCTGCAGTAGGAGAATCAACCCAAAAGAGACATTTCTGGCTCACAGGACACTGTTAGGATGATTCTCAAAGAAAACACTTCCATTTAAAATATTAATGTAGATGCAGAAATGGGGACATCTGGAATAAAAGGAGTAAGTAAAAGGATGTGATCTTTATTTTTTTCACTGTACAGGTTGCAATTGAGAAAGAGTAAAAACACGTACCTTGATCAACACAGAAGCTTTCTATTTTATCCTGGTCTTTTGTCAACAAATATGAGGCAGAAAAACCACACCAAGACAATTAAAAATCTTGCTACTGCTCTGGTAGCCTGAGTCTGATAACGATCAATTACTGTAAAACCACAGAGCATTTCAGAAAACCATAGGAAACAACTGAATTTGCTTCTGTTTTAAGTTGAGAACAATTCACAGGAGTCTGACCAATATAAATAGAAAAAGTTTGCCTAAATGTTATTAGAAAGGAGCCTCCTTTAGTAGAGGTAGGGATCTTCTGCACATACAATTTAAAAAAAAAAAAAAAAAAGCCATCAAGCCCATAGCATTAGAAGAACATTTTGGAAGCATTATTTACCAAATGGTGAAATGCATATTAACCAAATTTACCAAGCAGTAAAAATTAAGGAAAAAAACCCAAAATCATGCTGGTTCATTAATCTTTGTGAATGTGCATGACAATTTAATTACGAGAGATTGAAGGAAGTTGTCATACTAAAACAAAACAAGTCATACAGATAAATTGCTATCAAATTAACATGTATAAACACATTTAGAATTTATGCTATAGGCCCATTCACTTTCAAGTTTACCCAAGGGAATCTCTTGAAATTTTGAAGCCTGAAGATAACAATTTTCAATGCATGCACACTGTGAAATTTTCCAAGATAAAGTTAGTTTTGCTTCAAGTTTTACTTTGTGTTTTGGAATTTGAAAGATAAAAAGTAATTTGTCTTTAAAATTCAGTAATCCATAAACATGAATGGCCTAATATTTGCCTCATGTTAAGAGGAAAAAATCTGCAGTTCAGTTTTTGACAAACTTGCAGAAAGAGTCAATCAGCAGGATTAGTTTTGCATGCAAGATTATTAAGGAAACAAAATTCAATTAAAATTCTAAAACTCTTCTAGATAAGGCTTCTAGATAAGGCAACATTACTGAGGTATTATCAAGATACAGAATTTTAGAGCCAAGAGTAATTTTATTTTTTTCAGATTTTTTTAACAAAGTACATGCTAAATAACAATTTGTCCTCTGCAGTTTTTCAAATTAGAAAATTTGGATATAATAGACAGTAGAAATAAAATTAATCTTCACATGTTGGATTTTTATAGCAAATAGAAACAATCAGAAAGAGGACATCTAATCCTATATTTTGACTCTCATTAAGTCTTCTGTGTGTCACTTGAGCAGCCTGAGTCTGAAAATATTACTAAAATCCTACAGATTACCACATTAACATGTTTGCTTTATAAACCATGAGCAGTACAACAATATCTGAGACTCCTTAAAATGGCAAAATTATTACAATTATATGCAAGTATATATCATGTATTCTAGAAAAAAGGCATAAGGGGGGTATGAGTACATCATCTGAAGTAAACAGAGGACTAGAAGTATTTGCAAGAATAGAAATTACCAATTTGGTAGAAATTAGTAGTTTGGTGGTAGATATTACTAATTTTCCAAGAAGCTGATTATCAAGAAGAATGAGATAAGATGAACCTAATGCTAATCAATTAAATACTCCAATTATATGATAAAAATACCCTAGAAAACCAGATCCATAAATGAAAGGCTTTTACAGTGCCAAAAAGATTATAGCCTGTGCAAGAAAGCATATTTGATTGTTTGTTTTAGGCAAAGAATGTCAAAGGATCAAAGATTCTGAAAGGTTTTAATGGAATTGTAAAGCATCTGTCAAATGCCACAGGAAAAAGCCAACTTCTAGCTCTACATCAGCAACACCTGATTTTTAAGGTGGTGGCAAATATTAAGGCGGAAACTCTACCTGTGACCCTACACATTAACATCCAAACCATCCTAGACCAAACAGTCATTTGATATTTATACCACCAGACCCAATCTTATAAAGGTAATATGTATGTACAATCCAGATATACTCCTGTAAATATGAGTAATGAATATCTTACAGTGAAGAATAAAATAAACTAAATTTAATCCCTATGGATTAGCAATAAAGACATCATTTTCATCTCTGGGTAGGTGTTAAGATATTTATGGCATTTAGAATACAACTGACTGTGCACTCAAGTACCCCAAATCAACCTGATCAAGCTGCTCTATTGATTTTTTTTTTCTCATCTTCAGCTAAGGCTTGCTTCACTGACTTTGTTCCATGCCATTAAAAATTAGTGGGTGATATTACAGGATTTTTTCATCATAATGGTTATCAGCCAGCAGTTCCACCTACCTGGGATCAGTCAATACCCCAGTTTCTATTAAATCCTGGAGTACATTAGTCCTGCCAACTAGAACTAGATGCTAGGCTTGTATGCCCTTACATATCTTCCCAATACAAATCCAAGGATAATAGTGTAACTCAGAATTTCATCCCTGAGATGCTGATCTATGCTGATGAAGCCAAGAACAGGTGACATTTCTTAACTCAAATCAGAGAGCCAACACAGACCTTTGCTTCTTCTGACCCACTGGTCAGCTAAGTAAAATGCATCAAACAATTCCTGTACTGGTTTACTGGTTTATGTGCATGATTGGAGACATCAGCAACTACTATGTCTCCTCACTACCTTGCAGTGCACATGTCTTTTTCTTACCTTGCCCTTTCTGACCCTTTCAACTTCTTATAAAGAAATACTGTATTAACTTCCTTTTTTTTTTTTTTTTTTTTTTTTTTTTTTTTTTTTTTTTTTCTTCTCTCCCCAATGAGGCACCACCTTCTTTGCCTCATTTCCTACCTACTCTGAGGTCTTGACTAAACTAAACTAACACACCTCTCTCAACAGCTGTAGGATATGACCAGTTGACCAGTTTATCACCCTTGGAACTCTCTGAACCCAACATGTTCACAAAGAGAAATAAATAACACACCTAAAATTATCTTCAACCTCTAATGCAGACAAGGCTATAGGTGTCTCACAAGAACTCTTCTGCTGTGAATCCAAAGCACTGTTCCACCCCTCTTTTAACTCATAGTCTCTTAACTGGAATTATCTACTATGTTGTATTTCTCTCAGGCATTGAGCATCAGCAGATGAAGAAGCCCTTTACATTGTGTTTAATACTTGGTATTTCTTTTAAAGTCTAGTGTTTTTCTGATCAGTAGAATGAAGTTAACTATCAATGCAGCATTCCTTCTAATTTAGTGTGTCATTTTTTCAAAGTTTGTGCAATTAAGTACAATCACTCTGCTCCAAACATCCTAACACAATTGTTGAATAATAATTCTCTATCTAATAACAAGATTAGGTTTCTATATTTATGACTACTGGGTTTTAAACCAAAATTACTTTCTATTTTTCATTTAAAAGAAATATTTATGGTGATTTCAAGAAACTGAAAGGTACTGAAGCCCATTTCATGTTCACTGAAGAGCTATACTATTTCTCTCTTGAAGGAACACAAAGAAAACTACAACCTTTACCCTTTGCTGTTCTTCATGGATCCTAGCATGCTGTGAATTCAGCTGTACATTTATTGTGAAGTACAAAAGTCTTCTACAGCACTCCTTCCAGGCATCTTTTAATAACTGAAGTATTTGTCTGGAGAGGCACTGTGCCGTAAACAGTCCTTTCTCTTCATTTCATAACTCAAAATAGACTTTTCAGCCTTAATCTACACTACTCATGACGTTTGGTTTAAGTGTACAGATACATATGAGACCTAAGAAAATAATTGTCTTAAGAGAAGCGAGATTTCTTTGTAGGAGTTAATATCTAAATGAGTTTTATAAACAGAATCAAACTCTTACTGGCCAAACATTATGCTATTCTGAGAATGGGGTGGCTACATAGACCTCTCATTATCTTCCAGATATTTTCAACAGCTCCATGAAACATACTTTATATTAACCAAGTAGCCAAAATTTAAAAATAAATTATAATTTCTCTATTTTTAAAAGTATTGTGACATTTAACTGATTGATACTTACAAAGCAATTATTTCCATGATAGTTTTCTAGAATTTTAACTTACAGAACTTTATTTATAATTTATGTTCATTACTAGTCTTACAATACAAATTTTAGTGACAACTATAAGTATGTTTTTATTTTAAATACTATCAAAAATATAAACATACAGTATTTTTTTTAGAAGTAAAAATGTTTATCTATTTTATGGTTTGTTTTATTCTTAACATTCTGCAGTGCAATAATTAGAGTTCTTCAATTTCTAATTATACCTACAGCCTCTCTGGACAGTTGTAATTAATTTTGCTGACATTTAAGAGACAATGTACAAATGCTGAACCTCTTAAACTACTGTGGAAAAGGACATTCCACATATTATATCCTATAATGTATCCGTATGATCCATCCTATAATGTAAGGGTTTTTTTGGATAGAGATGGGATGAGTGGTATCTAAATTTTCCCATCATTTGTTTTTCCTTTAGATGCTCCCATTAAGTGGTTTCTACTTTACAGCAGATCCTCTGATCAATGTTCTTTATAAACTCTTCTTAACAAGAAATTAGTCCTCTAGAAACAAAATTAATTCAGTGAAATACCCCTTCATCTCTCTGTTTTCAAGATACTGATGCTTAAGATTTGGTTGGTTGGTTTAAAGTTTTGGGTTTAAAATCAGATGTTCAAAAAACCCCAGACACCAATGGCAGTATTTTTTTAAAGTGCCAGCAACTACTGCATGGACACTTAATAAAACAAATACAATGCATTTACATCTTCTAGTCAAGATGTTGATGTAACAAGAGTCTTAACTGTGTCTTTATCTATCCCAGTCCTAAATAGGTTGTATGACATTTATAGGATGGCCAAGATGGAGAGAGATAGTTGGCTATATAGATTTATGTATCTTCTACCTGTATTTTTTTCTTTATTGTCTATACCGAGAAAGAAAAAAAAATATCACTAGAATATATATTTATGAGTATATGTTTCAAAATAAAACAAAATTTCAGAACAAATACTTTCACAGACAACCACATAAGAAAATGGTATCAAGAAAACACAGAGTTCGTTAGACAGAAAATTGATACAGTTTTTAACTTGCTACAAATACCTGATTCTAGATCTATGATGCATTAAGTCATAAATTTAAAACCAGCACAGACCTTCAGCTGAAGATATCACTTTGCTGCAGACTTGAAAACAAGGAAAATAACTGGCAAAAAGAGCTGAAGGGATGATTTATATATATATATATATATATTTTTTTTTTTTTTTTGTAGAGAGATTGTTCTTTTGATTCTGTATCCTGCTAATATTATCTTCATGTAGTGCACTATGACTTTGTTTATTTGCAGCAGATGTCTATCTCATTTCACATTTGACCTCAAATTTATTACAAATTGTACCTAGTAGCTTTTATTCTTTAAAATGAAAGGCTACAAAAGGTTCATTTTCTAAATCTGGATTTGTACATTAGAAGTTATTGAAACTATTGGTTAGGGGAAAAAAGGAAAAGTTCTTGTCAACATAGCCTTGCTCTGTCATCACAAACCCAAGGAGGGTGTTTAGATTAATTGTAGCAAAACAGAACTTTTAGAATACATATTGATTTCTTCCTCTTTAATGCTCCCATAAATCATAATCATCATGTGCCATGCCTATGTGCCCTTGATTCTGCCAGCCATAATCTAATCTTATAACTCAAGCTCCCCAGAAAAAAAGAACAGTTTTCTTAATTTTTTTTTTCTTACACATGCATTTTCCTGCCACTCTCCAGGAATACAGCTGATTTGAGTTAGGATGGCAGGGTCATTTTAAGGTCACCCAAGTGGATTGATAAATTGCAAAATTTGTGTGAACTCTAGGGTGCCTATATGTGTATTCAGAGGGCTTTTTTTAAGAAGGTGGTTAAAAAAACTTTTGTATTTTTTTCCCTTTTATTTTTATTAATATACTTAAGTCTTTGCACCTTTTAGAGTGAAAAAAACAATTAACAATCTGCACCTCAGGCTGATGTACATTATTTTTTTATAGTCTGAACTTACATGTTTCAGCTTTTCAGCTACACAACTCCACAAGAACTTTAGAGATTCCTGTGTTTTTTTTGTTTGTTTGTTTTTTTTTGTTTGTTTTGTTTTGTTTTTGTTTTTGTTTTTGTTTTGTTTTGGGTTTGTTTTTGTTTTTGTTTTTGGTTTTGGTTTTTTTTGTGTTTTTTTTGTTTTTGTTTTTGTTTTTTTTTTTTTTTGTTTTTTTTTGTTTTTGTTTTTGTTTTGGGGGGGTGAGGGGGGGGGGGTTGGGTTTTTTTTTGTTACAATATGTTCCATTGGTTTGATATTGATGGCAATTGTGAATTCTGTTTTGGCAATATCATGACTTTCCTCATATTCCTTGCCCAAAGAGAAAATCAAAACTGTAGTGCTCTATTGAGAAAATCAGACTCTCAGCAAAGTGGGGGCTAGACTGTTTAGGAGTCTCACTGTAGAGAAAGTTTTTACATGGTATATTTAGGAACAGAGAAAATGGGAAGAGCAGAACATGCTTAACCAAGAACACACCAAGATTGTGACTTCTTCAATGTCTACTTTTCCCATCACCTAGTTCACTTTACCAAAGAAATAATTGATGTTAAAACTTCTTCCTTTCACTTATGTGCTGAACTTCTTCTCAAAAGCTACTGCAACCACTGGTATACCCTACTGCTTCGTCAACCATGAACACCAGAGCCTGCATTTGGAGTAACTGGAACTACAGTTTGCTCTGACTGTAGGTACTCTGGACAAACAGCTTAGCCCCTGGATCCTGGACCTTAGCTTATTCACCAAGGCCCCATAGAGTGCTTGAGGGATCTGCCAAACCTCAGGCTCATCGCTGCAATTCATCTCGATTGAATTTTATCAACAGCTTGACATGTTTCTTCTCACTGACTTTGAATTCTTTAATGGAAATATCATGACATTTTTCAAAAGAGAGCCTAGTGAAGTAGATAGAAGCCAAAGACAGGAACCCCACAGGAATTTGAGCAGAGTAAAGGCTTCTAATTTATGCAGAGATTAAAGTATGACTTGCTAGGAAGTCAAATTCACCAAAACAATTAGGATTTGATTTTATTCTTGTCTGCAGCAGTGCCATTACCTTTCCATCAGGCTACAGATGTTCAGCAGAGAATTGCTTTTTATTTTCCCTCAGAATAACAATTGTTGCATTATGAGTTGCTTAAATATTCATTCAGGTTCAAGAGGTAGGAAAAGTTCCCAGACTTAAAATAAAATCTGATGAGGCTCCTTTCATTTTTGTGGCAGAGCAATCAAAGATGTAAGGGAAAAAAAAAAAAAATCAACCACCCGACTGCTAAAGAAGGGCAGAGCCAACAGTCTGAGCCAACATAGATCCACAGGCTGAAAACAAGAGAAACAATAGAAATGAAAAAAAATTACCTTGTTCACATTGTTGATTCATTTTCTAAAAACACAGAAACAATTAGGTGCCTATAATTTTCTTGCTAATTATAGAACATTAAACCATTATAAAATAAAAGAGTGTATTTTCTACTGTCCCAGGTGTATTCCTATTGTTCTAGATTTCGAACTTTACTGTCAAGACATACCTTTTCTTGAAGACTAAAGAGGCACACTTCATTTAGCATTTCAGGCTCGAGTCTCACATTGCCTCATATCTTTTGTGGCTGTTCACTTCAGCTGAGTCTAATATTATGCAGATTCAGTAACATTTGCAGCCTGCTCTCCACCGATAAAAAAAACTCCACTCAAGAGCCTGCACAGATTTACCTAAAAGAGAATGAGAATGCCCAGGAACAAAAAAAAAATATTGTCCTGGCAATAAAAAATCCAGGTCACACATTTAGAAATACTTCATTCTTGGTGTTCATAAGCAGCCTCTAATACTGGTCTTGTTTAAGGATGAAACTAGTTTCTGTGCACACTGTCTGGCAATTTTTTTCCTGAGATATACTCCATCCTGCACAAAATATATTTGCTCATGTAAGAAACACGACGAGTTACAGAGAGAATTCAAACAAGCCATGTATGTCACACCCTTTCTCAGTCTCATCTCATCACAACTACTGACAAGATAAAAAGTGCAATTCCAGAACAACACTAAGCACACCAGAACACCTGAAAGGAGAAGCAATCTCACAGTCATGGAGCAGATGAGGAAAATCCACTCTTGCTTTTCCATCTATTCTTTTTATTTTCCTTCTTTTTTCTTCCTCTGCCTCTGAAGGGCAAAGGCGAAGGGGAAGAGAAAGAAGTAAAATTAACTGCTAAGAAAAGAAAGCATATAAGCAGGAATAGCCTCAAGGTTGAAAGGACTGGAAAAAATTCTCTTTCTTCCAACTCAGATTCTCTTCCTTTTCTTCTTCCCTAGGTTTTTCTTTTCTCTTTTTTTCTCTCCACACAATCCACCTTCTACATCACTAACACTGCCAGCTCCCACTACCTCCCTTTTTGCTTCAGTAACAGTTCCTCCATGGATTGTGGTCATGATGGCTCCTCCACACTCACTTTTCATCTCTGTCACTTTTATCCCAGGAACAGAACAGCACACAGTTAGGGGACAGTCTCACCTAAGTGAGGAGGCATGCATTTAAACCAGGCTCATTAAAAACCAAAACAAAAGCTGCAAATAAAACATCTTCACATGCCATTCAGTCACGTATATTCTCAGAACCATTTGAAACAGGGCTGGGGTTTAGTACCTCATGCCATCTATAAAAGACAACAGATGAAATCACTGCTTCGCTTTAAATAATTTGAGGTTTGATTGGCCCCATTATACTTGGCAATTAGGAAAGCTATAAATTAAAGAAATACAAAATGGATAAATCAATCAAAATTCAGTGTGTAAACAAAGTGGGAGTACTTATGATATAATTTACAGAGTATTCAAGACATAACAATGTTGACAATTCATTCAATTGGCAAGGAATGTAACACAATGTGAAAATGGCAAAACATCAATCAAGTTTTTTGAAAAGACTGCAGCTGAATAAAGGGAAACCCATTAATTTAATCTCATTTGGCCATTTTTCTTCTCTCTGAAAGAAAACCACAGATCTACTCAATGACTTCACAGGGCACAGCAGTTGCAAAAGAAAGAGGGAATTAACCAAAATAAGCCTCCCAGGGAGTCTTTGAAATAGATGATTCTATTTGATTTCCTTAATTTCTTCAAATTTAATGTGCCATACCTTGGTGTCTGGAGATATTTTTAAAAACCTATAACACTTTAAAAGGCAGATCACATAGCAGTATTCTTTTTTAGACCAAAAATCAGAGACAGTCTTATTGATCCAGGCAAGTCTTTACACAGATATCATGTCAAGGCTCAAACCACAACTTTTTTTACAATATGAGCTAAAATGTATGCACTGGTAACTTCATTTTTTCCTTAAATTTTCACGACAAAAAACTGTCTCAAATAGACTTCTAAAAAAAGATCTATGTTAAGTTCAAAAATCAAAGATTGATAATCCAGGACACAGGAGAACCGATGTTGTCAGTTTTTGTTTTCATCTGTATTTTATCATTTTAAATGAATAATTTGTACTATTTTTGCTCCTTGGTCATGACTGTACATGAGAAGTAGATCTTAGCCAGTACCTACTGACAAGTTGGAGCAGGTGTTATTTTTCAAAAATGTCTGCGATAAAATGAAAGAAAAGAAATATAAAGTACATTTAAAATTATTGCTGGAAGTCTCTTGAAAGCCTACATCAGCACCCTCCAATACAGAAAGGAATGTAGACTTCTGGAAATCATTGCTATCACAAGTGCAGGAGAGAATCTGAAAGTCTCAGACCTTAAACAGTCTCTGCATACAGTTGAAATTGAAACCTGAAATTAAAATTCAGGTTTCACTGAAATCATGTCATTTCCTAACTTTGGAGGACTTGACTTCCCAGTTTCATTTTTTTGAGTGTTGTGGCTACTGACATAACTTTAAAAAGTTGTAAAAGGTATTTAGACACCATTTGATTAACTACCAAAGCCTGTACAAGGTTGAACAAGCTGAAGATATGAGTTTTTCCAGTGTCCCACCATAAATTAGCAAAATTCACACTAGGGGGCTCAAATCTACATGGAATTTGATCCAAAAAAGAGTATCAAAGAGATAGCCTCTTACAGAAGGCCAGTTACCTTTTCCCACTGTCTCTGTTTGATGCAGGCTTGGTCTTTTGCACACAGGTGTACACCTGCTATTCTGGTGTTTGCAGCCCAAGGCAAATCTGTGACCTCTGGGCAGCCTCTCCCACCTTCCAGCTGGGTGGCTGGGAACTTCTTGGCCACAGCCACACAGTCTTACCATGCATCTCTTTGGTCTGGTTAGTGTTAATAGACAATTTTTCCTTAGTTAATATAGTTAATAACCACCCTTTGATATAAATTAACCTTACCCGGAGGAAGATTTTCAGGGAAAACACTAAAAAAAGCCTATGGCTTTGAAGTCACTCTTAAGACCTCATTAAACAGTAGGCTGCAAGCTTAAAAATATTTTTTGTCAACAAGGATAAATTTACTTTCTTAGTTTTTAATTTTACTTCATTGTTTTAGCATCAGAAAACTCTATGTTTTTTCACATGATCTTATTGATATTTAACCATGCACTTATACATGTGGAACATCCCAAACACAAGTGTATAACTCAATCATCCTAATAAGAACTCAATTCATTTGAACTGAGATTTTTCAAGTCACAAACATTTTATCCAGATAACCTCCTCTTCACCTCCACTTTTGAGCCATGAAGTAGTACCCTGGAGCTACAAAGATGGCAGATTTCAGCTCTGCTAAGAGGTTTGACTTGGGAGCACTTATTACACTTTAGCAAAATTTCTTATGTTTTTCAAGTGACTATAAGAAGTTTGTAAGGCATAAGGAATCTCTAAAATCTACATATCAATAGAAACTGCTGCCAAATGAGGAATTTTTAGAGATTTTCAAATATGGTTGCTAATAGAAGGGATAGCAGTACTGTTCCTGAAGGAAGAGAAATAAGACAAAGGTTAGGCAAAACTAAATGACCTTATCATATGAAATTATATCCTTCCCTGGCTCTGGGAAGAATCTGTTTATCAGATAAAACAAATTGCTGGCCTTGCATGCCAATGCAGAAGTTGTCCTGTAGAGGAGAGACTGAGCAGAGTAGGCAAAAGAAACAACATCAACCATGAAATTACTGCTCAGTAATTCAGCAGAAAGTCAGAAATCATCCCTTCTCTTTTGATATATTAAAAGACATTATTTATTGTGGCTACTTAACATATATAAATGAAGTAGGTGCCATTATGTTCACTTGTGTGAAAAAAAGTTTCAGATTGTTTTCCCCAACAATAGTAATACTCCTTGTACTTAGGTTTTTTACCTGACTTTTTTCCTATGGGTTCAAATAAAAACTGAGTTTAGAAGTATGCAAGTTTAGAAAAATTCTTTTGACAGAGGAGCAGATGATACAGGCATGGTATCAGATCCATAGCAGTGCAGCCTGTATAAAAGATATTTCACTATTTTCTTGGAGTTACAGGATTTCATAGAATAAAACACTGACCTACTGTGGATTTCAAAATTTTTGTTCATGTTGAGCTTCTTAAAAATTTGCAAGCATTTAAAATACTACAGGAGACTAAGCTGAACTGAATACAAAGGACACTACCATTTCATTTCCTAGTTCTGAAAACCAACATTGGGTTCTGCAGCATTTTTATCATTTTTCTGTTGACTGACACTTGGAAACACCCACTTCATTCCTAGCAGCTTCATTCACTGAATCATTTTCAATTGAGTTGAAGAAAAGAGCAGTGAAAGTTCATAGATGAAAAATCTTATCTAACTACTGGTGACTCCTTTTTCTTTTTTTCCTGGGGTTTTTTTCACCTTTTTTTTAATCCATTCCCTGCACCTCTGCCAGACTCTGAATGTTTTTTTTAAGGAGAATGTGCAATCTCTTTCTAGTAATAATTGTGGAATATGTAAGATAATTTCAATATTTTTTGATTTCTCTTCTTATAACAACTTTTAGTGTGCCAATCTACATGGTAAAATGTTCATACAGTCTTCATTGTCTAAAGTCATGCTTAACAGTAAACTGCAAATGGAGTGGTTGTCTGCAACAGATTTTTTTAAATATAAATGCAGCATATGCCAAAGCCTCAACAAACACAGTTATTCAAAATTGTTAAATTCAGTGTTAATTTTCCATACTCGCAGTGCCAGAAATATGTTTTGATTTTTCTTGCCACATTTGTGTATATATACAACATGGGACAAATAAATGCATTCTCTTTTCAGAAGTAAAAGCAAATAGGATTCCTCAATGATTAAGAAATTGGAACCCATTTGTAAAATCTGTTAATTTTATTCTTCTTTACAAGTATGTGGTGAATTGAGCATTGGCCAAATGCCAGTGCACCCACTAAAATTATTTACTCATTTTCTGCTGTGAGATAAGAATTAGGAGAAGAGCAAAAGTAGGCTCTGAACTATAAGGGTATAAAGAAAGCTTTATTAACAGAACTAAAAGAAGAATAAATAAGAATCAGAATAAACCTTTAGAACACTTCTCCTCCCCCATCTCCTCTTTTCTTTCCCACTGACAACATAGAGCCAGAATCTGGTGTTTTCAGACAGTTTACCACTTCTAAAATAATCTTTCTTCAGTTCACTTAGGGAGAGAAGTCTCTCTTGCCACATCATAAGATTTTCCCGGAAGAAACAGTTCTCTCATGGCCGAAAGTTTGATGAATAGGAGCCACCCAGAAATCTTCAATTGTGCAGTCCCTCCCACCTTTGGCAGTCTTCCCAAAACTACCACCACAGATCCATCTCAACTTTTAGTGGGCTGCAATTTTAAGGATGAGCTGTTCTAGCATAGAAACAAAACTTTATCTCTAGGAACAGAGATCTTGTATCCCTGGGGAAAGGTTTCTTATCTCTCTCATCTTTCTCTTCAAGCTTTTCATTGGATTACAGATACTTCGATCTCTGCTTGCTACATCACTGGTGCCTCTCTTCATGGCTGTGGTTGAACACTACATCCCCCCAATCCATTTCATGAGTTACAGGGAAAAGAGTCTGATGCATCAATCATATCCTCACGATAGCCTTACAAGAGTATTTTAGCCCAGGGTCAAGACATCTCCTCATTCTCCTCCCATTTGGAATTTATTGACTCCTTCATTGACCTCCACGTTGTTCTCTTCATGTGCCTTCCTTTTTCCTTTTCTCTGATGCAGAAGTGGTGGGGCAGGGGGAAAACTTCTCTCCTCTGAAGAAAGCAGTTAGCATGAGAGCTTTTCGCAGCTTTCTCTTCTCTTAAATATATGATTGGTAGAGGCAATTCTAGCTTTTTTTAATTGATTACTTGCTTTATCATTTTTTTTTAAAGCCAGACAGTAATTGGCTTTGTCAAGCATACAAGAAGCTGGAATGTTCTCTAACAAAGAATTGCTTCCTTATCTGATACTCTTTTGTTCCCCTTAACTAAAAATCAAACTATTTTAAGCTGCCAGAAAGCACTAAAACCATTACATTGATCTTCTCTTTGTACATATAGGTGACATATATATACAAAAATACATTGGCAATAACACTTTGCAAAAACAGTGAGACATAAAACTGAAAAAAAAAGAAAGAAAGATGATGGTCCTGCTCTACTCTGCACTAGTGCAGCCTCACCTTGAGTACAGTGTGCAGTTTGGGACACACAATATTAAAAAGGATATTAAGTTGCTTGAGAGCATCCATTAGGAACATGAGGATGGTAAAGGATCTGGAGGGAAACCTTAGGAGGAGTGAATGAGATTTCTGAGATTTCAGCCTGGAGAAGAGGAAACTGAGGGGAGACCTCACTGCAGTTACAACTTCCCTCATGAGGGGAAGAGGAAAGGCAGGCACTGATCTCTTCACTCTCATGACCAGGGACAGGATTTGAAGGAATTACATAATTCTGAGTCAGGAGTTGTTTAGGCTGGATATCAGGAAAAGGTTCTTCACCCAGAGGGTGGCTGGGCACTGGCACAGGCTCCCCAGGGAAGTGATGACAGCACCAGCCTGACAGAGCTCAAAAGGTGTTTGGACAGCAGTCTCAGCACACGGTGTGATTTTTGGGGCATCCCTCACAGAGCCAGGAGTTAGAGTCAGTGATCCTTTCAACTCAGCATTTTCTATGATTCTATATAAGATAATATTTTTTTATAAGATGTTTACAAGAAACATGAATTCACAGGTTTTAATGAATATAGTCTTTTATAACCACTTTCTCTATTCCATACCAACTCCAGAAGACACATCGCTACTGATGTCACATAATATTGATTTTAATCTGAGTTTAGTTTGGACTTTATAACATGGTTTCAGAAATAATTATAAATAATGACTAGTTTGAGAGTGCATTATTTGTGTTTTATGGTCATTGGAGTTAATGGGACTTGGAATTATTTAGTTCCTGCTATCTTGCTTATCTGAGATGTTTCTGTCCTCAGGCAATCAATACAAAGAGATATTTGGTCCTCAGAGGGCATCGTTCCTGTGAAAAGGAAGCTGTCAATGATGATACTGCAAATGTGCACAAAGCACCCATCACCATATCTGTGCCTATTTTTCAAAACTTAAAAAGCAAACATAAAACCCATGTTTTCAGATTTGAAGATTGACTTACAGCTTTCCTCCTTCATTTTGTCATCGCGCTTGGATAATTCTCATCAGTATTTCTCATGAGTGAAAACACAGACATGCTTGTTGAGCCTTTCCTGTGGGGATTTCCCAATAAATGGCATGGGACATGTCATATTCTGAGTGCTGAGCAACAGCCAGCGTGGAAAGATAAAAAAAAAAAAAAAAAAAAAAAAAAAAAAAAAAAAAAAAAAAAAAAAAGAGATTAAAAAGATGCTTGCCATTTTCTTCTCAGGGAATTCAGAAGACAAGTAACTGTGTTACACTAAACTCAGACTAATCTACATGTATACGCCACATAGACACTGTTTTATAGATTGCTTGTACCAGAGGAAACCATCAGCAGCTGTGGAAGAAATTCACATTTCAGAACAGCAACATTTTTGACTAGGTGACAGTAAAAGAGACAGAATAAATCTGGTTTTTTTAATTACTGATATCCTCAACTTTCTTCACCGTAGTGACAAGTTTCTTATGTGTTATAGAACTTCGCCACACATTTGAAATATTTTTCTTTGGCAATAAACCCATGCTCCTGTTCATCAAAGGTTAATTTAAAATGAAAAAAAAAACCCACAATGAATGACAAATGTCTGAAAGTCACTTGGGCATGGTTTAGTCCTAGCAAACAATTATATCTCAATAACTCTTAAAGTAATAGCATCAAGAAAAAGAGGGAAAACATGTTTGGACAAGATAGAAAAGAACTGAAGCCTTTACACAAAAATAAGCAAAATTGTCTATTATTAACCAGTTGTCTATGTATCCATGCACCTCAGCAAAATATATCCCACGTGAACTGAACAAGATCAAGTAAAATATTACTTAAAAACCACAAACCTGGTAGTGATGGTGCTCTCTACTTTTCCCTCTGAGGGAAACCTCCATTTGTTGGGTTTCAGCCTTGGGTTATATCACTTCAGTACACACCCTCTTCCCATAAAAAGTGTCTTCCCTCTCAACTGAAAATATTTCTGATATCTCAACCTCTCTGAGACGCCTGGAAGATATTGCCATGCATTACAACAAAACACTCTGGATTGATTTTTTTAATCTATCTTTTCCAAGATAAAAAAGTTGTGTTGTATGGAGACACTCTTGACCAAAGGAGGATTTTGATGTACTTTATTTAGTTGCTAGAGGTGTAGAAACCAAAGAATGTGAGCTGTGAGTACTCACTAAGTGTAATAGTTTTCATTCTTTGAGTTTTTAAGTCTCTCAACCTTCTCCATTGTTTAAAAGCCTTATTTTTTTTCTTCTTTTTAAATCTGATCATGTTGAGCAGCATAAATATACTATGAAGGGTTCAGTGACATCTCTACTTGTGAGCAAACACTGGTCTCAAAGAGTGTGGCCATAGGTGCTCCTATGAAGTTTCCACATAAAAACCTAATTGCATGCGTTCTTCTGATTACAGATATTGCCATAATCAGTATTATGGACATAGCTCATGTACTACAATGCTGGATCTGCCCTTCTAAGCCCTGTCCAAACTAAGAATTTCTTTGTTTTTGCTTTAGTATTAACAGAAGCATCTGACCAAAGAATATACTGTCAGTTTACATGTATATCTCAGCAAACTGGGGAAAATTTATCCCCATTAAATTTCTCACAAACATTTTTATCTGCCTTTACAATTAGTGTGTTATTTCCATAACACTGGCACTAGGGCTTCTTCTATCTAGTCTAAATTTCACAGAAGAGGAAGCAGATATTATTGGTATCAAAAAAAAATGAAAGTGAAAAAGTTCGCCATGTTTTAGAGCAGCATTAGAATGTATAATAGACTTTTTAATAACACAAAGTGAGACTGATTTAGAAATCTCTAGAATGACATCTGAGAAGGACTTAGAGAAGCTGGTAAAAACAAATGACAACAAATTTATCTTTCATGTTGGCTGTGGCAGTGATTTAGTGTATTGTCTGCAATGCTAAGGATACATCATAAATCCCTCCAGCAGAAGTGTTATTATATTCATCCATCTCTACTCTATGAGCCAATAATTTCTTCTTTCATAAGCTTTATTGTATAAAAAGGAACTCATTATATAAAACAAAATGTAGGCTACAGCCAGTGATCTTACATTACCCTAATGAGGATTTATCTCAAGAAAGCATCCTGGACAAACCCTGTGGTCATGTTTTATAGTTAAATACTATTTATTGAGTGACAATGGGCAAGCCCTTTTGTAGAAGATAAAATGATAACAGCGGTCTTTATAAACCTACATCAAGCGATCAGTTTTCTGCTTCACTATAAACAGTGTATACAGTTTATCAGCAATATGAATTGGAAAGAAAGCCCTCAACAGTTTGTAAAGGAACACAACAAAAGGAGGCCTCATTTTACTGACTGAGACTATATGAAATAATTGAAAGATAAAAGAAAAGCTTAATATAAAAATAATATCAGTGTGAAGAGGATCTCCTTTTTAATCAGCTGACAATAAAAATTCAGACAATTGAAACAATTTGGTGGTTTTGAAGCACCTGTTTCACTGTTCAGCCCATTGATAATGGGAATAAAGAACTATGGTGGGGACATGCTCATTGCCTGTATCTTTACATGACTTCAGGATTCAGCCTGAGAATAAACCATATGGTGAAGCACTGCACTGAGGATTAGTAGAAAGAATACTACATATCTGAAAAATGCAACTGCCCATCACAAGAGTAAAAGTCAGTGGGCAAGATTTAAAGTGGCCATGGGGCTGTAGCTTCAGGTGTGGTGATTTGTCTGGGTTTCTTTATAGTTATGGTAATTTAATTTATTCATTCTTTAACAGACACCAAAACTTCCCTGCACTTACAGAGATGTTTATGAAACTGTCATGATGAACAGTATGACTATAAGTGGCAAAGTTTCGGATTGGAGGGCCAGTTTTAGCAAAAAACAGGGTGTGAAAAGCTGTGAAAAGCTTCACACTGGAGATAAAACACCATTTTCTAATGAGAAATTTGAGGGGTTTGCTCAGCTTTAGTGACATGTCATAGATAAAAAATTTAGAATAGCTGTTAAAACCTCCTTGTTGCAAGTACAGGGGTTAGGAATGAAGAAATAAAGAAGTCTGTTCAACAGTTGGAGGGAATGAAAGTTTGGCAATTATGTGTTTCACTTATCCAATTAATAGTGTATTGTGATTTATCTTCTATAGCAGATATACAGCCACCCATTTAATCTAGCACAGGTTTTGAATGAACTTTGTAATTGTATAATTTATCAACACTTAGATATTTGAATAATAAAGCCAACTGATTGGTTTTAGTAGAACATTGATTATCTGTCACTGCCAATATCTCAGTTTTGAGAAATGTTGTCTTCTGTTGCAAAGCATTAGCATGTCTTTGATTTTATAGGCATTTCTTTGGCAAGATCAGTGAACCTGGGAAAGCCTACAAAATATCAGTACTTAAGGAAAGTCCACCTTGCATCATTTTCCAAGACAGGTTTTTTGTTCCAGAGTAACACATATTTCCTACACGGTAGTGCACAGGCAGCTTCACAAGGGTTTTCAGAATGATTTCTGCTACTATTTCGGTGTCTCTGTTTACTGTTGTCACACAATTTCATGAAAAATCATGCAACACACCTCAAAAATAAGGACAAGAAGTTTAGTTTATGTGATTCCCACTGAGAACTAGAGGTGGAGATGTGAGACTTCTTTATATGATCCTTTACATCATAGAGGTCAGCTAAAAACCAGTGAGATACTTCACATTTTGTGCCTTTGGTTTACTGAAAGATTTTTTTTTATCATTCAGTCCTATGACCTGAGTGTCAGAGACCTCCAAACCTGGATGATTTTAATTTTCAGAATAGCAGCTTGCATTAGCAGGACTTAGGGGAAATTCTCCCAGATTTATAGCAGAGTACCAGAGACTTCTCTCACTGTTATCCACTACAGTTTTGGGACTGCAGCAGTGAAATTATACAATGAACAGGAAGGAATTTGCCAGCCAAACTGAATTCCTAACTAATTACAACCACCTGCTACATGGGAACTTTGCTCATGTTCTAAGAGAGGTGAAAAAATGTGCTGTCTTTTTGAATGCAATCAACAATAATTGGATTTTACTTGCTGCTGGTTTATACTAATAAATTGACAAAGCAAGTTTTTAGGGATTTTTTTTTTTTTAAGAAAAAGAAAACAAACACTGCTCAGATAAGAAAGAAAAATCCTTAAGAAAATCAATGCAATAATTAATGCAAAAGAAGCAAAATTTTGCATCAGAAAAGGAAAAAAGAAAGAAAAAGTAAAAAGGATAAAAGTACAAACTAGCAGCATAAAAAAATTTAAAACACATCCTGATACAACAGAGCACAAGGGATCCTTTCAATCACTTTGCAAGCCTTTCATTTATGTATTAAATGCTGAGAGCCAAGCTTTTTCACTCATGCACTGGATGTCCATTCCAGTACTTAGCTGCTACATAATTTCAAAGCTGTTAAAAGCATGTAGACATCTGTGTTGTCCTGCAGACAGGGGAATCTTGGCAGATTCCCAGAATAATTAGGAACAAAAAAAGTTCGGAGCAAGAAACAGGAGCATTGCAACTATTCCTTTTTGGTCTGGCCTCTCACTGCTTGTTGGGCAGGTTATTATGATGTGAAAATCAGAAAGTGGCAAGTATGTTAAACAAGCCATGCCTAATTTGGGTTCAGTGAACAGCTCACCTGCACCAGGGTTTGTCAGTCAGCATTACCCAAACAAACCCATCTTGGTTTGCAAGGTAATGCTCCTGCCATCAGCTCCCTAGGAGCCCTCTCTGCACCACTGGAGCTTTTTCCTGAGCACACAGTGACAAGTGACCCTGAAAAAAGCTCCGCAAAAAGATGATCCAGACATCAGCTGAAGCTAAGGCATTTCAAGAAACCCCCTGGGGCATCAAATTAAGCAACATATTTGGAATTTCAAGCCTTGTTTTCACTGTGATACCCTGTAGAAGAGTAGAGATTTCACAACAAAAGCACCAAAGTGCTGATATATCTGGAAGGTGTATATGCAGACATCATGCCCTTGTCCATTTAGTTTTTCCCCTCCTTTTTCAGTGTGATATGTGAGCTCAAAACAAACAATCACACTAAGCAAAGAACAAGTGTGTAAAGACATACACACTAAAGTCTCCACATTTTATAATATTTGAAGAGTAAAAAAAATAACAAAGAACACAAGAAATATCCTATTAAGAGCACTGGTTTATCAAGACCACAGTTCTGACAGAAGCCATAGAAGACTCCATTTAGGAATAGCACACATTCTCAGCCACTTTGTGGTACATTTCCCTTTGTATATTCCCAGTATCCACAGCTGTTGGATTTGGGATGTTATGGGGTTTGTATACACTTATTTCCTTAGTATCTGCTGACCATGCACTTGCAAAATCCCCTTTTGAACATCCTCATTTATCTGCCTTCAAGTTTACTCACTATAAAATGTGTGTCCCAGAATAATCTGATACATATTGCTTTGAAAAATGGTATTTAATTCTGTAATTGAAGATCGAGCTGTGTTCTAATGAACTCCTTTATGGATAGTGAGAAATTATTACCCCACCCCTGTATTAAGAATTTCAAAGCTAGAAATGAAGGGTGAGGTCTTCCATACGCATTCACAATCTTTGGGATATAAATATTAAAATGCAAATGGCCATTCCATTCCAGGTTCTGGTTCAATTCAGGGGTGGTTTTTTGTTTTGTTTTTTTTTTTTTTTTTTTTTTTTTTTTTTCCCAGATTAATTTTAATACATTCATTCAAACAGATTTTACTCCAGCCACTTTGTACCAAAAATGGATAAGTCTGTGTTTGATTTTTTACAAGGAGAAAGTTGTTACCTATTTTTCATTGAGGGCTGTGAATAATTTTATATTATAGCCTTGGCTAATAGATAATTAAGTGTTTCACTCAAATTAGCTGTCACACAGCTAGAGGCAAAGTGGGAGGAAACAAAAACTTGGATTTTGCAATAAATTTTGTACTAGCAGCTTCTGAACACTCCTGTGAAGCAGCTGATAGGAAATGCTGCAGTGGATAAGCATAACCTATGCTTGCATTTTGTTAACAGCAGTCTCAGAAGCTCAATTAAAAAAAATATAAGAGGAGCTTAGTAAAAAATGACAGGCAAAGGAGGAGGATCTTCCACAGACATAACTGAAGCTGTACAGATTTCAAAACAAATTTCCTGGGTCAGGTACTTCCTCAGGCTTTTCACTCTCATCCATTACTCTTACTACTTAAATGTAAGTCACCAGTGCCTGGCCTCAGTCCATCTCTCTCCAAAGCAGCAGAAATATTGACATCTGCCTACACACATTCTGCTCTACAAAGTGCTTACTTTCACCAGTCACCACCTCTGCAGGATTTTGTTGAGTGTCCCTAGGTAAACTGACACCACAAGATGATAGTTTTCTGCAAGAGCAATTCTGAAGCCACATGAACCAGGAGATGGGCTCCTGTATCATGTGCTTAACATGGTCCCCAGAGCACAGAGAAGAATGGGAAGGCACCACACCAGCATAAGGGTTTATGCAGTATAGCACTCCAATGGTAATAGCTCTTGCAATACACCAAAAGTCTCCATTTGTATAAATTGATTAATATTTGAAATATTTTTCTTCAACTACCACTTTAAAAACAGAATCACCCATATATCATCATGATTTTTTTTACAGTAGTGGTCTCAAAACTTTATGGCGATACATTAGAGCAGACAGCCAAGAAAGAAGCATCTACATTTTTCTTCTGTTTATCCGATAAGTAGAAGCTTCTTATCAGAGCTGAAGGACATACTGACTCTTTTGTCTCACATCTGCTATTTGGACCAAGGATACTGCAAGTTTGTGTTTATATTATATTGACATGAGCATTAGAAACTTAGCTGAATTTAGAAAGTTGCTCAGATGCCAATATACAAATTCTTATTTATGCAGCAGATTAAATATTGTGCTTATTTATCATGTATTTTCTATCACAGCCTGGTATCTTCTTCATTAATTCTTTACTGGTCTTCTGCAACTCATGATTATTTTCTTATAATGTCTAGAGACAAAATATGATTAGTTTCCTAGCAAATACAATAGAGATTTAAAAATTGAGGAATCAATACATAAAAAAAAAAGACACGGTACCAACACAAATAAAAATGGAGACTAACCATCATCAAGTGTACACTTCTATCTAAATGGGAGAAATACACATAAAGAATGTGAAAGCAGATGTCCTTCACTCAGCTTTGGCAACCTGGTTATCTCTGCCTGATCAAGAAAGCAGCAATAACGCAGAGAGGTGGAAGCCTCTCTTCCAGAAGAGGTGTTGCTCCAGGTACAGAATTTGCAAAACCTCAGGGTTTTAAGGCTAGTACATTATGGAAAGAGGTGTAAAGTTTCTATGTAGTCAAGGTGAGAGCCATGTCTATATTTAACCAGCAAAATATTCTCTGAATCCCTTTTTGCTTTCTGTACCTTCATTTGCAGCCAACAGCCCAGTGAGGAGGAACCAATGTGCAAACACCTCTTTGTTAACTCTGTTCATATGTATCTCTGTTCTACCTAATCCTGCCTTGGATACTTACAGAGCCAGAAAATTTTCTATCAGAAATATCTCAAAACTTACAGCAATGCAATTATTAACTGGATGCAACATTAATGCTACAGGGAATGAGGTGTTTATCTTTGAACTGCACATTAGAAAAGACAGAATAAGAAATCTCAGCTGTTTAATGTATGCGTCCAACTTCAGTTTTGTGACCACTGCTTCCCACCACTGATCCCAGAAGGTGCAGCCTGGAAGGTATTTAATCAGGAAACACAGTTTGCTGGCAAGCCCACTGAAGTCACCAGGGGGTGAGTTCTGACCATGGTCATACTTTCTACTTGGATACAATTATAACACAAAATGAAACATACAAGCTTCTTTTAATGAGTCTATGGTTCTATAATGTGAGAGCAACACTAAAGAATGAGTTTCTGTTGTCCATGTAGTGATGAGTCAATAAAAGCTCTGATTGTTCCTGATGAAAAAAAAATAGATAATATTCCCCACCAGTGTTTAATTAATAGTTAATTAATAGTTTATCCAACTGATTGCTGAGATTTCTTGATGACTTAATATAACAACATCTCATGTTTAAAATTTTTGAAGTTAAAACATGCTTAAATGTATTCCTAAAAATTGCAGTAGCTGTTGTCAAGCCACTGCAGGGTTTTGGAGGTAACATAGGCACACAAATATTCCTGTTCAGATTTAACTCATCTTAAGTTATGCACAAAAAGAACTGAGCAGCTAAAACACCCCTTGTAATAAAAAAGTCCTTCCAGGGAGAAGAAGTGAGCACGTCTCCACATCCCCTCCTCAGGAAGCAGGAAAGAGGAATGAGGTTGTTTTCAGAGGGGACAAACATAGGATCCTAAATCACTCCTCAAAGGACATTCCTTCCAGCCCTTTCACCAGCTTTGTTGCCCTCTTCAAGGTACATTCACCTTGACGTGCTCATATTCCACTTTAAAGTATCTTGTGTTAGTCATTCCCTTCAGTCTTACTATTTTGCTTGATTTTACCCCAAAACCCACAGAAATAGTGAGATGAGGAAAAAAAAAAATCAACTGCACAAGTATAAAATAAATAATATCAGATTAGTCTGGCCATTGAAGCTGGAGAAGAAGTGGACTATGAGTGAGCAATAAACAGCTCCTGCAGGAAATTAAGAGTCATCTTAGTAGGAATATTTGAGGGAATATATTTCTGCAACCCAGGACTTTTAATGCTACTTAGATGACTATGCTTCAGCTGGGTAGGACATCTCAGGAAACAAATAAGGAACAAGCCACAAACAAGCATCTTCAGGAATACAGTAAAACATATAAAAGCTGTTTGCTTGTTACTTACATATGAGTAAATGTGGAAAGATTTGGTCTAGCGAAACACATCCTCAAAGGAGCATCCACAAAAATTTTCCACCATTGAAAGCCTTGCAATTGCAATTTAAGTGTTCTCCATGGCCCCTGGAGCAAAAGAAAAGAAATAAATTATATGTACAGTTAAAAAATTCTTTTTATGGAATACACTCAGACTGTTACAGAGTTAGGCAGTACAGCAAGCCATCCTTATTTAAAGGTATGGAGGACAGAGTGGACACAGAGGTTGGAGGGATAAAGTTACATTTAAAAATAGATGATGTTTAACTCTTTTGCTGAGTGGGATGCACAACTCTTACTGTTGTATATTTCAGTGATTTGCACAACTGCAACAAAAGTAGAAAAATATTGTGCAGAAAATTACCACAATTCTGTCTTTGCTTTCAATTTCTGAATTAGCACAATCCCCATAAAGTGTGTACTTCATTTTCCAGCTGTTAGAGACAGAAAGATGATAATATTTAATTTCTCTGAAGTCTACATGAGTTGACAAAGTTCTTTTAAAATAATCCTCTGTTTTGCCATATCATCAAATCCCATGTAGTTTTAGTACAGAGAGCATTTTGGGGACAGAGTACAGTTTACTATAGTAACCATTATTCACACTTTAAAAAAATTTTTTTTACACTCTCTCTTTTTATTAGCACCTTTAAAATGCTTCTGAAATCTGACCAGTTTATTACCTATATTTATTTTAATACAGCTCTTAAGAATTCCAGTAATAAATGGTTTTGTAACCTATCTCCACACATTGACAAAAGATCCCTCTTCCCCTTCACCAAAGTATTAAACTCCCATTAATACTAATACCAAAGTTTAAAAAATCTTTCTGTTATGTTTTACAAGAACTTCAGGTGTTACACTACAAATGTTCAGTTCCAGATTAGTTCAGATTCTGAACATTCAGATACAATAAACAGAGAAAGGATCACGAGTAATTTAAGGGGAATCACCTGAAATTAGATGTTGGCTTTGTTAAAGATTACTGGCACAACAATCTAAATACACGATGCCATTGACTCACATACTCAGCTGGGCATGAAGAAACACACCTCATTGAAGGAAAAAAAAAAAAAAAAAAAAAAAAAAAAAAGCTTTCTCAGTTGTTTTCTGCTACACCATTGAAAACAGCTGCAATAAAATGCAACCGTTCCAAGGAAGGATGACACAGAATCTCAAAGGGGCTCAGTCTGGAAGGGACCTCATCCACTCCCACTGCTCAAATCAAGGCAAACTCAAGCAGGCTTGCTCAGGATCATGTCCAGGGAAGTTCTGAATCTTCAAGGAAGGGAACTCCACAACCAGCCTGGGAATGTTGCTTCAGTATTTGAGTGCACTCTTGGGAATTTTTTCTTTCTCAGATTAAATGGTTCTTATATTCCAGTGTATGAACTTTGCCCTGTTTTGTCCCCTCATTCCTCTAACTCCACTCTTTTAGCACTTGCTAAGAGAATTAGGGAGATGTGATTTCACATGCACAATGATCTATTTTCAGCATGAGAAAGAGTTGAGCATATTAACCTAGAAAAATATCTTTATCATCTTTATTTCAGTCAAAAAACTTCCATGATATACATGGAGAGCACAGCCAGGCCAAGGCAAGCAAACAGAACCATCATTTCCATTAGCAGTGAATACGTAATTGAAAAATTAATGGCATGAGTTTCAACCATAAGCAACCAGAGAATTTGACCTGACTCCTCATATATATTGCTTCCTAGTTAATGTTACCATGATTGAGCTTAAAGAAGTTGCAACTGCTGAGCTTAAATATTTTTCCTGAAATATATAAATATGGGCAAAATACACCACAGTTAGAATTTTTAAATCCATACAGAGCTGAAGTGAATCCATATCACAATGCCAGGACTTGTATTACTTCATAGACATTTCAGAACTATCAACTTGCCTTGATGAAAGAGCTTTAAGATCTGTATTTAGCTAATGCATGAAAATACTGTCTATATTCTAAACATGGACTTTGACCAGAAACACAAAAAGAGCTGTCTCCAGATGCCAGCTGGGACAATCAAGAACCACTAGCAACCTGTGGAGACTTCAATCACTGAAGCAATTGACAGGTTAGTTGGATCCTAATTATTTCTGAAATGGGAATAAATTTCTGCAGCTTAAAATGAAAGAGCTAGTATTTTAAAAAAAGAAAAAAAAATCTAGATAGAATTAGAAAATTGCTCATTTTTATCCAGAAATCATTCATAATGGATGGGGTAACATCAGACTGGTAACCTGTCATTAGTGGGGTTCCAATTTAGCCCCTTTGCTTTTCAACATCTGCATAAATGACTCAGACTGAAAGGGATACTGAGCAAGGTCACAGATGATAGATACAAATTTGGGAGGAGCAGAATCCCTTGAAACTAGAGACCTGGACAAATTAGACAACCAGACAATCACCAACCAAAGGAAGTCCAACAAGGAAAAGTGCCAGATTCTACAGATAGGATGGGGCAACCCTGGGTATACATAGAGGGGAATGAGATGTTGAAAAGCAATGCCACAAAAAGGGTCCTGGGGATCCTGTTCCATGGAAAGCTGAATGTGAGCCAGCAGTGCCCTGGCAGCCAGGAGGGCCAACCCTGTCCTGGGGACATCAGGCCCAGCATGGCCAGCCAGGCAAGGGAGGGGATTGTCCCCTCTGCTCTGCACTGGGGCAGCCTCACCGCCAGGGCTGGGGGCACTTTGGGGTGCCACAATGTTAAAAAGACCTTAAGTGCCCAAAGGAAGGCAAGGAAGACTGTGGAGAGCCTTGAGGGCAAGTGTTCTGAGAAGCACCTGATGTCATTTGGTTTGTTTGGAATAGGAAACTGAAGGGGGAATCACAGTCTCCAATTTCCTCGTGAGACGAGGAGGATGGGCAGACAGTGATGTCTCCTGTGGTGACCAGTAACAAGCTGCCAGGAAATGGTCTGAAATTGTGTCAGGGGAGATTAAGTCAGATATCAGAATTAGCTTCTACACCCAGAGGGTGGCTGAGCACTGGAACAGGCTCCCCAGCTTCATACCACCAAGCCTGATGGAGGTCAAGAAGCTTTTGGACAATGCTCATATGCACATAAGTGTCATTCCTGGGAATGGTCCTGTGCTCCGACTGCTTCCCTAGGGAGCCTATTCTGGTACCCATCTACCCTCTGGATGAAGAACCTTTTCCTGATATCCAACCTAAACATCCCTTACCCAGCTCCATGTCATTCCCTCAAATCCTGCCCCTGATCATGAGAGTGAAGAGATCAGTGCCTGCCCCTCTTCTTCCCCTCATGAGGAAATTGTAACTGCAACGAGGTGTTCCCTCAGTCTCCGCTTCTCCAGGTTGAACAAAAATCTCAGCCATTCCTCCTAAGGTTTTCCCTCCAGATCCTTCACCATCCTCCTGTTCCTCCTTTGGATGCTCTCTAACAACTTAATATCCTTCTGATATTGTGTTACCCAAAACTGGATACAGTATTCAAGGTGAGGCTGCACCAGTGCAGCATGGACTGGGGCAATAAAGGTGAATAAAATATTATTGAGCGAAAGGAATACAGGAAATGGAAATAAAAACCAGAAGTCTGACCATGACAAAAAGCACAGAACTTTTTCTTATTTCTGAAGAGTAATACACTTCTTTAGCTATCACAAACAACCTGGTTGTGGTACTAATTTCTCCAACCAATGCTTTTGATACTGGTATTTTATTCCTCCCTGGGTTTTGTGTTTTTTCAGCTTCCAGCTCAAAGTTTTCTGCTCTCATCAAGCTAAAATAAAGAGCTAAATCCAAGAATTGCTCCAAGACAAAAGCTGCTAGGAAAAAGAAATCTGGCTGGCCTTTACCTCCCCAGACACAAAAATAAAGGCACAAGGAGTCTTTTCCACACCCAGCAACAGTAACTCTGACAAAAGAAAACCAGTAGTGCTAAGTGACTAAAGTAAATGACTTTTCATTCTGTTTTGAAAACCCAGTCCTACAAGAACAGATAAGCTTTGGGTTTGTGAGTGATACAGGTCAATGACTTAATGATGTACTTGACAAATAGAAGTACAATCTCAGCAAATTCACAAAGACATAATTATAGATGTGCCATGAGGAGAAATAGCAAAAATATGAATCTAATTCAAACCAAGTATTCATCTTTTTTTGCAATGCTCTTTTCAATTTTTCAAATCATCAGATTAAAGTACCACACAAAGAAATTAGTGATGAGAAAAAAGCTTATTAGATCATATTGTATTTGTCCTTGACAATATAAAATTGCTTTTTACAGTGAATATTTCAATGCTTAGTTCTAAATGACCAAAGAGAAAGATGTTACTGATCTACTGTGAAAGAAAAATACTTTTACTGAAATAAAAGAAAGAGTTGCAACTTTATATTTAATATAGTGTTTCCTTTGCTCAGCTTAATCCTATATTTCCCATCTTCTCTGACCTTCCAAAATATTTGTATTGCTTTTGACTGGCATATATCTAAAGTAAATAGTTTTCATCTTACCCTCTTACCAGATGAAAGAATTCAATAATTAGGCTAATTAATAATTAAAATTTTTTGAGGGGTGCCTTTTATTTTTTAAGCACAGATGGATCTGTAATAGGTATAGTGGCAAATGCAACTTTTCTATTATCCTAACATTTTAACAGTTATTAATTTGGAATTAATATACACCAATATCTATGCAAATTATAATTTCCTAAATATGCATTCAAGTTTTTTTGCGATCACATCACAGTGGCAATTCACAGTCATCTTCACCCAACACTTTCCTTTTTAAGGTGCTGATTGCATTCAGTCAAGCCCATAGAATGCTATCTGATCTCCCTTCAAGTTATTATTTTTTCTATTAAAAATCAGTTTTTAGGCTTGCATAATATTGAGATCAGACCAAGCATGCAGTTACTCAAACCTCATTGACTCTTTCATAGAGTTAAAAAGGTTAGCAATATGAGCTGTATTTTTACAGCTTGAAGTTGTTAGATTTTTAAAAAGTAGATATTAATTCTACAATTAAAATATAGATCATGTTGCAAACACAAAGTGAGGTTGGCAAATTTTTATAATGACAACATAAATCATGTGCATAATCACATTATATCTTTATAACTAGCATATAATTAATTTTTAGCATAAATTTCCACTGCTTGCAAGCCATTTACTGAAGTAGTACTTGAATTTTAACAATCCAGTAAATGCTCATCCCATTTTTATCGCTCATCCCATTTTTATCCTATAGAAGCTTGACTCAAGGAAAGGATGTTATTTCCTCAAAGCAGAAGTATTTTCCCCATGAGCACTATTTTTAAGGTGGGGCAAGATGAATTAACCTGCTTTTTAAAAGAAGTTTTAGCCTGTGACTCTCCTTATGGGGAAGGGATTTCCCTTCTGTATCTACAAAATGAAGGTCAACTGAGAGGAGCATTTGGCAATGTTAACATTACTAAGTCTCCATCAGATGCTGGGTGAAGCATTTTAACTCCAGTCCTCCAGAAGGGTATGTCTAAATATTTGCAAGGATTTTGTCTCCCAGTTGCATGTCCAAGTCACAGACAATAACAGAATTCTATATTGACTGTGTCTTTCATTTGTCCTTCATTATAGAGCTACATCTTGGTCTTAGATTTAAACACCAATTAGGAGGTTTTTATTTTACCTGTAGTTTTTTAATGGCATGAGAGATTTGTAATGGCAAGCTGTTGAAACTAAGAATGCACAGTACTTTGAATACTTTTTTTTTTTTAAAAGAAGTTATTCAAATTATAGAAATATCAGTAATATCAATGAATCGCCTAAATTTTATAGCGAAATAAACAAACCATACAAGATGAATAGCAGTTCTTAAAGCATCAGTGCAATCAACAATAGTTGTAGTTATTTTTCTCACTGAGAATGCTTCTGTCTCCCAGTCTTACATGCAGTTTGACTAATAGAAACATTTGGGAATTAAGAGAGTTCCAAGAGTTTTGTAAAATGAAGGTCATACCTTAAGGATGGGCTCAGACTCTTTGAACAGCTGAATTCTACTGGAACTAATTGTGCCAGTACATACACAGGTGTATCTTCAGTCTGGCCCACTTCTCCCATGTCCTGGGTGCTCTGCAGTATAAAGTTTTTAAAGTATTTTAAAGTATAAAAAATATATATTTTCTGTTGTAGTACACAACACTGCCTGTCACTGTATCTCTATAGAACTTGGCATACATATACTGAGCCCTACTTTCTGCCTATAACCATCCTGCTTCTGACAAATCTGACCTCTGGGCAGTTTTAAATATCATCCAAATGAAGAGAAAGAAAAGAGTCTATTAGGAAAAAAAAAAAAAAAAAAAAAAAAAAAAAAAAAAAAAATTTTCCCCTCCTCAAATACGGAAACACCATTCTATGCAACAACAATGAGAGTAGACATCACTGTGCCAGCATTCTCCCATTACCTGGGAAAAGACAAAAAAAAACCACATCATGGATCATGGGAGGCCTTTTATCCTGAGAACAAGTAGTCTAACTCAACAGCTCCTGTCTTAGTGAAAATCTCACATCAGAGCACTCAGCTGGAGAACCCTCGAAAGCAGAGACAACTCTCATCAGCAATCTGCCAATAATATGATCACCCTGACAATTTTTACAACAGTGCTCTCATATTTGGAGGCTATACTAAAGCATCAGCTCTAGGAGTTAGATGTTTTGTGAGGCTCTCAGCTTCTATTTTTAAGCTAAGTTTTCAAGATCTCATAATTCATGCACTAAGAACCAGAAGTGACTGGCGTGATGATTTGTGCCCCTCATGCATCATTATAAGGCCTCCCTTAATTTGGTCAAACTTAAATCAGAGAATTATTTTTGAAGCAGAAGTTTCTGTGATAGAAATTCCATCACTGTGTAATTTCAGACACAGATTTGAGAAGATTGAGTTCATCTGCCTACTTAAGAAATGAGAAGAATAAATATGAATGTGTAATTTTGAAAAACAGAGTGGTTTTTAATCTTACATATATATTTTAATTTTTTGAGTGGATATAGTTAGGGAGATTTTATTCATAATTTGTTAGTGTTGCTAATACTAACTCTTTTGGGTGAGAACCATATGCTTTATCCTTTTAAGAAACATATTCAAAAGCTGGCCCTGTGCATTAGTTCTTCTCACTAAAATATAGGTAAGAGGCATAGAAAAGGTAAAGGTTTTTTTGAAGTCACAAACTTTTCTTTCTGCCTTTATGGATTAGCATATTGGCTGCTCTGCTGTTAACAAGAGAGTATTTGATTACTAGCAAAATTATCTCTAGACAATTGACAGAAAATGGAAGAAACTTCAGACTATTAGTTATATTTTCCTCATTCAAATCTAACAGTTTATGATAATGAAGAAGTACTTTCTACACAGATATGTGGTAAAAGATTAAAAGTAATTGACAAATATTCACTAAGTGAAGATTTTTCAAATAATTTCTGAAGCTTACATTACAGGATAAAGGAACAGATGTTAAAAAAAATTAAGACTTGAAGCAATTAAATTCTTTATTTGAGATTATTTGGATAATAATTGCATAATTGGAACATTTGAGTTTTCTTCTCTATATTTGGTCAATATCAGGATTCTGCCAGAGCCTTACCTAACAATTCCCAAACTGGTCCAAGGATCTAGAATAGTGAACACTTCCCTGATAACTTTTGATCTCTTTCTATATAGCTTCCAATGTTTTCTTTGGTCTGGACTATTTTATATACAGCTACAAGTGTTGTTAGTCTTGCAACTCGTGGAGCTTCCTGCAATAGTTGCCTGTGATAGCAACAGATTAGATTCTGTAATGGCTTTTTTTTTTTTTTTTTCTCTACCAGTCTAATCTTATTAATGCAGACAGTATTGAGATGAAGATCCTATTTTTTTCGATGCTTAGTAAAAAAGAAACTTTTTTTTTTCCAGTTTGCAATTAACTGTGGATGTATTTTGGTGGGAATTACATTTTCCTGCATAATTTGTCATATAGTTGTAGCAGGTTTTCCTTACACAATAATTTTCATCACAGACTCTGACAATCCTTTAAAGTACAAATGAAATCTTAGTGCAGAGAAAATCCCTCCAATATTTCACCCAATACAAAAAATCCTTCAGTCTGTGTTCTGAGCATCCTTCTCAGGATGGCTACCTTGAAATTAAAATTCATGCTCTATAGGTGCATGAAACTGCTGTTCAAACAGGAGGCAACAGTTGTTTTTTCAGATTACAACAAAGGTGGGATTCCAGCTTGTGTAAGTACAGCAGGGCAGAAAAGCAACTCAACTGATTTCTGATACAGTTAACCTCTCACATTTAGAGTTAAATTAGGAAGAAACCACAAGAGAAATACATAGAGTATCTCTGTTGATTTTCTAACTGCTCAAACATGAAAAATTGCTTTTCATAATGCTAGACTTTACTATATCAGCTCCTTCAACTTTACGCTCATTAAAAATGTATAATTCAATATTTCACAGCATCCAGCACTCCCTTCTTTGACACATAACCTTTTATAAAAACAGGAGACCAAAAATTTGAGTATAACAAGGTGATGAGTCAGATGTTTCTCTGTTGGAGAGAACAGGATACAATTCTTCACATGTATTGGACATTTCTGATGCCTAAAAGCTTCAGAAACTGGTGTTACAGATAAGAAAACGTGACTAATTTAAGCAAGTAATAATCCATTTCAATTAACGAGAACTTTAATTAGTATTTAATAAAGTCCACACACTTGATGACTTAACTAGATCTTATGCATCCTTTCTGTAACAATTAGTTTGCCATGACAGTGATTAGAGTACCAGCAGCTCGGTTATTCTAGCTATATTATTGTAGAGCATTTGTGAAAGTCATGCTCTTCAAGTGTATAATATAAGGGCACATAATTTAATTAAAAGTCAAATTTAGGCTGAGGGAACAACTTAACACACAAGCCAAGCAAACTGTGCTGTAACTGCAAATGTCATGTAGATATTAAGAATTATTGATCTTGGCTTTCCTTGCTAAGTATTTTTTTAATGTATGTTTCCTTGAAAGGTATTAAAAGAATTACGTCTTCCTAAAAGGACACATAACTGCTTTGTTTTATGTTGTCACTTCACTTTTCCTATGAAGAAAAATAGTAGCCTTCAAATCAAGATGAGTACTGACTGGAAAGAAGTTTAATGCTACAAGCTAGTTTAAGCGCTTTGGATCACTGGAACTATGTCTAGGTTTGTTAAAAAGCAGTTTCTGTAATTTGCTCTTATACAGTTCTGTTATATACACATACATAATATACCAACCCAAGTTTCTTGTTTTTTTTCTTTTCCTCCACTCCTTGAATTTGATCAAAATTTATATAAAACAAGTCCTCCTTATCCAAATGAATGTGAGATACATGCAGGAACACCTGAAGTATTTCACACAGCATTGTTTTCTTTATTCCATAAAACCACACAGCTCCCATCATTGGTCCACAGTCTCAAATAAAGCAGCTACTTATTTTTTACTTGGAAAAGAATGTTTGAAGTCAAAAAGAGCGTTTGAAGCAAACACCTTTCATCTTGAACCATGGGGAAAACAAAACCTGCAACAGTACAAGTGAATCCTCCTGCAATGCCTTTCAGCATTCTGGGCTTTAATGGTGCCTGGCACAGCAGTGCCATTAGCAGCATCACTGATACATCACAGTCCTCTGCTTTCCAGGGGCAGGGACAGAAGGCTAATGCCAGATTGCTTATTAAAGGTACACCCCGGCTGCAAAAGCGTACCAGATGAAACAATCCCCCAGTAGCCGTGTAATGAAGTACAGACATCTGTAAGATTATTTCAGAACTCTGAATGGGAAGATTAAAATCTGGCGGTGCTGCAGATGTTTTTGTCATCTTCCCCGCAGCTGTTGTCACTGAAAATAGATCAGCCCTCCAGTGAGGCCAGAATGCAAATGGCTCAAACCTTGTTTTTATCTTAAATGCTTTAGTGCATTGCTACCCCTAAATTACTCAAAGATGTTCAGACTAAGATAGCAAGAAGTAAAATGTTTTGTGAAAACTCTCAGAAATATTCTTAGACCTAAATATTTCTAAATATTTTTAGAAAAATCTGCATTATTTTGGCAGTATCAAACCTTAATGTATTGGCAGAGGAAGAGTTGGCAGAGGAAGAGGAATTATTTCTCCATTTTGCACTTGAGAAATAATCACACATTGCATCAGTTGTGGCAGAATAACTCACGCCTTCTTTCAGACCTCTTCGTATTTGCATTGATGTAAAGTAGTCTCAGAGCAAGCATGTGACAGGGATATAAAAATGTTACCCATGGAGGAGGTAGGAAACATTTACAGGATTGTAGAGAAAACCAAAGAGTCTCTGACAACAAATAAAATTCCCAAATTCCTGAAGATTCCTTCCTCTCACTTTCCTCTTACACGGGTGATGCAGTTTTCAGATAAATGAACTGTTGACACTTTTTAATACTGTAATGAAACAAAAGCAACAAAACCTTCCTTAAGGAAACCACTGGACTCCTTCCTGCTTTTTGTCCTGTAAAAAGACAACAAATTGTACCCTTTTTTTTGCAGTCCAGCTCCTTCACATAATTTTCTCCTGATTGTATAAGCCCACACCCATCAGCTGAAAGTAAGGAAACAGCTCCATTTAGCCTAAAAGCAAGAAAATGCTCGTGATTGCCTTAAGCTATTCTTTTGTTGAGGCATGAGCAAAGAGATCCCTTCAATTGCCAGTGCCAGGAGCAATCTGAACAATCACGTCATAAATTTATGGATTTTCACTTTGTAACCCATCATGTATCCAAGCCCAGGGACTACTTTGACTGACTCAAGGCGTGATTCCTGAGACAGCTAAAATGCAAAACTCTATTTTGCATTAACAGAAATATTTTGTAAATATTTATGAAAGAAAACCTTTTTATGATAGTCTCTACAAAAGGACTCAAAAATAACACAAGATTTATTGTGTCAAATATCAAAATTTGGAAGAACCAACCGTAACAAAGCCCCAGCCTTGTAGCAAACTAGTTTAAATAATAAAGAAAGATAAAAGTAGCTGGTTGCTTTTGTTTTTGTTTTTTTAAGGGGGAAATGGAGAGAACAGCAAATTGTTAGCTTCTATCCAATACTAAAATTGTTACCTCTGATGTTACTCCTTCAATTATTTCACATTACACCTATCTCCCATAATATCTTCTCATCTGTATTCATAATTTTTTGATTATTTTGACAGTTTTCTCCTCCAATGCAAATTTCATTTTGCAGAATAAAAACGTAAAATTATTCAAAGCTGTACTGTATTGATGTTTCTATATTTTCAGAAGAGCTTTTCTTCATAAAAAATTTTAAATGTTCATGTATTTCAAGTTTTTCACAGAACATCATAGAGTGAAATAAAAACAAACAAAACAAACAAAAAAAAAAAAAAATCAAGCCAAGTCTGTATGTTACTTCCAAATTTTTAATGTTCTGAGACCTTATTAAATCTCAGCAATTTTTATGGCTGGGAAATTCATATGGCTTGGAAATTTCTTTATTCCTCAACAGAAGAGTAATAATGCAAATAAAACTCCAAATAAAATCCTCTAAGTTTATCTAACAAAATTCACTTTTTTGAAATAAAACATTCTAAAAGTTTTATATTGATTTTCTGAGAGAGACATTTTCTCATAGTAAACATGCTGAATTTTTTTTTTGTCTAAATCTACATTTTTTAAAAATCTTTTTACAGAAGTTTCCCTCTCAAGAGTGAAAAATAGGCAGTAAAACCCAAAAACAATTTGGCAAAGGAGTAGAACCACATATGGCCCCAGACTGCAGCATTCATCAGGGAGTTATATTTTGGCGTCAGAGGAACAGAAAATGATCAGATATCCTACCCCAAATTTCAGTGCTGTGATATGTTTGCATCTGTAATAACCACAATGCAATACATTTCTTATTTCACTGGGACTAGATCAGGTCTACCTACACAACTATGACACATTCACTTACACCTCACAGCCTGCACATCATTCTTGATTTATTCAGATCTATTTTCCATAGCAACAAAAAAAAAAAGCACACCACAAACCAAAAAAAAAAAAAAAAAAAAAAAAAAAAAAAAAAAAAAACACCCAAAAAAAAAAAAACCAAAAAAAAAACACCTCCAGAGAAAGGAAGTTACTTAAGATTTATAAACATGGTCCTTCCACTGTGTTCCAACTCAACTGCACTAAAACCAAACTTTTATTTCAGGTATTTTTATTCAGAGCAATTAAAGCTCTACAGCTCTTCTGAGAACAAACACGTACATATCAAAATGCTTAAAACTGAAAAGAAAACTTTCCTCTTCACAGTAGCAAGCACTTTTAAATTGCTTTGCCATTTAATGCTACCTCAGTTGCACACCAAAACAACAGACATCCTTGTTATTCATAACAATCCCAAAGATGTCACAGTGAAACTGAGAGTAAAAGCATGCTTAGTGTTTCACAGGAAATCTCTTCCCAAAAACACAGTCCAATTAAGTGCCAAATGATGCCTTCAGGTCTCACCCATGTAAACCATACAAGGCCACAGAGATTTTTGCAGTTGAAATTTAATGCAAAAAAAGAACATTCATTATTTGGTAAATCACAAATATACTTTTTTTTTTTTTTTTCTTTTCTTAATTTAGTTCTTTTCGTTTTGAAGTTTATCCCTATGCAACAGGTTGAATTACCAATGGAAAAAAAAAAAGAAAATCCCTATAAACCAGGGATTGGTGAAGGGCATGAAGGATGAACAGATTTTTGTTGTGGGATTAAACAGACAAAAAAATAAAAAGCCATTCCAAAACAAGCTGTGGTCTAGATTCAGAATGCCTTTCCTGAGACTTCATTTTGTGTCTCCATCAGCTACAGTTTTGATAAATTTACCTAACACAGGCAGATTTACATACAAACACAGTAAGAGTAGTATTTTGCCTCTAGTTTTTTAACTCACCAGGGAATCTTAAATATTTGGTGCCCACAGAACCAGTATTGAATTAGATAGAGAACACAACAGAATTCCTGCTTAAATGTTGACTGATCATAAAACAAGTATTATGCACAATAAAAGTTAATTTCTAAAATGGAAGCTATAAATTCCTCTGTGCCATTTGTAGTCCAGACACTTCTTTTAAACTGCTTCTCAAACAGGTCCTGTTGAAATTAGGAATTGCTGAACTGTTTAGTCTTCCATGAAGTATCAGCTGTATCACAGCTCTGACCACTCCTGTTGCCTTTGTTCTTTTGAAAGGGGTTCTTCTAAACCCCATAATGAGCAGCCAGATACTCATAACCTGGTTAAATCCTTTGCCAAAATCTACTCTCCTTGAATAGTATTTGATCTCTCAAGCAGTGTCTGTCTTGGGCCTGGACAGTGTGGAAGGGTTTCAGTGATACTTCAAATCCTTCAGGTTAGGATTTCCAACATCTCATTTAGAATTTGTCGTGGACTCCATTACATAAAGATTAAACTTGAAAAACTATGAGTTTAACAGGCTACCTGACCTGTTTAAAGGTCTATAAGGAAACAAACTGAACTGCTTCCTATTTCACCATGTTGCTGTGCAGGAAGCCGATGGAAGCACTGTGTAAAGGAGTTAGAATAACTCACAAGGAGAGTTATTTGACCAAAGCAAAACCAGAAAAGTGTTCACACTGAAATCTGCCCCTTACAAAACTTCCAGCTTAATTTCCAGACCACAGAAATGTGAGTAGTTTTAATTAGTAATGATACCCCTCAAGGCACCATCTTTAACTGGGTGCTGCTGAAAGGAAGGCTGCCTCACTGCAATTTCCAGCAATTTCCAAGTGTTAAACATATTCACTTTTATGGGCAGAGGATATATTTAGATCTCAAAAGCACCTTTTAGAATTCAAATGTTGGTCTCCTGGAGATTTTTTTGGGTCCTGTTTTCTATTTTGTTTGGTTGGTTTGGGTTTGTTTTAAAGAGGTTACATTTCAAAATAAGGCAAAATATCACAGAAAAATATTTATTTTAGGTAGTGCTACAAAGCCCATGAAGAGTGCTGTTGAATAGATCTACACCTTACAGCAAGAAGGAGCAGATTTTTTTTTTGTTTCTTTTAGTTTGGGTTTTTTTGGGGTTTTTTGTTTTTGCAAATTACTCTGCACCAGGCTTTTGCCACCCAATGAGTAAAATCCATATGATATGCTGGAGTGCATTATTCACATTGCTTCCTGGAAAGAGCAGTCCATGTTAACCCTACACTTTCATGGACAGAAGTTCACCACTGAGTCAACTAAAATATAGAACTTCCACCGAAAAAGCAGATATTTGAATGATAGTGTACACTCATTGGCCTAGAGTAAAAATGATATTAAAATGTTAGTACATAGACTAGGCAAACTGGAATTAAACTGCAGGATTATTCTTCTAAAAAAAATTGATAAAATTTTGGTCCTTACTTCTGAGATAGCATAAGAAAACTGAAATCCATTTATATTAATTAAATAGACTGCATTTTGTTGTTTTATTTCAGTTCAAAGGCTGTGCAAAAATGCACAGGCTTTAAAATAAACCAATTTCTCCATGCAGATAGTATTATTTAGTTTTTGTTCCTCTGTTTTCTTTTCCCTTTTTTATCCTTTTATTAACTGCAGGAAAGATGAATCATATCAGGCATTTTGCAGTTCTGTCTAAAAACAGTGATAGCTATGCCCATTCTCCCCTCCTCAGTAATCAAACCCCTGACTGGTTGCAGGAAAAATTACTCTTCCCACTTTTCTCTTTGAGGTTAATAGCTCTAATTCCTCGGGAACACAATACCTTGATGAAGCCACAGTCATTAAAAGGGGCCAGAATTATTTTAGGTCACTTCCATAGAGAGCTGAAGAATTTTAATATCCGTAATATCAAAGCACAAATTCATTAGCATAATCAAACAGGCTAGTTCAAATAATTACTGTTCAAAAACCATAATAACAATCCTTTAACTAAACCTCAATGCCTCTATAACCCATACGGACACAACTGTGGCTTTCTGTCCTATTGTGGCTGGACCATAAAAGTTGTTTATGGGTCTTTTGCTGCGTACAAGACATAAAATTATAAATTGAGCCTACAAAATAAAAGTTCTTTAAACAGTGAGAGTTCTCCAATGCTTTCATAAACTGGAGCCATGATTTCCAGCTCACAGTCAGTGGGAACACTTAATAAGCATTATGCCTTAGTCGAGGCAGTGGAAATCTGCAGACTCCTCAACTCTGTCAGCCAAAGTCACTTCAAATTGCAACACAATATATGAGTTAATAAATTCACCTCATTATCATACATACATCTTCTTCATGCTCCAAATTTTAGGGACACATATAAGCTACAACTCATGCAACAGATACTGATATTGTTAAAAATCCAATGTTATCCTTAGATTTGAAGGAGGCGGTGGAAGACTTCACATTGCTCAACAGAAGACAATACACGCACACTTGAATGATGGATTCTTTTACCAACTCCCAGCTTATATTTGGTTGGATTTTCTAATTCTCAATTCATTGAAACAAAATTATACGTCCATAGAACCAAAGTAAACCTTTTTCTGCACCAATATTAATAAAAAAAAGAATTAAGAAAAAATCTCTTAGAAAAAAAAACCAAATTAACAATACATAAAATGATATGATGATTTGTCTTATATAATCCTACTAATATTTGGTCTCCCAACAAGCTGCTCTCAATGGACACAGAAACAAATTACAAATATTTATAACTGATAATACAATCAATTATGGGGGCAATTAAAAATTCCATCTGTTTCTGTTAGTAGGTTCCTATGAAAGAAGAGTGAAAACCCAGAGCGCTGATTTCATTCTCACTTCTAACACAAAAGTAACCACAAACTAAAAAGTGCTAGATAGAAAAATTATTATCTCATGTTTCCAGCTCTTTTCTATGAGTTTTCTCACGTAAATCTGTCGGCAGCTCCTCTGTTTGGAGCTCATTCCTTTGATCTTCAGTGATGGAGGTGCTGGCATTCCTGGAAAAAGACAACACCACCAGCTTCCCTGACAAGTTATGCTTTAGTGATTCAACTTGTTAAACAGCTTGGGCCTGGTATTTCTCAGGTGGTGTCCCAACTTTTTCATGTTATTAAATGCACATCCCGCTGTTATTACTTCGCTTATTTTTTTTTTCCAGGGGGTTTCCTTTGCTTTGAGGCAACCACAAAATCTAACTCCTGCAGTAGTTAATTAGAAGTGTATTGCCCTTTCCCCACACTGCAGGTAAGGGCGAATTCAGCCTTGTCAGGTTTCTGGAACCATAAAAGGAATATTTATTTATTTTTTTACAACTAGCTATCCATGAATAGGAGGCTCTCCAAATTTTAGTTACCAGCTCCACAAAATTTAGCTCAGCAGCATTTAAGAGAAAAGTATTCAATTTCCTGTAATAAACAGGCTAGATAAGAGAATTAGAAGGGGAGTGTAAGACCATCCCTCTACTGTAGAAGCAGTGTGTGCTAGCATCATGAATTCTAATGTTAGGTTTGCAATTCTTATTACTGCAGCTGTCAGTAGCTCCAAATTAGCCATAACTTCAGAAATTCTGTTTTGTGTTGCAGCAAATATCCAACACTGTGATAGCAGAGTCTCTGGGTATTCCTTTAGGGTTAAGATTAGCAGATTTCCATTTCTCACTTGTGAGCCATAAATATTGACCTGAGCAATTTATCAAATAACCCTTGTTCTGGTGATTTAACTCTTTGCTACTTGGGAAGCACACACTGCCATTAGACATTCCACTGCAAAATCACTCCTGACTGGGTTCACTATCACCCAATTCATGCCCAGACTTTGCCACTTTGGTAGCTGTGGACAGCACTGTTTCAGTAGGAGTCTGCTGACTCAGACAATTATCTGAGGTTTCAATTTTAATTAAGGGTTGTAATGCTACTACTTTGTCATCAGATGCCAATGTAAACGCCACGTCTCGCTCTTTGTTAGAAGGACAGATTAGCTCACTGTCTCCCAACTCCTCCACACAAAAGCTCTGAGTCCAAAGAACTTATTCCTGAGAATGTTACTAACCCTACATCCCACAATTTCTCCTGTATAATTCTCTTTCTTTCTTGCACAGTCTAGCTCTGTTTGAGACTCCATAAAACACTGGTGCTCAGCAGGAGCAGCCTCTCCACCTGCAGCCTTTTTTCATTTTCTTCATTTTGCTGACACTACAATTCTTTCCCTAAAACTATTAAAGATATTATTATTTAATTTTCAGGTTTCTGAGTAACCAGTCTGTCATTACCTCCATTTTCTTATGCCAACTCCACCCTAGGGGGAGAAGGGAGACAAACAAAATTTTCAAGAAAGGAAAACAAATTATTTTCTTTACTCTGGCCACCCGGGATAACAGTTTTCAAAAAAAAAAAAAAAAAAAAAAAACCTGCACAGCTTCCCTCACAAATTGCCTCAGAGGGGAGGCTGTGGCAAAGTTTCTATAAGTTTCTACAAGAAGGAATATTCAAGGCTTCCCTCAGAGGGACATGTAGTGTCCAAAGGCACTTCAGGTCAGAGGGCATCATCCACTTCTGACAGAGTAAGGCCATGTAGCCATTCAATATAACACTACAAAAGCTTTAGAGAACAGTGAATATTGAGCAGAAACATAGGAAAAAAAAACAAAAACCAGTGACCTTAGGTAGATGATTTAGGCAGTGACTGAGGTAAGTCCTTTGGAACATAAAAATTGAACAAAAGATTAAGGCCAAGTTTTTCATATACATCAAGTTACAAAAGTTTGAACCCTTCAGGATTCTTACTCTCTATTCATGATTGAATACTCATTACAAGGTTATACTTACCCTACGTCTCAAGAAAAACAATAAAGGAGTCATGCTGTTGACATCTGCTTGGATCTCACTTGGCAGAGAGGTGGGGCCTCCCCAGGGAAGCCACAGGCACAATTTGAGAACTGCTGTGTGCTTAGGTTAAAAGCACCAAGTACAACAGTTCCTTAGAACAAGCAAGCACATTGTGCTCTGATGATGCATTCAGTACAAAAGAAATAATTTTTTACAGATCAAAACCCTGATCTCTACCCTTAAATTAAAAGATGAACAAAGCACCATTACATGAGTGTGGGTTTCTTTCTAAACAGCAGGACTCAAACCACATCCCAGGCTTCATCTCGTCCCTCACCACAGCCCTGTCATTCTTCTCCATTTAATGTGATTACTTACATAATACATAAGCCTTGCATAAAAATCTGTTCCTTTTAATGCTTTCAAACAAAACCTTACCTTACCAATCTCTCTGCAACATACATCATGCTGATAAATGCACGTTTCAGGATCTCCCTACTATGTCAATTTACAAAGGATACAAACCCTGACAGCTTCCTGCCACAAGGTGTTGTTGCTTAAAACTAACCTCTTTATGCTCTTTCCCCCATAGTTATTTTGTTTAAACTTCAGAATTTCATTGCAGAACAAGGCTGACGCATGCACTGAGGAGTGCATAAATGTGTTTTGTTTGCATTCTCTTTTCCCTAGGGCAGTAGCTCTCTTACAAACCAGTTTTTCCCACTTATCAAACAGAAATCCTTCACCACATAGAACAGATATTTTCTGTAAATAGCTCCTCCCAATCTTTATAGACAACAGAAACATTTCCTTCATCTTAGAGGCTACTGCATAGCTCAATCCAATGGCTAAAATTTGAAATTTGTGAAGCTAATAAAATTAAAATGGCCATTTACTTAGGAAGGTGATTACAAATGAAATATTTTTTTTTATTATTTTTTTTTTAATGAACACTTCTGAAAAGCCCCTTCCTTGAAAAGTTGTGGTGCTTACTGCGGACAAAAAATCTTGGCAGAGAAAAAAAATATTCTAGATTAGTTTTGTCTTCTTAAACCAATGTGGGCATATGATATTCTAATCAGAATGGCATAAGGGGTAATTACCACCAAACTTGCTCCATTTCCAAATTCAAATCCAGGAGTACAAAAATCTCAGGGGAGTTCTAAAATTGCAAAATGAGCATTTCTTGCAAATTCCTGGGCAACAAGTCGATAGCCCAACTTTATACTTCCTCCCCATCCCCTAAGAACAGAGAAATTTTAGGAAAGGCATTCCATCACTCTTCCATATAAAATGAGCCAAACTGAAAACCCCTTGGCACATTTTTATTTTTGACAAGAACTTTAATGCTAATTGATTTAAATAATATTAAGTATGACCTTAATAAGGTGCATCATCTTTACTAAAGCCAGGTCAGAATACAACAAGAACTGTATCATCCACTACTGGAAACCAAATTAATTTGTTGGGTTTTTTTAATGTGTAGATCACTGGGCTTATTGGGGTGCCTAAGCATTCATGTGCATGTTTGAATAATTACAGGCACAAACAGGACAGCAAGTAAGATGCACTGTTGCTATTAACATTCACTCTGATCTCCTGATTGAGCTTGGAAGGCAGAAGATGCTGCACTCTCATAATACTGACACCATTTTTGCCTACAGACACAATCTTTCCAAGTGCCATGCAATTACACTGAGAAATGTTTACAGCTTCCTCTGAGCTCAGTTACAGGTCTCCTGGTGTGTGCAGTTGTTTTCAGTCAGAGTAAAACTTCCTCTTGGGGATAATGCAGACCTGCACCACACATCCAGACACAGGAAATAAGCAACAGCTCATCCAGGGTGGTATGGGAATGATGAAGCATGGAGCACCTAAGACTAAGATAGGAAAATGGTTGTTTGAATACAGTGAAAGTTGTGTCCTGTGGATGTGCATTCAGGGAAGGAATGCCTTGAGGTCCTTCCCAGATTCTGGTGGAACAGGAGAAATGGATCTGCAGTTTCATCATGCTCAAATATCAGAACCAAGATGAAACACACAAGGATCCCAAGTTCCAAATCCATCACTTCAGACAATGAAGGTAGATGCAAACTAATGCACAGATTTCTCTTGTCAACAGATCACACACTGCCCTCACCAGAGAACAGCAGTGTAACAACTGCTATTGTTTTAAAAATAAGAGAATCAGGAACATAAATATTTTTTTAGTAAGTAAATACTGGAATAATAGAGATTGGGAAAATAGAACCTGCTTAATATCAGCAGGAACCTATTCTGTAGTTTTCATTTTATTATCTCAATCTCCCCCAGTAGAAATATTTGTCTGTCCATTTAAACACCATACATGTTTTCTTTGGGATAGCAATCTGAAGAAATTGGACTGTAGCTTGCAATGATTCATGATCACATTTAGTATTCAGATTGCATTCAGTTAAAAATGATGATTTCTATAATAAAGGCACAGTACAGTTAAATTTTAGCTTTTTGAATTATGATTCTGCTGCTGAAGCCAAACTAAAAACCAGTGAATGGTGTCCATAAAATCTGTTATAGAACCAGAAACAGCACAAAGCTATGCAATAAGGAACCACCTCCAACATCCTGTATGGAGCCTGAGCCACTCAACTAGGACTCCATGACCACTTTGAACAGGTTTAAAACAAAATCTCCCCTATTTTTAAAAACCTTTTTCTTAGAGATGATGGTTGAAATAAGTGCTCTTACACAGCAAGAACAAATAATATTTCTAAAATATCATATGATAAAGTTTTATACAAGGCCACAATCTTGTCAGCTTTATTTCAGCAAAAGTATCCTAATGTCACAATAGTTTTACGTTCAAGGTAAGAACTGATTGAGCATCACCAGCATATAACATGGACTTCAAAGAAAAATGAGAAACAAAATGTCATGAGAAACAGGTTTTCTTTATGTATGCATGAATTGGGCTAGATGATCCACCCCTTGTAAATGTCTAGTTTGCCATCACTTATGAATAGCAGAACTTAGTGTTCAGATGAGGTTTTGCTGTTTGCTAAGAAGGACGTTTCATAAAATTCAGCAGGACACAAAAAAAAAACAAACCCTGATAAGCAGGAATTTTGCCATAAATCCCACTGTGTTCTATATTTATCAAAACTTACATATCCTAAAAGAAGTGCTAGCAGACCATAACATAATTTGGAAGAGTACTGCACAGTGGAGTAGGATGCTCTCTTTGTTCATGCAGTCTTAAGAGACAGAAGGCAGATTATTCCTTACGGATATTTTGCAGAGATATTTCCATAAATAAAGGTTACTTTTATTTCTATCCTACACATCACATTTTCAGTATAAACCAAATTTCACCACTGATCTGCAGAGTATTTTTATCCCTGCCCTCGGCCTTTTTTTTTTTTACAGAAATACCTTTGGACACCTCTAGTTGTCTGCCTATTTTTATTTGATGAGGACCGTGTGAACTGAGACTCTGGATCAGAATGTTACTTTCCCTTTGTCTAGCCAGCAATCAAATATTTATACTAGAAACATATCTTTGATACTAAAGATAAACTGTATCTGTGAAGCTAAAAAGTGATATTTTCCTGAGTTTTCCTCATCTTCAGCATATCCTCTTCAGAGAGGAAGAAGGTAGTGAGCCAAACAAGTCACATTTGCTTCAGATCTAGGAAAAATATGATGGGATTAAGGGACTGTAAATTTTGCAGCAAGTGGTTACTACCTCATTCCACTTTTAAAATATATGGCATAGGGTCTATATAATCCTTGAGTTCCATTTGAAAAATGTAAGTTGCACCCAGCATGCTTACTTACCCTTGTTAAACCATTTATCTTTGACTCCTCCATCCATAGGATTGCAAATAGGAAATTAAATCCTTAATTGATAAAATTAAAAATAAGAAATGAGGAACAAAGGTTTCTCTTACCACGACAGTATGTGAGAGCTGAAGCAAAAATTGCTCAATAATTTTCAAACTTTCATGTACACGAGGGTCTTTTTATCAAGAAACTACTCTAAATTTTTATTCCTGAAAGTAGAGAAAAGGCACAGAATGAGGAAGTTGAGCTGAAAAGCTAATAGAGTTCCATTTCCTTGGAAGAAATTAAGAATTTCTCAGCAAAGCCAGAATGCCTGTTCGAGAGACATCTCTGTGACAGCAGACGACCCCTAGCTTAGAGCATTTTATTTTACTCACCTCTTTCTTACAAAGTTGGACTCAATGAGCTAAAGCAGATGAGTTCAGTCTTTCAGTCTCATTTTTAAACAAAGACTGTGTAATGTGTTGAATTCCACTGCAAGCATTGCACCTTGGCTCTGCAATTTATATAAAGAAATAGATGAAGTTGAGTCACGTGTGCAGAACAATTCAAAGTAAAATTTTAAATTAGAATAAAAACATAATAAATTCAACTTTCTCCTCAACAAATCCAAATATATTTGGATTTGCAGGAGGCGTTCCTGCTGTGTGTTTTTAGGGAGCAGGTTCCCTTCAACCTATGATGAAAATCAAGTCTAAAATAAGTCTTTGATAATGCCATTCTTCTTAGAGAAGGACAGGTTGATGTCTTAAGAAATTTTGAGACTTCTTTTTCTTCACTAAAACTTTTATTTTTGTTTGCTTATAATTTTCTATCCAGCTATTGTATTCCTTCAAAACAAAGCACTTATGCTGTTTTATCTCTGCAATACCACAGAGGTTTTCAGCGAGTAGAATGGAAAACAAGTCAGATGAATTTATCCCAAGAGTGCTTATTCATGATAAATAAGGCTTTCTAAAAGGTTTTTGTCACACTGCTAGAAATAGGCTTATACCATCGATTTCCCTTATATAATGTGCAATAAAACACCTTGCATATAAAGCTACAACAGCACATAGGAAAGATTGATAAAAGACAAATACCTCATGATAATGAGAAAACTTAACATGCTGTCTAATGAAGTCCAAAATAATATATTGTTATTTTAATATGCAAATTTCCTACCACCTATACAACTTTAATTGAAATCGCACTTGAGCTTTTATAAGTCATTATCATGTCATATCAGAAAAATTCTGAAACTAAATTAACCATTAAATTGACATTTCTTTACTTGAAAAACACAGTTCTTGCAGTGATAAACTAATCACCACCAAGTATCAACTGCCCTGAAGCACATCACATTAATAATTCCATAAGGTCATTTATCTTTTCTTTTTTTATCCAACAATTCAATGTGTGTCTTGCATCAGCCTATTTGCTGTGGTTTGGTGTGATGTATACAGCACCTGACAATTTGTGCCTTTGCATGACTGCTTTGATTTTTTTCCTGTGTCCTGCAGCACAGGCTGGTTTTATTTTCCTGAGGAGGAAAATACACTGAGGAGACCAGTTCAGTGTTGATTGTATCAGGTGTTGTGGCAGCCTGCAGTGGGCAGGATTTAAGTTTCCTGTTCTTCTTCTTCTTCTCCTCCACTACTGGCTGGTGCATGCTTGAGGTTCTCTTCTCAACTCAATCTACAGCTGTCAAACCTGCACAGCACATCCCCACCAGCCATTCTGCATTCTGACCTTTATTAGAAAGACTTCCATCCATTTCAGTATTCTTTTACTGTCTTCAACAGTTTCTTTCTCCCAAGAACACGTCTCCGTATTTCAAAGGCAGACTGAACACTCAGTTTGAAATATCCAAATCTGAGTAAATTTATCTGAGTGTAAGGACTATATTTTATACATATTGTTAACCTGATTTTTGTTTTAGTAGGTGGGTATCAAATCAACATCTCACATATTTTAGAGGGGAGATTAAACTAAAGAAAGATGCCTGCTGATTTTCTCTTGCTTTACTAATTGAGTACAGCTTTTACTTCTATCATCTTCTGGAAAGATCATTAAATTTGAGTAATATCCTGCACATTGTCAAAATGATGAAATAGCTCACAATATCTATGACTGACTTGCTCCAAGATGCAAAGAAATTCTCCCTTTTCCCTCCTCTGTGGAAATTCTAAGGCTACAAATGGCTTAAAGGAAGAAAAGTTGCTTTGTCACTTCTGCAGTGCTGTGAAGTTTCAGCTGGCACAAACTCTCTAAGAGGGGAATGTGGGAACCAGAGGAGGTAGATTGGGCAATTGGGGTAGATCAGCCCCATACATTAGAGCTTCTTTAAAAGGACTGTGTCATCCCTATTAATTCAAGGTTCATTCTCAGCCTGAAATCTGTGGGCTGCAGACTTGTCCAAACTCTGCAAAACATCAGCACCAAAACAGAGGTGAAGCAAGAGTCACTATCAGAAACAAGTCTATCCTATATCAGCTCATACTCTGTCCCTAAAAGTCAGCTTCACGTGCAGAAAAACCCAGAGGAAAAAATACGAAAGATAAGAGCAACAAAGCAACAAGAAAACTTCAATAGACTTGCGTGACATTGATCCTAAGTTTTGTTCTTTTTCTGTTTTTCCTCAATAACTAATTGGTCAGAAAAAAGCTTGATCAAAGCTAGCACACATACTGCTCTCACTCAAAAGTGTTACTCAAAGATCTAACCCATTTGACAGTGATCACTTCAATAATGAAAAAAATGAAATGTAGCTTGCACACAATTAAATTGATCAATGCAGTAAGCAAAACTAACCCATGATGTGAAACTGCAACTGCTACCCAAAATTCACACCAGCTGTCTTGTTTTGAGAGTTTCAGTGCCAAACTAGTATTATTTTTTTTTCAAATATATATTTGTAAATTGGAACAGAATCCTTTTCATTAATGCCGTGTCAGGATGAACAATTATTAGCACTGACTGAGTAGAACATTTCCTTTACCCACTGGAGTACAGCTCTTTACAAAACTGACAGATCAGCAAAAAATGATCTGAAGAAAAGTGTGAACCTTGCAGATTTATTTAACTGATGTTAAATGAAACTAAAGAAAGCGCACATTTTACATTGTAGGCTGTTTTATCAGAAGTGTAATTATTTACATTTTAGTTTTATGTGTCAAAGAATAATTTCTCTTTACTTGCTAGTCCTTTCCAGTTTTAAGCATATGTCTTGATCTTAGCAGATAATCTTACTCATATCCCTTTGGAAACAGGGAAAATCTACTTGTATCTAATAGTGATTTATAGAGGAGTACACTCACTCTTCCATCTCAGAAAGCAAAAATTCTTTAAAATATTTGTAAGCTACTTAGAGTTTTCAGCCAGAACTTTACAGCACAGATTGAGTTCGTTATAATTTTTGATGCATGCCTAAAGAATTTTGTAAAGGTTTGCAACAACCCCCTAAAAACCCCATCATGCAGCAAGGACCAACAAAGTTGGTTTGCTATTATCTGGAGTCGGGATTATGTCATCAGAGGTAAAAGAGTTCTAAACATACTCCTAAATATCATTCTCCATAAGAGAAGATCCTTCCTGAAGTTTGCCTGTGGAAGGAAATCTTACAGCTGAACAGACACGTTCAAAGTTTTAATATAGTTTACTTTCCCACTTTTGAGAAGTCCATTTATACATATACTAAAAAGAATAATATTTTCAGTTATTACTTTTGCAACATGTATCATGGTCATAAAATCTATATCACAAGAGTATATTTACTCAAAGAGATAAGACACATAGGTTAGGCCAAACAAACAGTTATCAGTTCTTACCCCAAATGCTTGAAACAAGACCAAAGAGAGATCAAAAGCTTAACATTTACTATCATATTCATATTCAGACTAGTCCGTGAGGGCAAACTGCTACTTTATCAGTTTTGCCTAGACTTTGTCATTTTTTTTTTTAGCTCTTTCAAGCCAAAATCTAAATGCTATATCTTAAATTTTTAGGTATTTACTAGTAGGTGTCACAGAAGTAAAAGGCATCTGTTTAGCTAGACAAATATAGAGACATACAAGGAAAAAGCTGTCACTCACCATTCCAACTGCAAAGTCATTTACAAAGTAGATTAAGTATATAAGCAGAAGACAAGATACCATTTATTCACTAACTTCATAAGTTAGCAAATGAATATTCTACTGAAAATATAACAACTGACAAATGTACCTCAAAGTCAATTTTCCACTGTCCAAGAGGTTTTGGGTTTTCAGCGAAATGCAATTTTGCCATTTTTCTCTCATGTTGCAATCTGAGTGAGGAAAGGCAGCCTCACAGGGGACCCACCATTTCAAATGTGCACTCACTTGGCACAACTCAAGGGTAATGCTTTAAAAACTACTCACTTATTTCAAGTTAAAGGCTAAATAGAACACAGTTATGCGTGTGATGAAGAAAAGAATTGTCTGGTTTTGCCCTTATCCCAATACCTCTGGAAAGGCTTCTGGCGCAATGGTATCAACAATACTCTTCTCAGTCATACATTCCTTCACATTTCTATTGGAGGCCTAATTTGCTTTCATTTTGAAATAAAGCCAGAGAGATGCCAATTTGTAAATGACATAATGCAGTGTATTCATGAGGAAAAAAATAATTACTTAACATGCAGAATTTACATATTATCACATTTGACTGTTCTGTTTTCTCCCACACTCCAAGCTGGCAAATATCAGCTATTACAATCAAGTAAGGTTAACTCATGAGGCTGATCTTTAATTGTGCTGGCTCAGCTGATGCTGATGAGATTTTAAACCTTGGAACTTTCTTGATTAGCTTGCAATGTTGAAGCTTGTTAGCATCACCAGAAATCATCTGTCTAGACACAGAGCCATGTTTTGGGGGTGTACATGTTGTTTTTTTTGTTTATTGTTCTTTGTCTTCTGTGCCGTCTGACCATGTTACTGTAGTGCTGAAAGCAGCATCAGCCTATTCTCCATAGACAAAAGCACCTCCTGTCAGATCCCAAGAAAAATCCGGTCACTATCAGAGAGAGGCTAAACAATGCAGTCAGTTTAGAAGTTCTTCAGCATGAGGGTGGTGAGTTGTAGCAGTGCACCCCACACCTGAGCAGGTGTTTCCATGTAGGGAAAGATTTAAGACTCATCCCTTGCTGCTCTCATAGAAGGTAAAGGACCCAGAAACTCCAATGTTCTTTTCCCAGTAACTGGCCAGGTGCCAAGCACAGATACCAGTTGGATACCTGGATTTGGACCTCAGAACCTGTTGCCGATTTCTCTGGGCAAGGTGCCAAAAAGCCCACCTGGACCATCAAGCAGTTAAAAGACTGCACAGAGGGACTCAATAGGTTTTTTTTTAGACTGCCTTAGCAGTGTGAGACTTTTCTCTACACTGTGTTTGACTTATATTGCTTTTGCTTGATACTGCTTATTATTTTTGTCAATATTAAAACTTTGTCTTTTACAAAGCATATCCAGAGAAGTTGTCTTACTCTTAATAAGCCACTCTGGAAGGCTGCAGGTCAACTCTCAGACTTGATACATCTTCACGGGGCTCATTCCACTCTGGCCACATGTAAGATTCTATCAGTGGGTGTTTGGATGAGGCTGCCCAGAGAAATTGTCAGTGCCCCATCTCTGGAACTCTCAAGGCCAGGTTGGATAGAGCTTTGAGCAACCTGTTCCAGAGAGAGGTGTCTCTGCCCATGACAGGGAAGTTGGAACTGGATGGTCTTTGAGGTCCCTTCCAGCCCAGCCCATCCTGTGATTCTGTGACTCCCATTTAGGAGTGCCACATTGCTACTTTGAGAGTCAAAGATCTGGCTGCTGACACAACATTATGTGTGTAGCTGCACTCAACCAGCCTCACTTGGGTTCTGAGCAGCAACAGGATGTCATACTGTTCATCTGGGATGTAATCAAATCATTTAAGATACAAAAACATTCACAGATGAGCTGAGTAAAGCTTTGTTCTTAATAGTGAGATTCTTTCACATCCCTCACCCAGCCAAAAAATATAAATGTTTCTCAATGTAATCTGAATACCAAATGTATTTTTCAATTTATCTGTAAAATTCTGTGTTTTGCCTGGATGTTTCTCCCATTCTTAGATCAATCTATGCATACAACCATACTTTAGAAAATAGTGGTGTTAGGGTGATACAAAATTAAAGCAGATGGAAGTCATCAATCATATCAACTAAAGGAATTCTCCTGAAAGACTGATATCAAACCAAGCAAGTTGATCATTTGCTCACCACACACAGCCTGTTCTGTCAGTGACAACAGCTTAGGAAAGGTTTATTTTATATCCTTACCTTTTTCCATTGCCATGATATAAATCAATGCACAACAAGTGGTATTAGAAATCACTCTTCCTAGACTTAGGAGTAGACAGAAAGTGTTTTTCTTGTTAAGAAAGTGGTGCAAGGGGAAAAAAAATCTCGCTTATTCTGTGGAAATGTAGGAGATACAAATAGCAATATGCACCCAAAAAAAAAAAAAAAAAAAAAAAAAAAAAAAAAAAAAAAAAAAAGATTAAACATTAAAAGATGCCAAGTTCTGTAGAATTTGAGCTTCTAAAACATAAAACTAAAAGACAAACAAAACATTAAAAAACCTTCAAACAATAAAACCAAACAAATCCATATAAAAACTTTGAAATAACAAGTTTGAAGAAAGTAAAGGGTTTATGAAAGCAAAGAAGAAATGTTTGTTCCTAGGGTATTTCTGCATAATATGCTCAGTCTTACTGCATTTCATTTGGCTGAATAGGTGAGAAAGGAAAGAGGATCCCAGCCTAGATGAAATCAGACCTGCATAATGTAATCAAGGATAGAAAGGCATTATATGTTAGATATAATATAAAACAGGGAGAAGCTGAAATGAGAAAAGATGAGTCAAATATGGAAAATGGACATAAACTGTACAAGAGGCTGAGGTAAGACTTTTCCCCAAGTACATTAAAAACATTGTGGAGAAGACAGATCAGTGGGATTCAGGGAGATGGCAAAAATTATGTGCTGACAGCAAAGATATGAATGAAAGTAAATGCATTCCTTCATTCCATATTCACAACAGGCCAGGGTCATCCAGATGTGTCATTTATAAAGGATGAGAAGTTGTCATTGGGAATGATATGACATCAGAGAATGTTAAAGGAACCCAAGACATACAATGACAAAAAATCTACAGGGCATCAATAGAAAACAACATATATTGAGATTGTCTCCCATCTTTAATTCATTCAGAGACTCTTCAGTAATATACAGAAAATAAAAGGAAATCACCTTGAAAATCCAGTTTCGATATAAATAAATGAAAGTGTACATTTAAAGTAACATTTTCTTGAAGAAATCAAGTGGAAAAGGCTGTCAGAGTGACCATTAAGATCTCAGGTTTTATTACATGGTTATTTGTTGTAATGTATGTATCCATACTCTCCCAGGTTTTACAAGCAATGCCTTAAAAATAAATATATATATATATTTAGGATTGCTATTGTGTGTATTAAAATATGAAATGAGGATATAGGGATTGGTGAAGCACTAAAATAGTATTGTATTTGGAGTTAAAAAAAGCTAACCATCAAAAAATCAAGGTTCCAGCAGTACAGGAACAGTCCATCTGCCCACTGCTGTGATCACTCACACAGAAATCCCAATGTGGAGCAACACAGCACTACATAAATCATGACAACTGCAAGGGGAAAGGCCACCCAGTACTTTTTCCTCATTGGAATTAGAAGCCTCATCCTCTAAAATACATAATTTGTGTCAATATACTTAAATACCTAGAGATTGTTTTTTATTGTTTTCTGAGGTAATTCCTAATGTGCCCATGTTGGGGTTTTTTTTAAATACACAGTCACAGCAGGAATTACAACTCTCGACTAAGTAGCTGCATAGTGAATTACAGTTTCTCTTCTAACACTAACACAAATCAGAGTGTAAGCCTGGCAGTTATGTGGATTGCAGAATTTACCAAGGAGGCTGCTGGCCCTGTGCACACATTTCAGTGAAAAGCCCCAGATCAGTGAAGGACCAAACATATGCTTAATTATACCTAAGCGTGTGCTGAAGCATTCCTTAAATTGGCATTGTAAGTAAGATTAAATTTTCTAGGATATCAGTCTGACACTAATTGTAATCAATGCAAATTTATTCTCTCTGGCATTTGTTCACAGAGCAATCCTGATTTCAATTGAATGCATCTATTGCTCTCGTAACACAACTCAGATATTTTCTGTCTGTGGGTTGAAATCAGCACTTACTGTTTGTGAGCATGTCTGGAGTCCTTACATCTCAGGGAATTGTTTTGTTCTGCTGCAAAACAAAAATTTAAAAAATGTTAAGCTGGCCACATGGTATGAATATTTAGCAAAAATATTTAACTAAATGTAAAGACTTGACTAATAAAGTACAATTCTGCCAAAAGTATTCCAATCAACAGGTTTTAACTGGAAGCCTCTATGCCATATTTGTACTATAGTTAGTTGAACCTGACTCCATTCTCCACTGCCTGGGTAGCTTAGCTGAAATAATTTCAGTGCACAGAAACAGATGTTGAAAAGCAATTTTTCTTCTCTCTGGTACCGTAGACAATGCAAAAGCCAGAGATCACTAAGTGACTGTTTTTTCCCTTCCTGCTCTGTACAGTTGAGTTACAATTCCTCCCTACTCACCTCACCAGTCTGAGGGCTTGTCTCTCCCATGAGTAAAAGGCCACACTAGGGAGTTAAAAATGGGGGGAACTGAGCTCCCTTGAGAGAACAATTATTGTCTATCATGCACCACAGGCGAGCTGCTTGCACACCCCCCTAGCATGCTGATTTTAGAAGAGAGGGAATTAGCATTTTCCAGCATCATCTTTAATAGCTCTCTAAATGTGAAGTGCCAAGTAGTTTTGCCTGCAACAGCTTACAGGGAGCTGAATTTAGAAAATTTAGGATTATTTCCTGCATGAAAAACCAAAGAGCCTACATATGTGTGTATGTGTGTGTGTGTGTGTGTAATTAGTCCAACTCTTTGATTTACAACTCACTTTTGGAAACACATCCAATCTTAAATTTACAGACTTCATATAATAAAATTAATCGAGACACTTCACCACATCCTAAAACATACTTTCAACAGCTGCAGTACTTCAGGTTAAAAACACACATTTAATTCTAATTTTAATTTACCTAACTTCAGGCTGGATCTTGCATTACTTTTTCCTGTACCAAAAAAGTCTTTCTTGCTGCTGGATAGCTCATCCCCAAATACATACTTATAATGAGTACTCAAAATGTTTCTATACCCTCATTTCAGCAACTTAGATTTTCTTACTAATACAAAACTCTTCTTTTCCTGAAAGGCTCATCCCTGTATCTTTTTCTGAAATCTTCCTTGACTTTTGCAAAGTCCCTTTAAAGTTCTGGGCTGAAAAGAGATTCTGAAAATGGTAGTCTAGCACTACATTCAATAATATCAAATAGCAAGCTCAGACTTCCTATTCTGAGCCTATTTCACATTTCACACTTTTTGCTTCCAGGCTTTAGTGAAGTTCACATTCATTTGGCTAAGACAGGCTTTAAAATCCAAATCCATACATTAAGTCTAAAAGTGAGACTTACAGATGGCTCAAAAAATTTAAAATTGTAATCTCCATACAGCTACATTAGCCTAGAAAGGTAAAAACTTCAGAGGCCTATCAGCTTTCAAAACTCACATTCCTTATGATTACTGGGGGAGAAGAAGTATATATATATATATACATATATATAGAAGTATATACATATATCTACACACATATTGAGAGAAGTGTACATATATATCAAGACGTATATATATACAACTCGAAGTATATAAATAAATAAATAAGTGCACGTATGAATTATAGAGGGGTCTGAAGCACTGCTCTATAAACAACTCCAAGAAATTCTTCATTTGGTAGCTGTGGCTTTCCTGTCTTAAGGATCAGAAAGTGAACATAATTCTTGCCTTGTTTCTAATTTCTTAAACTAAGAAGACACACCCATGACAGCTTTCAGATGTGTTTTCTAATTCAGAGATGCATGCTTGTGCTCACTTTCTCTATCATGAATCTGCCATTACACCATGCTGCCTCCCAGAAACCTGCAGAGAACATTCTTCCCATATCACTGAACGATTCCTCTAAATCTCCAGCAGCTGGAATGATTTAAAACACACACAGCACCTGGCAGCTCTTGGGAAACTTTTTCACAGGAGTTATGCAATACTTGCATTCAACTCTTTTGTCCCTATTTTAACACAGTTTCTAATGGGAATCATGAATTTCAGCTTTGCTCAGCTTCAGTTCTGCAAGTACATTCCCTTTCCCAGGCAACATAGTCATATTCTGTTATTCCCATATTACAAAAACATTTCATGTTTTGGAAGATATTATTTAACTTTTCTATAGTAATGATCTTTAAATTAGTCCAAGAATTTATTTATAATTCCACGTTTTCTGTTTTAAATGGATGTCACTGCATTACATGCTAGAAGTACATGTCTGTGAAAACTCAAACAACCATCCCTGGTGCTGTACCCATTTTCCAAGTATGTTGAGATACTTTGCTCCCCAGAAACTCACAAAGTCAAGTTTAGTCACATATTTCCCTCACCAATTTTCATTACCTCAAATTTAATGAAGAACATTTAAAATCAGTATTGATTCTACCAGGTGACACTCACTGTCATTTATTTGTTAATACTCCATAATGTGGATAGGCTCAGATTTCTCCTTAAGTTCTTCCATACAAAGGTATTCATTAAAACTTTTACAGCTACATGAAAATAAAACATTACTCTCCCTTCTGAGAGATATTTCTTCAGCATTAGGAACACCAGAAGTGGTAGTGTTGGACAAGAGGAGGATCAGTCCCCAGAAATAACAATTGAACACCTTTCACAAGCACTAAACTCAGTTGAATAAAAGCTAAAAAGCAGAAAATAGACTAACTTGAATTGCAAATGTAATCACTGATGCCAGACAGTAACCTTAAAGCTTTCAAGGTGAAATGCACCCATCCCTGCACCATGCTGAGGACTCAGTGCAGTGCCCTGAGTAGGCATTGTGAGAATGGAAGTCATTGACCCCGGCTGTGCACAGGATAAAGACTTGCCTGAAAGCCCTTCTCGCTCCAATTCTATTCATAAACTGAGAGAAAAGCTGCATTTTTCTCCTTCCTCCTATGTGGTCAGAAACACAGGATCTTCATAATAGTGGAAATGGAGGCCGCCCCCTCTTCCCATCAGGATAACCCTCAGTCACACACCCAGCTTGGTGGAGTGGCATGACAAGCCAGGAGTCAAAATTCTCATCTCAGGTTTACATCTTATCTTGTGGAAGGTCTATTATGCTCAAAAGAATAAATATGTAGGCTCTTCAATCATTCAGAAACAGAGAACAAAGCTGTTTCACTTCCAGCCTGTGAAGCCACTTGTTTCTAGTAATGAACCCCAACAGTCTGTTTTTTGTTTTTCCTTTTTTTTTTTCCCTCAGTTTTACTCATGATATCTACTTAAGTGGCTCAAGCTGACTCCAGTGCAGCTAAGGATCAAATACTTAAACTTTACTTTCAAGCATCAGACACTAGACATGCTTATTAATATTCACCAGATAATTTCCTATTTTGCTGATAAAAGTTCTCTCAAAAGACATTTCTTTAGTGAAAAAAAAAATCCATATAGAGCAAATGAGCAAGCAAACTATAAATTATTTGAAGGCAATCGTATGCAACAATGACCTTGAAAACCAAGAGACTAAGCACTCAAAATTCAAATAGTTTAATCCTGCTCTTTCTACAGCCAGCATTTAGTGGCTGCTGCTGATCTATGACATATGAAATAAGGCTGAATCAGCAATCCTTCCTGTGCAGGCAGGGGTATGTGAGTGCACCTACCAACCAACCACAGCTTTTTACAGAAGATGAAAGGTTCTGAGTAGGATTGGAGAATCCCCTCTGAAGAGAAGTAATATTCTTTCCCAAAATGAGGCTTGGAGATTGAAATATTTGGTAAATAAAGCATTCTCAAAGAAAAAGTGGAACTATTCAGAAATTAATACCATGCCCAATCCAAATAAATTTCCACCACTCCATCCCCCAAAAAACCAGAGTTACTGTCTGAACCACGATACCAGACTTGATATGTGAAAACAGATTTCTGGCATTACATTTACAGAATTCAAACAGATCAGTTAATAAAAGTATTTTAAGACACTTTTGCATAAATATTCAGAATAAATGTACTGGGTTTAGGAAAAGACTCTGATTATCCATCCAACTATAAGAAATAGAGACTTGTCTCTCTCAAAGGCAAAAAAAATTTCACTTGTCAGTGACTAGAAAATAACCAAATGTACCAAATAAGTAGGGAATAACGCCTTTTACTTTTGCTTTCCTCTTTTTATTAAGTACCATGCAGTAAAACATCAGAAATGGATCATGGAGAAGTTGATGAGCCAGAGAACTACGAAGATTAAATGCCATGAAAAGGAAGAACAAATAAAACATCAGAACCATACCATATCATACACATATTTGCAAAATCTTGTATTTGTTGGTAAATTTTAAAGCTATGAAAAGCAAGATAACCCTTTCTCTTTTGCCAAAGTATATGTGTTACACAAAATAGTCCTTTTGCTGAAAAGATTATTTTGGAACGTTAATTTTATAAATCTATTTAGTAATGCAACTTTGAGGAAATACATGTAAAGCTACAAACAAAAAGGAAAGGAACTAGGGATGTTTGGACATCATTTGCGTAATTCCATATGTTGTGTTATGACGTTTATGCGAAGTGTGCAGATGTTAAAATTATGTAGGTCATTTAATAGTGTGCCCTGGTTGAAAACTGAAGGTGAAAAATGTAGATTTAATCAGAGCTATTGCTGCATTTTTAAAATGGCTTTTCTTGTCTGAAATAGCACAGCAGGTTAGTATGGCAGAGAGTACAAAGCACTAATTCTAAATACTTTATTAATAATAACAAATGGTTAAGAGAAATTGCCTTTATATATTAATGATTATATACTGTGTTTGACAGGTGGTGAGAAAAACATTGTACCTAACTCTGTTCTCCAGTTTGTAAGTGGGTTTTAGATTTGAAGAGGAGGAAAACAGATCTTCTCTTAATATGTGATTATGCAAAAAATTATTTCAAGAGGAAAAAGGGGTTCAGAAACTAGGAGGTTAAACATAGATGCACAGACAAAAATGCCACTGAAAGCTGGAAGGGAGGTTAAAGAGAATATCCTCATTCTCAAATGATCTGTCAAGTCTGGATATAGTTGCAGCAGAGAGTCAGGAGAAAAAGAACTTGAGAATAAAGAAAGAAGAGTTGGTTGTGCTGAAAATGACTTACAGGTCATGGAGGACACAACTTGACTAGGAAGGAGGTAAAGATTATTTAAGCCAAACTTAACCTGAGGAAATGGAACCAGTGAATAAAGAGAGTCAAGGATAAAGTCTGAGGAAAAGTGCTTCAGAGCACAGACTGGATTCAGACTTAAATACAAAAGGGAGAAATGTGGGTGTTGGGAATATAGGTAGAGAGTTAACTGGAATTAAGGCTGTTGTTCTTAAATATTGGTGTTTAACTCTTCATGTGTGAAACAACAGCAAAAAAAGTAGGTATTTACAATAAAGGAGGAGAGCCAAAGAGAGGAAAATTAATGGGAACAGAAAGAACATGGAGCATGAGAGAAATTTAAATTACTGAGGAAAACCCATGGAATAAAGAAGAATCTTCAGTATTTTCATCAACAAAAAACTTAGAGCTCTGAGAAGGATGAAGCACTTATCAGACTTTGCATGTAAAATTATTGGCACTCACTTTCAAAACTTTGGCATCAAAAATCGATAAAAGTGATATATAGAAGTCTGCTATGGCAATATAAATTGCTGCAAAAATGACTGCCAGCAAGTAAAATTAAGAGCATAACCTGAACCGAAGAATAAATTACATAATGAAGTATTTGAGAAATTTGTTTAGGCAGAAGTCTTCCATGTGAAGAGCAGAGTTACATAATCCTTACAGAAAATAACTGGCATAATTTCCTCTACCAGTATTTGCAGACACATGTTCTTCTATTCTGCTACACTACCAAGAATTTTACCATTGTTAACATTTTTAGTGTTTACATTTCTTTATTTAAGCATCCAGTGACCTGAATTCCTGTTGGCATTCAGACATGATATACTCCAATTTAGTACTCCCACTACAGCCATGTACTGCTTCCCCTTCCTCCTGCAACTGGAGGCACGAAACCCAAAGACCACGAGCTGAGAGAAGAGCAATTTGTAGCAATGCGAAACAGCAATGAGATAAGAAAACTCTTTGTAACATCAGCAATATGAATAAGAGAGGGTCTAAGAAAAGAAATTATTATTATTATGGAAAAAACCACACTTCTCCTCTGCCCCAATAATCGACAATACTAGATGGTGTCCTACACCACATTTTCTTGAGCAGGAGCCCCTTCTCCCTGGAGAAGAGCCCCTTTCCTCAGCCCCAGAAATTGATGTGAGGTGGTGTAGAATACATACTAGTCTTGCCGTCCCTCCATTACTGCAAAATATTATCCCCATCCTGGCCAGAAGCAGGACACTTGGTGACAGACCACAGTGTACTGTAAAAATGGACAAAGTCCAAGCCTGTCAGCGTAATTCACATTATCCTCTTCCTGACTGTTTGCTTAAATTGCATCAACAATCAATATCACTTCCATCTACAGCTGAGACTGAGAAACAGATACATCAAGAAAATTTGTGCTGAACTTACAATCAAATTTTTACAGTTGATTTGACTTCATTTTGTCCCAAAAATGTTTTCAAATGCCTGCATTTGAAAATGGAAATTTCTTTTGCTCAGAATTTGAATTTTTTTCCCTGATAGATGTGATGTCATTCAAAAAAACTCCAAGTAAAGCCAGCAAAGAGTAGTGATTAATGGTTTGTTCTAGGTCCAGAAATCAGGTTCTTCATGGATCCATCTTAGCACCTATTCTGTGTAATAGCTTTAGCAATAAACTGAAGAGACAAACTGCACTCTCTCTGTCAGATCTCTTACTAAGAATTCAGCTGCCTGAAGGCCAGCACTGATAAGGTACAGCTATGTAACCTCCTGAAAAAGAGCTGTGAGAATAAAAGCCTTAAGAAGACTCACAGATTCCCTCTACATTCTTCACAGAAGGAAATTAAATGAAAAATGCTGGCATAAAACTTAAAATGTCAGATATATATTTATCTTTCTCTAAGTAGTAAAATACTTTTATAAAAACTTCAGAAATTATAAGCTTGTTAAACTGTTAAAAAGTCACAATATCAGCAGAGTTCATCACAGGATATGTAATGGTAGAAAATAATTAGGGAGAGAGAGACTAGAATAGTTACACATTCAAATATTTTCTGAGATATTATATAAAGTGCAAATTCCATATGATTGTATGTACTGAGGAACTCGCTCTCAAGATTAACAGAAAGGTCTCAGGCAGATAAAGAACTCTGAAGTACAGCACAGTTCAGTAGCGTTAAAAGGATTATCAAGATGAATTAACTCAGCACTTAGACTGCAAAAGAAAATACTCAGGTGCCTCAGACATTCACTGAACCCTAGGTTCAAAGAACATCACAACCCATCAGTCCTAAATTCTGTCATCTGTAGCTTTTCTGTCACCACTGCATGTTACATACTTGCAATTTGTTATAAATACCAACAAAACACCAAAGTAACTGCTTTAGCATTATTTGACAAAAAAGCTCATCTCTTCGAGCTCTTTAGAACAAAAACTGTGTCAGAAATTGATACATGGAATACTAACAAGAGACACAGGAATCAGTCATCCTCAGAGACATCACAGGACACAGCAAGAGCAGAAAACAGAATGACAAAAGCCTAATCAAACAAGAGCACAATCTGCAAACTTTCATGCAAAGTGTCAATCAGCACACACTAAGCAAGTTACTTTGGTCACATCTTCAAAAGAGGAGACATCAAGTTTATTGGAAAAAAATGGATCAGTTAGAGTCTACCAAGATCTAGAGAAATAAAAGAATCCTCATGAGCAAGACTGGAATGTGACAATTGATCACTGCAGGCACTATAATAAGAGATATTTCAACTAATGTACCATCTCTCTAGGTAGTACAGAAACATACATTCCCATCTGGATTTTAATTCTGATGAGCGCTTGAAATTGGAGTCTGATACAAACAAGATAAATTATTTCATGAAGATTGTAAAGGAAGAACATAGAAGAAGACATATAGAACCCAAGCCTTGGCCATACATACTCAAGAGTCAGTTTCTTCCTTTTGGCCATGCTCAAACTGAGAACTGCCAACATACACTATAGATAGAAATTTGACAAAATTAAATTACAAAGTGGCTAAGAGGCCATAATCTGACAGAAATCAAAACCCTCTTTGTTGTAGTGAGGCAAGGAGGAGCTTGGAAACCCAAAATGCAGATACACAATTACAAATACAAAGTGACAAAAAAAACCCCCACAAGTACAAAGTCGTAACCAAGAAGTAGTGCTATGTTCCACTGGTGTGTTCAAGAATAGCCTCATCATTCAATACTGCCTTTTCTTACAAAAAAAAAAAAAAAAAAAACAAAAAACAAAAAACAAAAAACAAAAAACAAAAAAAAAAAAAAAAAAAAAAAAAAAAAAAAATATTGCATCTCAACCCCAGAGAATTCTTGTCACTATTTTGCAGATAGCAAGATACCTTACAAGCAGGTAGCTCCTTTTACTGACCTTTTACACTACTTCCCACTTCATGAGCTCTCCATTAGCTACATAATAAAAAAGGCTTTTTAGGGAGCAGAGTGTAAAACTTCAGATGCAGTAGATAATCTCAATTTTCTATTTTTTCCCTACAAGCTCCCTAATGACCAGACAAAGAATTCTGCAAATACTTTAAAGGTAAAGATCTGGTCAAAGGTAATCCTTTCCCTGAATAACATAACCCTCATGTGACTTCTTCCAGTGTGACTACAATGTGTCCATGTTACTGAACCAGTAATATCTATTAACAGCTACTTTGCACTAAGTGGTGAAGAGCATCAGACATTTTCATCTATCTCTAAACATTCCAAATCACATTTGTTCAGGTATAAAAAGGCCCATTCACCTGCGTGCAAAGTTCAGGTTGATTGCCAAAATCATAAATATAGAGTTACAATTTGAAAGTATGAATATTCATATTCAAAACAATGCTACCAGACAAATATTCCTCATATTGTATGTTGTAGGCTAAGGATGCTAGATTTGGCTCCTTTCTGATCTCAAGGAACAGTGAGGCCTTCCGTGTTTGAGCAGCAATTTAAACATGCCCTACAATCCTTAAATCTGTGAGTTTACAAGAAAAAAAATTTAAAAATCACATCTTTGCATTCTGAAAATAAATAGAATATACGAACCTGCAGGGTCTCAAGAATGTCTAGACTGTAATAACCTTCCCTTGTTACACATTGATGAAAATATTTTTTCTCTAATTAAACATTTTAAAAGGACATATACCTTGTTTGTATATTGCATACTACAAGGTTTACCTCAGAAATGATTATCAAACAACATGTTATATATTTCTGGAACAATTCCTCATGCGTATGAAAATACGCCTCGTTTTAAGTCTTTGAAGTGAAGCCTAAGGGAATATTCATACTCATACCCCAATGCTGATTATTTTATCAGCCATCGGAGCAAAAAATGCTTTATCACAAAGATACTAATTAATACAAAAACTAAAAGCCTTTCACTTTTATGTATGATGTTGAAAGAGACTCAGTTACAAAATAATTAATGAGAATTGTAACTCCTGTAATACACATTGTGAATACATGTTCCCTGATGCTTAGTTAAAAAAATGCTCAATTAAGATTACAAAGAAAATATGTATTTTGTTTTTCTTTTCTGCTGCTGAAGAATTGCATACATATCATTATCCTTTCATGTGCCATTCTCAGCTGCACAGCACTTTTATGAAAGACAAAGCCTATGGAGTAAATGATATTGCAAGTCAAATATAAGCAGAGGTTAATAAAAAAAAGCTGTTGTAACATTGTACTGATTATTCTTACTTCGTTCTAGAGACTCATATTAGCGTTATGCTACTTTTCTATATGGCTCAACAATTATCTCAAAACAAAGTTTTAAAAACATATAAAAAAACATTTTCAAGTTCCAGAAAAGTCAGTGTAATTTTTAGTTTATTTATTGCTGTTCAGATTTTTTAAGTTACTGCTTAAATTGCCCTCACTTAGGATTTCTGTGGAGTCTGACTTTTCCTGAAAGCATCAGCCCAAGGACAGTAAACTGCTGTGAGCTGAAAATTAGATGCATATCAACATAGTTCAGCCAAACCACAGACTCACAAGTTTGTCAAGGGAATGCTGTGTCACACTGCTTGGTTTGTGGGGGAAGAATTCACCATGCATGTAACAAAGTGATAATTTGAATAGTTCTTTGCAATGTCTTGGGAAAAGAGAAGGATAGCAAAAGTGTTGCAAGTGCACTCCACCTTTCCTGCTGGAAATCCATATGTACACAAAGTGGCAGTAAACAACTTTTGAAAACTTTCATAGAGGTTTTAGTATACTTTTCTGTTGTTGATCATCCTGAGGTGCCAACCAGGCTAAAATCTCTTGTGCCAGAGCCTGCACACCCCAGTGCTGCTCCATAGAGCTCACAGCCTGAGAGTTGGCCTTGCCCAACTGACCCTTCTGTTTCTGCTGCCTGTGATACTGCTTGGACTGCAAAAAATTAATTCCCCCTGCCCCAAGGTTCCACAGGTAGAAATATGAAAGGTGTGCCTGCATGGCATAGAGGTAACAGCAGAAGGTGTTTTGTAGAGAGAGCTCTGAGTTGTAATTCGTGTCGGAACTACTTCCCTCATCCAAGATAGAGGAAGCCAGGTTGGAGTTTCTGAACCAACATGCCTTTTGATGATTTACAAATATGCCAGACAAATTCCTGACAATGCTGTGGAGAATATGGATGCTGTCAGAGCATTTATATCTCAAATTTCTCTCAGCTATTTCCATGTGAATCAATTCTCTAACTCTGGGCAACAGCGATGCATAATGTCGTGAATATAAATATACAACTTGCTTGATAAACAGCTAGGAAATATAAAGAAGTCTCATATGTTTACACAAATATATAGCCCAGTACACCCATTAGTTCAAGGCATCAGTTGACCTTTATGTTATGCTTTAAAGGTCAAGGAAGGATAAAAAGGAAAAAAAGATAAATAGCTCCAACCAAAGACCAGACAGATTTTGTACAACTCACTAGCTGTGACTCTTCTGGGGAGAATGGAAGAACTCACTGGATTAGCCTCCTGGCAAACAGATACTGCCCTAAAGGTGTCATCCAAGATCTTTTTCTTTCTTTCTTCTTAATAATTAATTTTTCTTTTGAGTAATTTAATTTTCATTCCATCTCCCACCATTTCACCCAGAACATACTCATGTGTGTGACCCAGAGCCTCTCTGAATCTGCATTTGTTTCTGTGGAACGAGTTTATGAAGGGTTGATGAGAAACTCATTAAAGCAGTTGATTTCACCTTTATTCCTTAATGTTATTAAAAGACACGTCTTCTATCTGTCGGGTTTTTTACGAAAAAATAGATTTTTCAAGGTCAAAATCTCATGGTCACATACATGGAAATAAACCAAATTGAAGTAGGTTTTATCTTTCTTTTATATATGTAAGTAATAACATTAACTTCACTGTTATTGATCAATGATATACAGAAAATTCAGTCATCACTAGCTGGAAGGGAGAATCAACATAAATTATTATTAATTCAAGATAACCAAAAGACAATTTAGATTTTTAGTAAAGTTACAATATTTTAATCAGAGCAGAATAGCAGTCCAGATCACATTGAATTAAATAATTTGTATTGCTGCTACACACTTTATTCAGTAGAACTTTTACTGAGTTAAGTAATTATTTTAAACCACAGTGCTCACAAGAATCAGAGGAAAAAAAGACAAGATATCATAATAATCTATTACATAGCACTAGAAAATAAATGCCAAGTGAAGGTCCATTTAGCAAAGTACATAGAATAATAAAATATCATGATTATTTTGCATTTACAGTCTTGTGGTGAAAGTGCTGCTTCCTTTGTTAGAATACTTTTAAAGTTTCAGATTGAGATAAAAGCCTCAGTTGTTATGAAACCATCATAGCACTTTCTTCTCTACTTTTGCAAAACTTTCTATGTGTCTCATGTTGCAGAATGAATTTTGCAGCCATCAGAAGATTGCTCATCTGCTGAATAGAAATGTAACTTCCAATGAGTTTCCTATATCAAAGAATAAATTACCTCTGAGTGGTTAGTCTTGACTGGCTGATTGGCTGAGAAGAATATGCTATTAGTCTGCAACAGAAATATTAAAATAAATGAGTTCAACCACAAAACTATTTTAAATTCTAGAAGAACAGAATTTCAATGCTTTGTTGGGAATATTTAACCATGGGGAGCTCTAGTCAGGGATATTGCTAGAAAAAAAAAAAAAAGGGAACCTCTGCCGCAGAGACTTCAAACCTGAGTTCAGGCAAAGGCATTACAAACTAAGAGACTATAAAGAAATGAAATATTGTGGCCTTTATAGATCATCTTGAGCTGCAACCTTATGAAAAAGGATTGGTGAAATTATCTAGGGTGCTCCAAAGGTGGCTAGATATTCCAAGAATGAACATCTGTAGATGTTTCCATTCTAGACACCTGAGACCCTTGATTTTTATTATGGTAGACTTGCCATTCTGTTTTAATGAATGTGTCTCTGAAGCTTGATTTATCATCAAAGCTTCACATCCATCAAGCTTATCCTTGGATCTGTTTCAGAGCAAATTATTGTTTAAAATAAAAATAGAAAAGATGAGTGAAAGGAGGATGGATAGGCACTGGTCGCCCAACTACTTTCAACGCATATTCAGTCAGATACACATTATGTAAGCAGAGGGCTGTGTGATTGTCTGAGCACAAAAATCTTCACTCCCATAAAAATAAAGGTACACAATCAGGAACATTAGTTTTGCAAAAATTGCTACTTTCCTTTGATTAGTCAGGACTGCATTGCTGGCATATTTAACATGATTCTTCATTCAGATAAATTACCATTAATTTGAAAGCATAAGAGATTTAAATTCCACAAAGGAGGCTATAGGTCAAAATTAAATATGTATTGGCCTATTTCTGTTGATTTCTTTATACTTAAATTGCTTGAGCACCTACAAGTAATCATAGGGAAAAGAGAAATAAAATAAGTGAAGTATAAAGAAGCACACTGATATAAAGAAATTGAGTCCATTTCAATTACTTTTTGATGGTCATTAGTTAAAGACATCTATATTCTTGTAAGAGACTAAATGATACTCACACATTATTTAAACATATACCAGAATGCCAGAATGGCAAAGCATTTTACACAAATGTGATGCCAACTTTGCTTTTTCTTTTGTGTTACTATTGTAATTACTAAATTTAAGTCCATGCAATTAGGTCTTTCTAATGTTAAATCAGATTTTATTGGTATTACAGTCCAGGGTGTATCACTCATACGTTCCAGCTAATGATTCAATAAACTTTGACTAAATATTCTGGATATATAATATTCTAAACCAAAAAATTTGAAGTATTTCCAAAAGCACCAGATAACATTTCCTGCAGCAAGTTAATCCATCTATTATGCCACCTGGACACTAATACATTAGGTTTGTTGTTACTACGAGAAATATCATTAAAAATGTGAATGTGAGAACAGAGTCAATCCCTAATGAGATTTACACATTGGCAGTTTCCTGCTATGAAGGTGTGGCAGGGAGGCAGAAATGCAATGTATGGACCAGAGGGCAATCAGTTGATATAGCACAGGAATCCAGGTAGATTAATTGTACAGCTTGATTTGTTACTTTATTCTGAGCATATTGATGCAAACTCATCTTTTGGAGCTGTAAATAAACAGCTGATTAAGTGAAATTAAAGTAGAATCCATAGATGGAACAAGGCCTTTGACCAAGATTCTTTGAAATCAAGGCTCAACAAAGGAATGGAAAAGATATTTCCCAAAATACTGTAACCAAAAAAAAAGCAGTACCAAGTACACATCTCAAGACACATTTCTAAATAGGAGTGGGTAGGTGAAAATAATATTTCACCTGCCGCAGTTGTGGATATTCAAATTAAATAATTCCCAATTGCTTCAATGGGAAAATAAAATAAAAAGAAAAAAGCAATGTCTGACTTCAGGTTCTCCCAATAATTTCTTCATTTTTAAAAAAGTCACACATTTATACAAAATATATATTTCATGTCATCTTTTGTTAATGGAATTTTCTGTGAAAGCTAGTGGAGCTGGAACATAGAAGCAATTTCCATAAATTTACTTCTGCTTCTTTTGAAAATAAACAAAGCAGTATTTATTTTTTTATTATTATTATTGCATATAATTTTCACTTTTGCCTATCTAATTTGATTCATAAAAATAGTTACATAAATTCTTTTCTCCTCCACATTGTAATAAAATGGAAAAATCTATTTTTTCACTACATAGCCTCTCTTAAAAGCTCTTACTGTTGCGCTTAATCAATGAGTATCGAGGCTAATGTGTGTAAGTGGATTTTCTCTCTCTTGTGCTTCTATCCTTTTTCTCTCTCTGTGTCACAGCTCACTGAAAACTTCATGTGGAGAAAGGTAAACTGCAGGAGAACATAGCCCTGTAAATGGGTGTTTTGTCATCCTAATACTTCCATTTCTTTTTTTTTTTTTTTTTTTTTCTTAAATGAAACAATGACATAATAAGCTTGAACATACAGAACAGCTATGATTTGTATTTACCAACAATGGGAAAGGAACAGATATTAAAGAAGCTGGACTTTCAACCTTGGATTACATCAAAATGGCATTCAATATTAATAATAATTTAACGATAAAATTTAAAATGGCAAAACTAAACTGAATGGAAATGAAAAGTGCCCAAAGCACTGTAACTACTATATATTGCCATGACAGGGAATGAAGATATATGCTTTAAACATTCTCTGAATTAATTTTGTAATTTAACAAGAAAAAGCACAGGGAAGGAAAGGTCTGTCTTTACATTATCCTAAAATATTTTTTGTTTTTATATTAAAGAAATAGGTCATATACGCCTTAGACTTATAAAGGTACAATGATGTGTAAATTTATGCGCATAACAGAAGTCTATACACACATGTGTGTTCAGAATTATGCACGTGTTCAAATATTTTGTTCCTTAAATATTAATCCAGTGTTTTCTAGACCCCAGTGCTGATCTCAAGTTATTCATATTTATAATACTCAATGCATTAAGTACATTCACAGTCAATGTCTCTCAGCACTTTCTCTAGAGGGCAGTCCTCTTGAGAATATTTAAGTAGATCTTACATGAACATTATAAAATATAAAGACAATATTTAATATTTAAGAGGAAATCCTAACAAAACATAATTAGAGATTAGATGCCATTTATGCAAAGGTCCATGTTATTTTTTTGAACAACAGATATTCAATGTGATTCACCTAATCGGGTCTATAAGGTTATTTAGCTGTCTTAAATTAGGAATTAAATTAATGCCATATTCTATATTAAAAAGACTTAATTAAATCATTAAGAGTTAACTCTTCCAAACTGATTAACAGCCCTGAGGAAGAAAGAGTTTGACAACTAAAAAATATGCTTTAGGGGCAGTAAAATAAGGAAAAAAATATATATTAGTTGGTTAAGTTCAGTACAGGGATCTAAATACTTATGACTGCTCTGGGAATGACACAACTATTGACAATTGTCAAACATCTATGAAATGACTAAAGCGTGTTCATTAAAACAAAATCCTTAATAAGCAATCTTGAAAATGCAAATGATGTTTCCCAAATGACCTTTTCCTTCTTTCCATTCACTTTCACCCCCTTGAGTTTTAATACAGGTAACCGCATCACAGTAAGTATAAAATTTATGCAGACATACTTTTCCATAGTTCAAATTGCCTTCCTAATTTTTCCTCTATGGAATACAAGAAATTAAAAAATCAGTGAGGAAATTATCATCATAGTCAGTAAGGTAATTTCTATTGAGATTATTTAACAATAAAAAAGAATTGAAGCCTTTTTTTGGTGGGGTTCAGGTAGTCTGAACATTATTATTATAAATTAATATGCATAAGATTTTTGACCAATATTTGTCTAAAATGATGATTTTCTTTTCATACCAGATAAACCAGCTCCTTGTACAAAATATCCACCCAGTGTGGGAATATTAACAAACCAGTGGATATAAATTTACATAAATAAAAACTGCTTTAACAACCTTAATCATAAGCAAGAGGAATACTTTGGTGGTTAGTAGATTTAGCTGTAATATCGATAAGCTGTTTCAACTAGCCCTGGTTCATTCCTAAAAGGGGAAGAGAAAAAGGAAAAAGAAGAAAAAGGAAGCTTGTGTAAGAAACCTTCTGCAAGCACTTATTTAATCAATGGATGGCTGATGTCAAAATACTCAGATCTTCAAATTCTGAAAATAGTTCATGTGATAATTTCACTCGGAGAAATGTACATTTGTAATGACATACATAAATTATAACAATATAATCATCCTTCTGTCTTTTTATTAAAAGACTTCAAAAATAGCCCCACCTGGACACAATTTTTACTTCTGGCAAGCTGACAGGATTCCTCTAAAAAACACAGCCTAATTCATATTTTTTGAAGAAACCAGTCATCTTTCCCTTCCAGTTTTGGTCAGCATACACTTCATTTGTTAGTATTAAGAGGCCAAATTATTGCCTTTAACACAGGACCCAGTTGCTCCTCAAGCACATTTTACCAAACTCCTCAGAAAGCATTTAAATAGCTTAGGGACCACCAACACAATAATTCTGGAGACTGAGCTTCTCTTGTCTCCTCCCATCATGACCCCAAACCTTTCCCCAAGAGGCTGGCTTCTCCTGATAGTTGCAAACAATGTATTTTTTTTTTTCATGGACACCAAAATGAGAAAACTACAAAAAAACCCACTCAGAACTGCACAAAAAAAAATACCTGACTTCCTTTTACTTCTCCCTGCCCAAAACACAGAGAAATGGGCCATGTTGTAGGAGAACAATTTTTTTTTTTTTACACAAAGTAACAAATGTAATGTCTTTTTAATACAAAAAAAAAAAAAACCTGAGAAAGAGCACATACTAACTGAAAGAAGAGAGAACATACTGCAGCAAACTAAACACCTGCAAGCAACCTGAAGACAAGATATGCAATTACACATCTCTGTTTGAAGCAGAAAAACGTCCCACTAACTATGGCCCCACTGCCCTCCTGTCTCCACCTTGTGCCTTCATTCTCTCAGCCCTATCCAAATTACCCTCTCACATTCCCTTTGGAATACTTGCCTCTATGCTCTCTAAAATCCATGCTGCTGTTACTTCAAGCTAATACTTTAAGACGAAAGAGAAGCCAGGCAGCAAAACTAGGGATGTTCAATTGACAGAAACATCACCTGCCTGAGAATCAGTAAAGAAAAACATCTTTACAGAAAAGTCATACTTAGCCCCACTTCCAAACAGCAACACAAAAGCAATCCTATGAGCTCTAATGAAGACTGGTATCTTATAGATTTGTGACTCGTGGTTGATTGACCTTGATGAGTATTGAAGATGTAATCTCCACATAAACCCCTCCCGAGCCCAGGACATTTATCACTGGATAAATGGATTTTTACTGGATAACCAAGTAATACAGCAGCTCTCTCATTTGTGCATGCACTTCATCTGCTTATTTCAGTGTGATTTTGCTTTGGCACTTCAACACACACTCAAAACAAGTTCCTTTGGCCAAAATGCACATAAAATTATTAGGCTGCATGGGACTGCAAAAATTCTGCTTTTCTGGCAAAATAGAAAAGTCACAAAACAGAAAAATCGCAAACACTGTTTCTACAACTAAAATGGTGTCTCCTCAGAGGGCAAGGTCACCTTGAGCTCTGATTCTCACACCACCTTTACTTCATTAAATGTTCCACATTTTATTAATCCTCCACAATTTATATAACCTCTCTCTTCAACTTGATCTCTCCCTTCCCCATATATCCGTTTTTTGAGTTTAGCTATACCATAGTTTAAATATAGGTGAAATATCATAGAACTATTAAGTTCAGAAAAGTCCCCAAGTCCAACCCTTGGTGGATCACCACCATGCCAAATAAACTGTGGCACAAAGTGCCATATCCAGACATCTCTTACAGGTTTCCAGGGATGGTGACTTCATGACTTCCCTAGGCAGCCAAGGATCCAATGATTAACAATCCTCTCTGTGGAAAAAAAAAAAAAAAAAAAAAAAAAAAAAATCCTTTCTGGTGGCCAACCTCAACTTCTCCTGGTGCAGCTTGAGGTAATCTCCTCTTGTTCTGCCACTTTTTACCCAGGAGAAGAGTGACCCCAACCTCCTTCCAGGGAGCTGTAGAGAATTATAGGGTCTCCCCTCAGAAAAGATATGCCAATATATGCCAAATAATAATTCTTCCATAAGTCCTTAGCAGTCCTTAACATCTTTATGAGTTATGGAAATATTTTCTAAAATTTCATTTCAATACATATATATATTCAATATGATCTTAATGTACACAGTAAAGAAAAAAGGGAAACAATTTTGCTCTTAAAGTTTTTAACATCTAAGAAGGTATTTAAAACCTTTAAGAGGTCCTAGATCAGCTACAATGTTGAGCATGATCTACAAAGCAAGAAATTAAAGACAAATAGCTACTACCCTTGTGTATAATCTGCATAACTTTAGTCCCAGCTTGACAAAGCTTAATTGGTAACTTTTACCTCATTTTCAGAAAGCACCAACTGTTGCTTAGAAAATTGAGATAAAACAAAAATGCTAACCACATAGCAAGGTTTTGAAACAGAAAATCGGCAAATCTCTATTTCTGTGAAAATAATCATAGCACATTCCAAACTGAGTATTGGAACAGAAAAACAATGTCCGGTAAGAAAACCTACAGAATTGTCAATGAATGGGGAAAACTGTCACAGGTTCATGAGAGAGAACGATAGGAAATGCTTTCTCAGTAACAGGAGTAGCAAATAAACCCTTTTGAAGCTACCTGCCCTAGTCCTTAACATAAAAGCTGAAAAATAAAAAAATTCCCAGAGAATCTATTATTCTTCCTTCAAGAAGAGCAAGGAAAATTATAAAGGAGATAAATATATATGTTGATTTTCCATGAAAGCCAGAAAAACTAACTTTATAATGCATTTCCAGCTATTGAGACTTTTTTGTCTCCTCACAGTTGTACAGAATATTGTTTTCTGCTTTAAAAATCTTTTGTTTTCAGATCAAAATCACCGTACCTCAGGAAACACAGGGCTGTAAATCCAGTTCTCCATGGGTGCCTAAATATGCAGTTCAGGAAAAAGTTACATATCCACTGACAGCTACTGAAAGTACAGAATATCCCATTGCTCCCTTTACAGAGTTAGTGTAACATATGGTTATCACGGGGCTTTTCTCATCAGCTCAGACTGAGACAGAGAGATCCAGTTAGACTCAATTTGCATGCATAATATCAGAGCAGAGTGCCTACAGATCTGTGAGCCAAAAGAAAAAGTATTCACAACTTTAGGAAATTAAAACTTGGAGTTGCAGACAGCTTTAGCTGATCTTAAGTCCCATACAGCTACTAACTAATTCTCAGTAAGGCACGCAGGGAATTAAACATACAACTCTCATCATTATCAAAGATTGCAGCTACTCAGAGTCTTTATATGCTGCAAACCTACCCTGTAGTGTTCCTAATGACATCCATTTTTGTACCGCAGGTGAAATGCTGATTACTTAATTTATTTCTTAGTCATCTGAAAAAACTCCCACTGCATTTATTTAATACACCCTGCTTTTCTTCATCTGTACATGAAGGCCACTGAAAAAAATTCTCAGGGATACAACAGGACTGTGGCACAACAAATGAGCATCACAGTACGAATGCATTACAGGACATCAGGGTGCAACATAAAAATCTTCTCAACAGTCCATTTACACACTATGAACTAAATTCAGTCATTGTAGTTTTATATGAAAGTTCTACCTACCCCTGCAGGGCTAATACATGCATGTTCAACAGCACACTTCAACCTTTGATTGCTTCAGCATCTAGTTTGTAATTTCAACAACACAAAAATACACTATGCAAATATTTTAGAAGTATAACATGAAGGAGAAGGGAAGAGAAATAATTCAGTAAGTCAAGTTTTAATAAGTGGTTTTCCTGAACAAGGGCCAGATCCTGCACATTCTCTGCTCCTGACTGAGAAAGCAATGTCGATTCGTTACTAGAGAAAAATAAAATCTAAGTTATGCATTATTTCATGCATTCCTGGTTCCTGCCAACTCTTGAGAGCTGCTTTCCTATTTTTTTAACTAATGTTCAGAGATAAACAGCATTTGTCAAGAATACATACTGATCACATCTTCCACAAATAATGCATAAGTTGACCTACAGAGAGAAAAGAAAAGGGATGTTGGCAGCTGGATGTTTTGTCTCTTTCAATGCCGACTTACACCAAAGAGAAAGGAATTCCTTATGCATGGAATGCAGTTCTTACTTCATCCTGCTTTATGAATACAGAAGTGCAGTGGCCGAGAAAAAAATATGCAAATTTAAACTCAGGAATTTTCCATAGTACTCATCAGCATATTACCTTAAGTTCCTCTCAGATAAGACTTTCAGGGAATTTACATAGTCCCTGGTCCTCCTTTCATTTCCTTGATTATAAACAGCTAAACTAAATGACTTGCAGCTCCAGACATCCTTTTCAATGACAAATCTCTCTCTGCAGAAAATGGGGGGTTTTTTTAAGCATTTGCAACACAGATACTAACCAAGAATCTCACAACTTACTTGAAACAAATGGTTTTACTAATAGATGCTGTAGTATAACCCAGATACAGCAGAATTCCTTCTTTTCTCCCTTCCCAAAGAATTTAATCAGCTTTTCCCATCTCCACCATCCCCACACCCCAGTTTATTTTATAATTAACTGGGAAAGATCTGCTTACCCATTAAAGAGCTAATTTGTAGCCTGTCATGCAGCATAACAGAGGCTCCTTAGCAGACTTCTGTCCTTCCTGTTCTCTGATGGCTAAAAAATAACTTCACTGGCTTTGCCAGGCTGCATGAGAACCCTGTAAAAAAAGATGTGATCAAATGAATACCTTTCAGGGACCATTTCCCACCAAATTTATTTTATAATTCATCTATTCTCTTATACCAGGACTTATACCACCTTGTAAGGTACACCTGTACTTCCAATGCACTGCTTAAATGTTAATGGAGTGAAATTGCTCCCATCCATATTTTAACAGGCTTAAGTACATCAGCTCACTCATTTCTCTAACGAAACTCAAGAGAAGTCTACCAGAGAAATTCAATGAAGAAGTTAACTCTGAACTAATTACATAGGTTTGGCTCAATTTTTAGGGTAGAAGGTGAGGTTTGGTTTTGGGGTGGAGTTTTTTTGTTTGGTTTTTTGTTGTTTTTTTTTTTTTTTTTTTTTTTTGGTTTTTTTTTTGGTTTTTTTTTGGTTTTTTTTTTTTTTTTTTTTTTTTTAATGTGGATTTAAATACATTGTCATGTTATGATACTTCTTTTATTTTTGTTCCTAACAGTTACAGAAAACCAATGTTTTCGAAAACTGTTTGAGCTGTGGGCTACAAGAAAGTTTTTCTCCCCCTCTAAAGCCACTGTTATGTATATAATGTCTATTCTTTAGCTTCCAGTTTATTTAATTAGACTAGATCATTTCAGTCAAATAATGGTGTAATGCAAGTGACATTTTGACATAAATCGTTTGTGTTGGGCTTTCAGAGGGAAAAGAATTGAGGCACTTGGGGATGTTGAAGACCTCATATGCTTATCAATAAATATGCCATATAAAATTCTGAGGCAGCTAAACTCAATCAAAACTTGGGCAAATCCCTCAACACTATCCAGCCCCTCGATACCATCAAGCACAAACAACAGTGAACTCAGCAGTAAAATCACAAACAGATCAGAAGGAAGGTAATGCAAACAATGGGTATGAGAAAACTTGACAGAAGATTTACTGGTTAAAACAAAACAAAACCAAAATAGCAGTAATGCTTCTTAGTTTTGTCATCCCCAAAAGGAAACCAAACTGCATTCTGCAAAAAAACCCAAACAAACAAATCTACAGTCCAGAAGAGGGCAACAAAGCTGGTGAAAGGGCTGGAAGGAATGCCCTATGAGGAGCAGCTGAGTTGGTCTCTCTAGTTTGGAGGAAAAAAAGTCTGGCAGGAGACCTCATTCCTTCCTGCTTCTTCCAGAGGAGGGAACATGGAGAGGGAAATGCTGAGTTTATCTCTCTGGTCCCCACTGATAGGACAAGGGAAGAGTTCTAAGTTGTGGCAGGGGAAGGTTAGACTGGACATTAGGAAGGATTTCTTTATTGAGAGGGTGATCAGACACTGGAAAAGGGTCCCCAGAGAGGTGGGTCAATGCCCCAAGCCTGTCAGTGTTCAAGAAGCGTTGGGACAACAAGCCCTTAACAACTTGTTTCAACTTCTATTCAACCCTGAAATGGATGAGCAGTTGAACTGGGTGATTATTTTTCTTGTCCCTTCCAAGGGAAATATTCTACTCTGTTCTACAGATGCACTAGTTTAATTAGCAGCTAAAGATAAGAGTCCATGATTTTGCTAAGCAACAGTTTAACACTAGAGGTGAGCGTGGAGCAGGGAATTCTTTTTTTTGGATATTACAATTTTCTGAACCATCCTATTTCATCAGTTTGGTTAGATTCCTTGTGGTCTTCATTTTCCATGCGCTAAGCCAGGTATTCTCCTGACTCAGTGGGAATGGAATACAAACAATTAGTTATCCACATGTATGAGGGCCATTTGAGCCACTGCACACAAGAAAAGACAACATAAAATGGACATGCTCTACTTCTACAATAAGAGTCACTTAACACTATGTCAAATGTGGAGAAGTAGTTTCAGAAGAAATTTCAGTCAAATAAATCTCAGGTGAGCCTCAGAAATTCGCATTTAGAAGAAAGAAAATGATAGTGACCTTCCATTCCATGAAGATGGTATGCAACCAGAAGCAACTGCAGTAAGTGGTCACCTGGACAAAGCAATTCAGAACATGAAAAAGGGAGGAGTAAAGACTTTATAAAATCAAGTTGGTGTCCAAATGTGATAACAATTCTCTCAACCTTCCTGTATAAGAGTCTAGTGTGTTTCAAACTCTGTGTAGCACAAGAAAAGAAAAAAATTTAGATATTTTTTTAATGTGCTGACATAAAACTCAGGTCATCTACGTTCTTTGGGGCATACATAAATGCTGCTGAAACTGAAGAATGTAACAAAGAGATTAAAATAGTGGAATAACCATGATAACAACAAAAAATAACAATGCCTCATACAGGCAAAACAAGAAAATATAAAGGATTTTTAGACACAGTATTCAGCTGAATTACTTGCTTAGTTCTTTATAGAATTATTTTTTTATTCAGTACCAAAAATCAATTTCTCTCTGAGATCCAAAGAATAATATATAATGATGGATAAATAGTAAAGGATATATATTTTAAAAAATTATTAGGGAATTGGTTTTTATTGGCTTAAAAATATACCTTGAAATACTGTAGAAGTCCTTTCTAAGAAGAGCTTGGATAACACAAAACACATACGGACAGAAATCATTAAAAATATACCAATGACAGGATATGCTTGAAAAAAAATACCGACTTCAAGTAGTCTCAGCCCACAAAATTAGATAAGAAAAAAACCTTTACTTTCAAGTGTAACGTATTACTTTGGAATATTCTTCCATAAGGAAACATGGAATTCATTTTGCAGATGTTTTCTCCTTATTTAGTTATTTTGTTCTGCAAAAAGAAGGAATAACTCCTCACACAAAAGCTGGTATCATGAACTTTGCTGCAATTTAAGGACTGACTAGGTGCATAGATGTAAACAAACATACCCCCAAGCTTACGACTTTTAAATCCAAGTATTTCTGTCTGTAATAGAGAGACAAGACTGAGCAATGAGCTCCTTAGAGTTTTTGAGTCGTTGAGAGACTCTTTGATGATGAGCACTTTGAAAATAAGGAGAGAGCAAAATTTACATTTACAGTGTTGTTTCCTTGAGACAAGCACACTCCTCCATGCACAACTTGAAGCACTTTAAATGTCGACCTCAGCTCAGCCTACTCTAAAGTCACAGAGCTGAAAGGGGGAAAACAAGCAGCATTTCTTGAGATTTTGACAAATGTTCACCTAGGATGTTTGGGTCAGACTTCAAAAGGCACTTAGCTATCTAATTCCCATTACTTTCAAAGTGAGGAAAATATATAAACAACTTTCATAGTCTGGCCTTTTATGCATACCAGGAAACCGGGGTTTTCTTGCTTTGTACTTTTTAAACAAGTTTTACTTTTAAACAAGCTTCACAGTCTATTTCCAAAACTTTTTATTTTATCTTCAGTGAAAAATCTTTTAGATTTTGCACTTTTTGCTCTAAGGTGTTTAAGGCAACAAAGAATGCCTTTTTTCCCTCTTCAGCTGCAGAGAGAAAAAAAAAAAAAAAAAAAAAAAAAAGATGTCCAAGGTTGTTCATATGTATGTTGATTAACAACAAATGAGAAAATATGAAAAAAATGCCTCACAGATTAAAAAAATTATATTAAAATTACAGATAAATTAAATAAACAGTAGGATACAAAAAGATCAAGTGTCATACCAAAACACTTTCAATTTTGTCTAGTACATTAATGGGCTACATGTTCGAAATTTAATAATTTATCCTTCCAAAAGTAATGGCACATCCCTCACAGCTATTTTTGAATTAGAGTTGAATATCCTAAAAGCAGATGCATGGTGAGATTTCCAGGTGAAGCCCAGAACATCACAGACTTCACTCCAAAAGACTTAGAACATTTTTTTTCTCTTTATATATTTGAACTTCTTGCTGCCCAACTTTTATTGATAAAAAACATTTCCTCCTACATCAGCTATTGATCCAGTAGAGTATACTAGATATGCACTAGTGACCATGAAGATGCTGTCCTTGCCTTCCTCTATGAGACTGACAATATTGAATCTCTCAAACACAAGTAAAAAGTCTAATTTCCCAGCATCAGTGTTTCCCAGTTTCGAGTTTATTAGCATCATATTTGGATATTTTTTCTAGTTTTTATCTAAATAATATTTTCTTGTTTTAACAGATAATATTCATATACAACTCAAAATACCTCCATCTATTAGAAAACATTCTATAAATATTGGAATAGCACATTTAGATGAAATTGCAAAGCCTGATATGAACAGCTTTACTTATCTCTAATGTCGTTACCTTCTGTTAACTATTAAAACTTGATTTTTTTTTGCTTGCTCTAACTCAAAATATTTAAAAGATAAAATATTATGATTATCCATCATGGAAATGCTGTACTCTTTTAGTCATTATCCATCACCAAAACCCAAACCATTTTGAACTACAAATCTATTTTCTCAAAAAAAAAAAAAAAAAATTCAAATATTTCTGAAAATTAAAAGAATGACAAAATTAGGACAACCTTCCTCAATACTCCTTTTTCATGTAACCTAATATTTTCATAAACTTTTCTCTGAAACCAAACAAATTCTAGGAAAAATGAATAAGAAATGACTTAACAAAACTGGAAGTAGAGAGGTTTACAGAAGCACACAAATTCATCCCTTGAAATGTGCTAGAATAAGAAAGCACTAATGCTTTTAGAATCCCAGGCACAGCCTACATAGGGTTTAAAGGGTCCATTTTCTGGACTTGATCCTCTTCTCCAGACACATTTTAATAATTTTTTAGAGCTCTATTTTCTGCTTTGATTAAAGGGGCCACAACATAGCTTTACATGACCAGCTATGGGAACTAGAGCAGAATGTGGACTTTCTTCTGATCTTAAGTCTACACAGTGAGATAGTGTTGTGATCCTACCTTACCAAATTGGTGAAGAAATTTCAGATCAAAATTATGAACTTATTCCATTTGTCTGTCTTCTGGATTCATAAGTAATTTTCAGAGCTTAATAGAGAGACAAATGTCTGTAGAAGCAGAAGAGAGTGTAAATGGGCTTGGCCATACCTAGAGATATACATTATCTTCATGGTGTGCACAGAAACATCAATTAAAACCACAGAGAACACATATAACATATCTGATTTCTTCAGTTTTTTACACTTATATAACAGATGAGCTGTATCCATAGTTCTATGTCCAGTGTATAAAGGAATAGACATAGCTGAAAGATTTAGGCATGTTCTGGCTGTAAGAACACATTTTTCCCCAACTCACTTTTATGAATTCATCAGCATCCATTCTCCTCACGAACATTTAACTTAGGGTCATATCTGCGAATAAAATACAGTTAAACCAATGAGCACTATCCAGGAGTAAAAGCCAGGCAGAACCCCTGCTTGTTTTGCCACCTCACTTGAAACCTATAGACACACAGAAAACTCACCTCAGAACAACCCACTTATGTGAATCTCAGTTTCCTATGCTAATTTCCCAATGTTGTTACCTTTATTTCCCCAAGACAAATAATTTCCACTATATGGAAATTTAGTCATAGTTAATCAAATCAATAACAGATTAAAGAAATATATCTTTCCCAGTAGAAATAAGCTGAAATTTTATTAATGCATATTTCCAAGATCTGAAAGTTCTATTGTAACCAATAGTCCATGTTGTCTCATATTGTGGCTGTAATTTCCAGCTTGATAACCTAAGCTAATGATGACTTTGAAAGACTAAAACCAAATGGCTACAAGAATTCTTTAACTAATAAAACTAACAGTCAAAATTAATTTAACCAGAAGAAAGAAAAAAAATGTCCTAAAATTATATAAAGTAATACTAATTTATTACTATCAGCATCTCAGTTATTCAAAGGAAACAAATTAATTACAAAAGCCATGAATTTTCCAAGAACCCTGCAAGTTTAAGCTGTCAACATGTACCACTATTTGTATTTGTTTGTTTTTTCTTGCAGTAATAATCCTGAATAAAATCTAAAACTTCAAGCTGTGCAAACTGGCATTATAACTGAATGGGTATTAATCTTGATGAGTAAAGCACCTTCAGTTTAATTTTTAAAGTTTCATCTTGCTTTGTAACTGCTATAGGCTTAAGCAGAAGAAACACACCTTTTTTTTTTTTTTTTTTTTTTAATTTAGTTTTTTTTTTTTTTTTTGGTTGGGACTGAGCTGATAAAATAATAGGAGATTATTTTATATCTGTTTTAATTTAAGCTCTTTGCATTAATGCATACATAAACAGAAAGCCAAACAGAAAAGCAATGCAGTGGAGAATGGCTTATATGGAGAGGCCAGGGTGATGAGCAGGAACAGTCTGGTTGATTTATTTTCAGGAGTTAATATTGTTTACATGATAAACCAGAGATCCTTATAGAAAAATAGCTTTCAAGAAAAATAAACTCATGATACTTTTATGTGTTGAAAAGCATTTCATAATTTCCGATGAGATGGCTGAGCCCTCTGGTATTATCCTTCTTTGAAACCGCTGTGGGAATCAATCACTCCTTACAAACTTAATTCAAAAATCTTTGTATTACCTGTGACAAGTTCCTTGTTTCTTCCTACACTCGACAGCTTCTGCTTGGCTGTGCTGGGAGAGCAGGCAGCACAGTGCAACCTTCACAGAGCTCCCATTCCATAAACGCCTGGAGGAGGATGACTCACGCTCCTGCTGTTTCTCCCCGGGATTTCCCCCACTGAGACCAACAAACCCAGATTCGAGAGGTGTTTTGGAAGGAGAGCTCATTCTCCACCACATGGCAAGCAACCACACTAAAAGCTTCTAGGCAGATGTTGATCCAAAGGGCAAGCAAACAAACAGCAGCCAAGTGGCTGAATGGCAAATATTTATCGCCTAGGAAACAATCACCCTCAAAATACACTTTCTTCACAACTGGGGAGGAGGAAGGGGAAAATATATGCACAAAAAGAAACACTGCAAACCATAACCGTCAAATATATTTTCATAGGAGTCATAAGAGAAACAAAACAAAACATAATATTTAAAACACTCAATATGGCAAGATTTTGTCCATAAAATCAGAATGGAAAGAGTGCCACTTCATTTCTGAGCTCATTGGTTCCTGTCCTGCTTTCAGCTGGGGTAAATTTCTTCTTGGTAGCTGTTATAGTGCTGCATTTTGAATTAGGAATGAGAATGTGTTCTGCATTTTGAATTAGGAATGAGAATGTGTTCATATCACACCAATGTTTTGGGGTCTATGCTAAGGTGTGTTTAACCTAAGTCAAGGAATTTTTCTTTCCTTGTGCCATGCTCTGCCACTGAGGAGGTGTGCAAAAAGAAAACCAAGAAAAAGACTAAAAAACTGTGAGGAAGCATAACTGGGACAGGTGACCCAAAATGGCCAACAGGGCATTCCACATCATGGAGCACCATGCTATTTATATAAACTGGGCTGTTACCTGAAAGAGAGGCCAGTCTGGGCTGGGGAAGTGAGCAGTTAGCAGGCAGTGAGAAATTGCATTGTGACTCACTTTTTTGGGGATTTTTTTTTTTTTCCTTTTTATTATCATTATTATTACCATTATTGTTGTATTTTACTTTATTTTCAATTATTAAACTGTTCTTTTGTCAACATAGAAATTTTACATCAGTTCTCCTCCCACTTCCACTAGGGTAGGAGGGAAGAAAGGGGGAGTTGAGTGAGCATCTGTGTGGTGTTTCATCTCCAGCTGGGTTTAAAACCATGACAGGCACTTATCACCATTTCCCAAGAAATGATGATAGGCAGTCGTAGCCACACTATACATTACTGCTATTGGCATATCACAGTGGGACTACATCAGTTCAGACATCTGATTCATCCTCCTTATCGTGCTCTTGATAACCTTAAAAAGTTTTATTAAGCTGTTAGAGGAAAAAAAAATATAAGAGAAATATGAATTTATAACAAAAATTTCCTGCACGTTTACATTTCTTTCACACTTCTAACAGTTGCATTGTAAAATTACCTGATTTTTAAGTGAGTTACAGTAGAGATCATGTAAACATTTTACATACTCTGGATAAGTGTATTTCCCCATTTGATTTTTTCCATTCTGCCTCCTTGAAGGCAGTATGCCTTTCCATCAACAGCAAAATCCTTCCTTTGCTATTCCTCATAAAATGTTCTCACTTGAACAAGTTTTTTGTAAAGACTGGCACTAGCTCTGGCTCTGGCTCTGCCACTTGGCTGTGAGCTCAAGCCTCGGACTCAGAACCCTTCTGCTATCAGAAAACCTGCTACTCTTTACTACAAAGAAACATTAAAAAAAGAGAAAGCATTAAAAGCACTCAGCAGCATTAACCTAAGGAATGCATGGAGCTCTTTCATGAGTATAAGGCAGAGTGAACATACAGAATTATGAAAACACAGAATTTCCAGAACACACCTACCTGTCTGTAACATCTGGCAAGTTGTGATACTTTATCCCCACTATTAGGAAGTGTTGCAAAAGTAAAGCTCGGAAGACCAGGAGAACTGGACACTGTAAAAGAGGCAGTGAAATTAAAATTTAGAAAATCCACAGAGTCAGAAGAGAGTCTGTGTGATCAAACCAAGGTCAAAGGATGCCTTTGCCAGCTCCCAGCTTGAACAAGCCCCCTGAGGATGTATAGGATGGGATTCCCACCCTCCCTCAGGGAAATCTGTCACTGCTCTGCAAGGCTGAATGGGCACAAAGTGTAGTACATTCAGTAGTCAATCAAAATTTTCTTGTGAAGCCATAATGAAGAAATCTTCTGATGTCAGAAAATTAGCATTTCCAAGGGAAAACTTAATAATGCCTTAAAAAAATTGATTCAACTGCAAAGAATGAATGGAAAAAGCAGTGAACTGCAAGAAGCAATGAAAATTACTAGTTTCCATTCTGTCAGCACAGCAAAGGTGACTGAATTACAATATACATTAGCAAGACAGGGGAAATTCTTACTCAGTCAATATAGATTTTAGATATATCCTGATAGATACATACATACAGCACACAGTTTATTTCCTTCTCCCTTACTCTGTGTACACATATTTTTCAGAGATGAACCCGAAGGGTTTTTTATACAGAAAGAGTTTCTAGATGCTGTAAACTACTATGGAGAATTCACCTTACATAAAAGGTGGTTTCATGGTTCATGCAAATTTTCATGTCATGCCATTCAACTCTGAGACATGTATTTTCACATTTTATCCTCTTGCAGTTTGTAGTACTTACATATCAGCCATGAAAGCAGAAATCATGGAAACAGGCTGTTATAGGTAGGTCTTGTGAGCAGAAAAACGTCCTTGTGATTTGGGAGAGTCAAAGGTGGGGTCTTTCCTCCTAAAGCCTTTCCTGCATAATTATTTGTTAGTTATAAACTGCAAAATGTTTTAGACTCTTTGAAAGAGGAAACAGAATTGGATAGTGCAGTAATCCAATCACTAAATCTTCTCTACACAATCAGTCTTGCTCAAAATTTTTTTTTTAAAAAAAAAGGAAACAAGGATAGGAGTGGACGTTCTCATAAGCAAGTCTTCCTTCACAACCAGACAAATTAAATTTATGAAACAAGCATATCATACATGGTACGTCACACACAGGGAGGGATCTCATCAATGAACACAAATACCTGAAGGCAGCGTGCCAAGGAGACATCAGACACTTCTGATTGTCACCCAATGACAGGACAAGGCAATGAGCACAAAGCTAAATCGAAGAAGTTGCTTCTGAACATCAGGAAACACCTTTTTTTTTTTTTTTTTTTTTTTTTTTTTTTTTTTTTTCTATGAGCATTGGCACAGTTTGCCCAGAAAAGGTGTAGAATCTCCATGCATGCAGATACTCAAAGGCCAAAAGGAAATGGTCCTGGGAAATTATCTCAGGGTGACCCTGCTTGAACAGGGGGATGGGATCTGATGACTTCTAGAGGTGCCTTGAAACCTCAGCCATTCCTTGATTCTATCACTCACAAAACCATTCATGCATACATCTCAAAGTACCAGAGGAACTGGCTTGTAGGTGAAAGCAAATGAAAGAACGGTGACATTGGAGGAAGACTTTCCTTTGAAACACCACTGAATGTACAAACATACATACCTTTAACCAGTAATAAAATCCAAGTGCTTGGACAATGTGACTTGGACAATTAGGTAGAGCATTTGCTGACAGTGTGCATCAATCAAACATTTTTTTGGGTAGTTTATCAAACACTATATACAGCTAGCTATTAATTTCCAAAAGGTTTCTTAAATCATGTCTTATTACCCTGTCTATAGTCCTTCAGAAGTCAATGAGTGGTGAGCAGTTAATTCCCACAGCAGCAGCATCATGCACAGACACCCTAATGCATGATTACAGGGTTAGTTAAGCCTGTAAAGTAGGCTCATGTGTCATTTACAGACCCTTCACATTGCCAGGTGTTTATTAGCACCCAGAAACTCTAGCCACCCTTGGACTCCTGCACTGAAGCTTGAGAGAATATTTAATACCCATTTCTGCTATGAAAATGCTCAGGAGACAGATTGATGGACAATTAAAAATACACAAAATAATTAACAAATACTTGAGGAGAAAAGTTCAGGAAAACGCTAAAAAGTAGGTAGATTTACCAATTTTGATATTTTGGAAAATACAAGTGACAGGGAGGGTCATCAAGCAACACACTTTAAACATTCACATTCCAAGTTTATACTTTTTTACATACACACAAAGTAAAACTTTTTATATATAGTATAACTCACTATATATGTAATTTATATATTATTTTTATATATAGTATAAATTGCTTTATAATTAAGCAAACGTTTCTCTCTACAGTCGATGTAAGAGTCAACTTGGTTATGTTTTAAATATAGAGCTACATAAGTGTTGTTTCTAAATAATATTTTTTATATACTACTGTATTCTTTTTTTTGTGCTGTCTACTTGATAGTGGACTTGAGTTTGGCCACGCTGAAGCAGCACAGGTGACTTATGCTAAGATCAAGTAATAAATTTACAAAACCTGCCCATAGAGTATTTTACTGAAATAACTATAAATATTTTAAAATAATATAAAACTGTAAGTATAAATTTTAAAGATTTGAAATTATAAATAATTTTAGATTATAGTATATTTTATTTACATCTATAAATTTCATAAATATATATCAACAATAATTCACTAGCACATTAAGTAGCAGAATTTTTCCCTGTTTACCATCAGCTATCCAACACCAGTTGTACTCTGAACCCATAGCAAGGCTGAAAAACCTCTCAGCATTAAAAAAGGCAAGGCTGTATAAATTAGAGCTTAACTAATTAAAAGACCCAAATCTCAAGGGTCATTTGTATGACTTTGTGGTGCACAGCTGGAATTTAAGATTTGTTCAAAGATGTACAAAAAGGGTTCATTGTTAGACAGGAATTGAATCATTTATATTTGACTTTAGGTATAAAAAGGATGAATTCCTTGTTTTAGCCAGGAATGTGGGGACAAATATTTTTTTTTCCAATAGAAAACAAAGTTTTTTTGACACCTATTATTTCTTAAAGTTTTAAAAACTATTTAAAATTTATTAAAAAAAAAAAAAAAAACAGAAAAAATTACATTTTTAGTTGAAGTCTACTTTTTTTTTTTTTTTTAAGGACTATTAAATTACATTTGTAGCTACAGAAACAAAAATTTTGTGATTAAATGCAGAAAACCGAAATCCTGCTTCAAAATAACTACCCGTCTGCTTTTGATTTATTGAATCTCTGTATGATACAGTAACTTCATTTGTGTGTCCCATATTTCAGGTGAGATCTCCAGCCCTGTGGTATTTGGGGTTTGGGTTTTGTTTGGTTTTGTTGTGTGTGTTTTAAAACTCCAGTGGTATCTCCTGCAGGAGCTGCTTCAAATGGTAAGCTTTTCTAAAGCCAGTTTGGATTAAAAAAAAAATTAAATTACTCTTTTCTGTTTCTGTTAGCAAAAGCCTCAACAAATAACACATAATCCAAACCAATCAAACAAAATCAAAACCTCAAAGAATCAAAAGAGCTGCTTTCTAATATTTTTTGTTACAAGGCTGATATCCTCACACCACCCTGAAATTTTACTGTTTATTCAGTGAAAATAATTTTCATCTTTTCCCCCTCTCCAAAATCATCATTATTACAAGTGTCTCTGAGCCCTTCTACAGCTGAGGCCTGACCAGCCTCAAATAAAGAACCATAACTCTTATAAATTACTTTGGTCAATACATTTCAGAACAACTTCTGGCTTTCCTGGAACAGCAACATATTTCTGACTTGGACTGGGGTGTGCTGTTATTTTTTCAGCAGCACTGTTACATACCTAATTATTTCCTATTTTATCGCTTGCATTTATCTTCATTGATCTTCTCCATCACAAAATTTTATTTTACCAGGGTCACTTTGAATCTCCAACCTGGATTCTAAGTACTTGCCAGCCCTTGCCCTAAAACTGCCCCTTAAGTTTTATCTTTTCTATCACACAAAGGACTAAAAAAAACAAACTAGGATTCAACTCATAATCAACACCCTTCCTACTTCACAATGAGCAATAAAAAAACCTCTCATTTAAGTATGTTTGGCATTTAATTCTTGGTGATTTACTTCTGAAATGCATAAAGGTCAGTGGAACAAACCTCTCTGAAGCCAAAACGTCTTGGAGCTGCTGCTTGTCATCTACCCAACAGCCCACGAAAAATGTGCATCTATTCACCATGACTTCCTCTTGAATACCCATGTTGGATGCATCTTAAATCCTTACTAATCCCCACATTAGATGGAGATCAGAATGTTCAGATCCAACTATTGAGAGATGTCTCTGCCTGAATTAAGGTGCAAATGAGGACATACGCGGAAGTCAATAGTATGGATTCTATTTTTAGCAATAAAATATGAGGTAGAGGGATGGAAAGAAATACGAAAGAGAAGAGAGACAGAGGTTAAGCAGAGGCTACTCACTACATGTGGACCCACCAGCATCCCCCCTTGGTCCTTCCTTCACCCTAGACTTCCCAGTGGGGTGGGGGTTCCTGAAGTTGTTCTTAGCTTTCCACTATGCATATGTTTCTTCAAGCAGAGGAATTAATGTTCATTGGGTACACAGCTGTCTCCTTTTATTGGTAAAATGATCCCCTTGCTTCTACTGCTAATTAGTCTGCAAGCTCAGGCTCTCTCTTCTTCTGAGTCTGTGGTTTTCTTGAGCTTCAGTCAGTGGTCATGATCTCCCACTGCCAGAATTCATTTTTACCTAGTCCTAGCTGACTTCAGCAGAGCTCCTGAGTTGTCTTTCCTTGTGGGTCCATAAATTTTCCATTATCAGTAATACATTCTTCTACCCCAGCTTTGTTAATCTGCCCCTAGGTCTGAGAAAACAGTAATCTCCCTTTTATTTAATCTTAAATTCCCATCATCTCCTGGCAGAGTCCTTCTGTGTTGTTCTAAACAGTGTTTGAGACAGTCACCTGTCATTCTTAAATGTTTGCAAAAGCATTTATGTAAATTACACATCTATAGTCCACTTTTTATTGTGAATAACCAAACAAAAATTTTGCAATCAAATTTTTGGTTTCTTCTCACATTTTGCAGCTTGTCTTTACTTTTCCTTACATTTCCCTTTTAAGAGAAATCAAAGAAACCTATTTTTTAGTGTATTTTGGTTGAGGGGTGTGCATTTTATCCTGTAAGTTTATGCTATTCCTTTATCTTTTTGCAGGACAGGTAGACACCAAAACTCAAGACTGAATCCAGTTGGATCCAAGCCAATTTGAATTATCAACACCTTACTTCAAAACTCATACCTTTGAAAATCAATATTCATAGCACTGTGATAAGATTTCAAAGTAGATAGCATCAATGAAAACTAGTCACATTAACAACACAATACTGAAGGTTTGAAACAGCGTGCAAATATGAAAAAAGTCTAAATGCAAAAAGTCAGAGGCAGCCTTTAATGAATACATCCCTTAAGGTTACACAATAATTTCAAAGTATATTTTGTTTAGGCTAGATAGTCTAATAGGATTTTATTTCTGCAATTACTGTAATTTAATTTTATGGAAAATTGTTTCCAAAGTCAGCATCCATTAAAAAAAATACCATACAAAAGTTCTAGACAACCAGAATAAACCAGCAATTACTTAAATAGTTCAACTTCACTATGTACAGGAATATATGAGGGGTTTTTTTTGTGTATTTCCTGTGTGGCAGAGAGTGGCAGGGCTGAGCTGTGACTCACACTAAATTTGATCCTTGTTTTCTCAGTCCCTTATCTTCTATAAATTGAAGTAAATTAAAGCTCCTCTGTGATGAAAGTAACAGTCAACCAACTATGAACTGTTATGGATTTCCTCAGGAAAGGAGGGCATGATGTGTATTTAGACCTTCTTGAACTACCTTAACTGAGGCCTAACTGAGGCCTGGCTGAGGCCCAAGGCCTGTGACACAGCAAAAATTTCTCAGTTAGTTGTGGCGTAGTTAGAATTAGGTATTAAGGTGTTTGGGAAAGATAATAGGGCGTTGAAGGTCACTGAATAGAATTGTTAGCATGCAGGTGTGAGCCACCTTAAGGGTAAACCAAACAAGGTATGTTTACATTTTTTCCTCTCCCATGAAAAAGTTGTTACATGTATAAACAATGTAGAATAGTATATAAGTAGCTGCACTGCACGTAATGAACGGACTTCGCAGAATTAACGGTACTGGTCGTATCTGTGTTTGTCTAGTTCAACCCTCTCTGATCAGGACCCTGACTTCAGTGAACAAACACACTGATCCCATTTCTTTAACACAAACTTCACTTGTCCCTCTCTGTTCTCAGACAAGACATAGTCAGTACTTCATCCTGATCTAGCGGCAGCACAAAATGAATGCTTTTGCTGTGGTAAATTAATTGTTTCCTTCTCTGATTCCTATAAATAGAAAGAAAGAATTAGAAGGTGAATGACAATGGAATAACTGGATAAAAAACTTGGCTCTCTCTTTATAAATGCCATATATATGAAAAATAAAGGATTATAACATCTACACTTTCCTCATAATTTTTCCATAAGTTAAATATGGAAAAGAAACAAAGCTGTAGTATTATCCAGGTTAAAATTCTTTTCTTTAGTGACAAGAGCTTCAGAAAAGATATTCCACACATTTTTTTCAGACATACTTCCCTATTATGAACATTTCATTTGCTCTGATCATCATAATATCAGAGTGCTTAATCCACTACTCAAAACAGCAGATTGCTTTCTGAAAGTCAAACAGTAATGGCCTACAAAGTGCATGCATTCAAATCCCCTGCCACTTAAAATCAATAAAATGTTTTTGAAGCTGAGCTGCTTTATTACACAGTAATGAAATTTAGAATTTTGTCAACCAACATGTAGTGCTGAGCCCTAACAAGTTGTTCAGGGCAAGGAGAGCGTGTGTTAGAATTCCAGCATTCATTACCGTCGGAATTTTCAGTGCTCACTCAACACACTGAGAGGTTGCCGCTTCCTCCTCCCATGAAACAGGTCTGAAGGGATCTTTCTGTTTCCTGTGGCAAAATATCAACAAAATCATTCTATCCCGTGGCCAAAGAATAATAATTAAGGTTAGCTTCCATTTGAGGGAAGATAAATGTTTCTGTAGGAAGACTCCAAAGACAGATGTTTAAAACTGCTTAAAATTTCACAATGAAGTCAACATCCCATCTGTGATGGGCATTCTGATGATGCCCTGGGAAAGAGTAGGTTATTTATTCAATCGGGAAACTTTATTTAGTGAAACTGTACCATTTACAGATCCATTTGTCTTTTATTTCTTCAGTTGCTCATTTCACACCTTGGTGTAAACCACTAGCAACTTATGGCTTTGTTTTGAAGTTTGATGGCTTCTTCCACGCATAGGATTACATTAAGTTTTTTATTCAAGTCTCCATTTTTGGGTTTGTCATAGAGAAAAAGGAGAGAACACAACGTTCCTGTCTCCCACAACACTCAATCTTTTCCAAAATTTAGCTGCTGCTGCTTGCTGCATTTGCTTTCTTTGCCTCATTAATTTCTGATATCTGCTGCATGGCTTATTACACAATAACATATGCTCTCTGATATCCCACTTTCTCCTGCAACCTTTTCAAGTACACTTAAAAAAAAAGAAAGCTATTTTGATTATGGGTTACCTCTGGAAGAACTACATTACATTTGGCAGCAGTGTGAATACTCACTCAAGGCCAAATGCTATTTGTGCAACAGAGTGGAATTGAGTCTCTCTCCTGATTTGATTGTGCATTTGTAAAGGTTAGGTGTACTTTGATCACTACCTATACCATAGAGATATATAAGCAGTATGCTTTTCATTTACTATTTTTGCATGTCCAAAGATTCTCTCAGTTACCCCACCACTATTACTAAATGTTTCTAGCACTCTGTACTTTTACATACCAACTTTCAATTGTGCATTTTTGAGTTCTTGTCTCAAAAGGACTTTAAAAAGAACCATGAGAGACCCAGGGAGAGTTTAACAATATGGAATGTTCTGAGAAATACACAGGTGATTATCACTTAAGAATGCAAAAGGGAGATCCTCCTTGTGGGTTCAGCAACCAAACCCTTAAATTGGAAGGGAAAATATTCAATATCACTAACTTCTACGCTTTTCTAGTGAAAAAGCATTTTCTTATTCTTGCATCTTGAATAAATATGTCATTAAATCACAAAAATACATATTCTTAGATAAACATATGCACACACAGAAAAGGCTTCATTGAAAGTACTTGTCGGAAAACTGAACCTTCAATTTCAGTAACTTCAGTAAAACACACAAAAAAACGTTGCTTTTCTACCATTGTGGAATATAAAATATAGTTATATGTACTTAATTTTGCCTGTGAGGGATTCTAGATACTAAACAGAGTTTACAGCTCCCCTCAACATACAGAGAGTACTCTCTTCTCATGGTCAATTTACAGTCTCTAAATATTTGCTGTGCTTCCAGAGCTTCTGCCAAAAATTTTATTCAGGGCTGAACACTTCTAAAATATTTGAATCCTATCTCAGGTTCATAATTTCAGTAGCTTGCTATTGCTAGAAATGCTAAAATATTGCTCTTCTAAAAGATTAAATATATATTTTGTGCTGGAAAAAAAAGAAACACTCATGCAAAATCCCTCTGAAACAAAAGATTTGGAGGATTTTTTAAGTACTGTTTTTGCATACTAATAATACAGAAAAAATGGTTATGAATTTTTTCATCATTTTTGGCCATCAGAGAGTAGTAAGAGACCATGGACTTTTCCATGATTCTTTCCTATGTGAATGAGATTTCGAATTCTTAAATTAGGTACAGGAAGCTTCACAGTGCTGCCTACACCTCTCTTTAGATGCTGTAACTGAAACCAACAACAAACAAACTTCCTCTAAAGCTAAAAATCACATTCAAACCTTAAAAACCTTCTTTAGGCAAATTCTTTCCCTCTGTGGGGAACTACGTCCATCCTCACACAAATTTAAAGGATGTTTAGCATGATATTCCAGATGAAAATGTTCTAAAGAAAATATGGTGAAGAAAAAGGAACCTAGTAAGTACAAGAAAAGATAACTACATAGCATGTACAAAGGGGAATGCACGTGTAACAAAGGGATGCATTTCATATTTTGCTATTTATAATCTTTGCTGCCTTGATATTTTAGCTGAACATTTTTTATGAGATGATTCACTCATCAAAATAGTTTTCTGATTAAAGAAGAAAAAAATTGCCAGAAATATTTCTTGCAGTATGAGTTTTAAGTTAAAATGACCAAACAGTAAGCTAGTATGCAATTAATTCCCCAAAGTTACTAAAAAGTGAGAGCATTCACCTTACAGTGACTGAAGAAGCAAAGCTTTTGACACCTCCAATGCCTCAGGGCAGCCTTTGTTAGCAATCACTTTTCCCCTTGCCTCCTTTCAACACTTAAAAATAAATCACAGGCTGGATTCCCACTCATATGTCCAAAAATCCAAAGGGAAAGTCAGATAAGCCCTAAAATACATATATTCATATATATATATATAAAATACCACTAAAATACTACACAATCAAAGCAGCAATGATAGATTAAGGACATTATTCAAGCAGTTTTACTATATCCAAAAATTTAACGGCACTACTGGACATACTGCTGAGGCAATTCCCATCAATAGTATGGAATATATTTTCACCCTTCTAAAAACCATTCCTTCACCATTTATATTCTCTCCTTCAGAAGTTTCAGTCAAAAGAATGAACACAACATTTGAGGATTTAGATTTCCACTCAAGGACCACATCTTAAAATGTGGTTAGAAGGAGGTGTTTCATTGTAAAAACAATTTGGGAGTTTTTGCGCTAGAATTATACGTTCTCCATAAACCAAAACACACCAAGGAAAAAAGTCCTTATTTAGTACAGCATGAGCTGAAGTAGTTTCTGCGAATCTTGTAATTTCTATCAACCTAACACACAACTTGAAACCCAACGGAATTGCAGCTGAAATACATAGTTTGGGTTTTCTTCTCATGCCATTGTGTTGTCATATAAATTCTAATTCTGGAGTCCCTACTTTGTTGACACTCAAAGCTGAAGAACTCCTTGTCTTTCCCAGACTAGTGTCAATCAGAAAAATCAAGACTGATCCATAATTTAAGTATATTTAATGCAAAAAGCAGCAGCAAGCTGAATGCCCTTTTCCAATTATTTTCTAAGCAAAACTGTGTGTTACAGTAATGTTTTACTGCAAAGTATAGGATTACAAAATAAAACAGCAACAACAAAACTTAAAAATGCCTAACTCATTAGAAAGTTCCACTTAAAAGTACCCAAAATAAGAAATAATAACGAACTTTTTTCTCTTGAAATCACCTGTGCCTCCCCCTTGGAAATATTTTAGTTCACTTTGTTGCTGTTCTTTCTCTGACCTACACAGAAACACCTCTGTAGCCCAGTTAACATCACACCATAATTAGAGTAGCTGTTCCATTAATTTTTTGCCATTGTTATCTCCATTATCTCAGGGAGATTTCTCCCTGTGTACACACGACTCAGAGAGCAAGGCATGAGAAATGAGTTCTGAACTTTGAACGATGTATAGACAAAAAAGGCCACAGGACCAGCAAAAGAATGACAGCCAAAAATGTTTGAAAATGGATAAGAGATTTACAAAAGGAATAAGGATTAGTTGGCCCCTGACAAAATGGGCCTAAATAAAGAAACAGTTTTTTCCCTGATATTCCAGTGTTGTTTGTGGAAGCACTGGCACCATATCTTTGCTTGAAAGTTATTACATAAATTAATGGAATCATGATCTAAGAAAACCTTTATTAAATACAACATTTTGCATGAAAGCTGGCTCAAATCTTTACACAGCTTAATATAGAAATAGAAGAATATTTTAGGGGAAAGATCATTCCATATTTGTTTTTTTTTCTTCTATTTTTTTTCCTAATCATCCCTTCTAATCACTGCTAGAAACAAAACTGTGAGTCAGGAAGGCCCAATATCTCATCCAGTTCATTCTCCTGAGTACAGTATGCTTGACTTTACTTGCCATGTGACTAAACAAGCAAGACACCACTTCTATTCTGGCTGTTCATAAGTTCCAAACCATGAATTCATTATCTGTGCTTCCTCTGGGTTCACACAGACCCCAGACTAAACCAATGTTAATTATTGATGTGAAAAAGTATATGCAGCTTTGGCTGGGCTTTCTCCTGCCTTGTTATATTCAACTCTAAGACAAGGAAAACACTCAGAAAACAATCTACACCTAAAGAAAATAGCTTATGATTTAGAAATGGTTTAAATTTACCATTTCTTACACTTTGAAGCAATGGACTGTTTTTGAATTTATTTTTTAAAGTCATGAACATCAAATACCCTACATATGAATTAAATAATTCTTTGCAGTAAATAAAGCCTTAATTATATCATCAAAATGTTATTTTTAGTTCAGTTACCATAATACATAGTCTCATACAAACCTACCTTAACTGCCAAGCACAGAAAAATTCCCAAGAGTAATTAAGTTAGAGGCTTTGTAGAGAAACACTGAATAGTACCTACCAAGTTTTCCAGAGGGATTCTCTGGCTCATCCCATGATCTGCCAAATCCTAAGGCTGGTGCTGCCAGGCTTCAGCAGGTGTGGGTAGAAGTATCACCAAAACATCAGTCTGTTGTCAGCAGGGGATAGCAGATAAGGACCTTCTGCTCAGTCTTGGGATCTGTTTGAGTTTAGCCAAACACGACTTCTTAATACAGCCTGTTTTCTTTTCACTGATTTCCACTTAAAGACTGAAAAAGAAGCCTTATAATGAGCAGATCACTTCATCTGACTTTCCATTCCTTGACTGCAAAATGGCATTAAAATACTGTTTCCTGGTTAAAGACAAATAAGAGATGGACTCTGAAAAGAGTTCTCCCCCTATAGTTTAACCCTTTCCACCAATAAAGAGGAAAGAATACAAGTAGATATAAGTAGATCTAAGCCCCCACCTGTGCTGATTCAACTGTCCTAGTGACAGAGACAGGGAAAGGGAAAATTCAAGAGAGAGGGAAAAAAAAAAAAAAGACAAAAAATAATAAAACCACCATAAAACAGAGTCTCTGCCTCAGAGCAAAAGCCCTGAGGCAAAAGAGAGTCTGTTTGGTAAGTATCTGAGTTGTATTCAGGATGCACAGCCATGTCTCATATATGCATAAAGAAATCTCTGTGCAGTCTAGAAGAAAATATTAACTGAGGTGTCTGTGGGTTTATTTCCTACATTTCAAGACATATCTAAGCATATTTCACTACAGAAATAAAAAAATCAGAGTAAGCTGGTTAGTCTATCAAAGAGTCAAAGACTAAGACTGTAGAAACAGAAAGCCTCAGATAAACAGCACATGAATCCTCACTTTGTAATTCACATCCAAAATTTTGACTTAGATTCTAGATTATGCAGAGACTGCAAATGTGACCTTTCCAGCATGCTCTGTGCACCTGCAGGCAAGAGTGATTTTCTGATTCTTTCCACCTGAAAAGAATGTATGTGACAAGCTCTGAAAGAGTTCACAATTGCCTTTGAGAAGGTGGACTGAAAAAAAAAAAAAAGGCAAAAGAGTGTCAGATCTCTGCACAGGATACCAAATGATGCATATGCAAGATGGGAAGCTGCAGATACTTGGTTAAAAGACACATTGGCAAAATTATTTCTATCACTTTGTGCATGCCTTCCTGAAGCTCCTCCATAGTGAACTGGCATTCATTTAAGCCTTGCTGCATTTATAACAGTGATCAGAGAACCTTCAGAATTTAACCCCAGATAATAATCTCAACATTAAAGTGCTTATGAAAATTATCACACCCTTTACTACTCTTTTCACTGTGAGTTGCATCTTTCTTGTTTCCCTGTTTTCTGTGATCACTGCTTCAGTGCCCTTCTTCTCTCAGCACTGTTCTCTGCCAGAGCCAGCAGCAGCATTTCCCTAAAGAGCTGACAGCCCTCTCCTCTCTCAGCCCCTTCCTTCCACCTCCCCCAAACCACTGCAATTTACACAGCTAGATGCACAACCCACTTCAGTCCCTGGTTTATTTTCCTTCCTCACAGGTCTCTAGTTTGAATTTTCAAGTATTCTGGCACCTAACCAAGACAAATCCTTAAACGTGTCAGATTATCTTGCTCAGTTTATAAGACACTGAATAGCTTGAGGGATTCCTAATGGCTAGGGAGCTTTTTGTTGACAGGCTGTGCTTTCCATACCAAATCATGTCCACGATGGCCTTGAGTCAGCTTTATCTGATGCTTGTTTCATGAGGATACATAATATGAGTTGTTGAGCTCAACATCCGTTTTTGTAATAGAAGATGATCACAGCCCCCACTTCTGCTGTCAGTCTCGGGGGAAAAAAGAGAATGAGCGCAGGAATGGAAAGTCAGAGAATGCTTTACAGGTGCAAATGTCCCTGAAGCAGCAAACACACACATTACTCATACTACACGGTGCAGCACACTCCAGGTGCCACCCAAAGTTGCCAGCTTGGTCCCAGAAGCAATACACAGCTATAAATACAACAAACTGGATTTATTAACCCAGGCAAAACATCTCCTGAGCAAAGGCTGCTTCTTCAAAACCCAATCTGAGCCCTAAGCTTGTGTATTTCTCTAGAAAGTGCAGGCACACTGGGCAGGTGTGAGTCACTGCAGGGAAGACAGCTGCCTTTGAATATGCTTCAATTACCCTCAGCAGCAGCCTGGAGCTCTGTCATCAACCAGGACTCTTTACCCAACACAAACAGTAATATCACCTTAACTTAAATAGCTAAAACATATGTTCCTTAATCCTTAAGACACATTAAAGGAAAAAACAAACACACCAACCATGCTCCCCTACATATTACCTACAACTGGGTTGCTGAGATGCCCATTTGCTTGTGTAAGAATGTACTGGGACAAAACAAGGCTCTGCCAAGTTCACCATCACAACTCCAACCCTGTCAGGGGTAATAGCAGGTGTTAGGAAGGAGTACAGGCCACAAAAATATAGAGAGATGCTTCCCTTGCTAATTCTCCCACATTCAATAGTCTGCCCTCCCTGCATTTCAACACAAAGACTGCATCTGAACATTGGACTTTACAGCCACCAACGTGGCTGCACATGTACCTGTGACATCTCTCTTTTTAAAATGTGATTGCATTAAACAAAGAGGCACAAGTGGTTATGTCAGTAGATTTTTATATGTGTATTAAACTATACATCAAGAATGATAACTAGGAAATAAACCAGACAAAAACCACAAAAAACCCACCACATCCAGCATAGTTCCTTAACTCTGAAACAAAACCAAATCAAGAAACTATATCCCACAGGCTCTTCCCAGTTCAGATCACTTCAATTCTGGGACACTGTCCAACAAAAGGGGAACTGAATTAGTGTGCTAAAGAAGTGATGGTCTTGTCATTGGCCAGAGTCAATTAAACATGGGGAATGAGGGAAAGGTATGTACAGCTGTCAGGATTTTTTTTTAAAATACTTTTCCCCAGTTAGAATTAAGTGGAGGAAGGCACTTTGTTCAAAACAGAAAATTTTAGATGTCTCCTGAGGAGAGAGTATGAATAGCTCACAGCTGCCTAAAACCTTCCTGTGATATGCATAAACTACATTTTTATTAGAACTGGATTATACTAGCTGCTATCCAGGAGGTTCAAATGCCTAACCACTGGAGACAATCAGAAGCACAGAAAGATCTCAGCATAATGAACATAAATATCCTTTCAAACAGAAAATCATAATCTACTCTGCTGTAATCAAGTCTATATTGTTGTATAAAGAATTTTAAGCAGAAGAGCAATAGAAAGGACAAGAAAAAAGGGAACAAAAGAAATCTGAATGTTTCTTCATGATCACTTTGTTTTAATTTTTTAATAAAGTAGTTATACATGATAACTTATTATTAGACAGTTCCATCTCATAAGTATGAATCTAGAACTAAAAAGGTTGTCTTTCATCTTCATGTTTTAAATCAGGACTTCTTTCAGAAGTTTCAAAGTGAGATTTCAGCCTCCATTTTTGAGGCTACCTAGTGCCTGCAGTCATACAGTCAGTGCTTCTCACCAGCACTAAGGGAACTGCTTTAAACAAATTATAAACCTTTCAAACAAGGGCAAGACCAGTGACAAATTTAAGCTCAGGTAAGAACTTGGCTATCAAAGATGCCTCAAGCAGTTCTGTATTTCTTCTTCCATTACTTTCTCCTCTTTTCTGTTGTACAACAATTTAACTGGTAGTAGAATTTTTCAAGTGACATTTCAACAACAGAGTAATAGTATTACTATTTTCAATTTTATACGCCTACTTTGCAGTGCTCAGAAAAGAGGATCATACGGGAAGTCTGAGACCAACCCAGAAAAGGCTGACAAAAATGATTTTATTTGAAATTTTTCAATAATTTTATATCCTGAGTATTTTGAGGAATGGAAAACATATTCTGTTATATTAACACAGAACAGATTCCAACTTGGTTTCTTGGCAGCAAAATCATTTTAGAGGCGTCCTCTTTAGTGGATCCCATGAGCCGGAATTAAATGAAATGGAATAGGATGAACAAAAATATCTGTATTTTTTCCTAGAAAGGGTCCTGCTTGTGAAATACAGCACTGTTTGATGCAATTGAATGTACTCTAAACAGTCAGAAAAGCAGCTGGCAATTTTTATTACAAAGACCTGTCTACCATCACCCTAACTATTTTCACACAAATCAATGGTTTATTGAATATCTCATGGTTTTTATTTATGCCTATGAAGAACACATCTCCAGAAACTGTAATTTTAGGAGCACAATTAAATTTACTTCTTTTTCCCCAACATTCCTGAGCAGCACCTCTAAAGTACACAAAGAACTTCTACTGCATCACACAGCCTTTCTATAAGGAAAGGTGGAGATAATTCTGACCAAATGCAGAATTGCATTTAGGCAATTGATAAAAGCAGCAATGATCTCTTCCTACTTGCATTTAATACTACAGTTGTGGAAAATATGAAACCTTTCCTTAAAAATTAGTCCAATACAAAAACTAGAAACCTTCAGTAATCTTCATTAAGGACTTATTTCTACAGAAAATGTAAAAATAAAGCCATTTTAGAAAGACAATATCTAAAAGTTAAAAAAAAAAATCAAAATATAAACAGAAAATGTAAGTCAAAATTGCATTTCAGCTCAAGCTAGCAAGGCATGTAAGACTAAGTCATATATAAATAACTAGGTTGCATTCCAAACTCCTGAACAGTCCTTAGTCATCCATCCATCCTGCAAATGTGGTGGTATTTCCACTATTACTGAAAAATTCAAAACCCACTTTAAAACAATGAATGAGGTTTAACCCTATACAGTTTATGGATTTTAAGAGTATGCTGGAAATGCTGCTTGAAGGAAACTTCACAGACAAAACTGAGGGAGAGAGAAAAAGAGAAATTCTGGCACAAAATAAAAACGTCTTAACAGTGGGACCTACTGGGCTCTGGATTACTTTCCCCAAGATAAATTCTGAAAGTCTCATCACTCGATTAGTTAAAATAAAGCACTAGGATATATTAATGCATCATAAATATACCAAGGCAATCTTGCAGTGGATGAAACTGAACTGAATGGCATAATACATAGTTTTTCAATTCTAATTTCCATGACTATGGAAAAATTGCATTTAAAATGGAAATTAATGGCACATACAAAGTTTAATAATTTACTATCAGTTTTTATGTTGCCTAAACAACCCAGTACATAATTTTATTAACACATGCAGAAACCAATCAACAGGGGGAGGGGAAAAATATTTTTTAAAAAATCATTTTGTTCTTCAATAATTTAATAGCTATTTACAGTCATGAGACACAAGTAGAGAGTAATAAGGAACAGCAGGTTCTGCAGGTTGGTAGAAAAGAGCAAAACTCAACTTTGAGAAGGGGAGGAAGAGGAAAGACACAAAGAATTGCTTCAAGATTAAAAAAAAAAGTTTTAGAAGAAAAACAAAAGAAAAGGTAATGAGATAAATGCTGGATACAACTACAAAGCAGCTGCTCCTCGATGCCCAATATTATTGGGATTAATATGAATAAGAAAATAACTTCCTAAATGATACAGGAGTGAATTTACAGCATGTACCTGTGAATGTACCTGTGACAAGACTCAGTATGGTCTGAGCACTCGTCACATCCCTATCCACAGAGATAAGACTCTTCAATCATGCTCCACAGTAGATTCCTTGACAGAAAGGAGTTGAGCCCACTGCTTCTTCTTTGCCTCTTAACCAGAAAATATCTTTCTTTAAACACTGTCTTACACAATCATATGGGCTGGACTCTGCAAAATGACCTGTTTTTAACCACTTCCCTTTCATCAATAAGGGGAGATGAATATAAGATGTAATTGAAAAAAATAACAGCTTATTAAAAAACAAAACAGCAACAACATGGACAAAATAAATACCTTCTAGATATGAAAGTGCTGAATCCTGTGGACTAATAAAGAACTAAGAAAAATGAGGTGGAGAAGCCTCTCACCCAAGCTGGTGGCTGCAGTAGCAGACCACATGGCCAGAGGGCAAAGTCTTTGTGGTGAAGCCTTGCCCAGCTCAGCCTTCTCCCTGAAACAAAAATCCAGGAAGATAGGAGCTTACAAAGCCCTTCTGGTGGCAGATGCAGGGTGCTGGCCTCGTCTGGGGCAGCTCTGGACCCCTGGTGTCAATGTCTCTGCTCCTGCTGGGCTGGCTGGACACGGTTGGTGTTGGCACTGCAGTCCCATGTCTCTGCTGCATTGCAAGGAGGAAGAAATGGCCCCACCAAACACTGAAAAAAACCCCCTAAAACAGGCAAACAAAAACAGCAAAAAAGTGAGATGTTTGCTTCTTAAAGAAGTGACAAAATCCAAAAGAGTGGCTTAGTGGCATTCTCTGTCTCTGAGGCCTTCCTACAGTAGCCTTGCAGAAAGCACTGAATCTTTAATGTTGGCAAATCATTTGCATTTAAACCAAACTTCCTTTATAATTCAGCAGCCCTTCTGCATAAAGTAGTCCAGTGGGACAATTACATAAAAGCATCCACTCTGTTTTGACACTTCTTTTTATAGGAAGTAGATACACATATATAAAAATAAACCAAATAGTTAAAAAGTCAGCAAGGAGCATTAACCAACCCCAGTATTTGTATAATTTCACTCTAAAAACATGAATTCTTGACTGAGTACATCTCTGTCCTCATTCAATGCAGTGGGCAGAGTTTATTATCCCATGTTTGAAAGATAAATGCTGTCAATGAAGTGAAACAATGCCAGATTGTCAAATACCTATTTAGATTACATAAATTACACCTCCCTCCCTGCTGCTCATCAAGAGAGTATTGTACTTTCTGGAAAGGATGCATGTGATGATATTTTGCACAAATGGAGCACATTCATGCTTCCTGCTTCACACCCCAGCAGCTTGATAAACTAAAGTTACTTCAGATGCCATCCTTCAGCCCTCAGTTCTTATATTCTGAAGGGCCTTCTTGCAAGCTCTCTTTCTACCCTTTCTATCCTCATTTCCCTCTGCATACTGATACACGTTACTTGTAGGGACTGGAGGACAAGGACAAAAGCCCTCAGCATGCATTAAATTAGCTCATTTTAAATTTAGAGTTGCATGGACACACCAAACTATATAAGACTTGTTCTCAGGGGCAACATTTTGTTCTGCCACAATGCTCTGTTTTTACTGTAGTATACTTCCAAATGGCAGCTCTAACCTGGTATCATACACTCATAATTAAAGGAAAATATTTTAAAAATGTGCAGAATATATTTTTTAATAGTGAATAGCCATCTGAGATGGCTGTAATTATGGAAGGGAACACCTATCAAAGCATTTGACAGACAAAAACTTTTAATTTTTTTCTTTTTAAAGTCAGGATCACACTTCAGTTAAGTGTATCCCATTGGAAGGTATGGGATGCTCCAATAGTGCTCCCCCCAAAAAGAGAAGCTAGAGAATTCAAATGGTTTAATACAAATATACATATCTAGCATACATAGACACCAAAAGTAAACACTTTTTAATGCAAAGCTCATTTTTTTTCCTCCAGACTTCTGTAGCCACTGAGTTGACAGAACTGCAAATGGTTCCCAGCGAGCAAAATATGAAGAAACCATTTGTCTCATTCAGAAAACTTTAGGTCTGCCTATTGTAGTTTTAAGACTGTTCCCACACACAAAAGTAAGTTTAAAAACTGGTAATTTCAGTGTCAAAGTTGTGGCAACATTCAAGTTGGGTGTGAAGTGAGGGTGAAGCTTCCATTGTTTTGTGATGTTGTCAGAAAATAACATTTAGACCAAAACTTCTTAGGCTTGGTCTCCTTGCAGCTTTTTATATTTACAGATTTCTGTTTGTTTGAAGGAGAAGGGAGAATTTGGAAGGACAGAAGGGTAAGAAGAAATAAAAGAAAAACAATAGGTTGCTTTTATCCTTAGGGCTAATATTCCCAGAGGTTTTAGGTCTAGATGAAGTAGAATCCATTGCTGATCACATTCTACCCTCATTGTTAATCCTACTGTGCTTCTCGGGACAGAAGTCAGACTTTTAATTTCAAAACTGGAAAGTGACTTCTGTTTTTAATGTGACATTGTGCTTTTACCTTGTTTTGATGAGCAAACCCAAACTTTGGAAAACATCTCGCTCCTTTTCTGTATCTTCTCTGTCCTTTCTTTCTTTCTGCTTCTTCTAATTCCCTCTTCTCAGAATTTTTGAGTAATTTAAAATCAAACAGGCTTAGAGTTTGCTAAGTTGAACAGGCTAAATTAACCCTTCAAGAAGTGTTACACATCAATTGAATGCTGCTCTAAACCTTTTGCCAAAATTCTCTGATTTTCTGGGGATTTTCTTTCTTGCCATAAAGTTTTTTTTGTTGTTTTGACCTCTTGAGAATATCTTGGTGGCATTTCTCTGTGTGCCTAACTCCAAATACATGAACAGTTGTAAGCCCTTCCAAAAGTCTCATCAAGGGGGTTTTTGGACCCTTACACAGCTATTGACAACTTACACTTTTTACAAGTTAAAATGGTTAGTCAAACTACCTACCTGCCATATAAGGATAATATTAATGGCTTCTAATTATACATTTGTGGTAATATCCACGATTTCTAAACATCACCACTGTGGCAATTCCTCCACACTTTGCATGAAGTCCACTGATTCAGGGGATCCTGAAAAGCAACATATGTTACCAGGCATACTTTTCAACACAAGCAAGAGTAGTCTCTCTAATATGATAGAAACAGCGATAGGCAACTCAGCATCCTATTGACACAGGAATGTTCATTCTTCATCCTCTATGAAGTGTTTAGTAGCTAGTTTTTGGCTTGTTTGTATTATTGTGCCTTAAGTTAAGGCAACCAGCAGAGTTACTCCGTAAATAATTTGTAAATAAAGCTTTCTCTTTTTTTTTTTTTTTTTTTTAATATTTAGATATCCATGTGGTGTAATTGTAAAATAAAGTGGTGAATGCACTGTGGTGAATACACTCTGGGGGTTGACAATAAGGTTGTAGTGGGAAATTTAACTGTGAATTTCTTGACTTATTTTTAAAAATATATCAATTTATTTATAAATCTGTAGTTGTTTTAATTGACAAAGAAATTACTGAGGGAGAAAGTGTCTATTAGCACACAAAATAATAGATATAAGTACATAATTTTGAAAATCTGTCTCTGCTGGTTTTCATTGAAATTTCCACTTAGGGAGACTACTGATGTTTTCAATCTTCTTTTTAAAAACTGAAGAAACATTCATCAATTATATCACGAAACTTGAGGAATTTTCATGGCTCTCTAATTTAGGGCAAGTCATATGTCTGCAAGAAGGTGCAATATTCAAAAATGCTGATATTTTTAAGCATAAGTGACATCTGCTAGGTGCTTCATTGTGATTTCATTTAGTCCCTGGTAATTACCCAAGTAAGCTATTAGGAAAAAGCAAGTTAACAGAAAGAGATGGCACAATTATGTGAACAAGCACTTTAAAAATCTTGTCATGTATTTTGCTCTCCCACTTGTCTTTTCTTCAGAGGAGAGAAAGGAACAAGAGCAAAACCTTGCCTGCAAAATTGGCATTCAGGTTTAACAGCTAAAGTTATATTTTTGGCAATAATTAATGTTATAATGGAGGGTTAGTTTCAATGTACTTTCATTTGTATATGAATTTAGCCTACACACTTTCTCCCCTATTACCTCTAATGATTCCAATGTGAGAAAAATCTTCAAGTGAAAAAGTGAATATCCTACAGGAAACATACAAAAAACCCCATAATATCATTTTGAGAAAAAAAGAATTACCCATCCCATAAGTTTATGAAGACCACAAAGAAACATGTTACTAAATGCCTAGGGCACAAGGATTAACACTAAGAAGTCTTTGCCAGCATCTTCAAAATTACTTTCTATCACGGATTATTCGGACATTTTTAAGAACACCATGATTTTTACATGGAGGAAGAAAAACAAAACAAACAAAAACCACCCCAAAAAACCAACACCAAGTTAAATATGCATAAGAGCCATTTTAGTAAATAGCTGCATTACAGGAATGCATGAACAGAAAAGAAAATCTTGAGGAAGACATCTGAGAGCCAAAAAACTCCAATGGTACTAAGCTAAGTTCCGACAATTTAATAGTGTCGTGACTTGCTAATTAGTAATGCCAAAACCAAATGGATGAAGCTGTGACAAGCTAATGTCATAGCCCTCACTTCATGGTATGGGCAAATAGCCACTCATAAAACCTGTCCATTACTTTTCCCTAGATCCATCTTTTCATGCCTTCCCTGTAAGGCACCTTCAAAGACATGGGATGGCTCTGGATGACACTTAAACAGAAAAATACATTATTATTTTTTACTGTAAAATTTGTCCACAAAGAAAGATGGGCTGCCTACTTGGAAGAAGTGGAAAAGCAAACTACAGTATGCTCTGTCTTTTTTAAATAAAAATATTTTACTATTAAATGCAAGTGCTTAATATTTTAAAATAGTAACAACTATCTTGTTGCACCTCATTTCGCGTCACAACTGATCTTGTATCTTAAAGTGATCACTTTGTATGGAAATTTTATGAAGAGAATAAAAGAGAGACCAGCTTTTAGAGAGATCCTTTTACATTGGCTCAAGTTGTTTCCTTTATTTAAATATGTTTAGGTTTTTATTTAAGAGTGCCTCCTATACTTCTGAAATAGGACAGTCACAGTGTCAGGTGATACCGTGTAACTCATGACACTGAAAAGACACCTTAAAGAATGTTAATAGAGAAAAGAACATTTCTCAACATAAAATAGCTAACCTTAAAAGACAACGAAGAAAAGGATGACTCGATAATGGGATAACGATATAGACTAGTGTTGGTTTAGCACAGATGGTGAGGTAAAAGGCAAGAGCATTTCATCAGCCGGGCTGCTCCAAACCTGCCTCAGTTTTATCCCCTTCCCGCGGCTTTTGAAAATCCTGGTGACCACCGCAGGCCTGGGCAAGCTTTAACTCTGCCCTGCCAGCAGATGGGACTTCCAAAGCACCAGCTCTTCCCAGAGTGAGAACAGACAAAGGGATGGAGCACAGAGAAGACTGAGCACAACAGTCAGATGGGGATAGTGAGGAAAGGGTTAATTAGAGGAAGGATGAACGAGTTGCCTGCTGGCTGGACTTTGTTGTTTGAGCTGTGGAAATGAACTCTATTGGTAGATTGGCCTTTAAATCATAGAAAGATATGCATTTGGGGAGGTGATTTGTGGATTTTTGCGCAAAGGTGTTTGTGATGGGCTGTGTGGTCCCATGAGATGCCTGAACAGAGAGAAAGAGAAGCTCCTGCACCAGTGAAAGGAGTGAGAAGACATCTCTGTTCCTTGAGATGAGAAATCCTTTGCTTTGAAGTTGCTCATGTTTAAAAGGTGACACCCCAGGTGCTCGAGTTCCACGACCCACGAGCAGCTTGGGAAATCACTAATGGGAGGAGAGCACATGGAAGCAGGTTTTCCCCGGGCAGCTGTTCCTGTGACAGTTCCCACCCACAAGAGAACCTTTCTGGGCTCTCAGTGGGAGAATTCCATGGTAAACAAGAGACTCCTCTCCTGAAGAATTGATGAAAGACTATATTTAAATGGAAACTGACTGAATGTCACAGGTTTTGTCTCTATGTTGTTTGCAGGAAAGTGAACACATGTGGGGGGAAGAGAAGGGTTTTGAAAGTTTCATTTTTTCTTTTCTTTACTGTGTGTTAACAAATTATCTGTTTACTTTTAAGTTGAGCCTGTTTTGCCTTTTTCTCCCAAAATCGTCTCTCCCAGTTGGCAAACGTGAAACCACCACATAAATGGTGCTTTGCCCAGGAAATCGAACCAAAACTACAAAAACACTGCATCAAATCTGTTAATTGAAGGTTTGCCATGACCACTGAACAGCATTCCTGGGAAATATCTTCAGACATTCAGACTGCTAAAAGTAGAAAATGATCAAGAGGAAAGAAGATTGTAAAGGAATGAAAATCAGTAGACTTTACATAATAAAATATAATGGTAGTTCTCACAGCCTAGAATGGCAGGCTAATTTTGCAAATTAGACTGGTTAGTTAATTGTGCACTTCAATATGCCAGGCATCTTTGAATAATATTAAAAATGATCACAAGTTTGATAGGGAATAAAAATCATCCAAGAACTCGACTAGCTTAAAGACACACACACAAGAGAAAGATGAGAGAAGTCATCTATCAAACACAGACCTGTATTTTCTATATCACAAACTATCTCTGTTTCAAATCTGACTACAGGTTTAGAAATAAAAAATATTTTTAAGTGTTTTTATATCACATGATAGAATCTGACCTGTAAAACATGAAAAGCAGCAAACAGAGTAATGACATTAAATAATGAGAAAACATCAATTTGGAAAATATATATATATATATATATATATAGACACACATTTTTACAAGTAGCATCCTGTTCTGTAAAAATTAAACTGCATATATACATTTCCTTGGATTTGACTGAAGTTACTTGCAAATGTAGCCTTTACAATGAGATACAAATATGGTTTTAAAGCATACTGCAAAATTTACTATCTTTGTTTTGGGACAAGTTGCCAGAGACAGAAAATATTTTATTTCTTACTGACTGGTATTTGAAAATGCTACAAACAAAGATAATGATATATTTGGAAATGCTAAAAAGAAAGATAATGATATATTTAAAAGATGTTATTAAGGAATAACATATGTACCAAACACAGAGATTTTAAGCATTTTCTAAGTTTCTTACATTTAAACAATCCTGGCATCTGCTCATTACTACAGAAGAATGAAAGGCTGCTTTTCTGCAATGCCCAATAGTACTCAGAAAACTGTATTTCAGAACAAGGAATGCAGGAGAGCACATTGCTAGAAAAAAAAAAAAAAACAGTTTTGAGAAATTATATGGCTGTGACCGCTTGGGAACCTTCAAGATGGATAAACTAATCAGATCCAGATACAGCAAAATCAAAAAGGATTCCTAATGAATGCTGAAAACCTGCTTAGAATTAACCAGGCAGGAAAATAACCACTCTGTAAATAATAGGCTCTATGTGGCTCTCCATGGACGGCAGAAGAGATGCAAAAGGTGAGGAATTAGCAAACTGCTCTAAAAGAACCAATTCACTATTTCAGACCACCAGAAGGTGGTTTCAGTGAAAGAATAATACTAAAAGAAAGAGCTTATCAACATGAATTCAAACAGCTTTTGGAAATCTTTTTCACAAGGTATAACTGAGGTCAAGAGCTTAAAAGGATTAAAAATATTAATGCAAATGCATAGAGATAATGAAGGAGTGCAGAATTACAATAGCAACTTAATTCATAATTGTTTATTTCATGCAAGCAATTTTTCATCTTCTAAAACTACAATAGTATAATTTCTGCATGTATTAGAAAGCCAACTTTTTTCCTTTCCTGTGGTGAAGCAATGCTAAATGCACAAAAAGAAAAAAAAAAATTGCTAACAGTCTGCTTTGCAATAAGAGGAACAAGATATGAACTGAACATGGAATAACAGAAATATGTTACATGCATGAGATCAGATTAAATTACCCAGGGGGTCCATCTCTGTCTTTAAAACCTATCAATATAATTAATTCTAGGACTTCATAGATGCCTATTGGAGGAAGACAAAGATTTTGGATTCCCTACTCCAGCAGCATATGGCATACATGTGACAGGGACCTAACTGCCAATTTTCTCCCAATATCCATAAGCATGAGGAATTTACAGTAGGACTAAGTATTGGATATGGTCCTGTCCTAGTCTAGCCAAGAGATTTTTCAGGATAGGCATGGTAAAATGATCAGTATTACAATCATCCCAGGACTCCAAACCATGACTGAACTGCCAGCTCATATCCACTAAAGAACATTTGAGTTTTTTCCCCTCATTCTGCAGACTTCTAACAGTTGCAGCCAGGAGTCTAGGTTGGACTCAGACAGTACTGAGAGAATAATCTTGATATCAGTTGACAATCTGTTCTTAAAACACATGCTGAGTATTACAGAGCCATTTCCAAACTGAATATCTATACTAGATTCTGAAGGTCAAACTTTCAAAAGGTCAGGATTTTCAAAAGCACCTTATTGGTTTTAAAGCACATATATTTTTAGGCATCTAAATAAAACAATTTAGTTTTTTATGCTAGAAATTAAAAAGTCGATCGTTACTCTCTAGAAAATGCATGCCTGTGCACAGGAAAACAAATCAAACTAGGACAATTAGCACAAAGCACATGATTGTGAATTTTATGTGTTTTATTCAAGCTAATTACTCATGAAATCAAAAACTATTTGAAAACCTACTATAGGTTAAGGCTTGGGGGGTGTGCTGAAGCTGATGGCAGAGGAGTGGAAAAGAATAAGTTTCAGAACATTTCTGTTTTAGTCTGAAGCTTAATTTTGGTTTAAGGCTACCTGTGGAGAACACAGCTTAAGATATCTGAGATTAGTGAGATATTATATAGTACATTAATTTCATTTTAAGTGCATACAGCTCTTGTAGTCCCTAGTGAAAACAGTTCAACAGCAAACTAGAATAACAATGATTACTCTTTGTGTAACTCTCTACATTCAGAATGGAAATACTTTGGGGAAGAAAGAGACTTACATAAAGTACTTATATAATTAATCCAGCATCCATTAAAGACAAGTTCCCCACAGTGTATTATTCATTAGCACGGTGTCTAGCCTTGATCCTACATATATCAACCACTCAGTTGCAAGGAATTTACCCTATAGGGATCTTTCAGAATAACTATGAAACCATTACAAAGGTTTTTTCTTCATTGTATTATAAGGAAGTTTCAAGTAATTGTAGTATACATTCTAATATATATTCTGCCTATATTCTTTCAGTTTCATGACTCTCCTTACCCCCTGTGATTATTATGCATCAGAAATCACTTTACAAATCTATGGGTGAGGGCAGAGGGGGAGGAAATTCTGTGAATTTTTCTCATTCTTAAATCTACATTTAAACTCACATTTAGAAGGTTGGAAATTCAGATAAATTAGCCTAGAAGGCCATCTATTGTGTTTCTTGGATATGACTGTGACTCTTCAGGGACTTCCAGATCTGAAAAAAATATAATCTTAAGTAGATGGATGTGATAATCTTTTAACTGGATGGGTGGAATAGCTACAGAGACACTTGGAATTCCTGTCATAAACTCATTTTAAACTGATAACTCACATGAGAGCTTTCCTTGGAATTTTTTCCTGTTTGTTTGTAACCATAGCAATTATTAGTGCTTTTGTGAAGAGACTTATTGGATGCAAAATACTAAAAAATACTCACTCTAAATAAAAGATCTTACTATAAAGGGTACGGCTGTATTCTAAAATAGATATTTCCCAGGATGTAAGGTCACATGAAACAACCCCTTTGTCCATCTCTACCAATGCAACACTGCTATCTACTATTAAAAGCTAAAATCAACCCACAAATACAGAATAGAGGTCTCAGCCAAGTGAAAGCTTCAGAAAATGTCAGAAGGCCGCATGAACTGCAATCAGTGCTGCTCAGGTAACAATGTTCAGGTTCCTTAGCAATGCACCATGTACAAATCTTCCTTGGCTTGCTGTGGAGAATCATAAGGAACTGGTACAAATTCCTGACCTAACGTCAGCTAATACTGAGTGAACCCATTCCCATCCTCTAACACCTGCTGATAAAATCTGATACTATCATTTACAAGGCAGAAAAGTGTCTTATCTTAGAGGTGATGAGAGCTGAGGTATTCATCAGAAAAACTGAGCTCCTGGTCAGACCTCTAACAAGCAAATATTGATGGGAAAATGTGTGTTCATTGCTGGCTCACTCATTTCTGAAGGTCTAAAAGGAACAGTGCTAACTGGTAGTTTTTAACATTCTCAGGCAGTCACCAAGTGGATGATCAAAAATATTTTAAGTACCACAAATCCCTGCTCCAAAACCAGCACATCTCACTGATGTTGCCCTCTTTAGCACATACTACTGACCTAAAACCACCATGCAACCAAAGACTACTCAATAAAATGATGCATACACTTGCTCTTTTGGTGCAGAAAAAAGGAAATAATAAATGATAATATACAGTGATGAAGAAATGAAAGCTACCTGGATAACAGTGATAAACAAAATACAAAATTTTATCTTCCTACAGTTTCAATCCCTCTCCCTCCAGTATCTCTCAAAACTACCACTCTTCCCTCTCAGAAATATCGAGTGTAGTAATGGATGAACCATCTTTTATGAGACCGCTATAGTAAAAATACAGAGCATGGCACAGGTACTGGCTCTGGAGCTTCCCACAACTACTGTAAAACATATTTTAATATTAAAAAATTAATCTTTTGAATAAATACATTTTCCTATAGGAAAAATCCCATAATCCAGTAAAGTATAAGTAAGGAAAAAGGGTAATCTACATCTTCCTTTAAAAAATAAATTAAAGTGAGTCTATTTTCTAATGTAAGGGAAAAAATCCCATCTGAAAAACATTAGTCAGTCAAGGGAAGCCTCTTAAGGACACACTGATTTCAACAAAATTTCCCCCCCAAAAAATTTATTTTGACTTACTGGTCAAAGGTGACTGGAGAGGGGCAAAGAATGGGTGTTTCCTCTTTGACTAGAAAGACTGGCAAATCCACTTGCTGGAAGTTTTAGAGGGAAGATTTTCTATCCAATTTACTAGTCTACATATTGGCCTTTGAGGTAAGTTTACAGCTAAGCAATATTTTTTTCATTTGTGCCATAATATTTAAGTATTTCAATTAAGAATAATAAAGAAAATGGACTGGTGTTGCAGAGCAAACAAATTCCTTGTATGGCAAATAAAAAAGAAGGGCAGAGGAGCCATGAGATCTGGAGTAGAGATATTTGCTCTACTTACCTTATCAATATAATTCAAATAACAGGAGTTTGACGACTTGTCTGTCCTCAAACTAAAAATATAAATAATATTAATTATATCAATAAAAATAAAGTCAGACAGAGTTAGAAAGCGAGGATGGCATGTACGGTGGAAATCAGTGTGCATCATGAACCTAGACAGAAGGTAGAACAGCTGATCTTCTTTTCCAGCTAAGAATATGCTACTCTGTGCCACGAAGCACTGAAAATTGAGACTAGAAGAACTCATTCTCCCTGATCTGATTGCCTTTCTTGTCTAACACAGCAGAGAGCCCCCAGCTACTGCCAGCCTTAAGTGCCATTCATGAGCCTGTCTCTCCTTTCCCTCCAAGCCTTCTCTCTCACACATGCTTCCTCACTGTGAGAGGTGGCTCTGAGAAGCCAAAGCCCAGGAATGGCACCAGAAAAAAAGCTTTGTGAGTTTTGTTCCCGTCTCCCATCACCTCACACCTCTCCAACATGTTTGCCAGAGTTGAGCACAGGGTTGAGCTAGCAAAAGTAATTTATTCTTCAACAAGACCAAATAGGATCTTATGTAATCATATCCTCACTTCTCAGACTAAAATTAAGTACAGTAAGAAGGCACTTCTCAAGTGCAGATTAAAGAAAAATCTGCCCATCTAAATATTTTGGGAATGGACCATTCTCACAATAATCTTTAGGTTTTACAACACCGAATAATTATTCAGGTTTATTTTCAGATTTGCTTGACCCAGGTTCTGTTACTCTCCCAATCAAAGTGCTAGACTTCATTTATGTTCTTGATTCTCTAAAAACAGAAAATAAATTCTTTCAAAAAAAGATGACATATTTAAGATTTTTACCTGAAATTCTATACTGGGATTAAGAAATATGTCTGTGTATACATTTTTTAATGTTATTTTTTTTCTAATATATATTTAGTAATAAAATAGAGTCTTAACCTCTGTCCCCTCCATGGCTTCTTCCTCGCTAGTTTAAAGCGGAAATAGGTAGTGAACTTGAAAAACCGCAGCAGAACAACATTTACTCGGATAATAATTTTCTGCTAAGATAATTTACATTAACCCCAAATGGCTAAGTAGCTTACATCAGACTCCTGAAGAGCTATGCTGCCATCTTTTGGTGTTGAAAACACACTTCAGCCGTTTAAGAGCAGAAAGCTAATGTTCTACTTCAAAGCAACTTTCCGAGGTTTATTTATCATTCGAGACAATAAAAGTTTCCTCCCCTTTCTCTTTGTGGCTAAGTACACAAGTAATTTGGATAGAATCATTTGTGCAATATATTAACAATGAAAGTGTCACCACATTTAACACTTGCCATGAAGATTGTCTCAGCCAGCTTGTCTAGATTTACGTGCTTAGAGTCAAGGCTTTTTTTTTTTTCTTAGAAATGTGATCATGTCCAGATACATTCAGTACTAAGGTGCAATGAAAAGGTCATTGTGAAACAGGTGAATAATCACAGCAATCAGTCAAACAAACACATGCACATAAGAATAAATGTTTAATAAAAATGAGGCATCAACATAAGTTATTTCAGCAGTTGTTAACTTCTCAGCAGGAAAATTATGTAGCCAGGGAACTCCTATCTAATTCACCATTCCATGCTAACCCTTCAGTGCCTGCACATCCATCAACACTTATAAATCCTGTGAATTTCAGGAAATTACTGATACTGGCTGCCATATCCCTCGTGTTAACAACTATCTGATGGATAAAGTTTTAGTGAGTTATTTAAAAATAGTAACTGCTTTAAAAATATATATATATAGAAATTAGGTTGTTATTTCTTTTATTGGTACAGCAACTCATTTGCTATGTGTCTTCCCTTGGTCTGTTATGGGTTTGATTTTTTTTCAAATCAGACCAGATGTACTTAGAGGGAGCAAGACCAGCAGCTGGCAGCAGGGATCCCAGAATCCTTAGGAAGCATGGAAGTTGCAAGATCAATTCCTTTCGTTCTTAGAAGCAATATGTTCTTAAAACCTAATCTTAGGGCACAAAATAAACATTATGCATTATTCATGAGCAGCTAAGATGCCTGATTATTTGCAGTCACATTTGCCTAAGAAAACATTGGAAAATATTTCCAGCCTAAAAGATTTTTGGTTTGGTTTTAATAATGTCATTTGTTGGGACCAAAACCACTACGCATCATTCAGGATAATTAGACTTTGAATTGCAAACTTGACTTTACAAGAGATTGTGTCATTCTATTTTAGTTACACTTGTAATAGGAGCAGAAATTTTGTCTGTATTTTCTTTTCTTACTTTTGACATGCACTGCAAGAACTTAGTGCTGGAAACACTGGAGGCTCCAGCGCTTTGTAGTTGGTGGTAATCATCCTCTACTAACTCACCACTGTCTAAACACACTGTTCTCCATACTTCAGAATGCTCTAGTCATAGTCTGCCATGATTTGCCTAAAAAGAAGATTTTTTTGGGATTAAATTCTGGTGGGGATGAACTCCACTACCACCTACTCAAAGGGTGCATCTGCTCTTCTCCTCTTACCTCTGACCAGTATCTACTCTCCCTCTATACAAAGATTCTAAAGGGAGTAGCAAAAGTTTGAAAACAAAAACCAATGTGAAAATTTGAAAACCAAAACCAATCACACAAGTGTTGATTGGTACCTGTGTGTATAAACTGAACACAGAATCCCAGAATGGAAGGCTCAGCTTTGAAAGACTGAGCCATCAGCACACCTCAACAAGGGGTGGAGGGGAAGCAAGAAGGAAAGAAGGTGGTGAAGGCTACATCAAAACAAGAAAGATGCTATAAAATGCATTCCAGGATCCCCACGTTAGAAGATAATGTTTATTTGTTTCTGCTCTCCTTACAGCTGATAAACCAATGTTGTACATAAGATGTACACATTACTTCACTGATGGAGACCTGCTCCTCTACTCTGTGCCCAACTGGTTTTAATAAGATCATGCAAGTCTGGGCATAATCACTTGAAGAAGGAGGAACATGCAATCAGACACACAAAATGTAAGGCTGTTTAATGAAATATCGGTATTTTCTCAGCTTTGGGAGGCAAAGGTTCTTCAAAGCCATTTTTCACCCTTTGAATGTACACACTGCAAGTTATTATTACAAAGCAAGACAGGGGAATCTTATTTGATACACTTCATTGTGCTTTATATTAAAATTCAGGAATTCCAAGCCTTTTTAATGCATAGAAATGTGAAAGAATTTACATCTTCTACTTAGTAATCAGCCATGTTATTGTCTGTTACCCTTAGCTGAATTTGATGTCAGAAGCAATACCCTTATCAATGAATCACTAGGGATGAAAACAGCAGTTTTTACTCATGCAAAACTACCACTGACTCCAATGTCTAGAAATTGCAGCACAAGAAATATGCAGAGCTACACAATTATCTAAGACCTTTGCCAAAATTATGCCCAAGAAGCATACTTACTTCTTTTTTAATATACATGATAACAATCTCACTATTTTTAAACACATTTAAGATATTAAATCCTTTGTTATCAACATTAAAAGGATCTTTGCTTAAATAAAATTGATCTCTTCATACTGAGTTTCTAATCCCATTTAAGTACTTTCTTCAATGAGCTTTCTATTCTTAGACTTTATGAGATAATTGATAGCACCAAAGCATTTGGCATAGTGTAGCATCGTTTCCTTAAAAATCCTCATCTTGAAAGAAAGAAAGGACTGGCTTAATTTACAGTAGATTGGAACTGAAAGATACAGGCTACAACAACACCTGAGAAATATAAATACTTACTTTTTCTTTTGTCTCATTCCAGAAAACACTATTAGTCCTCCATCATTTGCAGTGTTTAGGGGTGGGGTTTTTAGACAAATATTTGCCTGCAGCTAAAAATTTGGCAAATCCTGACCACAGAAACAGGAAAGAGGCAGTAATGCACAGAAATCACCAAAACAAGAAGAGTTTAGAAGGCCAAGACATATATTCCAATCCATGGAAGAAGAAAGGATGGTCACTGTTACTGATGTAGGCATGCTTTTTTAGTCAGGTCAAGGGATGTTTTATTTCCAAAAAATCTTTTAAAAGAACAGATCAAATGGACATATTTTCAAAGCTATATATGTGAAGGATTAAGGGAGACCATGGAGCTTTGAAAATGTTCCTAACTCACAGATTCTATTTCTGATACAATGATTTTATTTTCTTCTTTTTCATGTCTGAGCCTTCCTTCTCCCTGTTGTTCCAACCCCATCTTTATCTGGATTCTCTTGCCGCACATTTTTCTCCCCTACACCAATTTGGAGTTACTCATGTCCCTGTTGCCTCTTTTCTCTCTGTTTAATCTACCCACTGGCAGCCATGCTCTACTTCTTAAATTGCCTGTGTTGTTCAGCAATTGAAAGCACTTCCAGATTCATGTTTCATATAGGGAGGGGTCCAGTAACTGGAGCTAAAATGAAATCCCCCTGAGAAGGTCAGATATTTCAAAACTACCTTTTCTCTAGTGACTTCCACATACTCTGCATGGTGGCTTCAGCTGGCTGTCACGGTGCAAGTTGTTAGCACTCAACACCATTACAACAAAGGAATACAACTGAGAATTTTTTTATTCCCCTACTGTGGCAAAAAGAATATGTCTCAATAGTATTTTGGGAACTTCATAAAGCAAGTAGCAAACTTCCCACTACTCGTAATCTTTTGGGTTAGTTGGCTGCCTTACGAGGACCAGGCTTTCAGTTTAAGTTTTTGTTGCTATCTATCCATCCCACATGGAATGTTGATTCAAGCCATTATCTTAAACTTCAAAAAGTTACTTCTAGAGCTAATTGTCACGCTCAGGTGGCTATACACAAAAGCATCAGGATTAGAATCTCAGTAAATCTTTGTATGTATAGATGTGCCAGGCCTGGAGGTTGCTTCAAAGCTACATGACAGAATGGCAAGGCAGCCAGCATCCTAGACTGTGATCTCTCTCTTCAGAAATACTTCTCTTCCTGCACATTTTGGGAAAGACGATGACTCCCTCTGCACTTCAAAAAATTACATTTCCTCACAGCAGAAACCAAGGTGAAAGGATGAACGAGCTGGAGCAGGGAGAATTTAAATCAAGCACCAACCTCTATTTCAAAAGGCTTTTAAATCAAAATAGTTTCAGTGCAAAATGGGTCTTTGCATAAACCTTTGGTGAGCATCCAATCTGAATATTTCAGTGTGCTGCCTACCCATAAAGGAATGGGTAAACTGAACCTTTCGTGGGAGTTTTAATTCAAATACTTCATACCACATTTTCTGTAGGCTAGACTGCACAGCAAGGTTACTCGGTGCATTTTTGTTCCTCTTCCTGAAACAGGCAAAGTATATTATGGTTACACGATGCAATTAATGCTTTATTGTAACTACAATTTTGTTTCCTCAAAAGCAGGGGTTCTTAAAGCCCTTTAATTTATTTTGCACTCCAAAGAGTGGCTGAATAGAGTGATTATTTTTTCTTCACTGAAGCCAAACAGAGTTGACACTTATCACTGGGGGCTTTCTCAAAGGCTGGTGGGTGGAGAGAGGAGGATGGCCTACTGTGATCTATCATGCTGTAATTAAGTACTCATGCTCCATCCACAAGGGTTTTAACTTACCATACCAATGCTTTCTGTTTTAAAACTCTGGACAACGTGTCACAGGACTGCTTTGTCAGCATCTCAGCTGACAGGATATTTTAATTGGTATGAGCAATCTCTGGGCTGCTCAGTCATTTACCTTTCTTCTAAAAGGCTATGACTAAACAAAAGTACCATTTTTATTCTAGCCTGAGTATGTCCACTGACAGTTTCAGATTCTTCCACCTTCCCCATTAAGATCTGCTGTTCTCTTCACAGAAAAGATGGAACCAGGTCTACACTGTTTCCTTTCCACTGTTCCTCTCAATGCACTAGGAATACACAAGTTTTATACGGTATTTTGATATAGAAACTCTTTTGAAGAGCCCTACCACTGGTGAAGCCCCAGACTGAGAACATGGAATAATTTCTGAGGAAAGAACTGATCTCTTCCAATTAACACTCAGCAGCAATTCTTTTTTGGAACAATGCCAAAGACCCAAACTGATAGGTTTTATCTATCTGTAGATAGCATGAACACAACAGGAATCTGTCTGACTCTAGACCTTTTCTCCTTTTTAGAACAAATGATTTCTTTTTTACTTAGTCCTTCCTTTCTACCCCTCCTTTTCCTTGAAATGGTGCTACGTTGCATCATCAGACTGATGGCATATGAGAACACCCACTGTAGCTGAGAATTTCCAAAAATTTAATTTCCTTTAAAAGAAGTAATGAAACAGCCTTCATAAAATAAAAACTTCAAGTCCTATTAGAGGTCTAATTTGATCTGCAAATCACATTTTAATTTCTATGTATTTAAAAATTTTTACATATTTAGACCATGTTTATTTTCCCAATTATCATGCATCAGTCAGATGCAGAGAAACAAGAAAAAAATGTTAAGTGACATCTAGATTAAAGTTGTGTAAATAATTCATTCTTAAAATTGGAGCTTGATCAACTCAAAAGCATCATTTGATCTTCTCAGGGAACTGAACAACAGAAAAGTAATTTCAACATTAAGTTAGTTTAAATATTTTTGAAGTTCTGGTCTTTTCAAAGAAAACTTCACAGGAAAAATAATGTCATGTATCATCACAAATACCTCAGAATATTTAAATTTTCAGGAAAGAGGAACAAAGAATTATTTTGCATACGAACCTGAAAAGCAAATGCTTGTGTAACTCAAAAGCCTTACTTTTTTTTTTTACAGAATTATTCACTAAAATAAATGTTACTTGGTTCCTATAGGAAAAGTTTGCAAATCAGGATCAGTTCACAAATACACAGACAAAAATTTTAGAATTGAAAAGCCATGGGATATGCAGAATTAATTTTTTTTTAAAAAGCTACTGCATGAGATCAGGGCTATTCCTATACCATCAGTTATGTTTTGAGGCATTTCTTTTTAAATTTAAATCATAATAATTGAGGGAAATTATAAACAAATACTTAACTGCAGATCAAATATAAAGAGTCCATTCAATATATCTCCATAAATAACAAACAATATTTGTCTAATTTCCAGACCACAATTACGTATTCCTACAGCTACATCTAAAATACATTAACTGAAATAAAAACACTTACAAATAACTTCTGAAGCTCATTTCATTCACAGGAATGTTTTCCAAAACACACTTTCAGAATCCTGTTAACATGAAGATATATAATAATAAACTAAGTATTTCCTATTTAGCTTTAAATATTTTATTCAATACTACACCAGGTGTACAGTAAAGCAGGTCCTCTAAAATGAACATGCTTTAATACAGTCAAAGTTAGACATCTAAGTTAAAAAAATGCAAACTGTTCTGTAGCAAAGAGGGTTGTGTACAGCTAAGGAGTGGAAAGGTTATTTTATCTCTCAGTACAGTATCACTTCAGCCAATGCTGGAATGCAACTTCTGATACTTTCAAAGTGTAATAAAAAATTGAAGGGGGTGTTAGAAGGAAGAAGGAGCATCAAAAATATTCAAGGATTTAACAAAGCATCTTAAAGTGAGAGAGTGAAATAGCTCAACCTGTTTGGCTTATCAGAAAATAGCCTGCACAGGACCTTGATTGGAGTGTGTAAGAACATTCACGAGAAGAAAGCAATGGGTACTAAAGTGCACTTCAGATGTAGCAGAGAAAGAGCCAGCAATAAAAAAATAAAAAGCCTTGACATTAAATCCAGACAAATTCAAATGAAGAATAAGTCATAAATATTCAACAGTAATGGTGATTAGCCACTGGTAGTACTGAAGCCATTGCCCTTTTCTCAGTAGTTCAAAAAGTTTAAACCTGGGGTTAAACCTGGTGCCATTTAGAAAATACTCTTTTGTCAAAACATTCACTGGTCTTCAACATCTGGGTGAAATCTTTGAAATAAGATGGGACAAACTGAACTTGCTTGTCTTATGATTGCCAAAACATACTGGTGTTCCTCCTAAGGGCTCCATACAGCCTCTAATGGAACATGTTCATTTTGAACATTTCATTTCATTGCCAAAAAAAAAAAAAAAAAATCCATTTTCTAATCCTGCTGGAGAACTCTATGAAACCCTCTGTGCACACATCAGATCAATGTACATGGGCAGTTGTTCCTGAAACCAAACCCCATTCATTCAAACAAAACATTAAATAGACATTATATTACACAAGCCAACTCAGGAGTTCATGCCAGCACAAGGGTTGGCTCACCTTTACAAAACTCACTTGAAATGACATGGGCTTAGACAGCAAAGGGGACGGGGGGAAATGAAAATAGAAAAGCACAGCAGTTGCCCCTTCAGCATTTCCACAATTTGCAATTAATAACAATGTTTGAAAGCATGTTCTCAGAATGGATGTCAATGAGATCAAGAACCAGAATATAAACCACAAGAGATACTTCTACTGGACTGTAAGTCCTTTTTATACCATTAAACTGACATGAGCAGAGCCAATTAATACATCACTTTCCCTCCTTAAATTTCACGTGGTCTGTCAAAGCACCACAGTGGCAGCCAAGAGAGTCATGTGGGTGTGTCCATGTCTGCATGCTCACACCCAAAAATTCCCCCCTTCAATTTTACTGCTGAGCATGGCATTATATGGTGTGAAATACTCCACTAGTCAACCTAGGTCAGCTGTCCAAGTTGTGTTCTGTGCAATTTTTTTTGCCCACCCCAATGTGCTCACTGAAGGGAATAGAAGAACAAGAGAAATAAAACCTCGCTGCTCTGCAATTGCTGATCAGCAACAGCCAGAACACTGGCTTATTCACAAATCTGAAACATTTTCTTCGTACAAGTCCCATATAGGACTGGTGTGAAGGGAAAGAACTCCACTTCTGACAGGTGCATTTAGTCTTCAGCAGGCAAGAGCTGAAAATCACCAGTCCCTCTCCTAAGAGCTCACCAAGAGACACAGCTGAACTCAACTGAACACAAGAAATAGCCCAGAACAGAAATAAAAGTTATAAAATAAAATAATAACAGGAATTAGTTATATATTCTGAAGAAAATCTTTTTTCTTGACCTTCGCAATAACAAATCAGTCATTCTCGCTCTGCAATAGCTTTGATTTTAAAAAAGCTGCAGAAGATGAAAGTAACTGAAATTCCATACATTTTTCATCTCTGTCATATCTACACACAGCCACTCTATCAGCAACTCTTGATTTTCTCCCACATGAAACAGACCATGAAATTTTACTTTCCCTCAAACTCCTAAACCATATATGGCAGGTTTTTAATATAAATCCATATGGCCAAAATACGTTACTGCTATCTGCAACCATTAAAATTATTCTCCCATAAATAAGAATAAAGACTCCCTAGACAAGACAAGAACATCGTTCTTGCCTCTGCTATGTCTCTCTTGCAGACTGAGAATGGACTTCAATTCTCCTCTAGCTGTCAATCTGGTTCCTTTCACAAGCATTAAAATTCACTTTAAAGACTGAATAATAAGGATTGCTGACCCTTCCACACTGATAAAAATAAATAAGTGTCAGTCAGACACCAGTGTAGTCACACAGGTACAGTAAACTTTTTTTCTAACTGCGCAGCACAGATTTATTCCTTAAACTAATCAGAATTCAACCAGAGCAGAAATCAAATGTCACCCTGCCACACTAACATACATCAACCACAATGATTACATCTACATCAATCATTTGATATAATAGGAGTAAAGTCATTATAACAGAACATTGTCAAAAGATCTAGAATTGGTCTTCTATTTAGCATTCCGTCATATAACAGCTACAAGATTATTTCAAAGGCAGCAGTGTCTGCTTTGAAAATAGGAGACAGTTTGCTTTAGCATTTTCCTGGCAGCAGACTGCAACTCAATGACAATGTTCTCTATGAAGAAGTAAACATTACTGATTTGAGCTTTATAAAAGAGGAGAGCATTGGATTTTCTGTTCTGTCAGTTTTTAAGGTAGAACTGAAAACTCAACAATTGCATTACTTTTACGTATGGAATCTGTAACTTATCTGAAAGCAACCCTATCATTCTGCAGAAGAATTGGTTATATCAGATTGGACAGTAATTCCATTCCTTTATTTTAGAAGTACCATCAGGCTTTCACTCCTTCCATGTCTAATTCTGCCTGAAACACCTCACTATTTCATTCCCAAGCAATGGTGTCCTGAAAAGCATAGTCCTACCTGAAGGTCACATATATGAAAATAACACACTCAGGTAATTCAAAATATGGAGTTCACCTCCTGCATGGGACCGTGCCTTTTCCTTTCCAGACTGGACCAGTGTCTGATGTCTGGTTCTGCTTTGCAGTACTAAAAGACAGTCAAAAATTCTGCATACAGACTGTATCTGCCACACTCTATGCTGCAAACAGCCACTGAGAAGCAAAGACCATACCAGAGGAAGAGGACAAACACAAAAAATGCTCCCTTTCTGGACATCATGTATAATGTCACAGAGAGATTACACCACTGCTGCTTCAATCAAAGGAAGATCTTACTCAGAGTGACCTTTCTGTGCATTGATCACTGCAGTGAACATGAAATCCCTTAAGCATGGCTAAAATTATGCTTCCTTTAAGTGAGAGGTACTGCATAGAAAATTATAAAAAAAACCAGCTCTTTAGAGATCGACCACTACGAGGAATGAAGACCACAGAGACTTCATTCCACTTGTCTTGGAAAGCATAAATATAAAGAAAATATAAAGAAAAACATTTAAGGTTAAGACAAAAGTAACGATGAAGAGTAGACATACAGAATGCGACTTTATCAGTCTAATTAAGTTTTTACACATAGTACTTGCAAGCAGTAATAGTTCTAGTCAGATGAAGCAGTTCATAAAATCAATTATTACAAGAGATTTTGAAGGAATTTATCACCTGGCTTCCTCACAGGCCATTTTTACTTGACTTTCACTGGTCATTGCTCATTAATTCATGACAAGAATCATTCATGACTGGGTCATTGAAGAAAACAGGATCCTATATCAATACATAAATTTCAAGGAGTTTGAGAACAGCCTTCACTAATAAGTCAGACTTGTTGGTGTCTTCAAAAGCTTCAGTTACATCTGTTACCTTCAGTTATATCAGTTACATCTCCTGCTGCTTTTACTTCTAGGCAAATATCTCTGCCTAGTCAAGAACTTGATCTGGGTGCCAGTTCATCTTTAGAACCACTTTTGGAGTAATTGCAATACAGCAACAAACTTGTCTGCAACACTTATTCGAATAAATAATTACTTAGACCATGCTTACAGATCTTAATTTTGTAAATACATAAAAAATGCACACATATATTCTTTCAGACAAGATACTTTAAAAGGATACTAGTCACATTTACCACATACATGTTTAGCTGGCTCATAAATAAATGACAATTCCTTAGTGTAAGTTCGTATTTGCAGTAAGTATGCTGCATTACTCTCTTGGGAATAATAATAAAAAATCCATCACACAAAAAAACCCCACTAATTTAAAATGCAAATTAAACTTTTTTTTTTTTTTGCTACAGGCTACAATACTGCTAAATAATTGATCATAATTTTCAAAACTATCAAATCACTTTTTAATAGCTGTGCTTCCATTATTGAACAAAGTAAATCTTTGCAAATTCTTTTAACATATTTATTCTGACAGTCATATTTTACATGTAAACAGCAACAGTAGTCTTATATATAATCCCAGAGAATTACCAAGATTTAAATGGCAACCACTGTATATTTGCTTGGCATTTCAGTGAACATTAAGGTTTATAGTTCTGAGGAAAAAATTGACTTTGGCTTTCCTTCAGTCAATATTTATTTCTCTGTTCGATAAACATTGATGTTTGCCTCAAGAGAAGTCAATATCCTGTTAATGTACATTACTTGAATAACATTTGGGAATTACTAAACAAATTACTCAAATTCAGAGGATCAAAATAGCGGGACCAAGAAAGACTTACAGAGTGTTTGTTTAAATCTGCAGTCTTAGCAGAACCACCAGTACATGTCGTGAGACAGCCCTATGAACAATCCCTCCTTTAATCTTCAGCATGCTGGTATTACAGTCAAATCCATCTTTGGTACACTCTGCTTCAGAAATGTTTGTGTGCAAGTACTTTTTCCCTGTTTACGCCCTTCTTTAATGCTTCCTGAGCCACCTTGTCCTTAAAATATGTTTTGCTTGAAAGATCATGCAGACTGTAGATGCATATTCTTATGCTTCCCTCATTTAGCCCAGTTTTCCCAGTTTGTCATCCATGTTTTATAGTGGAGCCTTCAAAAGTTCTAGAAGGAACCCTGTTTACAATACTCGGAATTTTTACTGGAAGTTCAATGCTACCAGACTTTCTACACAGGGCTACTTTCCCATATGGCTACAATATTTTAATACTACTAAGTTTTACCACGCTTTGCTACTCACATGAGGTAACAAAGCCAAAAGAATAATCAAATTTTAGGTGAAAAAGAGTGAAAATATTCACAGCCTGTCTGAGATCTTGGCCAAACTGTTCTTTAATGGACAAAACAATATGAATAGTTGAATGTATGAAATTTTGTTATCCTATTCAATATTAAAAGGCCCACTGTAATGATAAAGCTAGCAACCTGTGCTAGGCTTATCACTAAATAAAGGAAGTGATGCAAGTTAGTCTATATAACAAGTTGTGATCAAACTTTAGAGACTGAACTTTCCATTATCTACATATGTCTTTCCTCCTGCTTGAGGACACCAGCCACAGCTGCATGGTAGATGACTAAATCAGCAGAGAGAAAAACCTAGAATTACCATATTTCATCAAGTTAGTAATGAAATTCCATTTGTAAAGGAAGGCTCTGAATAGCTCAAATTCTTACAAAGCTCAGGCTATTGCCTTTTGTGAGCGTACTTACAACTTCATATGCAACACAACCATCTACTAGTGAAAAAACAGGACCTTAAAAAGAGTCAAAAAAATTATAAAAGTACATAGTCCATAATTTTTTTTCATTTTGAAGTATTCCAATCCAAAGGGGGTGAGGGAAGGGAAGATATAAAATTAATTATTTTTTCTGTTCATTTAAATCCACAAAGAAACATCTTATTTCTGGAGATCCAAACTTTATGAGAAATAAATACCAGAGACTTCAGCTACTGTATTATACTTGCACATACCATGAAGATAGGCTGCAGGAAATACTATTTAAAGGTCAAGTTATTAAGAGAAAAATTATCATAAATAGGATCAAAGATTATAATTTCCTACTGAAAAGGAAACATATGTACGAGTAAGGGGTACAGCCTTGAATAATTAGCTGCCAACTCATGACTGTTGGCTTCTTTGGATGTTTTCAAGCATCCCATGCTTAACAGACAGAAAAATGTGGAAATAGATGACATCCCAGAGATCACAAGAGTCCAAGGGCAGCCTTACCACTTTTAAAGAAGAATTTTGCTGGAATCTTATTTGGAATATTCACCTTGATATCTGTAACAAGTTTTTACCACTTCAGAGAAAAAAAAAAAAAAAAAGCTGAAAGTTTAATGCTTTTGGCCTTCTCACAGAAAAAATAAGGATCAGGTGGCTGCAAGAGCATGGTATATACAACCTCACGAGCCAATTTTAGTAGGTTTGGATCTTGAAGAGAGACTCATCTGCCCTTGTATCCTTGTGTTTAGTCCTCTTGCAACAAAATTTAGCAGAAATGACATGATTTGAAGGAATATATATCTCTGAGACACAGGTGAACTCCAGATAAAAGCAGGTGCACCACTGGTAAAGGATGGAGCAGTGAGGCAAAGATGGCAGCAGCACTGTCGTGCTGTTTTGGTTCTTTCTACAGCTCTTCTCAGACTCTCAGAGCTGTCAATCCAGAAGTACTAAACCTTTCACAAGTCAACCCTTAACCTAATCTTTCACCTATCAACCTTTCTCAAATACTAGATTCACATTAAGTACATTAGGAATGACAATAACCCTCTATTCTAACAACAAGAAACTGCCAATTAAGTCCCTAATGTATGGACATCTTCACCTTACTTGCCCTTTTTATGCAAAATAACAATGTAGGAGGCTGCATGCAATACCAACGTGTCCATCATTTTAATTATTTCTGGATATTTGTCCATCCTGCTTTAGATTAAGAGTCCAAAAACTGATTTATTCACTCACTTGTAAATTGCATTGTAATGCATTCATAACTTCCTAACATTCATACATAAAAGACTTAAATTGGAGTTATTTCCCAGTAAAAAATAGGCTCTTATCTTCAGAAATTATGAAGACACACAGTTAAATGCAACTTTTAAATATTTATTCCATATTTGCATGCATCTGTTCTGCAAGATTTTTAAAATGGTAGTGAAGGCTGTCCAAAACTACTACAGTGCAGCCTTTCAAACTTTCTAAATACCTATCATCCTAGTAGGATTTTGGTGCTCACTGCAAGTTTGGTCTCTGTTATGCTTCTGATAAAAACAATTAAAAGAAAAAAAAAAAAAAACAAAAACCCAAACAAAACCAAACCAAAAGCAATAAGAAAACACAAAATGCTTAAAAGATATAGGTTTAGTAATTAGCAATTTTATATTACAATGAGCTATTTTATGCATATGTCAATATTTTCTACCTCTGTCTGAGAAAAAAGTCTCATAATAGTACAAATAAGCTTTTGAATGAAAATAATGTTGACCTTTAGGGCAGTCAGCTATTGCATTTATTTTTTCTCACTGTGGCTCCATAAATGGACCTGATAGTTCAGGTGAAGCAAATCTGCTCGAGAAGTCTTCAGTAATAAATGCTTAAAATCCAAATAATTTCTCTTATTCTGACAATCCTTAACTCAGGCAAGGACCTAAATATACTTGGCTTAGGTGAAAGGAGATTTGTGTCAAGTCCACTAAAACTGGGAAGTTGTATTTTTGCTTTTCATATCTGCCAAATCACAATTCCTTTTCCTTGTTCAATAAATAGCATCTCCATGAAAGACATGATCAGACATAGGTGAGTGAAGAGCAATATTTGCAGAAATAGACCAGTGGATTGTTGACTGATTTTTAGTCACATTTGCACAAACATATTTCTTATGATAAGAAGCAATTTTTCTTATTCCAGGGAACAGAGTCCATGACTGACATCCCCAAAAAGGAAACAAAATCATCTGCTTCTCAGAACTTGCACTTTCCCACATTATTTAAAAGCCTAAATACTTTGGAATCTAACACAAGACCTTGATCAACATGGTATCCTCAGCTTATACCATGCAGGCATGATAAATCTGTTATAAAAGCATCAGATCCAATTCACTCACTGCTGAAGTGAGTGACATTCAGACACTTAGTATTCAGACAATATTAGACAATATGCTTTAATTACAGATAAATAACAGGCAATATGATATATACATCAATTAAATTACAAACTAGATCGTCTGCTACAGAAGTGTGCGGAAAATCTGGAACTAGCTTAAAAGAAGCCTGGCAGTCACCTAACAACTCAAAAATCTTTCAACAGTTATTTTATTCCTCTTCACTATAAAATACTGTAGCTACACAATGAAAAATTCTTCTCCAGTTGCCTAAGGGCTGATGCTCTCATACAGCACCCTTGCACTATCTGAAGCCCTGAGCTTAAGGAATAAAGGGATAAGAATCAAAGCCACAATACTGAGTGTTGTTATAGTCATGTGTGGGTGCTCTGCTCATTACATGACAAGAATCACACTCTTTAGATTAAAAAAATAGCAGGTTGGGAAAACAGATGCCTCTGTTGTGGAATGCCTTATTAATGGCTAAAGATTTCCTCACCTCAGATTTTCCAGGTCAGGCATCCAGGATTCAAATTAAGTTTCACTTGTTAACGTATCAGAACATTTGTATTTGTGTACACAGGTATGTGCTATAAACAGATTCATTCTGAGAGCTTGGCAGAACTCCCTGCAAGGAACCTGCAGTGGAAAGGGGACACTACAGTGGGCAAAGAGATTCCCTTGATGCTCTACTCAGCTAAATCCTGACCCCAGGAGGGACCTGAGATTGCTTGCAACTCACATCAAGGCAGGGTAAATGTTAAAAACTCAGGTTTTAAAGAAAACTGTCCTGTCCATTGCCTGTGCATCTTGCCTAGCATAAGACAATGTCAACTTCAATAAAGACTCCTGTGATAAATTTCGGGTAAAAATTCGTGTATAAAATAATAACCTGATGTGTAATGGGAATAATGTTAATACAAATCGTGAAATCCAGTATAGGGCTAATCGTTTCCCCCCCAGGCTGCCAGTCTCAGTTGCAAAGACAGGATGAACATCATCAAGCTAGACAGACACTGGCCAACCTCGATAAGAATCACTTCCTTGCCAATGCAAGGAAGAAATTCCTTCGTGACTACGATGCCAATCTCATCAACTCTCTGGCTAGCTCATCAACTCTCCGGCAGCAACAAGCAAAATGAAATCAGCACAAGACTAACACATGAAATTGACATAAGAAAGAGTTTTTCCCGGAATGAGACAATGAGACCTGACGAGATCCGGGAAGGCCATCGAAAAGAAATTCAGACTATTCAGCCCATCCTGGACACTTGGACTGCCTAAGGGCAGAAAAACCCCTATAAAATGCTGGACTGAAAGCTGCATCGGCGTGGATTTGGGAGTCTTGTACCCCGGTGCGGACCCGTATCCACCCAGTGCGGCGCTGATATTCTCCTAATTTGTGGCTTTCTCATTTTTCTGGTGTTCGATATTTTGTTATTAATAGTCTTTTATTTATCCGAAATTTGCCATTGCATTTATAACAACTCCTATCTAAAAGTCAGATTACATATCCTGAAGGAAAAGGACTAATCTCACCTTGATTTCTCTAAGAATCCATGCAACTGATGTTTCCACATAAATTCGGGAAATAATTCTTCGGAAATCACCGAAGTTGCACAATTGCCATGAGTTGCAAAGGACCAAACATCAAAGATCTGTGGGAAAAGTTCTGCTTTATACCCTACCAGGGCCAGCACCAGAACAAAGATCTCCTTGCTACTAGGAATTTTGGTACTGTTTTTCACTCAATTCAAAATGCAATGCAAGGTTACACAAGAGTCTTAGCTAACAGCACCCTCAGGAAAGAAACCGACCCTGACTTAGGAAAACTTGCGCAAAAACGCAACAATTTGTTGCTATGGAAGGGACAATAGCAAGCTACTGGAGACTGATAAAGGATAATGCTCCTGAAAAGAAAAGGGGCAAGCTGAGAAAGAGCACTTAGTGCCCTTTTTTCTTTGACTTTCACTCCTTTCTTTTATTCCTACAGGGAAGTAGTTAATGCAGAGTGTTTATAGCCCATCACTGTGGTTCACTGACCTTTCAGCTCATAGGACTGGGCAAGCACCCAGGAGATGTGGCTCCACCAAAAAACCATAGCAAAATTAGATCTAACTGTTTTAGATTGACACACAATATCCATGAGCCTTGGACATCAGCATTAGACTTACTTTGCCACTCATCAAAACTCAGTTTTGACAGGAAAAGCTCTCTCCCATCTGTATTCACCCATACTTAACTATAATATTATACTTGTCAGGAAAAATGAAGCGAAGAGTAGAAAACAAATGCAAAACCACAAACTACTGCATAACTGACTATATAAATAATAATTATGTTGACTACACTTCCTATAACATTCAAATAGTGTTATTTCAGTGAAGTACATTCTCCTTACTGAGAATGGAACATTTATAAAACACAGTAAATCAATGAATTATTAGTTAAAGTATAAGTATACACAGAAAGATTACTCAGACATTATGTAGGGTTCTTTCCAGCCTTCTTGAATATCACAATATGCAATGTTTTCTACACTTAACCAGAAATATGTGTTCAATTAAGGCTGTATGCTTCTCATGCTTCCAGCCTTCTGCTTAGTGGTTTAAAAGATATTCAGTAGCTTTCCTGTTCAAGGACCCATGCTACCTCTTAGAAGTGAATTTTAAGATAAATACTGGTAATGAGAATTGCACAAAGGTATTAGTTGTGTCATTAATCTTGTCAAATACCCTGCACTAACAGCCATGAGTAATCAGACAATGAAATAGAAGGCAGAATTAAGTATTGGTTACAGCTTTACTTGTGGAAATAGATGGAAGATGCTCAACTGGGACTATGCGGGAGAACAGAGAGATGAAAGGCTTGCTCTTTTGGGGGGGCTTTTCAAAGTGTGATAATATTTAGCTAGCTGATGACATCAAAAACAGTTTAAGATAATGTGTACACATTATAAGGTAAACGTGCACATAATACTCAGAAACCCAATTGCTCACAAAACATGAAAATATTCCAGCCCATCATGATGTTGCAGTTACCCCTGCAGAGCTTCAGTACTTCTGTTATAAATCCAGAAACAGTAACTTACTGAAGTGAATCTACATGGCTGATTGCAAACTACACAGGAGTTTGAAATGGGCAATAATCAGGCTTTTATATGACCTATTAAACCACAAACCTCAGGCTATCTTGGCCACCACTACTTGACTAGCTATGAGGAATTAGTAAGTATTCTAAGGTAGCTCATTGTTAAACTGATCACTTACAACGATTAACACTTTAGTAGAGAGTTTGCTTTAGTAAGTATCACAGCTGCCTACATTTCTTCTGTAAACACAGAGCTGTATTCGGATTCCAATCAGAATTATTTTATCATTACAAAATGCTATGTGCTTCTCCCTGGTGTTTTATGATTTTCTTTATGTCCACTGCCCTACCAAGCAAATTAGTAATACCAAGATACCACCTCTTTTCACAGTGCTTGCTGGTGCAGCAGGAAAATGCTTGCATGCTCCATGCTATTGCCCTCAAACTCCCTGAAATGTGATAAAGATAAATTTTGGGATTTGCTGTTGTTGGGTTTTTTTTTAAGGTAAGTAAATGAGGTCAATAAAAGGGCTCGCTGATGAAATAAGCTGGAGCACTCCACTAAACATTCCAGTTACAGAAACACAAAATGCATATTCAGCCTTTTGTGCTGAGCAAGTAATTGACTGTTATTCCATTCTGACAAGCAATGCATGCACAAGCTATATTTTTATTAATCAGACTAATTTTCTTACTATTTCTAACACTGCACAGAAGGGAGCATTCTTCAGATCCTATTCATGACCATATAATAAGCAAGACCTGCTTATGGTGGAATATTAAGCTGTCCATTCTGCTGTGAAATAGTGATCAGTTGACATAAATACTACATTTCTTTTCAGCTGTTGAAGATCCAATCTACATGATAAACCAAAAAAAAAAAAAAAAAAAATTCTGATCCCTATCTTTTACTTCAGTTCCATCTACTCATTAATATTAAGATTTACAAATTCTCTCTTGTGCCCATCTCATCTCTGTTAATAACAGCACTATGTTCTAATATGATGGTGTACAAAGTCATGCATCACTATACTGGTCTGAGCTCTAGGAATTTTATGCTTAGCAGGGTTGGGTTATTTAGGCAACACCTTATTAATTTCCCCCACTCTAGGGCTATTTGCTTTAAATATGAGCTAGAACTTCAAGGCAAGCACTTGAAAAATCCATAGTTGCCTCATGGTAGTAGGAAAGAAACACTAATTTTGTTTCAGTTTAAAGATGTGCTATAATGTGTTAGAACCAACAACAGTAAATACTGGTGTCTGAGGTTGTCTGCTCCACATAAGAGACTCCCCCCACTGCTTACAAACATTCATGCTGAAAAACATTCTCCTGTCCTTACAGCCTTGTTTGTATGAAAACAGGCCCATAAGTATGAATTCCTGTTTCAAGTGGGAGCTTTATTTAAACTTGTTTTATTTCTATTCACGACACTGTATTTTTCTACGTATTCAAAGTTGCTTGCTGCATTGCGAATTTCTTTAAAGTAAGCTGAAAGGATGTGAAATTTGCTGTGATGCCACTAGAGTATCACACATAGTGACACTTGCAGTTTTTGACTGCATTGTCCCCTTCAGCACAGAACCAAGCAGAAAGCCTTATTTCACCAGTTTTGGGATGCTATTACACTTCAAAACCACAAAAACCAATTGCCTGATGATTTGTTCAACTGAAAACCCTCAAGAGAACTGCATTCAGAAATATAACATTGCATCAGTATTTTATAAAGTCGTTGTAGCTCTACAGAAGAAAAGAATTTACTTAGCTACTTGAAATCAAAGTTTCCTTTGCAGTACAGATGAACACCAAATATCTGGATATTAATCAAAACCTGAAAAATAGTTTCCTGACAGACTCACTACAGTCAAAATCTGCGATTATTGGCAGGGAATCTAATGAAAAGAGAGAGGGGGACAGACAGGACTTGAAAAACATACATTTGTGTATCAAAATTACATATAAAAACAGAGCTCACGCTCATTCTTGGAGATACTGTTTTTACAACATTTCAACATGTGGATTTCTCTACTACTATACAAAGCATTCACCTCTTCACCTCCCTTTCTTCTGCCAGAACTGCTCTTCTATTCATGGGGACTATTTAAGAAAGTAGCAAACAGAGGAACAAAAAGTAACAACCAGCATACTCCTGCTCACTATTGCCTATTACCTAAATATTTTTTATAGTAATAAAAAGTACAGTACTTTATGCCACTTCCTTTTTTGCTCCATTTTTAATAAAATGCAAGTATTTCTCTATTGAGTAATTTTATTAATAGTCTCTGGAAGCACATATGAAACGTTAATAAAACCTGGTTACACATTTTAAAACAAAAATAGCATCATGTTGCTCTCACCTACTGCTTTCAGGAAAACCATAATCAGAACTATGGAGAAATAAATTCCTTCTCATACTATTTTTAAACTTGACTCACAGTTTTTGATTATCTGGTATTGACCTAAATTAACCTAAACCCAGAAATAAAGTTGATCAAAATTTGTGGAGCCTTGCTTTTATGAAAAACTCTGTAGTAACAGAACCTATAGATATTATTTTGCGTATAACAATAAGCATTACATACTACAACACCCACAATATGCAGTACACATAGATAAGACATCAGATTTATGCAGTCCCTTGTTTTTCACTTCTTCACCACACTGCTCATTTTTCTCTCCTAGCCTTAGACTTCTCTTCCCAAAACCAATATGTAAGAACTCCATTATGTAGATGCAGTTATCATAACTGATAGAAAAATTACTGAAGCATAAAGGTGGACCCTGCAGAGACTGCAGTGATCTGGGACTCCTCCAGCTTCCTTGCAACTGCACATGCACATTGCCTTGTCCCTGCTGTGACAAAGTCTGCTTCCACATGGTAAAGTCAGGTTTCATGCTGCTAAGAACAGTTAGGAAGGCAGGCTACTGAAGCTGCTCCACAGGAGAACCAGCAAGGATATTTTCATAGAAGCCAGCCACTCTCAGAACTGCTAATTTCATTTTGTACAAATTGATACTCTTCTGCCTTTTCAAATAGCCAAGAGCAAAATTAAAATAATAAATAATGACATAACAGAAATGCTACCTTCTGTTCTGTAACTTTGCCTTTCTTTGGCAGAGACAAAATTAGGCAGCACCACCATCCTCCAACCTCTTCTTTATCCAGTACTCTTGATGGTATTTATCCCATGGTAAAGACCAGTTTTCACACTTAGTGTTTCACATTGAAGGTAAGACACATAAGCTAAGTTGTCAAAAGAAAGCTGGAAGTTGTGGCAGCTGAGAAGGGGACAGCTGAGACTTACAGGACCCAGAAGAGACATTGAAGATGGTAGTTATTTCATGCACCCAAGGGACAGGTAAATCCCCTGCCCTTGAAAAAGGCATACATTTACACTTATGAACAGGAGAAATTTAGGAAGACTGCATTTTTAAAGTTACTAGCCAACCATCACATCCCCAAACAAATCTTTCCCATGTTACCATTAGGGTGAAAACAATATTTCAAGGGTTTGCAGAAGCGGCCAAAGTTATCCCAATATCCTGTTTCTTATTAGACTGAAACAAAGCTGCTCTTACCAGTATCAGAAAAATAATTTTATATTAATATGTTGCTTCCACACTGCATCAAAAGTTATTTTATTATTCACATGAACTCTTCTTATCTAGAGAAAAACCTTCATATCACTCAAAATTAGATAAATGGAAATACTTGTCACGAACAAAGCACCAAAGAATTCCTGAGTAAAATGGAATGGAGCAAGTGTCAGCATAACTGAAATGAACTAGAGGTTTTCTTCCTAAGCAGAAGTTATGACACATTATTTGAAGGATTCCACAGAGAAGTAAGCAGGCCTTTAACCTCTCAATTCTTTAATAAAAAAAAAAAAAAAAAAGTCTTCTATTTTTAAAGGAGTTTTATTATTCAGCAAACATAATTTGTCAAAAAAACCCTTTGCTTAGGGAGGACAAGGATAGAACCAAAAAGGAAAAAAAAAAATGCAGAAGATAGCTCTTTTCTAGAATACATTGTCAATGCTCATTATTTCCACTTGTTTACAGAGTACTCACAGATATGACATGACTGAACTGTAGAGTGCAGCTTCTCAAAAAGGCAGGCTCTGAGACCATGTAAAAATCAAAAACAGTTTGAAACTTGATCATAGTGCAAAGGCATTCCATAAATGTTGCTTGTGACAGGAGAGGACTGCATTCCATGACCCAGGAGATCTATGCTACTGCTTTGTGTTTGGAACAAGCACTATCCATGCAGAACATGCTGATGTATGGCTCTATATTATTGTTAGCATTTGACCTACTCAGACATTTGGAGAGTAAAACATTGGTGTATATGTTCGATCCATGTATTCAAAAGTAATAATACATAATAAACATTACTTACAGTGAAAAATAGGAGACTTTGGTTATTAGCCTGGCCTTTTCTACTTTGATTAAAGAGATTGTTCTGTTAATGACAAAGGGTTACAGACACTTTAAATTACTCATTGTAGGAATTAGGACTAAACAGGTCTCCTAGAGAGTTTATGCTAAAACAAAACCAAGTTCCTTTAAATAAAACCAATATCAATTAAATACTGTTTTATCTTCCTTCAGCAAACATCTTACCTTTTGATTCAGACAAAGAATCTTCCAAACATATGGTTTTATTCTCAGAGAGAAAAGTAGCTTTTAGAAGAACTGCATCTGGCCCTCCACATGCAATTTTCTCTCCTAATGATACATGACCAGACATACATATTTAAAACACCTAATTTAAGAAAACCAGGACCAGAGCCACTTAGACTATAATTATAATGCTCTGTCTGAACATTTTTCCAACAAAACTTTTTAAAAAGAAATTAAAGCACACGGTGAATTTCAAACATTAAAACATTATGCACAACTATATCTTCCAACTACCCATATCCTCATCTTTACCACTGTCAGTGTTTTTAATGTTCATTATAAAATCTTCTGTAGAGTCACTGAAAAACAATCCAATGGCAAATCCACTCTTAGTCACAAATTAATTTCCATAAGAAAACAGAAACTTGAACTACTGACAAAGTTTTGATTGCAAACTATTAAGAGAAGCAAGAGGTTTTGCTGTGTTTCAGTAATTTTTTTTGTGGAAAAAAATGTCTCCTAAAAATGTTGAATGTTAAATCTTATGCCTGCTAGCCTATTACATTACTAATAACCAAGGCTACCACTGACACTGGAAGCATCGCAGAAGACAAAAAGCTATGAAAAAAATCTCTAAACAGCATTTAAGGATTGAATGGTTTCCTCCAATGCCATTTAGGAATGTATTCCTGTCTTTAACACAGGTACTCCTTTCCTTCCTTTGCTCTTGGACTATTTTTCTGTTTTTTACTTTAACTGTAGGTTATGTTTTGTCAGTGGCATTAATAAATGTCACTCTAGTAAAAACAAACTAAAAAGTCATGCCAAAGTAACAAGCATCCTACATTCTTCTTTTACTTGAGAATTTTTTTTTATCATTTTACTGTGTAATGATGCCAATCATTATAACTCAGTTCACAAATGAAACCAAATATCAGCCAAAAATCATCTTTAAATGTATCTCTTAAAGTCTGTAAACTACTAAGACATGCTTGAGAGTGAATGCCATATCCTAAAGGTTATTAATCACCAGGAGAGGGGAAAGGCAGCTGTGTGTTTATTCCAGATTCGTGAATGATGGCTGCACAGATTATAAACACTAAACTCCAAATATGCAGCACTCAGAGCCATAATGCCCAACTATATCAACAGCAAGAACAGTTCACAAAGGGCTAAAATAACTGGGGCTGGAACCATTTATTTAAGCAGAGCATTTATTTATCTGCAGAGCATGTCTTCAGATAGAATAAAATGAGGATAAATCAGTAAAGAAAATAAGACATTTATAATACACTAAAAAATCTGAGAAGATCACTAAAACAATAGCTTTTTGAAAACCTGCATCTGCAGAAAGCCTTCTGGGCTTAAATCCAATACAAACCTGTCAGAAAACATTGATGAAATATGTGCATTTACAATTGTAAATAAGGCATGAATATGGAACCTAATCCTAAACTCAGTTATTCCAGAAGGGAAAGGTTTGGTTGGTTGTTTTGGGGTTTTTTTGTTTGTTTGTTTTTTGGTTTTTTGTTTGTTTGTTTTTTTTCCCTATGTTATTTAGTTAGTTGATTTATTTAGACAGTTGTTTTGTTAAACAAAATTACTCCAGAATGAAACTCCTCCAATAACCATTGACAAATCAAATGGACATCAAAGACTGTCACTGAGCTTATCTGCTTCGTTCATAATAGCTTACTGAAAATACCTCTGAGGGTCCAGTATTATAGAAACCACCTTCCCAGAAAAGAAATGTGATCAAAGGGATTGTCAGATGGCATAAGGCCAGCCTTTCAGATACTGCTCAAGGGATTCTTTCAACTTTGTCTTGAAACGCCCTCCAATGCTCCATTCCAGATTCTAATCCAACTCTACAAGTGAAAGGTTAATGGAGCTCATCCTTAACACACAGGCACATCTTAATATGAACTAACAAAATAAAAGGGCATTTTCATGAAGGGGGAGGGTGCTCTTTTTAACATTTTAAAGAAATATCAGGCCTTCTGCCATTCCCCAAATGCACTACAATCAAGCAGCAGCTGCTCAACATGGATAAGCCTCAAGAAAACCTTCCTGATCAAACTCACTACATCAAAAGCTCAGCTGACACACATTAGCAAACACGTTCACTTGATGTTTTGGTGCTAGAATGAAAGGTCAAAAAAACCCTAAAACCCCAAAACAGCCCAACACGGAACATAAGACACCAGGATTGCATAAAGAGAGAGAAAACGCCATAAAAGAGACTGTCACAGTGCTGAAGCAGCTGCAAGTCAGCTCAGTCTCCTTGAAGTCTACTGCTTGACAGCAACTCAGAAGCTGGTCAGTTTTCAGCATGGGAAAAAAAAAAATAAAGCAGGAACAGAAATTAAGTTCCAAAATACAGTCTGTGAACTTCATGTAGCCGAATCAATAGTAAATCATGTTTACCCCAGTCAGCACTAGAGGCAGTACAAGTCATTGGAAAGGGTAACTCTACAAGTAAGGCCACACACACTTTTAAAATGAGAAAACTCTACACTGCCTTGCTAGTGGCATTCTCAGTGTTTAAATGCTTTGGGTAGATACAGAGGAAAGAGACCAGCAAAACGCAGAAATAGAACACGTTCGGTTTCACTTTAGATTACAGTAACCAACATTTAAGCTCCCCAAGTAGGCTGCTCTGCTGCACTTTTTTAGAGGGCTATCTATGTTTGTACTAAAAGATAAGCTGTAGTAATAAGAAAAACACCAATTTTTTTTAACTCCACTTACACTATCAGTGAAAAGATTATAAATATTTCTTCATGTATACTTGGAGAACTGAAATGCAAGAAGCCTCCAGATTCTGCCTCAATACCTAACTTGCTATTATCACATAAAAACAACTGTGAGCCTCAGCAACTTGAACTGAGACTCCAAGTTGACCCCTCAGAATCAGAATATTAAACTAAATGTGCCGAGGGCACGTTAAGTCTAAAATCAACGGGAATAAAATGAATGCATCCACCAGGACATGTAAAGGTAAATTTCCAAGTTGTAAACAAATCTCTCAAAGCATATGCTTCTTAAGATTACAGAACAGAAAAGGCCCACCAAATTCCACTCCCCAGCCATGAGAAGAGTATAATTTAATGTTTTTTGTAAAGCAATCAAGCTCCTTCCTAAGAGGGCTTATGATTTTGCTCTGATTGAAAAACCATTGCAGAACCTCACTGCTGTAACAATTAGGAACCTTCTTTTAATTCCCAGCTTGAATTTATTCAGAGCCAGCTTACACCCATTAGTTCTTGTGCCAATATTGTCCTTTAGCTTAAATAGCTCTTCTCCTTCCCTGGTGTTTACCTCCCTCAAGAATTTAATTTCATTCAATTACATTTCTTAGGACTAATTGTTTTAAAATGAGAGGACACACTTTATAAAACTATCAATGGCACATTCCATAAGGAGAAAAATTAAGTTCTCTAGCAATAAATACTCAGAGAATTTAAAAAGTGCACAGTAAGGGAGTTATAAGCCCATGGAAAACTTGTATTATTCCAGGATGTAAGGGAGAAATGATGAGTACAAATAAAGATATTAAAAGCTGTATGATGAGAAGCCTCATAAGCATACTGGAATGAAAAAGAAGTCTTATGAAAAAATAAATTTATTCTTCAGCACTCTTGCAGAATAACATTAAGTTTAAAAACCCTTTTAATGCTCATTTTACTTGCCACTCTGCAAAGTTAGGAAAAAAAATAAACCAAATACAGCAAAACTCACAAAATAATAAAATACTCAAGAACCATAGAAAAAAAAAAAGCATTATTTTGTATGCTTTTTAAAAGTTAAGGATAATTTTAGTTTCACTGGGTCAACTTCCAGTGTCACTTCGGTTCCTCTTGATAGTTCCTAAAAAGGTCAAGACAAAATGCTTCTTGATCAACCCACGATCATGAAAAACTGCTTATTTTTTAGAAAAGAAGTATGTATTTTGCAAAGCAGTTAGACTGTGTTTAATAATACCTCGGCTGTGACACATTATTGAATGAAACAGTATTTGTGTCTGCATTTATGTCTACAACATTTCAGAACTACACACCTTTTAATTTCAGGAAATTTTATGTTAGCAAATAGTTTGGCATATATTGTAGCTTAACTGAACTAAAAATAAAAGGCATTTTGTATTTACTTCCACTCTGTGCCTACAATATGCAGTGAGATAATAGGAGTGATATAAATTCAAATGTAATTTTCATACTATTAATATGATGAAATCAAATACCTAATATTAGTTTGAAGTCATTAATTTATACTTGTTAAGAGGCATAACATTTTACAAATTCAAGATATTAGGCAGATGAATTACAGAGAAAAGCCAGAGCTCCACTTCACTCTACTAATCAAGAATTATCTACTTCCTCAAGGGCCAGGAGTAAGCAGGCCAATGGATTAACAAGAAGCTTTTCTACCTCTTTTTGTAAGACGAAAATTATCTTTCTTCTAAGCTTTTTTCCCCACTTAATGAAGCCAACCAATATCCCCTCTCTTGCATCTGAAGTGTGACTCCGCTTCAGTAAGTTCAAGATTGTGCATTAAAGAAGTCTTCCAGGCCACCTCACTAACTCACTGAAATCTTTAGAGAAATTTGGTGGTTTTAGAGTTCTCTAACTCCAGCTCTTCAAGAGCAATTCAGACTATACTAATAGTATACCAAAAAAAAAAAAAAAAAAAAAAAAAAAAAAAAAAAAAAAAAAAAAAGCAAACATGGAGTGCTTTTCAATTTTGGTATCTTAAAAAACCAACATATACTACTGTGTTCCACACAACACTAAAAAGTGACCAAATCACAGGTATCACTGATGCAGATAAGTATAACAAATAAAAAAAATGTGATGATTTCACCTAAAAGATCCAAAATTACTCAACATTTTGCCTCTGAAGAAAGGTTTATGTAAATATGGAAAAGCATACCTAGACTTCTGCCCACATTACTGCAGAAATCCAATTTATGAAGATCAGATTCATATGAGGTCCAGGTTCAAATTCATTGAACTGAAATTATGAGCACGAAGACTTAATTTGGCCCATATCTTAATTTTTATTACCAATATTCTTCTTAGCAGAAGCCATGGTTCACAATGAAACAACTGCCCTGTCTTGATTTTGGCATTAATCATTCCTTCTACCCACTCAGTGATACTTACTTTCTTAATCAAGCAAGCAGAAGTCTGCTGCTTTGCCTTCTATTTTAACACATCATGATAAAGACACTGCCAACCATTCTAATTTTATTAGCTACCAACACTGATTTCACATATCTCTTTAACCCTTCCAAAATTACACATTACCTAACATAAAGCAGTTGCACCCATTCAGTCCATGTACTAGTGGACCAATATTCAACACTAAAAAGACTTGGTCATAGGAAATTAACAAAGAAGCAACCACCTGCTAACTACTTTTGCTATTATAAAAAAAAAAAAAAAAAAAAAAAAAAAAAAAAAAAAAAAAAAAAGTTGTTTACCTACCCTGAAATAAAAGGCTCCCCTTGTAACTGAAAAAAAAAATTCTCTGCACAACTATGTTTCTAAAACCTCTGCACACTTTTTTTTTTCCCCTGGCAGTTAGAGGGGAAGGGGTTGGAGGGAAAGAAAAAGGAAAGAAAAGTGAGTAAAACATTGGTAATTTGTTTAGCTAGTGATGCAGGCTGTTCTCCAATCAAATTTTGTTTCCCTAAGGAAGATATCAGTTTTAAATTACGCAGCAAGAAGGCAAAAGAAAGGAAGCAAACAATCAAAACCTTCCCAGGAGGGGTAAGAATAAAGCAAGAACTTCAGAGATCCTATTTAATAAATAACACCTTCATTTTTGTAAGTTAATTTCACCACAGGAAATAAGTTTAGTTTTAATTATATTGCCTTGTGTCATGTTTTATAAAAGGTACATGAGGCTCATTGACTTTCTCTTATTATGAAAGCCTTTTTTATGCTAGAGAGACATTGCATGTAGAGTAAGTCTCAGTAGAGCCCTAGCTCAGTGCAAAGTGATGCAAGATGCAACAGTTTTATTGTTATCCCAAACCTGTGACAACTACTGAGATTAAAAACGAAATGTCGTAGCAGATGACATTTTGTTAAAAAAAAAAAAACAATTAGACATAAAGTGTTAAAAATACCTGTATGCAAAAGTGACAAAATATGTCATCCATTCAAACCCTTTGTGTACACAGATATAGGAGAGACATGGAATTTCCAAAAATCAGAAGCCAAAGAGATAATAAAGAAATAAATAAAGCTTTGAAATTCGTTTCCTAAAAGAGAAATTCCAGAGGAAAATAAAGGTGCTTCCAAAGTAGAGATACAACCAGTGAGACAAATTCTAAGAACTTAGAATAGCCTTCCTTAACCTTTGGGCATCATTCAAGATCTTATTTTAGGGTCTCTGCCTCCTAAAATTGTCTTAAGTAAGTCACTTCCTCTCAGTTTTTAACCTCTCCCCTTTACCAATAAGGAGAGGCAAATGCAAAGAGTGAATGTCCTGGGTTGCAGTGTAGGATGTACACAAAGTATTTATTCTATCACATCTTCATTAACTGTTAAACCAAGTGGGGCAATGTTTTCCCAGGCCCCCTGCCTTTGGGCTGTCTTCTGCTAATGGCCCATCAACGCCTGGCCCATGACTCACAGGTAACTCCCTCCAGGAGTTATCTCTGTTTAATGGGCCATCAAGGACCCACTTCACGGCTCATCATCCCATTGTGAGATGCTCCACCCAGGGGGAGGGCCAAGCATTCTCACCTGGATATAATCTAGTATGTGGGACAGTGCAAGCAGCACTTATCTACTGGATTACCAGAGCATCTAGAGCAACCAGACCTTTCTACAGGATCACTGCTTCAGGAAGAGCACCTCACCTGGACTGCTTCCACCATCCTGCTGAGGTTGTATTCTGACTCTGTCAGTGGTTCTTTGTGTTATTGCATTTATTTTATTTTATTTTTACCTTTTTACCTTTCTTCTTATTAAATTATATCTCTGACTTGGAGCCTCTCATTTGTTTTGCTTTCAAACCACAACAGTGAAAAAGTAACAGTTTACTAAAAAAGAAGAAAAAAAGAGCAATAACTACTAGATACAAAGGTGTCAAGTCCCATGGAACCAGAAAACAAGATGGAGATGAAACCCCTCCTCCCAAGATGGTGATCACCAGGTCAACCCATGAGGGCAAAGACAAAGTGGTGGAGAAGTCCCCCATACTGGGCCACAGAGATGAGAGAGAAAACAAAGGAAAAAAGAGTCACCAAGCCTCTGCTGTTCCAGATACTCTCTTCTCCCAAATAACCACAGGAGCATGGAAAAACAAAACTATTGTGTGCTGAAGGCTCCAATGCTCCCAAAACCCTGGAAAGAAGCTTCCTGGCAGTTGTAGGTCTGACTCCTATCAGCATGGCTGGAGCCTGGGGCAATGGCTGGAAAACTGCAGAGCGAGCTCCAGTACTACTGATGTGTGGAAAAAAAAAAGAGCTTGGTGCATGTCCATTCCTGTTTTCAAAGGGACCCAGGACCCCTTCCCTTCCAGGGTAAAACACAGAAGTTTTGCTTCCCAGATTACCTCATCTTTGAGACAGTAAGACTGCAGAGACTTATGTAAAGAAAATATGCAATGCATAATTTTTGGGTCATCAAAAATATCCTATGACATCAAGTCAGTGAATGCAGGAAACTGTGGTGACTTGTAAGTTCTATTTTGAATGCTTCAGGAGGCAAAAATTAAATTTTCTATAACTGCCTGGTTTTTTTTAATTTTGAGCAAAGCAAGAATTACAATATCATCAAGACTTTTTTCCCTCCCCAGTCTCACTTAGGACAGCAGTTGCCATCCTGCTACTTCTGGTTGAGTATGAAATGTTTGGAAATATTGCCAGATATTTCTAGGTGCCTGCTGTGACCAACAGGTACCTTGTTATGTGGCCTGCTGAGAAAAAAATAATATACTAACAGTAAGTTTGTGAAGATTTTTCTAGTTTTCTACTAATTTGCTATGACTATTCAATAGCTGGTGCCACATAACCATACAGCAATTTCTTTAGCTTCCAGAAGAATGAGAAGATAACACACTCCTGTGGCTAAGGCCACAGAGCATATGAGAAGTCTATTTATCTATTTATATTGCAGTCTGCTTTTTACTGTTGCCAAGAGGACATAAACTTCTTCTGCTATCAGCCAAATACCTTTCAGGAATAAATAATTAATTGGGAAGAGGTAAAACTCTTACACAGACCCAACAATTTAAATGAGATGTAAAATCCCAAAAAACTCTTTTCATACACTGCTTTTTAGTTTGCTGCATAGGATTTTTCACCTTGGTTCCCATTATCAACATTCACAGTATCTATGTAACAAGTTAGAAAGTTTAAAGAGAAGGTTTGCTACAATCTCTTGTGATCATTACCTAACACATCTACTCCCAGTTGCTCATTCATCTCCAATTCCTGTGTGCAAAGTTTGCAGCTGAAAATTAATTACATACAGTATTTCTTTGCCAAGCTGCCTGACACGCATTCCTCAAACTGTTTGCCCTTCATACAATTCAGAGAATCAAGGCTTTGATTCAATTCTTAATAGGAAAACATTAAAAATTCTCTTTAAATGCTCTTCCTCATACTCATTAATAATCACTGAGTAATTCTGGTGTCTGAATGACAAGAAGCAAGGCAACATTTTAAGAGAGTTTGGCATCCCCATAAGATTAGGATGAGCTAATATGTAATTAACAGAAATATAGTATTTTCAGAATTTTGAAGGACATCTTTTATTAGTGGCAGATGGAAGAAATAAAGGGACACAGACACTTACTAGAACCATTCTCACTCTGATGTCAAAGAGGAAATTCCAAGATGCATTTCGGAATTTTGAATGCTACGCTGTTGACACACCTTTGAAATCTTAAAATCCTTATAGTCCTTAGAGTAGACCAGTTATGTTTCATGACCCATGGTGGTGCTCTTAAGAAGTGGAGCCAACTTTTTTAAAAAATGGGAATTGAGCTAGAGCTGCCAAAACACAGTGAATTTTGAATCCAGAATGGAGAACTTTAAACACTCAAGCATGTTGTCTGTATTACAATGACAGCAAAGGTACAACTGACACCAAAGAAGGCTTCAAGCATCAGCACTTTGTTACCTAAAAGTCTCCCATACCTTTTCTCTGTAGCCTTCCATGGGCAGCTCCACACAGCTCTGGCTCTTCCTCCTGCAGTTGCAGCTGGCTCCTGCCTGTCCCCAGCACGGCCACCTATCCCTGTCTGTCCCTTGTACAATATCTGACCCTTTCTGCCCCTCACATAACCTGCTGTCCCTCCCTCCTCACACCAGGGCCAACTGACCCCACCCAGCTCACTCACTCTTTATCATACCCATGGCTGTGAGGGCAAGGCTGTGCCCACTCTTTGGTAATCAGCACAGCTGCAATGTATCAGGGGCAAGATTGCCTTCAGCACCATCTCTGACTGTCCTCTCTCACTGTAACATTAATTACGGTAAGTTAAAGAATTCAGAGGTTTTCAAAGAGTACAGGGAACAAGCCAGCTGTAGGTTGTACAGGTGGCCTTATCTAAGTTGTATCAAACAATAGAGTTCCTTTTTCTCAACCTCTTCAGTCGTTATTCTGTTGCTGCATTCCTCTTAAGTCAGTTTTTGCTAGTTAATGACTCTTTTCAATCCTATCATAAACACACCTTCACTAAATTACAAAGCCTCAAAAACAACAACAAAAAGCCAAACAAACAAACAAAAAAAACCCCCACGCACTAAACCAAAAAAAACCTGCAAAACTCATGCACGTTTCCAGACGTACATTTAGTATTAACTAGTTAGACAGTGCTGTGAGGGACTTATTATTTTACCAGAACAGAGTAGTGGGAGAGAAAAAATGCTGTTTCTAGGGAGCTGTGTATTAACTAGAAGTTATTCACCATCTGTACTTGTCTTGAGAACTGGTACTCAGTTTGAAAAATTCTGAGGACTTCTTTCTTTACACACTTTACAACAGCACAAAAATTATTAAGTATGGGGTTTTTTTCCTGTATTTTAAAACTTTATTGCTAAAGATTAAATGAATAAACCCAGATAAATATTTACAGAGAAATTCTGCATTGCTTGAGGCAGAATACTGCATATAAATAACTGCAAAACACTATTTTGTGTTTGAAGAATAAGTTGTAGGGAAAGGTTTGCAGGGAACAATATTTTATTTTACCAGTGCAAGATCACCAGGTATGAAGAAATGTGGAAGAGGTCTAAAGCTGAAGCTGGCTTTTTGTCTTCCCTGCTGGTTACTGTGGAGGCAGGTAAACAAGAATATAATTAAAATCAAGTTTCATATGTCTGTGCACCCTTACAAACAAGTCTGTCCAATCTTATTTACACTTCATTAACCTTCACAGTAATTATGATATAGAGAGTGATAGAAATAGGAGGGGGAGGAGAAGAGAAAAAGAGTGAGAAAGTTCCTAAAATTCAACTGCTTATCCAATAGCACAAGGTCATCCACTGGTATTGGATTAATGTCTCTGCAATTTACACCTATTTTAAATTAAGCCATTTAACAGGATCTAAGAGTTCAGCTCAACCCTTAGACCTCCTTCCCTGACTAAACAAAGGTATCACTGGAGTAACCGTTTTTCATTCAATTACATGCCAGCACACACTGGCAGAACCTCCTCCAGTATGAAGAATCTGGTCGGTAATCAGGTTACTTCATAAGCATTGAAGATTCTCACAACGACTAGAGCAGAAAATTTCAATTTACACAGAACAGTTTTCCAGGGGAAACTTTTGAATAAGGCTGTATTTTGAAAACCACTCATTTCTGTGGTGTTCTAACTAAACGTGTGATATGCACTTTGAACAAGAGCCAGGAAAACTTAGGGTCTAAAAGAAATTAAGCAATTTTAAACCCCCCAAGTTTGTTAATATATAAAAAACCAAACATGTAATTTCTGTGGAAAAGTAGCATTCCAATCTTCCTTTACTTCTTTTAGGAGAGTAGGTTTTATGAAGGGCTACATCTTGAGGAAAAAACCCTAAAAGACTGCCCTAAAACAGACCAAGGTAATTGGAGGCTTTCTAGAGATGATTACAATTTACGAGTTAAATGCTAGTAAAAAATGCAAATATAGTGTTGAAATTGTCTGTTTCATTTAAAAACAAACAAACAACAAAATTACCTATAACTCAACATTTTTCAAAATCAACCAATAAAGATATGCTTTGTAGTTTTCTTCCTAGAGTTGCAAACACTGACAGGAATTGAAAAAAAAAAAAAAAAACCAAAAACCCCAAACTGCAGCATATATGGGTGTTTTAATCTAAAAAGATTTAAAGCTCACTCATTCATGCATTTGTTTTTTTTGTTTTGGGGGTGTGCTGGTTTTGTAATAAGTGATTTTGGTGAAGAGAGGAAAAATCAGCGATGGAACCAGCACAAGGGGGTGTAATGCTTTTTATTTTTTTGACTAAAATTATGTTAATAGGCCCTTATTCTGTATCTTTGCAGCATTTTTAACAGGTACACCAATGGAGAACTTATCTCATCCTTTAGATAAATCAAATGTCTTTTCCTGATGTGGACATGGCAATAAACTCTCTAAATACTGACAGTGTTAAACAGAAATCTTCATAATTGGAGATATACTGTAAGTAACACATCTGAAGTACTTTCAGGTTTGTACTAGTATTATTTAAGTCAAGAGTGTCTATATTCATTAAATTTTATTCATATCACAACAAAGTTCTCCATAAGGGTATGTGGAGGGCAAGGTGTTATGCCATTAATGTGAAATATAAATAGTATTTCTTTGGTACTATCAGCGTGGCTCAACTAAGCTTTAATCCAGGAGTCTCAATTATTTTTTAACCTAATCCAGTCTGGCAACCTGATGGAACAAACAATAACCTCCCTGCCACAGGCCAGTGGTCAACACTTCCTCTGTTAGTGGGTATTACTCTTTGTGTGGAGAATTTCTCAGAAAATTGCTTGAGGACATTGAAACTGATATCCTGAAAAGCCATCAGAAAGGAAGTGATTAGCACTCAGAAGTGCTAATTGCGCTGGGGAAGCTGCCCTAAAGCATTCCAGGAAGTCTAGAGCTAAATTCAGTTGCTCTTCCTCAAGAAGTTAATGGGAGAAAATTCTAGATACCACATCTCCACAACAAGGAGCACCCACACAAAGGAATGTAAAGACTGTAGACTAAAATACTCTAATATCCTCAATAAAAGCACCACAAAATACGACCTGATTTCTACTTTGGGATTTCATTTTTTAAGCATAAATTCAATGTTTATATACTTTTTTTAAATATCTCCTCACAAAAGGGACAACTCTCTTGCTTCACTCAATCACCATGGGGTTAAATCTTTTGTTGTTGTTGTTGTATACTGGAATGAACACTAGAGCTTTCAAATTTATACATTAAAATAAAAGATTTAAAAATGCAAGAACTAGCCCTGGGAATCCAATAAGTCAGTGGTTAGAATATGAGAACAGAAAAATACAATAAAAAAACACAAAAAATCTTTTTGACTCAGGTTTCCTCAGTAATTTAGGCTCTAGGCATCCTCTACTCTGAGAAAGGTGGTTAAGCCAACCTGCTACATGTATGTAATTGTTTACTCTCCCATCAAAAGCTCCATCCCTCATCTCTCATCTGACAAATATTCATCCTGGAAACAAAAAAAACCCTTGTAATTTTCTATCAAACATAGAAGTTTCCATGGAATAGTTATTCTTCAACAGTGTTCTAACCACTATATTAACACTTGGTTAATTTAATTTGTATTTACCCTCTAAACTGACCATTGTTCCACATAATAGAAGTTTTTTCTGAAATCATGTGTTTCATCCATACATTCTTTAAAAATATTCAGAATTCTGAAATTAATATCAATAAAGTTTCATAACATTCCTACACTATCCTCTATTTTGTTATGCCACCCGTTTTGGTTGTCTTTTTTTTTGTTATTCAAACTAATATTTTCTCCTTTGTAGTGAATCAGTTACTATAGAAACAGTTGTACATGCAAACCTGAGTTGAATCCACTAGCATGGAATACAAAAATTATCATTTGATTGAATAGTTTGAATTGCTAGAATAACAGAATGTGAAAATTCTTGTGTTGGCTAAAATTCACACCTTGCCTAGATTCAGTATGTGATGGAAATAGTAAAATGTTATAGGTTGCTAATAAAGAAACAAATAGCAATGTTTTAAGCACGCTTAATCCTATCTAATGTCATCACTGAGTTATTTTATTGAATTATTCTTTCAGTGAAAGTCTTTAAATGTAAAGATTTATTTCACAGCAGAACTCCAGGTGATACATCATTCCAGTGATTTGTATTAATTTAGAGCTACTGGATCAATTTACTACAAGAAATTGTCTTGTGTTGATAAAAAGAACTGCATTGGGTCAAAGCTACCAACATTAGGATGTCTAAATTTTCTTTCAGTGCTTTATATAAATTAAACCAAGACCAGGCTGAGACTTTACATCTGATTTTTCATTAATTCCTTCCCTGGTTAATACATTAGAATTTTTTATTTTTATTTTTTTTTAACAGTAAACAGTAGTTATATGCAAATATAAAATGCACATACATCACACAAATTTTCATACATTTGTAGATTGCCTTATCTTTCAGGATTATAAAAATTCACAATGAATTGGCTTCCAAAATGTGCTATAGTTGATTTAGATAGGAATTATACTGAGTGCCATCTTAGCTAGTTCTGCTTTAACAACTAATTTCTACAACACTGGAAAAAAAAGGCTCCTTAAAGCTTTCTCCAGCCCAAATACTCCTAGTGATTTTTACAGGTGACAGAAGCTTTTCAAACAGCGAAAATCAGAGCTGACAGCTCACCTTCCATCAAGAACCATGCTAATGAGCTTTTGATGTCATTTCTGTGTGCACTACAGACCCCAGCTCCTCCAAAAACTGCTGTTCTGATCCCCTCAGCTTTTGGCCAGTGCTGTTCCACCATTTAAATATCTAAGCCAAGTTGAAGCTTTTTGAACATTTTTTGATTATTTGTTTCACTCAAGAGCTACTCAGAGCGAGACTGTTAATTACTATTATTTGTGCTGAACTCAAAGAAAATATTCCAGTGGTTTCAAAGAGCTTTGCATCAGGCCCAAAGGGCTTAAATTGGATCTCATTTATTCCTGGACTTTACTGACCCTCTGCACAGTGATGAATTTAACCTATCTTCAAATTACTAATTAAATAGGCCAAGAATATATTTTTAATGGCTTTTTGCAATTTGAACCACGCTGAAAAATTGCATATATAACCTTTGGAATTTTTTTCTGAAAGCTTTTATGGATCTGTATTATGGTCTATGTATTTATAAATTATTTTTAATTATTTTACATCAGTCAGTTGTTTCTGAAGCAGTAGATGATACTGATTAGTATATACTGATTAAAGAATACACTCGCATGACAATGGCTTTTAATTTTAAGATAAGACAAATTGATAAAAATAGAAGGGTATAATTCAGGGAACAATTATCCACCTCAGGTGAAGGAGTTCTACAGACTTAATTACCAAAATGTACAGAATGCATTACTGTCAATTAGAGCACACCCTGTGCAATTCATTAAAGCCCTCTCCCCTGTGCAGAAGTGACAAATACTTCATTATGCCCTGGAGAAATAAGGAAGAACAAAAAGGGGTAATGTCAAACAAAAAAGGGACTGATCTGTTCATAACACAGAAGTATATTATATATATTTTATGTATATATTAAGGAATCTGGATGAAAGGGATAAAACTAGAAGAGGAAAAACTGCCTAAAGCAAGGTCTAATTTGTTTACAGAGGAGTTAGGATGGAGATATACTACAGTAATTAAGCTATTATTCAATGACAAAATTAAAAAAAAAAAAAAAAAAAGAAAAAAAAAAAGGAAGCAATCACTAAAGAAGCCCCACTAACACTTGGCTTAAAAAGATATATACCTTGTCAAGAATAGAAAAGGTAAAATAAACAGCAACAGAATTTTTTTAACAGTGATTTTTACTTAAAACCAAATGAAGCAAGTTAGAACTGTCATCATGTCATTTTTCACTTTCCTGATCTTCTCGTTCTTCTCCTGCTGGATTGAAGTATCTCTCACAGTTCCCATACACAGAAACAGAGGTACCTTGACATAGTTTGGAAGAATCCTCCTCTTTTCTCAGTCATTCTGAATATTTAGTTTCATTACTAGTACTCTTTTGAAATATAAAGTAAAAATACAAATATATATGAACTAATATTCTATATATGATGTAATATTCATGTTGTGGTACACAGTAGTTGTATTCTCATTTCTGTGGTTCTTGATCCAGGGACAGAAACTTTAAATTTGCAATGGAGACCTTTTTTCAGTATATATCTTTCATATGCCTTAGCTAAATTCCAAGTAATCAGCCGATTACAGTAAGATGTAGCCTAGTAATACTAAGATGAGATTTTCCACTTCTTCTAAAATATGTCCAAAGTCACTGCAAAGTTAATCTGGGTAACTTTACACCAGCATCTTCCAAGTCAGCAAACAGCAGGCACTCATTCAGCCCAGCACTGAAGTCATATCAGAGGTAAGTCCCGTGTGAAAACCATGATTCAGTGTAGGAAACCCATGATCTCAAGCTTAAAGCCTGCCTTGATAGTTATAGACATTACTGTCTGTTACAAAATTTAAAAATTAGTATTGGTTGCTCATTGCTATTTGCCTGTTTTGAATTAAAGCTTAAAAAGATTTTTTTGGCAGTTTCCCCTCCTTTTGCATTTCAGCTTTTTTTTTCTCCCAAAGTTATTCTATGCTTTGCATTACCCTACTCAGACAAGTGATAATTATTTCCTAGACACAGATTTACACATAACCTGCTTAATTTTAGTAATTAACCTCAATACACTGCTGTGCGGGTAAAGGATGAATGGAAAGTAAGTTTCCTAACTTGCCTGTCACAAGCAAACATGTCAGCTAAATTCCAATTAGAGGCTCAGTTTAATTAGACAGGAGGTTGCATATGAGTCTCTAACTGCTATGACACCATGCAGGAACCCATTCTCCTTTTACATATTCCAAAATATATCAAAATGCAAATCAAAACAAATCATGTGTATGGCAGTGATTCAGATCCACTCAGCTGCACTCATAAGGAGAGGGAGGGAGATGCTGAAGCTGGTCAGTTCCATTATATTGCTAGTTCAGATAACAGGCAAAAAAGCCTCTCACAATAGGTCATAGAGTCAGGGACAATGAACTGCAAATTAGCACCGGAGAGGGGAACACCTTTCCTTAAGGCTTCTCTCAAAAGAAAAGGAATTATTTTTAAATAAATAAAGATCACAACTAGCCAAGTCACATAGAACAATACTGGAGTATTGCACAACATTCCATTCCTGAATCCTCATGTCAAATTTTGTGACAGGTAAGGATAGTCAGGTTTATCAAAACCATTTCTAATACTGCAACATAACCAGGTCAGGTATAAATCCTTGCTTTCTACATCATGCCATTTCTTTTGACCATGTCACAGGTCAGGATTCAGCATCCCACCTTCAACAATATTTCTGTGGCAACTACAGCCCCATGTGTGGATATTAGAAGTAACTAAAGTATGGACCACTCCTGGAAATTCTGTTTTTAGCTTGTCTCAGACTGCACAGAGAAAATGGATCAGTTTGAAGTCAAAGCACAGCAGTGGTCTATATTTTCAGCTTTACTGATTCTAACACAGATCCAGTCTTTAAATGCTAATGAGAACAGACAATTAAATAAATAACAATAAAAAAATTCAAAAAAATAAAAAAAGATGGGGCCACATCATTTTTCCTAGGTGACTATTATGAATGCACACACATAAGTTCAACCACATTCTTCCTCTCTATATTTTTTTCTTCTGGTCTAGGCACAACTCAGATTTACCCAGAGCATTGTGAGAGACACCACAGCTGACTCTTGCGTCACTAGAAAACCTGAGACTAAGATACTTAATTAGCTCAAGAGAAGTATGAACTTAATAAAAATTAATGAGCACAAAAGTCTGACAAAGAAGGAATACATTACTGAATTTAAAGTGTATCAAGGGTATCACTTATTTTGCCACAGCACAAGTTCAGCTGTAATGCTGTGGTAGATGTCATATTTCAGCATGATCAATAAACAATTCAAAACAAGAGCAATCAGTTCCTTTATCTGCCACAGTTCAGTCATTTCATATTCTAGGGCTACGTACAGTACTTCTAGCAGAAGTCATGTCCTGTAAAATCAACACCCAGGTCTATTTTAATAGGCAACAATTTATGAACAACTTGAATTGATTATCTCTGGTAAAACTTGACAAAAGCCAGAGTGGCTTAATTTTTCTACCATCTTTCAAGAAGAACTGTATCATTAAAATCTCCAAATTAAAGTCTAGTCAAATCTGTTTAATACTTTATTCCAGAATTTATTTTTTTTACAAATTACTGTAAGAGATAAATTATTTTCATTATGTGTAAACTAACTAAGAATTATCAGAACTGACTCAGCCTCATTGATTTATATTTACTGAAATTTAAATTCATAAGGATTATAAAAATGAATGTGTTGTCTGTTAATCTGTAACAGATTAATTGTATAACTGTATCTGCATTGATACAGTGCTCCACAACAATTAGACTGAGGGTAAATTCTGAAAATAGTATATATTTATATATTTAGTGGTCAGATGCTAACTCAAGTAATTTTCTTTTTTTTTTTTTTTTTTTTTTTTTTTTTTTTTTTTTTTTTTAATTGGAAGTATATTTTCTTTGGGAAAGAAATTCTGTGCCTTAGAAAAATAATATATACTTTTTTTCCGCCTATCTGTTCAGTTATATTGTTTATTCCTTTAACCAGTGATTGTAGATACATACAAGTCTTAAAAGACCTAGCTGAAACAGATGTGAATTTGTAGCAGCATTTGTTGCAATACATATAACTGTGGAACTTTGGGCGGATGATCAAAGTGGTTCATCTTTTACCCATGAGATAAAACAATCTTTGCCAGGGGAAAAAGCGATCAAATTTGTAGTAACTTAGTTTCTTAGACAGAAAGGCTGTTCTAGCACCAGAGAAATCAGAGAAAGAGAATCAAGAGAAATCTTTACATTGTCTTAATCTTGCCAAGCCAGTGAGGATGTTAAACAACCATTTTATTTGGTTAGAAAAATAATGTGTTACCAGTAAAACATACTATTGAATCCACTGTGAAACATACAGTATTTCCTGTACCAAGTTAAAGTCAGCCACTCTCCTGCAATTGTTTAGAAGTATAGGCAGTTTAATTTTAGGCAATACCTTCTGTGACTGTTTAATTCCTATGTTTCCCCTGTCCAGTGCTACCCCAGCTGCCTTCTCATTCTATCCAAGAACTGGAAGACGCTCCTTCTACACTTCAGTTAGACAATTAGGATTTTACTGTTTCATTGATTAAACTTTGAGGCTATTCACAAAACAGCATGAACCAATGCAGCTAGTCATAATTTCTACTCTGTTTGTCTCCCAGAACAATCCTCTGATTTCAAGTACAAGTAAGATTTTGCTCAACCTGGAGACTACTTGTTATTCAACCTGTTTTTTTCCCGAAGAGTATTACAATGTACAGTGTAGCTTTAGCAGAAGATCTGATCTCCCTTCTGTGTGAACCTTGCATTGCTGGTGTCTGTAAGAGCACAATCACTTGTGGCCCAGCATCATTAAAAAAAAAAAATATAAAAATAAAAGACTGGTTTCTCTGATTGTCATGACAAAAAGTGAAACTGGCACATGAAAAGAATTTCACCACTGAAAAGAATATACATAGCAGAAAGTCTGTACGTGCTACCTGTGTCCCTAACCAGAGGTAACGAAAATCTTTCTACTGACTTATAAGACATTTCAATGTAATCTTGAACAATATTGCAGAGATAACTTTAAAAATCACAGTACTGGAGAATCATTTAGATTGGTACACATCTTTAAGATCATCAAGATCTACTTCAGTTAGTTGCACCAGGGTTGATGATTTGTTTAGCTCTACCATTGACCTACTCAGTCTGCCCATCTTCACTTCCAGACTGCCACTGCTGTCTTTTTCTTGAAAGTTAGAAAGTTCTACACCTTTTCAGGAGTGAGAAGGGGAAGTGCCTCTTAAAAAATTAAATATAGAGACATTATTTGGGAGTATGATTGTCTAACTTTCCACTCATGTCAAACAAAAGTTGATAAATTTAAGTACAATTTTTCATTGTTGATTAATGCAACAATATCAGGGTGGCGGAGGAGAGGGTGGAACTGGACATGATGATATGGGACCACACACATACACACTTTAAAATAAAGTATACTTAAGGCCTGTACTTGATATGTTCAGTATAAGTGTCTAACAGCTGATGTCAAAAACATAATTTCAAGTTTGAAGGAATATTAGGAGAGAGAAAGAGGTGCAAAAATAGTGGTATTGTGAATACAGGAACAGGAATTCTCGATCTAATGACTGCAAAAGGTCTGAAAGGCATAAAGGCATCATGATTTTCCTGCAGGTGTCTCATGTACCTGTAGATAAGACCATCATTTTCAGTGAAGATTTTTTTCCTTCAAGAGATGCAAAAGCAGAGGCCATCTGATAATTTTTCTGTTCATATCCAGGTATTACCCATCAAAAAATTTCAGCTTTATCATGTTGCTGATGGTAGTCCACCAAAGAATCTAAGCAGAGAAGCTCAATATGCTCAATTTGTACCATAAGTATATACCTGGGAAAGCATGTAATTTTTACTTGTTACAAAGAAAAGCAACTGAAGAGCTAAGATGCTATTAAATCACTAAGGCATATTACAAGTAGTCATGTCAGTAATGTATTTTTATGTTGCAAAGAACAGCACTGAGCAATAGTTATGCTGAACTATGGTTTGTTCATTAAATGATGCATCTTGTTCTGTTAATGATATGAAACATTCTCTAGGCAGACATGTTATTCAGTTTGGTTAATAGAGATAATTTTTATTAAAAAAATACAATTCAACTTGCAGAATGTATTTGACCAGGTTAAATTTATTCAGAAATAAAATATGCTTTCCTCTCTTATATTTAGTGTGACCTATTTTATATTAAATTCGGAATATTTAGACTTCAGAAAGGATACCGAACAGAACTCTAAATCAGTACAATATGCAAAAAAAAAAAAAATCACATTGAATATTTATTAGGGAAAATTATTTCTTCCCCAAATGAACACAGAATTTCTAACGGGGATTAGGAAGCGTTATGGGAGAAATATTGCAAATGCATTAATTGAACACAAATGTGCCCTTTACTTCTTGACACTTCATTTGGAAAACACCAAGTAGGTATTAATTAAGATAACAAGTGACCCATACTTTTAATTTTTTGCTTTAATGACTGATGAAAATTTATAAACTTTAATGCTACTTCTTCACTGATGCAGAGCTAAATATACAAGAAGAGAATAACACAGACCGAATTTATCTACTAAAAATTTTTACTTTTGATTTCAATATATACCTCAGAAACATAGACAAAAATTCAAGTATTCTTTGATTTCCTTCCTCTGGGAAATCTCACTGGGAAGCAGAAGACAATTTGTCAGTTTTACAGAAGAATTGTCAGCTCATGACAGGTTACTGGAAAGAGAAAGCTCTGCATTGTGTGTAGGAGCTAGTATGCCTAAGAACATCTGCACCAAAATGAAGTCTCTGCATTTATCTGGTTATATTTTCCATTAGAAAGCTAGGTCCTACCTCCCTTCTAATTGCAAAATTATTAAAAGAAAAATGAACATTTGCCTATCATTTAAAAGGTATGTGCCAACTATTTCTATACAAAACCTTTATTCCCCTGTCATTGACATAAGTTTATTTATCTCAAGGAACAAGGGGAGGGGAATCAATTACCCCTCCTGCAATCACAGAAATTCAGTTGTGCACTTTCTTAAAGAACATAAATCAAGACTTACATTGATAAGAGCTATTCCTACATTTACAAAATGTTTACTTCAAACAACAACATATCAGATAATACCAGGTACCTTTCCACTGTTTGTACTGCAGTATCAGCTGCATTTCTAAGAATAGAACACCATGGTTATAGAGCTCTCTGAGCTTGAAGGAAGGTAAGCAAGCCATTTTGGGAGCAAACCAGTATAAATAGACTCAAAAAAAGAGCTTTATTTCCTTGTATACTATAGTTTAGTATACAAGGAAAGTATACAGGTATATCAGTTTCTTGAGAATTATCACTGGCTCTCTAGATAGCTAGTTCTCAGCATAGCTCTCCACATCAAAACTCACTACTCCAAGTGCCCACTGACCCTGATGCTCAAAATACATCCTGATTTTGCATTTACCTTCCTACTCAAAGCAATGCAACAACATTTAGCAACAAGTGCTAAAATATTTGAGTACTATAACAATGTCCAGTGGCATCAGAACGGTTCTAAACTTCTGTTCTTTTTTTTTTTTTTGATATGTAGAATTTCTTTCATTTTGTGTTTATTTAGGGAAGGTATAGGAAGATGAGAAATTAAATATAAAAGATTACGATATTTTTGTAAACCCCAGTTACTTAACTGTTGGTAGAAATGAGGCTCTTAAGAGGCTCTTAGATGCTGCTGAGCATGGAATGGCTGAAGCAAGTGAATATTAGCATTTCCCATTGCCCTTTTCATGATATCCACTATTAGCATTAGCTCCAGGAAAATAGTCACATACCATATTAAACCATCATGGGATATTTCTAAGTAATTTGGCAAACGGATGGTCTCTGTAGACCTTTGCCTGAATTTTTCTGTGATTTGCATATTGCTAATAATTATATCCAGCACGGAAGTCTTCTTTGCAATTAGTTCTTTTAAGTGCATCAGAGCTTTAGAAGACATATATTCATTTGACAGTCTTCTAATTGCTTTTTAGGTTGTCATCTTTAAAGCAAAGGAGCTTTATGACCCTAAACCTTTAAAACATTTTAATTTTTCTGAGAACTTGATATTAAAGGGCTGAGAACTGTAGTCAGATTAAACCACTGTAACTAATTTCAAGATACATGAAGTCTTCAAAATGCATCAGTTCTGCCACTCAGGCACTTTCCTCTTTACAACACTACACAAAAATATGACAAACCACATCTTGTCCTATACGAGCAAATATTTGCTTCATACTTACTGTTCTTCATGCATACTGTCTAAACCGGGCTAGCCACAACAATATGGGAAATCTGTTACACATGCTATCTAAAACCAGGCTGTTTCCTTCATATCCCTACTAAATGACTGTGAGAGACTGAAATGTTATGGAAAACAGTTTTAAATATTTTAATGTAAACATTATTATTTTTTAAGTTTCCAACACTTTTTTCCAATTATGGCAAAACTGTATGTAGTGGCTGAGACCACCCAAGCCCACCCCTCCTTCACCTGGCTGCAGCTTTGGGCTGCCACTTGGGCTGCCCAACAGAACCTGAAACTCCATCAAGGTGACACTGTGGCTCAACCACCTCTGCCCTGGGGACAAGGAAACAAGACTAAGGCAGCAGAATGGATCCACAAGAAAGCCAAAGCCAGCAGCTCTCCTGAAAATCAGCTTGGGCCAGGCTCGGGCAGGGGAGGCCACAGCCCACAGGCTCATCTGCTCAGGCCACCTTTGCACACACTGCCCACAGCCAGGAAGGGAGGAGGAGAGTCCTGGGGCTCTGCTGTCGCCTCTGGGCACAGGCAGGGGACACCCATCCTCCCTCACACAAACTGGCTCAGCTGTAAAATCCCCAGCCCGGGAAGGCCACATCCACGGCGCATTCCCCTCAGGGGCAGCTGAGGGGCAGGTGCCATCAATCCATCCAGGAGCCCCAAAGCGCTGCCCACACTCATTGCTGAGGCCTTGCAGCAGAGCACTGCTCGTCAGGCAAAGGGCTGACACAGATCCAGACTCTGCTGCAGGAGACTCTGTCAAACTTGTCCCCGCCAGGGGATGGACCTGGGCCTTCCCACCCGGCCCAAGTGTGCACCAGCCCTCTGAACTCCGTGTGTGCGGGGGACCCTCAGCACCAAGAGCTGATGGGGAGCGACCATGGGAGAGCCATGGGGATCCACTGACTGGGGACATTTTTTTCTTCATATGTCTCGGCCACTTTTTCTCTCCCCCAACCTCATTTCTGTTTCTCTCTCCCCCTCTCTCTCTGTGTTTTTAATTTGCCGTTCAATAAAACCCATTCTATTGACTTTGTCCCTTAAATTGGGAAGAGGCATTTCTGATCATGTGGATAACCAGATGATGACAAGGGGCCAGAGGCCCAGCACTCCGGGGGCTGCTCCGTGCCACTTCCAGTGGGTTGGGCTGCTGAAGGGGTGCCGGGCACGGCCCTTTGTGACACAGCAGCGTTCCCTCAGGGCCCTGGGGAATGTGGAACGTTGTGGGGCCCAGGGCCCCGTTGACATGGCGCAGCCACGCCCGCAGGGGTATATAAGGGGGCGCGGGGCCCTGCGTTGCCCAGTCCCAGGAGAGCCACTTGCTCAGCAGGAAGCAGCTCCTAGGATCCCCTTCTGCATTGCAGGAGATCAGAGAGAGAGAAGGAGAAGGTGAACCCCGACTCCCAGGCACCCAGCCCCTTGCCCGCCCGGCCAGCAGACCAGGCCCCCAGCGGGCAGTGGCCGTGGGCAGGCGGCGGCTCCGGCCGGCCCCTGCCAGACCCTGAGGAGGAGGGGCCCTTTGCCAAGATGGAGGAAGACCAGAAATACAACATGGATCGAGAGCTCTCCCAGTGGGAAGGAGAGGGATATCAGCAACTCTCTCCTTCAGAAGAAGTGCAAAGCCATCTGCACGTGTTCCCATGGGAAGGAGACAAGGGAGAGCCAGAGTTGTCCCAGCTGGAAGACAACAACAACAAGGAGCTTTGCCAAGGAGAAGACTACAGTCTCCAAAACCTGGCCCAGTGGGAAAAAGACAGCAGTGACCACCAGCTGTCCCAACTGGAAGAAAGTGCCAGCAGCCAGGAACCATCCCAGTGGGAACGATACATCAGGTGCGAGACCGATGATGACCCCCTGCACCCAGAGAAGGCTGAGGATGCCCAGACTTGTGCCCAGCAGGGGCCCGGCTCTCCCAGCAGCGTGGGCACCCAGGTGGCAGGAGAGGCAGCCCCTGAGCTGCCCAGCACCTCTCCTGCCCCAGGGAGTCCCACAGAGGATGAGCTGGCAGCTGCTGCTGCTGCAGCTGGAGCTGCTGAGGAGGTGGAGGAGCCCCCGGAGCCTCTGGCTGCTGAGGTAGGAAAGAGCCCCGGTTCCCCTGCTGGCAGTGAGGAGGTGCCATGGGCAGGGACACAGACACCAGTCCCTGCCCCAGCCAGCCCCCCAGGCTGCTGCCAGGCTCTGCTGGGCTTAGCGGGGAACATCAGCTCTGAGGAGCTGCTCCAGCCTGTGCTGGAGGTCCAGCAGCCAGAGGAACAGGGGGCCCTGCAGCAGAGCACAGCTGCAGAACTGGAAGCAGCAGCTGCAGTAGAAAGGGGAGAGAGCCCAACATCTGCCCCACACAGCCCCTGCTGCCCCCCCAGCCCCTCGCCCAGCCCAGCGGGAGCCCAGGGGCTCAGTGAACAGCAGGAGGAGGCAGACAGGGCATCAGTCCTGGCAGAGGAAGAGAGCAAGGAGGGGGCCACGGCTGAGAAACTTGAGGATTCTCAGTGCAGAGATGAGGAACACACAGATCTGTTCCAAAGAGAAATCAACAAATACCAAGAAGGGTCCCAAGGGGAAGCCTGCATTGAGCGGGAGCTTTCCCAGGTAGAAGCCAGCAACTGCCAGGAGGAGTCCCAAGGGGAAGCCTGCATTGAGCAGATGTCCCCAGCAGAAATCACCAGCCGCTACCAGGAAGGATCCGAAGGGGAAGCCTGCATTGAGCAGGAGATCTCCCCAGCAGAAACCAGCAACAACCAGGAAGGATCTGAAGGGGAAGCCTGCATTGAGCAGGAGATCTCCCCAGAAGGAACCACCAGCAACCAGGAAGGATCCCAAGGGGAAACCTGCATTGGGCAGGACATCTTCCCAGAAGAAACCAACAACTACCAAGATGGATCCGAAGGGGAAGCCTGCATTGAGCGGGAGCTGTCCCCAGAAGAAACCAGCAGCAACCAGGAAGGATCCAAAGGGGAAGCCTGCATTGAGCGGGACATCTCCCCAGAAGAAATCACCAGCAGCTACCATGATGAATCCGAAGGGGAAGCCTGCATTGAGCAGGAGCTGTCCCCAGAAGAAACCAGCAGCAACCCGGAAGGATCCCAAGGGGAAGCCTGCATTGGGCAGGAGCTGTCCCTAGAAGAAACCATCAGCAACAAAGTATCCCAAAGGGAATCCTTCATTCAGCAGGTGATCTCCCAAGAAGAAGCCGATATCTACAACATGCTCTCTGACTGGGATGAATACACTGAAGATGAGCTGTCCCAAGGTGATGTTGAGAGCTACCAAGAAGCTTCTGACTTGGGAGAATTCCCAGAGCAAGGCCTTTCCCAGGCACAAGTCAGTATCTCCCACAGTCTCTCGGACTGGGAAGATTACAGCCAGCAGGAGCTGTCCCATGGAGATTTCAACTGTCTCCAAGAAGTGTCAGATTGGGAACAGTCTATTATTGTGCAGGAGCTTTCTCAGGAGGAAGACTCTATTGCCATGAAGGTGTCCGGAGGCAATGGAAGGAGACCCTCTGTGCAGTCTACCTGGGAAAGTGACAGTGAGCAAGACCTCGAGATGTACAGGTGGGAAGAGAACATCGGGGACAAGGCCTTCCTGCACGAGGAGGACGACTGGGATGAAATCAGCGTCCTCGAGCTCCAAGAAGACCAAAGCAGAGAGCCAAGACTGGCGAGAGGCGGGTTCCTCCTGCCAGGCGGGATCTTCGTGCCCATCCTTCGAGAGGGTTGGGTTGAGGACGAGGCATCTGAGCCGCGCCCCTGGGGGCTGCTCTCTGCCTCGCCTCCCCACGTGGAAGCCCTGGCCCCCAGAGGACACGGGGCCCCTGGTGCCTTCCAGGAGCAGGAGCCAGAGGCCGGCACCCTCAGCCAGCAGCGGGCCCCGCGCAAGAAACGTCTCTCCCGGCTCCGGCGGGCGCTGCGGGCGCTGCGCGGCCTCTTCCGCTTCTCCTGCTGCGCCCCGCGGCCCCAGGATTAGGGATGGACAGGACCCCGCTGCACGGAACACAAAAAATAGAATTAGAATAGGAATAGGCAATAGTCAATAAAGAAGATGAAGAAATGGTGACAGTAAATAGGGATAGGATTTAGGAATAAGAATAGCAAAAGAAGAAACAGAAGAAGAAAAAGAAGAAATAGTATTGATAGTAGTAAATAATTTTAATAAAAATAAAAATTTAAAAAAATTCTGATGACACTGGTATTAATTATAGCAACCTAAAATACACATTCAGACGTGTTCCACAGTCACAGTGTTGTTTGGGTTGGGAAGGATCTCAAAAAATCATCTAGGTCCATCTGATTTTCTTACACACTCTTTCTCTCTCTCTGAGTCCTCCCTCTGTCCTGGTTTCGGGTAAATTTAGGAGGAAACCTCCCAGTGGGGTTCCTCTGGTTGGCAAACCCTAATGGCCCCTCCCCTCATCAGGCCCAGGTAAAGAACTTCCTCGGAGGAAAGTGGAAAAAACTATTGATTTGACAAACAAAACGGCCACAAGCATAACGAATGAATAATATGAAAAAATAAAACCTCTCGCCGCTCTGAAGAGAGATGGCAAAACTGAGAGAAACCCTTGCCATGAGTGAGCTCAGCTCTCTCAGTCTCTTATCAGCCCCAGTCCCTTTGGTGCTGCAAAATGCCCAGGTCCAGGCCCCCGTGGGCTGCAGGTGTGAGATCCTGTGTCTGTCTGGGCTTTTCAGTCCAGAACAGGTTTAAACAATCCCAAGGAGGAAAAAAAAATAATAAATTAAACAGTCCAAGGAGGTTCCCTGCCTCAGCTAGCTAAACTAACTAAAAGCAAAACATGTTCTCTGTCTGGCCACTGTCTGTACCTCCAATGAACACACAGAGTCCGGAGGAAAAAAACTCGTAGGAGTGAACTCTGTTTTCTCAAAACAAACTGCACGCTGCTTCTTTCCCTGCTTCGCTCTCAGAACCAGTTTTAAAGGTACAGAACACAACATACAGCACACACAGAACAGACAACTGGGGATACAAGCAGCTTAAAGTCACCCGAGGACACACTCCTGTTTCTTTCTATCTCTCTCCCTCACAGTTCTTGTGAAATAAAATCCATGTTAAATAAAATCAGGATGTTTTCATCACATGGTCTCATGTACGCCTCAATCCGGGCACAGGCATCTCTCCCTAAGCCGACTGGAGCACATTCCCTGCCCAGCCTGTCTTCACAGCTCCAGCCCCCTGAGCATCTCCATCGCTCTGCTCTGAACTCATTCTACCAGCCCCATGTCCTTCTTATGCTGGGCCCCCACACACGGGTGTAGTGCTGCAGGCGGGCTCTGAAATATGGACTAGAGGGCCACAGTCACCTCCCCTGACCCGCTGCCCTTGGCTCCTTTCCATGCAGCCCAGCACAGGGCTGCCTTTCTGGGCTGGCAGCACACACTGCCGCCTCACGCTCGGCTTCTCCTCCAGCCGCGCCCCAAGCGCTTCTCCTCAGCCCCTGCCCCGCTCAGCTTCCTGGCCCCTCAAACCCCGAGCTGAGGGGCAGCTCCGGCCACTCTCGGGGTCACGGCAAAGCCCTTCCAGAGCCCCGGGGCTGAGGCAGAGCCCTCCCTGAGGGACGCCCCTCATCCCCGGCCTCCAGCTGCACATGGAGCCCCTGAGCACAACTCCCTGGCCGCGTCCATCTGGCCGATCCCTCGCGGCCGCACAGCCCACCCTCCAAAGCCAGGCCCGGGCACTGTGGGGCTCGCGCTGTCTGTGTGTGCCACGGCGCCTTCCTCACAGGGGCTGGGGCACAGCAGCCGTCCCACAGACTGCAGTGTTGTGGGAAATGGCTCCAGCATGGCCAGGAAGGAGATCTGCCCCTGACGGCAAAACTGAATAAAGAGGCCGAGACCACCCAAGCCCACCCCTCCTTCACCTGGCTGCAGCTTTGGGCTGCCACTTGGGCTGCCCAACAGAGCCTGAAACTCCATCAAGGTGACACTGTGGCTCAACCACCTCTGCCCTGGGGACAAGGAAACAAGACTAAGGCAGCAGAATGGATCCACAAGAAAGCCAAAGCCAGCAGCTCTCCTGAAAATCAGCTTGGGCCAGGCTCGGGCAGGGGAGGCCACAGCCCACAGGCTCATCTGCTCAGGCCACCTTTGCACACACTGCCCACAGCCAGGAAGGGAGGAGGAGAGTCCTGGGGCTCTGCTGTCGCCTCTGGGCACAGGCAGGGGACACCCATCCTCCCTCACACAAACTGGCTCAGCTGTAAAATCCCCAGCCCGGGAAGGCCACATCCACGGCGCATTCCCCTCAGGGGCAGCTGAGGGGCAGGTGCCATCAATCCATCCAGGAGCCCCAAAGCGCTGCCCACACTCATTGCTGAGGCCTTGCAGCAGAGCACTGCTCGTCAGGCAAAGGGCTGACACAGATCCAGACTCTGCTGCAGGAGACTCTGTCAAACTTGTCCCCGCCAGGGGATGGACCTGGGCCTTCCCACCCGGCCCAAGTGTGCACCAGCCCTCTGAACTCCGTGTGTGCGGGGGACCCTCAGCACCAAGAGCTGATGGGGAGCATCAACAGGGTTCTGTTGGCATGCACAGAGGAATAATGTTTTTCTTCTTAATGTACATCTATCAGTCTCTTCCTTTCCCCTGCAACCACTTCTTTCTCTCTCACACACACTCTCATTTCCTGTTACATAACATCCTTGCTATTAACTTTGTGTATGGTCTCATTTTTGCCTTAATTCAGGCAAAGGCCTCGCTGTAGCAATTGTAATATCAGATGTGTCGGTTTAGCACAGATGGTGAGGTGCAATTGGCGATTTCCTTTGAATTGACCACCAAAATAGGCAATTGCTCACAGGGACACACCCCTGGGACGCGCACAGAGGTCGCAAATCAGAAGGAACCGGGGTCGCTCTCCTCCTCCTGCCCTCACAGGGGATCGGGTTGAAAAAAATGAAATTTGGAAGATTGAAACCCTTGTTTGTTATGTAATAAGTGTATTAATATCTTGAATGTTTTTTTGTAATGTAACAATGAGAAGCCACCTTGGTAAGCAAAAAGAGAGAGCTCTTTAGAAACCGCAGCCCCCCCGATGCCGAAGTGAATGCTGAGGACCGAGAGAGAGGGCTCCGAAGGGAGGTGAGGCGCGGGCCTCGCCCCTGGTTCCCCCCCCGTGCGCGCGGCTGTCTGCGCGATCAATCGCCGTCCGGGGGGGTCACCCCGGCGGCGCGGGTGGGGTCGCCTCGTAGGCCCGTCGCGTCGTGGTCGCCGTCGGCACCGCGCAAGGGCCTTCGTCCCCCTAAATGCAGACTCAGGGAGCGCTCCGTAGCTCCCCGCTCCCACCACCTGCCACCAGGGCCGAGAGAAGGGAATCTTGCCCACCCGCCGCTGCCGCAGGCTCCTGGCTTCCGGCGCCCCCGCGATCCCTGCCAGGCAGCCAGCCGCCGCCGAGAAAGCCGAGAGCAAGCGGGGCCGCTCGGCCCCGACCACCGCTCCCGCCGCGGGGTCTAGCTCTTGGCGTCCCCATGGTCCTTGTCCCACAGCCGCATCGATAAAACAGCACGTCCCCCAGCAGCCGTGGGGCCTGGCGCCCTCGCCGACCGACGGGCCGGCCGGCCCCATCACGACCCGGCCCAAGCCCAGCGCGAAAAACCCCAAAGCCCGCAAAACCACCACGTGGCACACCCAGCCGGGCGGCTGCCAGACCGCCACCCCGCTCCAAAAAGAACATGCTCCGCCCCCACCTCACAGCCCCACCACCATCGAGACCTCCGAGACACCATAACTGATTGCGAAACTGCCATGAGGTTGTTAGAGCCTGCAGCCCCTGTGCCCCCAGAGCGACCCCGTACATGCAAATTAAAAATCCCAGGCGCATCTTGGGACCCTTTTAACACTAAAAACCCCTTATAAAAATAAACCTAAGTAAAATTTAAACCCACAAAAACCAATACTAGGCCGTGTGTACCCTGAAGCATCAGTGGAACTGATTTTTCCAGTTTTTGTGACTCACTGTGACTTAAAAGTACTAAACCAGGAGTGAGTCCCCGAGGCAAACAAAGAGAGTTCAGAACTCCGGGAACACTCCCAGCGAGGGAAGAGTTCTCCAGCCCTGCTGAACTTCCTGCTGCAGAGCTGACAAGGACTCTCCTCCTCCAGGGCGCACTGGGCTGCCAAAACCCCTTGAGCAACCATTGTAAGAGCTGATTAATAAAGGCATTTTAAGGAGAAAATTATTATCTCCGCCCATTTATAACAGGGCAGTCCCGGCTCTCTCCTTTGGAGGGGCCCGGTGACTCCCAGCCCAGGGCAGGGGCTGATGCTTTGCCCCCATCCCGGCCCAAATCGGGTTTTTAGCAGCTGGGAACACCCGGCTGCTCCCCTGTGGGGGGACTGGCCCGAGGCCCGGCCGGGGGAGCGCTCTCCCCAGGGGGAGGGGAGGGTGGGGAGGGGAGGCTCAGCCCGTAGCCGCTCCTGGCTGGGCCCGCCCTGGAGGAGTCCCAGGGCTCTCTGGGGGCCGGAGCCTTTCATCAGCCGGGCTGCTCCAAACCTGCCTCAGTTTTACCCCCTTCCCACGGCTTTTGAAAATCCTGGTGACCACTGCAGGCCTGGGCAAGCTTTAACTCTCCCCTGCCAGCAGATGGGACTTCCAAAGCACCAGCTCTTCCCAGAGTGAGAACAGACAAAGTGATGGAGCATAAAGAAGACTGAGCATAACAGTCAGATAAAGAGAGTTAAAAAACCCCAACTTTATTAGAGAAAAAATAAAGAAGTTGCCTGCTGGCTGGACTTTCTTGTTTGAACTATGGAAATTAACTCTATTAGTAAATTGTCCCTTAAATCATAAAAAAAGTATGTATTTGAAAAAATAATTTGTAAATTTTTAAGCAAAAGTGTTTGCAATAAACTCTATAGTCCCATAACATGCCTAAACAGAGAAAAAAAAAAAAAAACACACCCTCCTGCACTCCTGCACCAGTAAAAAAATAAAAAGACATCTCTGTTCCTTGAAATAAAAAATCCTTTGCTTTAAAGTTGGTTATCTTTAAAAAGTAACATCCGAGATGCCTGAATTCTGCAACCCATAAGCAGCTTGAAAAACTAATTTAAAAAATCCCCATGGAAGCAAATTTTCCCAAACAGCTGTTTCTGTAACAGTTCCAGCCCACAAAAAACTTTTCTAAGTTGTCAGTAAAAATATTCCATAGTAAACAAAAAACTCCTCTCCTAAAGAATTAATAAAAGACTATATTCAAATAGTGAAACTGACTGAATATCATATTTTTTTTCTATTAAAAACGTGAACACTTGTAAGAAAAGAGTTTTAAAAGTTTCATTTTTTTTCTTTTTTTTACTGTGTGTTAATAAACTATCTTTTTACTTTTATGTTAAGACTGTTTTATTTTTTTCTCCCAAAATCCTATCTCCCACTTAGCAAACAAAATTAAACAAACGTAAAACCACCACACCAGATCATACCCATGACTTTTCTCTTATTTGCTTGGAAAGATTTTCTTCTACCTTCTATGGCATTGGCTCAGTTATTTGTGAGTTCTCCCCTCCCATTCAATCTTAATAAAAGGCTCCACAAGCTTTTTGCTCCAGTAGTACTAATCACTTTTGCCATTCTACTTTCAACCTTTTCATTAGCAAAGGCTGGGCTGACATTAACAATTCAGCAGAACAGGAGATCAGTGGATCAAAGTAGATCAAAGAAGATGGTGCTGAGCATGCTCCATTGCCAACCCTGCTTTGAAAGTTTCAGAGTTAGACTTCAGACTATGTGTCTACGAGCATCCCAAACACACAGTTAAAGTCTGTCCAAAGGAGCAGTGGGTTTGGACTCTCGCAGTTTCATTAAGGAAGAGCAGTAGGTGAGCTACCAGTCTGACATTATCCAAAAAAATATCTTCCAGTTTGTATGCTTGGTGTAAATCAACATCTGCTGGGAGATAATGCTTCAAAAAAACATTTACCCCAAATAAAATACTAACAAAATGAGCAGGCAAACAATCATATGGCAGCAAGGAAAGGAAAGGAATAACCTACAAGTGTATACACACCACAGCAAAAAGATACATGTATTATTGCAACAAATTAGCTTTTACATGGATTTTGATTTTTGAAATTTAACTTGAGGCAATAAACTCTTATTTTGTAACCTCTGCGTATGATCTTCTTTTAGTTCAGTCAGTGAAAAAACTCTTCAGTACTGGTAAATAGCTTTTCTTGCTGGCCATTTCAAGATTTCAGTAATGACTCTATTGCACAAGTTCTGAACACAGTGTTTGTTCAAGTCTATTGACCAGTCCAAAATTTTACTTCCATTGGTGTTTCTCTTATTTGTCTAGATTTTTATTGCAATTTACAGTATTTAACTAGATTTTTACAGTTATTTACAGTGGAAGGAAGAAAAAAGAAGAAAATCCAGGAAAAAAAAAAAGTCATAAAAACACCAAATCTCATCAGGGCTCAAATCACAATTGAATTTTGAAGAGAAAGTTGGTTTCTTTTTTCTTTTTGACTGAAAATTATTATCTTATTACTCTATTTACTGAAGAACAGGATAACAAAATCCTCCAGATTTTTATGAGGTCACAGAATTAAAAGATTGCAGCTTTTTGTTAGTCCAAGATTTGATTGATCCAATTGTTCAAATCTCTCATTATTAGCTCAAGAAAAAGAAAAAAGTCAAAAACATTATAAAGTGTTTAATGTTGCTATTTTACAAATAAATGCTATAGGAGATTTTTTTTTTTTTTTTTTTTTTTTTTTTTTTTTTTTTTTTAATTGTGAGAGGCATTTAACTGATACCTAAGACCAAGCTCAGCTGTCTGCTCTTCTGTAATTGAGAAGCTTCTGACCTTCAAGTCATAAACCAAGGCTTTCCCTGGTTCACCTGGAGAATCTATCACAACTGGTTGGTTCAAGTTTTTTTATGAAATTTTCAGGGTAGAGTCACAGAATATTTTAAATAACATCTAATATTTTTATTTTGTGGCAGATGTATCATGGAAGCTGATTTTATACAGACAGCTAGTGTAAACCTGCAATTTATCAAGTCTCATTCTAGGGACTTAATGTTTACTAAATACTCATTTCAAAAACTGAAAATAATTGGAATTTGCCACATGTGGTAAATTGCAAGTCTTTGCTCATATCAGAGTCTATTACATTGATTTTCTATCTTTTAATTTCTCTGCTAGGTTATTCTCATACTTTATGTAGATATCCAATGCTTTCATCTCCCCCTGTCTTGTTTTTTTTTTTTTTTTGGTTTTCTTATTTAGAAATTGGAAATAGATACTTAATTTTTACAGAAATTGTTATTGTATCGTCCATCACAAAAGCTGTACTTAATTTTATGCTTGAGAAATGAGGAGTCTTTTTTCAAAAACTCCTAATGTAACTGTGAATAACTGCTGTGATAAAACAAAACCATCCTTTTTAATGCCCTCTATGTAACAATCAACCATCCACTTACTGCACGATATAGATGCAAGAAGATAATTTACATGTAAAATAACCAGTTAAAATGGCATCCATTTTTCACTCTGTGTGCTTTTATCACAATTGCATAAAACATTCTTGAAAATGTTTGAGATACCCTGGAAGCTATTTTCTGGAGATATTATCCAATGTTATAAATATGCTGTGCAGCATGTGAAAAATGTGTCTATCAAAAGATGTAGAGGTTCTTCCATGCGCTTTGGACTTGGACTGTAATTTCCATCTTACTGTTGAATAAAAGTTAGACTGTATTTATGCTTGTCTTCTGTATAATCCATTTTTCTTCTGAGCAAAGGGACAAAGGAGTTCTCAATAACTGTTTAATAAATTACTAAATTTACTGTAGAACAGTAATGCTATTACTGAAATTATTCCCATCTTGAAAGGTGATTTAAGTGTGAAAACAGTCTTAGGAATGGTTTCAGATCCTCTTACTTGAGATATTTTCAGTAAAATCAAATATAACCAGAAACACAACCCCTAGACAGCACATAAGCACATTTTTTGTTTCCTTTTTTTGATTTGTATATAGAAAAAAGCTTCAAATGCAGGTCTACAAAAATAATATAAAAAGCAACTTATTCACGAGAGACTTTTGGATTAAAAAGTCCGTGATTTACTAAAATACACCAAAAACTAACATCCAGTTCGCCAATCAGTGTTAATCAGGATACTTCCACTGAACTCAAATTTATGCTAGCTGAGAATCCAGCCTTAGATTTAATGATCTAATTGGCAATGAAGCAGAAAGATAGGTTTACAAAATCCACAGTGAGGAAACAGAAGAAAAATAGAAAGAAAGAAATATTCTGGCAGCAATCCAGCATTCATAACTGAACTAATGTTCAATTACTGTGAAATGCTTTATGGAAATAAATGTTAGTTCTACAGGAATCCCAAATGAGTTCATTACTATCAATGCTATTAAAACAAAGTGCTACTAATAAGTTAAACAACTGTGATTGCAGTTTCATAAACTAGTGTTTAATATCCATCAGAGATTAACAAAAAACTTCTGTAATAACTAAACATAATGATGTGTCTAATTTGAAAATATGACATGGATGATAATGTTAATTAGCCTTTCACACGCAGTGCGATGTGTAAAAGACATTAGAATACCTAAAAGTTACTGAAGTATCACAAAATTATTCTTATGGTGTTTTATCAGACTAGGAAAATCATAAAATCATTACATCATATAATCATTCACTTGTTTTAATTTAATTTTTTTTTTCCTGAGGCCGAAGTGTTTGTGAACACATTCTTTTGCTTAGAAAGTTTTAATTACTATAGAAGTTAAAACATGGAATTCGATCACCATTTTCAGATTCCTAAATGACAGCTAAAAAAACCCAACAATTAAGTACTTACACAAATATACTCTAGTAGCAGAGAAACGTTTTTTAGAGGTAGTTTAGAGAAAATTTTTAGAGGTAGTTTTCTCCCATAAAGGGGAAAACCATGAAATTATGTGAAACTGTTCAGCCTGAATGTTCCCAAGGGCCTTTCCCAATGGAGAACACAGGTTTTTTAGAGCATAATGGGCAATTTTATCTGAAAATATATTTACAGAGCAGTTGCACAGGCACCACAGTAGGTAGTGAAATTTCCCTAATGGAAAAGATTTCACTTAAAACATACACCCACAACTTAGCCACAGATTTTAAACATAGTATATCTGTGGAGTTAACAGGTGAAGCAGCATCAGAAGGACAATATCCACACAGAAAATGGTGCCACTCATACTATACATTCTAAGGGTCTGTATTTTTGAAGAAATCTGACAGCTTCCTATCTCATTTGGAACTATGTAAATTTAAACAGCATCCTCACAGTTTGAGTGGAAAATTGCCAGTGAGCATTTAGGATACACATATGGATAGATAGATAGATAGATAGATAGATACATACATACATACATACATACATACATACCTGTACACTGGTAAGAATTAAATATCTACATAGTCACTTGGATAAAGAATAATTTTATAAAATTTCTGATAAAACCGCAGTTAACTGGCTACTAGCAATAGTAATAAACTATTCAGTTGAATGTCTTTTTTCTCTTGGTTTTCTAACCTTTAGTTAGTCAAAATAGTCCAAGTACTCTGACAAAGACATGAATCTACTTCCACCCTTCCTCATACACCTGATGGATGCATTAGCTTTTACAGCAATCTCTTGTGGAACAAAGTTTTCTAGTTCTATGTTCCAATATTAGAACCACTGCTTACAAGATTACTTTCTTGCCGCTTTTACTCCCATAATTATTTTAACAAGTACTGTAACTTCTTTTTCTTGATCTAATTTTTTTTTTTTTTTTTTTTTTTTTTTTAAATTCTAACACAGTTTCTTTAGAAACAGGTTTTAAAGAAATACCACCTAAGTATGCATGGACCCTCTTCCCCTTTGCTGAATGGAAGGTGGTGTTGAAATCTCTGAAACTCAGTTAAATGTGTGTTGCACATAGGTAAAGCCTTATAGAATAAGAGCTTTGTTACCCCTATAAAATCATGGCTCAGGCCTGCTACTCCAGCTAAGAACAGCTAACAGCTGGCCTGGAAAGTTCCCATGAGAAAGGAATTTGCACCTGTGTCAAGAGAGATTTCTACCTGTGAGAAATTGTTCTTTACAAGAGACAAAAATGTAAACACCTCTAGAGAAGAAAGTCTTTGGCGAACACATACACTGGCAACTACTAACCAATGAACTGAGTTGCAATAAGTTACTAACCAATTAGAATTAAACATGATGTCTTTAAAAAACCATATAAATATGAGCTGTGAAGAATAAAGATTGGCTATTTTGCATGAACAAAAAGGTGTCGTGTCCTTCTGTACTGCAACAAACATGCAACAAACAGCAAAATTGTACCATTTTTAGACAAGTTCTCCGAAAGGACAAATGTCTTGTATGCATGTACTAATGCCATAAAAACAAAAGTGACGTTAGACGAACTCCCTCATTTCATCAAAACTCCCTCCCCAATCCATTAAGAGATCAAGTAGTGCCTTTAAAACATGACAAGCATCCCATGTAAGAATTAGATGAGTACAGCACAGGGAAAAATGTGTCAGAAAGTCCCCACATTCCTTGCATGCCAGGAAAGTCATGTCTGATTTTATTTCACAGTCAGATTAAGGAAGTTATTTCAGAAAGAGTGGAAAAGTCTAAGGAAGAATACAAGAGATTTCTTACAGTTGCATGACCAGGACCACAGTGTCCACAGTACAGAATAGAAACCTGCTGACTTCCCACTGTTCAGATATGTCTATAAAACAGAGACAACAGGGTTCCTGCTTTCTGCTGGCACTGACATCAAATGCAAAAGGTAGATTTCATATCTATTACTTTCCCTTCTCCCTATTTGCATGCTTATCTCACCTATTTTGTACAGCCTAAATTACATCTGTAGATTTTCCAATCTCTACAGATTACTAAGTCTGGGAGGTGAGTGATGAAGTAACACTACTTCCTTCCATATCCTATGTTTTGTTTTTAAAACCAAAACATATTCACTGAAAGGTAAATGCTCAAGTTAAAACCCAAATCTCTTTGAGGGAAACTGAACATACGTCAATAAGATTTGCATTTTTAAAGGCTTTTTAAAAAGGCTTTTACATACATGAAGCCTGTATTCTGTTCAGTTATTGTTTAATGTAAAATTCTGTTAAAACAATATCTGAAGCTCAGGACTCCCTGCCTACAGCCAGTTGCTAGTCTAACAAGTTGTACTATCTCTACTTTTGTAAATCTGCTCCTTTTTTGCAGCATAAATAAATTATTTGCTGCACATAGAAAGATTGACCAAAAAAAGATGTATTTCTTTTATTGAAACCACCTATAATTGCCAGCTATATTCTCTACTGAAAAGCAAGAAGCATGAATCTCTACACCCTCAAACAGGGAGGTTAATTTTGTCACTACTTTCTATCTTCTTTGGCACCGTACTGGGTTTGTGTGGCAAGGTTTTAGTAGCAGGGTGGTTACAGGGATGATTTCTCTGGAAGCTGCTAGAAGCTGCTACCTCTCTGTTCCATGGAACAAATGCCAGAGAGCTCCAAGAAGGACCTGCTGCTGGCCAAAGCTGAGCCCAGCAGCAGCAGTGGTAGTGCCTCTGGGATAACAGATTTAAGAAGGGATTAAAAATCAACCCTACAAAACCCAGTAATCTTCCCTCCTCTTTGGAAAGTTACTATGACTCAACTTCCTAGAGAATAGGGGTGTGAAGTTAGTTGATACGTTGGGAACTCGAAGTCAAATCAGGAAACTGGGGCCTTCTCTCCCAAGCGTTATTATCCTGTGAAACTGGATTGTCCTATTTCAAACAAACCCACAAAAGCAGAGCACTAAGAGAGTGTCTCTGTCAAACAAGATTTCCCTGCCTTTGGTCAGAATGCATTTAGAGATAATTAATGAGAATAACAAAGGTAATTGTAAATACTATGGACTTACAAAAATGTTCCAACATTCAATGACAATGAGCTAACTTTTAGGAGTGATATATCTCAAAACAGATTGCTTTTTATTAAAGGACTTAAAGAAAACAAAACAAACAAACAAAAAATAGAGATAAGAAAGAAGATATAGAATTCCTGGAGAGTGGCAGTTGTTTTCTTCTAAGAAATTATAGGTACACTTAATGTCTACAGCAGCTGATGCTGCCTATAGCTTATATTATCTTAACCACAATGAAACGAGTGAAAATTTCTCCAATCAATAAGATTAAGAAAATGTAGGAGATAGTTTACCAATGTGTGTCTACAGCCCTGGATTTTGTGCCCTTGCATTAAGTTTTGTGTGCTACTCAGTACAGAACTCTAAAACTGACCTAACAAGAAGGGAGTGTGTTTGAGCACTACTAGGTGTGCCAGTCTTTGCTGGAGCTAAATAATTCTGTTTCCAGACAATGTTCAGAATTGACCAATACCAAAAGTGTGTTTTAAATGCAGAACACACTTTACATTTTTCCTCTCACTCAATGCTCTTTAAGTTTAAAATATCCTTATGTAACAAACACAGTATTCTGAGTGATTGCAAATTGCCAGAAGATTCCAAGTAGACATCAAGAGCTGTTCAGATATACCAAAAACTTTGAAAACTGTTTTTCTTAGATCTGTATTTGTATACAGTTTTTCTAAATTATATTCTAGAATTGCTTCTTCTGTGAAAAACTTAGGCTATGTATTTTCTAGTTAAAGGCATAATTAGCACTGCATAAGGACAAAAACTGTTTTGCAAAGGACTGGGATCCAGCGAGTGACTTTCCAAATTGAAAAGAATTTTAACAATTCAAAATATCCTCTAGATAGTCTTTTCAGTATAGTCATTTCATAACACAAACTGGGAAAATGGCACCATTTAAAATGAATAACAGAATAGAGCCAAAATGTCTTGTTCCACTAACTTGATGAAAAAAAAAAAAAAAAAAAAAAAAAAAAAAGGAACGTTCTGCAGTGTTGAAATTCCTCTATTCCTCTCCCATCTCTAGGGACTTTTTTCAAACTTTTATTTGAAGAAAATGTTTCATTGAATGCAACTTTTTTCTTTCCTCATCCCAGTAGCCACTTCTTGTCAACACCAGCATTTTTGCAGCTGTGATTTTGATGAGGTTTTAAATCACAGTTTTGTTACTGAGATTATCCATATGAAAGGTCCTCACATCACAATATATTTTTGCCATTCTTAAAACATCATTGTTATTTTAAAAACAAACACTTATTTCAAAACTTTTTTCAAATTGTTTCAAAGAACTGTTGCTACTCCTTGAAAGATCAGCACTACCGTCCTCCTGTGAGGACATCACAAGGGTGACCCAGAAAAAAAACAACAGAGAAACAAGGTGTCTTTCCTTTTGCCAGTAACGTTTTCAGTGCAACAGTTCCTTTTTTCCCCCCTCCATTTTCTCTTGAGCAATATTTATTTATACTTCAACTAAGGTTTATCTTTCAAACTACCAGGTCTGAAAGCAGCTTCAGGTAAAGCAGTTACTAAGGGATAATATCCCTTTGCATCCTCTAGTTTTTTATCAGAAATAATATTCTTTACCAAAATCACCCAAACAGTTATTAGAAGGAAAAAAAAAATTTGAGTTTTTTTTTTCAGTTTTTCGAATGAAACACGTTGTAGCAGAAGAATTTCTACTTGGATCTGATCACAAATGGAAATTAAAAAAAAATTCATAGAATTAGATGACTAAGTAAGCAAAAGTCTCTATGCTTTAGAACATTAAACAGATTTGCAACAATTAGCTGGAGAAAAATTACCTTTTTTAAAAATTTGTGTTTACACCCTTCCATTTATGAGAAGCCAAACAGCAATATATCAAAATTTTAGGGGAAATAAATATGTTAAAAAAAAAAAAAAAAAAAAAAGAAGGAAAGAAAAAGATTGTCTAGAAAGTTGTTAAAAAGTAGGGAGCTTAGCAGAAAAAAAAATCTATGGGAAACACATTTTTATGGGAAAAAATCTTTTAAATGCTAACTGTTCAAGATTTACATACCATTAGTAAAATTACAGTTCCTAAACTGAGACAAGTATAAACATAAAAATATAACCACATAGAGTATTTATGGACAAAAAAAAATATTTTTTGGGCTTCCAGAACCATGGAATACTTTTAAGAAAAAATAGCAGGCACAAAATAAGTGCCTGTAATTATAATAAGTGTCTCTGCTATGGAAACTGCTACTCAGCAGTAAATAGGAATAAAAATAATTATTTCCTGCCAAAAAAAATTCAACTTTACGTTTTATCATTCCAACAGTTTTATTAATAAGATAACAATATTTTGTTCTCACAACTTTGAAAGCAGAACCATGTGAATTAAGAGCTAATTCAGATTTAAAATTAATGAGCTTTACTGTGTTGATTTCTTTCCAATTTTACTTGAATAGAATTTTCTTTAAATAGTCTTTCACATAATGCATAATCCTATAAGTCCCAACTGAGCAACAATGAAGTCTCGTTAGTCTTTGTCACCCCATAATCATTCATGCTGCATTTTAAACAATCAACAAAAATTGCTGCCTTGGGAAATTATTTTGGAGTTACGGAAAAAATATGTGCCAGTTTAAGTTGTAGTTTGTTCCTGTAAAGCATTTTATACTAAAGAAGTTCTACTGGGCATACGAGAGTGTTTTCCTATTAAATTACTTTTCTTCTTCTGCTAAGTGTGGATTACTCCTGACATACGTTAAATCCTAACTGCCTACCTACTTTATAACAGCCCTATTTAAAACCAGCTTTTTTTTTTTTTTTTTGCAGAGGTGATAATATAGATTTATACATTTGAAAGGAACACGTCAAAGCAATTCCAAAGAAGAGAGAAAAAAAAAAAAAAAAAAAAAAAACCAAACAAAAAAACCATGAAGAGGTATTTTTTTTCACAAGAAAGGAATTTCACAGGACAAGTGCTTATTTCTAGGGATTTCTTTAATATTCCCCATACCTTATTGTCAAGTCATCTGTTTCTGGCATTTTGACAGCATTTCTAATGGTACCAGACCCTCATTTGTTGACCTACCAATTAAGCATCACTAACAAATAAATCAGAATCCACCTCTGGGCAGTTGACCAGCACAAATCTCACCTACCACTTAGGGGCTGACTTTGACTCATTTTGAGAATAGCTGCAGCTAAATATGTCATTAACGGATTTTTTAATTTTATTAGAAGATTCAATTTGTGTCTTATCCTTCAGTACCACGCATTCAATAATATCTTTTTTCATGTAGTTTACTATTTTGGCATTAATTTTAGTGCTACAGGATCATAATATATTTTCTAAATCCAGTCAATGTCCATCATTTAATGTAGAAAGAGAATTATCACTATATTCCCTGTAATGTCACCAACTCCCTGTAAATAGGTAAAATGCTTACTTTAGATTTGGGAGGAGTGCAGATAGCAAGAAAATTTTACAGAGACAAAGCTGGAAGATTAACTACTCTTTAGTTTACCACTGAAGTTAGGCTATCAGGGAAGAGAAGCCACAAGGCTTTTTGGCAAAAGAAGATTTTAATTAAGGCATCCACATTCGTGCAGATCACCTAAGACATACCTTTTCAAGGGGTAGCTTCAGGTGTAGGCACCCTGAAGTTACATATTTCAGGAAGAGGGAGACTGAGACATGGTTCTGTCAGAAGGCTCTCATCAGGATTCTTTTCCTTCCTTTCTTTGGGTGTTTCTTTTCCTGTACCTTAGGAGCATATGAACAGACAGACCAGTTGATTAAAAATATAGGACTTCAGTTTTAAAAGTTTTGACTGAATTATTATGAAATGGAAATTTCTGTAACCTCAAATATGGAACCGTGTTCTCTGACCATATAATATTTATGCAATGCAAAAACTCATCTGTTTTAACACACAACAGAAAGACTCCAGTCCTTTAAGCCCATTAATTAGCTTCTTCCTTGGCAAAAATAACAAAGTGGAGATAGATACCACTCGAGTTCTTAATGCCCTGCATCCTTCATCCTAACAGCACTGAAAGGATTCAGTCTCTCATGAGAATCTGCTTATTTAGGCACAGAGTTTTCAGACAGGAATCCAAACTACAACTCTTCCATTGAAGAACATGCCTCCCTGTAGACTAAAAGAACAGAGTCTGACATTATCTGTTCTTGCATAATTTCCTTTTGTGAGGCCTAGGTAGATCTCACCTAAGCATGAAGACTTTGGAGCATTTCAGTCTTCAGGAGCTTACTCCAAACATACAATCATGACCTGAGATTACCTTAAAAGCACAGTATTCCATTAAGAGCGGAAGAGTTAGGAAGCTGGACTGATTTTTTAAATTTTGGATTCACAGATTATTAGATATCTAAAAAAAAAAAAAAAAAAAAAAAAAAAATTACTAATCCTAAAGTATGAAACAAGTAAAACAGAGAGAAGATGTTAAGTTTGAAATTCACAGTTCACAGATGTCTCAGTCCCTTTTAAGCCTTTATTTTTCTCTCACAAGATTTGTAGGTCCTCAGCTCCCTCTCTGTCCCTAAATCTTAAAAGGCAGAAATTGAAACTTTTAGATAAGATCGCCCAGTTCCACACAGGGGAAATACAGAGATTTCAAGTCCCCTGGAGAATATCTTGGAATCTGACCCACTATGACATAGCCAAGGCCATCAGTCCTGTGACAGGGACTGGAGAGGTTTAGGGAACCCCAACTCTTGGCTCAGGTCAATTGCACTACCATGGCAGGGAACTTGGAACATAGAAGATGCATGAGAGCTGAACGGATAGAAAATGGAGTTAATTTACTTAGATATGATACTACTTTCTTAATGACTTTATTTCAGTGGAGTTTCAATTAGTTATTAGGTTAGTTTTTCTCGTTGCTCCAACCATGGCAGGGAACTTGGGACATAGCAGACACAGAAGAGCTGAATGACCCCAACCTCCTCCTGAAAAGACTACCTAAAGCTTTAAAAGCCCAGATTTCCACTGGAACAAACATGAGAACAGTTAAGAAGCCACTAGGATTTGCTGCATTTTGTTTTTAAATAGTTGTGGTTTTGTAGGGCATTTGAAGTAATAAAAAATATTTCACAACTAAAGTCTTGTTTTGCTGCACAGTTGCCTAACTAGCTGTAGTTTAAAGGATCTGTTCCTGAATAAAGCTTCATCAGTTCTGTCACCTCCATATCCTTAAACACTTGCAGAAGAAACTTTCCAAAGAGCCAGGACCCCTTATTGAAACATCTCATAAAAAATGGAAAAAAATCTTTATAAAAGAGTTTGCAAATATTAATAGGTCACTTTTAGTTAGTTAATGATCCAATTCAGCTGTGATCAAAGCACAACAGCTAGATAATTCAGGATGGAAAATGGAGTTAATTTACTTAGATATGATACTACTTTCTTAATGACTTTATTTCAATGGAGTTTCAATTAGTTATTAGGTTATTTTACTCATTACTCCAACAAGCTGTCTGCAGGCAATTAACATGTCCCTTCTTACGAAAACAGAACTTTTTCTTTTTTTTTTCCTCCAGAGAGATGTTTTTAAGATTTATATTACAGACACTTTTTTTAAAGTTTATGAAAAAAAGTAATTAAACACTTGAAGCTCAGTGAATTAAAAATTTATTTTTGTTTAGGGGACTGAATGATGGTAATGAAAAAGAAGTTACCATTAGTAAGAGCCACTTATTGGTGCCTGGTCCAGTTTTCAGTTCTGATTGTCAAACATGGATTTCCCTTCATAAGCTGCAAACAGCTCTCTGCAACCCTATATACCGTGTGAACTGCTATAGAGATTTTTTGCTTTACTTTTTAAACCTACAATAATAGTATTTTAGAGTTCTTGCCTTGATTTAGCTGTTCTCTGGTTTTCTAGGCTCTTAAATATCCATCCCTCAAACCAAAATGCAGTGGTACTGTTTGAAATGAACTAAGTTTTAGATACAATTAAATGAGGACAAAGTCATGGAAGCAAAAGGAAACTGTTTATTAGTAATGATTCAGCTGAGTCAGGTACACACCTCTCTCATTGGGTACCACAGCCCACAAAGCCAAATACACACACCCTCCAACAAAATGGCAATTTTATATCTTTTTCCAGTTGGGGGCTGTCCCTGTCCCCTTTCCCATGGAATGGATGTTCAGGAACTTACATTCTCTCCCCACTGCCTACTCTTCTGTCCCCTCCCCTCTCATCCTCCTTCCTTTTTGGTCCTGTCTTCAACCCTGCCCCTCTCCCAGCTCACTGCAACACCCAGCAAACCACCCAGAACAAATCCAAACCAAAAACAGCAACACATGGAACCAAAAAACTTTCACTCTTTCTCTTAAACAACCTTTTGGCTACAGCAAAATATGACCTCATCTCTCACAGCAGAAAGCAGGATAAGTAGAGAGAGGGGAAGGTTTCAGCTGTGGCCTTGCAAACCTCATTACCTACAGGATAAGCAATTTAGACTACTCAGACATACTGGCCCTGGAGAAGCCAGGCAGAAGTGCTTACTGGAGAGAAGAATTAACTTACCCTTCTAAATGCATTTCCCAAGAGACAAGATCCCACAAACTTTCAGCCTAGCAAAAGTGCACAAGAGTGAGTCAAACCAACTCGGAGGAAGAATAATGAGCTTGACAGCCAGCACTGCTGGGAAAGGCATGCAGACAGCTATGGAGACAGCCAGGCTGACAGGCTTTTTTATTGTTTTGTTTTCAACGGTAGGCTGATAAAGTAGGATGATCAAACAGAAATGCACATTCATAGAGTCATTCTCTGACTCTCTGAACCCTCTTCTCTGTTATTTATGACAAGATAGGAGGTCAAATCAGAGAGGTTTTAGATGATGAAGAAAAGCTGCAGGAAGGATTTGCTTAATTCCTGGAAAGGGGAAGTTTCTTCTTAAAAGAAAATTACTAGGCACGTCCTTCTTAAGAACTAAGAAGTTCCCAACAAATTTGGTTTCCAAATGCAATTTTGCATAGGCAATTATTTTTTCTCCAACTCAGAGTATTTGACTTTTTGTTTTATTTTTTTAAAATAGGTATTTTGAAGGAATGCTTTGCTTTTGGCCCAAACAGTACCACCATGCCTTATTCTGTGGTTGAAGAAGACTTGGTTTTATTTATTCAATGGGTGACTCATGAAAGTATGACCCTCCTGCAGAAACAATATTTCAAAAGAATTTCAGAAATTTTCAGAAAGTTGAACTCAAATTGAGAGTCTTTCAGGTATCACAAGATTAAACATTTTTTTCCCTCAGGTGCCCAGCACAGATGCAAATGCCATATGACCACTGCTGTAAGAACTTACAAGATGCTAATTCTGATTTACAGGATTGGCTTAGAGTCAGATTAACCTTCTCCTGTGAAATTCTTAATCAGGATGTGCCCAAATAAATGTTTAACATCATTATGTTGTCATCAACCTTGACAGTGTGAGGTATTTGCCATATTTTCCAAGCAGTGTTTGGCACCTTACAAGACAGAAGTGAAATTTTAGCTTTTGGGATGAAAAGAAAAGGAGTGCAAATGATCAACTGGGAAAAAATATTAAAAATAATAAAAAAATCAAATCTTGTACTGAAAGGGATTAACCACCATGGGGGGAAAAAAATCCAATTCCTTGCTATCCTAAATACTTCTGTAAGAACTTCAGTATTTTAGGAAGAGATGATGTATTACTATTCCCAACTTTTAGGCTCAACAACCCTGTATCAAGTGCATAATTTCTCTATGGCACAAGGCAAGTGTCGGGTTCCCAAATTTTTTCATATGTCATACCACTGTTTTCTTGTCATTCCACAAATGTTTCCTCCATAGGCAGACTTTATAATTGTATTTGCATCATCCTCCCAACTGGTCCCATCCAACCAGTAAGGAAGGGCAAAAGGTCTATTAGTGACTGATGTTAGCTAAAACCAGAAACAGAAGGGGACAGAGGGAGAGAAATTTAAAAGAAAGCCATTTCAGTTCTGCACTGAAAGCAATTTCCTTGTATCCAAACACTGGCTTTCTCTCTCCCACTCAAAACCAAAATAAAACACTTCAGTCAGTCCTACAGATTCTCTAAAGATAGAGGAATAGAAGCAGGCTCTTTGAACCTGGGCCTCCCAAACACTGAATTAATGCATTAGCCAATTTCCTTCTCAAGCTAAGGATGGTCAGATCTAAATCTCTCCCTTTTCTAGAACAGCCTATTCTTTCTGCTACAGCCACTTTGAGGAAATTCAGTCAAGTAGCAAAGGTTCTCTCTTTGGAGAAGAGTCCTTACTCTTTGGAGTGCTCAAGTATTTTATCTTAAAAATGCAATAAATAAGTGTGCACAGAGTCCCTACAAAAACCAAACCAGATTGGAAGTGATTGTCTTCACTTAACACCATTTGTCTATCAAGACTAGACAATGAATGAAACACTCTCTCTTGCTTCTGAGCTATTTTCTGAACAGATTCTGGTGTTGTGAATATAGTAAACAAAAAAGCCTTAAGGAGAAAATACATTCCAATATTAAAATCCCCATCATTATGAACTCTTCAGAAAACAGAAAAAGCTGAAGGCTTTCCTTCCGTACTTTTTTTTCATGGGGAAAAGAAAAAAGTTACTAGCAACAGGGAATACAACCATCCAGCAGTATTATTTTGGACAGATTCTAGTTCTGTAGTGCTTTGTATGCTTAACAGCTCTATAAAATATAGTATGCAGTACTCCATGCAAAATTTAATATATTTATGAATATTTTTGCCAATGTCAGACATTAAAAATGAGCGCAGAAATGGATAAACCAAGGATGAAGCAACTGTCTTTTGAGGGAGGTAGGGGACAAGAAGAGGGTAACTTGTTTTCAGACAAAACTTGTCATAGTAAGACAGTGAACACCACAAATGAGTTGAAATTGCTAAAGCAAGAAGAGTTTCTTTAGTTTGTCTGGAAAGTTCTAGATGGTAGATAAAATTCTCTGATCATTACAGAAGTCAAAAAAAAAAAAAAAAAAAAATTTAGAAAACCACGAATTTCAACATCTAAGCAACTTCTAGTTCACAAAAGCAGAACAAAAAATAGAACATTTCTGACCATAAGTTTTTGTAGAGTGAGGAAGCATCAGGATGGTCCACGCTTCTTTCTATTTGGGGGTCCATCTCTCTACCTTGCATTCCCAGTTCTTGACTGCATAGAAAGATTTAGACTGCCCAAAGTTAACAGCTGAACATTTTCCGTGCTCAGGCTTGCTTTGGAGAAGAGTTTATTGAATGAAGTTCAGAGAAATAGTCATTGAGCAAATGCTGCCTGAGTATCTCCAGCAATATTAAACTGTCCAGCAAGTAGCAGCATTCAAACTATTCAGTGAACTAATTAACTGAATTCATCTGCCATTTATTAACCTTTTCTATTTAATGTCCTTTCAAGTAGTAAAATACAGAGCAAAGTCACATTAGGGAAGTATAACAAAACAACTGGTGGAGGGACAGCATCAAGAGTCAAAGAAAAAGCATGTTACAAACTAAATCATCATCTCTATTTTAAATCCAAGCCTGGATGAAGTGGTTAATACCATATAGGCTGCATGTCAGCCAGTCACAAGCACAGCTCTGCTGGTCTTGGTGGCTTCATTTTGAAATAAATTTGAAGTTAGTTGGAAATGAGTAATTATTCGCTGCTACCAAAAATGTAGCCTTTTTGATGTTTTCCTTTATGCATGTTGATTTTCTCACAGATGGGGAATAGCTTTTCGTTTCTAGGATATATTTTTTTGTGTGACTTCAGGATGACTCTGAATATTGTTCTAAAGCAAGTTAGAGCAAGCATACTGTGCCATTAAGATATTGTTGCTCAGTTGCTACTCTGTAGAGATGGGTGATGAAAGGCGCACTTCTACTCCTGCCCAGCAGGACAAGGAATTGAACTGGCCTCAATCACAACTAGAGCAAATCTGAAAGCTGCATTTGGTCAGTCAATTTATTCCTTTTGTGAGACAGGACTTAAAAAATAGGAATAGGAACAAGGAAGTTCAGAGCCTTACAAAGACAGGAAAGTCACTTAACAACGACTGTCATGAGCTAAAAAGACTGGGCTTGGAAAAATTAAGTTATTGCAAGTTACAATAAATACTTAGTTCCCAATATGGGTAGTGGCAAACCAATACAAAAAAAGGAACAAACATTTACAAGCTTCAGAAAAACAGCTTTACACTCCATTTTCCAAGCACAGCTTCAACTCAGGGGCGTACAGGATCTGGGGTAGGCTTATTCAGAGGCTGCTGGTTTTGGGAGGAAATACATACTCCCAGGTGAGTATATTCACAGCCTGCAGTCACTCCAGGGAGCAGAGATTGCCTTGTCATTGCTTTTTCCCTCATTCTCTGTGACACTCAAAGATAGCTAGACAATAATCTGGAGGTTCACTTTCTGACTTTGCTGGGAATACTTAGAAATTTTCTGGCAAGATCCAAATGCTTACAAGGATTTATATCCAACCTCCAGCTTCAGTGCTCCTTCTCCTTCCCCCCACCCCTGCTGTTTTCTAACCTTAAAAGCATTTTCAGAGAGGCACCATCACCTTTGCTAGTGAGCTCAGCTGTGTCCTTAGGTGGGTCTCATTTAGAGTTGGCTGGAACCAGCTGGGTTTGAGCAGCCCTGACCTCTCACAGAGGTCAACCTTGCTGCCTCTTTGCCCTCTCCCCTAAAAAAAAATCTTAACTTTACCATATAAGCCCAATTCAGATAATGATGTTCCTTACTAAAATTGCATTTTGTGCAAGATTTTTCTAGAAAAATGTGAATTTAATGCAAACGGTGCAGGCTAGTGTAAATTTAGCAAATGGGGAACAGGGAAATCCATAGGGCTTAACACTGAAGAGTTTTAGAAAATACTCAACAGGAGTAAGAATATTTTCCCTGGGTCACAGTTAGTGTCTAAAATAATGCAGTAATCCATTTGTAAATGATGACACCTACCTGAGTTTTTCTTGAACTCTGAACCAATGTACACAATGAACACATTTGTATTCTGCCTACCTAAGAACGCACAGGTAGCCATCCCACTTCCTCATTTCTGGGAAATACTGGGATGAGAAAGCAAAATGAAAGATGTTTCCACCGAATTCTGCCATTTTTCAGATTTCCAATGCAGAGCAGTTCTCACTCCAGAAGTAATTCAGCTGCAGAACACTTGAACTGTGTGTGGTTGCTTAACCTTCGTTAGGGACAAATTTCAACACACAGAATTTAAACTGCACAGGCCTAAGTCAGATAAATCTTTGCTTTACATCTCTGTACATTTTCTAGATTTTTTTCAGGATTTATTTTACAACAATATTTACTCTATATTTTAAAAATACTCCCCTCATTCCTCCAAGTCAGCACTTACTAAGTTATGGGGAGCATTAGGGGTTTGTCTGTAACATCAAAAGAATGAAAGTTGCAAAGCCAGGGGAAAAAGAAAACAATCTTTTTTTTTTTTCTTTTTTGTCACTTCTCTGAGCTGGTCACAGATTTCAGTGAGAAACTCCACAAGCAAAATTATTCCCTGTGCTCACTCCTGTTGCAGGATCCTCATTTCTCGTCAGTGAAACTTCATGAATAAAAATGATGCTGAGCCTCTGCCCTTTATGCTCTACAAAGACATCTGTGAAACTCTTTTATCCTGTTCAACCCATCAAACATATGCTCAGAAAATTTGACTAAATCTGCCAACAAACCAAGATCTGTAATAAAATATAAATCTCGTTACTTTAAAATAAGGGCTCACAAGCCTTCAAAGGAAAATCATTAGGCAGCCTTATGAAAAAATCACTAAGGTTACTGATACCAAAATTCCAACCAGAACTCAGAAAAATCACAAATTTCTTTATAGCTTTGAAACATAAGTTATGGAATAACGTGGTTATGATGGGAAAATAAACTACAGCAAAAATGCAGAGGTTCCAAAGTTACACCATCTTTAGAGAGATGTGTTCTGCAAGTGGATTTACATTCACATGAAATAAGAAACTGCAAAGCAGATACAACTCACCCATCTTTATGTTACTCGTTCTCAATCTTGCACTTTCTCTTTCACAACCATCTTTCATTTTACTCTTTAAACTCACATGAACTAGGCAGCTCTCTGAGGAAACAGCTGTGTTTGTCAGGAGGCTGGATACAGACTCACAGATGAGAGTAATTATGAATTAGAACCCACTCAGAAAAATTAATCACATTCCTTGAACTGTAGGGCAGAGTAAAGTTTCTAGTCAGGTCCCTGTACCTGTTAAAGCTGATAGTTTTAATGTGTTAGGGGAAGGAGAAAAAATAGACAAACACAAAAAATAACTGAGAAGCAAATTTTTCTCTCACTATGATTATTAGCCACCTTCACATGTATGCTGTAAGCCTAGGCCTATTTATCCAACTGGTCTTGATTATCTCTCAATAGAGATTTTTAATACTAAGACACAAACTTTCTTAATCTTAAGAACTGTGTCAGTGCATTTGATAGGTCTGTATTTTACTAAATATTGTATTATGACAAGTGGAAGATGTTACTTAAGTTACTAAGCAGTTACTGATAGTCAGTGATTAATTATTTTTAATAAAAAGAAGTGGTAAAGAAAAAAAAAAAAAAAAGTGGGATAAAAGAAGTGAAAGACCAGTTATCAAAGTATGGTCTCATGAGAGAGAAAGATGATGGTGGGTTTGGGCAGAAAATATTAACTGTGGAGTTTCTCAAGGCTCAGTCTTTTAAACCAATCCAGTACAAAATTTTCATTGTTAACTCCAGCTCAAAAAGCCCAAGAATGGCAATGAAAATTACTGGATTATTCAAAGTCACTAATGCACAGGAAGGCTGAATATCACTCCCAGAAAAAATAGATTATATTTCCTGGATCAGTTTTAAAGTAGAAAGTGCAGTGTTGAAGAAGGACTACTACAGCAAGAATAGGTGTCTTAAGCTTTGAGAGGAGAATGAGAAAATTCAATGTACTTGGCTTTATAATGTAAAAGTTAATATTCTTGCTTTTTATATGTATGTCAGGAGTGAAGCTGTCACAATGGGAATCAAACTGCATGAAGGGCAACGCTGGCAGACGAATGAACTGTTAAATATATAAATATATATGTATGTAGGTATATGTATATATGCTGGTGATTAGGTACTTCCCAAATACCAGAACATGGAGTTTCTATGCCAGTCTTTCTATTTACAGATAGAAGGATCAGAAAATATCTCTGGTTTTCAGCTGGAGCTTGTTCATTTTATTTGTTGTTGTAGTGTCATTGCCCACAACAGAAGACTTCAAAACCTCTGTCCTTAATGATGAAATGTTTGTTCTCTTTTGGGTGAATATAAAGGACTTTCTTACCATAATTACAAAATTCAATGAGCATCTACACCAGCTAATTTAAGAGGGTGTGGGTGTGTATACATGCTGAAATAACATTTAATTCCTACATTTGGACAAGGTTTGCCACATAAGGGTAAAGAATATAGTCAGTCTATTAACAACAATGTCAGGGACTGTCATAAACATTTCCAGACTCAGAAATCCTGAGGTGTATTGCACTGAGGTATGGCTGTAAACATCTTTTACCATGGTATTTGTGTGTATGTAAGAGGAAGGGAGAGGATGAAGTGTTGCTATTCTTGTTTTTTATCCTCATTCTGCAGGGGATGCTCGTGACTACAGGGCATCAAGGCAAGTTAAAGTAACTTCCACGTTCAGGCACTAGTCACTGGCCAGAGGCACCCACAATTAACAGTAGACTTGACTCCTTTGCCTTAAATGAGGTGAGCATACTAGAGCTAATCCTTAAAACCCTGAGAATATTATAAATAAATGCATATTAGAGAAAAAGGACGTTAGAAAGACCTTCAGTTTGGTGACTGTGACAACATCGTAGGACGCAGCCTAGAGCTCTACCACTACATTAGGTTTAAGATCATGCTACATTCACCATTTAGCAGCAGTTGCCTAAAATTATGTACATTTTAGAGACTTGGCTTTAAAAAGAAAAATGGCTTTTGAAAAAGTTTTGCTGTTGTTCTGCATGTTTACAATTTGTTTATAGTAAACAACCCCAACATTTTCAGTAGATACCTACTGCTATCCTATCATCTTTCTAGGAAAAAAAAAAAAGAATTTTCATACTGCAGGAATACATAATGGCTCTCCAGGAAGGCTTCCCAAGTTACCATTTCCAATAAAGAAACATGTTAATGTCACACTTTAGCTACTGACAGTTCCTATTCTTGCTTTTGGAACCTGTATCCATATAACTCTATTACAACCACCCCCTCCACATCAGCTCAATTCTTTGTTAGGGCACAAGACAGAGTATTATCCCTTCAAAAATTACTGCCCAGCTTTAAATTTCATGGCTGTCACATGCAATATCTTGAATGTAGGGATTAGTAATGCTTCCCAGTGAATTTCAGAGACAATACCATACAATTTTTTATCAACAAAGATTTAATACAGCCTTTAGAATCTTTCTTAATTTGGTTTCAAATAAATGTAATAAATTTACTGGGATTTCCTCACGTATTAGAGGAAAAATGAGGAGACTTTGTTTTTCTAAATTGGGTTCCAACACAAAATTAAAATGTTACTATGCTTTAATATAAGCAGTAACCATCTTTGCTTCTACTTTTTTATTTTTCAGCTATGATTTCTCATTCTCCTTAATGTGGCTGTAAAAGATATTGAATTCTTCAGCATTTGATAAGAACAATCACTTCTTCAAGCTTTTTCATTCCAGAAAGTTGGCACAGAGACAGCTGGTGTAGGGCTTTAAAGAGTACTGACTGCACAAACAAAGCTAGTTTAGAGTAGCTGGTGAATTTTAAATCTGCCCCACAGCTGACTGCACTAACAAGAAATGATGCATTAGTCCTTCCCACAAAAGGAAAATCCTTAGGTAGATTGCAGAACAAGGCTTGTAGCTAGCTGTATTCCAGTCTGGGGGCTGAAACCTGGTGGGAAATAACTTTTGACAAGAGGGCAAAGACAGTCTTGTATTCAAATACAGCTCCTGCATTAAGAACTGCCCACAACACCGCCTTTCACTCACAGACTTTAACCTCTGCTCATCTCAGACATCAGGCTTGGGCAGCCTCATTCTTTCTGGAGGTTTTCTATGTAGCTTTGGAAACCACTGCTGAGCACAGAGAATTGCCACTATTTCTTTTTTCCCCCTTTTCATCTTAACTACATTGTTCTTCTAAGTCTCCACATTTTATACAGAATCCATACATCTTATTTTCTCCCCTTCCTTTGGAACTTAAAGATGAAGTGGTGCAACACACAGCACAGTGTACAAGAATAAGGGCTGCTCCTCCTGCTTTACTTCTTCAGAGAAGTTCTCAAAATTCTCAAATTGAGATTCTTCCATTCTGTGATTCAAAAGCAACTTCAAGCATTAAGCAGATGGCATTACACACTCAGAGTTTACATGACAGCTGCATTTCCTGAGAGTAAGGCAGCTCCCCTTCACTACTCATTAGTCCCTTCTTTTTTTTTTTCCCTTGTATAGGAAGAACTTGGATCTGACTGCTTGATGAGCTCCAGTTATCTTTCTGGCTCTAACAATTAATTCTTTTCTACCTGGCACCTTAAATCTGTCAAAAGCCCCAGAAAGAGATTTAATGTCCGTAGGCTGCCCCAGCCCCACGTTCAAAGGTTGGAAACAGAAGTTTCTCATCCTGTCACAAAGAAGAATTTAGAATTTTAAATCAGTTGCTAGAGCTGGTGATAATAGAAATACTCAAGCATGGAGCTGAGCTGTTTACAGACATTATATGAAATTTGGAATATCAGTTAAATCATGACTAGGGGTAGAAGCTAGGTAGATTCCTAGGATTTTCAGGCACACACGAAAATGCCATGTCCTCAAATATATGCTGTCATATGCTTCTCTATGAACTTTTCTTTCATTTATAGATGCTTTGAATGACAGAGGTCTTGTTATAACATCACTTTAGCATATAGCAAAAAAATTTTTGAAAGCAGGTTTTTGGATTTTAACATTTCTGTGGTTTTATATATATTCTACTATTTCACTGTCTCTGGGTGGTATAAGATTATCATTCCAAAACTATATGAGGAAAACACTTCAAATAATTTGTAACTTACAATTAAATATAATACTGAAATGTATCATGGCAACCTGATAATTGAATCTTCTAAAATATGATTCTTCTCGTACCGGTAAGAGGAGCTGATGAGAAAAACGAAAGAGTGACTGATATGTGCTGTTCAAATGCATGAAACCTGGATGATTTTCAGTGAACACTCCTGCAATAGCAGATATTCACCTTCATGTGCTCTCAGACCAGAGGTCTGAAAGGCTTAGCAAAAGTGTGTGAGAGAGCTGTAGTCTGTGTTCATGAGAGTGGTTACACACTAAACCATTTTAAATTTTTATTAATTATTTGACCAATAATTGTAATTCCAAGCCTAATTCTCTTGGCCCATCCTAGAGAAAGCAAAACACTATAATACTGTTTTCAGACATACCCATGTGCAGTTCAATTTTGAATTTTTGGAAGCTCATTCAGTTGGCATAATTGTTTCACAGATGAAGGGTAGTTTGAACAGAGAAAGAAATCCCCTTGCTAGTCTTATGTCTATGGTGATTGCTGTCTTAGTCTATTGCCAGAATCTGAGATTGTCTACATTTAACACAGTCACAATATAGCAAAATCAAAAGATTTTGATTTCTTATCTGATGGACCTTCCCATCCTGATAGATAATAGTCAGATAACCCCAGCACCAGTCCTTAGAGCAGCCCTAAAAAATGTGATTGCAGAGAAGTCCTCCTGTTCACAGACACACAGTTTAGCTCCAAGCACAGCTTTACATTTACCCCTGTGCAGAAAAACCTTTAAACATATCTGTGTTTAAATATGCTCCTGAATCAGAGCCAAAACTAGCTATCAGAAAGCATCTGTTCTCTGATGCTGCCTCAACCTGGTTTAGCTCCCAAATCTTCTATTTAACATAGGAAATTTAAGCCTATGCCAAGACTTGTTTTCTGGAGTTACTTGTCACTAGGATGCAGATGGAGAATCCTGCAATTTGTAATTCATATGAGCAACATCCCAACCATTGCATTTCTTAAACTGTGTGTGCTTTAGATCAGATTTTTACCTAGTCTGAGAGAGCTTTGATCCTAGTTGGGGCTGGGGGAAAAAAAAAAAAAAAAAAAAAAAAAAAAAAAAAAAAAACACCCTTATAGGCTGAAAAGTAAATAGTGAAAGGAAAATAGACATTGGTACTACTTTCATGCCATCATGGCATGTGCACTGACAAGATATTCATCAAGGAATCATGAGAGTACCCAGGAACTGGACAGGCTTGCAGGGGCTAGTTACATAAAAGATGTCAACTAAATGAAAATTTTATTTTATATTTAATGGTAAAAAGAAGACAAAGGTGATAAAAAGAGCTCTGAAAGGCAATTGTCTGAGACCATAGTGATGGATTAAAGTAGAGGGTCAGATTTGCAGATGAGTTATAGGTTGTCATTGATGGAGCTATGACAGTTTCCTCTGCTGAGAACTTGTCCCATATAAGTTCATGATTATAAGATCAAAAGAACTAGAAGACCTATTAGGTTTAGTTCTAAATTGAGGCAGCAAATGTTATGGTATTCGTGGTATGCATCAAGTAGCCATCCTCCATACAGACCTTCTCATATCTTAAAAATTTTATGCATTATATGCAGATAAGTATTGCCAGAAGCACTTTCTATTACCAGATACTTCCGTAATGAAAGATAGGGATGGAGCTTGGAAAGAGAACTTTGTCATATTTCTTCCTTGAATTAGTTAATAAAAATTCTTTTAATAAAGCACTGAATACCAAGAGGGCTAATCTTTTACATTGGCAGCATTGGTACTTCATATCAGGACCTGTTCAAGAAAAGGTATTATTTCTCTTCATAATTATTTCCTATTAATACTGCTAATATCATTGCACAGTATTTTAACAGAACTCTCTTTGATGAATTTTAGAAGTAGAAATGGAACTGCAGGCTAAAGTTGTTCTTTATAGCTGGCTCTCATTTGAAGTGGAAATGAGGGATTTTCTTTGACCTCATTTTCTTTGTTCTTGTGGTGGTGGATAACCACTTCTGAGGAGTGCATGAAATACAGCCCTTGCTTTTGGCCCAAGACCACTATCTCTACACTGATATTATTCATTTGCACAATTAATTACAAAGAAGTGCTGGGATTTATAACAGAAATAAGGTGACAATGAAAGGTTAGAAGAATTAAGCCCTGTGGAGCTACCAAGTAGCAAGAAGTCAGGTCCCTGAGCTTACTCAATAAAGCCTTTTGAACACACTTAAGCCGCATTAAAGCCAGTTGCTAGCCATCATCCCTTTCTTTTGGAAGCTGTAATGTTTTGAAGTTGAAACCAAAATCTTAATTCTAAGTTTTAGAAACTGTATGAGGAGGAAATAAACAGTTGAAACAGCCCTGTATCCAAAGCAGCAAACACTTTTTTTTTTTTACCTGAAAGTGGTAAGGTAAGTTAGGAAAATACAGTAATGCAGGTAACAAGGCTTCTAAAAATTATCTTGGAGGTTAGGAGGCCAAAGGAGTGCTGTAAGACTTCATTTAAGAATGTTTTTAAAGAACTTTAGTTTCAAGAAGCTACAAATAAGAAAAATCATGCTGATCTTTGCAAATAGCCAAAATTATTGAAGCCTTGAGACACCAGACAGAGTAGCAACACTCATGTTCCCATATTCTTCCTGTAAGTATTCTTTAATTACCTTAATTCCTTAATTTGTGAAATAAACCAGCTTTAGCCACATCTCCTTGTGGCCCAAATAGTTACCTCTTTTTGGATCTCTACATTTTTTAAATGTGTAATTACCATAAAGAAGACTGGATATGAGAAGTCCAGATTATTCCCATTATCCTTTACTATGTATGATCCATGGAGCCCAGGAGATAAAACTGGAGTTGACCTATTTGCATTAACAGTAAACAAATTACTTGTGAAAACTTCAGATTCAGATCAGTAGGAGTTTTGCCCAAGTAATGACTTGTAATCCAAATTTAAGCTTAAATTTACCCTTGAACTGCTATATATATATATAGTAATTTACTCTTCCATACAATACTTTGTAGTAGTACAGTACCAGCTGTGTTAGCCAAGTCAGTCAATTGTTCTCAATATTTTTTAACTAACTAAAGTTTATTGCTGTCTACCACAATGGTCATTATCCAATCCAAATAAGAACTGGGGGGAATATTTGTAATGATATATTAATATATGAATCAGAAACAGCATAATTGCCTCACATCTAACACACTTTTACGCCATTTAAGTATGTCAGTGAGCTTATCAAGTTTATAGTGCTCGACAAAAGTTTGTTATTGTGATGACTTGTACAACATTGAAACGTAATTATAAAAGCCTGTAATTTCTTTATATTACAGAATTATTCATATTACCATATTACTAATAATTTCTCCTTAGTCATCAGTTCTTTATGAAATAAGAGAGAAAGCAGGCTCTTATCATCAGGGTGTTAATGACTACATTTAAGCAGAAGAAGAAGATTTAAGTGGTTACTTACTTTACTTTTTCCACAGGGAGAAAAAATAAATCAGATATTATTGTTGAAAAAGCACAACTTAACATTTGGAATTACCATAAATAAAGCTGACTGTTTGATATTAACTCAGGGCTCTTTTCTATAGGTCTTATGACCTATAGAAATTAATAACCTAAAGTTATTAATTATATGAGCCTAACCTGCATTTTCATGTTCAGACAGTGAACGAGATACCCAGAAAATAGTTGTGCATGTCAGCTTAGTCATAATATGATTAAGACCTTCCTCTTACTTTTTCAAGTTATAAAATTTAAAAAATGTGAGACTTGAGGTATTTAAAAGGCCAAACTTGTTAAAAAATATTGAGTAGGTAAAATTATTTGTGCTTTGCACAAAAACTGCTTGTTTGACAACGCAAACTTCTTGTGTGGAACAATTGGATAATAAATTCAGGGAGTACCTTTTCTTTCTGATGTAGTGGAAATCTTTTTGTTCCGAGCCCCTCAGCAATTCATCATGCAAGTTTATAAGTTCAGTTTTATACCAACACTGAAGCAGTGCAATCTGTTTTTTCAGTGGCCTTTATTCCTACAGTTAAGGCAATGTAATGCCAGCTTAGAGAACGCTTCTTGTATCATCATCTGTCACAAGATTACTGTGTGATTCAAAGGAAATCACTTCAACCAGACTTTTGAGAGGAAAGATGTTCTTCATTTTCTTCGTGCTTATCTTGTCACAGCAAAGTTTTCATTTGCAAAAATGTGGCTCCAACTGAAACTAATAGAAGTTGGTCTGTGAAAAAAAGCAAATACAGCTATGAAAATCTGTATGTAGATAATTCAAAATGGCCAGAGACAATCTTAAATCTGTCTTTTTCCAAAGTTTACACTTCAGAATTTGGTTTTATTTAAAAACAAATAAAATGGAAAATGCAAATATCCTCATGTTGAGCCATTGGAAAACATTAAAACCAGTCAGAATACCAGAAATCAAAGGACAATTACATTCTATTTGCTATTCAAGTTTAAAATGGTTTATGGCTAAATCCTAGTGGAGAAAATCAATCTCCAGTGATTTGCCTGAGGCTTAAAGGGAGCACAGGTGATAGCTTTCAGAACCTTCTACCCTTTTTTATTTACTAAGCTCATCTTTTCTGCTGTTACTGTCCATCCCAAATGAAAAGTAAAATTCCCAGATTGAGCTATTTATCATCCTATTGCATTCCATGCCTCAAGGATTAAATAAACACTAAATAATTCTGAGGAATGTGGAAACACCCAAGCTGAAAAGACTGTAAAAGATACTACTAAGTATAAGCTTGAAACCCCTATTTAATCATCCAGGTAAGAGAACCTTTCCCAGGTGTGGCCATCTGAAAGTAATTATTGTTTGCCTCTGTTATTCCTCTGACCCCCTATAGATATAAATTTTAGGAAGGGATACATTGTGTAGTAAGGGTTCTGTTCCCTCTTCACTGCCTGCAGAGGAAATCTAGCTGACTAACTTAGATTGACTGCCTAAACAATTAGCAGCAAAGTGATGTGAAATTAACATCAACCAGCTTCCATTAGCATTCACCTAGGAGTGGAGGGATGATGTAGGAATTGTTTCGTATACAGAATGACCAACATGTGATATTCCACATTATTTTAGTAGTAGAATTTGTTAAAATTATTCAACAATCAATTTGCATTTCTTTCTATGAATAGTTCTTTTAGGGCATTCAGACATTTTACCCCAATGCAAGCCTTCAGTGTTATTTTGTCTCTTATTTTTCTTAGGTTCTGAGATTTTTTTTTCCCATTTTTTCCCATCCTGCTACAGCCCTAGTACTTGTATTTTAATGAGTGGAGATAAAGGCCATGTCACTGATACCTGCTCACATAATTTAACAGAGATAAGAGGAAACAAATCTCTCTCTCTCTGCCATATGTCCTTCTGAAAAAACCCCCAAAATCTGATCATCTTTACTAAATTACAAGACTTTTAACCAATGGTTTCAACTATTTTGCTGTGCAGATTTGCTTCTTCAACAACGAATTGAGCTGAAACAATGATTTCCAGCCTACTTACATCCTACCTGAAAGTACTACTTTTCAACAATCTTGTCAGCTGGGGGAAAAAAGTGTCATTTATAAAATTATCACATTCTAACTTTGTTCTTACACATTGGTGATAACTTTGAGACTTTTTTTTCTTTTCTTCAGAAAAAAGGAGGAAAAAATGTTTGTGCATAACATGTGATTTTAAAATTTTGCAGTTCTACAATTTACCCAGTAGTCATAGATGCTTCTTGCCTGGAAGCACCATCCATGGTCCAGTTCACGTCCTGCTGTCCTGGAAGTTCTAGCTCTCTGCTCTCAGCATTTCTGGTACTCCTTTTATGTGCTGGGACTAGAGAGTAAATGGTCAAGTGTCTCCCACTGCAAACCCTGAAAAAAGAAGCAATGTGTTCTGAACTTGATCCCCACAGAATGGTAAACAATGTTTTCTTGAGGTAGCTGTGAATATCCATGGCTACATTTTGGAATGCTCTTGCAGAACTGGTCCCTGGCATTTTAAATTTCTTCTTGTTAGTTGAGCCCTGTGTTTTTTGTTTATTTTTCTTCCTGCTCTGATGCACAGGTGCTTATGAGAAAAAAAAAAAAAAAAAAAAAAGAGAGTTAAAAGCATATTTTTTTGAAAGGGTTTTCCTTACACTAACAGTAATCAGCCATTGTATGTAGCTGAACATTTTCCTTCTCCTTTATGTCTGAAGATTTCCTGCTGTACTTAGAAGTTTACAGCAACACTTAAACTCCTCTACTGAAGTAATTTTCCTGATGGATTTTGTTGACACGTTTCTTTCTTGAGGTTCACTATGTGCCTGAGTGACCAACACCCAGCAATTAAAAGTGAAAGCTGACGAATGACACCGTGCATTACATCTATAATGTAATAAAATAAAAAAGAATAAAAAAGATTGACCATCTGAGCCCAAATTTTCACTGCTTTTTAATGCCCACTGTGAAAATCATGTTTCAATAAGTAGCACACAAGCAGTAAACCCAATCAGCAGGAATTCATACTTGTGTGTTAACTCATACAAAAGGCTGTTCCTCTATTTCATGGCTGTTGGTATTTGTTATCTCCACCCACCATTCAAAAATTGTGTTATAAAATGCCCACCCCCAACTAAACCAGTCTAGTGGGGCAGGTAAACAGCTTTGTTTCAATTTATATAAAAGTGAAAATAAATAAAAGCATGAAGAATTAAAACAAATACCTTGTGCTGATATGGCAAAGACTTTTACTTCCCTTATCAGCTTCATATGGAAGTGATTCACTTCTGCTGATAGCTTTGGTGAGCTGACTCAGGCTCAGCTGTGCAGCCCAGCCAGTAGGAGGGAAGAAGGCAGAATGCTAGTGCCAAAAGCAGGAGAGGAATAAAAAGTGAGTAAAGGGAAGGGAGACAATAGGATTTTGCCTTTTACTGGAAGGGCTGTTAAATTACATCAGCTTATATAGAACTAAAATTTAAAAAAAAATATATTACCTGAAAGGCATGAAGAACTCACTTTAAAGCCAAATGAAAGATAACTATAGGTTTCACCAATTCATTTGTCAGCCTCTATCTTCAGAGACAACAGCTGTTTCCCTAAGCTTTGCATTTCAGTGTTAAAAAAATACTTTTTTGCCATAAGGCTTGCCAGGAGTTTAGAAATATTTTTGCAGTGAATTTACCTCAGGCTTATATTTTGCTCACAGTGGTGGTCCTGAACTCTGGAATAAATAGGGCATCATCCCCTGGTAATGTCCCTACCTTGCTCTGCAAAGCTTCAGAGGCACATCTTGAGGTCAGTAATTTCATGTACAGGGGTGAATTGACCCTGCCTGGATGGTAGGCACCCACCAAAGCCTCTATCACTTCTCTCTGCAGCTAGACAGAGAAGAGAAAATACAATAAAAAGTTCACGAGTTAAGGACTGAGAGACACATCATTCACCAAATACCATCACGGACAAAACATTCAAATTATGGATATTAATTGAATTTATTACTAACAAAATCAGACGAGGATTATGAGAAGTAAAATAAGACCTTGAAAATACCTTTCCCCACCCCTCCCTCCTTCCCACAGGGAAAGAGGAAATGAAGGTTATGGTCTATTTATCACATTGTTTCTGCCACTGCTCAGGGAGAGGAGTCCTCCTGCTCCAACATGGGGTCCCTCCCACAGGAGACAGTTCTCTGTGAACTTCTTTGTTGTGGGTTCATTCCGCAGGCAACAGCTCCCTGTGAACTGCTGCAAAGTGAGTCACTCCTCCAGGGAGTGCAGTCCTTCAAGGACAGCCTGATATCCAGAATGGGTCCTACCAGGAAGCCTCTCCTGTGTGGGTTCCTCTCTCCATGGGTCTGCAGGTCCTTGCCAGAAGCCTGCTCCAGCACAGGTCATCATGGGTCTCCAGAGGCTGCAGGTGGATCTCTGCATTCCTCTGGATCTCTATGGGCTGTGGGGACACAGCTGCCTCACCATGGTCACCACCACAGGCTGCAGAGGAATTCCAGCTCTGGTGCCTGCAGCACCTCCTACACCTCCTTCTGCATTGACCTCTGTGTCTGCAGAGTTGTTCCTCTCACATCTTCTCACTCTGTTCTTCTCTGACTGCAGTTACAACTGAGCAATAACATTTTGGTTAGTTTATTTGCTTTGGGTTTTTTGGATTTGTTTTACTTCTTCTTAAATCTGTTATCACAGGGGCATTATCACCATTTCTGATTGACTCGGCATCTTTGGACCTGCCAGGGATTGACTCTGCCGTGTGGAGGAAGCTTCCAGCAGCTTCTCCCAAAAACCAGCCCTGTCAAGGGTTTTGAGTAAAAAAGATGTAAATATTAATTGGAGTATATGATACTCCAGAAAAGGTAGAGTTTCTTCAGGTGCAGAAACACCTTTTGTGTGCATTGAGCTGCTGATATATTTAAATTTTACATTTACTAGAAAACACATAAAGAAAGGCTGGTATCAGTACCCTCTCATCCACTTTTTTTTTCCCCCCACAGCAAATGCTTGCTCAGCAATATGAGCCATTACTCTCATGCCCTCAAACAGGCAAATTTATTCATTTATTCCACTGTTCTCAGACTGCTTGCTTTCAAATACTGTGGTCATAGTAAAAGCAAGTGATTATTAGGAAAACTGATTAATTGATTAGTACATATTAATAGGAAGACTCATTTAACCTGCCACTGTGGGAGTGCTGTACCCTAGCTGTATTGCAGGTTTCAAAGCTCAGGGAGCAGTATAAACATTGTTATAAATGCAATGGCAAAAATCAGATTAATAAAGAAACAATTTATTAGAAAAACAATCCCAATCTCCAACAAAGGGAAAAACCACACATAGGACGGGCAGCGCAGCGCTGGGTGGACAGGGGTCTGCACCCTAAGGTACAGATTCTCCCAAATCCACACAGAGCAGATCGCAGCCCTGGGTTTTATAGGGTTTTTTGTATCCCAAGGCAAAACAGGTGTGGGGCATAGTCCAGCAAATAATCCAAATACACCTGTGAATGGGTTTCCCGGATTTGTCGAACTTTGTAAATTGTATTCTGGGAAGGTTATTTTCACATGCAGATCTGGCTTGCCAAATTCCTCTTTGTTTGGAGAGGAATTTCTCTGTCTGGGTACAATGCCAATTCTTATCTTGGTCGGCCAGTGTCTTTGTCCATCCTGATGGCTCCTGTCCTGTTCTTTGTCTCAGGCTGAGAAGCGGTTGCTGTATGGGCAGCTGCCTGACTCGGGAAGAATTTTTAAAACAGACTATACCTTTTTACATTTTTATATTAACACCAACCTAACATATATTTCTATATTTTTCATCACGAATTTTTACCCCAATGTCACATTTATCACAACATGAAGCAGATGAAGCACTTTGTATGCTTGTGTCCACAGTAAATCAATCTTATTAGGAATAATTAACAGTGCTTCCAAAAATAATAATCTTAAAATAACAGGTTTGGGCCACATAAGTAATGAATTTTCTTCTAGGCAAGGAATGTGTGGCAAAAAGCTGGACACATTATTGCATTCCTCCAACATTGTAGTTTCCATAATTTCTTTGAAATCCATACCTTTCATGAACAGTTCATTACCACTGATCAAAGCACCTATCTTTCTAATAAAGTAAATTTTTCCTTGTAATCATTTGTAGATGTTTCATTTCATGTAATATTTTGGATGTTCTTTATTCTGAAATCTCATTTCTAATGTTAGGCTATGATCACAGAAGTGACATTAGAGAAATGATATCTTGATTCACTTTATTTCTTCTCTCTTAATGAAATCCACAGCAAGCCTCTCATTTTAGAAGTAAAAACAAGATTTTTGTAAAATCAGCTCTTTGTCTAACTTCAATTCTTTCAGCAGGGCTCTTTGTTAGAGGGTAGAAATGAACCAAGACACAAACTTCTTGTTTATCACAGTATGAAAAGGGTCCTGGTATATTCCTCTTTACAGCTCAGCCATCCTGACTCCAACCATTCCCTGACTCTGCCTGCAGCAGCTCCTGCTGTGGGTTTCCCTTGCAGCCTCTGACTGCTGGTTATTTCCTGCTGAACTCTGACTGCAGGGATCAGTGTGCAGACTGTGACTGCAGCTTTTACCTGGCTGGACTGTGACTGCAGGTTCCACCAACAGGCTCTGACTGCACACCCAGACTGACCTCACTGCAGGGATTCTCTCCCTACAGGATCCTTCTTCTTCATGGTCCTCCCCTTTCCTCTTCTTCAAAGTTCCTCCTCCTTCATGATCCCCCTCACCAGCAAACCCACTCCCTTTTATCACACTTATATTTATTGGCTACTGACTCATCAGGGGCAAGGCTGTATTGGGTAATTAACACAGCTGTTACTTATCAGAGGCAAGGTCAGCTGTATTCCCTTCTCTTACAGTAATGCCTGTTAAAACACAGCATTTCTTTCAAAAGTATTTTCTAATCTTGCAATTAACATATTGGATAATGAGTGAGGAGTTACACCTCTCACTAAGTAGCAAGGGGTATGGTGGCCTGGAATTTTATATAGGAAAGTCTCCTTTGCAAATTGGGAAGGCTGAAACCCAGCTGTTCAGCCCCTCTGTCTGATTCATCTCTGATTCACATCATTTAGTGTGGGATTTCAGTGGGGTCTGAGGATATGAGCAATGTCCTGAATAACATCTCTAGCATTGGAAAATCCAAAATATTTTAACTGGCTAAGATGAGGTCAAAAGTGATGACAGAATCAACAGTCAACACTCTAGAGATTTAGTGGGTGATTATTGGGAAAAAAATAAAGACAACTGAAAAAAACATAGTCAAATGGGGATTCCTGCTCTTCCAAAAATTGTTTTGCTAAAGACTTTTTTTTTGTTACATTCTCTGGTAGATATTACTCTCAGTCTTCTTGTACCACTTTTTTTTTTTTTTTTAATTTCAGTGGTACTCCTAGGATGTATAGCACTGCAGCTCAGCATTAGGAAAGATAAGAAAAGGTTTGAGTCCTTCTCACTTTGAATATTTAAAATTATTTAAACTTTCCTCACTAAGTGAGAGAAAAAAAAAACAAACTCTGAGAGACAAAACAAATTTTGAGAGTACAAAATGAAATAATTATTTATCAGAGGTAGAAGAACAAAGAATTCATTTTGAAATGGCAGCATTTGCTGATGGAGGGAACTACAAGTAATTTCTCCATGCATGCTGAATAAGCTCTTGTTATTTTTTCAGGATGGTTCTCTTCGTTATGCTTTACCTACATTAACAGCAGCCTTAGTAGGGAATCAACATTTTTATGCCTACTAATAAACTTCCTCATTCCAGTTAATTATCTGTTATTAAACTACCTGCCATATAATTGATTGGCATCAGAGAGGTTTTTCTGCTACTTCTCTCTGTTGTTTTTGTAAACAATACTGTTTATGTGTCATCCTAGGGTGAAGCTGAAATCCTCTGCTTTGTCACTGATAAAAACAGATTTCTTGAGCAGTTGTTCAGTATTTCCATGAAGTTCACCTATAAAGTCATGCACTGGTGAAAAAGTATGACAAAAAGAGTTACTGTGGTGTGCAGTGAGATACCTTATCTCATTAAAGAGCTTTTAATATTTAAAATGCAGAATGCCCAAAATGTGTCTATATTAAACATATATACTTATATGGCTAAAGAATTATATCTTGTAAGCCTGGGGCTATGAATAAATACAAAGACAGATACAGTAATAGGACGCATTCAGTAGCATTAATTATGTAAGGGCTGACAATATTGCAGTCATATTCCCCTGTTTTACTATGCTAATAACCTAAATGTTCATCACAAATATTTTCTATGCATGTTTTCTGCCTGAAGAAATGTGTTATTAATTATTACTGTTTGTTTGGGTGGAAAAAAAAAAAAAAAAGTCTTCTTTGAGGTTAAGTGGGATCCATCCCTTAAAAGCAAAATCTAATCTCATTTTCAAATCAGGTAAAAACCAACCAACCAAACAAACAAAAACCAACAAAAAATGTCCCTGAAGGTTGGGACATTGTCACTGAGCTGAACATAATTTTATTTGTAGAAGTTAGGGATGGAAAGTAGCAGTTAAACCAGACCAGCATAATTATTCCAGAAAAAAAATTTAGGGTGGGCAAATACATTTTTAAGTTTTTGCAGATCTACCAAGGGGTGTTTAACCAGATATCATCTCAACACTAGGAGATTCTTCCACGCCTTTGAAAATGGCCTCTTGAATCCTTCCTGTAGACAGCTGGCTGTCTCAGGAATTTTCTTCTTTCTTGTTCCATTCCTCTTACATTGAAGGCAATCGAGACAAGGAATTGCCCAGACCTCAAAATTAGAGCTGTCATGGTATTTATACATCCAGGCACTTGATTTATGCCTCCAGAAAATGGTGGATTTTTTCCTATAGTCATATCATGACTTTTAGTATTTTTGGACAGACCTATCAGATATAACTAACAGTGGTGATTTTCAGAGGACTGAAGCTTTCTTTTTTTTTTCTATCAGTGACTCCCTGCACAGTCAAGCCAGAACAACATTGTGCTTTGCTGAAAGCCCACTTTGGGTTTCTAGCTCTGAAGGAAGGTCCTTCATGTGCTGATGGTTCTGCTGAGACATGGAAACAGGCTGATCAGCTCTCTGTGACTGAAGAGCCTGCAAGAGAGTCAGAAAAAGGAAAATTCCACAGGCTGATTTTTTAAACTGTGTTTCTATTTTCTCCATTTCTGATGCAATGACACGTAATGTTGCTGACAGTACATTAATCCAATATGTAGTAGGATGCTTTCCATTTTAAGTTGTTTGGGTTTTTTTTTTTCCCTTTGGCATGCAACTTGGCTTCCTATGTCCAGCATAGTAGAAATCCACACCAGAACATCATTTTTTCTAGGAGAGGTTTGAATTCCCAATGCCAGATGCAGTAAATATAGGAAACTCAAGCCAGAGAAAGTCAAAATTTCTCACTGGACAGAACAGATGACTGTGGGTCCTGGCTGTTCCTGATTTGACATGTGTTTTTTGAAATCACAGCACCTCTTCATAACCTGGGTTCCACTTCTTTTTAGAGTTTTTTGGGTCAGCTGTGAACATGATGGTTCAGAAAAACACCCATTTTAAAGAACTGAATACATGCCTAGAAACTTTTTAACATGTAAAGTCAATGATAAAACCCTTAATGCTTTTGTAACTCTATATTCACTGCAGTAACACCAATGTTACACTGTATCACACAACTACTACGTCCAGACAAATAGACAGAGATAAAGAAGACCAAATTTTAGAAAAAAAATCAGCCTCTCAGAGATCCTGACTGTGTATGTAATGTAAAAATGCCAGTTTCACTGAGAACTTAGAAGGGCCCCCATGATGTGGTGGATGATTCTGCCTTCCAGATTTCCCTGGAGTGGAAGCCTCTCCCTCTTGATGTATGACATAGACTAGGAGTTTTCAGTAGCTCCTACTCAACATGGAAATGACAGATGTGAGTTCTAACCACAAAATAATAAAACCAAGGGAGAAAAGCAGCTGCATTCAGAACCTCATACACAAATCCTGCCCTGAAAAGGGAGATGTAAAAAAGAGTCATGGCTCTATCTGCAGTGCCTTGTCCTGCAGGCCACAGCACCAGGCAGAAGAAAAGAAACTCTGCTTCTGAGCATCTGCTGAGCTTTCCTATTGCTATGGTGCATGTCCTTCCAGAGACCCAGGAGGCCCACTCAGAGCACTGGAGCCCACTGTGCTTCAATGTAAAGCACATCAGACATTTCCTTCTCATCTCATTTCTAGGAGCAGCTGGGAAAAGAAGTGGACATGAATTTCATTACTGCTCTAGCTGAGTTGTAGGGAAATAAATATAATGTGATATATCATTCTAATAATATTCATAAATGTGCAGACATATGCTGAAAAACAAAAGAATGGTATTGGGATTTATTACCAGCCTTTCTGTTTAACATACTATGTACCATCACAGATTATCTCTTATTATACACACAAGTCTCTTTAGAGATATGTTCCTATATTTCTTCCAAGTGGGAGACAGCTCCTTCTGTGTTATTATTTTATTGATATAGTGCCATAAGTGCACTCAGCAGATGTCCATAAAGTCTCATTTCAAAAGACCTTTTTTATTTTGGGCTTTTTCTCCTGTTATTTCCTCACTTTCTGCTTGCCTAACTGTATTTTTTCTGATCACAAGCCTTTCCTAATCAAGACATTAAGGGCTGTGTGTTAAACTTGTGCTTTTTTTTTTTCTTGAAACATTCCTCATTGGAGATGCATTGAGGAAAGTTAAGTGTTCATCCCCCTACTGCATTACCTTTTACTGACCCCTGACCCACAGGGTTCAATCAAAGTCTGTCCACAGCCTTTATAAGAAATCCAAGGAGGACCCCTTAGGAGAAGAAATGAGTTGCTTTTGGCAGAACCCTTTGTGCCCTTCAATATTTCATGAAGCAAAATGATTAGGCTCAACATGCTTTGGCATTCTGCCTGTTTCTGTCCAGTCAGAGCAAATATAAGCTACTTGTCTAGTCATTATACAACGTTTTCACGACCATGAAAACAATGATGACCTTTCAGACAATAAAAGCAGTCTCAAGAGACAGGGCTTAAACAGCATCATGACATAAACAAAAGCAATTGCAGCCTCCAGAGCTACCAAGAATGGCTCAATAACATAACCTAAAGACTTCAGGCTGTGGGAAAAAAAAAGCAGAAGGTAAGTCAAAAAGCATCTGTCAATAATCTAAGAGAGCACCACAAAGGAAAACACAAACCAGTTCACACTATGAGAGAAGGATTGAGTTAATGCATAGAATTTATAATAATAACAGACCACTAGAATATTAATTTATAAGATTAGGAATAAAGTTACAAAACCTGCCAACTACTTCACCATTAAAAGGGTGATTGGAGTAATCAGATTTGTAGTAAATTTGGTATACTTGCATTATATGAGACTGATCCTTTGCTTCCTCTGGAAACAAAGTCCGCATTTTATCCTGCTGTCATTATATCTGCAGAGCCAGGAGCTGGACTTGATCCTTGTGGGACCCTTCCAACTCAGGATATCCTATGACTCTTCTCTCCTCCCCTGTCTGAGGAATCTACCTCAGTGTGATACCACAGGAAGTTGTGAAATGTATTTAGGAAACACCCTCAGATACCTTTGTGCATTGTCATCAGTTCACAGGCAGCAAACATTTGCTCTGAGCCCTCACTGATTAGTACTGCCACAAAACTGCCTCCTTCTGCTGTGCCTTGGTTTGGAGGGACCACCAAAAAAGTGCAGATGAACTACCCAGGTACTCAAAGAAAACATGGGAAATCCTGACTGGGCAGAGGTTGAGATGAACAGAATGATTTTCACCTGCTCCCTTTGTGCTCCACCTGTAAATTGGTGATCTCTGAAGAATAATCTCTCCACTGTGTCTCCACTGCTGAAAATGTCTGCTGTGAATTCTCTAAAGAGCTTCATGATTTCATAGAGAGTTTGTTGCTTTTCCCACAATTCTTTCCTTTAATGTCTAATAACTAAATAATATCATCAGATGTATAGATATAGCTCCCACTGGCTCGGAAAGCAAATAAAGATGGGAAATTTAACTTCATCTATGTAAATGAAGCCTTGTCATGCTATGCAATGCTGCAGAAACTAAGGCAGTTGTGCTGGCAAAACTCTTTATAGAAGGCAACTTGTACTTGAAAAATGATAGAAATTGTGAGGAAGAGACTATGAGAAATATGAGTGTACATTTACCCATTTAAAAGAGTGCAGCCATAGAACCAGTCCTTAATTCAAAACCTAGGCCCCAAGAGCAGTAAGCTTCGTATTAAAATAAATTTTTTGGCAGTAAACTGATGAACTTTAGGAGTGCAGTGAACTGTTTGCCTTGTATATACATATTAATCAAAAAGCCTTTTGGCTAAACTAATATTCAAGGTACAATTTAGAGACTCAAAAGCAAGAAAATGACCAGGATAGGCCTGAATTAATTAATTTTGAGTACTAAACTCGGGGGTTCACAACATTGCATATCATTCCTAGACTTATTCACAATCAGCAGTGTCTGCTAAAGACTGAGGAAAATAGTTTGACTGGGAAAAGAGACTTTCTATTAAAGACATTATATTGTAAAGTAATTTATAAAGTTAGTGGTTTCACTGTTTCCAAACTTCAAAGTAGCATCTCCACAACAAGGTCTTGATTTCAGACTATCAGTTGTCTGTGTAGGTTGAAAAAAAGGATGTTTACCACAACCATCACATTTACCAGGGAAAATCTCCACTTGCTTTTCATTTACCAAAAGAGATGATGACATTTCGTGTGTGTTCATTTTCTTGTCTCCCCCATACACCCTCATGTCTTGTTTCTGGATACTTAAACATGTTGTTTCATGTACCTTTCCACAGACACTCTTCTATGACCTCTGTTAGAGAAAGGCCATCACAGGAGATTGGTTTATTCCAGTGTGGCCATTCATATATTCTTTTGAATGTGCCAGCATTGAATGAAGGTGCTGCTAATGCCATTATGTGCCTAATGGGTTAATATTCTGGGTTAAGCCTTGCTTCTGGAAAGAAGTGGATATAATACTGAGATATCTTAAGCAAGGTTGTATCTTACTCTCTCATTTTTTCCCACAATATTGCTCTGTCCCAGTTAGACAAACAAACAGATTGTTTTCCTCTGTTGGACAAGAACCCTGACATTATCTCTTTAAAATGCCAGAAGACATTTAGTCTTAGAGACTTCTCTGTGCACAAATGTGTTTAACTGGTAGCTGTAACAGAATAATTTACATGTGTTCAGAGGCAGTGAAGCATGTGGGTGAGCATTCCTTTCGAAGTTCATGTCAGCTGATAGACAAATATCTTCAGTGGCTTTCTCTGAGTTGTCTGAAAGCATTTACAATTAATTGGTGCTTCTTGATACTTGTTGCACTTGCCTGAAATGTTTCTAGATTAGATGCCTGTTAATTGAGCAGAGGTTATTTTAATGTGACATAAACATACTGACATATCAGATTGTAATTTAAGCATCAGTAAATTTGGGAATAGTCAGCAATTAGTAAATATATGTCTGATTATACAGTGGTAAGAAGCAGGTTGAAGAAATTTTTTAATTATTTCTTTATTATTCTTTTGTCTTCTGTGCCTCTAACAGGAACACTCTAACTCGATTCTCCATCTCAAGTTTGGAAGTCTCAGTTCTAATGTTACTTTTAGAGTTTTCAAAAAATTTGATAGAATTACTTTTTTTTTTTTTCTAATAAGATTCTGATACGTTTCTAAGCAAACCTCTCTTTTGGAGGAAGAGGATAAGACATCTTTCTGTAGAATTTTTAGTTTGGTATTGCGAAAAATCAAGATATTTCCTTAGTATAAAGCATGTAACAATTGTTCTTCCCCCAGTCTCCCTCATGGACTGTGTTGTTGTCATGCTTTAGGAAAGGTACTCCACAATTTAGTGTTCCCACTGGAACAAAAACCACACACAACTTGCTCTCTCTCCCATGTTTCCCCCCTCTCCAATGCAGCATTAATTAGAGGAACAAAAGACAAAAATCACTGTTTAGGATAAGAAAAATTTACTGGAAGCAGCAATGAGATAAGAAAACAATAACAGCAACAATATAAATAAAAACACCCTACAAAAGACATAGTGCAGAGTTCAACCTGACCACAGCCATACTGCCCTGCCCACTCCCTCCAAGCCAATATTGTTGATAATATCCTATTTTTAGGGGATCCCAAAACATGCTGTAGTCTGTTCTGGTTTCGGATGAATGAAGGAAGAACTTCCAAAGGAATCCCCTAATAACATAACCTCTACCACCCCTCCCCCAGCCCTGGGTTTGGGAAGGAATTTCTCGAACAAAGTGGAAAAAGCCGGTTTATTGACAAATTAATAAACACCCCCCAACACAAGGGAAAAAAAAGAAAAGCTCAGGTTACTGTGAGGGGAAGGGCGCAGAGTTTCTTTCGCGGGCCCCAGAGATCCTCGGACTTCTCAGGTCAGATCCGGTGCTGGTCCAAAATCTTAAAGTGGGGGGGGGGGGGGGGGGGGAGGGGAAGGGGAAAAAAGGGAAAGAAAAAAACAAAAACAAAAAAAAAAACCAAAACAAAACAAAAAAACCACAGAGGCACAGAGGTGGCAGAAAGCGAAAGAAGGAAAAAAAGAGCAAAAAATTCAAGCAGCAAAGAGCAGAACCAGCCGCCTGAAAGCCAGCAAGCAAAGCAAGGGGGGGGGGCAGACAGTGCCCGCCCAGCCAACAGGAAAACAGGGACAGCTGTTAGACATAACAAGGTAGTCCACGATATGGGATAGGAAGCACTGTCAACCCAGGACAAGTCCAAGGAAGAATAAGTATGCAGAAAAAAATAGATTGGTTGTCTCTTGTGTGAGTAAATCATCTTTTATAATAAACTCTAGATGTCACCCAGTTAAATGGGTTCCAAAAGAGAAGTGATTTTCAGTGCAGACGCTTCCAAGTTTTATTGGATCCTGACATTTTCAAGTATGCTCCAACTCCAAATCTTATTCTTTGTACTGTATTCCCATTAAAACTTTGACAGTCATAATTTTCCTTCACATTATAGTTCCCTGGGTCTAAACAATTACAGCTCCTCATAAACTGAGAGGAGAGAATCCTAAAATGAGCTCTAATTTGAGTAATCTTTTCCTTTTACTAATTTAAAAGCCCAAACTGCAGTCTATCATCTTATGCAAATTACATCATGTGTGGGAAAAAATGGGTATTAAGAGGCTGGGAGAATGACTGCTAGTGATTAATGAGTCAAATGTTCAGCCATTTGCTGTAACCACCCAGGTACTGTAAGAGACTGGAATGTTGGTGCTAAAGGCTCAGTTTGCTGGGGATGCACCTGAGACTGGGACTGTGTGTGGGCACACCTGGAGCTGCAAACTGAGTTCCCAGATAAGGCTTGTAAGAGGCATATCCTGTGAGGTGGGTAAGTCCTTCTGATGGCTTACATTTTAGCTTTTGTTTTCCAGATTCTGTGCTGCCTAGGGGTGTCGTTCTGAACCTCACATTAAGCTCTATTCACAGAGTAGGGAGACAAAACAAATCCTTTTCCTGCTGAAGACCAAGGACAATTTTCAAGCCCAAAAAAATAAACAAAGGTGGACTGAAGGAAGGAAAAAGAAGGATGGGAATTCACAACCTGAAGTTGTAATTGGACAATTAAACTCCAATATGCAAATGGACCAAAACTTATAAAAATGTGAGACCTCATGACCAGTCACCCATTTTTTATGACCATTTTAAATCCACCTCGGGCGTAGCCCTGGTCAGGCCCTGTCTTGCCCAAGGTGTACCCTTAAAGGCCTTTCAATAAATCCCTACTTTAGTCTCTGGCTCTGTCCAGTCTCTGTTCCAGGTCAGCCTTCCCAAGGCATCACTTCTTCTCATGCCACTGTCCTCCCTTATCTAATGACCCCAGCTGTGAAAACTCTAGTCCAAAGCATGGGACATTCACGTGCAGGATGAAGGGATTCTTTTTGGGTGATGGGCCATGATTGATTCATCTGTTCTGACTAAGAGACAGCTGCAACACCTTGCAAGGTGTCAAGACCCCTGAAGTGTCCTGTGATCCACAACACTACATCATTCAGGTGTCTTGTGATTTACAGTACATTACCCACGCCTGAAACTCGCCTTCCCTGGGCATTCCTACCTGAACCTGTGCAACTATAAACCCAACAGAGTTTGTGCTCTTTGGATTTGTTCCCCCATCACTTGATGGGCACAGTCTGCAACCACCACCTCCATAGGACTGAAATCACTGAGAGGCCCAGGAGGGCTGGCAGGATGTTGGTGAAATCTACAGAGTGGTGGTATTTTTCTCTGCGGCCTGCTTTCTCTCCCCACCCTCCTTCTCCCTATTTCTCTCTCTCTCTCGCTCTCTACCTCACATTCTGCTAAATAAAAATCCATTCTATTGACTTTGGCATATGGTCTCATTTGTGCTTTAATTTGGGCAGTGGCATCTCTCTAATAATTTTAATAATCAGATCTCTACATAGGCCCTTTTATTATTGCATTAAAACAGTCACAAATTAGCAATGCTTTCTACCAGGTAAGAGCAAAAAAATTCCAGTATACAAATGGAAATTTTACAGAAACAAATACAAACTTTTCATATCATTCTTGCTTTAGCAGTCATCCTCTACAAAATGCAAAACTATTAATGAAGTGAAAACTAAATTTATGAAAATAGTTTAATTTAAAATAGCTTCACATCCAAGCTGTACAAAGGAAAATCTCTTTTATCCCTTGCTTTGATGAATCTGGCCTGTGATCTTGTGCACTTCTAAAGATGATCAAATTGAGCAAAGAAACCCATGAATCCTAACACAGCACTCTGAGTGATGTTCTTAATGAACACAGCATGAGATATTTAGGCTACCTTGAGGACAGCTGATTCCATCTAGCTACTTGTATCTTCAAACAGCAATTTAGTCAAGATACACTGGGTCAGCTATTGAAACACTCATACAGTAGTAGCTCCTATGGAGCAAATTATATTTGCACATTTTGCTGTGTCTGACACTTGACAGTATTTTCATCACAAGAAAGGGTTTGGTTTATTTGTTTTAAAATTATTTCACTTTATTGTTTATTCTGTTTGCTGCTACTATTATTACCAAGTTTTTTGGAAGAAAACTGATGGAAAAGAAAGAAGAAGCAAAACAAAAATTCAATGCCAAGCGAAAATAATATTTATATTAGGACCATGAATGGAAATAATAATTTAATAGCTTTCTTGTCTGTAATTTTCTGCTGCCCATGGCATATAACTGCAAATCACCAAAACAACATCATCTTTCACCATCTACTTCTTGTGTCATCAGTGTATTCGTATTTCTTCTTCCAAGTAACCAGTTTCACTGTCCCTTCATTCAAAATTTGACTCACTTGGACTAACACAGGTTCTGTACCTTGGGCTGATGATTAATAGGTATTCCCCCACTCAGAAAAGGAAATGTGATGGTACAATAATATGATTATGCAGATGGCACTTTGCAATTTTTCTGTCTTTATTTTACAACGAAGTTAAAGTTTTATGTGACCTTTGGTTTCCAGTAAAATGTAGCAATAACATTTCAGAGGTACCAGGGAATCATAAAAAATAGAGACAAGTTCTATTGCTTGAAATTCCCTCTGAAGTTACCTCAAGTTTTGCCTGTGTTTTAAGTGAGCCAATGGCTCAGCAGTGTCCTGCAATCAGTTGAAGTCATTATCATATTAGGGCAAGTTTTGTGCTGATATTGAGTTTCATACATACAACTGAATTCCTTTTCTTGTGAAGATACCATGGCACGTTATGGGAAATCAATATTTGTGGGGGTGCTGAAATGTTATCATAAGTTTCTTAGTTGTAGGTTTGATGTGATTTGGACTTTAACCCTAGCCTGGTAAAGTTCCTGTCTTGGATTGTGCTTATCAGAGGTTGATAAGAGTTGCCAAGACAACTCTAATCCTCTGCCCTGGGTTTCGATCATCCTATTGTATTTTCCCCCATCCCATTGTATTTCTCCCCCACATGTCCACCAGACCCCAGAACCTTCAGGAGAGGTGTCTGACAGGGATTGGTGGGTCTCACAGGACCACATCCCAAATTCTCCTGATTTGTTAATGTTGTGTATTGCATTTTGACCTTACCCACCTGGCCTTGTTTCATTGGTCTGGTAACTTGTGTCCACCCCTGAGATTTTGGGGGAACAAAAACCCTCTGTAACCGAGGCTGGGGGTCACTCCCCAGAGGCACAGGCCTGGAACCAGGGGCTGCCCCTGAGTTACCCGAATAAAACCTTTCTCCCTGAGCCTGGAGTGTCCCCTCTTTCGAACCACGGCCGAGACAGCTAAGGCAAAGGTGCTGCAGAGCCAAAGACCCACGCAAAGGTACTGTTGGGCGTATCACAGCTAGCAGAGTGGCCCAGCTGACGCTGAGCTGACCTGAGAGACAGATACGCGAAGCAACAAATATTTAATTTAACATGTTCACTAAAATATCCCATATATTTTTGTGCTGCATCCTTTCTTTTTTTGTAATGCCATATTTTTCATCGGAGACAAAAATATTCAGCCCTGCTTTTAGTAAGTTCAGAAAAAGAGCTTTCTGTTTATCCAGAAGAGAGCTACACGAAATTCCTTGAGGAATCTGCAAAAACCACACTGTGTGAGATCTGTTCATTAAGCTGTAGGAGAAGTGCAACAGGTTATATATTCTCTGGCATATATTCTTCTGCTGAAGCACACATGTACTCTCACATGGGTCAAGTTGTTAACAGCTATTGCTACTTGAACTGTGATGCAGTCAGGTTAGAAAAGAGTAAGGATGGCAACCCACATGAAGGAGAAGGAGGTTGCAGAAATGGCAGAAGGAGTTTGTTGAGACACAGCCATTATAATGTCTCAACTACCAGGCTTGGTTCATCCTCTGGCAAGCTGAAAATTTAGGACACCTACAGACTTTTCCAGTTAAGAGAAATGTAAGCATGCAATGAAAATGTAAACTTTTATTAGTTTAGAAGTGCTGCTAGAAATTGATAAATAATTAAATGGGGTGTTGTACACAACTTTTCAACTAATTTCCCGATTATTGTATTTGAATTCTACTGATGGCTCTTGGCAGGCTTATAAGATATGGATGACAGAAGCGTTAAGGTTGAAAAAGACCTCTAAGATCGTGGAATCTGTCAAACCAGCACCACTGTGTTTCCCACCAAAGCATATCCCTTAGTGAAACATGCACCCATTTTTTTAAACACTGCCAGGTATTCATGATTCTACTACTTCCCTGGGCAGCCTGTTCAAATGCCTGACCACCCTTTCAGTGAAGAACTTTTTCCCAATACCTTACAGTTCTGAGTAGCTACAAGGATATATTTCAGGACAGGTTATAATGCCTATTAGCAAGAAAGAAAAGTACTGCTGTCACCTCTTGCTACTAAACTTCCTATTAAAAGGGATCATAAACACTCTGGTGCACTTTACTTAGTGAACTTCAGGAATCTAATGCTTATCTAGGCCTCTTATTTTCCAAAATAAGTGTTAACCTTTCAATGGATCAATTACTTAAGGAAATATGCATACAGCTCTATTCTTCACAATTTCATCATGCTGCATATTTTCTGCTTTGAGCTTCAGTGACGCCATTTGAAGAGTTCAGAATATTCACTGTGAGTCAGCCTTCATCAGCTGTTTATTTTGGAAGTAATTATTGCGTAATGTTTACCAATGTATGCAACTGGAGAAACCTTAAAGGGGAACCAATCTACAGACGCCTGTTTAGTCCTTTCAGACATTCTTGACTGAGCATGGCAGCTAGATTAGGATCAATATATCTGGTGGTTTGAGCTACTCTTGGCATTTGTGCCCCTAGGTAGGTGAAAAACAGCTGGCTAATAAATTTTCTGCATGGATATCAGCTCATATTTTTATACAGCATATCTCAAATTTGAAGATCAGTGCCTCATCATACTCACAACCTGTCCCTGGTGTTTCTTATTTGCTCCTTAGTGGTGCTGTCCTTGACAAAGTCTGGCTTTCCTGGGATACTGGAAGCTTTGAAACACTCCCACAGCAGATATTAAGGCTACTTACCTCTTCTGATTCCTAACAAAACTGTTTGTAGGCTACCATTTCTTCAAAAGTGAGAAGATTTATGAAGAATTCAGCACCTTGTTCAACGTCGTCAAAAAATTTGGGCAAGCACAAATGGAACAGCTGCTCCTACTGCAACATTGTCCAGTTTTTTCTAAGGAAAATTCCAGTGTTTTCTAAAGGAAAATCATTGCAAACTGAAATTAACTAGCAAATTTCATCTTGGAAAGTTTAAGAAATACTCAGAGTGACTCACAATGGTTATAAAAGGCCCTAATGACTGCTCTGGAACTCACGTCATGGATAAGTTTAGTAATGAACATCTGACTTGACTATTTTTAGGTATTGTTCTAAAGTATGTAAAATATCTTTCCTACAGTTGACTGATTTAATTAATGAATGTTCAAACACCACTTAAGCTAGAAATCTTTGAGGTAATATGTCGTGGTTTGAAAGTAAAACGAGTGAGAGGCTCCAAGTCAGAAATACAATTTAATAAGAAGAAAGGTAAAAAGGTAAAAATAAAATAAAATAAACGCAATAACACAAAGAGTCAGAATACAACCTGAGCAGGGCGGTGGAAGCAGTCCAGACGAGGTGGTCTTCCTGAAGCAGTGATCTTGTAGAAAGGTCTGGTAGCTCTGGTCCTCTGGGAATCCAGTAGGTAAGGGCTGCTTGTACTGTTCCAAATCTCAGATTCTCTCCAGGTGAGAATGCTTGGCTCCTCCCCCAGGGTGGAGCATCTCACAATGGGATGATGAGCCGTGAAGTGGGTCCTTGATGGCCCATTAAACAGAGACAACTCTTGGAGGGAGCTACCTGTGAGTCATGGGCAAAGCGTTGATGGGCCATTAGCAGAAGACAGCCCTACACTAGAGCACTGCCCCACTTGGTTTCAGCAGTTCGTGAAGATGCTGATAAAATAAATACTTTGTGTACAGCCTACACTACAACTCAGGACATAATAAAATATAAAAAGCAATTTTTTAGAATTGTACTTAGAGTTGCTATTGGATTTGCTTTAGTTACAAAGCATAACTATGTTATCAACAGTGATTTGGCAGTCTTCATCAAGATTTCAGTAACTTCTGTCATGAGAAATAAATATACTAGACTTTGCAATTAAGTAGATATTTTTATATTTGTGGAGATACATTTCCTCTTTCTATACTTGTGGGGACAAAAGACTAGAGAAGGTTAGCAGGAGTTTTCATACCTGCTTGGGAGAAAATAGAGAAAAACGCAGTGGGATGTGAATTTGAAAGTGGTATTCACTGAGTTCCCAAAGAACTATAGCTGATTATCCTCCCTGGAAAAGAGCATGTACAATATTTTTTAGCAAACAGATTGAAGCCCCCAGTATCAGATCTAAGACGGGCCAAACCTACCATCCAGGGGCTCTTTCTTTGTGACTGTACAGGGAAAATTCAAAGCAGTCACAGAATACCAAGATTATCAAATATTACTAATACATCAAGACAGGTATGTATTTATATATGCATAGGTAGGCATACATGTGCCTGGTACCTGAGCTGAACAGCTGGTGGTAATTTTTATAATTTCTAGTCACTTACAAACTCTACTGTCTTAATGGGAAGATCAAGAAAAAAAACACAGCAGAAATAAGAATGCATATTTTATCATGAATAAAGATACTGAACTTTTGAGAGTATATACATATGTCATGGAAATAAGTAATAATGCATCAACACGAGTTGTTAAATTTCTGGCTTTAGGCTCTTTCCCCTCCCCACAACATTCTGTAGCTTTGAATACCCACAAGGGGTGTCTGTGTGTATGTATATATGCATATATGCACATATGCTGCCCATCCCTGACTGCATTATATAAATGAATTATGTGGCTTTTATGTTATGCAAGAGCTTGTTCTACTATGTCTTGTATGTGCAATTAATTACACAGACTATTTTGCCATTGTTAAATTGCTGAGGGGCAAAAATGATAAATGCTAATGAAAAATTCAATAATAGACACTGCTGAATTCAAGGGGAATTCTGTCATACTCTTCATTTCAGCTCTATTTTTTATTGTAAGAAGGTACAAAGAAGAGTAAAGATGTTTTATTATTCTCCAATTTACACAAATTCTTTTTCTTCTACACTGCAAGAATACTGGTACCCAGAGTTCAAAGAAACTAATCCTTATAACTTGCAAATACTTCTCTCCTACTGAACTCGATTGCAAAGCTCTGAGCTGAGTTGAAAGTGACCCAGCTGAGAAATAGATTACAAGAAGGAATGGGAGGAATTTTCTCATAAAAAAGGACAGCAGTTGTGCATTAGAGCACACATCACGTTATTTCCTTTGTGTACACCTTGTATTTTAACAAGTTGCAGAGAGGTAATTCACAGAGAAACTGTAGGATGATACATTAGTTTCTAGAAGGAACTTACAGAGCAGCTGTGCATCTATTAAACTTTCCTCTTTTCAAAGTGCATGGATTTGGCTTTTTCAGATATCCCACTGTGAGAGACTGGAAGGATTGCTGGCTCAAAACATTTCAGGTGCATGTGTGGGGAAAAGGGTCAGGTCAGGTCTTGCTCTGGTGGGGCAATGCCACACTCCACACCCCCAGAGCCTGTATCCCAGCCCTGCAGCGGCTGCCCATCCCTGGCACAGCAGAGGCAATTGCTCCACACCCACCCCTGGAACCCAAATCCAGCCCCACAGTGGCCAGTGACCCAAACCCCACCTGGTGAAAGGGCCCAGCGAAGCCAAAGGACTCTTAACCCAGGACACAAGGCAAGCACAGGTCTTGACCCTTCCTTCCCTCGGGTTTTATATCAGCTGAACACTGCTGGAACTCAGGAGTGGGAGCTATATGTGTTATTTTCTGTATTCTTTCTCTCTTTCCCTTTCATCTCCTTCTTCTAATTCCCTCTTCTTGTTGTTTTGTATAACTTAAAAGCGGATAGGCTTGGAGTTTGCAAAGTTGAATGGGCTAAGTTAAAGCTTTGTGAAGTGTTTTATGTTGGTTGAATGCTGCTCTGAACTTTTGCCAAAGTTCTCTGATTTTCTGAAGTTACCAGTAAGTTTTTTTGTTGTTTTTACCTCTTGAGAATATCTTGTCAGTATTTCTCTGTGTGTCAACCTCAGAGTATATATAAAATCCATAAGCCCTTTTAGGAGCAGGTTTTTGGTGCCTTACATTTTAATTGGCACAGTGAGAAGGTTGCCCTTGAGGTGAGATATTTTATATAAGGGTAACTGCTAGTTGCAAAATAAAGGAAAAATTAATTTTTGGTCTAAACCAATAGTCTCCAGCAAAAAGGCCCTGGAAATCCAGGCAAAAATTGACATGAATTGTTCTCCACTGATGGAGTTGCTAAAAGCTTCTAAAGTCTATCCAGTCCCAAACATGGAGATATGGGCTGACTTTTTTCTCTTCCCCTGGGTATGGATTCTGGGGGTTCCCCTGAAACCTGGTTGGTGGGAGGGATAAGGATGATAATCTGGGACATGTATATTTGTTTAGGCTATAACAATACCTGGAGCTGTAAGATTACAGACTCCAAAAGGCAAGGAAACCTTACTATTGCAAATTGGCCTATCGTTGAAGTTTGGATTTTTTGACAAAGAGTGCAATGCACTTGCAGTATCAATAAGCAATAAAGAATCTAAATTGAACTCTCTGTGCTATTTTGGAGCTCACGTTAGAAGTCCAGCAGGTATCAAAAATGGTTTTATTAAATTGTCTAGTGTTTGATATGTTATTAAATGACCAAGGAGGATGTAAAAGGCAAGACTTCACCAAAGAAGAATACTGAGTCAAGAAACAAGGAAATCACCAGACTCTTTGGTCACTGCAGCTGAAAGACTGATTTCATGAATACTTCTCCCAAATCCTCTTGCCCTCCCCCCTTCCATCACAACTTGCCTGCAGTTTTAGAGACTCACAAGGTGGGGAGCGATGATTTGCATAGTCATAGATGACTGAAATTTTTGTTGTAACTGGGCTTATGATTATTGAAATAGGAATTGTCTGTTATTTGACTTCTTGTATACTTTCCTCTTCTTTCTCTTCTCCTCTGTCTCCTAGGTTGGGACCCATAAGCCCTTTGTCAAGCAAGTTTGTCAAGAAGGTTTTGGGGACCTTATACCCATGTCTTTTAATCCTTTCAGCATTCCTGTTGCCTGTTGTCAGAGCTTTCACAAGCAGCAAAAAACAGAATGCATAATCCTGCTTTCACCAGAGCTTGGGAAAGTCCTTAGCAGATTCCCCAGCTTTACATTAAACCTCCTGCTCCATAATTGTTCCAATCAGTTGGAAGAGTCCCACTTGGTAACATGGGCTACATATCAAGCTCTCTGTGGGGACATCAGAATGCAGATTATACTGCATTTCCTTTTTCCCTCTGACAGTATCTAGTTGCAGCCTGCCCTCTGAAAGCCATGTGTCTGGCATCCCTAAAATAAACATTTCCTCATTTGTTGACTACTACTAATTCCTTAGTCTATTACCTTTGGAAACCAATTGCATTGTTCACATATAAACTCTTTATCCTCTGCTCAGAAAGACTGTTGACATACTGGAAAGAGTTCAGAAAAAAAAAAAAAAAAGAAAAAAAATCACAAGTATTATCCAAGATCTGCAATATCCATTTTAGACTGAGTGATTATTTTGGTTAAGACAAAGGATACCAGATGAATTGCTCAGGATCTACAGGAATGTAAATGAAGATACAATTTTCATAGTAGCAGGCTCCATAGTATAACAAAATTTGATGACCATGAGTTTGACATTAAAAAGTGTATGCAATTTTTACCAGAGAAGGCAAAAATGCCTTGGAAATATTTGCTTAAAGAGCATAGACATTCTCAATTAACAAGAACTTGACTCAAGAGACAGCCCAATACCTGTGAAGAGCTGCTGTTCTGTTGCAGGATTCAACTGATGAAATTCTATGACCTGTATATGTATGAAATCCAACTGGGCTTTATTGCCTTTTTAAAAAGTGTGACAATTTTTCGTCACTACCTGCATATTTTCCTACAATTATTATGCATAAACACATCAAAATCAATACGTGTTTCACTTAGGTTTCACTTTTATCAATTTCACATTTTAATAACAGCCTGTGTATGTGCAGCCTTTATCTATTCATAAGAAATCAGGTTCAGGGTCAGTTCCAAAACTGGGGCAGAAAATGCACTCTCACAGACACTGAGTCAGCTTTATGACCTGTCAGGAACAGTTAGTGTTCCTCATTAATGCTTAATAGTGGCAGTTTCATTGTCCTTTTTATTCATTTCTTTACCCAGTATCACAGACACATAAAAACACCTCAGTGGAGTTTTGTACTAGGTGATTTTCTTTCATGACAGTACATGGATTTTCTTTTCCCATTACAAAATTAAAATGAGACCACAAAATGTACAAATCTTCCATGAAATTATATTAGAAAAAAGAATGTTTCAAGTCAATCAAACATTCTTTTTAAATAAAACAGGAAGATTTGTTTGGAATTTAAGTTTCGTATACTGTTTACTCGTATTGGAAATAAATTAAATTTCAGAAGTCATTTAAATATGGTAGATGTCATGGAGACAAAAATGTCAAAATGGAGTGTTATCCTGCTGTCAAAACACTTTATATTTTAGGCAGATTTTATATTCTCCCTTCTTCGTGTCAATTAGACAGTAATGGCATTTCCCATAGAAACTTTTTTTAGTAACAGATTCTACCTGGATTTCATAATACCACATGTATCTGGGTACATAAAATCACACCAAGTATTTAAAAGCAAAATAACAAGGTGGGGTAGGGGAGAATTTTACAGAACCAAGAGCATGGGAGTGAAGATGTTTGCATCCACATAATTGTTCTAAGATCCTCTTTCACAATATGCTTAGGCTCCTAAATAAAAATAAATTTAAATATTTTCAGACTAGGATCTAAATGAATACATGGACTGTGCCTCATTTGGCTTTCATTAATATCCTAAAGCATGCCCTCTCTGATGTTTTCGTGCTGCTAGGGTGTTGGAATCATAGAATATCCAGAGTTGGAAGGGACCTACAGAGATCACTGAGTCCAATTCCTGCCCTTCACAGAACAGCCCCCAGCATTCCCACCATGTCCCTGACAGCATTGTCCAAAAGCTCCTTGAGCTCTGTCAGGCTGGTGCTGTGACCACTTCCCTGGGGAGCCTGTGCCAGTGCCCAGCCACCCTCTGGGTGAAGAACCTTTCCTTTCATCTAACCTAAACCTTCTGTGATGCAGGATAAATGTTAAAGACACCATGCCCTAACAGTCACTCTCTGCCACTTCAATCACAACATACCTGAACTAAGGCAAAACATTATTTTGAGCAGTTGCTCATTTCTGGCAACATTTTTTCATTCTGTTCTACTGAGAGAGAGTAGGATGCTCTCAGAGCAGTGTGCTTGCATTACACTTTGTGACTCTGTGTTTCATCTTTATACCACCCAGCACTTCCCTTTCTTCACTTCTTTTGTAGTGGGGGCAACTTGCAGTATAAGCATTATTCAACATAACACAGAATCACAGACTATGCTGGGTTGGAAAGGACCCACAAGGAGAAAGAAGGCAGAAAATGAGGCCCTTGTGTCCAAGTTAAGCACAATTCTGGCCCATTGCTTGTAAGAGCTTTCTGTCTTCCTACATAATATTCTCCACTTTCAACATTTACCTTTATACTGAAAACTAAGAAAAAGTAGCTTTGAACACTTTTCATCCATCTTGTAGCCTTCACTTACATGATTCCCTTTGTTACTTTTCAGTGGTCTCCTTCTATTCCCTCTAGATATTTCTAGAAGCCTTCTGCAGCCTTGTTACATTTGATTTAGCTTTCTTTGCTCCGTTTGCTTTACCTCTGCTTTGTTTGCCAGCTAGATTCCATCTGGTCCTTTCAATCTATTCATGTTGTTGGATTTTAGGGGGTATGGTGGGGAGGCTTTTTGTCTTCCCGAGGGTGAGATGAATAATGCAAATTTCTTTGCTGCTACCAAACGAAAGGAACTGTGTAGGTTTAATTCTTTAGGTTTGATTCTTTAATTCTTTACTGCTTCACTTGTCTCCCTGCAATGAGTGGTGTTTTTGATCGACTTTTATGTCTTTGCTTTAGCTTAACAGCTGAATGTATTGTCGGTGTCAATTTATTAAAATATATTTTGATTTCATAGCTCAAGTAACAGAATACAAAACTGCATTTTCCAGAAATCATGCCTCTATTTTCTCAAGAAAATGGCTTATTTGTTTTAGAGGGAGAAAAGGAATTGCATGTTAATGCAGATGTAGATAAAAGCTATTCCAATTCCTATACAGTCCTGTACTTACATTTTCTTTCAAATACCATAGCTGTAGCTAAGGCAATATATATGAAAGCAAAGACAACATTACACATAAGGTACAGTAAATGCTAAATAGCTATACATCCATTATACAGCACATCTAGCAGGAATGCCAGATCTGTAAGCAATACCTCTCATGATTAAAATATCTCGATACATTATGTTACTAATATTTTACCACAGAACATCGTCTCAACCAAAGTAAAAAAAAGGCAGAGTGCTTTATGAATAGAAATATGAAGTGGAACCAAGTGCTGCCATTTAGAATTTAGTTAACTAAAGCAGTAGATAGTAATGTGTCTTACTGAAGGCAAGGCACCTGCCCAAATATCTTTTTCTCTTCCGTGGATTCTACTTCTCTGTCTTTGCCAAAACCTATTGATATATTTTCAAATTCACTTTTGGGGGCTCACAATTGGGTCATTTCATTTCTAGTGCATTCACAAACTCTGTCCTCTGCCCTTTTCTCATTATATCTGACAGTGTGTCCATCCCCAATCTCTTAAAATACTGAAAAATATTAAAATGCCACCATCAAAACTTTCCAGGACTGGTGGATGAATGTGGGATTTCTGAATGGATGTAAAATCCCTTATGCAAATGTTTACATAGGGATTAGAGTAATGCCTTAGAAAAATCTAAGGAAAGATTTCCTTAGATTTCCTTCTACAAGAAGGAAATCCTTTTTAAAGAGGAAGGTAGAACTGGAGGAATGATCCTGACTTTGAAGAATAAATGATAGCTCTCTAAAATTACTGGTTACTGGACATATTATGAAGATATTTGGGTCAATGCTTTGCCATGCAATTTTTTCAGGAATTTCTGTTTGGGGCTTTGTTTTCTTGTTTTTAGAGAAGGCAGCTAGTGCATGCTCTGTAGCATTTTAATTCTATTTTGAGATTATTCACAGCAAGATTTAGTGTTTTATCTTAGACACAAGAATGTATTCAGGCTTGTTCCTTCAGTAATTCTGCAGTATATGATCGAGGCATATTTCTGAGTACACAGCATTTGTTGACTTGGACTTTTATATCAGAATGAGATCATTTGCATGATCATTGCAATGTGGATTTCAGTCATGAGCTGTGATCTCTTTAGGTAAGAATCCTTCGTGGACTTGACTTCTAGGTGTCACACTCAGAAGTGAATGCATAATACATCATCTGCCCACGTGAGCTCGTGCACTGCTGGAATCAATATTTAATAAGCAACATCATTGAATTTAAATTTTTTAGCTGAAAAAGGGTAGCATAATTGAGATGTGTTCGGTAGCATAATTGAGATGTTAAGGTAATTCATATAAGTATATAGGTAGGGTGCCAAAAAAGCTGACAAATAAGGTACAAAATAAAGAATGAAACTGACATCTTACAGACACGTTTAACAGCTGTGTCAAAAGCTCTTGGCAATACTGCTCAAGACAAATTTTACAAGCATTATAGAAAAATGTCCTAGTATATTTTAGAGAAGCTGGTGTTTAGTGATGTATTAGATCTTATTTGATTGATTTCTGTTAGGATTAGGAGCATACTGTGTTGCAAGAGGAAGACTGAAATACATAAAATAATTTATACAGGCTCTATATTGAGGGCAGTTTCATTCATTGTAGAAATAAATCTACTCCTCTGTTTGAAACTATCAATTAAAATGGTAGCGATTATTCATGAAAATAAATATATAGAGTGTTACTCATGACAGGAGAATGTATCATGTATAAGTGGTCAATAAATCATGTTAGGGGAAAAGTGATATGGAAAATGGTGGCGCTTAAACTTTCAATTTTCATTGAAATTTTAACTTCAGCAAGTTGTTCAGCAGTGAGACAGTCTCTGCCATGCAAAACCATATGAGCACCTCTTGCTGTTCAGAACTTTGGGAAAACTACTACCCCTGACTCTGCTGACTTCCAATATCTACCACAGATCCTGCAAGGGGCAGTGCAGGGTCATGCTTTCCTATACCCTGTACTCACCTACTTCTTGGTTTTGAAACCTATGGCTTTATTTGCACTCAGTTTGCCACGAGGATCATGGGGAAAATTTGCTGGAGAAGTCAATACTCTAGTGAAATGGTACAATGGAGAAAATATGTTTTATGACTTATTTTACTCCATTTTCTTAGCTTTCTTATCTACTTTTCTTCTTGCTTTGTCAAAATACATCCTTAATCTGCCATTAGTACCTACATATGTTCCTGTTAAATCAACAGGCCACCTACTCTTAAGCGATCACATTCAGCATTCAAAACACTTGATTCCAATTGTTTTGCTTTGACAAGATCTCCAACAGAGGTTAAATTTAGTGACAGTGACCATACAGACTCTGCTAAGAGTCTTATCTGACATAAGCTGAATTTCTATATTGTATGTAACACCATGAAAAAGATATTATGCCAATAAAATTAGCCTGGAACTTTGGCAACTTGGTTATAGAAAATGTTGCAGCTAGGATTAGCACCATAATGTAGCTATATAACAAATGACATTACTTCTCCTCCAAACATTGTCTCCTGTCCCATGGCAGGCAATCCTTTTCCTTCCCCCAAACAGAAAGGTGGAAAGAGGGGCAGGGCCATAATTTTTATTTTTTTTTTTCCCCTATCCTCACTTCCTATTTTAGTGGCAGTGTAGAGCAATCAAGAAGATGGAAGTCTGCAGTGAGTAATGTCAACTGCATTTCTGCTCTCTGCTTCCACCCTTACTTTGGGGGGGCACAGGTGACATGCATCACCCCCAGTTCCTCTGCTCTTAAACACTGCAGAAAGTATTTATCAACAGGACTTAAGAATCAGCTGTTGGAACCCTGAAAGATGAGAATTTTAGGCTTTCTGTGCTGACAGGCATTAACTCTCAAGAAAACACTACATCTGACTTGAGTCCATGGAGCAAGCTTCCAAAATTGACTGATAGCACTGGGATTATGGGTATGTCATTGAACAGACATGTGTAATGTCACACTTGGGGTAGGAAAATTAGAGTTTAAGGTTTTAGTACATGGTAATATAGATAAAGCAAGATGGAGGTTTTAGGCCATAGGTGAAGTCCTTCTTTTTCACCTTCTTCATGAGTTTGGGTGGTGTTTTGTAATTGGGTAGAAAAGTCTGCATCGCGGACCACGAGTGGTTGGTTATTAAGTTAAAAGTAAAAATAATTTAGGTGTCCTTTCATAATTGGACGATTTGTACTTAAAAGACCTTGGAAAGAGATAGAGACAGCACCATTTTTCACCTTGTTAGCTAGAACTCACAACTGTTGAGACTGTACTATAGATAAAAATTAATAAACATCTGAGCCTGAACATGAACTGCGTCCCTTGAGCATTTAATCCCAGCTCTAACAGAAGAAAATAACAAACCCACAATCAGTCTTAGAGATGAAGACAAAGAAGGTAAGCAGAGTGAAAAGGCAAGAGGACTAAACACTTTCCAGGTTTCAGACTGAAAAAAAGACCCACTTTAGACAGTGAGAGTGGGGCCCTGAGTGTAAGAGTTAATGGCTTATGGCACTAAGGATCGTTTGGTAGTTCCCTTTTGGCTACTTAGCAAGACTTAGTCAATTTTCAAGTACAGCTTAATTTTATTCATTGCCTTAATGGTTTTTATTCAGCTTTAAATTTTCTGTCTGACATTAATCTTTCCTTAGACTTTCACTTTTCAGAAGGTTTTTATTTAAGAGGAGCTTTTTAGTCTGTATTTTTTTTCTACCTCATAAAATTACCTTACAGGTAACAATTAAACTGCTGCTAAGCAGAACGGTGTCAGGTTTTACATGCTGTATTGGCAGTAGAGCATCCCCAAATCCTTCACTTCAATTTACCTACCTTGAAAGCTATTGGCTTTTACTTACACCATACTCATAGCACACTGTCATAAACAGGCTTTGCACTGACCTGCTGGCTCAATGAATCTGGTCTGTTGGAAGAAATTAGACTACCAGTTATAGAAGCACGAGGGATATTTGTTCAGCTGCTACAGAGGCAAAAAAAGCCAAATAAATTTTGTTTGTGAAGGCTATATATTGCCTTCTGACAGGATAGGTCTCTTCTCTAGAACAACTCGTGATCCTTTAAGTGTTTTTAAAATGCTGCAGCAGGTTTCCTTTTCTAGGAAGAAAAAAAGTTTCAGGGAAAAAAAAAGACTTCCCTGTGGAGTTGTGAAAAATGCACCATTAATGGTTTTCATGTCCACACAAGTATAAGCACTTGTACTTGAATATTCTGTATATTCTGAAAGTTTCACATCATAGATGTGAATAAATGTATTTATATATGTAAACATGTATATTTACATTATATTTTCTTGAATCCTGTCTTAAGTTCATTTTCCTTCTTTAGAGTGGTAAGATGAACACATACGATATTAAATTATATACCGGTCAGCCTTAGAAACAAAACTAAAAAACATCTTGCAATTCAAAACCGCTACCTGTGTCAATTAATCAAGGCAAAAGCTGGTCCAAATTACTGAAGATCTCCTTGTTTCCCAGAAATTCCCTGGATTCTCTTCAGCATTAATCCTCACAGTTTCAGGTTATGAAAGGCCCTACTTTTGAAGTACTGATTCTTTTGAAAGTGATCTCATTTTTGTCAGGAATGTGAGTTACCTGCATGAAAATGTGGTAAATAGCTCGGCAGCCCTTGCAGAAGAGCAGAGGACAGAGATGGTCATTGGCTAAAAGTCAGTTTGGCACCTTGGAGGTTACTGAGCTGGTGATGGTGTTCCTGATGGAGTCATGAAGGAACTGACAAGGCTGGGACAAAAGAAAATCTCCTAAGATGAGGTCGCTTGCTGTCACCTCCCAGCTGGCTGAGGCTGGCAGGCCCTCAGGTGATTATTACTGGGCAATTTGAGTTGATTTGTTCTGGTTTAGAGTTTGTGGGTTTGGAAATAAAGCAAGCCCTGAGGAAGGGGATACAAAGAGAAGATCTATGGTTAGGGTCTTGATTTTTCTTTGTACGGCTTGTGAGCCTGCACAGTGACTCACAATTAGCAATAAAGTCCAGACAGTCCTTTACAAATCATGAGCTAGGTGAATCCTTTGCCATCAGAGGAACTCAATGCCTTTAAAGAAAAACCCTTTCAATGGATGTCTGAAATTCAAATCTTAATTCATTCCAGCTATGCTTGGGCCTCTTATAGAGTCTCTTTCTGTGAACAGTGAAGCAAGCAGCCATTGCTTGTAGAAATAAAATTTAACTACACAGGTTCCACATTCATATCACATAACGTATATTTTTTCTATGGAGTGGGAAACTAATTTAAATGGCAAGGGGAAATGTTCCAGTAAAACCTTATCAGAGCCCTGCAAGAGGAGCAGCTGAGCATCCACCATTCCATTACTCATATGTAAGAGAATCATATGTCCAACCATCCTATGTGACATTGAGAAAACCAAAAAAAGCTGTATAAATAACATATACCTTCTGAAATTCTCCCTGCCATTTTAAAGGTGACCCATAACTGTTTGCTTGTTTAATTTCTGGAGTTATTTTTCTCCTTAAAATAGGATTTCAAATTGATTGTGAATTTTGGAAACCTGCTTCAATTAAAAGCCAGCGTTAATAAGCAGTTGCACACATACATGAGCAAGATTGTCCAGGTGAGTGTAGAGGCCAGTAAAGATGTTTCAAATAATTCTCTATGCAATGCAGATGTGGAATTACCAGCCCCAAAGGTAACTTCACAAACCAGGAAACAAAGTGGTGACTCAATTGAATGGAGAAAATGTCACAGGAGACACCACAGCTCCAGCCTCATTATTCCAAGGTAGATAAGACAAATTACTGCTTCCTACAGAGTGATGCCTATTTCCTTTAGACATTCATCAGACATTGGTTCTTATTCTCAAAGAAAAAAATCATAGAATAATAAAGAAAAGCAAAAAATTATAAGGCACTAACCCTTCCTTTCATTCCTCTTCTTGCTAACGTGGAAGAGTAGGTGATCCAAATGTCCTGTGTGCTGTGTGAGTACTCACTTTCTGGACTGCTCAGTGTCTCACCCTCTTTTCCTCCTGTCAAGTACCATAGGCATTTTCAAGGCTGCCAGCAATTATGAGCTTGCACTCAGCCACATGAGCATGAATAATAGTCTCTTGCTTTCTACCATTTTTGTCACAAAACATCTCTGCTGAAGCAGCTCAGGGGTAGAGCACTGGATAGATACTCTATTATCTTCTGATGATGTACTTCTAAAACCAAGACCTCCTTACCTCACCCAAGCATGTGCACACCTCAGGCTTGAATGGTCTGGTGAGGGAGATCCATGTCCTCCTCCCTGCTGTCACACAGGAGGCATCACATCTCTGGGAAAGGCAGCAATGCTTCAATGTAACAGATGGCACTGATGCCTTAAGTTTCAGCTTTCGTGTTTTTCAGATTCTTTGCTGCCTAGGGCTGTAGTTCTGAGCCTCATATTAAGTGCCAGTCAGCTCTTCACAGAGCAGGTAGACAAAACAAATCCTTTTCCTGCTGAAGACCAAGGACAACAAGGACAACTTTCAGGCCCAAAAGCATAAACTGAGGACTGAAGAGATAAAACAAGAAGGATGAGACCTCAGAGCCCAAAGCTGTAATTGGACAATTAAACCTCAATATACGAATAGACCAAAAAATTATAAAAGTGTGAGACCTTGTGACCAGTCATCCATTTTGTGACCATTTTGGGTCCATCTTGGGTGTAGCCCTGGTCAGGCTCTTGTCCTGCCCAAGGTGTACCCTTAAGGCCTTTCAATAAATATTTACTTTATTCTCTAGCTCTGTTCAGCCTGTTCCAGGCCAGCCTTCCCAAGGCATCAACACATCGGGCATGTGTGAAGGCTTCTGGGTTCTGGGTAAAGAACAAGGACTGTGCTGGCATAGCCAACTCTTCCTCAAGCAGAAAGAATTGCAGCTGGCTCCTCCATTGTCATACAGAAAGGAGCAGGAGAAGGCTGTGGTTTGACATATGTGTTCTGGGGCTTGAGTCTGAGAGTGTATGAGCACTCTCACAGCCTGCTAATTCATGTGGAAGTAGGCAATGCCTCGTACTTGTCCTAGGTTGTAGTGTGGGATGTACACAAAGTATTTATTCTATCACCATCTTCATGAACTGTTAAACCAAGTGGGGCAGTGTTTTCCCAAGCCCCTGCCTTTGGGCTGTCTTCTGTTAATGGCCCATTAACGCCTGGCCCATGAGTCACAGGTAACTCCCTCCAGGAGTTCTCTGTTTAATGGGCCATCAAGGACCCACTTCACACTCCTCATCCTATTGTGAGATGATCCACCCTGGGGGAGGAGCCAAGCATTCTCACCTGGATATAATCTGATATTTGGAACAGTACAATCAGCCCTTACCTACTGGATTCCCAGAAGATCAGAGCTACCAGACCTTTCTACAGGATCACTGCTTCAGGAAGAGCACCTCATCTGGACTGCTTCCACCATCCTGCTCAGGTTGTATTCTGACTCTGTCACTGGTCCTTTGTGTTATTGCATTTATTTTATTTTATTTTAACTTTTTACCTTTTTTTTCTTATTAAATTGTATTTCTGACTTGGAGCCTCTCACTCGTTTTGCTTTCAAACCACGACAGTACTCCACAGGACGCTGAGCCTTTTTTTACACTAATGTTAGTTTTTATGTTTGAACATAACATTTATGCCTGTGCAATCACAGAGGAGATTTTCAAGCCTGAATTTTTTTGACTGCAGATGAATTACTGTAATTACACCTCACTAGAGCAATGACAAAATACTTTCTTAGCTAGGAAGAAAAAAAGCTATAAAGAGAAAAGGTTTTTTCAGTACCTGAAAATGAATCATACTTGTGAATAAATTCCCTGGACTCAGTCTAATTCTGAAATATCACGCGTGGGCAATATTCATGACTAGGAAAAAGACAATAAACAGGGGAAGATATCCAGAAAACCCTTCCTTTAACCAAGTAAATTGTTAAGTCTGGAAACTTATTATTCCTCACTGGGGTGACCTCAACACAGCCATTAACATTCTAGAAAATACCAGGCATGCTGCACCTCCTTACTGTGACTGTCTCTTTTAGTTAAACAGTAAAACTGAAATAACTTGCAAACTTTAATAGCAGCTAAAAGAAATACCTAGATGGTGGGGTGCTAAGAGAAAATCATTCTTCCTATTTATTGTATTTTCATGGAGAAAAAAAAAGCTGTAGGATTTGAAAGGATATTTGCTGGGAAAATAATTTGCTAAAGACAGAAAACATGGTAGGGATTTTCAGCAAATTCCCTTGCTGATAAATGAACAGTAATGCTTAAGCCCTTCTAATGAAGATGAGTTTACCATGGAATAAAGTTGTCAATGATGAGCAGAAAATAGGGCATTTGTAAATACAATGCAACACGGAATGATAAAGTACATCCAATTTATGCAAAGATGTGCTTGCAGAGCATGATAAATAATATCTGCATAATCAATTACTGGAAGAAAGACAGACTGAATAAATTGTTTTCTGTCAATTTATGGAAAACAAGCATAGCACAAAAAAAAAAAAAAGACAAATTGACATTAGTCTTTTAACTAGATTGACAAGCACTAAACTCAAACTTACTAATGATTCAAAGGACACAGTGTTTATAACTGTCTATTTTCATGAGCCATAGAAAATTTGAATTAGGGCAAGAGAAAAATTCCCATTTTTTAAGGTAAAAGACAGGATATACAATTTAATAATATATATAACACATTTCCCCACCCTCTATATATTATATATACCCTCATATATTATATATGTTTTTGCCTTGTATATGAGATTCTTTGGTTGAATGACACACATGGACTGAGAGGCGTGGGAGAGAAAGCAAGAGAAAAATATATTTTAGGCTCATCAATAACTAACAGTAAGGGGATACTGCATGTATTTGAATTACCCCTAGTAGACAGACATTTAATGGCTGGATGCTACATCTACTGGTCTCAATGGAAAAGTTTTATTGAGCTGGGTGAGCTAGCCTTTAAAGAAATTCTGAAACTACTTTGGAACTGAGTTGGGAAAGTTGCAAATTATACCATCATTCATTTGCAGAGCCATTAACTTAATGGTGCTAAATATCTCTATGATTCATGTAGTGGTTCTAGAAAGCTTCAGTAGTTGTTTAGGACACCAAGAATACAAAAAATGAGTGATAAGCCATTTAATATCCAGGTATTAGCTTTGGAAGACAATGTCATTGAACAAAAACAGTTCTCTAATCCCTCATCCTTTCATCAATCAAAATAAAAATTAAAATGCAAATATTTGGGAGCTGACAGTACATATAACTTTTGTCTGTAAGAATATTCAAATGATTGTTATAATCTACATACAACAATTTGATACCCAACTTGAAAAACATTTAGCAGTTTTCAACAGTCAATGCAGGATATTAAAATTCACATAACCACCAGAACCACTCTCCATGTAAAACGTTCAATGATGCCTGTAGCACTACATGCTCTGTTAGTAAATAAACCTCTGTTTTTATTTTGGTGTTATTTCAGCCTTATCAAAACCTCTCTTTTTATTTATCCATGAAAAAGGTGCAGCCAAGTTCCAGAAGGCTAAAGCTTGTTGTTTGTCCTATTAACATGGCATAGCCCTAATTCCATCAGCTAAGCAGATGAAAAAAAGAAAATCAATAGTCAGCAGATATGATGCTGAATGGGAAGTTTAATTGTGAATGAAAAGAGAGACTGTGAAATCCATCTCCTTAAAATTTGCTTCTGGCTCTGGGATTCAGCTAGGTGTTTGAACCTACACGGATGACAATATCTCTCCTTTGGGGAATACACTTCCAATTTTCGTGCACTTCTCTAGAATTGGCATGTTTCATGCAATCATATCTTGATTGGCCATAATGTGATTAATGGAAATAATTAGTTGTTGGGGCTCTAACGTCTCCCCAGAGGTTTCACTTCAGCCCATGAAGTCTTGAGGCTCCGGTTACGCTTCTCTGCCTGCATGCACAGAGAGTTCCTTCCTGAAGCCTTTACACATGTCCCAGGACACCAAGGCTTCACTGCACAAAGATTTATGTGCTGAAATGTGGACTTCACATAAAGGCTGATGCACTGAAACCCTGAAAAACTGTTGTAGCCCTCTCTTCCCAACCCAGGCAGCAGTCACACACAAGAGACAGGCCCAGGAGGGGCCCCTTGAGCACAGACCTCCAAGAGAGTGGAGCAAGCACCCAATGTTAGTAATATTTACAGGAGAGAGAGTTTCAGCTTTAGTGAACTGGGCTCTCTCAAGGGCTGCAGTTCTTGTGCAGTCTAATATGGCATCAAGGCTAGGAAAATGGAATGGCTTGTATAGAATGAGGGGATTGAGCCCTCAGAGAAGCATTGGTGAAATTTTCACTGGGAGAGTACCTGTTCTCAGAATTGTAAACACTGAGGATTTGGTAATACTGCTGCAAATAACCTGTACTTCAAATGGAAAACAAGGGCACATGGATATTTCCAGGTGGAAAAGTCACTTCATAAAACACGGTTTTTTTACAAGAAAAATACTACACATATTTCTAGCCCCCTGACCCCATCCACTTCCTGCTCACAGCAATTATCCAGGCAAAACATTAAAAAGAAATAGTTCAGATTGAGAGTTTAACAGAGCCATTTGCTCTCCTAGGTTTTGAAAGAAAAAGGTGAGAATTAAATTGTCATTAGCAACTAAATATATATTTACCAACATTGTTAGATGGGATTTTTTTTCTAGATAGTGTGCATTTTACAAATGCTAATAACTACATGCTTACAGCAAATTGCACTAAGAGTACAACATGTGAGAAATGGAAATAGTTCTGACTTTAGGGCATTCAGCTGTGAAATACCACGTGCATGCATTTTGCTGGTTCCTGTGAGCTTCCTTTTGAACAAGTCAACCACACAATCACTCAAGAGATGGAAAATTGGGAAAAAAGTGAGTTTAGGGGATATATTTTTGATGTGGTACAACACAGCAGTAGTGTTCTAATTAACTTTTTTTTGAGCTAATAACAAAGCCTACCACTGGCACATTAAACACAGGATATGTGAGCAAATAAATGAAAATAAGTGGAGAAGCTAAACATTGATTTCCTTTTTATGTAATTCTGGTAATGATCAGTATCTCATGATGTGCTGCTCCTCTAAAAAGATGTGTGAGCCAGTCATTCACAGCCCTGTTCTGCCATAAATATGATCTGAAGCTGACTGCCTGTGAAAACTCATGCAAGGAAACTTTAGAAGCAGTATAAAAAAGATTTTTTTTAAAAAAAAATAACTCAATAACTTCATGTGCAAACATGATTTCTTGAGATCATGGGTATCTCCTAGCAGAAATTTTTGAAGTTACTCCTACCAAGAGGTATGATCATCTTACATATAGGTAGCAAAGAGCCATGAAGTCTACCCATCCACCTTTCAGGTGCAATGGCTGTAACTAATTAGCAGGAGCCAGATTTTAGAGTTTTCTAAGTTCCATGTCCTATATGAAGGAGCAGTTTGATAAGAAATGCTGAAATACACCCTTGAATGTCCTTCACCTCAGTTGCCTTGTGCGTTTCTTACCAGCAGCCAAGGATCTGGGCCATTAAGTTCAAAGGATATAACCTGCCCAAACTTTAGCATTCCATTTAACATTAATTTATAGTTGAACTTTTATGGAACTACAAAAGCTTTACTATCTTTATTAAAGCCACGTCTATTACATAGTGAAACTATAGCAAGGTTGAATATTTCATTGATGTAATTTTTATTTTTTATTTTAAAACAAAAATCTTGGGGAAATTTATGAAGGCAAGGTCTCTGTGCCCTGCTTCAAGAGAGTACACAAATACTTCAAATAGAAAATGATGACTTTTGCAAGCCACTGAATGATGCCTGAGGTAAACTTCCACACAAGTTCTTTGTCAGAGTCTAAAATGAAGAGAACCTCTTTCATAGTTTGAGAAAGAGCTGTATAAATATTCCTCTCCCTACCTTGTCACCTATTTTATTGTCCTGGCTATTTTTCACGTTGACATGCTCACACACATGATAACAAAGTCATTAGCTACATTTTCATTTACTTCTCATGCCTTAGGGGGTCACAGGTCTGGTCCATTAACACAAGGTTCTTCTCTGCTTCAATTTGCATGAAGAAACAAAGGTTTAATGTCAATATTTCAGCTCAGAAGATATGACAATTTTAAAAACAATTGTGAAAAAAATAACCTCTGACACATTAAAGCAGGGATGTTTCCTACAAGAGAAGAATCCATAATGCATGAAGAAACTTGAAGGGATGCTAGAGATGTGGACCCACAAAGATTCTGAAGCATTACATACTGCATGACGGTAGGAACAACCACGTGTTGTCTGACATGGGCACCAGTGGTATCAGCTTAAATAGTTTTACTCAACCGTAGCAACTTTTCTTTATATAATAATGCATTCTTTTACATTTTTTCTTTACTTTATAGTCCTGAAAAGCAAATTATATGCATAATTTGAATTTTTTAAACAAAACATTACTGCGCTCAAGAAATCTCACTCAGTACTTGCAGATTTACTTTTTAACATACTGGAAAAAAAAAACAAGGTCTAGAATGTTTTGGTTGTCTGTAAAGCAGAACAGCATATGTTGTCTAGGAAAAAAACTGAAAGGGAATATTCCCCCACTTCCAGCAATGGAGAGAGAATGAAAAAAGGTATCAAAGCAGGTAGAAGCCCCAAAAGCTATAAACAAAACCAATTTATTTTTTTTAAGACCATCATTTGAGACTAGGTACAAAAACGACATTTTTTTTATTATGAGGGTGCTGAAACACTGGAATAGGTTGCCCAAAGAGGTGGTGGGTGCCTCCTCCTGGAAACATCCAAGGCCAGGTTGAATGGAGCTTTGAGCAACCGGGTCTAATAGAAGGTGTCCCTGCCCATGGCAGGGGGTTTGGACTCGACAACCTTTAAAAACCTTTCAACCCAAACCATTCCATGATTCTATGACCTCCTCACTTTTTCAATGCATGGAAATTTCTCCATAGGCTTAGGGAACTCTACAAGAAGGGAAAAATTTATATGAGTAAGCTGAAGAACTCATGTCTCTTCCTAAAAATGTACATAGACAGATGTTGCACAGCCTCCATAAAGGAATCAGCCCACTTCTACATATAAAAATCTCAGCAGAATTTATTAAGTGTAAAAACTGGTCTCTTTCTAAACAAGGGGCAGAGGAGGAAATGAAGACCTCTTTTTCTTCCCTCAAAACTGCTTTTGAAACGTTCTGCCAGTCATGCAGGGTGTGAGAACTTCTGCACAGAACACTCCTAAGTGAGGCAGAAACATGACTGAGATGGATTATTTTAGAGAAGGAACCAGCCTTTTGCAGAAAATCTAAAACAGTGCTCATGCCATCTAGTCGCCAATGTTAAATTAATAATGCTCCCAGAAAGTTAAAAACGCATTTTTTCCCCTAACAGTTGCCACCCTCAATTTTTTAGTTAGTGCAATTAGAGAAGCAATGGAAGTGTTGAAAAAGTAATAGCTTGAAAATAGATAAAACTGACTGAAATGGAACAACTTGGACACACACCTTGAGATTGCATTTATGTGGCTAGATCCCCACGCAGACCTTTTATCTGGCTGTGTCCTTTTTAATATCATTATAGAAAAACAAAGTTTACTAGGGTAAGGATCCGAATGGGTGGATATACTCACTGACTCACTGATTTCCTACAAATCCCTCTTCAGTTTTGTTTTATCATTTTTCCAGGAAATTCTTGTTTATATAGCATCTGATGCTTCTTCCTGTCTCCCAATAACCACAACAGGTATCACTGATACTCCCTCCTACCCTACTTCAGCTCTCATAATGTCACGAGTAAAAACTGAACTTGCCCCATGAATTTTAATGATTGTTTAAAACTTTTTTTTTTTTTCTTTTAACTGCTAGCGCTTCCAGGATTTTTTGCTGTTTGATGTTGAGAAGTATGGACATGTAAAGAAAAGATCAAAGTACACTTCTGGTTAATAAAACTCAGCAAAAATTACTGTTCAAAATGCTAGCAAAATTAGACTTCATCAAAGAATCATGGATGGTTGAGGATTGAGGGGAAACATTAAAAATCAGGGTGGAAATATATTTAAAAAAAAAAAAAAAAAAAAAAAAAAACAGAGGAAGGAAGAAAAATTTGGGTTTAGAAGGACAGCAGGGAAAGATGTTGCACATCATTATCTAATTTCATATTTTTATTTTCACATTGGTTTACAGATAAAATATCAGAAAGCAGATTTGAAATTCCATAGATTAATAATATTGATAGTGATCAATGAGCATATTTTTCTGAATGAAGGCAAAATATTTACATTTGATGTCATAATATTACATAGTTATACTACTCATAAAGTATAAAATAACTACAGTCTCCTCTTCAAGAACAACAAGAACTTTACAAAAAACAACCTTTAGGTATAAATATTTATTTAAAATACTTTATTTGCATTTTATTTAGAAAACTTTGCTGTTTAAGGTGTGGTTCTTCATATAAGTTTAAACAGCCATTTTTAGTTTGAGTGTGTTCTTGCATCAAAACTAGATGAGTACTTGGGTTTTTCCTTACTCCAACAAATCCAGTCCTCTAAATATAATTTAAAAATTTTGTCTGCCTCTGCAATAATACAGAATGCTACAAATAATTTCTGTCACCCTTCCATGTGAGGAATCCAAATAGGACAAGGAGTTCAAGGTGAAAACACTGCTGATTTTATAAAATTGTTCTATCTAACTATTGACTGACTGTGCTTCCTCCAGGTCTTCATGCAAACTGAACCCTACCTGTCACTGGGCACCTGAGCAAGTGTTTCATTACACTTGTCCCAAAAGATGTTAATTTTTTCTCTCAATAAGCAAGACACCAAAAAGTGGAATAGATTTCATCTGACAGGTGGGAGCTTTATTAAACCAGCCCCATAGGAAAAGCACAGAGCTGTGGAACAGCGTGATCACAAAGAGTTATTTAAATTGTCCAGTGCAGTCAGAGTACAGAATTTGCACACAAGCACAGGGTGATGACACTGAGCTCCCCCTGCAGAGTACTGGGGCAAGGATTTGGTGGCATTAAGTGCCCATGGGCCTTCATCTCTTCATATGAGGAATGAGAAAGCCAGTGGCATTCACTCAGAGTGAGTGAAATTTAAACCCACATGCAATCTCAGCCTTGCCTCTCAAACTGCCTGTGAGCTCCAGCTGCCATGCAGGAGCTGAACATAAAAACATGTCTTGTCCAGTGACAAATTCATTTTTTCTGCCCTGGGAAAAAACAACCTTTCAGAGTCTAGAACATGCCAGAAAAACAGTCTTTTCCTAAGAAAAGGGGAGATGTAAGAACAAAGGAGGTTTAAGGTAATGCCAGTACCTACTACTTTGTCATGTTATAAGGGGTTAATATTCTCTAAATTGAGACAGTTGGTTTAGATGGGCAGTGAGCAAAGACTATTTTTAGTCTTTCATTGCATTTTGAACAGAGATTTTAATTCCTGTCACTCAATTAAATATAAAGATAGAATGATAGGTTTTTCTCCTTATCTCTTCCTGTGAATAGATTATGCAAAGGAATCGCCCACTGTTCATGTGTGAATTTGTTATTTTCAATATCTGAGATTTAACTAGTAAAAAAAAACCCAAAAAACCCCAGAAACATCATAAGCAGACTCTTGAAAAATTCACAAAGCACCAACCCTCTTTCTGGGAGACATCACTGATTTTAAGGTCACCTTTCACTTTTGTTATCATTGTAAAGGATTTAAAATATTTTCAGTAAAGTTTGCAGAGCTTCCTGGGATTTGGCTTTCCAGTCATAACTTATGAAAACAAATTGCTTTCAAGCAATTGAATAACTTCCAATATCAGATTCTATGAGTAGAAATAAACAAACAGAGCTTTGTACAGATTCCTAGTGAAGAATCTTATTCAATGGATATTTGGCAATTTGGATTCCAATCCCCTTTTTTCCTGCTTTGCTCTCAGAGGAAAAGCAGAGTGTTTTTAACCAGTTGCTCACTAGAAATATTTTAGAAACTGTATTTTTGAATCTGATACCTTTTCAAGTAATTAATGCAGATGTCCCATATCTCACCAAATATTTTTCATTAACCCTCTTGTATTTTCCTTTTCTTCCTTATAATTTAATTTAATTTTTTTTCTTTAATGTGCTCCATTTTGTTTCCTTCTTTTCAGTTTTTTTCAATGTACAGTGCACTTCACATCCTCTTCTATTTCTTCCACCTCCTTTGCTTCTTCTTTGTCCCATTGTTTTCCTCCTTCCTTTTCCTCTGCTATTTCTCTTGGAGTTGATACTTCACTTCTTTCCCTCCATCAATCTTCCACTCCATCAGTCTTTCAATTGACAGGCTGGTGTGTTGACTTGAAAGGGTTCTCTGAAACGATTTCAGTACCACAGGAACATTCAGATGTGCACAAGGCAGGCCCATTTTCAATCCATTACATTGTCATTGCAACACTGAAGCTGCTGGGGTGCAGTGACAACGCTCCATTTTGCTTTTTCAGAGGTTGTAAGTTTGCCAGCCAGGCACAGATCATGAGTTTTCCATGCCCATCCGAATTGTAGCCTGTTCTCTGCCCTGGTCAAACTAGGGTCTTCTGCCAGATTGCTTGAAAGGATATACAGGAAGGCACACAGCTGTGGCAGTCTCTAACTAAATGAATAATGCAACATCAACATCTGTAGGATTTTTGAAATGCTAAACACACAGCTATGAAGCCTCTGACGAAGACACAGATGGTGATGGCGTTGTTCTTGCAGTGGTGCCACCAGAAATAGTCAGAGTTTCATAATCAGACTGGACTTTTAATGCCTGAAACAATCCTTTCCTTTAGCAGCACCAGCTCTCAGTGCATCACAGAATGATAAATGCTTGCTTTGCAGGCTGCATTCAATCCATTTAATTCCAAGCTTTGTTAAGCTAAAGAAATCCAGTAATGAATATGGACATCTTCAAGCATGAATACAGATGCCAACACCAGTTGATAGTACTCAGCAGGTGGATTTAAACTGACAATCCAAGCTAAGGTAGAATAATTAAAATAAAATTTCCATTCAATACAAAAACCATAATGAAGTCCTATGTTTAAATCAGGAAACCACAAACAAGTAAGGCAACTTTTCCTAGATGCAAACCAGTATTATTTCATGGGATAATATGTATTTTCCTGCTTTTTAAATCATATCAGTATGCAGCGCCTATTTAAAGAATAGAAAGAAATAAAATGTACCTCTGAATACAAGCAAATAAACCTATCCATCACCCACTGTTTTTAGGACATTGAAGGAGATCATAATGTCTTATAATTTATTCTTTGCCTTACTTTTTTCCATCAATAAAAATCGTATTTCAGAGACATTGAGCAAAAACAAAAAAACAAAACAAAACAAAAAAAAAAAAAAAAAAAAAAAAAAAGGCACTTTTGCTCAAATTAGACTCTGTCCCTGGATCCCTGGATTCAGAAACAAGCTAGAAGAACTAACTGAAAAGTCAACCTAAAGTTAAGCAGCGCTGAGAGACAGAGGAAATAAAATAATAAGGAAAGCCATGAGTGTATAAAAGAAGCTTCTGAGAGAAGGCATGATGTCACCAATCAGCTCCTCTGGACAGTTGTGGTCTGAACTCTTGATCCCAGACAAAACTTATCTTCTTAGCTGGGATGGGCTCTCCAGAAAGATGGAGAATTAGTTTCTTTATGCATGGACACAGCTAAGACAAGTCTATTACAAATGTTAAAAACTGTACCCAAACCATAGAATAATATTTGGAAAGCTTAAAATAGAGGGGGGAAGCTCAAGATGAAAACCTAGAAATTCCAGGAAGCCTGGCCAGACAAGGAAGGAAAAGGATGCATTGCTTTAACAAAGGTTCTTGATTAACCCTATCCGTAAACTTTACAAATAACAATAACCTTCTTCCTAGTTTGCTTTAAATTTAGGAAAAGATAAGAACTTTAGCAAAAGAAACCCAATAAAGAGCAATTGCCTTTCCTCTTTTAATTCTGGAAACAGGGTATTCAGAGACAGCTGCTCACCTCTGCAAGATTTGGAGTTCATAAGCCATAGGCTCTTTAAGCAACTAGCACAATTTCTTGAGGAAGAGATGAAACATCTTTATTCCTGTGAATGCTCTGCAGCAAAATCTGAAAAGGATGAGGTCTTTCATCAGCCACATGGCTCTCCTCAGGAGCAGCTTAGCAACTTTGTCATCTCGTGTTTTTGTCATTCCCAAACTACTTGCCTTTTCCTCCACATCCTGGTAAGAGAGTCATGGGCTTCTGCTGCTTGCTGGCAGAGATGTCAAGAGAAGTAGATTTCTGTTTTCCTTTTGGGTACTTCTCTTTGAGCCTGGCTCCTTTAAATCTTGGAGTCATTGGCAGAAGGCTGGCCTGGCTCTGAGACTGGTGGTGCCAGCTCAGCAGAGCCTGCAGACATCTCTGCCTTTAGCCTTTCATCAGAGAAGGAATTTTGTTATACCTAAAATCATATTTGAGAAAAAAAAAAAAAAAAAAAAAAAAAAAAAAAAAAAAAAAAAAAAAAAGGCAGGGGGAAGGGGAGGCTGAAAGAAACATAAACAAAAGCACTTGCTAAAGTCAACAAATCCTGCAGGGGCCTGGAGTAGGAGACTGGGGGACCATTAGATGGGCAGTAGTTCAGTGGTTTGATCTCCTCATAATATCACAAGACGTGCAAAACTGTGCACAAAATCCTCAGCTGGAGTTTCAGTGTGAAAAGGTCTCTATAAAAAAGAGCCTCTCAGGTTGTACTATTATTTTCCAGAGGGAGGAAAAAAGTTCACTGTTCTTCCCATAGAAGAAAGAGAAGCATTCACAGCCAAAGGAGAGGAAGGCTGTGAACTCTGGGGTTACAAAAGCTGTTGCAGCCAAGATTAAAACCCAGCAAGAGTTCTGCTTAAACAGAGAGGCAAAGCTCAGGACCTCTGTTCTGCAAACTGAGTGACTTCTTCGACTAAAGCTGCCGATAGGAGCAAAACATCCAGATAGGGACTGGAAATATACATGGAGTATGTGTGTGTAGCACTGGCCAAGAGAAAGAAAATAAGAAAAAAGGTTAAAAAAAAAAAAGTCATCTCTAGGATTCATGTTCCTACACAGAAAAAAATATGTCCAGCTTGATGCACAGAATATTAGCATTTTGCACATGCAAGATTCTGAGCTTCAAACCAAAACACAGAGGGCCTCAGTAACTTGCCCAAGGTCAAAATCTAAAATCCATGTAAGGCTCTTTGATTGTGATTTGCTTTCTAATGTAGAGAAAACACATGCTGAAGGATGTGCAGGCATACAAGAGTTCCTTCTACCTAATTTCCTATTCATATATAAAATTTAAAGAATCTGATCTCAGTAGATATTTGCTCACATCACAAAGCTACCATGCATTTTGAAGTAGTCTGTTGGAGTCCAAAGACTCTGTAGCGGAAAGACCTAGAAACCCAGAACCGAAACAGAAGACATCTTACGAATCAGGATCAAAGGATGTGCTGACAGATGCATTCAGGAATATGAGACAATGTTTCCATGCTCTGTGAATACCTTCAGTCCAGACTATCTCCTCTTCATATTCATATGTGAGGCATCTATCAAAAAGTTAATAATGGAATTATTACTGTAATACAACCTCTGCTCTCTTGTGAAGCTTTCACAATTGGTAAGGATTGTCCTTTTTTGGTTGGTTTTTTTTTCACCTTAGGAATATTCTTCATTTCACCATATCTCCTTCTGATGCTAAATTTCTTAAAACCCCCTGATAGCTACTCAAGCACATTACTGTAACAGCTGTACAATCTGCTGTGATGCACTCAGGCCAGCAAGGATCTCACTGCTGAAAAGCCTTCTGCAAATACCTGGGCCAAACCTAGAAAAGGCCTTGGACATTCTTATTTTTAGCTATATAGTTGATTCTAGTTGAACACTCACTGGAACAAGATTCCAAATTACATATATTGTGAAATGCTTTGCTGATGCTGCTGAACCAGTGCCCCTTTGTAGCATGTGTCCTTAAACATGCAGAGAGTTCATGCATGTTATCTGTTTCCTGAGAACATAAACCCACAGGATCCTGTCTCTGATTCCTCTGCCAGTAGAGCAAACTCTGCTTTCTGCTGCATATCTGCCACCCAAATTAATTAAATAATTCTCTGGTGTGAGGAATACAAGCATTATTCCATGACACCTTAATGCTCAACAGTCTAATAAAAGTGGTGTTCTGACCAGTGCAGAGCGCCTTTATCTATATATACACACCTACCTACATTTCTCAGTGTATTTTTATTTTCCATGAGAGAAGCATCACTCCACACGAGCAAGCTGATCTATAACAGGCACTGATACCACTGATTACCAATGCAAAGCCTCAGAACAAAGGATCTGTTTGGAAAGCTTATGATTTGTAGACTTAAGATCTTAGCTGTGTTTCAGTATGTTGAAGAATCTTACGGAGTGAGAACAAAATGTCTTATGAAAGTTTAAATTATGTAAAATACTGAGATGTATTATATGAGGCATTTTAAATAAGGGCAGAATAAAGGCTAAATACTTCTGAACTGTCTCAGAAAAAATTAATCCTTCTAAATTCATGCACCATTACCAGACTCTGATATTAAAATGCCTCCTGCCTTTAGGCTGATGTGGTTATAATTATTCACTTGTTTAAATTCATATTTTATGTACTGTATGTGTTTTTATGCAGCACCAATTGTGATGGCATCCAACAATTAAAAACAGGCATAAATTAATCTCTCATTTACAGGGGAAACATCTTCAATTAATGAACTAAAGGACCTTCAACAATTTTTAATTAAAGTTCTGAATAAGCCAATACGTATATAAATCTTAAGAAATGTGAACTTTTCAGGAGGATCTTTTTAAAAACACCTTGGGGGCCATTTTATCCTTGTTGTAAAAACAAGAGCCTAAGATTTCTGTCTCCTTAACTACTCCTGGGTGCCCCAGGACCAGGCAATATCCTCCCAGCAACATTTGAGCAATAGTGAGTGTATTGACTTCTAGCCTTAGAAGAGTTATGCTCCATTTTTAGCACTCACTCCCTGAATGACCCTGGGAAAGAAAACTGTGCAGTTTCTCTGTCTCACAGAGGTGCTCCTGTGCTAAGCTGGGGAGTCAGAGGGAGCACTGTGTGGAAATTGTAATGTCTTTTCTATAAATGTTATTACAATCACCAGGCACCACTTTCCGGGGCACAGCATTCATTCTCTAACACGGTTCCTGATCTTGGATCCAAAACTGATATTTTGGATATAGATCCACAGAGCAAGTGAGAATTTGGGGCAAAACCCCCAGGCTTCTTTCTGGGGTGAGATGACTATAAGAGCACCCTTCATGGCAATTATTTTTTGCAGTTCTTGAATAAGAAACAGGAATAGTGTGGTGACTATTGCCAAGTAAACTAAAATGTCACTACACTCAGCAGCCCAGCAGGCTTTTTCCTGTAGCCACTAACATGATGGCAGCTGAAAGGAGACTCTAGAATATATAAATCTCCCAAGCAGTCATGCTCCCAGACTCAGCACAGAAGGCACTCAAACAGGAACACAAAATGAAAATGTTGAAGTGGAAACAACAGAATTCAGAGCTTGTAGCAAGCATGCCCCAAAGGAGAGAGAAAAAAAATAGAAATAGAGACATATTCTATTTCTAATACATGTATGTTACAGAAAACTCTCTCTGGTTTTTTAGAGCCTATCAGCCCCAAGGCATCCTTCTGATAAGAATGTAAGAGATTGTGGCAAAGATCCAGCTCCCAGATGGTTGGGTGCTAAACGGACAAGTGGTAGAAAGTTAAAAATCGACATTGCTTTTAACTTGGTACTGACCACCACTTTTCTGCCATTAAGTAAGCACCTGCTGTACAGAGAGAGACATCATCCTATGAATATGTGACTGGTGAATACCAGAATTATCAATATTTAATGTGAGTACTACTCCTATGTTGCACTGCATAAGCTGTACTGCAGACTGAAGCCCAAAAACATATTCATAACTTAGTTACAGTGGAAATCTGAGCCCATAATAAAATAATATGTAATATTGGGTATTAAGATTCAAATATACAGTAATAAAAGCATATGTATATAGTACCGATATTTTTGAAAAACATATTTTTTAAATCTCCTAGTGGACTTTAGCAATGCTGCTATCTTTCTTTAAATGTAGAATGGCATTTCTATTGTTACCTTTTGTAGGCTAGGAATATTCATGTTGAAATGACTGAGAGCACTACTCATCAATATTCAGATTTGAAAGACACATGAGAAGGTTATCTATATTAAACTCTTCCTCAAAGGATCTAAGACCACTTTTAAAATTTTAGAAATAGAGCTAATGTTCGCAAACCTAAATATAGATTTATCCTATATATCATGAAATATGTAGTCCCCATTCTAAATCATGAGTAAGAAGTTTAATCAAAGATTAACCATATTTCTTGTGATAGCCAATTTGAATATTTTGAGTAATTAATTCATACACTGCTTCTTGATTACCCCCTGCACAAATGCATATATGTGTATATTTCTATAGAGACAGTTTTTGTATATAAGGGAAAAGTGTATTCTTTTAATCATAACCATCTTAAAACCTAAAGGCAAAAATAAATTGCTTAGTAAACAGCCATGGATGTCTCTCTCCAATGAAATTCTGTATCTCTGCTTCATCAAAAAGTAACTACTATGTGTAGGCAGAAGACTCCTGGAAATTAAATTAATTGTGCCGTGCAGAGAAATAAAACCAAGCAGTTCCATAGCACGACAAAGTGAAATGATGATAAAGGCAGATTTTACAGTGCTTCCATCTGTCATATACTTGTCATATGTCCATTGTCATATACTTGCCATCCTGAATTATATGATACCCTATGTCCTGGGTTGCAGTGTAGGATGTACACAAAGTATTTATTCTATCACCATCTTCATGAACTGTTAAACCAGATGGGGCAGTGTCTTCCAGGCCCCCTGCCTTTGGGCTGTCTTCTGCTAATGGCCCATCAACGCCTTGCCCATGACTCACAGGTAACTCCCTCCAGGAGTTATCTCTGTTTAATGGGCCATCAAGGACCCACTTCACGACTCATCATCCCATTGGGAGATGCTCTGCCCAGGGGGAGGAGACAAGCATTCTCACCTGGATATAAGCTGGGATTTGGGACAGTACAAGCAGCTCTTACCTACTGGATTCCCAGAGGAGCAGAGCTACCAGACCTTTCTACAGGATCACTGCTTCAGGAAGAGCACCTCACCTAGACTGCTTCCGCCATCCTGCTCAGGTTGTATTCTGACTCTGTCAGTGGTCTTTTGTATTATGGCATTTATTTTATTTTACCTTGTTACCTTTCTCCTTATTAAATTGTATTTCTGACTTGGAGCCTCTCACTCATTTTGCTTTCAAACCAGGACACCCTATGAATCTGCTTTCTACCTTAAAAGTTACAGAGTGTTCTTAAATTGTCTCAAACCAAGATAGAGACATGTGTATAAGTATTTGTACAACCAGTGCTAAAGACAAAAGTTGCATTGCAAACTTAAGCACTGAGATACTGATTAATATCACAGGTATTTCCATGTGGAATTCCTGGCTATATAACAGTGTTTAATTCCATTTTCACTTTATTTTCTAGAACCACTTAAAACCTTACTCCCTGTTATCTTTAGCCCATTGTCCTGATAAACTAAGTTCTCTAGGTCCCAGACCTGGTTTATCTGCTCTGAGATATCCTGCTCAATTAGCTCTCATCTATTTTGCAGTAGGATTTATTAGCTGAAGCATAATGCCACACTGAATGTAAAGCCTGGCCAACTTAGAAATGAGGCACAAAAAAATGTGTCTCATTCCAAAAGCTTGTATGGGCTCACCCTTCATTTCCCAAATTCTCTCCACAGTGTTCTCTACCTTGGGTTCCCACTCCCCAGCTCTTCCACATATTTGAAACTCCATTATCTTTCATGGATTCTATCTTAATTTCATGCATAATGAACTAGACAGAGAGCTATCATTTAATTTCAGTAGACAACCAATCAGACCACAGATATCACTCCTGCAGTAAACTTCATTCTGAATTTCAATGGGAGGAAACTTCCACAGGCTGATGTTAGGTATTGTTCTGGAAATTGGTAGGGGACAAACTACTCACACAGCAATGTGCTAACATTTTCCCTATGGAAGGAAAAAAATGGCATATTATCCGTTAAAATAGGAAGTTGGTATCTCCAGCAGCACAAGGCCCAAGCAGTCCAAGGTAACGTTTCCATCTCAGTCTCTCCTGTGCTAATATAATCAGCATTGCTAGATGGTCCTTTTTATGTTCACTTTAAATGAAGCAGACACAGATGAAGTGCTTAATTTTATACCTGGGACCTGATCTTGTATAAAGCTGAAAATCCTGAACCAAAGTAGATCCAAAGAGTTCAAAACCCATTGAAAGCCTTTACATAGCAGGCTTTTAATAACTTAAATAATATTTTGTTGTTTCTGTTCTGCAGGAGTCACTGCTTGAAAATGAACTAGGTATATTTTAAGGCTTTTCATAAGGTGGCTTTTTTTCACAGAAGTTACTAGCTAGAGTTTGGCTGAATATGTCAGGTTTATCAGATGTGTTACTGACTCCAGCAGGGAGGGTCAGATGCAAACCCTTTATAAACAAGTCCTGTAGATACAGAGACAAGTTTCTCAGCTCTGAAATGTTGCATATCCTGTATTTATCAAGTCATAAATGTTTTTCTTTCCTAAAAACTCGGTAGACAGGTTCTAAATAAAGAAAACTACCCTTCACTGGAGTGTAGGCAAAGTTCCTCCTCTTCTTACTGGTGATTATTCTCATGCAAGGTAAACACTATCTATCTAGAGGCTAAAATTGCATTCCTGGACCACATATGAGAGATATCTTTGAGTCTTAAAGAAGCCTTGCATGTTTTTGGAGGTATGATCTGTGTGGTGATCAAGCAGTATTGGTACTTTCACACATCCTTAATATTTCTGCCAGGAAAGGAAAACTTAAGATCACAGTTTGGGCTCCACAGTATGCCCAGGATTTTAGTATGAAAAACAGCAGCTGGTTCTTTTTCCTATTATAACTTCCCAGTTGGCAGATTTTCTGCTTAGAGGGCCTACAACCTGGGCTTATGCCAATAGAAGTAGAAACAGTTGATTACAGAATAAATTCCTCATCCTACAGATAAAAAGTCTGTATTTTATCAGAAGGGACATTCACAGACAGGGGATGACAGAGACAGGTTCTCACACTTGGGTGCACTGACAGCTCTTTTGGAGGAGTCCACCTGGCAAATTGTGGATGGTGCACACAGTCCCCAGCACCAACATCACCCTGAGGCTGCTCTCAGCTGCCTGAGCAGTAACTCTCCTCAGCTCTGGGCTCCTGCCCCAGTTCCTGCTGCTCTGGGCTCTCATCACCCTAAATCTAGCCCTGATACAAATCATTAAAGCCCCCAAACACACACTCAGGGCTGCTCTTTGGTGACAGATTTTGATTTTTTGGGAAATTTTCAGTCATAAAAAACCCGTTTTCTAGCTACTGTTAGCTCTAACACTCATTACAGACATGAGCCAATCCCCATGGAAGCCACTGCGATTCTTTCAGTTGCCTTCCTTGTGGTTCAAATCAGGACCCTTAAACACTTATATTTCTAAAAATCACTGTTGTTTCCAGTGAGATGCTGTTTTTTCTATATGAAGTATTCATAAGAAAATCCTGAACTGTATTTCTGAATGACTCAATAAATAACTCATGTCATGTTCGGTGCTTTTGGGTGGTAATTAAAGATTAAAGACATTCAACAAAAATGCCATTGCTTAATTAAAACTAATAAAAAAATCTTTCCATAATAAAATATTTGCCTGTTGCCTCTCAGACTTTATTCTAGGTATATGATAGGATTTTTCCAGCTAATATTACTTGAAGCAAGTAGGAAGCTCTTTTTCCTGGATGAAAGCTTTAGGGAAAAAAAAAAAAAACAAAACAACTTATTGTCTTAATCTTCACACTGTTAAGAATTTTACTGTGTATTTATTCTTCAAACATGTGGTCCCATATGCATTATTTAATTTCATTCGAGATAATGGACAAATGGATACAGGCTATACTTTCATACTGCTTGTGTGTCTTTGTTGGAATTAATCTGTTGGAAATATAATCTGTTTATTATCCAATAGAGCATTACAGTCTGCATCAGGCTCTCCAAGTGGCTTTCAGGTCCCTCTACTGCAGCTTCTTGGTCTGTAAAACACAGGTGTAGTCTTAATACCTTCAAAACAGAAAAGGATCCTGTCATGACCCAGGTTCAAAGGAATTAAGTGATGTCCTCAAGACCCTCAAACATTGTGTTCCTGGGGATTGGACAAGAGAATGGGTTGGAAGCTTAGTCTAGATAACCTAACAGAAAAAATGTCACATTAACTTTACTTTATAAGCTTAAAAGTTGCTTTCTAATTTCTGGTTTTGGAGCTGTGGACACAAAAATAAATGGCAAATTGTGTTTAAAAGCATTTTCTCAAGTAAATATCTGTATATTTTACTTATTTTCTGGATGAACAGTACTTAGGCCTATACTGAAGTAAGAAGCGGCAAGGGAAAATCACAATTTTATAAAACAAAACTTTGAAAAATCACCTTGATGAACCAAATTATTTCCACAGAAGAAATTGTTCCTAATGTGGATTTCTTCCCCACTATGATTACATCATAAAATATTCCTCTAGCCTAGGTCTGTTTGAGCTAGCTCTAGCACAGGCATAAATAAAAATTCTCCAGTAAAATGCTTAATTCCACTCTCCTGAACCCAATTCAGAGGCTTGTTCACTGTTTATTCTGTCCTTGATTTCACTTTTTCCATTACTTTTATTTTCACATTCAAAGAATTCTAATTACAAGTTAGTCTTTTTATTCTGAATAACCATGATGGAAAATTCAATAATATAATACATTTTCAGGTATTATGTATATTTTAATTTCACCTAATGGAAGATGAAAGGATTATTAATACTAAATATTTTGGCTTATCCTAGAACACTGTTTTTAATTTTCCACTTTAAATGGTGGTATGTACATTTTCACTAACTAATCTTTGCTACTTAGCATCTTTATTTCCTCATAGGCTGCACAATTTTGATACCTTTAAAAGCCTTTGATCTGCCTTGCACCTTAAAATATTTTAAATCCTTTTGATTTGATGTAATCATTCTTGTTGTGCTCTTTTGATGTCTTCATTGTATTCATTGCTTCGCTTTATCTATTTTTGCTTTTGAAGAGTCTTCTTTGTTCAGAGACAGATATTAACTTACCAATACTATTTTCCAGGCATGATCAGCTACAAAAATATGCATTCTTTTTTTTTAATTTGACTGGCTTTTAGATTATGCCAATTCCTAATACCTACCTTCATTCTATGACATCCATGATTGCTAAACACAATGAAAATGCATCCTCTTATATTTGGTGCTTCTCAGGACTGCTCTGACATCAATAAAGGTTAAATAAAGGATAGTCTGTTAGAGCAGTAGAGCAAGAACTTCTTGAAATATTAATAAAATATTTTGCTGCTTTTTTACACTGTGCTGTTGTCTGGTTGATATGCAGACACTTGAGCCTTTTATGTTTTGCCAATTCTTTTTCTGCCTCTTAAAAATGAACTAAGAACTATGCAGTGTACTTTAGCTTTTTGAATAATGTGAGAGAAAAGTGTGCTGAGCACTGATGGCAGAAAGCTTGCCACTCAACCTCTCTGTGTACTGCAAACTATGTGCTTAAACCAAAAAAATCAGTGGTGTGATACTTTTCTACCAGATTTTTAATTATAGGTGGTGGCACGGTAAAATCTTATGTGAAGCCAGTAGGTAATGAGCCTCATGAAGGTGTATCAAGTTCTGAAGATGTCCAGCCCTTCTCAGAATGGCTTAGAATAATTGCGAGACATCTGATCAGGTGTGCTTTGAAAGTCAATAATAATTGATTGGTTTTACTACTAATAATTATAATAATATTTAATTAAATATTTTAATTAACTTAATAATTTATATTAAATTATTTATTAAAAAATAATTTGCTTTAATGAATGAGAAAATAACAAAATATACAAAAATGAAAATAAAAAGCCAAGTACAGTGCAAGGAAGCCCTTTTGACCTGCTAAGGCACTCCAAGAAGCCCTAAGCCCCTCTGTGCTCCTTATTAAGGATATGACAATCAAGGCGAGGTCATTTGGCTTGCTGCCCAATAGAAACCAGCTATACTTCAGAGGAGCAGCCAAAAGGTCCAACAGGTTTTTCTGTACAGGCACTGAGCCAATTTTGATGAGAGAAATGCAGATTCCAGTCCATTTTCCTTTTAAGTTCAGAGGTAAACCGAAACTCTTTTCCTCATTTGGAAACATTTGCTTGGGTGTGAGAAATGCACTGCAACAGTGGTACACGGCCTTCCAGAAGCAGTGTGATTACCTGATTACCTGGTCTTCTGGAGCTTGTAGCCATGTGAAATTTGCTAGAGAACATTTCTAGGATGCCCATTTCAAGTCTCCTGTGTGTATGATAAAAACTTACCAGACACGCAGTGCCCTCGATTAGAAGAAGCATCCCCTGAGTGCCCAGGGCACTGCAATAAAGAATATCTGCTTTCTGCTACTCAAAACTGTGTTAGAAAGTTTCTATCTGACCAATTTCGATATAAACATCCATCTGTGACTCGGATTTGTCTAGGAGAAAGAAATCCCCAGTTCATTCACTCATATGGTGTTACAATCTATTGTTATGAGCAGATCAAAACTGATTTAGGATGACACAGAATCTGTTCTCATGCACTGGTCATAATACACCAGAACTATTTTCATCCTCACTGAAAATCCTGTAACAGAAGCAGCCATATCAGTTCTAGGGATTTGATTATTAAGTGCCTCCCTGTAGTTGGCCAGAACGCCCAGAATCAAGTGACTGGATAAGAATTTCAACTTTCATGTGAAAGAAATTGAAGGGTTTTATCCGCCATGACTGTCAACAACAGCTAACAAATAAAACACCCTAACCTCATAAATGGAGACTTGAATAAGACACAGTTAATTATTTTATAGGTGTCCATTTTGAAGAACATTGCACTTTTGGGAGACACTGAAGAAGTGATTTATAGCAATAAAATCTGCCAGGACACCAAAACCTCTGCACTTTCACCTCATTTTTGAAGTGATGCTGCAAGTCAAGATCAATGCATATTCCCCGTGTTTTACAGTGCAGAAGTTCAGTTTCCAGTACCTGTCATTCATAATTCCCCAGTGGATCACAGCACAACACAGACAATTTGCTTTCCCAAGGCAAAGCCATAATTTGCATGAGAGGGGTCACACACAGATTTTATCCCTCTGAAAGAAAAAAGACGTTTCTTTTGTGACTTTTGTGACAATAAATAAATTAAATAAATGAAAATTGAGGGCTATCTTGAGTAAACTATGTGTGCACCTTTCAGTCATGTAACCCCTCCCTCATATCTTGTTCCATATTAGTTTTATCACTTAAAAGAAATAATACAAAGGACATTAGAATACTGTCTCTTGCAAACAGTAAGTGAAATTGGTACAAATGCTTTAACGATATCTTTATGTTTTTCCTTTACATACAAAAACTGATCTTCACATTCTATATGTCAGCCAGCCAACCTTCTTTTATAATTTCAAGGTCAGTATTCCCATTTCAATAGTACTATCTGTGAAATAAAGAATATGGTGGAAGTTGGGCTATACTTTTACAGCAGTGTACAAAATGGAGGCTTTCAAGGTTTAATTATTTTTGTGACTGTATCTCTGCATTATCTTCTTAAATATTATTGAGAAAGGTTAACTACTGCATTAGCGCTGATTTTTTAGAACAATGTCATTTTGGGAAGCTGAATAGAGGGGAGTAACGTCAAGATGAAATTACCAACAAAGAAATTGTCCTTTCACTGGAGTAAGCCCCACAGACATTGTAATGTAATTTCTTGTTAATGAAAGCATTAATAGAACTTTATCACAGAAGAACCCTCTGAATTTTAAACTATCATAGATCGTTGTTCAAATAGGGTATGACAAAACCATTTTATATTGATTATATATTTCATTTGCGCAGCTGGATGCACTAATGAAAGATTCTGAGTGTATTTCCCAGTAACTCAGAAACAGTAATTAAAATAATTAAAATTCTTCCCACAGCATAAAAATTCTACAAGTGTAATGCCATTTGCAGATCCATCATGAAGACCTCAGTGATGTAGTGGGGGTTGTATATGGATATGTCTGCTGAAATCAAAGCATTGAAGCAGTGAAATACATACAGTGAGAATATTTTTTGCCTCCCTTCTTGCTCATATACCCAAGAGCTGAGCATGAGTGATGACCTAAAGGGGTTTCTATTAGTCCTCCTCCATTGCTGTTAAGCAAAGAACAGCCCAGGCTCACACCGCAAGGCAGCTCGCAGCTCCATGCACTCATCTCAGCACTGCCAAGGGAAGGAGATTCCCTTCTGCAGTCCTGAAGTTTATACAGGTTCCAGTTTGCATAGAAACATCAGACATTTATTAGAAGTGTATATAAGCATATTTGGCATGCAGATGGAAAATAATGTATAGTGGTTCATTAGCAGCACCAGCCAGCAGCTCTGCTGCTCTGTCCCCATCCCTCAGACATAGGGAGAGGGCAGCTGGAGACCATATCATATGACTCAGCGGGTCCCATCTGGCCCTTGGGCTGCACATTACATGCCCCCACTCCACTGTCTGATGTGCTGAACAGTCTCTGATTTCCTGCTGGGGATGTAAACTGATAATGAGATTGCTTTGGTGCTCTAAATCTCAGCGGCATTTTCACAAAGGCTATTTTCTGGCTTTTGCAGTTGCCTGAAAGGGAAAGGGATATAAACACTAGAGGTGAAAACAGAATTTCTGTGTAAGTTACAAGGCAAATACAAGCTGCTGATTCAAGAGACGGTGTAACCCAGTGACAGTCAGATAACAATTTTGTTCTCTTCTGATACATGTCATGTCGAGTATTTATTTAAAATACTGCTCAGGTGGACAGGCTTAAAGTGGCATCATATTTTCACCTGAGACTTGAGAACAGCAGATAAACACCACAAATGCCTCGCAAACATTCAAAGAGCTCACTGCACCATGTGATCTTTTTGTGCACACAGTATGCCAAGAAATCTGGTTTACACCAGCCACAAAACCAGCAATCTATTAAATGCACCATCAAGCAATCCAACATCACTTCTGTTTTCAGATGTTATGACAGCCCATACTTGCTTCTCTAATTCTCACCCAACACTTTGGCTATAGCAATTCTGTTTTAAATTTTGTCAAAGTGTAACAAGTAAACAGTAGGGGCCAGATTTTAATAAATGTCTCTGTTACCATCACTTCAGCAACACCATTCCCATTGCCATAATCACAGGGGGTCTTTAACATGCCTTCAGAGACACAGAGTTAAAGCCAAGAAAAATGCCACAATTACTAACTGATTATGAAGAAAGAAAAGTAAGGAAGCTGTTGTAGCATTGCTAGAAAAGTACTCAATTAATTAGAGCATTAGAATGTTGTTATATTTCTCTCTTCAGTACCAAGTCGTGGTTACGTCTATATTTATAGTGGGGTTAAATGGCAAGACAGTGACCTTTATTAAAATTTGTGGGTGAGGATTCTCTTACAATGTCCAAGAACTCCTAAGACTTTTTTTAGCTGTTGTGCACGTCCTCCCTTGTCTCTATCCCCATGTCACACCTATGACATGTGGGGGCATTTCACAGTGTCCTTCCTTAAGGTGTATATGCATCATCTCCAGTAACATCCAGCGAGGCACTGGCACTTTATCCTTTTCACTTCTTCTGTCCTAAGCTGTTTACCATCTTTGCTAGATATATCCAGCTGAGCTTGACCACCTAATTACAAACACACCCAGCACTTGTAAGGTTTTGACTGGCAGTAACAAGGGTAATCTTTTTTCTAGAAGCCCTTAATAAACACAATAGTAAGCCGCAAACCAAAAATCTGGGAAAATTAAATTAAGCTGCTTTGTGAGCTCAGTGGGTGCAGCTACATCACTAATTTAGTTTGTCATAGGGTTTCTCATGAGAGAGAGGTTGTCTTGTGTCCATACTTGGTGTCCCCTGATATTCTTTAGCCAGAGAACTATCATTCCAAGCCTTTTCCCTCCTAGTGAAAACAAAAAACATGGAGCACTCAGGTCTTTCTCCAAGGATGCCCAGTGAATCTCAGGAAGGAAACCAGTGTGAAATTCATGCTGAGAAAGTGCAGCATGGATGCAAGTTTAAGGGACATAACAACTAAAACAAAATCTAACCCCACACCTCTTAGTACAGCAGATGGGTAAAGTGAGCAAATTCCACTTCCACCCCATTCCTTACAGAATGAATTAAATTACTCCAGAAAACTGTATTGAAGTGGGAGAACAAAGTAGAACTAGGAAGTTAAACACGGTAATAGATTCTTTCCCATCTTTGTTGATAGTTCTATAAAGAACAAAACTAATAGTCATGTCACGAAGTGGGGAACAGGATGTAGCTCAGGGAGAAGGAATACAGTCACCTGAGTGAATCAACCAAATGTGCCTCAGGTTGAGTGGCTGCCCTAATCCAATGCAAAAGCACACAGCCCTTTGGGGAGGAAATACTGAAAAATGAAGCTCTCTGAGCACCTGTAAAATTTAATTTTCACTGATTTCTGAGTGGTGTCTAAACCCAATATTTATTACTTTACTCTAGAAATCGAATTTGGTCCTGTTACTAGTAAGCAAATCAATCCATTTTTCTTAACACAAAGCATAATAATACTTTAAAGTCTTTCACTCTTTCCTTGGTGAAGCAACTGTTGACAGCACTCACTGACTTCCAGACTCCTCTTGGAATATCAACCTGCAAATTTTGGATATAAAACCATGGGGCTTCATTGCCTATCCAACCAGACAGCAAAGCTATCCAGTATTCTGTCCACTGCCCCTCTTTATTAATGTCCCCCTCTCTGCATGCACACTGCCAGTGTACTCCTTCCCTCTGAGCTGCCATCAGGCTGGAGAACTCCAGGAGGAGCCCCTCCTTTCTTTTCATCTTCCCATTGCACCTAGGGATGCCACCATGTGCAGAATGGCATTTGCACTGAAGGGTGTGCAAGGTTCAGAAAGCTGAAGAGACCTCAAGGGGAAATAAACTGTGGAAACATGTAGTCTTGAAAATTTCCTGGGAAACATCTGTGGAACAGAGCAAATTGTTCCAAATCTTGCACTCAAGTAATTTGGGCTTTATTTTCAGCTTGCAAATAATAAACCCTTATGAAATTTTGTGTGTCTATACCAATCATGATTTCAAGGGCCTCTCACGTATGAAAAGAATCCAGAAAATTAGAGGAAAAATAAATACACAGCTGTATTTTTATGTAAATAAACATAGAATTTTATAAACACAAGAATTTTCCATAACTTAAGCTCATTCTCCTGTGTCAGAAGGTCAAAAGATTATCTAGGACTTCTCTCCTAGCAACAGATGTTAATTATTCTAAAATTTATAAACACGAAAACATTTGTGACTACCTCTGAATTTCAGTAAAAGTATAGGCAAGTTTTAATTAAATTTGTAATGAAAATATTATCACAATGAGCATATATATAAAAAATATATGTTGCAGCAGTACAGAAATTTCCGACCTACAGGAATTTAGATAAACATAAATAGTGGGAGTAGAGTAACCTCTTAAATCATTAGTCAGTTATCTGCCACTAATTTTGGTAAACTCTGCTTTGCAACTTTCAGGCAACAAAGTTCTTGGGAAGACTGTCCCAGATTAAATAGAACTTGCAAAACAAGGATTCTGAAGGAAAAAAAAATTAAAATTCATAAAAGTAACAGAAAAATTACCTTAACAGTGAGTAGAAAGAAAATGGAGTCCATGTGAATTTCTATGCAAGGAAAGACTCAGAGAATTACACTGATAGAGAAGTTACAGTAAGGTACTGTAAAATCATACACAGGAGTCGACTTTATGCAGGTTCTGAATGAGAGCCAATATTGCAAAATACAGTGCAAGAGAAAGGGAGTTTCTGAACCATTTGGAAAGGACAAGTTTTTCTCTCAGCCCCTGTGAGCACTGGTTACCTGACTGATGTGTATCCATGCTTCCTGTTGCCTAAATGAGTATGGCACATTGGGCAGCACGCTTCCATCAGTCACTCAGGGCCAGGAGATTTGGGAGAGAGGGAGTGTTTTTCATCCATTTTGCACTGTGTGTGAAAGAGGAGGACAATGATATAGCATTTATTTCAATTCCTCACATCGCAGATCATATACAAAAATATAATTCATCAATGTCATTCTACAAAAGGCAAAACATTTTAGCAGAAAACGCTGTTCTATCTGATTAGAGCACTAGTTTAATTAATGTAATATGTAGACAGGACAGTACCAGGATAAGTAAACAAGCTGCTACACTTAACAAGACTGTGTTTTGAAAGTGAAATACGCTTCTAGTGTGCTAATGATTTTTTGTTACTCTAAGAATAACGATGACATGTTCAAAAATATTTCTCTGCGTGCAGTTTTGCTTCGCCTTCTTTATATAATTATCTTTACAAGTTCATCTAAGTTATTATTTAAGTAATTACATGGAGCACACCTTTCTGGAAGAAATCTAGGGCTGCGTAGATCAAATTAGATCTCGGCTGCATACATCATCCAGGAAATTTCAGCATTTGCGCAGCACATTTATTCAGGTGGAATTTAATTAAACTGAACAAATTAAAGCTGACTACTGACTCGTTTCAGAGCATTGGAGCAGAGACATAGACAGTGACACTGGAAAAAATTTGCAGCCATCTAGGACATTGTCATCTCTCAGTAGCCCTCAATTAGCCATTAATAATTTTGTGAAATTTAAATTTGATTTGCACTGCACAAAAAACCAATTTGAGAAGACAGACTTGCTAAGCTCTGCATTTCAACAAGTCTCTCAAAATGCGCAAACACTTAAGTACATACTTTTTGAGCCCTACAAGCAAAATATAAGCACACTGTCTACTGTGTACATGTACATTTATACCTTATCCAAACTCCCTTGATGCAATTTCTTGCCATTATGTCTTCGTATCCCCATGGACATCAAAAATAATTCATTCCTTTAAATCTTAAAACAATGTATGTATTTCAGAAACTGTCACTGTGCCTCTCTTTTATTTTCCTTTAGAAAAGACAACCTTACTTCCAGGAGTCTTTTCTCTCAGGTAGTGCACCTCCTTGTTCTTCCCTCTAGAGATGCTCAGCTCTGCCCCAAGTCTGATTTTAGAAGCTGTGCTGTTTCCAGAGTAGCTTGCAAATACAAAAGAATTGTCTTACAATTCTGAATGTCCAGGAGCCTTTCCTCATAAAAATAAAGGTTAAAAGAGCTTAGGCTCTGGCCCATGACAGGGTATGACCAAAATGCAGAAACTGCATTAATGTCATAGTAACTGAAGAGTAGAAATAGCTTAAGTATTCCACATCCTTCCTAGAGAAATCAATTGTACAAAATAGCCTTGATATGTTCCCATAGGTTTAAACATTTAAGCATATTCAAAACAAAATCTGTCTCAAAAATACACATTTTGAAAGCAGAGGGAAAACGCAAATCACTGTGGCTGCTAAAACAAGTGAAAAATAATGGATGAAACTAAAAATAAGTATCAAATAGCACAGAAAATTTCAGCAGAGTAAAATGGTGCTCAGTAAATGCTCACAACATTTAAATAGCTGAGGATGATTTTCCATTTACCAAAAAAACCCAAAAAAACCCAGCCCTCTATGGAAACAATTGGAGGAAGGAAAATGGGTAAATAAATTTTGATTATAAATTTAGGTAGAAGGAAAGACTTAGAGTTGGCATCATCAAAAACATACAAAAAAAAAAAAAAAAAAAAATAGAATGTTCTGATCTGCTTTTGAGGATCAGGAGCACTTAACTAAGACAGAAAACAAACAGACAACTCCCAACATAAAATTTCTCCTACATCCCAACAGAGCCATCTTCTGTGTGGTTTCACCATCTCATGTGCAAAACCACAGAGGCTGTTTGTACAAATACACAGGAAAAGCACAGACATCCTTTGTTTTATGTGGTGGGGGTCTGTGGAACTGCTCTGTGTGCTTGGAAGGTTGGGGTTCAGCCTGGAGAGGAGAAAGTTCTCTTATAAAGAGACCTCCTTGCAGCCTTTCAGTCCTCAGAGGGGGTTTATAAAGAAGTTGGGGAGAGACTTTTTAGCAGGGCCTGCTCTGGCAGAACAAGGAGAAGTGGTTTTAAGCTAAAAGCAGATGAATTTCGACTAGAGGTCAGAAGAAATTTTTCATTCTGAGGGAGGTAAAACAGTGGCAACTCCTCATTCTCAGAGAGCTGGTGGATGCTCCATCCCTGGAAACATTTGAGGCCAGGTTGGATGGGGTTCTGAGCAACCTGTTCCAGTGGAAGATTACCCTGCTCATTGCAGAAGGGTTGGACTAGATGGCCTTTGAAGGTCCCTTCCAGCCTAAACCATTCTATGATTCTATTTCTAGTCCTATAATTCATGAAGCCAAAAAATACGCATTACATGAAGGAGAGCCTAGGGCTACCCAGACAAACTGTAAACCAAATTCTTTCATTTCAGTTGTAATTTAATTGTGTAGAAACCAAATAGAGACAGAGTTGAAGAGGTGGGCAATATTGCAAAATTTTCCATGTACCTTGGAAGGTAATCGAGCTATCACTTTCTTTTGTATGAACATTATTTGTTACCACCTTAGTTCTATTAAATTTATGAATTGCTCATAAGCAAAATCTCATTTTCTTTAATGCATTTGCTATGTGTAAGCTCTCCTGGAACAGTTTGGAAAACTCATTTTCAGGCTATTTTTGGTGAAATTTTTGGTTTATGTGTTCTCAGATTCGATAGTGGGTGCTTGCTGGGCTGTTTCAATTATTTTATTGGCTGACAATCTTTCTGCAAATAATAACAAATCCTCCTTCCATCACACCCCCTTGCTGACACGTCCAGGAATAATTCTTGGAGGCATAATTTCTCCATTTCAAACAATTAAAACATCTAAGCCTCGTGAACATTTGCACACTTCACCAGAAGATGTTAGGGGGGGATTCCTGACACATGATTAGTAGCTCACCATGGAGCACAACTGTTCCAAAATTGACCCCTGTCCTCAGAAACGGACTTGTACTTATGAATTTGATTTAAAACCTTTGCTCATTTTTGAACCAGCTATGGACACTAGGCTTGGAAACTATTTTTACTTCTGCATCAAAGTACAAAAAAGCATTCAGGGCAGATGCAGATGCTACGGGCATGTTGTTTGGCTGGGATAAATCAACAGATTTCACACAAAGCTGGGCTCTGAGAGCTGCAGAGATTTGGCCAGTTATTGATCAGACAGTTAATAGATTTGAAACTTAAGAATTAGGCAGGGTCTCCACCAGTTTACTTTTAATATTAATACCATAAAGGCATAAAAAAATAAGGCTACAAATTTCTCAGACTATCACTAAGCAGAAAAAGGTGCAGAATGATACCTATGCATAGACATAAGAAGAAGAATAGGCTGGATAACTTGATTTGCTAACTGGGTCAGAGTTAAGAGCACAAGAATACTTTGTAAATGAAACATACACATCAAATTATTTACTAAGAGAAGAGTGCATTGAGGCCATCAATAAACTTAGAAGAGATTTAAGAATTAAAACATTGACAAATGGTCATCTCTAAAGACTGCAGAGATTATGGAAATACAAGCTGTACAAAATCTAACTTAAACTACTGAGCCCCTTCCTACATTCTAGAAATATCCCTTTTCAAATGTGTATTCTCCCCTACAAAATACTATAATTTATTATATAGAGGAAAGTGCACTTATTTAACATTAAATAATGTAAAAGTAATAAAATTCTAAATTTAAATGGTGCTACACAACTTTTTTGCTTAAATGCTTAAAATTTAAAGTCCTAATTTTACAAACATTTCACAGAGCTTGTTACCAGGCACCTTACAGCACAGTTAACTGAGCTACACAGAATAAATGATGCCTGCTTGTGAGTATTTGCAAAATTATCCCTAAAAGAGACAATGTGACAGGTTTGGAATTCAATGTTAAACGTCACCTAATCAAACACTGAAAAAATATTGTAATTCATAATTCCAAGCAATGAAGGAGTAGATAATATTGCTCAAGATAAATTATATTCAACATACAAAAATAAAATATTAACTTAAGTTATTCAGCACAGTACAAGAGATTGAATGTAAAAATACCAATGAAGGCAAACATTCAAGATTCAAACCCAGAAGAATTTAAGTTGAAGGACATTAACATTATTTTAATAAAGGTTTTGATATTTGGGCTGGTGAAGATATCTACCATTTTCCCCACTACATGCTTTATCTACAGTTCAGCACCCAGAAAGATTTTACAAGATTGTTTTTTCCAATACCAACTCCAGTTATTATTTTTAGGGAAAGAGTGCAGACACAGGTGTCTAACTGTCTAGACTTTCCATGGGTCAGATGAGGAATTTTTCCTTGTATCATGCACATTTAACATCCTTGAAAGATAAACAGATTTGTTAAAATGTCCTACAAGGTGATACAGTTTAGTATTTAGTCAGTTATTCCCCAAAGTTTGAACATTAGAAATGACATCACTAACACAGCGACTGGTAATCCTTTCATTTCTATGGTCATTGACAAATTCAGATTTTTCTACATATCTTTCAAAATCTACTACCATCTACTTAGGGCTTTTTGGAAGACAATACCTTTTTTCAGTAGATTATCTTGGAAAAATTGAAAGTGGTACAGCCAACATATTATATTCTCTGTGTTTTGAGGTACAGCACTTAGAGATGCAGCAAGGAAATAATTTCTCCATTCTTTGTTTGTTAAAATATCTATTTATTTTTTCCTGTTGAAAAGCTATGTGTGGTTATTTCTCTTCCCAGTGTAAGAGTCTTGTGTTCTTCCCTGCAACAGTAGAAAGAAAAAAATAAGAAAAGTGTAAGTGTAATTCTGCACAAACTGTCTGACAAGACCCTCTAAGAGGCCAGATGCCTCTAAAATTTCTGAGAATTAGATTTCAAGTTCATGGTTTTCTCCTAATCCTGGTAAAAGATGTCGTTTGAGAGCCTGCAAAGCTCAAATCTTTTCTCATTACTTCTGTAGAACAAATGTAGCTGCAGTACAAGACCTTCCAACTTTAGAGACAAACACCTCATCCTTTTTCAAGGGATCAGTTCTATGGGAGTGAAGCAGTAGTAAATTGTGGCATTATCTCCAGGATGACCCTACCAAGCTGCAGTGCTAAGTGGCATTCTCTTGGCTAGCTGGAGAATCATCACATTGGTCTGGAGAGACAGACTGCACACCTCAACATCTTCAGGAGCTAGAAAAATGGTTAAGGGACCACTGTAGAAATTATTTCATCTTGAAATAGGTCTGCCTTAGATCTTATTTTTCCAACTCTTTGCAGGCTCAATGGGGGGAAAAAGACACCTACTGAAAAGGAAAATTGATTATATTGAATTTTCAACACTGAGCAACTATTCCCAGCTGCTGAGAACTCTAGAAGTTGCTGTAGTTTCATGCAAGAGAGACAAATACATTGGCAGCTCCTTGCCACATGGCAGCAAAACTTCTGTCCCTTCATATCTATATTTTGGAGGTAAGAGAGAGATTGGCAAAGTCCCCTGGAAAACAGTAACTAATAAATTATCAATGTAAGTCTGCTTTAGCAATGCTTTCCTGCTGCTGCTGTCAACAGATATGAGGAGTGCAAATTTCTTTTCTCTAAATATGTTGTTGATGGGTAAGATAGCCATAAATGATCAATACAACTTTTAAGTTCCTTTAGCGGTGAGAGAGAGTTGTTTTATTTTTATTTTTTAGTGAAGAGAAAAATCCCTATCTATAGATTCTGAGTCTTTAGCATAACATGGCTACCATTTTTATTAACAGCAAATCTAGAATAGGAAACATGGCTGAACATTTTCCTCACCAATTATTGCTTTATCTCAGGATAGTACCAGGTTAAAAGTTGGAACAGCATTTACATTAAAAAGAAGCTGCTTTGCATTGATTTCATTGACATGTCAGTCACTGATTCTTTTTGTGACCCCAGAAAATTAATTAGCTCCCTGTTTAACTCAGTATCTCCGTTGTGAAATGAGTCCTTAACATTTAGGTTTTGGTTATTGTGGGACTCTGTGAAAAGGGGGCTGGAAACTGATTTGTTTTAATCAAATAAATATGATAGGCTGGTATTTTTATACATTTAAATGCATAACAATTCTCAGTGCTCTTTACAAGAAACTACGGGGAAAAAAAGGCTTCTAATGTTCCGTCCTTTCAAAAGTATACTCAGCAGTATATTCAATATTTAATCAAATAAATCACCAATCAGAAACAAATAAAAAATTACATCATTCCAGTAGAAATATTTCATTGTCTGTTTTGGCATTTTTCAGGTAAACCTCTGAATTTTTTCACCCTCTCTTAATCATAACTCCTCTGTTCATCCAGTCCTTTACACTTTCAGACTTAGCAACTTTTTTCACTGACCATGCAAGCTGTGATGAGATGCCAGGTTTATTTGTTTTAATTTTATGGCTCACAAGGCAAAGTTTCACTGGCCTTGCTGACTAGTATTTAGAAAGGGAAAAAAAAGAAGAAAGGGAAACAAAAAAACATTAACTTGTGATCTGAAACTTGTAACCTGCAATCTTTGGTTATACTTATCTGAGCCCAAGCCTACACCGTAGGTGAGATCTGAAGTCCTGGTCCATAATCAAACACTCCTCATTTCTTTCTAAAAGAATGGACAGTATAAAACAGGAAAAAGAATCTAAAACCTTTCTAGGCATGGATACAGACTGGTTGCATTTATTGCCTGGAGTTAGGTAGCTTAAAGCTCACAGACAGATATGTGCAGTGGCAAACATTTTCCTGCTCTCTGATCCAAAAGAATTTGGAACATAATTAAATGCAACTTAATTAAATGTTCACAAGATCTGTGTCCTCTTGTCCACTTGAAGGGTTTCTAGCCCTCTGACTTAGATCCTTGGAAATCACAAACCTGTTTGTTTTCTGGCAGTGGGGTAATACCACTGAAGCAAAATATTCAAACAAGGAAAAAGTGCACAATCTAACTAGGAAAAGATCTGTCAAGGGTGGGTTGGGTTTTTTTTAATTATTCCTTTGCCCAGTGTACCTACAAGGAAAGCCCTATAAAGTGCATTGCAAACCCCAGCTCTTTGTCTGATATTCACCTCTTTCAGATACGCCAAAGAGGAATATATCTCATAAATAAAGAGTCTGAAACTGATGCTGCCATATATTTATAGGGTCCAGAAGGCAGATTATAAAGCACGAGTTTCAGAAAGTACACGTGCAGTGTGGTGTAAAAGCTGATAGTGAGCCAGCTACACATAGGCAACATTAAAATCAACAGCAGTTTCAGCACCATTTGGGATTACAGCCTTCAGTCAAACAGCTGAGGTCCCTTGTATTGTCACAAACCTGTGGATAAATTATGCTACCAATTTATCTACAATAATTTGTAACATTACATATCTACAACAAATGCTGAATTTACCTTGTATTCACCATATTCCTGCTTCCAGATTCACTGCCTTCTATGCTTTCAGGTTCTTTGGAGTAAATGCATAGCAGGTTTAATTCTACAGTTTCTCAATGAATAGATTAATTTTGATCACTTCCTTCTCTGGAAATCTATCAGTGAAGCCTGGCAATGTAAAGAAAAAAATGTAAGTAAATCCATTAATACCAAATTTTTGATGAACATTACCTCAAAATGTTAAAAACTAGTGGTTTGACCAACAAGCAAATGCCAGTTCAGAATTTTACAAGGAAAAATTCCAGTTCATGAACAAATAATATGGAGAAGTCACCAGCATTTTTTACTGAATGTAAAGGACTGAATTTTAAATATCTGTTATTTATCTGGATTTTCACATTACCACACATAATGCAACATTACACCATAACAACCAAGAAGCCAGGTGTTTAAAGTCTCCATTGGACAGAAGATGGAGAACATGGGAATGACAAATGAACATTTTCTTTGCTTGTCCTGTCCCCCTTCGAGACACAAGCCAGGTCAAAGGCCCAGTGACTCTCAAACTGCTGTTTAAGCCCAGAATACGAAATGATGGATCCAAATTTTCTTGTTGTAAGCCAGCAGGAGCTCACATCCAGTGTGTACCACCAGCCTGCTGTCAAAATTGCATTTCCTACTGGTGTGCAGAAGTGTGCATTTTATTGCCATGTCTCTCAGCAACTGTGCAAACCATCCTTTGGACCCCACAGATGTGAGAGGGGTTTAACCTTGCCTTGATTCTATCTCTGAAAAAAAAAATTCTAAGTACCAAAAATACAAACTGACAGCACAGGAAGCTTTGCATTCACACTGATTCTAGCACCCCTACACAACAACATACTCAAATAGTACAGCAAGAACTTTCTTTAAGCAGATTCAATCTTTGCTGAATTCTCCTTCCTCTTCCTTTCAGAAGCCCATAAAGTCAATAATGAATGAAGACAACTAAACCAAATTTAAAAATCTTATTTCAGTTTTATTAGCAGATAGGAAATACAGCTGTTGCTTTTTGGAATAAAGTAGACATCTAAAGCTCCTTGTGCTGTGAAGCACAATCATGAAAATGCTTGCTCCACAAATACATCTCCTCACAGGGACAGACACATCCACCATAGACACCTGCCTTTTGGAGCTGGCTCTGCATCTTTTGTCTTTTAAACCTTTCCAAAACTGATAATGCAGGGAATGAGGTGGATGTCAGGGAGGAGTTTTGTTTACATCTGTTTTTGCCCAGTACTGAGTCCAACAGAGACAATATGTCACCAACCTAGATTTGACAAGCTCTCTGGCTTTTCCATTTCTGCCTGCAAGTGATTTGGACTACTACACAGGGTTAGGAAGCTGTAACTCAGTTTCCTCCAGCCATGGGAGGAAAAGTTGCTTTGGATGATGATTTACATTGAGATTAATCACAGTCATGGCCACAGCAAATGGTTATCCTGTTGTATATTCCAGTGATTTAATTTACCACATGGAACAAATCGAAGACAACCGAGTTTTGTATTCTTGGTACTCTTTGGAAGTGTCCTTATCACTTCTCTTACACATTGGCTGCCCGAGTCAAACAATTTTATGGTTATTTAACATAGATGGGTGGCAAGCCTTGTGCCACCATGATGAGCCAAATAAAAGTGGACAGTTTGGAGCAGGAGGCTGAACATCTGAGGAGCCATGTGGTGCCTGGATGCAGGGCTGTGTTTTGACACGGGATACACATGTGGGCAGCTGCACCACTTAGCTGTGGATCCAGGCTCGGGCTGAAACACCCCAGGCTGGTTCAAATGCTTCTTTCCAAAGTCCAGTGGGTTTCAGCCTGCTGGTTTTCAGTTGGGCCCATTTCGTAACAAAAGCAAATGCAAATGAGGAGCTACCCAGAAATAGCGCTGCATAGCAATTTTGTATATAAATTTATAATGCAATGGAAACAGATGGTACATTCAGCACTGTCAGAGAAAGCCATTTGGGTTTTGGTGACTATTTCTTTTTTATTTTTGATAGTATATTTACTCTATTTTCATTGCTGAGTTGTTTCAACACCTGTATAAAACAGAAATCTACCCTAAGTGAGAGCTTTGTAAACTCATCTTGGTAACAGATGCAGCTTTGTCAGTCCTAACACGATTTTCTGGCCAGTGATGTAAATTGTACAGCACACCACTTTTTGATGGCAATCAACAATCTTGGTTTCTACTTCCAGAAAGAGGGATTAATTTATGAGGGATCATTAGAAGCCATTTCCAAAAGCATGAAAGCCTCCTTCAATTTTTATGAGGCAAGTTTGGTGTTAAAGATGAGGCAACAGATCATTTATTTTGATGCTGTGTTTCACATGGTATTTGTATTCTACATTTCCTACAATATTTACAGGAAAGGCCAGCATGGTGATCTAAATTCAGGACACACAGCTCAGGGAAGATTAATTTAGACCAAGCTTGGGGCAACACATAGCTTATGCAATTTACTGTCACCATTTCCACTGCATCTTTGCTGATTAATTCAGCTGAAAAAAAAAAAAAAAAAAAAAAAAAAAAAGTGACCACAGTTCTTTTAAGGGAGGAGCATGATCAAGGTTGCTGGGTTGGACACTGATATTGTACAGCTCTGAAGTAACCCCCCCCCCAGTGTCTTCAGCCAGCAAGAAACTCTCCAGGTAAATGTTTTCATCAGAAATTGTTCATTCATGGAGAGACTCAACCACTAAGATCCATCAAATATCTCACGTCCAGAAGAAAATTTATGGCCATGATGAACAAAAGCAATGCAAAAGTCCAGCTGTCTATTGTTGGCACACAAAGAAGCTGATTTAATTTTGAAGAATGAACCTCAGTTTTCCAATTTTCAGTGTCCCCCACTCACTGTTTTCTCTCACATTCTGCAAGTCTTATTCTACCTTGCATGTAGTGATTACTTCCCAGAACAAACTACTACATGAATCTCAATTTCAGGAAAATAATAATATTGCCAAGCTACAAAGAATTTAATCTGCTTGGTCTTCTTTTTCCTACCCTCAAGCCCACTGTATTGAATCTTTTAAACAGAAAATTCTCTCAGAATAATAAAACCATTTTCCTTCAAGCAGAGTTTCTCTTTGGACAGTACAAGTAAATATGTATCTTTTTGAGAGAGCACTGAACACCAATTTTTACAGTATTTCTCCATGTTCTCTCCGCTGTACTGCAAACATCTACACTGGATAGATGGATACAAGGTTTTTATCATAAAAAACAGTTTCCCTGTATTCATCAAATGTAAATTAAGACTAATGAGAAGTATTGTAACAGTTCTCATTCCGGCTTAGACATATAATAACTTTGGTTACTCAAAGATAGAGTCATTGGGTTGTGAACGACATCCTGAAAGGCAAATCCTGAAAACTGGGGGAGGATGGAGAAAAAAAAGGGGGAAAGAAGAGAAAGAGAACAAGAATTCGTGTTCTGTATGCCTTAAAGACAAGAAGAAAATTACTAAGTTCAATGTAGGGCATGAAGGAGGGAAAATATCTGAATTAACTGAAACAGTGCAGTTAAAAATCAAGAAGTGTTCTTCTCTGGGATGTAGAACAAATTATTTGAATTTTATAGTACTCTTATAAAATGTGGAGCAGACGTTCTTGTTTTGTTTGATCTACTTATAATGTGATCTCTACTCAGCAGGATCTATGGGACCTGGCCCAGTCTGATCAGATCCACACTTCAGTCCTTCCATTCTACAGTAATTATCAATGAACCTTGTTTTTCTCTGTATTTATGGATAGCACAGTCTTCTGGACTGATGCTGGTAACATTGTAATAACATTGAAATTACGAGCAATACATTTCAATTGGGTTGCTGTTGGGAGCCAGTATGGAGAGCTCCATACCGGCCATGGGAAGACTGGAAATCCCACTGGAATTTCATTTCACAACCACCGTTCAAGACAAAAATAGAAAACTACAAAGCATTTACTTGCCAGTGAAGGACGTGATTAAAATTAGATTTCCACTGAGAAGTAAATTAGTACATCGTGTTATTTTCACATATCAAAAAGAGGATGACTGTAAAAAGATTTTGTTTACAAACTGCAATCTGTTTACCTGATATTTACAGATAAACAAAAGAGACAATAATTCAGAATATATCTATGCAAATCATAGGTTTGTCTTTATCCATTGAACATTATTTTTTGTGAGTTTGTTGATAACCTATTATTTCAATAACGAAAAACAAGTAAAAACTTCCCCCAAATGAACAAATTCCTTTCCTACTTACTATGTAAATAGGAACAAACTGTATTTTCCATTTCTAATTAAACCTCTACCTGTTCCTCAATCAGGTAAATTGCTAATAGCTTCTTGCTCTGTTATTTTTGGGACTACTTTGAGCAGAACTATTCTGGTTGCTATAATTAAAACTTCTAAAATTAATATTTAAATTTTATAAATGCCGGACTATGACATCCTGAGAAATAATAAATACGAGTCTGATTGCAGAGCCAAAGTGAGCTGTTATGTGCATTTGAGTTTCTTTTATCCTGCAACCTGCATCCCTGCTCACCTGAATGCTATTAAGTTTAAGTTCTGAAGCTGATGACATGGGTTGGCTCATGACTCAGCCAATCCTTCAGGCACCTAAAAATAATGTTCTGTTTCTTTTGTTGAGGGAAAAGATGTGCCTGAATCACTTCAAGAACCTGAGCCAGGCCTGAGAGTGAAAGCCCAGCCTGGTCCAACCAATTCAAAACCCTCTACATCCAAACTAAAGCACTCCTTTTTCAGTTCCAAAGACAGGGAACAGGAAATTTGTGATCTCACCAGCCAAACGTTCGGCTGAGGTGAATGTCAGCATGCTGTCAAGTCTGTCTGCAGTTCCAGTCTTCAGGTCTAAAACTCTGGGATTTGATACCAGCAGGGAATTTGAAGTAGGGAATGCAAGAAATGAGTAAAGAAATTGCTCATAAATAGCAAATTAAATCATCACAGGTTGTTATCTGCAGTGAAGCTATGCTTGGGAATGGGGGAGAGAATTCAGTGTTCATAATAAAACCCAGAATGACAAGATTCCTAGAAAAACAAGGAGAAATACACATTACTTTAAGGAATATTATGAAGAAGTTCAGTTCAAGGCAGAGAGCAGGTATCTATTACCTTTCATGCCACCGTTTAAAGATCTTCAAGAAAAGACTGGACTTCTTCAGATATTTTAAAGGACTGTAACATTTTTTTTTACATTCTTTTTTTTTTCTCCTTGGAGATCACGTTCTGAATCAGAGTTTTGATTCCTATGTATTCACCCAAACATTAAGAAGCAGATCAATTTAAAGAATGGTAGAAAAGGCAGACAGAGGAAATAAAAAATTCTGCTATGGCATGAAAATAAAAAATGAACCATTTTAAGAGTCTGGTTTTCAAAACTAAGTGTCTACCTTCACCCCTATAATGTGAAACAAGATTACAGCCATTTGTTAGTAAAAGGATGATTAAGACTTTGTGGAGAAAGGCTGCTTATCCTGAAGTGGCTGAGTTAATGGAAGGCCTGAATTGCCCTCCAGAAGCTTCTCTCTATTGATTTATACAAAAACCTAGGACAACTACACTGCTAATTAGGATCTTCAATTAAGTATTCAAAATTTGGTGGGATCAATGCCAAGCAAAGCAATTACTCTCACTTTTTTTTTGTACAAATAGAATGCTACATCCTGTCTGGAAGATTCATCAGTGAAGGTAAAGATCCTGAAGTGAGAACAAATGGAGGTTTACCACTTTTTGTGTTGTCATCATTTAAGGACCTCTTGGGGAGACAATACAACCAGGCAAGGACATTTGCAAATAGTCCCCACATGCATCTGCTCAAGTCCTGCCTTTCCTTCCTTAAAGAACTGAGTCTCCTCTTGTATGAAAGCTTTTCTTTTGCTCTACCATTTCAACTGCTTATTAGTAATTTTACCATTAGTAATTAGTAATTTTTCCTAGAAGATAGCCATAGAAACTGAACAGTCATTAGGTTCCCTACCATACATTTGTAAAATTTCACAAATCCTAATTTCATGTTCCTCCCAATTGCCCTTTCCATTTCCTATGCTTATATTAAAAAGTTAATAATATGACATATACCAGCTTTTAGTTTAGGTGTTGCTACAATCATTGCACAGCAATTCCATACACAATTAATTAGGCATCAAGCATCAGTCTGAACTATAACTCACCATCTTTTAGAGAATATTTCAAAAGAACAGAGAATTCAGCCAACTCTCACTTTGTGTGATTTAACTTGTCAATAAGAGAGCAGGTTATGATATTTTCACCTTAATTATCCTAATTTTAAAATTCCTTTTTTCAAATAAGAACAGTATTGCAGAATGGATTTCACGGGTTTAATTATTCCAAAATCATGCACTGCTTACAATAATTAACTGTCTCTAATTATGGGTGCATTGGGGTTTCTCTGCTTAATGCAAAGTGCCCTGTTGAAAGTCAAGGTATTTTACTGGGGGAAGGACATAAAATGTCACAGGATATTCTGAAGATTATATCATTTTCAAATTAAAGTTTAATTAATTTTACTATCTTTTAAGAAACGCCAATCTATTCTAGAAACCATAAACTTGTAAAGGTATACAGCATATTTTCTGAAATGTAAACAGGGTTATTTTAATGACAGCCTACCTCAAACTGTCTTGTTATTGCTGAGAAAATAACAACACTGGTCTATGTGTGTGGTGAGGTGATTCTGGCTACCACATTCTGTTACTTTCACAATCAGGAATTACAAGCACCCATAATATTTACATCTGGTAAATAGACATCTAATGAATTAATGACATTTTCAAACTGAGATAGAGGAGATTATTCTGAAAGTGGTCATCAATCCTTTATTTTACATCCCAAACAGGCTTTTTTGTTCTAAATGTAACAGTGCTGGCATTCAAAATGGTCAATGAGCTTGAAGTATTTTCTTAAAAAATAATTTTGAAAATCAGTCCCCTAACATTCAGTTTTCCTTCCAAATTAGGAAACAATCGTTGTCAAATATATGAATTATTTGTGAATGGAGTTATATTTGATTGTGACATGTTCATGTTTTTAGTGTTCATCTTTGTCGATGTAGAATCATATTTCCTAGCATAAGAATATGCATTTATATACAGATCTATTAAGCTTTCTTTCTTAAATAAAAGCTATGCAACAACAGCATATTTAAAAATGTTTTTTCCTACTTTTTTTTTTTTTTGGCAATTGACATCTTGAAGACTGCACACTTATAGTGTGCACACCTATGTGCATTCACATGCATGTGCATTGTGTGCAGACATATTCCTAACTCCCATCATGGGCCTGAGATTTTCTGTTTCAGCTTTTGTTCAATAAAGAGAAACAAGGCCTTTTGCAGTCAGGAATCAATGGCCATTTGGAACCATTCAACCTGTACTTTTCACTCTTGATTAGTGTGAATAGCAACGCTCCCAGCAAATGAAATTTTGATTGTATTAAGTAGAACTGACGAAAGTCCATTAGAAAAAATGCACTTTGCTATGTTTTCCTGTAAAGCTACCTCTTAAAAGAAAAAGTACCGTATTTCTTTTGTCAACTGGCAGGCAGAAGCTGAAATTCATCCCAAATGTCTCTACTTGCTAAAAAAAGTATTTCATTATAAAGATGCTGCTGCCATCTATTGGGTGACGTTACTCTACTAAAGAATTATGTCTTTTCTTGATTCAGCAAGGACAAATAAATTGTGTCATTCACTTTTTCTGCTGTGGAGTTTTATTAGCAAGTAGGTTATAACAACCTATATTTGGTTTATAACATATGTCTTATGTAAAGAGCTTGGCCCTGTCTTTGTCACCATTGCTAAATTTCATGAAGGGAGACATTTTGGAATAGCAGTGAAGTTAAATTTAGTAATGTGGCACTAGAACAATGGAAAAATTTAAAAAATCAACAACAAACCCACCATTTAACAGTGTCTCACATTGCAGAAGATCTTATACAGATGTTTTTATACTCATGTCACTAGTGGAACTGCATGACTTGCTCTGTTTGAATAAAAGACCTAATTTCCATGTAGCTGATAATATTTTGCAATACAAAGATATTTCTGTGATGTACAGAGACTGCACAATTGTTTTATTTTAGGCAACTTAGTGAAGCTTCAAATAAGTATTTTGCCCCTCCAAGACTGATTCTATTTTTCCCATAAAATTTTGACTGAAGTTCTGAATCCTTTTGCGACATCCCTGTGTGTATATCTTTGGCACAAAAAAAAGTGCATTTTAATGAGGAATACAGGCATCAGAAGGATAAGTACTAAAAGCACATATTTGAGCTTTGAAAGTTCAGCCCATGGTGGGACCACATGGAGGAAAAAAAAAATGAAGTGGGTGAAGTGCCCCCCTGTGCTCCACCAGTTCTGGCAGTACAGAGGCCTTGGAAGCACTGCTCTGCTACAGAAAACAGACAAACAAATAACATTGACAATAGAAAACAAGGGAGAAAGAATGAACAAATCTCCTTCTCTGATCTCATCTATTGCCACATCTTTCTGACACTGACTAATTGTGGTTCTCTTCTCTCTTAGCTTAGAGAAGAGCAAGAAGGCATTTTACCTTTTGCAGCCCAGAAGAAAATTAGGTGACTACAGAAAGTATAACACACATATTGTCGATGGGTACACCACCAGTGACCAGCTTGACTTTTTATTGCTAAAATGGACTGATAAAAGGCCAGCAGCTAAAAACAGCAGGAAAAAAAATTCCTCTCTCTTTTTAAACAATATCTATGTCTCAGAACAGTGAAGCAACAGCAAGCTGGAACCTCACAATGCTAACTGTACTGGCCCTGCTGAATTGCACTTTGCAACCTCTTTGATTTTTTCATTACTGAGTTTAAACCCAGACAAATTTAGCTAACTGTGTGCTGAGGTCGAGAAAAGCCATCACAGACAGTACAAAATTCTTTTCTGCCATTCTTGGAAAAGAACCATTTCTTCAGGCTAGTGTTCTCCTAGGTAAGTATAAATGCCTCCCATTACCATTAAGAGCACAGAAAGGACAGCTATTAAATATTAGACTAGAACTCAGGAGATCTTGCATCTAATTATACTTCTGCTAAAGCATTGCTACATGACCTTGGGCCAGACACACAAAAATCTATCTATGCTTCAGGCTACCACTGGTAAATGGAGATAATGATATATTTCCCCTTACAGCAGCGTTCTGAGGTTAAACTCAGGTTGCTATAATATTAACATTTGTTTTTCAGTATTGAAATTATAAAAGCACTTAAAGGCCTATTGCACTAAGATTAGAAAGGAGTCTGATTTTCTTTTTTGTGTGCTTACCTTTCCACTAACACATCATTTAAAGAAAAAGAAAGGGTGTTTTTTTTGAAACAGTCTCTGTTAAGCAGCAGCAGAAGGAAGATTTGTGTGTGGAAGAGCCCTCACAGAAAAAGAATGCATAGTAGGAGAGGAAGAAAACTCCACTACTGTTCTGTGGAAGATTGCAGAACCTACCAACAGAAGAGCTGATAATATGAGCTCAGTGTATTCTAACAACCAGAATTTCTCCTTTATTAAAGGAGAAATGCCTGCAGCTGGCAAGTGTGAAATTACCACCTCTGCTCTGCCAGCTCCAATTGCCAAGGGGGTGTAAAAAGGGAATTGCCAAGGGGGTGTAAAAAGAGAATTGACAAGGGGGTATAAAAAGGGGCACCAGCATAATATCAAAATCATGTAGTAAGGTAGATTTTTTTTTTTTTTTTTTTTTTTTTTTTTTTTTTTTTTTGTGGTGGTGGTTTTTATGGTTTTGGTGTTTGTTGTTGTTTGTTTGTTGTTGTTTGGTTTTTTAGGGGATTTGTTTGGTTCTTTGGGTTTTTTTTTGGTTGGTTTGTTCGTTTGATTGGTTGGTTTGGTTTTTTCAATGGACAGAAAGAGAATTTACAGTGAAATACAAGAGTGAAAATACAATTTGAGGTACAAATTGAGTTACACTGTTCTATGGTTTCGATATTTCTACTGCCCCAACCAATTGCCCTTTTTTTATTCAAGCAGGGAGATGTTTTCCTTAAGGATTCTTATCCATTCTGCAGCATCTATACTATAGTATTACTACAGCTTAGTAATACTTTGCAGCTCCCTGGAGGGGTACTAGCCAAGTTCTTACTTTAATAAGCTTTTGGTCTTTAGTTTCACTTATTTTTTCCATCCTGATCCTAACTTGGCAAATATCTACTGGTTATACAGTATATAGGCCATAAGGATATGTTAAAAAGAAAGGAAAAGCCAGCATTTTACTTCCTCCAAGCTGGTTTTCTGTCTAAACCAACACCATTTATTTAACAGATATAGAATGTTTCTCTAGCAGCAATAAAAATTCTAAAGAAGAGGTCAAATATTTTCTTCCCTTTAAACCCAAGGGCCGCAAAAGCAAGGAATGCTGTATGCTGAGGTTTCCTTTTAGCTGGTCTACAAAATGCTGCTTGCAACCTAATGTCTAAAAAGGCAAATTCTAGCTTTAAAAACCATACTTTGGACACTTTGTTTAGTGCTGTAGAGGCTACAGAGACACAGGGCTGAAGATAAGGTTGCAGATACCTGTTAAATTTCATTTCTGCAGCCGTTAAACCTGAGTATGGATACCAAGTGATTTTGAATTTTTTTTTTTTTTTTTTTTTTTTTTTTTTTTTTTTTTTTTTTTTTAACTGGAATCTTGGTTTTATTTGTCTTGAAATGAGTCTATTAATTTAACACATTCAATTAAAATTAATAGAAATGGAAAGAATTCCTTACCTGTTAAACTGGCATCATGCTACCATTCACCCCAGGAACTGAATGACAACTTGTCAATGCAATCAAAACCAGGGGGTTTTTTTATCTCTGACCCAAATGGAGCACCTGAAGAAATAGGACACAGCAGTGTGATGAGCTAGAGGAACAAGGTGTTGGGATAGAGTTTTGGCTTGGTTATCAAGAAAGGAAAAGAATTAACTTCTGGCTAGATTACAATGATGAAAAATATCTGTGTGTATGTGTGGAAAATGCCTTCTTTCTGTTGTACACTTATTCTTTGGTTCGGGGAATTAATTTAAATCCCACTTTTCCTCTAATGGCTACTTCAAATGCCTCCTTTTACATTACTGTGCTTCAGAGGTTTGAAGTCTGGTTTTCTAAAGATCTAAAGGCCAACAGCTAGAACTGAGTCAAAAACACTTGTATCCTGAGTACATGAAAGTCACAATACTGACTTTGCTAAAACAGTGTTTGCCGTGTTCAGTAGGCAGTTGTTTAGATCTGAGGACCTGACGTCAACCACTTCCCTCCTTGGAGAAGAAGGGAACTTCTCACCAAAAGAGATGAAAAAGAGAGGACTCCTCCACAGCCTTATGTACAATAGTTTATTTTCTGGCTGCTTGCAGAAGCAACAGGGAGGTGATACAGAGCCAAAGTTATGTTTTGATGTGGGTCACAGGCTGAAGGGCAGCATTTTTAACTGGGAACTCTGGATGTGCTCAGAGGATGGACCATGATCAGATGTAGAAGGAGGCTGCCTATATTGCATTTTGTACTCAAAGAAATGCAGTCTGTATCTCCAACAGAAAAGACAGGAGTCCTACCTGTCCAGAAAACCAGATGCAGCTGAAAGCTCATTAGCAGAGCATGGCATGCCCAAAAATTCAGATCCTGTGTGTCTCAGGTCAGATATTTAAATTTAATGGGAACATCACAGTCCCAGCCTCAATCACTTTGAGCCTTCTTTAAGAAAAGGAATAGCAATATAATAATGAATATAAAAGAATTGTACATGTACAGCATGGAAGTCATTCAGGATGATGAACCTCAACAATCCTGTGATCTTTGTCTTATGCAATGCACTACACAACATAATTTTTTTTTTTTTTTTTTTTTTTTTTTTTTTTTTTTTTTTTTTTTTTTTTTTTTTTTTTTGGAAAAAAAAAATTAGAGTAACTGAAGAGCATAACCACATAGCATTGACACCAGGAATGGTGCTGCTGGAGATCAGCTTTAATTCTTCATTATGATAATTCATTCATTTCAGTCGTGGAATATATTCATGTAACAGAAAGGGAATAATTTTGGGAAGAGAGAGAAGTGTTTTAATAATTCACACTGACATAGATGCCATCATGACTTTTTTTACCTCATCTTCTTAGTGTATTCCTCTCTATTTTACTTCATTTCTTCTCTATTTCTTGCCTGTGTTTTTCCCAGCTCCTCCTTTTCTTTCCAGGCTTCCAAACTTTTAAGTCTCAGTAATCTGTACTGAACACCAAATAACCAAGGGTTTAATAACTTCTAAAATAAACAACAATGACCTTCTTCCCCCAGCTCCCTTTCCCCAGGAAAAAAAAGAGATTGAGAGGGTTCATCTAATGGTAGCAACTCTTTTTATCTACTTTTTATTTCAGCCTGTAAAGTAGTACTATGGATGGAAGGAGATAACTTATATGACAGAGGGTTTCTGGTATAAAGGGTTTTTGCTTCCTTTGGTAGCAACCCCTCAGAGAAACAATAAGTGAATAAAAGAGATAGATATTCTACTGTATTAAGTCTCTAAAGTGCAACCTAAAAAATTTACTTGTACAGTGAGTAATACAGCCTCCTCCAAAAAAGCAGAAACAAGAGGAAGATTCTAGTTTACAATGTCACTGAAAATAGAAAAATTTTTTTGTAACTTTTACATTTCTGGGTTTTTATCCAAATGTCTCTGACCTCAAATTTCATTTTAGATGTGCACTGCATTTCTCACCTTTCTTCTTTTCCTTCCTTTGACAAGCACTAATTATTTGTATGCCACACATTCCTGAAGGGCATACACTTTTTCACAGGCCAACAGAGACAAATATTTAAAGCTGGGGTGAAAACAGGAAAACATTTATTAGCCCCCAAAGTCAATGCTGTGCAGGGCAGAGTTAGTAGTGCAATCATGCCTGTGATAAGCAGAGATCATGGCAAAAGGAGGAGCAGAGGACAGCAAGCTTCTTCCAACATACCCAGCTCCCCTCATCGAGCAGCTGTTTTGTAAACCCATTAGAACAACTTTATAGCCATTCCTGTAGGTGCCAAATGCTACCTAATAAACATAAATGAGTCTAATGAAGGAGAAACTTAGCTACAAAAGTTGGAGGATTTTTCAGTCATATTTTCTGTCATCTCAGTCTGATGTCACTTCAGAAAATTCTCTGATTCCACTCCCCAGTGTAGACTTCTCCATAATTTAAGCTGTAGTTATCCTTCACAAAATCAGCTTGAGAAAATGGAATTAACTAAATTGAGAATTAAATGAGAAAGATAAAACAAGGTTAGAATAATATTCTTGACATATAGATAATATAATTGAAATTATTTATTTTATTTCAGATTAAAATGAAAAAATATTTTTCCTGTGTGCTTATGGTGTTGGCACCTGAGACATTGGTTTAACAACAAAGAAAGGAAGTGGTAAATTGTGACTGAATTGCAAGAAAACCAAAGCTTTTTTTAATATTTGAGTCTTTATGAATTAGTGAATTCAAGCAAAAGCTTCACCTCAATCAGGCCAAGTCCTAAAGGACTCACATTATTTGGGAACTGTGGATGATCAGTGTGGTCCCACTTTGCTGGTTTTCTCTCCTCCTTTTGGGTCTAGGTGTCCCCAGTTCCAGGTGAGGCATCCAGCTGAAGATGCAGAGGAGCAGCACTGAGATCCCCTACAGCTGATTCAAATGCCACATTCACAGAATGAGCTGAACCTTCAGTAAATAATAATAACAAAGTATTTGCTATTTTTCTTATGTCTGTGTTCAGCTAATTTTTCCTACATCAGCTCTCCATAATAATCCTTTATGGCGTACAATAAATAAAGCTGTAGATAGCAATGCAACTGTAAGGATCTATAGATTTGCAGATTGTTTGAACCACAGAAACAGCTCCTTATGTTCACTACAATAACATTTAATTAGCTCTAATAAGTGCAAGTTTTAATGTTTAAACCAATGCCTCTCTAAGGATACACTTGCAAGGAGGTGTAGCTATTAGCTGGTAAAATATAATACCATCTGATTAGGACAAATTATTTTCAAAACCATAACTGCCATAAAGAGCTAGAATGAAAGATAAATTGACAGAACAACTGCTGATATATTCTATTTTCAGCATTGTAAATGGGGTATTATACCATAATTTATTTTAATGAGTAACAATTAGGAAATGGTTTCTCAAGCTGCATGTAATTTCTTTCAGTTATTAGTTATTAGTTGTTTGTGCATAAATGTGTTTTAATATTGGCTTATCTGAGCTCTAGTAGGTGATTAAAGTCTTTCAGTACATCAATTTTTTTTTTGGTTTAGAGTTGTGCATTGCAGAGACAATTCTAGCACAAGGCATTTAAAAGAAAGAGATCAGTAAAATTTAGAGAGATATTCTTTAAGTATTACAAAAGAATATGTAAAGCAATATGAAAAAGGTGTCAGAGGAAATCCTGATATGCTTAACACTGAGTTTTGTTTTATCTAACTGCAGGTACAGTTTAATGGCCTCTGTCTTAATGAAAAATTTAAGTTAACCTGGCTGTAGAGTGACTTACTATACTACATATTCTTTCACTTTATTAGGATAAAGAAATATTATCCTGGGAGGCTAGGCTAACAAGCCTAGACACTGCTTGTATTGTTAAAGAATAAGTTCACATCTCAGAGGAGCATAAAGACCTAGAGAAACTGGCACCTCTTTAACTGAAAAGGCATTCTACTTATCTCACAGAAAGCAGCCTATTTTGTGCTAAGAAAGGCTTAGAACAGCCTCTCTGCTATCAGTCACTTTGACATAACACAACATTTGTTGTGCTTGCTCCTACCCAAGCTGTGGGGGTCACGGTGGGGGAAGGAAGCAAATGCTGAACAATTCTCTTCAGAAGGCAAACACCAACCTGACCCACTGTAGTGCATTGTAACCCCATCAGCATGAATCTCATGGGAATCAATGCCTGTTCTTACAAACTCATCCATGGAAATGTTTTTAACCAGGATATAATGAGTTATCTCAATGTAGAGAATTTTCTTTTTTAAATTTACAGGATTCTGTCAGGTTATGTTTATGTTCTTTAGGCCTCAATGCATCCAAAGACTTAAGAAGAATGAATAAACCTTTGAGGATTATTTTGGTAGTTGAACTGTAGGTCATTAAAGTTATATTAAATTGCTTCAATAAATGTGGATATTCCTAACCACTGTGCATATGTTGCTTTTGCTATATTTTAAAATCTATTTCTTATGCCAGTTACGTTTAGCCATCTGAAAAGAACATCTCATTGTAATTAGTAATTTTCTACTGCAAAAACCTTTCAGGTTGTGCAGTAAGTAGTGCACCATGATTTACGAACCACTCTTAATTGCAAAGAGTCTATGTGGCAGGTGGACAATAAATAAATGTCAATTAGGATCACATTTCAGTGTCCTGTAGACCCGAATTTCAGTAGAAACGAACAATTTGGCTTGTTTGAGCTATGCAGAGAGGCTTGGCACTTGGGTAATTTTTAACTATTAAAATAATTGAAGAAAAAATAAGAAGCTATTTAATTTTACTGTTTCTAAACAATTTAAGTTTTGTCTGGGTGAGACTGCTGTGATCAGCACAAAGGTTTCCTGCATGCCATTTCTCAGGATGTCAGGGCTGCATTTGTGAGGATTCTTTACTTGTTTTTCCATTGCAATGAAGCAAAGCCTGTTCTGTGGAGATACAAGGTTGACTAAATCCTTCTTAAGGCAGCAGCACAGACTACATGAGCAATGCAACACAAGGAGCATTACGGTCTGCATAACAAATTTATTGAAGCCCTTATTTTCCTGTACATTTAAAATCTTTTCTTTTCCTGCTGAAGATTATATTCATCCTGAAACATTACCCTTCAAGTGTTAAAATGACAAGTGCTGATGAAGGTAAAGCTGATCAGCTGCGAGACTCCCACTGCTGAACATTATAAAGTTTCTGTTGTTCAAACAGCTCAGTTAATTATCCAAATGTGAAGGATATCAGAAGGGGACCTGCTGAGCTTTACAGCTGACTTCCAGGGAATTATCCATAATAGAGCCGTTATAAGAAAATTATGACAGACGCAACGTACAGGGACCTCTGCTTACCTCCCCTGAGGATTTGTGCAGGACCTCATAATCAAACAGAGTTAGGACTTTCCTCAGAATCAAAGGGAAGCTACACTTTTGCAAGGAAAAAGCAGTCCAATCAACTTCATAGTGTTTTATCACACAAACCCAGAGAGGATTCTAGACTCATGCATATTAATTGCCCGCTGCAAGAAATGACTGGCATTCCTCTGGTGCCAGGGACTACTTGCTCAAATTCAGGTTCTCAAAATTACTATCATGCCTTGCTCACAGTGAAAAATGTAGTCCCTGCTGCTTCTGTGTGAGGTTTTTTGAGAAGCCATAATGTCCCTTTACAACAAGCACTCATAAAGGGTCGTAGTGTGACAACAATTTTGGCTTTTTAAGCTGTTATAGTCAATATTTAGTGAACCTGAGACATTCCACAGCAAAATAATTCAGGTTGAGGAAGCTTCAGTGGCTACTAAAGAGTGTGAAAGAATGAGCAGTTTCTAGGTGAATTGAGTAAAACACGGAATCAGTTCGAATCAGAAAAGCCAGAACTTGAACAAATCTGCAAAGCACTGGCTGATATTGCAGCAGCTAAAGCTCTGTGACATCTTTATTTCAGTATCACAGTCACTTGGGCTAAACCAAAAGACATCAAACTCCTTCTTACCCTCCCAGAAGCCATAATTTGTGCACACACCACAGTGCTACATTACCACAATGCTGCTTTAGTAGCTGTTATTTTCTGTTTCCAGGAATCCTTCTCCAGTAGAACTGCAAAGAATTTAATTCACCTGTGTGGGCATGCCCTGGATGGAAAAAATTGCACAGACTTGTGTTCAAGCTATGAAAGAGAAAACAGAAGGCACTGAGGAAGGTTTTGCTGAGGAGTTAATCTTTGAAAATGAACTGAATTAGTTTCTCCAAATTAAAAAAATAATTTTTTCCACGAAAAACAATGGGAAACAGTAATACTACCCATTTTACACCAAAGTTCACAATTATAATGATAGAAGCCTTTTTGAGAGGCCTATCACCATTGCATCATCTAGACACTATCAATTAATCATTCCTAGACATTCTTAATTTTTAATCTCTCTTTGAAATATTATTTAACCTTGCAGTATACATTCCAAGCAGGTGCACCTAAGACCTTCTATGAAATAATGTGCAGCAGAATGAGCAATTTGGGGTGTGAAAATATCAGTGAAAATTATACCCTGCAGTTATTATCATAAAGTCATAAATAGGATGGTATAATAATGGAATAGTAATGGAAACCACATTTCCATAATTAAGATAATCCACATTCTGTAGTACCACAGGTTAATTTGCAAAATTAATTTGTTATGATAAATGGTCATAAAATTGTTATGATATTAACCAAAACCAATATCAGTGAAAAATTTCTGTGATATAACAGGTCAATTTATTCTTTTCTTTCTTTCTTTTCTGTTTCTGCAGACTTAGACATTGAAAACTACATAAATTCCTTTTCTACCAAAGACTTCAGCATCAAGATTGGAAAATCCAAGACACTTTTTCAGATTTTATGCTACAAGCTCCAGAAAATGATTTTAAGAGTATTGTTCATTATCCATGAAAACTGAAATATTGTTATTGGGAATATCTCAGTTGTTTTGACAATGTCTAATTGTAACTTATGTCTCTTTAACCATCAGTTTACCTTAAGGAAATATGATTAGCTGTTTGTTCCCTGAGCCCTCTATGACTCTCAACTTCTGCTCCACTGAGTTAGAATTACCTTGTTGAACTTCTTTAAAGTGAGTTGCAAAAGCAAACAACTTGAGATGCGTGTACATTAATGTCCTGCCAAATATCTAATAGGAGGCTGATGTAATTTGCAGTGTGAAACTCCTCAGATGTCACTGTAGGCTGAAGCCAAAGTTCCAGGCAGCATTCTGAAATAAGAAAATGGCTCACAGCAGGAACCTTTTGGTTTATGAAAGCAACAATTACACTCTGCTGTTACTGCAAAACCATCTAGCTAAATAAAATTAGTCTTAAATGCAAAGAACATGCTTTAAATATTTGGACTGTAATGTCACAGATGATACCTCTCCGTTCCATGTTCTCTCCAGATCAGTGTCTTGGCAGACCATTAGATTTAGAAGATTAATTGATTCTTCCATTCAACATTTGAGTCAAAACCCCAAACCAAGCTACACCCATCCCCGACCTTACTCTTTGTATAAAGATGGGCAATGTGTGTGCATGGATGTCAGGACAACTGATTTTATTGAAATGCTGTGTATTGTTCCTTAAACATAAACCATTGGCAGGAAAAATACATGTTAAATAAAATACTCATATTACTTTAAAATTTATTTTCACTTCAAACACTTTGCAAGGAGGAAAAAAGCCGCTTCCATAGCATTTCTTGAGTTTCTGGTAATGAATCCTTGGTATTTCTAATCAATAGCCCAGCAATACAATTCATTCACTCAGAACAAGAGGCCTTAATTTCCTTCATCGCTACTGAAATAGAGGAAAATTTTCCAGTGGTTCATGGAAGTGCTTTAAGCACTGAGCTATTGGTTACAAGCAGATCAGAACACCAGGAAGTATTGTTTTAAAGGTGGAACACAGGGTGTCTCTGCATAATAAAGCTGCTTTGTAGTTCTGAGAGAAAAATGAAAAATTTGACTCCACTTCCTGCAGTCTGGCAGATTGCACATTCTTTAAGCAGTATCTCTTACTAAGATCACTGAAGATCAGAGCAACAAAGCTAAAGAAAAGAAAAAATATTACAGCAAATACTGCTTTTAATCTAGACAAGCCCTGACAAACATCAGCCTTCCCTGTCCTATGAAATTATGACACCATTTTATTTTAAGAGAACCCCCTCTTGACTTCCATATGATATGCATATCTTACTACTTTACTCTTCTCAACCTGCTGATTGTACATAACTATCAAGATGAGTGTTATTTCTGGAAGGATAAAATTAATCCTATTCTAACAGGAAGATCTGCAAAGTCATTAACATTTTCAGTAAATGCACCTTTTCTTCTCTGTTTTTCTAGAAGTATCAGTCTGTACTGTAATCTCCCCTTCACACTGAAATGTCTTATTTAACGAATCAGGGTAAGTAAACAGTGCCTTCTGAAGCAACAGACAAGACTTTCATGAGAAATAATTGTTTGACTGGTGTATTTCCCAAGAGACTACAAATATTATTTCCAAACTACACCATCCAGAAGAATAAAAATCCAGCCATTTCTCATTAAACAAGGTCTCTTGAGGGCCAGCTCCCAGGGCTGCTTCTGTGCTATCTAGACACTTTTTCACTCTAAATTCCCAAACCCCAAATTGATTTTAATCAACTTCTGGTTTTTTCCAACTCATTCCACATGTACTGGCTCTCTATTTTTATTTATTTATATTTTAAAGTCCAGTGATTTTGAGATATTGTCTTTCACATTTATAACCTCAAGGGCATTTGAAGTTCTGATGACATTGAGATCACTAGACTCTACATGACTCTCAACTTTTATCTTATTTATCATCTTTGTCTTGTTTTCCAGCAATACGAGGAGCAAGTACAAAATAGTCTGCTCCTTTACTGAGTAGCCTGCAAAATCTTTCAGAATGGAGTCCTGTCCTCCAGGAAGAGGTACCGCTTATCAAGTCCATAATTTCCAGCCAGTCAATATAAACTAATTGAATTCCCAATGATTAATGATCTATCCTTTTTATAGGCTTTCCTTATCTTTCTTTTCTTTTTAAATTTTGCCTGGGAGGTCTATACCAATTTTCAGTGATTTTTAGGTTTTAATTTGCCTATCTTTCTTCTTCATCTAAACTGTCCCCACTCAGGTGTTCAAACTACATATGCCATTTATTTCTTTTGTCAAGAAAGCTTCTTCCTCCATATTGCCATATGTCTTTATGTCCTGCTGTGTCTATGCCTTTTACTATATATATTTATCAAGGTGTTTCAACCTTTATTCTTGGGAAATATTTACAAAATGGATATTAAGAAAAAGATATCTTTTCTAATTAAAATCCTACTGAGAGATCTGTTTTTATAAGAAAGCTAGCAGCTCTGCTTGCATGGCATAAGAACAACTCTGAAAATGCACACAGGTATTTCAATGAGTGAAATACCTTTTCTGGATAGTGCCAGTCAAATCCAGACATTTTGCTATTCAGCAGAAGCTGCAGATATTCACCTCACCTGAAAAATCTGACCCTTAATTGCCTAATATTAGGCAGTCATATCTGAAAATCATCTGTTCAACAATCTGTGCTTGGTGGGATTAAGAATGCTTATGGATCACTTGTAAAGTTATGTTTACAATTGTTACAGAACATTGAAGACTTTCTACAAGACAGCAGTGCTATTTATCGAGCCAAATACCTACATAAATAAAGAAGTAGCTATTGCCACCAAGAATGATTACACTGTAATCAGACCTAGACTAAGCTGGGATGTTCTGGCCCTTCTGTGTGTTTACACTATTTGGTGCTAACTCCACTCTAATGGCATGAAGCAGGATTAGGTCAAAGATAAAGATTTCTCACTATCAAAACTCCATTTCATTCAGAAGGTCAAAAGATAATGGAAACCAGAAATCAAGTCTGTGCTGCTGTACGTGCATCAAGCAGCCTGGGGCAGTCAGTGCTGCTCAGCACTGTAACTTCTGCTTTGTGCAGTGTCTGTGCTGTCCTCAGTGACTTTAACTTGTAGAGCTCAAGCAGAGCAGAAACCTGAACTTCTGAGACTACAGACTTAGCCCTTACAGAATTTTTTTGAAAGTCATGAAAAAGGTTAGGGTTACTTACCTAAACCACTTACCTAGCGTGGCACGAGAATACCTTGATTTGTTTAGTGGAAGGCTTTGATTCTTTTTACATCCATCACCTTGGAAACAAAATGTGAATATGTGCTTGTTCCCTTTACAAGGTGAGAAGTGCTGGATTTACAGCCTTGACAGCTGATGTGCTGTTCATAGCCACTGACACGCACAGTTCAGCAGTAAAAGGATGGAGCTTTTACTGTTCTGCCAAGATGCCTCAGTCCTGATTGGGAAAGAAAATGCAGGTTTGGCTCCCACCTCCCCACAATTTCTTCCTAAATAGTGTTATCTGTCATTCTTCTTGTCATTTTTGTGACTTAGGGAGAAGACTCCTAGTCCATACTAATTAAAAAGGTTGAAACACAAGTTTAAGAGTTTCAGTATAAAGACTTTCTCTATTTATTTTTTCTAATTAATGTATATTTTTATATATTAAATGAACCAAAAGTACTCTTCTGATGATGGCTATAGTTACAATAGTTTTATATTTTATATATATATAGTATTCATATATATATATAATATTTAACTATTAACTATAAGTATATATAATATATATATAGTTATAATGTCTTTCATGATGTCATTCATGGTCCTTCTTTCACCAGGTAATATGATGCTAATGGAGAAAAACACCTACTAATTTTGCACATCAACAATTATATAATATTCAAACTGTCAACTAAAATTTAAGAAATCCTTAGCCTTTATGCAGGCCTCAAAGTTAAAACTTACTTTCTTTTTAAGTAATTGCTTTAATTGCAGATAATATTCAAAGGGAAGACACCTTTAGTGTTTGCTACTTTATATGCTGTTCAATAGACCCTGGAGAGATCAATACATCCATGGAGAAAGAGAAGGAGTCATCTCAGTGATTATTTTGTGCTGCCTGATTATTCCTGCTAAACCTCTTGGGATGCCTCACCTTAGAGCTTTTACTGCAGGTTTGTCATTTCTTCCTTCTGTTGATGTAGTAAGGCACACAAAGCACAGCCACATTCCTCCTTTGCCAGCCATGGATACATTTTCAATTCCAATTACTTTTGATTGCTATATAAAAATTTAACTCTGACTTGACTTTCAGGAGCAGCTGCAAAAGAGTATAGAATAATAATCAGGATCCCCTTGAGCATAAACACAGACTTATTTGGGCACAGGTACTCACTTCATTGCAGAACACTTGTTGGATTATTTTTACTGATACATATTTGAGGCTGGTTTAGTAGCAGAAGAGGTTCTAATAATCCAGCTGCTCTACAGTAAAACAACAAAAAATGGATTAGACTAGATATAGGCCAAAAGTTTTGAGTGACTTGAAAATGTCTTCAGTTCCTTTAGCAGAAAAAGGATCTGTTATATGTGGAAAATGACTCAAATATTACACATGTAAGTACTCACTGCATTACCCAGACCAACAGCCTCTTTTTCCAGTGTTCAGCTGTGGTTCTTCTTTCCCTTAAACCCATCAGAAAAATAAAATTAATGCAAAACTACTTGTTACTAAATGGATAATATTTTCAGACATCAATCCCTGCAGTTCTGGAGGCCTGGCAACAAGTTAATGAGGTTTGAGTATTCAGCAGCTGAGATAAAACTGACCCAGAGAAACAACAGAGCTGTCAGGCTGTCATTTCTAGCTGGCAGCATAATGAAAACTGCAACAGAGGGCAGTTAAGAATAAATGCACAATAATAATCTGGTTGGAAATAACACTCTAACAATAATTTTCCTTATTTAGAGATAACCCTTCTTAACTCAATAAATTGTTTGTATATTTTATTTATTTATTTGACAGATATGCGGCAAAGGCAGTAACCACATGGAATAAATGTGTACTTATTTAGCTTTTTTTTTTTTTGCAAGGCACAGACATTATTTAACTTTAAAGACAATTCTCCAGGAGAATAATTAAACCCATGTAACTCAAGTATTACTGCAAAAATACCTCTCACTGTGCTGAGCAGCATTTAAATATATACTGTTTGAATTCTCATGTTCAGTGCTCCCAATTGTAAGATGGCAAAAACTGAAAGCATGTTATTGCTGAATATTAAATACATGGTTTGGATATACTCAGGACACACAAAAAGTGTGGATGTTCATTTTAAATACCTCAGTCAGAAATTAATTTCTCCTCCACAATCTGAGTCAAGGAGAAGCAACGAACGGAAATTTCTCCTCTCCCCAAAAAGAAAATGTCTCCCTTTCCTCAGGTATGTTCAGCACTCACTGAACCTCCCAGTGGCTCCCCATAGATCTCATCTGTGTGCTCTGGGGTTTCTGATGTACCCAGCACCCAGCCTGTCTGGAACAAAGGAAAACAAATGGAAGCTGTTCCAGCATTCATCTCATAGTTTTTTGCTGAAAACAGATTTTACTGATCTCAGTTGTTACCCACAGACTGCAACTCACATCTGTGGCATCCTGGACACTGTACCTTAAACAAATGCACTGATAGAGGAACCTTGCATCAACTGCTTAGATAGCAATTGTGTCACATACCAAAAATAAAAAATAACTGCAATATGGAGCCGAGGACATTTGCCTGGTAGGTGGAATGTGATGAATAAAAGCTCCTGAAAAGAGAACTCATAGGAGAATACCAAAACCTATGGGATACTGAGAGAAATGAGGAAAAAATGCTATTTTCATTCTCTGCCAGTTTTTTGAATGTGGTACTTAATTTCTCTGGTTTTTACTGAATCAATATCATTGAATCACCGAAATCATTGAAACACTTTTGTGTTTCAGAACTACTGCTTCAGCATTGCATTCTCATTCCAGCACTTCTGCAAGTGCCTTTTTGAGAAACAAGTAATGTAAAAGGAAAATATAATTCAGCTCTAACTCCTGAGTGATCTGACTGCCTTGTATCTCCCCATAGTCTGGTCAGCACCTAAAAAATATTTCTAAAGTTATATAGCTTGGTGTGCATTGCAAAAAGTAAGCAAATGTATTCCTTCTTGTATTTATAACAGAAGTGAAATGTAAAAAATATCCTAAAATTTTGTGAAAATGGCTTCCTTCTCCTAAGATTAATATCAATCAACCAACCAACCAAAAAACCTTTCACTCTTTTCCAACTTGAAAAGGGTTTGCTTAATAAGACAACAAGAAACTGATATATATTCCCTTTTCTGTCTTAGAAGTCTTTTGTTTATCAATTGTTTGTCAATTGGAAATTTAAGTTTAACCTCACTGAAGCCAAATCTACACTATAAATGTTTAGAAATATAGGGAATTCCCTAGTTCTAGGCCATAACATGTGGGTGATGCTCCTATACAAATGCTAGGAACATAAGAATTTTAATTTGCTTTTCCTTGTTATTGCCACCTCTTTTTCATTTTCTGTCTATGACTGTTTTCTTCTGTCATCTATTAACTTAAATTTTTCAGGTTTTATTCCATCTTTTCTTTGCTGTATTTTGTGTTAGATTCTCCTTTTAAATAAAATTGGAATTACATTTTAGCTCAAGCTCAGGAAACAGTAAATTTTCATGTCTGGAACCAGGCAATAAAACCTGTGCATCACTGCCATAAATATGGCATGTTGTAGACAATAGAAAATGTTCCAGGATGCACATAGTTTTTTCTTTCTGTTGAACAATATTGAAAATTCACCAAAAAAAATCATGCTATTTAGGATTTCCATAGCAGCAGGTGATAGAATTTCAGGGAAGAATACAGATATTTTTAGAGTCTATAAGTATTTCCTCCTCATTGACCCAAATATGTTAAGTGTCACTTAACACTCTGGGTCAGTGATCTTCATTCAGGTGGCATCATGGAAGGAGTTAAAAAGTGAAGAACTGTTCTGCTATAATCTTGGTACAAAAAGGAGAATTAATTTTCCTTTAAGGGCCTTTTACCCTGTTTGGACAAAATCATTCTTGGAACACTATCATCAACTCTATTTTAAAAATATCTCGCTGCTGGAAAGGTAAAGGAAAAAAGAGTAATTGCATTGATCTGTGTGCTGGAAATTTGCATGAATTCTGAATGACAGCCTGAGAAATCCCAATCAATTAAAAAAAGAGAACTTTGGAGATCATTTAGTTGATGCAGAGTAAGTGGAAACTTAAATAACGTCAACGGAAAAGTTGCCGCTTTCAGCTCAGTACACATGATAAGACTTTGAGAGCCGTAAGCATCTAATACCATTTTAGGAATTTAGTACTGGGTAAAGATTAAAGCTTACTGTCTCCACAGGGTGCTGAGCTCTTGATTCATGTTTTTTATAACATCAAGTCTGGATTATTGTAATACCCTGTTTGTACGCCTCTTTGATACAGTGGTTTGTCGTTCACAAGCTTCAACATGTACAGCTTAAAACAACTCAGATCCTCAGTGGAATTGAACTGTATCAACATCCTACCAGACTTGATTGCCTCTTTGTCAGATTTAAAATGATTTTTAAAATGTGTGTGTTACACACTTTATTCACTTTTTTTTTTTCCAGACTAACCTAATGATTTCTCATTTTCTCTGCTTGCTGCATATTGTGGTGATAACTACACTTTTGGCTACAGACTCTGAGAGCAGCTCTGCCCTCAACAGAACAAGAAATACAGTGAAAGAAAGCACTCAGACTAAGATAGATATTAGAAACTCTACAGAACGGATTTCTTAATGCATGTTTTTGTTGTTCTCTTGCTTCATGTCTCAGAGCATGTCTGGCTGTGGAGAAGTGACATGGAAAATCTCAGAAGTACAGGACAATTCAGTCTTTATTTAAATATACTTTTCACATTGGAAAAGTGTCACTGGAGAAGGGTAGATTATATTTTATGAATCTATACAAATCAGCTCTTCCAGTTATATATTCTAATGAATCAAGGCAGTAATATGAACAATTTCTGAGAAGTCAGGGAAATGGGAAGAGGCAGTAAGTGACTGGAGGAAAATAGCACCAGTGGATAATGGTGATAGCTTAAAGATAAAAGAAGAGGGTGTCATGAATGGTGCACCCCCACAGAGGGTAAATCTTTTAAACTGTCATTCACTGTATCTATTCGTGTAAAGAAATATTTAAAGTAGAAAAAAAAATAAATATTTAGGCTTACTTTCAAGAGAATTCAGCACTCCAAAGACAACTGTAAATTTCATTGCAGTCTTCTAGTTAAGTAAATAGATGTTGCTTGAATATGCAGGGTGTACCAATACAAAACCTCTTGCAACTCCAACTCTGGAAAGAAATGCATGCAACAGAAATGTGTACAAGAACTGAGTGAAATATTACATGAAAATTTCAGTATTCTGAGCAATTAATTACGGTATTCCAGTGGATTGAAAGATTTAAAAATCAAACCCTTTGACACTACTGTGTAAGGGATCTTAACCCTCTTCTAGGTAGGCAAGATAAATATGTAAGTAAGTAAGAAAAACTGCTATGTCACAGAATGCAATGTCAATTATCTGCAAGAATCTGAAGGTATAAACAACAATTGCACACATAAATTATTCATGTTGGTCTACAGGAATTTAGTTATGTTTTTGCAGAAAATGGAGGGAAGGGAGTTACTCGAAGCATTAAAATAGTCTTACAAAATTACAAAAGTCTTGCCTGTTGCAACACTAGAAGCTGCAATGCCTCAAACCATCTTCTAATTATCATAGAGATCCATTGGATTAATGGATAATCCCATCTGGCTAAATAGAAACAAACACAAATCTTTCTTAGCCTGGTTCCCACCACCATTACAGCACAGCATGATGTCAGCCCAACTAATTACAGGTGCAGGGATATGGCCCAATACTATGTTAATAATTTCAGAGCCTTTTCTAGTATGAGTGCTTAGCTTCTTTTTTGTCTTATACAGTTTTACTTTTTCTGTGCTTTTACCCAGATTGCATAATTCCCTAGTTACACTGATAAAGTACATTCATAATAATAAAAAATATATTTTATAGGAATTCAGTCTTGGGTTCTTTCTTTCCAGATTAGTTTCTCCTCTAAAGCACTGCTTCAGTATAATAATCCCAGATTTACATCAGGTTTGCTGAATTTTCAGATTCACTGAATACAGTAGTGTAGACAAGAATCTGCCCCATTCTGACTTTTCTTGGATAGTCCCTTTTTCCTACTTCTCATTCCTTTTTTTATTATAAAAACACAGATTTCCTCCAAAGTTTTTTTTCTTCTCTCTCTGTTATTTATTAGCTTATTTTATTTAATTAATTATAAGTAATTAGGCTAGGTCAACTGCTTTCTTTGCTATGGCACTGAATACGTTTCAAAATGTGTTTCATTGATGTGTCTGCTGGATCTGCTGCTTAAACCATTTATTACCTGCCTGCACTGAACTGGAGAAGCCTTTGAGTTATGATGATAAGGACAGCAGAACAGCACAGCCTTGGAGAAGTAGATAAAGGGTGTAGCTTAGGCAAACTGAAGTTGTGAAAAATGCAAGCAGGGTGCCAGCTCAGCTCTGCAAGGCTGACAAAGTAATGGTACTGCACTTACCCAAAAGCAGAGGTCCAGGAACAGCCACCTGAAAAGGGCACTGGAGTTAGACAAACACCCTTCCCTTAGGAACAATGAGACTCCTATATAAAGAAAAAAAAAAGAAAAAAAAAAAAAAGAAAAAAAGAAAAAAAGAAAAAAAAAAAAAAAAAAAAAAAAAAGGCATAAACTAGGCATTTCACTGAATTATTTAGGAATTTTTAAACTATTTTTCGCATAACATAACTTCTCAAAGTGAAAAAAGAAGGGGGTGAAGGCACCAAGAACTCTACCTGCCTGCTTTCTCCTTTTGGCTCACTTCTTAAAGGAAACAGGAGGCTTAGTACTGAAAATCCCAACAAAGGAAGGAATTGGCAGGAAGTATTCTGTAAGATGCCCAAACCCCAGAAAGAGGCAGACATGTCCCTGTCCTCACCATTTCCTACTGGCTGGCTGCACTGTTTTTCAGCTGATTCTCTGTCTTCTATGGTTCTGTCAGACTCTGATCTTCCTCACAGTGCACAAGGAGGCAACATGGCAGAGCCTGCTCACAGAATAAGTGCCTAACCAAGGGAGATGAAGCTCTTGCACTAAAGAACCTTTTGGGTTATGGGTGTTCAGTGTTGATTCAGTATTACTCTGTGCCATTGAGTTCAGGATTTACTTTTGACAGCCAGATAATTTTCTGATCTCTGGGTTTGAAGTCAGTTCTCTGCTTTTGTATCATTTCAGCTGCCAGCACTCTTAAATGATGCAAATATTGGCATGAACTGCTGTAGTAGAAGAAAGCCAGGAAGACAAAACATTCCTCAGGTTTCAGGTGATTTTTTTGCACTTGTGAGGGGGTACGGAATGTAAAGAGAGGAGCCAGGACAGAAAACCCAGAGAGGCGAAGAGCTGAGTTACTGGACGGACATGCTGCCAGCTAGATCCTTATAATAGATATTCAAACATATTTTCTTACAGTATATCTTATTTCCTTTCTTCAAATAATGACTCTTCTACACTAACTGTTGTATTCAACCTGAGAGCCTTGAAATACACGGACACTTCGTCATAAACAAATCCCCCCAGGGTAGGTAACACCACCCTATTAAAATCCCTAAGGTCATGAATTCAAACTCCTAAATTATCCTCTTTTACATTCCAACTGATAATTTCTGTTTGTATGTAAAATGTAGAGATTTGTCCACAAGTGTTTTTTGCTTTTGTAGAACTCAGATTAATTTTGCCTCCCTAATTCAAAAAGAACAGAGGCAGATTGAGTCCAAAGTAATTTTCCCTTTGGGAATGGCAAATATGTAAAACTGGATCACTGGCATTTGATCCTATAATCAATTAAATGTTCCCAGATGGAGAATGCCATTCTAAAATTTTTTTAAAGTTTAAATGTCATGATGAAAAACAGAGATTGCAAAGATTGTAATAATATTACAGAGAGCACTGAAACTGATGGGCACCAGTCATAATAATATTAAGAAAATTAGAGAAAAATTGTATTTGTGTATATGAATTTTAAAAAAATCATTAAGTATTAAACTTATTTACTTAAATTACGATATTCCACAAAGTTACCCACCACTTATAAAAAAGATAAATCAGACTATAAATTACTTATCTTTAAAGTGGGTATAGTCTTACTCTGATTCAGAACTTCCCTTAGATACTCCCATTGTTCACTGAGGTCAGGCTTAGAAGTCAAACAGTGTTGTGTGATAAGGTATTAAACATTTTGATGCTAAAGAATAAATTTTAAAACTTTTAGTTTTATTTCAATACAGATTTATTATTTTTTAAATTTTGTTTTAATTAAGAGGACATTCTGATAGAGGCCTTTGGTTTAGTTTAGTATTCATTCCATAGAAAACCCAAATATATTTCCTCTAACACGCAATTACAGAGAAAGAACTCAAACTGTGATGCATTAAAGACATTTTTTCTCTTGCATTTTCTTTCCAGAAATCACACTTGAAGCACGCCATCAAAATTATGTGATATTGATGCTACTCAAGGAACAGATAACAAAACACCCTCATGTCAAAAGTAATTTCATTTTTCCACCAAGAAAGATGAGGCCATCTCTAAACATATTAAAATATTATTCACTTTGACAATAAAACTAGTTCTGAGACATGAACTATTGCTATATTAGAGAAGGGAAGCAATCAGTATTTTTCATCTTCTTAGAATCTCTATAATACAAAAAATCCATCATTGTCTAATGGAATCATTAAGTACCTGGAAGGCAAATATCTTTTCTTACTTCCAGTGTGAAATCTAGTCTGAAACAAGCACTTACAGTTAACTCACTTCTCAAACATCCAGAAAAGTTTGACCAGTAATGAATGAATATTACCCATATCTTTTTTTTTTAACATTACATAAATTTTTCATTACTATTCCATGATGCATTGTTGTACCATTAAAGAGCCCTAAAGGGATTTATATGTGGGGCTGCACTAATACTCAACAGTGCTACAAATGATAATATTTCCAAAAATTTTAAACTAAAGCAGTTAGTTTTTCAAAGTTGTTAACAGTTATTACTCACTGGCTATAATATTTTTTCTGCTAATCTGTTAAACTTATTACAGTGTGTTACACTAATGGCAACATTTGTGCTATGTATGCTAGCTGCATTCTATAGAGACATTTTTAAGTGTTCTTAATGTCAGTTTTAAATCAAGCAATATGGCTGTTAAGGATACAATTTCATGCATTTCATTATTAAAATCTTATTTTAACTATGTGGTAATCACACCTTGTCGATTTAATGAAACACACGCTAAAAAAAAAAATCATGGGAATGTTGTAAACCTTCAAAATTAATTTCATGTCTACAAATCAAGAGCTTGAGTACTTCAGCTGGAACAGGCCAACCCCTCCCCTGACAACGTATAAATTGCTGCTGCTCTGTATCAGCTTTAGCAGTTCAGGGATCATCAGAGACCATTCCAGTTTCATGTTCCATGTAGTGTGTCTAATCCCTCTAACTTCGTGAATCAAGAAGCTGCACCATTGTGATGGAATTTCTCTTTGCTTGAGAAAGAATTGCTTCTGATGCTTTTTATTTTTTTACTTACTTAAGACTCAATCAGCACAGCCATTCCATATTGTTTCTTTCTCCATTCTACACTGGGTTCACCCATATTTTGCTTCCGAAAATCCACTGCTGTGCCACTCTCCTAGTGGAGCCAAGTTACTAAAGGGACAAACAAGCCTGCATGAGCATTTGGTATTCCACTGTTTTCACGAGGAGTGAAAGGAGACCAAAACCCTCTGGACCTGCACAGGATGGGGGAAAGTACTATCCTAATTAAAATTAAAGGAATTGGGTACCATTTAAGTCTACTGTCAATTTTACTGACAATATTAATTACTGAAGCCAGTGTGACTATATGAATTGTAATTGTAGGCACCTGATTAACAGGGTTTTTGGAATAGGAAACAGATTGGGATTAGTTGACACTTGGCTTTACTGTGATGCTGGAAATGTAATACAGAAACCATAGCACACATACATCTTCAGATATGCCCACCAGAGAGAAATCTCTTAGTTAAAGCTCTCTTAGTTGTGTATTTTATCCTCATGGCATCATCTTAGCATCACCATTACTAAAACAGCCAATTCATTGCCATTAGAAACACATTTCATAATACTTAAAGAGCTCTCTGAACATTACAAGTGCATTTTACTAGTGCTATCAAATCACAGTCCTGAAACAGCTTTCTTTTCCTGCCAACTCAGGCTGTTTTTGAAAGGACATAAACAGACGTGCTTCAACATCTTACTGAAAGCTGCTGAGCTATCTAGACATCTTTTTCTTTAGTTAGACTTTTTAGGTTCTGTAATATCATTCTATTTTAAAACATAGGTTTAAGTAAACCACTATAATGGTGTATTGAATCATAGTTTTCTGTCATTTAAAATTGCTTTGTTCTTTGTTTGATGCCTATCTTTTTGCAAATGCTCTGGTTAGTGGGACTTTACAAAATGCAAAATTAACGATCAGTTTTCTTATTTAAGACCAGCAGCTAACGTCCTTTTTCTGTGTGAAAATACAAATATGAAAGCAAAGCATTCAGAGGAAACTCTTAGTTTCTATGGTAATATCATGAAGCATGGTAACAAATGTTATTTTAGAGCATTCTTCCATTTCCTATTCAAATGGTTAGCACAAAGTATTTTCCAGTATATTTAGTCAATAGCAGATCAATGTCTTTGTTTCTCTCCTGCCAGGCATACTACAGACGAGGAGGAGTCATACTGCTGAATTATATTGCTGTGGGAGACTGGATTAAAATAATCAATATGACTTTTAACACATGTTTTTCATTCAGAAGAACACTGTAAAATTCCAATTCTTGGATTCTTTCCTGCTAGTATTGGACTGTGTTGTGATTATTATTTCCCATAGCAACTATCTGCAGTAACACAGGGATTAATACACCAAACCAGATGGGGGGTTCATCTGGTCTGACAATCTTTTCAGATTGCCTGATCATACAAGCCCTACCAAAATACACAAGAAAACTCACATTTCAGCAGAAAGAGGCTGGTTAGAGAGTCTCTAACTTTCATGCTACTTTCATGGTGCTAGTGAAAAGGCTGTGTATGGTTACAATGCCAGAAGTCTGCTGGGTGGCCCCCTGTGAGGCTGCCAGAGTGTTTTAACTCCAAGTTATAGTTATGGACTTCAGAGGCTTCAATTCCCAGATGGAATCTAGTGTTTCAACCACATGAATCCTTCTAGAACTGTAACCTAAGCAGGAAACATTGCAATGAAGATCTTCCTTATTCATAGAATCAATTTAGTTTCCATGAAACATTGTACCTTGTATCTCAGGAAAGGTTCAAACAGTCCCTGACCTCTCCAATTCATCACGTTGTTGTTGTTGTACCACTGGGTATCACAACAAACATGGCACTGCAGTTTTGCACTAGTTCTCTTTATTGGAATGCATTGGCCACAGTCCCAGGTATGCTAAATTAGCATACTTTTTCATCTGTGGAGAAAAGCACCTAGTGTGTATTTCCCAAGGCAAAATCTACTCCTTCTAGTCCTTCCACTCTCTACAAAGCCAGTATATTATAGTTGGATGGTCACACTATTGCCTGATCCAGTTGCACAATTCAGTGTCTAACTGGCCATCTGCTGTTCACTCTTTCAAAGAAAGGGGCTCCCATTTATCAGGGCAAACAGGCATTAATCCTCACTGTTAAAAACTGTCTGAGTAATATATTATACCATATACCTAGATAGAAAGAGATTAAGAAAGCAGCAAGGAGTGGAACTTAAAATAATACCTTATCAATGTAGTATCCCCTTGATTACCAAGTACTCATTATATATTAACATCTTAATTATTATAGACAAAAGCAAATTTTTCAATACAGTTTTCTTAAGCCCAGAGCAAGACTAGGAAAACCTGCTGTTCAGAAACCTAAACCAAATTATTCTTGTCAAAATAGGACAATAAAAGAATAAGAATTCCCAAATAATTTTAATTTTTCAATAATGTTCTGTTCTGCATGGCTGTTCTTATATTACCGTTCCATTCTCCTCTCGCCTAAATTTTGAATTTGAGTGACTACTAATAGTTAGAAGGAGCCTGAATAAAATCTTGCTGAACAAGAAGCATGTTCATTACATGTCCTCCTGTTTTCTACATATGCTTTAAAGTTTCAATTTCTTATTGGTGATTTGGGGTTATCTGAATTTGAAATTCAAGAACTGCCATAGTTTTGAAGTATTTTGCATATAACTAGGCCTCTCTTCAGAGAAAGAAAACAGTCAAGGATGATTCACTGAAATTATTTGTGTCAGGGGTCAAACTCCACAAAATTACAATCAAATTGTTTCTGCCAAAGGGGGGAAAAAATTAGAAGAAAAAAGGAAACATGTTTATCCTGGCATTTCTGATACACTTTCCATTACAGAGAAATGTAATAAATTTAAAATTTTAAAGGCATATATGTATTGATTTGCACACAACATAAGTAGCTGGATATAGACTCACTCATGTGAGTGGGGAGATCAGAGTTAATGCCCTTAATTAGAGTGATGCTGGGAGAGGCCAGTGTTTCACCCTGAGTGAACAAATGCCCCTGAACCACGCAACAAGCAACAGCAGCACCTCTGTCTCAAGCCCTCCTTTGGCTACCCCAAGATTCCCAAATCTCCTCTGTATAACTAAAAATGGCTGAAATAGAAACTTAGTAATCTTTTCAGGGTTTGTAACCCATTTTTCCTCTCCTTACTTTCCAGGGAGACACAAACTAAATCCATTTTGCATCCAATTTCAGCCTTTGCAAGGTAAATTTGGAGCTTCCAATGTTTGGAAGAGAGTGAAAATTATTTAATAACGCCCCACGTGATCCATTAGTAAGGTTGGTAATATCTATCAGACAAAATGGCAAGGTGCCTCTTGTTTCCAAGTTATTCTTCAGCAAGTGATGCTGTCTAAAAGTAATGACCCAGGTTTCAGAGACTGGCCCTGTAACTTTTATTATATAAAGCTGGATTTTACAAATTACTGAGGATTCAAGCCTTCCAAAAAGTTACATGCTGAATTTACATCCTACAGTTAGCATTCATGCAATCACAGAATATCCTGAGTCCACAGGGATCATCAAAGTCCAGCCCCTAGTCCTGCCCACAACAGCCCCAAGAGCCACAACATGTGCCTGGGAGCATTGTCTAAGTGCTTCTTGAGCTCCACCAGGTAAGAATAAGTGATTTTAATTATACCACTGACAAAAACAAGTTTGTGTCCTCTCTGATCTCAGGTCAAAAAAGATCCAGCAACCCTTAGAGCTAAAAAGAAATTCCAAGTAGTCCCATGGAATTAAAGCAATTGAATTGAATAATTCATGTCGGACTGAGCTGTTTAATTTAAAAAATAAATAGTGGAATTGCTTTCCCTCTAGTATGCTACCAACTTAATTCATTTTTATCTTCTTGTAGAGATTGACCAGTAATTATTCCTGAAAGACTTACAGAAACACATTTAGGGAAAAGGAAAAAAAGAGATATCCAGGTAAAGTTTGACAGCATTTCAGACTCTGAAGTTGTTAGGTTCATTCAAAACATTCAAAAATTATGAGACAATCTGTTATTTTCTGTAAGAATATTTGCAGTGCTCTGGTAGTCCATGTCAGTATCTTATGGTGTCCTTAAATGTTCATCACACCTTTGGTACCCATCTAATCTGTCTAGGTTTCTTAGTAAATGAAGTTATTTGCAGATTTTCTCTAAAATTTAAGGAATGAAATTTGCCAGTGTTTAAATATCTGTTGTTTTACTCATGAAGATCTGTCACCAGGAGAGACACTCTGTAACAAATGCAAAGCATCAAAGTTTTCCATTCTACAGCATTTTTTTTTCTTAGTCTCCTATTTACATTTTCAAATTTGTTTCTACTTTTTTTTTTTTTCTTTTTGTAATATCTGGGAGAGCCCTACTGGCTCTGACAGAAGAAGTCTCAGACTTTAGCAATCCAGAATAGCAAGTTTCATTTTCTCATTCTCTTCAGAAAAATTCCAATATACACATTCAGTCATACAGCTCTTTCTTTTATTGAAAGCTCATACCACTAAGCTTCATAAAAGGAGGTATAATCATGAGTTCTGAGGAGGTCTCATTTTTTTTCCATTTATATATATACATATACACACAGCTGGGACTAAAATTATGAAGCTAGCTAGCTTTACTTAAATATTTGGTGAATTTTGGTATTATGGGATAAAAAGGCATCGGGCTAAGAAAAAAAAAGGAACACTTTTATAGAGATTTTGAGAAAATTATTGTAAAGAAACTGAATTTGTGTTTTAAGTTGTACTTGATATATACTTAGCTCCTGTGGTTTTCCCATAAACACAGCTGTAAAATCTGAACAAATTAGGTTGATTTGTCTTTTTCTAGGATGCACAACAAAAGTTTGGGTAGATATATCCAGTATTCTACTGAGCAGAAGGGTATTTAGCACTGTTATATAATAAATAGAACTCCAGAAATCACACTGACAGTTGGAATAAAAAAGGAATAGATCAGCTCATCTCCTAGGATGTGATCATGTACTGCTTTTAATGGGCCTTACAAACACAGAGGATCAACTCTCATGAGGGAAAAACTGAAACATTCCACCAGCCAAGCAATTTAAATTCTAACCATTTTCCAGAAGACATAAAGGTCAGATAGGTACCAGTATCTCTAGGCACACAGATACGTTATCTCCATCTCTGAAGGAAAAAAATTATTAAAGGGAGATGGAACACGAGACTGAGAAATCAGATGCAGGTGCTTCTGCTAGAAACAGCATCAGGTGAAATCTCACCCATGGGACGAAAAATCCTCCCAAACACAAGTTCTAAAAGATTCTGTGGATTAAAGGAGAATACTCAACATCAGTCCCAAAGCATGGCTATTCTTATTGAGGATTATTTTATTCTTACGTACCAACTGTGTGAACTGTTATTCTCACAGGGATATTTTGGGATAACACAACTAATGGAAGTATGACTAATACCAAGTCAACATTCAAGGAGTAAAGATGCTGAAAATTCATCAGAAAGAGTCATTCTGACTGTGGATGCCTGGATAATTTGGATTCCAGTGTCTAATCCTTTTAAAAAATCCACAGTGCTATCTTACTTTGAATAATGGAGATCAAATGAAACCTACAGAGTTAATTTGTTTTATTTTAGCCTCCCTCCAAAGCCTTGTTTCCCCAATCTGTTCAGTTCACGCTACTGGTTAGAGCTGATCTCCCTCATAAATGAACCTCTTTGGAGATATAACTCTATTTATAAATAGAAAACAAATCAAGCAGGCAGACAGAGCAGTCTCTGTGAACGCCGAGCTGAGACAAAGGGGTTTTTTTGTCTAGGAAAGAAAAAATAACTCTTATAAATTCTTTGTTAAAATGCCTAGAGTTCAAAATGCAATTGCTAAATTAGAGGGGTATGACCACTAACCCTGGCATAGATTTAGCTTGGCAATGACTGGGAAATCAGCAGGGGCAGAACACTAAGTCAGAAGAATGAGGTAGCACATAACAAGGTGTTTTGAACAGCAAAACCATTTGCAACAACAAAATAAAAATCAGGATTCTGTTTCTCATTCAGATTCTGCTAGATTCAACCATGTAGTTGAAAGACAATAGTTTCACCTCCAGTCCCACGAGAGATTCTTTCAGCCCCAAATTATACCCAATCAATGTAATATTTCGTAAAATGATGGAAAGATGGTTAGGGGTTTTTTTCCTCTATTCTTCTATTTTAGTTGGGTTTTTTTTAACATAAGTTTTAGCAGCCATTGATTCATTGCCTAGTTAAGTCAACTCTAGGTACATCAGAATCTCTTCATGAATATTCACAGAGCTTAATAGAAAAGCTGCCCAAAAATCAGATTTGAATGAAAAACTAGGACATCTGTCACAGAGACAGGTAACCCTGAAGAAGTGTTTTGTTGGAAGAAACTGAAAGAGACCTGCCTGGATTTTTACTCTAAGCAGCAGGGAAAGAAAGTCAAAACGTCTCTCAAAAATGATATATGCTGTTGAATTTTCCAATGTCAATACTGTCATCCTTTCAGAAAAAAAAAATAAAAATAAAAAATAAAAAAAAAAAAAAAATAAAATAAAAAATCTGTGATGTGTGCTGCGAATCGAGGAAAGGAAGTATTCCTTGCAAAATATACTGGGCTTTCAAACCTTTTTATAAAAAGTGTGAGGCGTGTTTCACAAATTATAGTAAGAATTCTTACCTATTTGCATCAAGCCTTGCTGTTGACAAGTCTTCTTCCTTATGAAAAGGCAGTGGGAGGGGATTTCCAGAGAACTAGGGCAGGCTGCAGAGCGTGCTGCTCTCCTGTGTCCATTGGACAACTCCAGGTAGAGCTCCTGATGAGAACTGTAACCACTCAAAGGATTCAGATACCACTTTTTGTTTCATTTCCACTCCATTGTCATGCCGTAGCTCTTTGAAATTAAGAAAAAAATTAGTCTTTAAAGAAACAGGCAAGTTTATCTCCTCCTACACCCATGAAAACTTATGCAAACTCTAGCACTTATGTTGTGGTTTGAAAGCAAAACGAGTGAGAGACTTTAAGTCAGAAATACAATTTAATAAGAAGAAAGGTAACAAGGTAAAAATAAAATAAATGCAATAGCACAAAGGACCACTGACAGAGTCAGAATACAACCTGAGCAGGATGGTGGAAACAGTCCAAATGAGGTGCTCTTCCTGAAGCAGTGATCCTGTAGAGAGGTCTGGTAGCTCTGGTCCTCTGGGAATCCAGTAGGTAAGGGCTGCTTGTATTGTCCCAAATCCCAGATTATATCCAGGTGAGAATGCTTGTCTCCTCCCCCTGGGTGGAGCATCTCACAATGGGATGATGAGTCATGAAGTGAGTCCTTGATGGCCCATTAAACAGAGATAACCCCTGGAGGGAGTTACCTGTGAGTCATGGGCAAGGCGTTGATGGGCCATTAGCAGAAGACACCCCAAAGGAAGAGGGCCTGGGAAGACACTGCCCCACCTGGTTTAACAGTTCATGAAGATGGTGATAGAATAAATACTTTGAGTACATCCTACACTGCAACCCAGGACAACTGAGAAAGCCAGGGGGATGTCCATGCCTTGTATTGTGCTCTGCAAGATCTTGTAGAATTGTACAGATTATTACCCACATGCCCATCAGGGCATTACGGGATTTCTCCTGAATTGCAGATTCCATACTAGAATAATTTTGCTTACAGGGACAATGCCAGGACTTTCCAAATGGATAAATAAATAAATAAATAAATAAATATGTCTTTTCTTCTTGTTGATGTGTCAATAGTACCAAAGTACTGAGTTGCTCAGTTCCCTTCTTGTTCCTGCACAGCCCAGTGTGAGCATGCTTTACAAAGACGTGCACATGTCACAAGCCATATGAGAAAGCTGGGGTTGAACAGGCTACTGCAGTTTTGGGCTTGCTCAAGTTTAAAATACTTGTTACTTACTGCATATCAAAGTAATTAATGTGACTTTAAAACTGATCGAGATCTTTTAGAAATTAGAGAAATAACACTGATTTTCAAAGAGTCAGACTTTTGAGCATTTGATCAAAATGGATCTAAACTTTTGACAGAAAATTTTTTTTACTTTTAAATCCTCACTTTCCATTTAATATCTATAAAAAGAAAAGAAATAAGTTCAAAGAAAATATTTGAGTTGTTCCTTCATGATGTCTATCAGTACATATCTTCCTTGAACCTGAGCTGTCATGTCTGAGTCCTACCCAGTGGAGCTTATAACTTGTTTGATCTATCACTATTTGGTTTTGTGCCTCCTGGACCAAACCTCTCTGGACATACCTGACCTTAAAAGAATTGCTATTGACCCAGACATCATTAATTCAGCTGTCAAATTTTGTAGTAGTTTGACTGAAGTTAAAGTTAAATCATTCTTTACCTAATCCAGTTTGCTGAAATCCACTCAGTCTCATTGAGTTATCCATTTAATAAGAGACCTTTCACTAAGTTTTCCTTAATACAGAAAGAATATATCAAGCATTAAAATCCTTATGTGTTATAATACAAATTTATACCTACTCTTTAAAAACACTAAGACCTTCCTTTTTCATACTCAGCTTCATTGTGACGGCTCAATACAATCAGATTTGACATTTTCAAGTAGGTATTTTTTCAGTTATTTAATGGAAAACTCTGAACAGAATGTATATGAGAAGATACACTGCCAAGTTCATAGAACTCCCAAAAATCTGCTTCTGCTCCTCAGGAAGACACACTGGGAGTGATTTTCTAGGGAATCAAGGATATTTTCTTCTCACTCTGTTTTAGAACCAGCTAATATAAAGTAAACCACTAAGCTATCTTGCACTGTACTAATTAATACAGGTTGAATTTGCAACTCTCCTAATTCAACTTGAATGTGTAAAATCATAACCAGGAAAAAAAAAAAAAAAAAAAAAGGGTGTCCTGAAAGGCTCATTTACAAAATCTGTAAAGGGTATAGGGACAACAGGGTTCTTTATTCTCTCTGTAAGATGTCCTGATTATGCTTGAAATAGTCTGTGCAGATTTGCACAGTAGACAACCACCAGGTACCACATAATGGTCCCATCCAAACAACAGCCTGGGCAATAACATTTCTCTTGCCAGACATATCATCTGTGCCACCCATTTTTGAAAAGCATGGACAATTGCTAAGCTTTTCCAATTAAAGGCTCTATGGTAAATATTTTAAAAAAAAAAAATTGGAAGTTATTTATATTACTGCTTCAGTTAGGCAGTGAACTACTATTATATCACAGAACTCATTAAGCACCATATATTTAAAGTTTTTTCTGATCTTAATTCCATGCTTCTAAAACAAAGATTACAGTTCATACTTATGGTCCTATTGTAGCAGTGATTCTAGGGGGGGAGGGAATAAAAAGTCTCTATAAATGTCCATTTCAGACAGACTCCTTAGAAGGATGTCCAGCTAAAAGAGTCAATAAGGTCTTTAGCAGTGTTTAACAGGTGGCTATCTGGACAAAAATAAAGTGAACATATTATTCAAGATGTTTACTGAAATAATATATCCAAGTATATCCTCCACATGATTAAAACCATGCTGCCAAATTTGAGGAAGTAGCAAACAGCGAGGATGATTTAAAGACTGGAAAATCTGCCTTACAGAAAGAGATTTAATAGGTTCAATCTATTTAGCTCATCAAAGTCAAGCTTAAGGGATCTATAAGAACAGACAGGGGAAGACTGTATCTTTCACCAGAGGCTTTTTCCACATAGCGGGCTAAGATACAACTATATGCCTTGACTGAGAGTTAAAGCTCACAAAATGGAAATTAGAAATAAGGTCTGTTTTAAACAGTAAGAATTATTAACCAGTAAGGAAACTTAACTAGGGATGTTCTGGATTCCCTCATATTTGAAACCTTTAGAACAAACCTGAGTATTCCCTTTTATTTCTTTAGAAACATGATGTGCAGGCTTGATGTTGAGCCAAAAGATTATGAGCCAGTCCTTGCAGTCTCTTCCACATTTGTGTTGTTCCTTTTCTGGAATGATCAATGGCAAATCTTTGTGTCTAAATTGTTTAGCACGGGCCAAGAAAGCTCTGATTATCTGCAAAATCCCACTATGGCCATATCCATTAAATGCCCCCATGGGGTCAACCAAGGTGTTGACTCATCTTCTGGTCAATAATATAAAATAAAAAGGCACTTTCATGGTGATGTCATTTGATCTACTCAATGAGATGCATTTCCTGAAAACTCTCCTTTTTTGCTGTCAAATATTGCTACATTTTATTGCTACAGCTATAATCTTGTTGAGAAAAGAGGAAAACAGGAGGTATGTGGAGTGAAGGATTCATTATTTGCCCATTTCACGTTTTAACTGGCTACAATTACAAATTATGTAACTGAGATCTTAAAGAGTTGAATCTTTAGGTACTTTTAGGACTCATACCATTAGTTTTAGTTCTGAATTACTTAAAAACAAGAAAGTTGCTAGTTTTCCTTGCGTAACTTTCTTAGACATTCTAGTTGTTTAGTTTAATACAGAAAAAAATATCTCTGTATTTTTAAGGCAAACATACCATCTAAGCAAGCAATCACATAACATTCCACCCAATCTCCTCTAATAGAGATTATTACAAACCAGTAAACCTATTTGTTCCTAGAGTAAAAGGCATAAACTCCTTATCCAGAAAGCTGCTCACTTCTCAGTGTTACAGCTTTTGATAAAACTTATTCTTAATCCCAATTAGTACTCACTATATGTCCTGAACCCCAAGGATTCATTAACCTCATAATTTTCATCACAGTTTTTATAACTGTAAATGCTATTATTCATATGGAAAAATCAGCCTTTAAAGTGCCATAGCTGTATTATTACCTTTTGAGGCTTAATCAGCACTTCACTGCAAAGCTGGTTCTGTTACTCTGAATGACAGGGAACTTATTGTCTGGCTGAGGAATCTGAATGGAATGTAACTGCATGGGACTTCTACCAAAAAAAAATATTCATTGACATTTATGTTCAAATATGGATTACTTTAAATGTTTCCCAGAGTATAGCCTACATATCAACTAGAGGTCTAAAAATGTTCTCTAAAACTTTTGGTTATTTCTTAAGTTTTCTCTCCAATTATCATCATCCTTCAGGAGTTGTTTTCAGAGGCCACCTTCCTATTCAAATGAAGCAACTTCAATCTCTCTGACCTGCTTTTTATAAGCCCTGTATTTACTCACACTTTACTCTTATTCTTCTTTAGAGCAAATTTACCAAAATAGTCAAGTATAGGAGATGGTTTTCTTGGAAATGCTTTCTTCTGATGTTATACTGAAAGAAATTGTGGAGTGATTTTCAAGTGCACATTATATATAATATTTACACCATTCAGACAATATTTAGATGTGTCATTTGGCCTGTTGGCAAATGAAGGCATTCAGAATTTTGAATTTTATGCTACAAAAAAAAGAATTGGGAAAATCTTAAAACAAATACAACAAACACTGAAATTTTTTTCTAATGTTTCATCAAAGACTTATGCAGCTGAAAGGCCACCTAACACAAAAGTTGCAGTTCACATTAGGGAATAAGATAAATAGGGGGAAGAAATTAACACAAAAATCAAGAGCACAAGGTAGGGGGTAGGCAAGCTCAGAAGTAAATCTTTCATCAGCACAGTGTGTGGGAAACAACTGTGGGGAAAGAATGGGCAGGGAGTCTGGGGAAAGTAGTGACAAAAGTAGTATTTTCTGTGTTCTTGCTGCTCTGCTGCTAATCCCATATTTTCTTTGTACTCAAACCCTCACCATTCACCAATTCCCAAAGCTGGTTTCTCCTGCGACTTTATTGGACACTTTACGAGTAAGAAGCAGCTTTAAGTTTGGCCCTTCAGACAGGGCACAGGAGGAGTACATTTTGCCATCCCACTTGCACTCACAAAACACGGTTTAGAAGGCAGACTATCCTCTGAGGGTAGATTTCACTCTCAAGCAAGTAAAGCAAATTTATGCACAGCTTCTGTTAAAAGCAGGGATTAGAGTTGCCAGCTGCTATGAACAGGCACACTGAAAAACATCCTAACACCTGGACACAAACACTGCAGTAGTGGATTGGATGTAGTAAAACATAAAAAAATATTTCACAGCACTGACTGCTGCCAGCCAGCAGAAAGCTGCAGTTCACCAGAACATACCTCTAATACGTAAAATTGCCTTTGACCCAATTACACTCTTAATGAAACAAAAGTTGGACACACACACCTACAGACAGTAAGTCAGCTCCTGCTTTTTTTCCACTTTTCAGTTGTTTTCTAGTATCAAATATAAGTCCAAAATTTGCAGAGCGTGGCAGTTTAATTTTTTTCTTTTTTTTTTTCTTATTTAATCCTGATATCAATGTGTTTTTGTAATGTTTAGACTGTTCCCCAGAACAAGCCAGTAGCCAGGCTTTTTTATGAATACCATTGTCCAAAGGCTGAAAGAGATATACGTGTGCAGACCATTTGGCATTTCTTTATTTCTTTACATGATATATTGATTTTTCCTACAGAGGTGGTGTGAGGGACTGAAATATTATGGTTACTGGATTAAAAATTTTTATTAAGGACTTTTTTACCTATTATGATCAATTTTGTTCTTATTAGGTCTTTTAAATCTGAAAGTAAAATGCTGAGAAATCACTTACTTAAAGTTTCTGCAAAGAATAGTATACTCCTTCAGTATTCCTGAGATTAATTTCCATCAGAATTGGGGAAGACATCATTTTATTTTAGACCTGCCACACAGACCACAGTTAATAACTGGTGAGTGTAGGACCAAAGGGACTCGGTTCCTAATCTCAAAGTGCAGTTTCTTGGCAAATGCCTGCAGGGAAACCACAGGAGCAGCTTAAAGCACCAGTGCTGGTCTGGACCATGAAAACAGTGCTAAGAGGAACAATGATATGTATGAAAATCTAGAAGACCTTAAATACAACCCTGGAACCCAGTATCCAAAACCTGTTGATTCTTTTTGTGAAGAAAATGGAGCAACAGGCCTTGCACAACGGCAGGTATTGGGCAGCACTCAACACTCTCATGTGAAATACTTAATGGTAAACTACTCAATGATGAAAAAGCACAAACAAGACTGAAAAAAAATGAGCTTTCCAAAATTATAACTGGACAAGATTATTTCATTTCAATAGTTTTCCCAGGAACGTTTTTCTTCTCTCTTATAGACAGAGCCAGAACCATCACTTAAGAATTGTTACGCTGAAAGTACATAATTAAAACCTCTATTATGCGCCAAAACTTTACTTCCAAGTTCTAGGATTATTGCTTTTTTTTCCTCATAATTAAGCATTATATGTTAATTCTGCTTTCTTCCTTAGAGTCATTAGCATATAAATACAGACACTGACTCAATCTGCAATTCTCTGTGAAAGACTAAGTTTTTAAATTTCAATGGACAAGCCATTTACCAAAAAAAAATAAAAATGCTTGATGAAATTACTGTTGCTTTAACATTTCCATTAATAAATGCACATCTAAAATAGAAGCTATTTTAATACTAAATTGGACAAGATTGAAAAATGAAATTTTAGAATTTTAAATGCATATTTACTGTTATAAATGTTAACTTTTCTTTAAAATATATACCTTTGATTTAGAGGTTATTTTCTTTTCCATTTTGAATCATTAAAAAATATATTGTTAAATATTTCGGGGTTGACATTTCTTATCATTTGCAGCAATCCAAAAGATTGGGTGAGAGAGTCTCAATATCAATTACCAAAAACTGTGGCAATATTCTGAAGAAATTTGCTGAATTGAAAGAAACCTCAGAAATATATTTTTCTACAAAGTAAAATAATTTAAATTTTCAAAAAAAAAAGAAAGCAGGAATTCCAGTTCTTCTTCATATCCCATCCATTCTTTGTGCTGTTACTTATTAAAATTAGATAGATATATATGTAGATATGGGTATAGATATATCCATTTTTCTAATCCTAAAGACAGGCAAAGGCCATGCATTCTAACCAGTGATATAGATAACTCACAACATCACTGGTGAAAATGAAAGGCTGCTGTGTGAGAGACAGCATGTTTGTTTTCACTTTTATACAATATTCCTCTTCAAGGGGTGACAAAGAACCCCCTGGCAGGAGGGGGGATGTTATCCACACCTTCTGAGTTCTCATTTAGCTTTTAGAACTTGGCGGAAGCTGTGACAGCCACACCAAAGAACAAAATTCACCTCTCATGCAGGGAGTCTGCAAAAAGATCAAGGTGCACAGAGTAATGGGGTGCATGACTTGGACATTTTTTGTCTCAGTCTACATTTTGGAGGAACAGGAGAGATTTGAAAGAGAATTCAGAATTAAGTAGCATAATCTTTCTCCTACAGCCTGCCAAATGTCAGAGCCTCTTCTGTCTTATGCTGACAGCCTTTGTAAATTGTTCCAGGTGATATTTGCTAATCCACGGGGAATTTTCACATCTTTCTTTACTTATGAATCAGATGGTGAGTTCTTGGCAGCTGACCAGGAAGACAGTGCCTCTTCCCTGCTGCATTATCAATCAAGAAAGTTTCTTACTGCTCTCTTCTGCAGGCACATTCCTTCACACACTAAATTATCTCTGATGGGCCAAGTTGCAGTGAGGTTAGCACGCTAAAGCCATTTGAATGGAATGCATAAAACTCTTTATTGCTGCACAGACACAGCTGCACCAGCAATTCATAGCTTTGAGTGGCCCAAAGGAGTTTTCTGTATGGCCTTTTCAGTCGTTAATATATGTTCTGTAACAGCCTCTCTGGCAAGTTTCTTCCTACAGTGCCCTACAGGTTGTATAGACCACTAAACTCACTAAATATCCTCATGACAGGGAAAGATGTAACATCTAGGAAACAATGAGTAATTCAGCACTCCACATAGCCTCAGTACTGCTCTGAAAACTCTCCATCCAACTCAGTTCAGAAAATATTGGCAAATCCCACTGAAATATCATATCAGAGCAAGAAAACGCTCATTCCCTTTCTACCTCAGGCCAGACACACATAAAAAACACCTGGTTTGTCTGGTTTGTTCTCAGTGGTAGCAGCTATCAGTGACATCCCAGCTCTCTCTGTGGAGCCTTCTCTATCCCTCTTCTCTTTCTACAGCACTTTATCTTTGTTGACTTTGTTTCTTTTTCTCCCCAAATAACACTGCTTTAAACTGTATGCTCTGTATTTTGAAGATACTCATCTCCCACAGCACTTGTAGTTTGTAAAGCAGAAATATTTGTGTGGCCAGGTTTTGGTAGCAGGGGTGCTACAAGGGGGGGCTTCTGTGAGATGCTGCCAGAAGCTTCTCCATGTCCAGCAAAGACAATCCCTGGCAGCTCCAAGAGGGATGTGCTGGCTGCTGAGGAGGGGTCAATTGGAAACTGTGTTAATGCCTCTGTGGTAATGATGCCTTGGGAAGGCTAACTTGAAATGGAGACTGGACAGAGCCAGAGAATAGAGTAGGTATTTATTAAAAGGCCTTTAGAGTACACCTTGGGCAGGACGGGGCCTGACCAGGGCTACACCCAAGGTGGACTAAGAATGGTCACAAAATGGATGACCAGTCATGAGGTCTCACACTTGTATAAGTTTTGGTTCATTTACATATTGGGGTTTAATTCTCCAATTACAGCTCCAGGTTGTGAAGCCTCATCCTTGTTTCTCTCTTCAGTCCATCCTTGTTTGTGCTTTTGGGCCTGAAAGTTGTCCTTAGTCTTCATCAGGAAAAGGATTTGTTTTGTCTCCCTACTCTGTGAAGAGCTGACTAACACTTAATATGAGGCTCAGAACTACAGCCCATGGCAGCACAGAATCTCAAAAACATGAAAGCTGAAACTTAAGGCATCAACAAGATATTCAGAAAAAAGCACTCTATGAAGACACCAAGATCAATGGAGAAGGAGGAGAGGACGTGTTCCAGAGCTGAAATTCCCCTGGTAAAGGGACCCACCCTGGAGCAGGCAGATGCCTGAGAGGAGGCTGTGACCCCATGGGAGGCCCATGCTGGAACAAGCTCCTGGCAGGGATCTGCAGACCCTACAGGAGAGAGAAGCCCACACTGGAGCAGGTTTCCTGCTAGGACTTGTGATCCTTGGAGGGTCCAAGCTGGAGCAGGCTGTTCTTGAAGGACTGCACCCCGTAGAAGAGTGACCCATGTTACACCATTTCAAGACAACCAATGAAAACCCAATTTCGGATATTCACTGATACGTAAAGGGTGTTGAAGAAGGCAGAGAAGATATACATATAGGTATATCTTTCCTGCTGCCTGGCTGCTCTGAACAGCAGCATTTTCTCTGAAGTGTATAAAACAAAAGTTCTCCTAAGGAATAGCTGATGATTTTCTGTACGAAGCTATTTATTTTTGCTTTTCAAGGAGAGATCTGTGTAAAAATAGCCTTCTAAAAATCCAAGAAGACCAGTGCTGAAGAACAGATCAAAACTAAATGCTAAAGATCCAGCCTCTCACAAGTAAAGGTTAGACCACAGCAGGAGAAAAACAAACCTCACATCCAAATTCACCCTAATTTTACCTGTGTTGGTGTTTCAGATCAAGCACTTAACTCCAGTAAAGTAGTATTGGTAGTTGAAAAGAAATTGATATTAAAGTACTGTCTTAGATTTTAAGTTAATTTATTCTTTTACCATATGGTATATTGGCATGTTAAAAAGTTAACTTTGTTCACTTCTGTTTGGAAAAGAAAAAAAATCCCTCTTAGCAAATCCAATATTCCATCATTCCATCAAGGGCAGAGCAGAAAACCCTACCAGGGAGAGGAGCACTGTGTAGAATGTGGTAAAGTAAGAACAGGAATGAACCAATATAAAGATCAAAGCAATTCTCAATGATCAATAGATCCAAAGAGCTCATTATTATGATAATTTAAGTCATGACTTCTATCTACTACACCCATTATTCTATGACTGCTAGCAATGATGATGCTGTTGGCAAAATGACAAGAAAAATGCCTCTTTTTTTTCCCACCCATCTAGATTAATATTTTACAGAACACATAAAATAACAGAGCATTTTTTTAAAAAAACCAATGTATCCACTAAACACTCCAGAAGGACCATAGAAACTAATCAAATAAAAAGACAATAGGATTGGTGGGATTAATTACGTGGGATTAAGTTGTAAGAAATTTTGCTACATGTGTCAAATCAAAATAAATTTCAGTTGGGGAATACCAGGAGAAACACCATGCTAATGGCATTCAAAGATAAATCTCAAGCTAAAAAATGAAATTTTGTTTTTATGATTTTCTTTAATTTAATAAAACTATGAGTGATGGGCTCAAGGAGAACTGATGCATTATGATAACTTGTATTGCTGTTGAAAAAAAGAATATAGTCACCAAAGTCACTGTAAAGCCTGTTGCTATAACTTTTTTTCATTGAAAACAAAAAGGAACTGAATAACAAAGAAAGTCTTTAAATGCTCCTTTAAAAATTGAGACATTTCCCATTCATGGAAGGTGTAGTATTTAATAAAGAACAGACATGATTTTATCCACTAAATAGAAGTGATCTTGATGAAGCCAAATCTTCTCACTCTGCAAGTGGAAGACACTAATTTCAGGGCAAATACCTGATTCTGAATAAAAGACACTTTTCAAAGACAACTATTGAAAGTCATAAATAAACACAGGGCACTGCCTCACACAAGTAGATGGACACAGGGGCATATCCTTACAAGAAAAGTTTTGGGTTGGGTTTTTCCTCCTCCTGTTCAACTGAATCAGACCACTCAACTGAGATGCAGCTTCTCAAATGAGAAACCAACTTAAAATAACTTCTGTCAGCCTCAGCTGACCTTGAAAATTGATCTTTGTGTTCAGGTGGATACCAAAGCATCTACTTCCAAGGAGCAATAATTAGAAATATATTTCTCTTTTCTTTTTCCCAGCTGGCAGGCAGAAAGTTTCATATGTAGCATAATTTTATTTTAAAGTCTAATGAGCTTGCTGTTTAAAAGCATTTGTGGGAAGGCTTGGGCTCAGAAATAGATTTTGCATTTTCTCACAAAATAAAAAAAGCAAAAGTCACCTCATATTGACTTGTCTTGGTGAAAATACTATGGACACGATAGTTTACAGCAACTGGTCCTTAATTCAATTCACAGTAGTCAATAGCCATTGTGGACATTTTAGAGACCCTTTTGAGGGTCTAATTCTGTGATTGATTCTGCCAAATAGGTCATCAAGAGAAGAAAAAACCCATATGACCCCCCCCACTGCATATACTGCCTAGCCCCTCTTTGCAGGCTGGAACTCCAATTTGGCATGAAAATCATCCTGATATTTTCTGTGGAGGAGAAAAAAAAACAAACATAAAAACCAAGACAAGATAAATGATCCTACCCAAACCCCTCCTTTCCAATGATTAACCATAGCTTGCCAGCAAATAATTTTTTTGAAAGAGGCTTTTCAGGTGGATTCAGAAAATTGTTATACGTCATTGCCCTTGAGAGCTGGGTGAGCCAGTCCATACCTCTCCACTCTGGGGTCACTTAAAAATGATAACTTGGGTTAAAGTGTTCAGAAGCAAAAAATAACCTAACCTTGCTCAAGTTCCCACTTAGAGGTAGGACCCAATGATACACTCACACTTAACACTGTGGTTCTGCACAGACAGTTTTAAATGAATACACGAACTGAAAAGGTAATTAATTTATTACAAAGGGCTATTTTTATAGGTTATAGTGATGGCTGAAAGCTTAAAGGTTTTTCTGCTTCGAATAATTATATTAATATTTCTTTTGGAAGATCAAAAGGAGGTTGAAAAAATTATTTCTTTAGGAAGCAGTAGTCTTGTGAAGCAATGCCATTTACTTTCAGCCGTGATGTGATTTCCTTTGGATATAAATGTGCTGAACCTCAATCAGGATGCAGAGCAGACAGTTAAAGGAGAACTTCAAAAAGCCCTGAAAAAGGGAAACCTGCATAAAAGTTCACAGTAATTTCGGCATACAGTTCTGAAAATAAAAGGGCTTTGTAACACGAGTCCTCAGTTTGCAATTTAAGGTGCCCCATTCATCTAAGATGCTTTTCTTAAAACTGCTTTTTGCTTTAAGATTCAGACAGACAAAAATTAGCCTTTAGATGTTTTCTCTTTTTAAAATTCTGTTTCTTCTTACATTTCAGAAGCCCTAAAGTCTTTAAAATGGGGCTTTCTTTATGTAGCTTTTTTGGACAAAAAGAATACCATCTAACTGTATCATTTTCCACACTTTTAATATGAAGTGTTAGAAAAAGTAACTCACCTCAGTGGGTAAGGATGACTAATCCCTCAAAAATACGGATAAAGAAAATTGAGACTAGCTAGTATGAGGCTGTAAGATAAAGCATATCCTATCTTAACATAATTTTAATATTTTAATACATTTCAAATATCTATCTAATCATGAAAAATTAAGGCATATGATTTTAATAAAGTACTGGGAAACCCTCCAGGAGACATAGGAAGCTTAATGCAAGCCATATGCAAATCCAGCCCTGTGACTTTATTATAAGTATATGGCATATGTAGAAACATCAGAATATACTGGTTTAAAATTCTGGTTTGAAAACAGCAATTTTCATCTCAACTATATTTTGATATAAATATAACAACTTGCTCCACACAATGAAATGTAAACAGTCAGTTCCCTAGAAATGACAGAGAGGGAAAAACAGAAATGAAAATATTCTATAGGAAAAAGAAGTACCCAAGAGCAAGACCCTTTAGAAAAATATTGACAGATGTAATGAAGAAGTACCACTAGAGAACATTCACAGAGTAGCTCATAGCTTTGCTGAACGCAGAAATAGTGGGTTTTATAAGACAAATTAATACAAAACAAGACAGTCAGGGATTCCAGGAACGGCAAGTTGTCAGAGCCAGATCCCACGCTTTTAAAAGCCTTAAGACAAAGACAACAAGGAAAATCAGCAATGGAATTTATATGCCAGCAGCAAAGATGACACCACGTCAGATAAGACTGACATAGAGATGGTAAGCAAGGCAAGGCTGATAGGAGCAGTGGCCCTGTACAGCTGTACCACAGGAAACCAAACTGGCTTTGCAACAGAGGAAAACAGACTGTAGGAAATGTGAAACAGCATCAGGCCAAAAGAGGAATTAGATTTCCAACAGGGGACAGGGATGTAGCAGGTGTTACAAAAATAATATTTTCCAAAAGCACTCAGGCCACTCGGAGCAGTCCATGATGGGATGCAATCATCAGATAATGGTCTCCTGGGAGATAATGTCATTAGTACAGACCACAGGGATGACTCCAAATAGACAAAATATTGCACATCAGGCTGATTCAGTGCAGAAGGGGTCTTCCTTTTTGTTAGTCACTTTCTGTCCCATTTCCCACTGCTATAACCAGGATTATGATCCTGCTGTGTTCTGCACATGAGGAAACAATTCTGAGAAGAATTGCAGTCCCTTGCTGAGAAATCGTGGAGGTTTCAGCAACAGCAACTGTAAAAGTCTGTTTGATCATTACTATCCTAAGCCCTACTAGTATAATTTCCTTCTATCCTGACCCCAGCATACAGAACACAGGTAATAAAAAGATTGGTGTAATACATACACAAACAATCTGATAAGGACTTGTGGAACCAAGTTGGACTCAATGTTTCAAAAACAGAGATAAATCAGGATTGCCAGTATTCTGCTGTCAGTTGGACACTCCACAGTTGTTTAAGCGTGGGATTATTTTTTTTAGCTTCTCTTATTTAGATGGTGTCTGTAAGATTCACTTTAAGGAATGAGAGTGCTTCACAGTGCTGTGAAGGGACTGGCTTGTATTTATGCAAGTCATCTAACATCAAGATCTAAATGTAATACGGAAAATTACTCTTACAACTGCGTAAAATGAATTTGCGAGTTTTTCTCCTCATTCCAGAACAAAGGGCCTAAATTCCAAAGATCTCCTTCTATAACCAGCACTGCTCCTCCTTGATGCTCTCCACGTTCCAGCTAGAATTTTCTTCTCCATGTTTATGTTGCTTCATACTCAAAAAAACACCAATGATAATAAATGAGAATATCACACACAAACCCTTAGATGGTTAAATGTGTAACTTTGAGCTTCGATAAGTTGTTTCTGATTCTGAGTCAAGAGGATAGACCAAAGACAATTATGCAACTACATTATACCCCAGCTCAAAGTACATAGTGTGATTCTAGCTAGTCAGTGAAATTCCTTGCCAATGCTTTAACATGTCCAAAAGTTTGATTGTTTCTCCTGTTTCATTGCAGTATTTGATACTTTGTATTGACATTTTGATCAACAGTATATCAATACAAAAGTTATCAGTACTAAAGTTATTTTCCCAAATGCTGAGAGAAACATGCACACATTTGATAATTTTTCTGGCTACTGAGCAACTCTTTTAAATGTATTTTTATTGAGCATTATGTAGATGATTATCTCAGATGAATCCCTTAAAAAAATGCATGTGCTCATTCCACTAATATGATAAGTACCCTCATTAAGAGGAAAGGAAAAAATAAAAATAACCAAGGTTCACACTGGGTATTTTGTTTTTCTTGATGATTCAGTGATACACGAGAAAGGAACAATACCTAATTGTTTAAATCTGCATTCTTCACATCTGAAGAAACTGAAAAAGTTAAGCCCATCCATTACAGAACAAGACTGAAATTTTCCCGTCCCTTTGTTGGTTTCCACTTTCAACAATGACATTAAATGTATTAATGAGATTTTTTATTAATTAATCTGCTCTACATTTCAGCATCAGGAAGAGAGAAGACTGAATAGCCCCTACCACATAATGCACACAAGTTTATCGAGGTCAGCCTTGGTAGGAGACTATGAAGGTTAATAGCATTGGTCTGCATTTTAGGAAGCATATTTATTTTAATGGAATGACTAATGGGGTTTTTTTTTGTGTTGTTTTTCATGGGTTTGGGAAAGAAACATAGCACTATGATGCAGGTGATGTATATTATTACTGGCTTCCTAATACCTGGCTTGCATTATATATTAAAAAAATATAGTAACATGTGTCAAGGTCTACACTGATACAAAACCTTCTGCCATGTAAAACTGATAAGTGATTTTCACAAGTTTTCATAAATTTTGGAAGAATTTGGTTAGCTGAGCCTGATTATAAATGCAAAATTAGAAACACTAGGAATGAAGCTCAATGATCTAAATGCTCAAGAAATAAAACCAGAGACATCAGTGTGAACAAGAAACTGAATGCAGAAAAAGAAGGAATAAATGGAGGACTATCCAGAAAATATGCTCGAAAAAACCCCAAAGTATTTGTAAGGGTTAATTATATGTATATGTGCGTCCATCTCACAAGAACAAACTCCAGCCTAGACATGCTGTTCCTGACAATAGATTTGATGGTGACAGTCCTAGACTGTAATTATAACCTGGCCATTTAATAAAGTGGGGTACAATCAAGCCAAGATTTGAAGTTTTGAGTCCTAAATGCTACCTGATTTTATACTGCTGCTGTTAATCCTTAAAAATCAATAGTGAACCCAATCAGCATTACATATCTTAAGTCACCAAATTAATTTCCTTCTCTAAAAAGGATGGGCTTCAAGGGGTAGAATTTCTATTAAATCAGGTTAATGATCACAAGAATTAGATTTCTGCTACTGTCTCACCAAAATTTAAATAAAAACACATCTTTAAAAAATCTTACCTTTTTTCCTCTGTTTTCACTTTCCCTTCTATAGCACGGGACACCAAAACTTCTGTCATTCCTTTAGCTTTGTTCTTTATATTCCTGGACTTGTAACTTTAAATGTGCTTTCCCATATAGTTTAGACACTGGCATTGGGGGAAAGGGGAAAGAAAAGGAAAAACAGATGAAGGAAGTTTAAATCAAAATGAAATCCTGCAAAATAATGTTTGAATTATGGTACTGTGAAAAAAAAAATACATACCTAAGGTTCTATTCTGTGACTGCCACCTGTGACTGCTGGCAGGCAAAAGAATATTAATTTTAGTCTCAAATACCGAGATGAAATAGGATCTTCCATACAGCTAACATGCAAACCTGGCTAGATCTTAGTTACTGAGTTGTTATGCATTTGTCATATGTGCACGTCTCTGTCATGCATTATAAGCCAATATTTCTATGTGTTTTCCTTACCCTAACCTCTTGTTAATGACCATTTTATTTTGGATAGCAAATATCAAAGCATACCAATTTCATAATCTCTAAAAATACAGTACACTGCTCCAGTGCATCCAACAAAACCTAATCTTAGTTTTTATATACCAAACAAAAGCTAAAGCAGGTAGCTAGACTGTGAGTTAATGTTATTTCCCTGTGCATGAAATACAGCTTCTCAGAATGAAAATTACCATCCTACTGATTTTGCTTAGATACCTGAGAGAGGAAAAGCGAACACTTCCCAGATTTTGCCAAAGTTCTCAGCTAATTTTTTTGAATCCAGAAGTTCTAAACACAGGTTTTTAAACACAGAGGTATGCCTCAGAATATCTGGGTACCCATTGACTCAGGCAAACCCAAATTTCCAGGCCACCAAAGATTTGTAGCTAAAGGGAATTTCTTTAAAAACAGAACTGAAACCAAGAAACTAGTTAAATGCATATTTCAATATGTCTGCACTCTGAAAATGAAAAAATCATATATGTATTCACATTCATAACACCCTTTTTTATATCACCAAAAATCTGTAACGATTGCAGTCCTAGTGATAACAATTCCACTGACACCTGAATAGCTTAATCAGAAAAAAGCAATTTTATATTCCCAGAGTATACAGGTTTTCTTTTTTCTTTTTTTTTTTAAGCTGAATTATAAATTGGAATTACTATAATTTTTTTTTTGAAAAGGGTAGACATTTGACAGAAATGTTAATAAAGGGTGTAATGCTGAGATTCAGAGCTGGACAAAAGGGAAGTGAAAATAGATCACTAAATTGGAGTGGGCTACATTCTGAGAGAAAACAGAGAAGCAGCTGTAACAAATCAGTAGCATGTTATGCCATCATCTACATAACAGCTTTCTGGGACACTGAGGCAGAGGAAGAGAAGTGTTAATTTATTACTTCATGTTCAATGTATTCATTGCCACTTGTCAGTGCATAGCCTGCATTTCCTTTTTTTTTTTTCTTTTTTTTTCAATTTTGCTGCTGGATACAGTATTGACTCAGGGCTGCAGTTTACAGCTCTTTAGCCTACTTTACTATTGGATGAAAAACACTTGGGTGAAAACAACATCAAGGTAACAATATGCATTACCGTAATAATTACTCTGGTGTTTGGTAAGACAACAGGAAGTAATCAACCACTTTTGCATTGATGTGATGTTGTACAAAGCACTGGAGATATCACTGTAATTTGGCACATGCTAAATTACCCAAAAATGCAGTCCTAACATGCATCTACTTTCACTGAAAATAAACAAATAGGAAATGGGCACAGAAAAGGAGCTGTGCACTTGCCTTGCTAAAGAGTCTAAGTAAATAACTGAGCACAAAGAAATATTGAGGCAAAAGCAAAGGGCAGAAGCTGTTTTAGTTAATTGATGCATTCTTTCCTATTACAGCAAAAGCACAGCTGTTGAAAGGAGTAACTCTGAAAGCAAAAATAAGATTGCATTGACTGTTGTGATGGTGTTGAATGTGCAGAAAGCTGACAGCCTGGAATACTGTTACCAAGGTAAAGTCATGTTCCACCCTCTGGAGGTCAAGGAATAGTCAACCTGTCCCTTAACTTCTCCAGTTACTTAAGGTTTTTTTAAAGATTTATAAACCCTTCTGTTTTGCCATATATGTACAAATGCAAATTTGTAACTCAAAAACACTGATTTGAAAGAAAGTTGATTCCATAACAACACAGAATGCTGTCCCATCTTCTTCATGCAGTTGTTCAGAGCTGCAAAGGACTCCACATCCACAAGCCAGTGGGCTTCCATTGCTATTTCAGTGGCATTAAGGCCTTATGACGCTTAAAGTTAGTGCTGTGTCAAGTGTGCCCTTATATTTATCATCTAGAGCTGCCAGGACAGGCTTGGTGAAAGATAATGAATATCAAAAGCAATCAAAATAAAATAAAATAAAATTAAAAATTCATCTTTCTACTCTGGTCTTCATCAATCATTCATAACCACTGCAGCTACTTCCAGTTTTCTGCTTTTCAGCCCAGAAAGGCATGTCTCGTGTCTTGATATAACAGGAGGTCCTGCAGATGAAATCAGAGCACAGTGGGACCAAAAGTGCTTACTGATGTGCAATCTTCCAGCTCACAAAAAGCATTTCTTTCTTTCATGAAAATTGCATTCACTCACAATACAAAGGATTGTAGCAGTTTCTGAACACCGATTTCTGATAAATAATGTTCCTTCATCATTTAAGCTTTGGGCCTTTTGCTGCCTCAAGCAAACCAGGAAATGAGACTTCTTATTTCTCTTTTACTAATTTGTTCCTGGTTAACATTTTAAAACAGAGAAAACATATTTGCCTCAAGCTTTCATTAAGTAAATATTTTTTCAACTCTTAGGTCTCCTTGCACGTGTTAGGGTTGGTTTTTTTCATTTTTTATTGATTTTCTGCTTTGTTTCATTTTATTCAACTGTATTTTTTTTCTCCTTTAAATTTATATTATTCTGGTATTTATCCTGGCATATTTTCCCATCTAATTAATTTCCCTCTTTCTCTGTACAGCTTGCTGTCAGTCTCCTCTCTGGCCCTGTTATCCTTTTGTATCAATTACCTCTCCCCTTCTGTACTTTTGTCAATTCCTGTCAGGAGCCTGTAGACAATCCCCAACACATCCCCACAACCACCACCAACCTCTGAAGCGCTTGTCTCTTCCTCACATACACACACTCACATGCACATCTGCACAAGGATTCTTTGGAAGTTGTCACTGTTTATTTCGACAGAGCAATTGACCTTCCCCAAATAGACTCTCCACCATGTGTGTCTTTCCTCCTCAGAAGTACAAAGATGGGCATGTAAAGAGGAAAATCCAATTTTTTGTTCTTTTTCTAGAAAGGCAAAATCATTAACTCTATTTTTCAGCTTGATTTGCTGGTCTGTGTTGGACTAAGGTCATGCACGTTAGTTACAAGTGGATAATTAGGGACAAGAAGTATATTGTCCAACTATGTATTATTGCCTATTTATTAAAAATTAGTAAAGTGAAGACATTTTAGGGAACAGTAGGCTACCATGAAGGAGACAGAGGCAAGCTGCTCCTTTAGGAAAAGATTTAACATCTGCTTTCCTGAGTTCATGCATGTTTGCACTCTGTTATCCCACCATTGCACACCCTGTGCACCATTTAAGGTCAGCACTTCTATCTCCAACAAAAACAGGTTATTATCCAGTCATTTGAGACTGCTGCCTAGAAAACTAGCAGCAGCAACACTGCAGGTGACTGCCTGGTTTTGTTCTGCAGTTCTCAGAACCACTACTACTTTAGAAAGACTTCCATGCAGAGGCAACTTTTGTTTGCCCACAGCAATGTCCTCACTTTGGTTTGCATGATTAATTTGAGGTAAATAAGTTACTTGGGTATTTCTCTACATTTAGTTTTCCAGGCTCATGATAAACTGAGATGCATGCCTCCAATTACCTCAGCAGTGTCATTTGTTTTGACAAAATATAAGAGAAGTTATTTTGATGAAAGAGAGGGAACCATACTAAAACGGGACAATTTGGTCTTAGCTATGACAGGTTTCATGTATGTCACGTAGAACAAAAATAACTGGACAAAGAAATAGATTTATTTCTCCCCTCCCAAAGTTTGGAGATGTCCAATTGATCTTCTAGCTTAAAAAACTGTACAGAAGGAAAGTAAACTGTCAATTACAGTGTAATTTATCTCTGTCAACTCTAAACATGCCATGCAACATGACAAACAGCTGTGCAAGATAATTCCTTCATCCAAGACTGCTAGGAAATAGAATCCAATTAAGGAATCTTGTGGATGGATAAAGGGATTCTCTTTTTTCCTTACAGTAGAATGTTGTGTAATTATACCAAGCATTCAAAAACTCCTGTGTGTATGTTTTAGAAGACCAAAGAGAAACAGTACGGTTTTGTGTCACTACTTGAGCACAAAATATTATTTTCTGTGTTTCTTTAGCTGCAATTTAACCTGTTCTTAAGGAGACATTTTCAGTGAATAACTCCTTAACAGCACGTCACACTACAGAAAAATGCTTTGCTGAATATATAAAAAAAAAAAAAAAAAAAAAAAAAAAAAAAAAAAAAAAAAAATTCTGATTTTCTATAAATCAGAGTATAAAACAACACCACAATTTCTATTCGAAAAAGCATTTGCCTCCTGCCCCTGAGGTACAAAATTTTAGTCAGTCTGTTTCCTAAACCACATTTTTAAAAGGTGACTGGGGAATTCAGATGCCTGAATTTTAGAACTTTGACCTGAAAGGTCAGAAAGTACTCTGAATCCTCTTGCTGGAAAAAAGTCTTCTAGCCAAAGAAAATTCCAAAGTTTGTGTAGATCAAGTGTTTGATGCAGTTTGTAGACTTTCTGAAAGGAGCGTGTGTTAAGCACATACTTCTGTTCTGCAACTGGAATAGAAAAAGAGCAAATATCCATGATGGTTATGCTGAGGAGCAGGAAGCTCCTACCTACTTGTTGCTAAAAGAAAAGTATTTTCAAACCAGCAGCTCAAAAAGCTTTAGCCAAGAGCCTTAAACAAAGTAGCTTAGAAGACTGATAACCACGAATGGTACTTTTAACAAATCTTCCAAAATTAAAAACCTTCCAAAGACAGTCTTGGTCTTGCCAACACCATCCTAATATATTCAACTTACAAAACCATAGGGAATTATAGGCAGATCAGCCTGACAATTATCCCCTATAAATTAGTGGAACTACTAGTATATAATGAAATTCTTGAAGATAAAGTAATTTTGAGTTAATTATCCAGATGACTGGAAGGAATGTAGCTAGGTGTATAAAACAGAGTGGAAAAGAAAATGTGAAGAGAGATCAGCTACTGACTCTGTCTTTCAGGTTAGGACCTGCAGGTATCTAATGAAACTAGCAAGAAGAAAAGTCACCTAAAAATTGAAGGGGTTCTTAACAACACTGTAGTTAAGTGAGATGACTTCTTAACTTAAAGATTTTTGAGTGTGGTATGTTTTTATAGGTCCAAAAAAAGCACTAGGCAAGTTCTGGGGGAAAAAATAGGCCAGGAAGTACAGATATAAAAAAGGTATCCTTAGGTCTCTAAGCTTCAAATTGGTTAAAATGTCCAGAATATTCCAGAGGAAAAAAAAATAAAATTGCTGTTTGTCTTACGCATAAGATATTTGATTTTGTCCCAGTCACACATTAATGAGCTAGAGGCATCTTTTCTATGGTCCTTTTCATCATTCTCTAACAATCAATCACCTTGTGAAATATTGTAATCTAAGAAAATTACAGACAACACCGAATATTTCAAAAATTACAGCATGAGCAGAAGGCAAAATATTCAGAAGTCTTCATAAATGAATGTTTAGCATGGTTGGAAAAAAGGAAAATGCCTCTATTCACGTGTATATATATTTAAACTGAAAAGTAAGATTCTAACAGCCCTCATGGCTAGGACCTTTTTGAGATCTGGTTAGTATTTGGAGTTGTATTAAAAAAAACAGCTTTATATCTCCCCCAAAAGGGGAGCTGCCTTTGGCCTTGGAATTTGTGGATTGACAAATCTTACTGTTGATCCTTTCCAGTCTGGGGCTTTAATAAGATGAAGGTTGACAGACTACCTCATATGCCTATGACACTTGCTATAAAAGACAAGAATTACTGTCAGTTTTCTGCATCACAGTTTAACACTGTCATCTTCTTGGGTAAAGCTTTTTCGTACGGATGCTGAAGTTCACCTGTGTGGAATGGAGGATTTGTTCTGGCTGAAGAACAAGGAATTGGCCAAAGCTAGAAGCAGTTTATTGAAATGGATGAACTGCTGCAGCTAGGTTTGTTTTTTTGTTTTGTTTTGTTTTTTTGTTTTTGTTTGTTTGTTTTTTAATTGTTCTATCTGATCCGGCCTTTTAACATATTTACAGTCTTTTTGGCTATGCTTCACTGTGCAAAAAGGAATCTCAGCCTCCTAAGGTGAAGGAATAATTCCTATCCATGTGCCAAACACATGGAGGGTAGTGGTCTAGAAGATCCTGTATTCTGATTTCCAGTAAAGAGAAAACAGGGACATGTGAACCTGTTATATGAAACTGACAGACTTAGCCAAAAGCAACCTTGTTGTCAGAAAGAAATTTCTCTGTAAAAAGTGTGTTTGATGTAGAACAGGACTTGGAGGTTTAGCATCTCCTCTGGAGGCTGCACAGCCTGCTAAAATCATCAACGTGGATATGACCTAACCAACCTCCTGCCAAGACAGTGATCTTGGTGACACCAAAGTCTCTGTGCTCTCTGCTGTCTCAGTGATCTAAGGAACAAAATACTTTAGCCTAATTAAGATCTCCTAACTCTGGTAATATGAACCACAGAGGCCTGTGGATATAAAAGAGACTAAATTAGGTGAAATAATGCTTTCTGATCTCAAAGTCTATGAAAATTTAAAAAACTTTAGAAACTCCAGTTAGTGATGGTGTGTATCAATAGCCTGTGTTCTGAGACATGGTTCCCTGATTTCATTTTACTTCTGCAATGTCAGCTTTACTGACTTTGATCTGTGGCAGCTTGCCTTTGATACTCTGGCCTTACTTTAAGTAGTGTCAGAGAAAATTTGTACAAGACTCTAGATGGGATGACAGTGACACAGCTCATTTTCAATAAAATAATAACAACCCTAATTAAAATTTACCTTTTTAATTATTATTATTCTTGGAGGATTGATCCTAGCACAGTGTTTAGATTTGGAATCTTTTTTAGCTTTTCTTACAGCTCCTACTATGACAAATTAGAAAGTAGGTGTGTCCTGGGTTGCAGTGTAGGATGTACACAAAGTACTTATTCTATCACCATCTTCATGAACTGTTGAAACCAGGTGGGCTAGTGTTTTCCCAAGCCCCCTGCCTTTTCTGCTAATGGCCCATTAACGCCTTTGGGGTGTTTTCTGCTAATGACTTTTGGGCTGTCTACTGCTAATGGCCCATGAGTCACAGGTAACTCCCTCCAGGGGTTATCTCTGTTAATGGGCCATCAAGGACCCACTTCACACTCCTCATGCTATTGTGAGATGCTCTGCCCAGGGGGAGGAGACAAGCATTCTCACCTGGATATAAGCTGGGATTTGGGACAGTGCAAGGGCACTTATCCACTGGATTCCCAGAGGACCAGAGCTCCCAGACCTTTCTACAGGATCACTGCTTCAGAAAGAGCACTTCACCTGGACTGCTTCCACCATCCTGGTCAGGTTGTATTCTGACCCTGTCAGTAATTCTTTGTGTTATTGCATTTATTTTATTTTTACCTTTTTACCTTTCTTCTCATTAAATTATATCTCTGACTTGGAGCCTCTCACTCGTTTTGCTTTCAAACCACAACAAGGTGTTATCTGCTTAACTCAAAAAACATTCACAGAAATGCAAACATTAGGTAGCCCTTACAGAAACACCCAGTGAAGCCTTCGCAGCCAAATGCCTTTTAAATATACGTCACATGAATATTCAGTCAGATATGCAAATTCAGGGCTTCTGTTACTTTAGTAGATTGATTTGTTATTTGAGATCAAGGCATAGATAACACCAAAAGCATACCAAAATATCTCTTAAAATACCTCTTAAAATATTCTTGTACAGAATATACTGCAGGTAGTCTTGTTTGTTTTCTATTCCTCTTGGCAGTTTGCTTTCCTTCTATAGGAAAATAAAACCTAAATTCCTTTTAGCTTTGTCACTCCATAAGCTTTGATAAAGTGCTTCATCACTGAGACTTTACAAATAACCTAAAAAGGAGGTTTTGATACAGTAATACCAGATCTATGCAGTATTCAGCATTTCAGAATTAGTTATATATCACAGATAAATGCAGCTAAAAGATTTGCAAAATTAAACCGATTGAAGATAACTCTGTATTTCACAAGTAGCTAACTGGCTCTGTAATACATTCAGGCCAATGAGAGAATGGAAAGGATTGCTACCCTATTTCAGGTACTATTTCAAAGCAGGTTATTCACCAATTTCTTTAGGTGTATTTTCAGTAAAAAAACATTTGAATGCTACTCCTGAAACACTTTCAGGGAAAAAAATAATAAATTTACTGGCTTTAAACAAAGGTGAAAAGGAAGTCATTACTGACCACTGAAAGCTTGGTTAGTTGAGAGGAGGCATGTAAAGTTCTGCAAATCTCCTGCTATACACTTCAGGATATTAATAAATCAGACAAATAAATTCAAAATGCCAAGTGTCCTGAACTTCAGCCAAAATCCCTCTGCCTCCAAAAAGACCAAAGATACTTTATCTTCCCTTTCTCACTCTTACTGCCTTCTTGCCTCCCTCTCTCCAAAAGGATGCACACAACAGTCCTATGCACTGGGCAGTTTTACCTGCCTGGGTGAGGACAGTCTCCTCCAGATATTCTAGAAAGTAGTTCTTTCCATGTGGAGCCTTAGGGAACAGCTGTTAGACATGTTGCTTCCATTCAAAATTGTGAGTGGGCAGGACACCAAACTGTTTAGCCTCTGTATAATCCCATTACACAATGGAGGATAAACGGGTGGGTTTTTTTTTGTTTTTTTTTTTTTTTTTTTTTTAATCTCTCCCACCCAGAAGAAGAAAATCTCAGCTCAATTTTGTCATTCTTCAGTATTCTCTGTTCCACTGTTGCTGTAAGGGATTAAAAATCCCTCTGTAGCACTCCATCTTTTGTCAGCTGTATCTCTCTTGGCACAACAAAAGATGCCAGTTCTCCCTACAAACACTGCCTTATCTATGCTTAAACCACTACATCTACAAAACTACTTTCAAAAGTTGAAAATGCAATATAAGCCAGCCAGGTTTATCTAGAGCAGGGTTTGGATGTTGACGGCAGTGCAGAGAATAGGATTGCAATGACCCAAGGTTCCCAAGTTTAAGGGAAGGGTCCCTCTCTCACTGATATTTGGCTTGGCTATAGGATTCATTTATAGGTTCCAGTGGTAGTGATAAAGTTAATCTTCTTTGTCACAATCAGATAAGGCTCTAAAGAAGCTCAACACCAGACCACACAATCCAAGTAAACTTTAGTTTTAGGTGGATAAGTTCCCAAAACTCTGCTGTGACTAAGATGAGTATTCTATACCTGCCCTTTTCCTTTGGAATCTGTGGTGCTTTCTCTACAGGATCTCGTGCAAATGAATGCTGTTGCTGGAACTATTTGTTTCATTTAGGAAACTCTCTTTAATTTCCTTCCATGTTAAGAGGCTGGTATTCCAAAATTAACAAGCTGCAGAAGAGATGTGATTTGCAGCTGCAGTTATCTGTTAGCCAGGCAACAACCTCATCGATGATAATAAGTAAACAGGAACTAAAGATCAGGAAAAAAACCCCATGAGAAGTGAGAAGAGTGACTTATTGAAGAGCAATAAAAGAGCTGAAGAAAAGCTTCTTACGAGCAGCAGAAAATATGAGGAATGTTGTAATATTTTGTTATCACAACTTCTTACATTTACCTATTTTATATAATAAATGTGACATAGTTATATTGATATAATTTACATTTTATATTAAGTATATGTATATATATACTATTTATAGTTACAGTGATATAATTTACATTTTTTATTAAGTATATGTGTACGTATTTATTTCACTACAACCAAAAACAAGATACTAAGAATTTGTTTTATAACCCATAAAGGACAGCTTGCCAATAGCAAAATGAGCCTCAGAGATTCAAGATTTTATCAATTCCACTAACTAAGCAGCTCAGTGGCTGCTTAGTTTTATTTCAGTGATATGAGACACGGAGAATCATACAGAATGTGTCTGAGAGGAACAGCCTCTCTTCAGAAGTAAGGAATTTTACAGAGCAAGCCATGTGTGACCATGAAATTGATGAAAGGAAGCTCTCCACACCAATGAACCCAGGATACAGCACAGGAGAAGTTTGATAGCCATTTCACCTTATACAGCTATCAAACATTACACATGTAATTTTTATTATGATCAATAAAACCAATTCCCAGTCTATTGCAGATGGACTCTATTTAATGGTCAGTTTCCTGCCGTCATCATCTCTGCTGCTACTGTGTAAAATGTAATGATAATTCCATAATGTAATGATAATTCCATCACAGAGCATTGCTGCATGTAGATCAGATTATCTGGGTCAATGTAATTGTTATTACTCTGTCAATGATATTGGCCTAAGGCACCATTGATTTTAAATAAATCTCCAAATTGTTTAATTATAGTGTAAATAACAAGATTAGCTCTGTTGGTCAGAACATGGTGCTTATAAGGTTTGGTCCCTGTGTAGGCCATTCACTTAGGAGTTGGATTTGGGGGTCCTTGTGGGCCCCTTCCAGCTCAGAATATCCTGTGATTTTGTGAAACATGAACAGATTTATGCACAGATCCATTCTTTGTATCTAAACAGATTCTCAGCATGGCTTCTAATTCTGTGATCTATCAATTTTAATAAAGACTCAAACAAAAACTCTGTGTAAACCATATGTAGAGAATTAATCATAGGTTTCTGCAGTTGTCTTAGACTGCATTCTGGGAAAACAGAAAAGAAGAGAATGCTACTAATATAAACTCTAAAAGGATTACGTGTTGTGTAGTTCAGTCAGTTATTAAGATATATTTTAGTTGGAGAATATACACTACAGAAAGAGTGGCAAGGTATTTCCCTTTTAATTGAAAGAGATGATTATAAAGTTTTAGGTCAGAAAATTATTTTACACCATTTTTGGGAGGGTTGTTTTTTTTTTTCTTAGTCTGTCCATGTACCAGAGAAAGTCACTTTTCAATTACACACAAGGCCAAGGGTTAAAAATTAACAAAACCAGAACATAGAGCATTTTTACAGAGGTGAATTCAGGCAGATGCTGTTGTTTTTTCTAAAACGTATAAAATTCACATTAAATTGGATATCCAGTGCAATGTGTTAATGCTTGTTAAGTCAACAAAGGGATGCCTCCGAGGTAAATTTATGAAACTAAGACTGGGAGAAGTCTAGCTGTAGCTTATAGAGCACAGAGACATTTCCCAGGGTATCAAGTACAACTATAAAAATTGATCTATGAAATAAACAATTTGCAGATAAAAGCTGTGTTGAAAGTCTTCATTAATGTAACAAAGTCTAGCTGTTGGCATTAAGGGAAGGTCTAAATCAGAGTTGACTACACAACTGTTTAACTGAAGATCCCATTTTCCATTAACCCAAATTAGGTATTTCAGAGCCATATCTGGAAATGCACTCTGATGAGATACCGGTACTATTTACTGCTTACGCAGTAAATATTCAAGATGAATTACTTTCCTTGTGTCTTTTGAAATCATCATCTTTTTTTTAACAGCATCCATTTTGTTTGTTTTAATGGTGCACCAAAGTAATAATTAGTTGGCCCTTCCTGCCCCATGAACCTTTTATTTACAGCCCATTCCTCTCTGAATTTTGGCAATGCCAAGTCATAGTAATAGAACTGTCTGTTTTGAGGTCTAGACTCTGGAATTGTTTGTTTCTTTTCATGTTAAATGTGGTTAAAGTTATCATATAATTATGTGTCCATCTTTGCATTCATTATTCCCCTTTTATAACCATCTTGTACTCATATCTAAAAGTCATTAAGTATCACTACTTAATAGAGCACTCTCAACTCTCCTTCAGTGGAAGGTGTATGTAATCAAACTCCTGCCAATGACAGAGGTAAGCATGCATTTTTTGTGATATCTAGGTTACTAGATTTATTAATTTTTAAACACCTAGTTTCACATCAAAGTGAAATATAACAATACGTCAATATCAATATTGCTATTAATTTTCAGGAAGGGATTTTCTTATAAGCCCCCCTATCTATATTCTTATTCTGGTCCTTCTATATGGGAGAATATTGATTAAAGTCCTCAAAACCACATGGTTATGTCACTGCAAATTAAATTGTTCAACTTTTTTACATCTTGAAAACTCTCCCAGTTGATAAGAAGCAATTACAACTCAACTAGAAAAGACAGCTTAACAAAACTGAATCACTCCATTATTACAGACACCTTCATCTTCTGGCTCCTCATCTACTCTGTCTCAACATTTGTTCAAAAATTATATAGGATAGAGTCCTGATTAGCTGAAAGATCTCTGGGTGTCTCACCAATGTAACCAGTAAAATAGAAGAAATGAGACCTACCTTGGGAGCACAATAACAGGTCATGCAGAGACTTCCCTACTGGCGTCAGAGTAGTTCAGGATCTCTTTAACAGAGACATCTGAAAGACAAAGATTTAGAGTGAAATTATGGCTCCAATGAACTCCATGCTTTATTTTTTTTTTTTTTTTTTTTTTTTTTTTGCTATCTTATTTTGGTAATATAACTTAGATAAAATTATATGCCATTTTCTAAAGTTAATTTTATGCACAGATGTTCTGTTTCTCTGTTCTCCAATGGCTTTATTATTGTATTTACATGTAGTAAGACAGAATGTTCCTGTTTTCTTTCTTGGTTTTGTAAAGAAGCTATTTCTTTTTCCTTTCAAGCTTGTGAACCTGATAGCTGAGTGTCAGCTTTGTAAACTTGACAGATGTGTGCTGTTAAGGGAGGAGATCAAAGGGAAAGCTGGTGGGTCTCAAAGTTTTGGCTGTGACAGGATAAACTCATCATAGAGGACTGAGCTGACAAGTGTTGCTGCCAGGGCACAGCTGCTTGCTTAGGGATGGGGAGCCAGGAGCTGGGGGGACCTCTGTGGTGGCAGTGTTCTCACCATCAGGACACCGCTCCCAGGGTCTGAGCATGGCAGGCACAGCTGGTGAGAGGGTCCATCATCAGCCCTAGGCATGGCAGAGAACCAAGCTCAGATAAATTCCTGACAGGAGCAGGTGATGGGAGAGACAGGGCCAGGCAAAGGTCCTCACCTCAGGCAAGCACTGAGCAGTTCCCAGGTGAGGCTGGTCAAAGACCCCATTAGTGTTCATCAGTGAAAACAGGCCCCACAAAGAGCTGTTTGCCTTTAATTATTTTCTTTCTTCCTTCCTTTCTCTACCAGCTGCCAACCTAACAAGGTGAACACAGGTTGCCTCATTCCTTCTGTGAATGGCATCTTGCTTATGCATCTATGAATAACACTTAAGAGGATAAAACACTGAAAGTCTTTTTCACACTTAAGGGAAAAACAATTAAATGCTCTACTGCATATGCTGAGTTCTCAAGTGGCCCCCCAACAATGTTTTCTTAAACAGAGCTCCACCTGCCTGAATCTACAAATCAGCATATAAGAGACCCTTACATCCATATATTTGGACTTTTACACATACCATTCTGCAAACAAAATGATAGTTTACTTGCACAGCCACACACCACAGAGGAAAATTCTGGCAAGCACTAAAAAAAAGGGAGGTTTTGTTCAATGGAAAGGGGATTTCATATTTACTTTTTCACTGTTCTAACAGGTTTAGCCATGAATGTCGCAGATGGTTTTGGAAAGATCAACACCTCCCCTGGGAGCTGAAATAAAATGCAGAACAGGAACAGAAACTTTTGCATTTCAAAGATAGTTCTTGAGACCAAGTTGGTTGCAGGGGAATATAACAGAGACTCTCTCCTTTTTCTTTTAACTAGCTTAATACAATGCTTTTGAGATTAATTTCACTTTTACTTACACTCTGTGTATTTGTCAGTCAAATTTGCTCAGTTATTAACCATTTATTTGCTATTCTGTAACTTACTGTTAATTCATTTTACAGACTCTTCCTTCTCTGTTCAAATAAGGCACAAACCTTTATGCTAACCTCCACAAGTCATGCTGAACTTGTCAGCAATATTTATCAGTTGACCTAAAAATGCATCTACAAAATTATCAGTTAGGGATATTCTTCATTAGCTTACTTCTTTACTTTTTACTGTTTTATCAGCATGTGCTGATATGGAATTTGCAACTCAGTCTACATTGCAGAGTTAATCAGGTCAAAATAAAATTAGTAGAAGTTGGTCAGATATGTTCATTGATTTATCATTTCTAATGACACACACTGGGTGAAAAGGTCTAAAGAATGCCACATAATCATAACGAAACAATCTTGCCTCAACACATGATAGACCATTGTATTGAAAAGTGGCACAGAAAATCCATTTAATGTCATCATCATGTTATTAGAAGCATTTTGAAAAGTAGATATTTATTGAATTTATCAGTAAGGAAAAGTATAAATGAATATAATGTTCTTAGCCTGTGAATGTGAAAACAAAGTATAGGTTTTGTCTCACTAAAACCAAAACATGCTACTGAAGTTGGAGGGAAACCAAAATGTGACATAGTGCTTTCCAGTGACATTTAAAAGCTTATTGACTAAAAGAAATCTTCTTCTAAAAGAAACTGGGTATTTTGCCACATATATCCCATTAACTTTCAATGGGCTTTTTTGGAAAATTAGGTCACTAAGTTACCACTATAAGCTGTATTAACGTAATACTTTCCAACATTTTCATATATCTTTACCCCAATACTTAAATGACTAAAGGTACATCATCACAAATCATCAGTTTCTTGATTTTCCATTCTATAATTTAATTGAAGCTCGGACTGACCCCAGCACTTCCAAAAATCCAGCCTGTGTTTACTTAGAACTCTGTATCTCAAAAGAAAGCTTAAAACATGCACACCAAATAGACAACATAATTTCATTTTCCTAATTTAATAGCTTGTTGTCACCAAATATTTAAATAATTTCTCTTTGATTTTGCCAGCATAGCAACTGTTGAGCAAAAATACTGGGAAGCAGAATGTGCACAATATCAGCATTTTGGTTCCAGACAGATTTTAGGCCAAAGGAGGACACAAATATAATTGAAATCAAAATTTTTCATTTCTTTCCCCTCATTAAGGACTCTTTCTTGCTTACTCAGGTAAGTCTATGCTGTCTGTAATTACAAATGTACGTGGAAAACTAGTCACTGAAACTATTCTATAATAGAATATATATATATATATTCTATAACAGAATATATATTCTATAACAGAAAAGTGGGAAACATCATTATAGACACAAGAGAGCCAAATAATTACAAATACCCACAAATAAAAATAAAATCATTGTAGAAATGAAAACTTCCCTTTATACAGCACAGGCTGACAAAAATACTGAGCAACTTGTGACTGGGGAGAAAAGATCAAAGATACTTGTGAGATACCACTTTTAGCAAAGGAATTTTTTTCACTCCAAGAAAATTTTGAACACATTAGATTGCTGTGCTAAATAAATGTTATTTAATATATAAAAATATAATATATATAAATGGTATTTTTACCTCTCCTGTTTAATGTGTTTAAATTACAGTTTAGATAATTACACTTTTGCCTACTGGAAAAATCATCTATGGATATTCCTAGAATCATTTATGGATACTGGTTCCCATAAAAATATGGATATTAACTAAAATATCTTAATTTGCAGCATTTACTGGTGACCTGACTGTTATAATTCCATAACCCAGGTTTGTCCACTTCTGGCTTGTTTGCTTGGCTTTTTCAAACTTAAAAATCTTCAGAGATTTTTGATTTTGTTGTTGCTACAAACCCCCTTCGAATGGAAACAGAACTCTGTCCCAGCCACTGCAGCAGCTCAGTCTCATTATTTTAATCACTGTGCAGCGTTTACATTTGGAAAGGAAAAGGGCTGTTTCGATTGGCTCCATCTGCCAAGCTGTCTGTCATCTTAATGGATGTGAATTCCAAGTCTTCTTACACCCCTGGCCATGCTTGAATTCATCCCCCTCAGCACAACATTTAACAAAAAACCTAGTTGAATGAACTATCAAGCCTTGTTTTCAGGGTTAATAACTGTTTACTTCATTAAAAGGCTTAAAAAACATTTTTTTAAAAAATTTGTATTTTTATTAGCTGTTTTGTTTTGGTTTTTTTCCCCTTTCTCTTTCCCTTCATTAGTTATCAGTTTCCATCATCAAGACTGATTCTTGTTTCAAAGCAGTGACAGGACTAAATTAAATTGTGGGCCTAAATATCATCCTCTCACAATTTATCAAAGGATCTAACCTTAAGAATGAGGATCTCTCATGTAGACTTCAGCAAAGGAACAACTCAGAGGTACTGCCCTCACTTTTGGGAAACTACATTATCAAAACCATAACAGAATTAATCTGGCTTCATGTTCTTCTAAATTTAGAAAACAGAGGGGAGAGGAATTTTTTATTAAGGCATTTTTTGGCAGCCCAAACAAGAAGTTTGGCACTTGCTGAACTAAAATTCTGTTATTCATGTAAAGTCTAGTAATGTATGTATACTTCATGTATGTGTATTCTTAATAATTTGGGGAGAGCCATACCTTAAGAGAACACAGAAAAGTCTAGCCTAAATAAATATTGATTTATAAGACAGAAATCACTGTTTTAAAAAGAACAAAAGTGTAGGGGTGTGGGTTTGGTTTTATCAGTTTTATGTATGTATTTGTTCCTTGTATTAAGTTCATTTTTATAAGTTACAATGGTTTGCCCCATGCACCCATGTTCCACCCTCAATGGTTTCATCCCAACCCCAGTTATATGTCAATCAGAAGTTATCCAGCCCCTGGGCCTTGTCTGTCACTTTGGGGTCTCTCCCAAAAGTCTGGAAAGTTCCATGAAAAACCCCAAGTGATTGGACAAGACTTCAGCTGTCTCCCCACCTGAGTTATTAATTTGTTACTATGTATGTCATTTATCCAGAGAGCCATCCCCTTTGGCCCCTGATTTGTCCCCAGTTAGACCCATCCCTGAGTTCCTCCCCCCAATAAAAGGTGCAGCACAAAAGAAAAAAAAATATTGGAAGACATGGCTGTAATTACCTGTTTCCATAAAGCGCACACTTTGCAAGTGGACTGATGACTAAAAAATAATTGATTTTGTAATATCTACACCAACATCAACTGTTGGTGTCTGATCCACCCTGTGAAGGAGACTGCAATTGTAAATCAGATTCCAGATTCCAACTGCCAATAAATCAGATAATTTACAAACATTTTACACATGCACATGACCACATTCCATTTTTAGCTTCAGTAGCTCATTTGCAAATGATTTGAGGGGTGATAATAGAGCTTCATAAAACAAACATTTACACTAATTTAAATAACAATAAAGTATTTTTATTCATCCCATTTGTCATAGCTTTTGTTTTACAAATTTTCTCTGTGCATTCGCATTCCTAAGATTAATAAAATTAATATTTTTTGAAAATCTCAGTGTCCCTGTAATTACCTTGGATACAAATTCCACATATTTCATTGCCTTCATTAAGCCTGTAGTAATATGTGGCTCAGAAGATTAGTAATCAAATGGTTAATGGACAGTTTACACTACCTTTCCAGTCTGCCTTCAAATTTTTTTACCAACCCTCATAGCTTCTTCAAACAGTTGTAGCCTTCGCATCCTGATATATCCCTTCTTCCCTGGCTGAAGGAATCCCCTACGTGGAGTTTCAGAAAACTCACAGTCTTATAAATCAGCACCAAATTGCACAGAAATTAGCTTATTTCATTGGAAAGCTTTTTTTCTAATTAAATGTTGCTGCCTACAGTAATGAAAACTGAATCTGTAAATCATATTGTGGCCATTAGCAGTTAATGAAGTACAAGAACATTTTTATTCCCTACAGTATTAAGATAAAAGGGTATGTGGATTAGATTAAATAAAGATTCAGTCTAGATTCCTAGCAGGTAGCCCAAAAGTTCTTAAGTTCACCAGCACCTTTAAGAAAGGGATGTCCTGTGTTTGTGGGAAGCCAGAAACAGGTAAAAGAGCAAATTGTAATTTTTTCTTGTGCTTTCCCCTCAAACCAGGGATCCAGAAAACTGCATATTACTCCAGTAGGTCATATGACATTAACAAGATTCAGAGACACACCAAACGTTTCATCACACTCATGATGACCAAATCCAGATTTTTCCTACCTGGTTCAAGGCTTCTTTTAAAGACAACTAAATAAAAATCCCTACAAAGCATAGAAAGACATAAGGCAAATACTGGTTTAGTTGGAGGAAATCCACCCATACATCCAATGCCCTTAATTTGTTGGTACAATCAAGAAGAGCAGAGGTCAGACAGGCTCCCAGCCACTACTCTAGTGTGTGCATGCCAGAGATGGGGAGGAGAAGAGGGCAGGACTTTCTGCTCCCAAGCAATTATTAAGTATCCTATCAGAGATCTTCTCTCTACATCTTTTCTGAAAATGACTAGATGCCTAAAACATTTTAAGTGATTGCAAATGTCCTGCAAGATCATATTCTTTTGATCTCTGGTTAGCTATCAGTTAAGCATGCCCTGCCTACATCACCAGCAGATCAATAAAGGATGCAAAGGGCCAAGAATTTTAAATGGTGTAATGATGCAGCAGCCCTCTTGTTAAATGTAGAAATGAGCCAAGACACAGACTCTCATTTAACAACATGGAAAGGGTCCCAGTTTATTCTTCTTTACAGCTCAGTTATCTTGACTCCAACTATTCACTGACTGACTACAGCAAGCTCCTACTGCAGGGTCCAGCTGCAGACCCTGACTGCTGGTTATTTCCTGCTGGAATATGACTGCAAGGATTTCCCTGCCACCTCTGACCACAGGTTTTACCTCAGCTCAGCCATGGCTGCAGGCTCCAATCCCATCAGATCCACACTGACCTCACAGCAGAGCTTCTACAGCAGCAACTCTCTTCTTTGTTTTGCTCTTTGTGTTTCTCTGGATCGTTCCTTCTTCCTCAGGGCTTCTCTACCTCCTCAAGGTTCTCTTAATCCAAGTCCCCCTTTGGGTTCTCCTTCAAAGTCCTCCAACTACCCAACCCACCCCTTTTATCACATTTACCTTTATTAGTCACAGCTGTGACCCATTAAGGGCCAGGCTGTTCTTCTTCTTTAGTAACTAGTACAGCTGTGACTTATCAGGGGCCAGGTCACCTGTAATCCTTTCTTCTACACCTACAGTGTAAGACTTTGCTTTTGTTTTGACAGTCAGGATCCAAACCAGCTGAAGCTATTGAAGCTTCAGAATTTCATCAAATGCAAATTTTCAGCTTTGGTACACAGCAGGTTAACACTGTACTTCTTAGTGCTGGAGTGATATATGAAAATATACAGTCAGTGACTTCAGGAAACCCATTTAAGCCCCGCATGTACATTTTTCACTTCACCAGCTACTCTGGTGGTAGCCAGTAGATCTAATTTCATCAAGCTTGTGCTCCTGACAGCAGTCACATCAAATTAAAGAATCTTCCAGACTTAGCTGGCACCTTCATCTAAGCCTTTATATCAAATAATATGCCTGTTGCCTTCATCATGCAATCCTTAATTATGTGAAAATCAGCAGACTGCTGCTTGTGCCAGCAAAGAAAATGAGGAAAGAACAGTGTTCTTTCCAATGCACATGGCTGGACACCCTTCAGAGACATCTGATTTGATTGGCAGTAACAATATTCCATTGATGTTCTTTTTTATATCTGTAACTTTAGGCCCTTTTACTAAAGAATTAGCTTATGCATGCACATATTAAAACCTGCAGGTTTGGTTTTTTTTCTTGGTGACAGAGATGCTTCAAATTTTAGTCCTGGTTTTTAAACAGATGTCACTTGGTGGATAAGTGTGAAGTGCCCCTAGAACGACTACATTTTGCTAAAAAAAAACAAAGATTAAGAGGATGGGTGAAGATTGTTTACTACAGAAGCATGCTGTGCATAAATCTCATAGGAGACTCACAAAATCTCTTATACGAGTCCCAGACAAAGATGTCCTAATTTCTTTAAGCCAAATACAAACCTCAAAGGGTATCAAGGTCAACTCAGCAAACTAGGGGATCCATCAACAATCTAATTCCATTCCATTGACCCAGAAGAAAATCCAGAAGCAACACAGATACCTCTGAATGCTGGAACAATATCTATTAATTGCTGGCCTCTGGACCTTGTCATCACCTGACATCTCCACTGCTAAAACCATCCCTAGGAATCTCCTCATTCCTATAACCTGATCATTTAGACTGAATGCTAGTACCTAACAAACTGCTCCACACTAAATTCCAGCAGAAAGCACCATAAAAGGGATTTTGTTCCTTGTAACATCCTGCCTCTCATTACCAATTCAAAATATTTTAAAATAAGCTTCTTTAGAAATCACATTCTGATATTTGCCAAGCATTTCAGGAAACGTGGCCAGAGGGAATGTCTGAGGACTCTTATCTGCCTGAGTTATAAAAGAACCAAAGCCCAGTAACTTCACCAATAAGAAAGAAGAATGATTAAATATTTTTAAAAACTGAAAAAAAGAAAACTACGCATAGACCAACTGACAGATATATACAGATTGTTTATATCATACATTTAATACATTCTATTTTTTTTTGTTTACCTATCTCAGTTCAACAGGGATCTGTTAATATACTATTAATTACAAAAGAAAAGTAATCAAAGTCATGCATGACAAACATGCTTTACAAATGCTTCTTGCTAATGGCTCAGCACAACTGCTCTTTTCAATGATGTCCACTGGTGCACTGAGGACAGCTGAAAGAGCAAACGAGAAACCTGCACTGGAAAAATAAAAAGGAACTGCTATAAGGAGTATCTGTTTCTCACAATCTGACGACTTTTCAGGGGAAGAGAAGCACACAGTGTTATTGGCAAGAAATTAATATTAAAATATAAAATAAAAGGTACATTATGTCAAGTCCCAGGACTGTGAAGTAATGTGAGTGTGAACTGTAAAAAGCATTCAGTTGTTGCAATTGTATTGAACTGTACACTATGCATGTCTTTTTGTTTATTGCCTCATGCCACAAATATTCTCTTATTCCAAATCCCAGCCACATGCAGGAAAATGTATTTGTGCTGCAATCTAAATGGACTAATAAAAAACAACATTCAACCATTTGGAACTGAAATATTCATGAAATACTCAGGGAACAATGAAACTGAAGTGCTTCAGCTATCCTCAAGGAACAAGAGTTAAGAACACACAAAAGTAACTAGAAACTGTCCTACTGTGCCTTCTAACTTTACTCTTTATGCTTCTTATTTAAAATCAAGCAACTTCCTTCCCATTTAGTAGATGCCCCTCCTGGCTACTCAGGTGGCTCACATCCATTTATTTAAATTTTAGCCTGTGTTAAATTACAATGAAAGCAAAATAGGAGACTACTCTGCCTACCTGAGTGAACTCCCTCTGCCACAGTACAGCCAGATCATATATTTATGAGTGTGTGCATCTTCGTGTGAGTCCAAAAAAATACTGAAACTCATTTTAAAAATTTCCTAAAACTGAATCCTCAGTCTCAGGGCAAACTGCATATCCCTTGCTAGTTAGAATTAAATGACACAACTGCTGAGAACTGGCTCTAACCTGAGCTTCTTGAGACATTTGTATTAGCTGACCATTTCCTACTTCATAGAAACATATGACCCAAATAAGAAAAATAGTTTCCTAATTAAAATTGCAAGCAGCAATAAAATGAAATTATCTTACAGCGTTATTTAGAAATCTGGGTCAGTGCTATTCTTGCCAGGAGTTGAATGGGTCTAGAAATAATGTGCAATGGGGCCAGCTATTTTAAACTACTGCAGCACTGTGCCTCAGACCCTCACAAATGACATCTCTAGCTAAAGAGGGATGTTATCTGTGCCCCTTCAGTGTCTGCTGCTCTGGGCAAGCAGAAAGTAAATCCACCTGATTCTGTTTATAATTTTTTATTCTTAGCATCGATGTAGCTATCTGTAATGTCAAATGTAACTGCCACCTTTCTCTTCTTTTTAATAGACCCCCTTTTTCAGAAGGGAAGGTGGAGCAGTCCAGCAATAGCACAGAACAGGTCTCTGTTTCTCCCATTTCACAGATGTATTCCGTTAATCCACACCTTTTCTCTCAGCCTTATACACGGGAAGGCAACTAAAACCTAAATAAAAAATAAAGCAGGTAATCAGCCTGCTAAGTGTGGAAATAAGAAATATTTTAGAGAACTCCTTTTCAAGGAGCCTTTGATCTATTCTGACGGTTTCAGATGATGTTCGAACTGCCAGGACTGCCTTTAATGTCTACACTACAACTGTCCCTTCCTTTTGGTGTAACAGCCAGCACAGCCGACCCACAACTTTTCTTTACACATCCTCTAGAGGCAAAGACTCCGGCTGCAGCCAGCCTCCTCTCTTGCAGCTCCCCAAAGCTGCTTGTCAGCAGCTTTCTGCACCACCTCTATGCATAACCATCTCCCCAAAGCCCCAGTTAGGGCTTCTGCATCAACACCTAAACAATGTTTGGAGTCAGGAAATCATAACATAATTCAAAACCACACTTCTAAACCCAAGGTTGACTTCAAGTTGTTTAAATTCTTGCCCCCTAAAAGATATTTAAAGAAGAATAATAAAAAGTATTTGATTTGAGTTATTGTCAATTAAACCGTTCTGTTTCTGAATATTAGAAAATAAATAGTTGGGGGAGAGAGGAGAACTCTGCAAGTTTTTCCTCTAGAAAACTAATTTTCCTATTGATTAATTTCTAATTTTTCTATTGACTAATTTCTAATTTTTTATTGACTTGTTAAATGACAATTTTCAACACTTTAATGCCGATGATGATTTTTTGCCAGGGTAAAATGTCTCTTTCCAATTTCCTACCATTTTCAAACCTTAAGTCATCTTCACATTGTTAGTCCTGTTGACAGAAGGCCCACGGATGTAGGACACGAGTACTAACAGAGGATTCAGAAACTGAAGAACTAAACAGCAGCTTCCCTAGATTTATGTGCAACTTACTTTTGTATCAAGCTATCACGTGCCAACAGCAGTACAGTTAACACAACACATTTACTCTTTTCCACCAAAGAAGCTTTAATAAATTCATTTGTGTGATCCAGCTCACTCCACAAGCCCTCCACTAGCACAGCCTTACTCATGAGCTCTTAAACATCTTTAGGGGCCATCCAAATTTCCAGATTACAGGCTTTAGGACAGTTTTTGGCTGGTGCATTGTTCCAGCCTGGCTCTTTTACTAGATTTATACTGTGTGTTTTCTGAAGTGTTTAGGAAACCCTCTGAGATAAAAACAACAATCTCCGAGTGTTTCACAGACATGAGAATGTGACATCCTCTCCACTGAGGGTTGGCTTCAAAGTTAAGCATGGAATACTTTTTGTTCCCACTTTCACCAGTGTTTGAGGAATGATATGAGAGAAAAATTATCATCTGTTTATCTTTTAGTCATAAAATCCTTTATGTATGTTTAGCATCTTCATTAACATAACACTAACAAGGGTTTGCTTTTGGTTTTTAGCACAACATCTACTGGAAAATAGTTTAAAAATGAAGAGGACTTCAAGTTGTCATATTGCAAAACAAAAAACCAAAGAGTAATGTAAACAAGTCTTTAGTTGTGTTTTTTGAAGGCATTGTATGTAACAGAAAAGTAATATATAATGTTTCATCTTTATAAATCAACCATTAGCTCTGTCTATTGAAATTATTAATCTGCAGTCCTGTTTGATTCCAAATGTGACAAATAATTATTATGTTTCCATGCCTATTAACAGAATTCTGAATCCAGCTCAGTTAAGTCTCCTCAACTATGTAGTTACTATTAACAAACATGAATATTTATATTAGAATTTTTATTCAAAGAATGGTATAACTGAAACAAGATATATAATTTAAGTGTGAATTTTAAAAAGTCCTATAATTTATATGAAATATGTAGAAACTGACAGAATTTATTTATAAAAATAGTGCAAAAAACCCAAATAAATGAGAGAAAATTAAAGTAAAATATAGTACTGTACTTTCAATAACTTTGATAATAATGCTTATCATCCTCTAAAATATCAACCTCTAAATTTCTGTTCTGCTATATCACTTTTTCATTATTTTGGTTGAAGAGCTGCTCAAAGCATTGGATTTCAATGCATAAACCTCTTGCTATGAAGAAATTAATGACCAATTATTTTCTTAATATCCCCTTGAAGAACTGCCAGCCAGCAGTAGTTATATTAAGCATTTATCTACTGACTTATTGGAGCTTTACATTTGAATCTGTACCATAGATGATACCTTTATCTTCTAAGGTATCTTTTTTGTATTTCCCTAAGAGAAAGTCCGTTCTTCACAGCACACGTGGAATAGCAGAACACCTGTTCTGCAGAGAAGACGACCTACTTTTTACTGCCTCATAATGGCAAATCAATTAGACCTTGATTAATGTTTGGCTCAGTGTCACATAAATTTGTCTAAGAGCTGATGCTACCTAAGTTAAGATGGCTGGGTGCCAGCTTCTCTTGAAACACTGCACTCAGTGCATCCCTTTTGCAACATAGGTTTGCTCCCTCTTGCTGCCAAAAATTGCTAACAGGCAGAATGAAGATCTACAAATACCCACCCTGTGTCTTTTGTTTGCTATGAAACATAGCTAAAAATTCAACCAGAAATATGATCACAGCGCAAATTGCAAGTTTCAATAATATGCTTTAGAGTTTACAGTCTACTTGCTACTCCTTTTATTTGTGTGATAGCATAAAGAGCACTAAACAACTGGGAAGATTGATAAAGCTGTCACATTCTTTCAAAATAAGAATTCTTGATACAGCTCAAATAGTTTGATTAAAAATTCCATAAGTTTGAGTCATTCAGATCGATTGTCTGACTTAAGTCACCTCTACAAGCAATCTGTCTTCATACTCAGGCAAAGAATGGCTAATGCTGTGTTGAGCACTTCAAGGAAGTAATAAACTGACTTCTGATCATTTGGCAATGCCAACCAGAAAGGGTGTAATCATATAAAAATGTGGTTCTAAAGAATTTACATGAGTCCTAGACACACAGGGGGAGACAAGTGTGCTAGAAATGCAGAAAAAGACAATAAAGTACAGTACACAACAAACTACATGTTAAGAATTCAAATGCCCTCTTGATAATAATGTGATAAGTAATCCTTCTTATCATGGACAAAGTATATACAACATCTTTCAATGTACACTTTCCATCTTCTAATCACAACAAATGTAGAGTAACATCTCATACATTTAACTGATCATGGCTGCAGTAATATGCCCAAAAGTTCACCAGTGTAGAAAAAAACATTTCTATAATTATGAAGTCATTAAAAAGCAGCTAAAAATAGCAAGCGATAAATACACAGGAAATTTGTGACGTTGAACAAAACCAACCCAAACCAACTGACAAGAAGTCATTACTATCACTTTTGATGTATTTAATCAATATTGATTGTCTGGTTTAACAATATCCATGTGGTCAATAGCTCCACCCTGTGCTCTACAGAAATATGAAGCTCAGTATGAAGCATTTTTTGATGTATTTTGCACTAGTCAGTATTAATGGTAAATCCATCTGTGTCACCTCTAGCATTCAGCACTGGGCAAGATCCAGTTGCAGGCAAATGCAACTGTAATTAGAATGACAAGTCAAGCTTACACTTGCACAATGGCAGGTATCTACAAAGTGACCAGATTTCTCAATTATTTCAGATTACTTTTCTCAAAATGCCTAAGAATTTTCATCAGTGTCCACATTTAGATTTTAATTAGATATGCAGCAGGCAATTAGACATTTATTTCAAATGCTGTTAGAATTGTTTGCTGGCTCTCTCTTCTCAAAAAGCCAAAATAGCTGACAATGGCTAATGACTACATATTTCATGTGAAAAAGGATATGCAGACATAATTACTGCTGCAATCTCATCAGAGCAGCCAAGTCTAATTAAGTGTCAAACTAGAGTTACAGAAGGGTTGTGAAACTTTCCCTCAAAAATGACAACTCAGCTGTGGTTACACATAGACAATAAAACAACCTCAAGAGCAAGAGAAACATGATTTTTATGTAGATTTGTGAGTAATGTTATTGAAAAGGCACTGTTCTTTCATATTATTCATAATATATTATTAACATTAAAACAAAATTGCAATATTCAACCTGTAGCCAAGAAAAAAACCTATTGTAATACTCCCACTTTCATTAACAAGTCCTTAAAGCTGTTAATAACTTTTAAAATTGTTCTTCTCTGCAAATCAAACATAGGAGGCTCTCATAAACCTTATCTCTCTTCCACTTCTAATTATTACATTTTTATTTACTAGCATATCCTAATAATGAGCATGTTCACTATTATTAAATTGATCCTTAAAACATGAATGTTCTGTATTTTGTTTATGAGCACAAACAAAGCATATTAAAAATGGTAGTGTGTTGGATGTTCAGAAAGAAAGATGGAAAGGAAATAATATTGACCTGCCAAGCTGCTAGTTTTTCAAACAGCTTTTCTCATCCTATGTTGTTCTCAGACAGAGCTTTCAATTTCTCATAAAAATCTTTACAGAGTCAAAAGCCCAGTTTTTACCTAACCTTAGTGTGTGCTATGTAAAATCTGGTTCTCTAAGAATAGAAGATGTAAAGATGACACATTTTATATTCTGTTTATCATCCTGCACGTATACACTTACATTCTTCATATTTTTTTTATTTAATGCAGCAATGACTTTTCCTCATTTGACAAACATCCTCTAGAAATAAAAGGCAATCACTGTGGCTCTATCACATCCCATTATTTATAGAAGTGGCTGCCCATCTCCAGTTAGATGGATTAGATGGATTCTTCTTTTGCTTCTTCCACAGAGCTCTGTCATTTCCATGATATTTGTGCTGAATAATACCGATCCTTTTTAATTTAAAAATGTAATTGTGTTTCAAGTCAATTCCTGCTACCCTACTTATCATGTAGAGCAACACTGCTATGCTAATGCTTGCTGTGGTAACAATACAGAATTTGCTCAGATTTTGCTATTAGGAGACACTAAACTCATCATGTGTAGCATGCTAATCTTGTTCTAATTCTTCATCCATCTCTTTTGAACCTTCCTCGCTTCCTCACCCGAAATAAGCTGACAATCTCATGCCACTGAACATTATTATAGTTCCTAGAACTGTTCAGTCTATATTGTATCTTGCTCAAGGAATCTTCCTAATAATATGAATATGTACATGGAATATCTTAAACTGATAGGCAGCCAGTCACCTTTTCCTCAGTCAAGACAGCTATTTAGTATTTTAATATCTTCTACTAAAAATGCAAGAAAGGAGGAAGTTTAAGACCGCCTCCAGCCCAATCACGGTTCTGATTTTCCTTCCTATTCACAAGCAATGGTGTCTGTGCTAAGTTCTAATCGAACACCATCCAGCCAAGGGAATGAAATATCAGGCCTTACTTAAAGAAATCATAAAGGAATCTTGGGTTTTTCAGTCAGATTGTTTTGGGGTTGTTTGTTTGTATTTGTTTTGGCAGGGTTGTCATTCTGGATTAGTTTTGTGATCTTTTGCTTTGTCACGCCATCGGTTTGAAAGGGAGGACATGACAGAAACACTGGCATAATGCAGCCCACTCCTACTGGTGATTTGAGTGCAGATATTTGAGACTTGGACTTTTCACACAATAATTTTTCTCCTCTCATAGAATACTCCTTGCCTGCAAAAGCAGATAGGCTGTTAAACTATTTTATCTTTTCTCTGTTAAAAAAAGGCATGAAAATCACTTCGACTTTTTATTCAAAACAGCTAGTTAGAAGTACAGTCAGTGCTATATAGTATTGAAAACAATACTTCATCATAGAGTCTGACTTGAAGAATCAATGTGTGCATCCTACAATAGCCTGATTATCTGCTGAGATAAGGGCATGCATCATCTCATCCTCTCCACTCTTACTGAAAATGGCATCCCTGTGCTTGAGCTGAACTGCCAAGCAGGGCAGTCAGAGGTGTGAGCCAGATAATGCCCCAAAATCTTGTATCAGCAAAGAGAGAGATTGAGTGAAGGACTTAAAAAGAGAGCAGTGCAAGGTGAGGTAATAATGCACCATTTGTGCACTTGCATTGAATTAATTTATATGCTTTCCTAAAACTTTTATTTCAAAAATGGGAGCGTGAGCAGATTTTGAGAAAACTTCAGAAGAGGATGTGCAATTCCTGAGCTGATGTGGGCTGTAAGATACACTACTTCACTGAAAAAGAGAATTAATTATCACTGAAATTAAACAATATCCTATAAAAGCCAAAGAAAAGTTATCTCTAGATATAAGCACTGTTTATATCCTGCATTATGGCTTCTCTTTTCCTGTGTGCAAGTTTTATTTTACTATTGATGCCATCCATTTAATTTTGGGATATCACTGACATGAGCAGACTAAATTCTAGGAGCTCTGAAGATTATGAGAACATACTCACATATGAGAACAGAACTTGTCTGTAAAATCACAAAACTGCAGCAATGAATTTACTGTCCAAATGGTTTTTCAGGCTTTTGTCTCAATGGAGCTTTATCCATTCAAGGAAGCCTACAATGCTGGCCATAGTAACACTGTGAAATACCACTGTGAAATAAAAATAAATTGGAAAGAAAATAAGATATTGAAGTGACACTCATATTTCAAAGGCATTGTCTTTGAGGATGAGAAATACATTTTGAGAATTTTCCAGTCGTTTTAAAAATTCCAGTGATCTAAAAATATAAAATATCCCAGATAACGGTATGTCTCTATTATCATTTAAAAAATCTACAAATATATAATAATATAGTTTTCAGAACCACCCAAGTAACACATGAAATTCACTTGCAGAAGAGGCTTCTAAAAGGACCTTAAAAAAAAAAAAAAAAAAACAACAACAGAGGACTAATGTTTCTCATTGTCTCTGTACAAGACAAATAAACTGTTTAAAATATATTGCTGCAAAAGTCTTGCTAGAGTGAAATGTACTGTCAAATCCTTGTAAATGTTCCTTATATTTGGTGCAACACTCAGCACCCTTGCTTTCACTGGCTGTTCCACAGGTATTTAGAACAACAAAATCCAAAACCATGAAGACAAATTTTCCCATTATAGAGGGTACCATTAAAAGTGAATCTCCAGTTTTAAATCCATATATTTAATATATATATAAAATATATACTATTAAAATAATATAATAAAATAATTCATATTTTAAGTAACAAAATACAAAACTCAGATATAACTATGTTGTTGCAAAGACCAAAAGTCATCTCTATACAATGCTTCTTTGAGCAATGCATATTGGAATTTAGTTAAATATTTAACACACTAGTAACCTCTCAGAGTCAAAATTATTATCTGCAATACTTTGTAAACCACACAGGAATGTGTAAGTGTAAGAATTAATTAAATTGCAGCCAGAAGATGGCCCTTTCAAATAATGTCAAAGCATGAAAGGCTACAATAAAAAATAGAAAAAAATATACTGAATATAAACATTTTGTACCACATGGTCAGCAGAAATTCATTGCATCTGTAGAAAGTAACAATGTTTAATATGTTGTGAGACACAGACAGCCTCAAAGAGACTGTCTTCCTCTTATGTTTTCATTCACATTTTTTTAACACCTAGGAAACCCTTATTTAAAAATTCTATTTTTTTTTTTTTTTAGAAACAACATACTTTTTTTAAAAAATTAGGTTCTTATTATGGCTGTCACATACTGCCAGACAAATTTAGCTTGCAAAGCACCAGAGAGGCCTGAGCTGCTGGTTGTACAAATTTGGATGACAAATTTAAAATCTGCCTTGTCCTTATTATCTACTTGCAGCAGACAAATGTCTCAATACAAAAGAGATTAATAAATCTAGGGGGCTTGTGAGGGAATCAAGCCTCATAGTATAAATACAATATTTATTTTAGAAAATTCAATAACTATTCAGAGTGTCTGCAAATGTATTAAAAGTTTTGCTCCAGTAATATGATACATTAGATGATAAAGTTTTCACCTTTCTTCATACACAGTCTTACACCTGTAGAGAAACTTCTCCAAGTCCACAATAAATAAACAAAAATATAGTAAAATAAACCTCTTAAGGGTTCTGTGATAGAGTTCCATTTGGAGTGTCTCTTTCACAGAGAGGATTGCTTCATTTTTATCTCACCTGAATACAGAGAGAGAGGTAATTATTCATGGAGGAAGGAATACCAGTGTAACTGATTTTATTACAAAAAGAATTAAAATAGATCAAAGCCTATCCGACTAATAAAAACCGGGTTTTCTAGATCTATTTTATCACCTTGAAAAATATGGGGTTTGCCAATTTCGTGAAATTATGGCCAGATGTAAGAAACCATATAAATCCAAAATACCTTGATTGAAAAAAAATAGAAAACAGCAAAAAAAAGCTGAAGTCTCTCCTTGTCTGGCAGTATCTGGTGACACACTGAGTAAGAAATGTATACATCTTAGAGTTTGGGATTAGAAGAATGAAGGGGGTTTAAAGAGAATTATTAAAATTTGTCACTTTTATATTACTGTGAGGAAACTTACCTCCGCCTTTGAAAGCATTTCAGTATTTGGTGAAAACCAGACCCTGAAATAGAGCAATACATTCCTTTCTGTCACTCGGTGCCTCTCCAATTACCAAGCTTCAATCCACTTCTCAGAGGAGTAAGGAACATGAAAGACAGCTTTGTGAATGACTGATTAACATGGAAAAGATCATTTCTCCAAGATTATATTGTATTCCTAACAAGACCAAAAGTGTGCACTAAATTATTATTATGATAATTAAATTTGGCAGACTTTGTCTTATTGTTAAAAAGCAGTAATAAGGCACCTTAAGAGGCAGAATAATTACACTTAACTGCTGTAATTAGTAAGATAATTCTCAGGTAGAAATGATTCATAATATAGGAATTATGCAACTGCTGCCATTTAAATTCTGACTGCAATGCCTTCATATAATTTAAATCAAGCATTGTTAGTATTTCTGAACCTTTACTTCAATAAGGTAAGAGAAAAAATTGGTTCAGGCAGGAGACTATTCCATTTCTGCATCAATAGCTTGCAATGTCAGAAATTGAATATCAAAATATGTATATATAATCCAAATGAGGAAAAAGAAGGGAGAAAAGAGCAGAGTTTAGTATAATTTGTGCACACAACATTTGTGGTATTAGTTTTGTTCTTTTTCCACTAGGTGCCATTCCAAAATTTTTCTTCGCTTTCATTAATTTTTGTATTACACTGCAGGATCAAAAAAAGCCTCCAAAATTTCACAAAGAGATTGAACTTTCTTTTCTGTCTGTAGAGAATCTGTGCCAAAATCTGTGGTGTCATATTATTTAAAGTGAATTTAATTGCCTTTCAGATCTGTTTGTCTAGTGGCCAACACTGCTGCTTCTGGGTGATCTTCAGAAAACCAAAAAATTAGTGATTTCAGCCATGTTTTATAATACATGTTTCATCACATTAATAAAAATATATTGTATATAGATATGCATATAGATATATAATATCTATATACAGTATATATAGATATGCAATATCTATATACAATACTACTTGTATTTTACTACAAGTTCTCCTAGATGACAGCACACAGCTCTCATGTCCTTAATACACAGGAAGTCATATGGATCACCATTTTTCCAAAGATGAATACACAAATCCCATAAAAGGGGCAGTGAGAAACAGAAAAGGCCTTGACACTGTACAAGCACTGCACAGCAATAGGTGAAATGTTGGTATGTTATCAACAGTATATTATGGTCACAACTTCAGCAGAGGAAAGTAAGGATATGGGCAATACTTAGAAGAAATAGAGGAAAAAATCCACCCCAGTATTGTGCAGATATAAGACAGCAGCTTGATTATCAAAGAAGGATGCAAGTTGTGTCTTCTGCTCTCTGCCTCAGCTGAAAGGCCAAATTGCCCAATGGCTTGGGTGTTCCCCTTTTTAAGATTTATCATCAGTCTCTGGTTTTCTACAATCCATTTGTGTTATTTTTACAACTGAATTCCCCAGTTAAGGTTCTGACTCTTCAAGAACAAAATCTCAACACATACACAAGGAAATGAGTTCTTCCTTCAGTTCCTATTTACAGGACCAAGGAGCTTCCACGTTAGTGTCTCAGCACTCCTTTTGGATTTAAAAAGAATAGTTAAATTTTCAGTGTTCAACCCTACAAAAATCTAGCTTCCGGATTCTGTGATCCTACCTGAATCAACAGCGTTACTGATATGATAATTCCTTTTATTTAAACCTTTTTTTACCTCATTAAACATCCTTAAGAATCAATAAATACTTTGAGAGATAAAATAAACCCACTGTTACATGATAAATGAAGCAGGTTCTTATAAAGATGATAAAAGTTTAAAAGCCATAAAGGGTTCTCTACTGGTGCTAATTTTACTACTTGAATGAAATTAATAAGACTCTCCATAAAACAGCAGGAGATCCTTAGATTACATGAGTAATCAGCAAGAAAATTTATTGTGGATTCATGAAGCACTAAGTGTTTGTGTAATGTATGCAAAAGTGGTACTTTATTCTCTGCAGTGAACAATTCTGAGCCCTTATAATAGAAAAATATTTAATAGCTTGAAAACTCTTGAGGCATAGTTTTAAAAAGTTGTTCAACTGTGATTAATTCAACTCATGACAAACTAGTAAGGAAAGGTCTGCCTTATTTCAATATTCAGTAGGAGCCATTATTAAAATAACTACTTAAGGTTAAACAATGGATACAGAGACAACTGAAAATCCAACCTGATGTCTAGGAATGTAAGAGTTAGGAGAGTGAGATTCACAAACTATGTAGTGCATTAACCTGAAAAGCAAAACTAACTCCTCACTTTGGCTGCTGTATGGATAATGTATTTATTTACATGACTAGTTGCCCCTGCAAACTTCATGTTTTATGAACCATTTTAGATGAAAAAGTTCCAGAAGTAGTCCCGTAGAGGAAATTCTGTCACATTTATGCTATCAAATTCTCAGTAAATTATGCCCTCCAAGGAAGCATAGAGCCAAGCTTTAATAATTTTTTTCAAAAATCTTTTATTACAATGTACCACGGAATCATGACTTGGTGTTCAATACTTTCCATTTAATATTTATTGATTGTTGCAATTAATTGCTTTTGGTTTGAAGCTTGGGGCTTAATTAAGTAGACTAAAAGTGTCCATACACTGAGGCTGTTCAACTGACTGACAAATGAAACTAAGTAATGCTTCACCATGACTAGTTATTAATGTTCTACCAGTGAAACAGGCAAGGGGAATGCATGGGTCAGGGAAGTAGCAATAATAATAATAATAATATACAGAGCCTTTAATGTTTAGATTAGCTGCTCAGCACAGATTAAGAGTAATTACAAAATTACTGTAATCTAAGGACCCCAATTAATTCATGTTGTATTATGTATTATGTGAAATGAGATTACTGATAACAGTACAGTGCTTAAAGACTTCTCATGTCCTGAACAGAGGTGAACAAACACTGCCCAGCTTTAGAACTGGTTGAAAGGCACATGGCTGGGTCAGTACACTGCTAAAACAAAGTAAACACATGCTACAGACAAGGCCACAGTGCTAGCTGGAGTGTGAAAACGTGTTCCCCATGGCTTTGGGACTTCATCTGTGTCATTCCACAGTTTGGGCAATGGCACCATACAGTGTGGGTACATCTGTTGACTGTCCAGGAGAGGGTCTCTGTATCAAGTAATTTGGGGACTGATCTACACTGTGACCTTTGGAACTGTTCACCCCTTTTACAAGACTCTAACCCAAGAACCTAAATAGGCTCCTTCCTACACTTACCAGGTAGAAAATATAAAAAATAGGAAAATATGTATTTTTAGAGCTTTGGTACTTCTCAGGAATATTATATTAAAGCTTATGCAAAGATGCTGTGTTTGTTGAGGTCAATTGGTACATCTTTGATAGCAACGTAGCTTTGGGGAAGTGAGAAAACCTATGAATTAAAATCCAGCTTCCCTGCTTAAAATACAAGTTACACATTAACAGATGTTATCAATTCTAACTTAGTAATATCTTATATCTGTTCTATACAGGTTTTTCTAGTTGTCATTTTAAAATCTGGACACATTGTTTCTAATGTTTCTAAGATCTAATTGGTTAACTTACTCTAAACCACAGATGTTCACAAATTGTTGTTCATCATTAACTAAAAGCCTTACAGTGAAACTTAATTTATCAATATTGCAGCTTATCCATGAAGATGCTGCCAATCTTTTTTGGGTCTCAATGTGAGACCATCTTTTCCCAGGCTTTCAAGGTTTTCCCTTTCCTACATGCAAGGCAATTTGTCATTTATCAGCTTCCTTTCAAACTTCCATGCCTTTGCCCTTATCAAAGGACAACATTCAGCTGTAAGTGTCCCTAAGACACTTAATTTTGAAAAAGCTGATGAACCTGGCTCTCAAAGTGTCATAATATCACAGAATCATAGAACATGCTGAGTTGGAAGGGACCCACAAGGATACTTGAGTCCAACTCCTGGCCCTGCACAGGGCCTCCCAATAGTCACACCATGTGCCCGAGAGCATTGTCCAAATACTCCTTGAACTCTGTCAGGTTGGTGCTGTGACCACTGCCCTGGGGAGCCTGTTCAGTGCCCAAACACCTTCTGGATGAAAAATCTTTCCCTGGCATCCAACCTAACCCTCCCCTGACACAGCTTCAGGCCATTCCCTCGGGTGCTGTCACCGTCACCACAGAGCAGAGATCAGTGCCTTCCTCTTCTCTTCCACTCATGAGGAATTTGTAACTGCACTGAGGTCTCCCCTCAGTTTCCTCTTCAGGATGAACAGACCAAGTGACTTCAGCCTCTCCTCACGTGGCTTCCCCTCAAGGCCCTTGCTCAGAACTTTACAAATCTTTTTTTACCAAGGATTAGTTTCCCCGATTCTTCTCTCCAAATACCTTACCATGCTGAATATCTGCTTTTAAAACTACTTCAGCCTTTTTTCATCTCCCTCTACACACCAACACACATGTGTGTATTTATACACCTTTAGTTTTACTGGGTCTTATCTGCTGCAGATCTCCTGTAATGCCCTCAGCCATTTTCTTTCTCCCTGTGGGGGCAAATCAGCCTCACTAACACTTCAGTTTACTACTTAAAGACAAATAATAATCTTGTGTTCTGGGCAGATAAAAGCAGACCATCTTCAATAATACAGCACCACGCTTGCACTGTATAACACCTATAAAAATGGGTTACACAGATAGATAAGATTTAATATTTGTAAAATATATGTATTTTGGAGGAATATTTATGTTTTTCATATTCTCTGCAAATAGCAATACAAGGCATGAATCATGCCCTTTAACATATTTCTCTGAGTTTTCTGAGACTAGATCAGATGGAACATTTCATCAGAATCCTTGAATTCATGCAAACAAACATGAGCTACTGCATTTTAAATATTAACTGCTGAAGCACCATGAAAATCTCAATGCCGGCAGATTTGCTCTGACTCCTCTGGCAAAGCATATGCTCTTATTCTTTACCTTAAAAGCATTCTGAACAAGAGATCAATGTGAAATTCAGCTTTCATAACTGACACACATACAGCAAGAAGCCTTACCATCATTAAATTTAATCCTAATAAAGAACACAGTAATTCCTATGCTGCATTATTTACATATGATTTAAAGAGACTATTCAGTAGACCCAAATTCAAATAATTATATCCACCTTTCATCTTTGAATCCTATTAATGTTATTTCAGCATCTCTGGAAGTGAGTTTACCTACCAACAAACAGAGAAACTTTTCATCCTGATAGTCTAGTTCCATCATATGGATGGATGGATGGATGGCAGGCCAGCCACAGGCTGTTCCATAACAAATTATTCCACTTAATGACAAAGTCAAAAATATTTATGTTAAAAGAAGGCATGGCCAGCTGCCTGCATTTTTTGGCTTTGTAAACTACTCTCAAGTTTTCAGCAATGTCTACACTGGGCAATATAGAACCAGTGCAAGGATCCCAGTGTTTGAGGTCAGTCAGACTAGTAAATCTGGAAATAATATGGCATAGAGTGGTCTATCCAAAGCACTCACTCTGAAAAAATGCCTGGGAGGATGAAAAAAAGAGAGTGTCAAATAGTATGTACAGTGCCTCTGAGGAAGATAAAGACTTTAAAACCAACAATAACCACAAAAGTATGCAGACAAAATCTGAATGGTCCCATGAAGTAAGATCCGGAACACAATTTATAGCTTGGCAGAGTTGCAACTTCAGTTTCTTCCTTTCTACACATAACAATATATTCCTTCTACCATAAATCATTCCCCGCACTTGTCTAAATGATGTGGTCAAATTAAAAACAGCACAAGCCCTAAAGGAAAGAAAGCAGGCCTAAGGACTGAGGATTTTACAAGCAGCCCAAGATCCCAGTCTCCAAAATCCCTGAGGCAGCTTTGAAAATCTCAACCTAAATGTTTAGCTAAGTTACTATCTGCTTTTCTTTCAAACTGCAAATCCCAGTTGTTCTCACAATTTCCTAATGCTCACCGTGCTTATCCATGAAACATAAGCTGTGGTTAGGATGAAACCTTTGCCCTGCATTTTCTCCATGGATACAGGCTGTCTGTCAATATCCTTTAGCACTGCTACCATTCCCCTCGCATTGCATTTACCAACATCTGCACTTCAGGATTTAGGAGGCTTCTTAAGGATTTTCAGCAACGTAAAAAAACATTGTTGGTCGATTTCAAGTTTTTTAATATGATGCAGAAGAATGTGAGGTGGTTGCAAATATGAAGCACCGTGGAAAGGAAGCAGGCATTCCAGATAAAAGTGCTTAAGATTAATTTAATATGCACAGGATTTCCCAATTAAAACTTTCACATTAGCACTGCATTTTAAACAGTTAATCTCCTAACGAGACATCCCCAGCAATAAGAAGTGAATTGCAGGACCGAATAAGGCCCTGAGGCCTGCATCTGGAAAAGGCTGTGCTTTGTAAATGTTGGATTTATGCCGCTGTCACAAATTCTGCAACCAAAGAGCTCCACTGCCACCTACTGCCAAGACGTCTTTTCCCACCAGAAATTGTCACTAAAAGTGAGAAATCCTCTGTGCTTCTGCACAAAATGCTAACCAAAGAAAATAATGCAACTCGATTCTTCACACACACGAATTTTAGGGGGTTTTTTGTTTTGTTTTTGGTTTTTGTTTTGTTTGTTTGTTTGTTTTGTTTTTGTAATTCTAGTAGATGGAAAGGCATATTGTTTATTTTTCTGTGCCTTTTCTTCATGATATGGTAGAAGCCAAAGAATTGCTGTGCTGAACAATGTGAGAGAGAGTCTATGCAAAAGTCTGGTTTTCCCTCTCTTCTTCCCAAATCTCCACAGTCATACCTTTGAATCCTGGCTGACCTGCAGTCATCTCTGCTAATGATACCCCCGCTGACTCCTTCAAAAGAGTTACACCGAGGTTGGCTTCTTCCCTTCCCTGAAGGGCCAAAGACAACACCCCTGTGATGTGCCTGATACCTCCAAGAGTCCAGATGTGAGGGAGCCTTGCACAGCATCTCACAGCACCGCTGTGGGGACACTGCCTTAATTGAAAATGAAGTTTTGCTATGCTTTCCTTTCAGGGACTTTTTTGACAGCTAAATTGCAAATCAATTAACATTTCCAGATGAGCTACTCTCTTGCCTGGTAGACACAGTCACTAACAATTTCTTGTGAAATAAATTTTTGGAAGTCGCAGAAAACCAAGGGAATTAATATTTCAGAACACAATGAAAGACGCTTAACAAATAGTGAAGCAGGGAAGGGAGAACATCAGGATTAATGAACATCAGCTGCACTCTCTGGAAATTCTAGCCAGCCTGAACAACCATGGATCTAGGATTCGAGATACAGTACTCTGTAATTAGGTGTTTTTCCTGCTCTTTGCCTTAATAGTATATGCAAATAACGTCATAAGTGTATAGGTGAGAGAATCCCCATCCTCGTGCTTATAGTTGTTTGGTAACATTACAGCACAGCTTGACTCAAGCTGCTGCTAGGAAAATCACAGCACTACATATCATCTGCAAGCACCCTGGAGGGAAAAATATCTTCAATTCACTCTGTCAGTGGTGTCTCAGGCTGAAGCTGTATGCACACACTCAAGAAATATTTGCCCTTCCTATATTACCACCAAAATAAGTACAAAACAAGCAAGATAGCTTAATTGCATTTTTTAAGACAAGAATTTTTTTTCTTCTTCTTCTTCTTTTAGACAGGAGCTCCTGCAAGTACAGATTTGGTGAGATTCACTTGTTGAATATCTGGGAATAAAACTCCAGACATCCTGACAGTATCTCCTCCTCTGCCTTCAGGCTTAGCAATACTCCACATTTTAAGTACAAATTCAACTACGAAATTTGTGTATCTCCATTCTGTATCTTTTTAGATACATAATATCACACAGCACCAAAGGATTTCTTTGTTTAGGGCCTAGAAGAAAGATGTTTCTTTTTAAAAGCATGAAAACAGCACAGTAATCCTTGAGAAAGCATAAATTTTCACACATTTGCACTTGAAAACTATCCTTTCAGTTTTCATTTATCAAGAGAGTAGTTCTGAAGAATTAATTCTGTTAGAAATTATATTTTCTCTGTTGCCCTGGAATTAAAATCTTGTATTTATCTGTTCATTTTACATGCTTTAGGGTTTTTACTGCAAACACATTCCAAATTTTTGTCTCCATTACAGAACAGTGGCAAGAAGTAACAAAAAGCAAACAAATTTTGTTCTGTCTTTATGGAAATGCTGCCTTTTCTTCCCACTGGAAACACTTAAAACATCTTTCTTCCAGCAATAAGCCCACATGAAAAGTTTTATATGCCATACTATGCAGTGTTAACAAAAGAAAGTTGTGTTTTATCTAGTCCTTCTATCCACTGGGTTCAACTGTATCTAATGGAATAGTTTCCATCGGGAATAAGAGGTTTTTAAGTAATTTCTACAAAAGCCCTTCAGCCAGCAAAGTCAGTCTAAATAATTATATGTTTTCATCCTGTGTTTTTACACAAAATCATAAGACAAGGCAACTACACAGCAAGAGAAGTCCAGAGACAACTTTAATAGGACTAATCTGCCCCTCTACCCTTCCAGTGTCTGCTGACTTGGGTTTCATCCCTAGTTGGCCACACCATTATGCACTTGGCCCAAGTCATTTGTCACTTTTACCTATTTTAGCAAGATGTGTCCATGAAACACTTCTGAGCAAAGTGTAAAAGGCTAATATCCTAAAATACAACAGGCAGTCCTTAATCCAAAAGCATTTTGCAAATGCAAAGACAAAAATATTGAATTTCCTTCTGTAATTAATTTCATAGAACTAGGGGATTTTAAACTCTACTCTTTTCTATTTCCTCTCCCCCAAACTGACTCTCTTGATAACCTTGGTGTTTACACAAAGAAAACATCCAACAGTATTTGACCTGAACCTTCTACAATGTTCATCTGTATACATGGTAGGAAAAATAGGTTATCCATTTTGAAAAGAAAATAGAGTAAATATGAGAATCAATGGAGAACTGGAAATAAAAATCTATAGTAAGTTTATGAAGATGGTTTTGGCACACAATCAATTTCTAACAAACCATACCTTTTTTTTTTTTTTTTTTCTTTCCTTACTATTGTTTGTGAAGAACCAATGTTACAAAGCATTCCCTTTTGTAAGTAACCTTTTTTAGTACTGAAAAGGCAAAGACAAAAGGCCAGGACCTCTGGTCCTGTAAATTATGTGGCTTAATGGCCCATAATGACACTGTTCTAATAGGAAGCACAATAAAGCAAAATCCTGATGTACTACAATGTAAACCCAGGATTTCTAGTGTTTGCATTGAACTTGAGAATTCACTTAATGAGAAACTTCATTAATGCACAGCAGAAATTTTATTATACAGGTTAACAGAAGAAAACCCGAGGTCTCACACAGAGAACAAACCTTTCAGAGCCCCAGTAGCACTTTCTGACAGAGACTGAGTGCCCAGCTTCCTGCTGATGAGTGACAGGATGTCCAAACGACAGTGCTGCAACTTCACTGGGCAAAATAAAGATACAACTCTCCAAATGACAAAGGTTAACCATGTACAGAGGTATGTCCAGGCTAACAAGAATGCCAGGTTGCAAAGGCTTTAGCTGTAATTTTTCTCAGTTTTGGTTCACTGTTAATAACCTGACCCCCACTACAATAGCCATCACCGCTGTCAGCTGTTACAACTGAATGTTCTGGCTGACCAGCACAGCTCTTTCACATCTTTCTCTGCTCACAAACTGCACTACTGATACTTTTCAGGCAAAAGTTAATTAAATATCTGCAAGATCTGCATACATAATTACATCTCTTCTAACTAAGAATTTAAAGTTCTCTTTCATAAATCTTAGTGGCAAGCCCACGTCATCTTAAGGCATATCTTCCTGGAAAAAAAGTAGCATATCCTGCAAAAGTATAGAAAGAAATGAGACCTTTTATACAACATCTATGTTTACTTGGAGATTCAGGTTGGTGTAGGTTTTTACAGATCCTTCAGTTCTGCCCACCTCAAAGGGAACTATCTCACCTCCAGCTTGGTCCTTGGATAGAATAAGGATTGCAGCAGGATTTCTTACTTGGGAGGTGATACTTCTTGAGAAATTTATTTTTATTGTTCCTTGTTATTTATGCTTCAGCTGATTAAGTAAATTAAATAGCCAAAAAAAAATTAAAAACCAGTTTAGTACAGAGTTTGGTACCAGTTTAGTACCATCCCTCATTTTCTACTAGATGCTTTATTTTGCACATTCATATTTTTGATAAGGATCAGCAAGGAAAAAGAAGAATAAAAAAAATATACTTCACTTTCAGTATCAGCTTAAAAATGCAGTTCTGTATTCTAAAGTCTTTACAACCAGGCTTCTTTTCTTTTTATTCTCTGTGATGGTTAGGAAAGAAACACATTCAAGGGCTGGAAAATATTCCTGGTATGCAATCTATTTTCAAAAGGAAGAACACAGCTCAATACTAGACATAAAAAGTAGTTTTGCGAAAGTAGTGTCTTTAAGTAAAAGTAGTTAAGCTTAAACCACCACAGTTTAAGGAAAAACACTTTTCTTTGGGTTATTTCTTTTTTTCACTCTATTATGCACAGGGAGCTGCAATGAAATGTTCCTGACATTAAAGAGAAGATGATCAGTAAAATGTTCTGCACATCTTCCAGCTGCTGGCAATAACAGCACAAAGCAATGAATACACTGTACATATTGACGTGGTCTTTGTGAACACCTGCCAAGAGTGGAACATGCTTGAGATGAAGTCTCTGCTCCACGGTTCTTCCAACCACAAAGAAAGCAGGAGTTGAGATAAAGAAACAGAAATCCAAAATGGTAATTCTGCAGCTCATGGGGATAGGATGCTGTTAATCTGAGTGATACCTAGGAGCTGAGACAAAGTTAAACTGGTATTATTTATCCACATGCAATGATTTTATCTACTAATTATACCTGTGCCTGGCTTTCAAAGGTGGCTCTTACATTCTCATCTATGAAGCATCTGCTGAACATAAGTGACACTCAGAGATCCATCTACTCCTCAACTACATGAAAGAACAAGTTAGATTTGACTTTAATTCTCATTATTGTACATGATCAACTGCCTGAATTTAAGATTTACAACTAGAATTTATTCATAACGAAATTTACGTGCCTCTTACTTGAATAACCATTGGTGAATCCAATGGTGCTGGTGAGACACAGAACACTCACCTGTTTTCACGTGAAACAATTGGATATCAAGTGAATCCCTTCATTTCTGAGTTGTTTTCTGCCACAGCTCAATCAGACTGCAGTGAAAATCAGGCTGGAACTCTGCCAAGGTTTTGCAGCTAATGACACAGGACTCCACAGCTTTGGCAGGGTACTTTACCAAGCATTTTCCCCAAGAAGGAAAGCTATGACTCTCCTTACTTGGCAGTTGAATTATTAAGCTTCTGGTTTAAATATTTTCAGTCAGGTGAAGAGGAAATTTATGAACAATGCAAAACGAAACAGCTCTCAGGTTAAAAGAAATAAAAAGAAACTAAAACCTATGGTATTTAACCAAGAAAATAAAGGGATTCAGAAGCCCTGAAGAGATTTCTTACAATCTAAAATAAGACTAAATATTTCAAAACCCCCAACACAATAAGGTTAAATAAGGTACTTGAGAAACCTGAGTATTAAGGTTATTTCCCTATGATGAACCAGCCTAGGATGACCTATCTTCCATCTAAAGAATATGATTGCAAGCCCCTTTACCTTAGGAACTTTTTGTGGGCCAGAGGCACAAATATCTTTTCAAGAAGAGATTAACTATGGCCAGGACTGACTGAATACCTGAGACTGTAGGCTAAGCTCTTCATGTGCTATTCCTCCATCTTAAAAATATTCTGTTATTCTTGAAGGAACAAGGTTAATGTCAAGAAAACTTGCCAGAATTCCTTGTAGATAGTTCAGTCGCTTTCTTTAAGGCCAAAAAGACCACTCTTTTCTGCTGTGCCACGCTGATGAATAAAGATTAAAGATGTCAAGCCACATTTTTGGATTAGTCAAGGCACATGCTTTGCAAGAGTTCCAAGTGTTGTGTTCTGGCTCTAATGCACAACAGGAGATTAAAGCAGAAATATCCACCAAAAATAAGACAGTATTAAGAAATGTTCTGTCAAGACAAAAACACTTGGTATGTGAACCTGCCATTTTATACTTGACAATGGCAAAATGAGAGCTCAAGGTGAAGAGCATTGTATTGAGAAAAATATCTTTGCTTCATCTTACATATTGAAATTGTCTTCAAGTTTTACTGAAGTAAACAAAACTGAGAAAACAGTCCTTTATTTTGATAGCATCACACTTCTGAGAAGCTGCTGCACTGGAAGAGAAATGAAGTTTGTGCTTAAGTAAGACAAACAGCCAGGCTGTGCATTACATAATCCAGGTGTCACTCACCCTAAAATTTGGGCACAGTTTCTAAGTAATTGTATAGAAAAACTGTTAAGCATAATTAAATAATATTTCAATCTCATCAGATCCTCATAAAATTCTCTTTAGGATTAGTTTTAGACTTCTAAAAGCATAATATCAAATCTAGATAGTGAAAAGGCATTAATTAGCTCCATTTGTTCATTTTATGAAGCTCTATAGTGCAGCATCTTGCAAAAACGAGATACAATGAAGGATGTTGAAATACATGAATTGGTATATTAAACATATTCCCACTGCTACCAACACACTTGAAACAAAATGGAACAGAATCCTCAACTAAAAGCAGCTATCAGGAAAAAAACTCTCACGTTATAACAAAGTCCTCACTTAAATTTCTGTTATTTCCCTTTTTCCCTTGCACACATTCATTTGCTCACCTATCAAATTTAGATGCATTTGAAAATAAGTCAGACAGACTCAGGTGCTAAGAAATACCTAAGAGAAAATTTGTCCCAAATCCGCAGCTTCAAAAAAGTTCATTAAGAATATGGACATCTGAATACTGTGGTAAATGTTCCATTATACTTCTTAATTATGAATATACATTTTATATATGGATTTTTTATTAATGTGGTAGTCCTGTATCATATACCAGACTGGGCACTTATAGTCCATCTGAGACCTCCTTTGCACCAGCAGGATCAGTGGGAATTAACCGACCTGATACCTTGAAATTGATACCTTGTCCCACTGTATTATACACAGGGTAAATGTTTTTCATGCTCTGATCTTTTGGAAGGGGTAAAGCCTTTTCTCACAGTACTACATTCACACAGCAATGTGAGGAAAGAAAATCATGGTGCTCTGCATCAAACATAATTAATGCACATTTAATATGGAAGTTACTGTGTAGTGACAATCAATTATTAAAAAAACCACACTAATTTCCGTCCCTTTCCACGTGTTAATTAAATAATAACCTTTCAGAATTTGTGTTTCTATTAATGCTTCTCAGTTTGAAAATCAGAACCATTCTCGGGAGCACGTTGACTTCTGTAATGGTTTTCAGATGGTCGTTTCCTGAAAGGTGGGAGGTGACAGCTGCTACTTCGCAGTGCTTTTCTTTTGTCTCTTCACTTACTCACTTGCATGCATTTATGTGCCCTGAATCATCCTGCAGTGGCATTACAATTATGAAGAACTAAAATTCTACTGTACATAGGCTCCCATTAATTAGTTCCCTTGTTTATATTATTTCCTAGTTAACGTTGCAGAAAGCTCTAGAATATCACAGTCTTATTAGGCAACATTAAAAATGTACATAGAAACCATCTCTTAATATAAAATCACAAATTAAATCAGCAGCTCCACTAAGCATTTGCAAATATGTATCCAGCTACAGATGCATCATGATGCATTTTTTACTTATTTCAGTCACTTTCCATAAACATTCCAATGAATGCATTTATTTTGACACAAATATGCATTGAAAAATACCAAAAGTGATGTGAGTAATGATACAGCCATGCAGCTGCATAAGTGCTTATGTTAGATGTCTTTCTGTGTATATTGAAAGCTTTTTGTGGGATTATGGTTCATCAGAACAGAGTACAGAAAAAACAAAATTGCTATTCAATATGTTATTGAAATTCAGACAGTCCAGGGATAACTGATTTGTATTAAAGGCAAAATAAAACCCCACAGAAGCATAGATTGAAAGTGGTAGTAGAGAAGTGCTTTATGACCCAAACTCCGTTGTAGTGGAAACTTTAGATAGGCAAACTATAATTTGCTAAGTCAATTTGCACTGTGATCAAGACACTAGGGTATGACAGCTAATAATAATTTCAAATATTTCTTTCAATAATGCCTGGTTTTATTTAATTTAGAAGCTTGTCTTTTTATGTCATACTACCTTCACATTTCAGATATGACCATTCTAAATAAATATATTTTTAGAAATTACAGACAAGTATTAGCTGTTACTATTCCTTCAAAATGTGTAAACTTATTTTTAGGCTGATATATTTAAAATTAACAGACATACATTTCCCATCAAAACAATTTACAACAATTTTATGAGTTGTTTAGCTTAATTAATCCTGTAAAACTTTTATTGATTAGTAAATGTCTGCTGCATAATGGGTGCATTTAATTTAACTCCATTTTGTTCTGTTTTCTTTTAAATCCAGTATCACCTAACATGAAGCTCATAATATTTTTGTCCAGTAATTACTATCAAATGAAAACCAAATAATCTTTGTGCAGCAAAATATGTCAGCATCCATTGGAATTTAGCATGGAGTGTTTTTTTTCTTTTAAAATCATTATGGATGTTCACATGATTAAATCTAAGCAGGCCACCAAGCGGTAAACTGGATCGAGGCCCAAACATTTAAAGGAAAAATCAATCCTTTGAAAGCCACCAAGAAATCCAAGCAGAGAAAGCCAAGGTTCTCACTTACCAAGATTTAGGAGAACAGTCAAAAATTATTAACTGGAATCAATTTGCACATATTGTATGCACTGTATTTAGATCACACAAATTACTTCATATTAGCAAATCAATACTCCCATTCATTGCAAGTTCCAAGACTGATTATCCCTTGCAACTCTGAAAAGACCATCGAGCATTTTTATCCATTAATAATTCACATAAGGATAAAGGCATTCTCTAGGCATATAGATTAAAATAGATACTTATAAATACACCTTTGGTTAAAATAGAAGCTAAACTAAAGAGCATTCAGGAACTTGTTTTGCAAACAGCCAAAGAAAAATTGCAGTTCCCTATTCTGCTACTGAACTATTCAGTGTCTTCTCTCATAGCAATTCCATTCCACTTTAAGCAGTGACTGTTATAAATACATTAGGTGAGCAAAATCTGCTTATTTGGAAATGACCATCTGAGCTACATCAAAAATATTTTAAAAACCCAGAAGTACCTGGTTTTTAGGCAAATAATCCAGATGGATTAGCATAGCAACAATTCCTGACATAAAAATACATCCAAATGGGCCATGTAACATAATGACATGTTGGCTGGCATGAAAATTGGAAAATACAGGTTTTAAACAAAATGCTCTCAGTGATAATATGGCCCTCAGTACTGATATAGGTGGGTGCAAACCCATTCTGTTTGCTGGCAGAGTTGCTGTCAGCTGAACACTGTGAGATTGTATTAGCAGAGGGGTGAGCTAAAAAGCCCACTGAGAGCTAAAGGAAATACCTGCACATTCAGGTCTCTGCCTGTGTGGCTGTTCAGCTTCCAGACCAGACCCCTCTCATCTCTCACCTCCTGAGCGAATTGCTTCTCATTCTAGGGCAAGTCTCTTCATCTTTTTTGTTTCCCCTCCCACTTCCACATCTTTCCCACTCAGAGCAAAAAAGCTCTGCAGAGCAATGCAGGCGTGATTTCAGCTGGGACTTCTAGACGCTTCTGTAATATGAACACCAGCAATAAATTGGGAGGGGATAATAGAAGTGTCAAGCGAGCCCTAAGTGCAGCAGCAGAGCTGTAATGTACTGTGTGACACCCCACATCTCACACCATCCTTCAAGGACTTTGCACAGTATGGTTTATTCCACTGCAATAATAAATGTGTCCGTGATGCATCTCCAAGTATTACCCGGCGTTAAAAATGAATCACAGTAATGTTACCTTCACTTCTCTCCAGCAAGAAGATAATACTTTTTTGGATGTGATACCACTCTGTATAGTTTTTGACAAACTGGAAATACTTCAGTGAAATAAGGCTGTATGGGGAGCACATGATTCATTTTGAGGCAGCAGCACATAAAAAGACAGTGCTGAAGTAAGTGTGGCAATTCAATTCATAACTGTTTAGTTATGCTTGTTTGTACTGCTATTCCTGATGGTTCTAGATCCGTGAAGATGCTTCCTTTGCAGCTCCCCCCATTCCCCATGATAAATAGTTTCTATGAGATTCTTGAGATGCTAGAAACCAAGCAGGAAATACCAGCAAGGGTGTGTATCACTAGCTCATAGAAAGACTGGAGAATCATCAATATGTAATTTTTAATCATCCACTAAGCCAACGGTGCTTTTTCAAAACTTGAGATACTGCTGTTGGTTCTCCCTCTCACAAATCAGTAAAACTGGTTTACTGATAATCCTGTGAATGTTACTATGAAGAACATAAGTGAATCAGTACCATTTTCTATTCATGCTGTTGCTTTTTTTCTGGATGTTTGCTCAGGCCACATTACTCTTCGTTCTATTTCAGCAGTTCGGACTGATAGAATGTTTCATGATTTTGAAAATCCATCTAAGTATCAAATATTTTCTTAAAACCTCAAAAGTTCTGCCATGTAGCTGTTTCAATGTTACCTACTAATTTAGCAATGTTCAAAACCCACACATTTATCAGTCTTACTGCCCTCTTTATAAATCAGTGCCAACAGGTATTGCAGGGAATGGCATTTTGAGTGTGAATATCCTGTCATTTGACAAGTGTTTTCTATATCTTCCCAAGAAAATTTGGTGTGCTCCCTTAGTTCCCACTACTCTACAAAAAAACCCTTTCTCTTCCATACTACTGATCACATCTATTAATCCTCTTGGCAGAAGACTTCCTCTTTTCTATTGCTAATAATTCTTGAAGGCTAATATGTGATTTTTCTGAGCGTGATTCTTCATCAGCTTTTGATCATTCTAATTGCCTTATTATAATCTGCTCTCCTACAGAGATAAAGGCTTTTAATGTTTCATGTGCTAGGAATGAAAGGGAAAAAAACGTGAGCAAAAATCTCTTTTTGTTCCTGGAATATTACCACCTCCACAGTTCTTAACTATTAGGGGGAAGAATTCATTTTGGCCCACTGTTGTGTCAAAGTCTCATCCTTTCGGTGGCCCCACTGTCTCTTTGTGATTTTGTTCACTTCAGCAGCAAAATGGATTGATCATTGCTGCTCCTTTTGCCACCTATTTCACATGCTATTTTAACATCCCAGAATAATGATTTGGGCTCACTTCTTTAATTTCTTTCTGAACTGTACATCTCATGCCTTTTTTTCTAATATGGTTTCTTGTATAATGAAAAAAGCATATCATCGTTACATTTGCCCAGGACCTGAATTTTATAATCTCAGTTTTAACATTCTTTTCTTCATTACAAGGACACACTTACAAAGTGGAGATTTAAAAACATGACTGAACTTGTGTAGGTTTTTCCACCATTTTGAGTTCTGTCCTTTGAGAGGTTAGAAATGGCTCCAAATAGTCTCTACCACCCTCCACGTTATGCTGCCTTTGAATTTCAGACTTCAGAAGCTTACAACTAGGGCCACCAAATTCCTCATTAAAAAACCCTCCAGATTATCTTCCAATTATTTTGTAGCCCATTTAATTCAAAAGCATATAAACTTAACCTTGCAATATTTTTAATCTTTTTTTCTTTGTCAGTCAACCAAAACTACTCATGGAAACATGCTGGCTTCAATAAATATTTTCTCCAGAAGGACTCCTCAGGGTCGTAGTGGAATTAGTGCTCAAAACAAAAGGCAAAGTAAGAAAAGAACAGAGAGAAACAAAAACACTTCTGCCCAGGTATAGTCCAAGTCCATTAATTCCCAGGAGATGATCCTATTTAGAGAAACAGTCTGCCAATAGTCCTGTGAATATTTATTTTTAATAACTAACTTCAACACTTGGAGGAAGAACAAGATAACAGCACTGGCTTTACAGTACTGCAGCAGAAGTGTTCAATGCTTGGCAGAATATCTGGGTTCCAGTTATCCTTTTTTCTTTTTTTTCTTTTTTTTTTTTTTTTTTTTCAGCCTAGAGCCTTTTTTAGAAGGTAATTGGGACACTTCTTCCTTACTGAATGACTCCAGGTCTTTTGAATCCCAGGTTATGGAAGGTATCTTCTGAATATTAGCCTCCCTCTGCCACCCCTTCGTAAAGCTCCCATTTTGGAAAACTTTTCTGAAGTAAATGTTTCATTTGGACAAGAGAGATCCAAATGCTACATGGTCTGGTGGCTACACCCAATAGGAGATTTGTATTCAGTTATCAGGTTCAGAAAAAAGAGCAAGAAGCATTTTTAAGTTTGGTTGTCATAGTATTCCTATTTTAGTTCTTCCTGTTTTATCATGTGGAAGAAACAGCTCTGTTTACATTTAATTGTATAAAAATGAATTATTACTATTATTATGAGCCAAAGGAAAGTAAATGCACATTGAACTTGTCAGTCCAAACACAAAAATCGCATTGTTCTCACTACAACTGTTCCACAGGTCTACTTAATTAAATAGTACAGACCTGTATGAACACTTTTAAACTGGTCTGCAACAAGTTTCTTGTGATTTAGCTTAAGTAAGAAATCTACTTAAGGTAAATCAATATAAGCCTTTTGTAAAACCATTTAGGTTTACATGAGGGCTTCAGGATTGTTACTAAATTGATTAATTTAAATGTGAGTTGAGTTAAACTGATGCTGCTTTTGTGTGGAGAAAAGGCTTAAAGGTGTGACATAGTGTATTATCTGCACTGATCCCATCCCTATTTTTAATGTTTATTAGATTTTTAATCTTGTTAATGTTATGGCCTTCTTCTGAATGGGCAAAACACCAACCTTATTTATATATTCTATGAGCTATCCCTTGCTCAAAAAGAAGTAATCCCTTAAGAATCTCTGACAAAATCCCAAAATAAACGTTACTGATTGAGGTGACAACCAAACTGCTTAGTCACCTGAGCTGTTAGGATAATGAGTAGTGCATTGTTCAAAGATTGTTTTCCTTCAAGGCTATGAGTGGAAAACAAACATCCTATTAATGGCAGATCCAGTTACAGCTTTAAGTACCACTGGTCACAATCAGGTGTTCTCTGAGGTGGACCAGCAGAGCTGTGATGGGATTACAAACCAGAAGCTGTTCAGACTTAGAGAAAAATCACACCTGTTGGATTCTTCAGGACACAGCATGAAAATGACCAGGTAAATGACATACTCTTAAAATATCGTGGTGTAATCAGAATGGGGATGGACATCAGGTAGCCCATCAGATGGTTCCATATGTTTACTTGCACTTTCTTTCAGTGTTAGTCCCTCCAAAAACAGAAAAGAGAGTGTTACAACCTACCCAGTAATTAATAGAACAGTGGGGTTCTTCTGGTGCCAAAGATTCTGGATTCTGGCCCTCACATATATTTATTTCTAATTCTTCTTTTCCTGGGTTGTTCCCTAGCTTGACATTTTCCCAACATACAGGAGAATCCCTCTTTTGGAATTTTACAAGATGCCAGGCATGACTTTAAAAGTTTAAAAAACAGCAACCTCTGCAAAGACTAGCTACTACTGCATTTCTGGGTAGTTTCCTTCCCTAGCTTCTCATGAGTATGTGGAGGGGTTTAGGATTTTCAAAGAAAGGAATACAGTATCAGAATTACTTGGAAACAGTTGTATTTTGATTTCTCCCTTTAGAAAAGACAGTGATTATGAAACCACGACCTTCAAAACCCTGGGACCTCAAAACTATGGAACAAACTTCAGCCAAAATGAACAAAATGCCTCTAGGCACATTTTCCTGAAATTAAATGACTTTGTCGTGACATATAAGCAGATTCATTGAAAGACTGCTGTGATATTTCCAGGTATGTCATCATTATCATCACATTTTTCTGTGCAACAGCATGGAATAATGCATAGGAATAAACATTCTTTTAACACTAAGTTAAACTCAGAGAATAAATATAAGGATGTATTTCTACTATGGAAGCTGTGGTTTTGTAAGAAAACTAAAATGTTCCTCTCTTACATTTTTAATAATAGATAGCCATGGAGCCAGCTATGCAGACAGAGGAAAAAAAGAAAAAAAAATAGAAAAAAGGAAAAAAATAAGCAAAAGGACAGTAATAACTGATCCACAGCTATGCCATATATTGTGCATTAACAAATACCTTCATATTTTAAGGAATGTGTTCTAAGTAATAACCGTTTATATACACAACTGTAAATGTATGCAATACATTAAAAAGCTTAAAGACGTGTTCTTTTTTCTGGACTCCTTACCAGCTACCAGTCATAAATATTGTAATGAGGCTCTTATACCTCTAATGTCAGTGAGGTACCAGAGTGCCTTTCTATTAGTGCATTAAGCTACATGACCAGCATTTTTCTGTCTTTCTGTCCCCAGGTGGAAAATTGCATGTATTTAAAAATAATTAATATTTTATTTTTTTATCTATGATGTGCATGCACTTTCACTAGCAAATGCAGACAGAATAATATCTGTCACATTTTACTGTATTGAATTTAAAGTACTAGACAAGCCTGCTGTATTAAGTACACTTATATGCTGAACTGGTGGAGAACAACAGCTAGAAATGTCTTGAGGAATATGCTTCACCCCCTTAGCAGCAAATAATTTTCATTATCCCTGTTCCAGAGTAACCACTGATGAACATTTTGGATGGCTTTTCAGATACACACAGTATTGGCCAAACTTTGCTTCAGCTGGGAGTTTTATCACATACAGTAACAGAAGCGGGGTTGGGCCACTGCTTCATGCATCTGCAAACTCCAGGCTCTGAAGAGAGTGTGAGAGCACAGCAGAGAGCCCAGAAGTCCCTGGCTGGCTGCTCAGGGACCTAATTAATCTGCCCCAGTTTCATCCCAATCTGGTGCAGTTCTTTGTTCACCTCCCTATGTGTGAACTGCAAATTTCTGCCTGCTACACCAAATGTAGCCATTGATGGAAGTTGAGTGTTTGTCACTGGCAGCTATAATTAACTTCACCAATTTCCAGTTTATGGATGGAAACTGGACCATTGCAAAGGAGAAAACATATACATTATTTCCCACTAAGGTCATGCCAGAACATCTATGAGTTAGCCAAAGAAATTGTGTGGCTGTATTTTATTGTGCTATTTTGTGTATTATGCTCACTATTCATGATGCTACTTTCCTGTTAAAATCCCTTACTCCCTCTTTTATTTCCAAGGCAAAACCATCCAAAGATTTCTAATCTCAAATGTAGAATACATATTTTAGTCAGGTTTAATAGGAAAATTTACTCCAAAATGCATTTTCTGCTGGAGACAAGACATAAACAGCATTTTACTAAAGATGTTTGTAACTTTGGATGCTAATATTGATTAGATCTGTACAACCTTTTGCACATTGCAAGGAAAGGGTGGAAACACATATCTGAAAGATCAATGCAGCTTGAAAAACCTTTGCAGTTGTCAAAACCATGGGTCCTTCCAGTGTGCTTCTAGCATTTGCTTGGGAACCAGATTCCCAAGAACAGACCATACAACTCATAGGCCAGGGAAACGCCACACTGTTACACAGGAAACTACTCTACTACTCAGCTAACCTACCAAGATTCACCAAATGGTGAATACAAAATTTATTCCTGCTTAAATCTTTATGCAGATATCTCCTTTTTTATCTTAAAAATAAATAAATAAATAAATAATTTAAAAAAAGAAAAAAGGAAAATATTCTTCATAGCAAAGTATCACAAACTCAGCAGCAGGAAGATGTGAAGAGTTCCATTAACAAGAAGGACTTTTTAAGAGAGTGATCTGAATTATGCAGCAGCCTGACATTCAGAGAGCATTGCATCACGGCAGCGGTGTACACAACCCATTAATGCACTGGAGTACACATTCTCACAGCCCCTTCCCCAAAACACAGCAGCCACTTCAAAATGATCTCTGTAGAATCTAAATTCACTAATTCATGTTTCTATAGTCTAGAATGACAAAGTTCTGAGCTGTATTTCTCCTTCACACACCAAGACCTGTTCATAGAACTATTTTTTTTCATTTTTAACATCAAAAAGCGTGGTATTATCATTCAAATACCATTGTTTAACATCATTCCTTGTTACATTACTATCAGGATTAGCACTTCCAGAGAACTTCTGAGCACAGAAAGACTGATGAGGCAGGGTTTTTTTTATGGATGTTTATCTTCACTTCCCATTATATCTATGCTACCATAAAGTCATGTACTGTCTCATGGCTTCCTTTTTCACCCCACTGAGTTCCACACTCCCTTCACAAGCATCCCTCCCCTGTGGCTTTTCCACCAGCCAGCACACAGCACATATAGTCACCACACAATTATTTTTGTGCTGACTGACCTGCTGCCTGCAACCACCCAGAGTATAAAACAGCTGAGTTGTTTCTGGATTTCCCTTAGAGCACGGGGAGGACAAACATGTGGCTTTTTTGCTATTTTGTCGCTGCTTTGGCTTTTCATGAAACTTGCAGTTTCGAGATTCCTACCTTAGTTCCTCACTAGCTGAAAGCTGAGCAGCTGGTTCAAAAGCTCCTGGGGAGGTATTAGCAGAGGAGCAATCAGACAGCTTTCACCTCTGCCCTGAAAAAAAGAAGAAATATCAGGATCATTCAGAGGTTCACTAGCAAGGAAAGGCAGCAATCATGTAGCACCTTTCTAGCAGGGGAAACCAGAAGAATCTCACAGTTATTCATAATGAGGTCAGAATTTTGTCAGAATAATGTGAATATGTTCAGAATTATCTCTGTTTCAAAGACCAGAGATCACCCGGTCCTGTCATTTTCTCAATACTTAATAGTGCAGATTTGTAATAGCAGAGAACAAGGACAGTAAACCCTTCAGTGTTAAGCTATTATCCTTTGAGTCAGCTATGCTTGTAAGCTTTAAATTCTGTTAGGACATCTATTCTTGATTAGTAGGTAATCAAGAAGTGAAAGGGCATATCCAAACACAGTCTTATGTTTTATTTCTAATCTCAGAAATGGATTTAAGTCTAAACCTGTCTTGTTTATGCAGTCAACTGAGCCAGCTGGCCTATGAAATGAATCACATATCTGATATCAAAATTAGGTCCAGTGCAAAAGTGGGAATGATGTGGGGGTTAAAGGAGGCTGACCTAGGATGCAGGAACAGCCAAGTTCACCTGGGGATTTGATTAATTTCTCTCATGTGCCCAAAGGTAAATCACTGTGATGCAGGAACACCAAGACATTTTCATATGTAAACTCTGTTCACTCGAGAAAGCTTGAGAGACAGACAAACAATACCTGAATAAAGGTACACCCTAAGTGTCATTGTTCATGCAGCTTTTAAAATGTTTATGCCTCCCTAAAAATGTGTAATATATTGTTTGCCTGACATATAGAGGTTTTGAGACGAAAAATAGTCTCAGACAGTCTAGATATGTAAAGTGCAATCGTCTTTTGGCAGAATCCTCAAGAAGTAAGAATAAAAGTAACAAACTCCTCAAAAGTATGTTTTTGGCTGCTTGTAAGGTGCAAAGAACTTCTAACTGTGTTAACATCATTGGACCTGATCCATATCCTCATGAAGAAAAAGGACATTTTAACTGAACTTAAATAAATTTGAGCATGATCAATCTTCAGTTAACTATGTATAGGTCCCTATCACATTTTTAACAGGGATGCACAGATCACCTCTGTACTGCCAAGTACACAAGACCACATCAAAAAGACCACACCCTAATGAGGCTGTTTAATCACTCCATAACCAACTTAAATATTAATTTCTCTCATATATTGACCAGCCTTAATTAAAGGACAAATCTGTGCAAATCCTTCCATCATATGACATCAGCAAATTTAACTGACGTTAGGTTAAAGATATGTTTGAACTCCGAAGTTATTCAAATCTGGTGGCAAATAAGGATGATATTCTAGAAATCAAAATGTCATAAAAGTGTATGAAGGCAATACATTTGATTATACTTCAGAGAAAATATTTAATCTCACAGCATTTTTTGCTTACATTCTCTAACCCAAAACTACTAAGACAATAAAAGTAGCAAGGGGAAAAAATAAAACAAGATTGCTTGTATGGCTATAATACAATCCTTTAGTAATCAGAGTTTGGTGACTAAATAGCTAAAAACACTTTTTTTTTTTTTTTTTTTTTTTTTTTTCTTTTTTTTTGCCAATATGGTAAATATACAAGTGCAAAGATATATAAGAAATTTTAAAATCCATATTTTTATTAATCAGAAATCTCAAAAACTCTTATTCAATAAACAATTCTTAATACAGTTTTTAGAGACACAGCAGATTATTTAAACCGTGTTTGGACCAGAGTACTTCTATTTTAAAAGATAAAGCAGATTTTTCAACTTTAGTTCTATTCCTTCATGATTTTTTTTTAATTGTAGTGTATTTTTTTGAATTAGACTCCAAAAGCTTCAATAATTAAAACCATATGTAGAGTGGGAATGTCTCGTTTTTTCACATTATATTACTTTTTCAGCATTATTGTAAGTTCAGCCCGCCTGATGTGAGTCTAATTATTTACTCAGCCTTGAGCTAAGTCCCACTGGAAAAGTGGGATATTGTGATTATTTAAAAAAGCAGAAAAAGAAGATACTAAAGGCTCCCTGCTAATGAGTAGGAGAGAAAGAAATATGCCAATCTATGGTGTAGTATGTCTAAATTGAACTGTCAAACAATAAACAACAATTCTTCATTACAGAGAGAGATACTTTTTGATGTTCACAGATTATAAGTGAAGAATGAACAAAACTACTGATAAGAGAAATCATCACCATAATAAAAATAACAATAATATACAATTTGGAATTTACAATGTTTGACTGCTTCTCTTACAGCCTTTGACTGAATAAATGTAGTTCAGACCTCTGGTACATTCACTAAATATTTGAAAAAATAGATAAATAATGAAGGTCCAGTAAGATATCACTAATTTTATTAATATTATATCTACTTCTTAGCTGATTAAAATAACAACATAACTCTGCTTCAGTGAGAAGGAATGTTGTTCTGCTGTAGAGTGGGATGCAGAAACAAGAGCATTGAACTGATCAAAATAATCACAATTGTGTAGACAAAATATTTAGAAATGACAGTTTTTCAAAGTTTTTTGGGGCATTCAGGGTTTTTAAACTCCAGGAACTCTTACTTAGACCATTTGTACTCCCAGAATCTTAATTCCATGCAAGCTAGAAAAAGCACAACGATGAAGAAAAATGTCTTTGGAGACTGTCGACAACCCAAATGCTCTAAAGACTGATGCTATAGCATCAGGTGAAATATTCCTGCTTGCAATATTACTGAACAGACACCATTTATCAGCAGATCTCAACATATTCTGCCAAGGAGAAAAACTTCTAGATGGAGGAAGTCATGGAGGGAAAAAACAAATGGAGTGCCTATAATTAACTAGTATATTCATATGGCAGAGGTAATAGTAGCAAACATTGTTTCAAAATTCACAGTTTTTGTAAAGCATTGTTTCTAAATTGCCACGAGGAAATTTCTGCTACTTGACAGAATTACCAGAAAGACTGGTGGAACTTTAGACATACCTATATTTTTTAGATGACTGCAAATCATCCCTAAAATACTTGAGAACGTGGAGAAAAAAAAAAAAAAAAAAAAAAAAAAAAAAAAAAAAAAAGAGCATTTTTACTTTTCTTCACACAGACAGACTCATTGGTGATGCAAGGAAGGTCTCTCAGTCTTTGCATCATCTGCACATTGGTGATGTTAATTCCAGACCAATGGCAAGCCCTGGAATACTGTCTGGCCACCCCTGACTAAGAGCACGAGACCTGTGACTGCTTAGTGATTACTCATCACTCATTTAGCCTCTCTTCATCCATGCAGTAAGTGCTGAGACAATTCTGTACTCTTCCAGCTGCTCCATCAAAATTCTTTGCCCTCCCAAGTCTCCTTTTGCCATAAAAAAAAAAAGCCTCCCTTACTTCAATTGCTCTTTCAGACCTATCAACCCAAACCATAATCTCATCAAAAAGGTGTCATATCAGCTTTACAGTATCTGTCTTCCACAAGTCTAACAGTTTTTATTACCCTTATTTCACTCTTTATAATTGAGTCCTATATCAGCTATGCCATTATTTTGCCTAAGATGCATGTCAGTCTGACAGGCCAATAATTACCACTGTACCCTCTTTCACCCTTTCAAAATATTGGCCCAACAATAGATTTCCTCTCATCTTCTGGATTTTTCTGGTGCCAGTTTTATTGAAAACCAAAGGCAGTGATCCTCTTGGACAGATTTTCTGTAACATTTGGACATACTAGGAAGAAATGTTGATTTTAAGAGGTCCAAGGTTAGGTCCATTTCCATCCTCATTAATTGTTGAAACAAGGTATTTCAGCTTCAGCATCATCATATGGTTATCACCCTGTCCCTTTTCCACAGAGAACCAAGAGGAACATTTTGGATCAGCACTAACTTTGAATTTTATGCATTAACCTGTAGCAAGCTCCACTTGGGAAAGGCAGCAAGTTAGACAATAAGGGAGACACCTGCTTGGGGAGTAAAAAGGGTTACAAAAAGAGAATATCACTTTTGTAGAAGACAGAAAAAGCAAAGTTGGCTGCTTCCCAGGGTGAAGACTACTAAAGAACCCTAGGGATTTGAAGGGCCACACAATTTGGCAAACTACAAAGAAAAGGATCAAGGTACAAATGAAAACCTGTTCAAAATGAAATCCTGAAAATCACAAATCTTCACTTAATTAATTCCCCCCCCCCGCCCCAGTTTCCAAATATTCACCCCCTTACAACTGCCCTGCTACTGCTGACCCCTCCCTACTTCTGCTTAATAAATTTCTGTGGCAGCACTTTCCTGTGTCTCTTAAATCCACCCAGAGGAGATCACTGAACACACACTTGAGCTGGAAAACTCAGTAGCTGAGAAAAATAAATAAATAAAAAAAATAAAACCTAGACAGGTTAACACAGAATTCAGAAAAGTAGTTTTTTATCCGAGTAACAGAAATATTTGTTGACTACCTCTGTTTTCCCTGTGTTATTACATACATTTCTGTCTTTTCCACATAGGAACAGGCCAGCACCAGCATTACTACTTTTTTTTTCGCTTTAAAAAACTTATCAGAGTCCTTAATTAAATGGCCATTTCTTCATGTCTCCTCCTGCTTCCTTTACAAATGTCTTCAATTCCTAACTTCTCATTTATATTAATTTATTCTTTGCAATCTACTTGCCTTTTTTCCCATTTGTTTCATTATATATTACAGCTCCTTTAAGTTCTGTAAGCCAGGCTAGTTTTCAGCTGCTGAAAAAATTTCATAAAAAATGCCAATGAACTGACCCTGAAATATTTCACTCAAGACATCCCTAGTTTGACAAAACTTTTGTCAAAACCAGTAGAGGATTCAGAAAATAAACTCAGATGGGATTCCTTGGGACTGCCACAGGGCCATGCACTCGTTCTCTCTTCATAGCTCTGGGGAAGATCCAACAAAAAAAAAAAAAAAAAAAAAGAAAAACCAAAACCCACACACAACACAAACAAACAAAACTCAATCCATACCACATTTTAAATTCTCAGTGCTGAAAAACAAAGGGATGTATTTCTCAAATGCTTTCAAAATGGAGACACCTGAATGGGGGCTGCAAAAATAAAAAATCACAGAGCAAAGAGTCTAGACCTCAGTGTATGGTTGTCTGCATTACCAGAGCTTTCTTAGTTATTCACAGCTCGCTCAATTCCAACATCTCGTATTTTTTAATTTGTTCAACTAACTCATCGAACGTCTCAGAAGTGACGGTTGTTTCTCTGACTGAGAGTGACTGACAGGAGCTGTGCAGGCACACGTGTAATGAATGTCACAGATAACACAGAGGCCTCCTCAGAGAATGCCACTGGGAGAGACAGCTTGTCTTCTGGCAGTTTGTAAATAGCAATCCACCGGGAGTTACACGGATTTGAGTTACAAGTCACTTTACTCCCGCCTGCTCTCTGTGGGAGTCAGGAGAATAAACAAGTGCTTTTCATCATGGCACTTCCCATCCAGTGGAAGACAGTGTCTGTTCAGAGCAGACCCTTTCAAGGGACAAGCTGCATTTTGCTTTATCAACACCCCAATCGTGTAGCTAACACTGCAGTTGTAGCCAAACAGTCATCACAGACCTGGATTCCCACAAGATGGCATTTCTACCATGTGCCTTTTCTCTCCTCCTTCGGCTGTGCCAAGGGAAATATAAGTTGGGTATTAGGAAAAAGTTTTTCACTGAAAGAATAATAAAATACTAGAATTATCTGCCCAGGGAGGTGGTGGAGTCACCATCCCTGGATGTGTTTTCAAAAAGGCTGGATGTGGCACTCAGTGCCATGGTTTAGTTGAGGTGTTAGGGAATGGCTTGGACTCGATGACCTTGGAGGTCTCTTCCAACCTAGTGATTCTGTGATCCTGTGAAACACAGCACACATGCCATGCACAAATGGTGGATGGGATCCTGAAAGTAAAGTCCTTTCAAGATTTATTAACATGACTTTTACTGCCTATTTTACTGAGTTATGCCTGGGCACAAGAACAGACAGCTCAACAAGGACTGTCTTCAACATCACACGTCAATGCAGTTAGAACGTTTTCAAGCTAAACTTTTCCTTTTCAGAATAATAAGCATTTTTCCTTTTTTGTCTTTTTCTGGTTTTGTTTTCTCTTACTGCCTCTTTCTACCAGGAGAAAAGCAGAGCAAGGATGAGCTGCAACACCTGGAGCTTTATCCAATGAAACATGGAGACTAGGGAAGCCTTGGAGTGCATACACAGTCCCTGTCTTTTGGCCTGGATGTCCCTAAGACAGCTGACAGGTGTGACAGAATTGTATTCTCTAAAGATGGACCCAGGAAATGGCACTTTCAGAAAAATCCCTGCACGCTGAGGTTGTGTGAGAGGCCAAAGCCAGCAGGTGGCACTCGGAAACATGTTCCAGAGTCTGCATGAGAGCAGGATTTTCTGCACTACACATCTCCTGTTTCTCAGCAGTACCTTGTCTACATAACCAGACAGACACAAACAAACGCGGAAAATAAATTTGTTATGCAGAGTCTGATTTTTAACCCAGTGTCAGAGAAGCATCTATGAACTCTTAGTCCCAAGTGAAATAACTGTGTCAATGGCATCTCTAAAGTCACACTCACACCACCCAGCCAGGAAAATTCGTGTACTTTTGTTCCATTTTCTTCTTCTCTTTATGCCAGTGCGATTTGCCTGCCCAAAGAGTATTTCCATGCCTGATTACATTTCTTCAGTCTCCAGAGAGGGAAGAAATTTTATCAGTCTTCTGTAACATGGGGCTGGAATCCTTTTTCCACTGCCTTCAGTGTTCAGCAGTGAAATATCTGAACACCTGCAGGCAATTGTACCTATTCACTGAAGATTATGATTAGTTTTTCCAACATTTTTGCTGCTAACCCCTGCCTGTTCTTTCAACACATAGCCATTTGCTCAAATTAGCAGGTGTCCAAGCCGAAAACTAAAGCTTGTCTGAAAGTTTGTCTGTGTTGGCAGAAATTTACCTCTGCTTTATTAATGATTAAACCAAGATTGCTTCGGTTTGTGAGAAGGCATCACCAGCCTTGTCTGTCATTAAATAACAAGAAGTCAGTGCTGCCTGTCATTCCTAGAAAGACACTGAATCTAAGGCTGACACTTTAAGCATAGCTCTCATTACTTATTCTCTTTCTTCTTCATCCTGTTATCAAAATAGATTCCCTTTCATATTTCACTTTTTTTAAAAACAATTTAAAATTCGACATTTACAGGTTGGGTTGGGTTTTTTTTTTTTTTCTCCCATTATTAAACTCTCTGCAGGGCGAAAAAAAAGCAAATCTAAAAGAAAATTGAGAGGTTGGATCATATTGCTAAAATTTGATTGTTCCTACACTTTTATAATTTCTTTCTAAGGCTTTTCTTCAATTTATAGAGGACCTTACATGTGGGTCATTAAGAACAAAACCCGTACTTAATACCCTGTCTGAAAGATTTGCCATATGACTGATTCAAGCAGACTCTCTAAAGTGGCAAAGACAGACAAGTCAATCAGAAAAGTCATAACAGAAATAAAGGTTAAAAAAAAAATCCTTACACCTTTTTTGTTTCTCTTTTTAAAACGTGACCCTTTTTGTTCAACCAGTACCAGAGCATAATCAGCACAAAAAGCCCAAAATTACCTTATTCCTTCCCATCACTGAGAAATTCAATAAGTACAAAACTCTTCATTCAGATTTATGCAGTAAATAGTTTAAGAAATAAAACTGCAAGTTCAGAAGTACTTCAAGACATAATTGTTTATGCAGTGCTTCATGACCTTTTACACTCCCAACCACAATGCTGTTGAACGTGTCTCCTGATAAGAGGAGGAAATGCTCCATGGTTAGATTTAATTTTTTAAGAGCTAAAAGCCTGTATTTTCTTCCCTCTAAATGACCAGATAGGATGTTTCAGAGGTGTCTATTCTTTTCCTTCCAACAAGAGGGATAAAAAAAGCAAATGTGGTTATGTTCACTCTGTCCTCTTGTTCTTAAAACAATTAGTGTATTCATCCAGAGAAGCCATGGGAATTCTTTTTTTTTTTTTTTTTTTTTTTTTTTTTTTTTTTTTTTTTGTTAATTTTCTCTTCTTTTTTTCCTGATTTTTATTATTAATTCCAGTTAAGCACTCAAATGAATAAGCAAATAAATCTAATTCTAGTTAAAGAACTTGTTAGCTCACTTTACAAAGTGCAGACTATTTTGGGGTGAGCCAGACCCAAATTTTACAGTCCTGATTAAATTAGTCTCAACGGTGAGCAGATCATTTTCTTTATCATTGACTCAGAGATCTGGCACAACAGTTGGATTTCAAAGGCAATACTCAGAAATTGTCAGCCTGCATGGAATTGTCATGTACTTCAGACTTTTTTATGTTTTGCATATTTCATCTTAAAAAAATATTACTGCCCCAATTACTCTGCTGCTCTTGTCTCACATAAAACTTTAGCTTAGCTAAAGAAGAAACAAATAAGCCTTTGAAATATTTATTTTTTATTGTAAAAGAGAACAAAAACACTTTCGCATTTCCTCTTTCTCATAATTTTAAGGTGATACATTCTTTCATGGAGATATTATTCGTGTTACTGTTAGATCACATACTTTGCTTATAGCTATGAATTAAATATTAAGTAAAAGTGAACTGCATTTAAAACATTAATTAGAAATTACATACCTACTGTACAGTGGATGGCAGGAAGGGCTACATGTTGATCTATTTTAATTAATTCCAGCTGGCTTAATTACACGACTTGATTTCTTTTGTCTTCTTTTTTTGCAAGTGGATGGTCAACCTTCAAAAATTCTGCAAGTCTCCTAAGATTGAAAATAAACTCACTATACATTAAAGAATGCAGAATGGCACATTATTAGTGATTTACAGAGAACACATTGTAGTTAGTTAGGAATTTTTCCATTGGTAATCAGGACATTTCTATGCAAAAAAACCCAACAAAACCCAACCCTCAGAATCAATTTTATTGTCATTTTCTGTGTTCCTGCATTTAAAGAAAATTCAAATTTTTTAATTGTTAATATATGACATCTTTTAAAATACAAATACATAGAATCATTAATATACCTATCTACATTAAATATACTTGCACATGAAAATAAAACTATTTTCCAGCATTCATCCCTGTGTGGAACACAGACTGATAGGGATGCATCCTGCTCCTAAAAGTCCTACAGAGTTAACTGAACAGGATCCAACCATGCGTCCACAAAGAAAAAAAACTTTGAACAGATTAACTAAGACACATGGACGCTTTCAGACTTTCCTAGGGATAAGTTTTCATTATAGTCAGTGATAGTAGCTGGAAGTCTGGCTTCATCATTTCTAAAATAACTGCCTTGATTAGAGAAGTAGAAAACCAAGATAATCACAATATTAGCATAGTAACTTTTATTAGAAGGTTGGGATCCATAATGAGGCAGATTTTTTTTTCCCCCAGTTGGAAATAGTTACAAGTGGTTATGGAACTCTAAATAGAAAGCATTTTTTAAAGTTATACAAGGTTTAAGGCAATTTGTCTTTCCTAAGTTGTGGTTGTTTTTTTTTTTTTTCAACAGAAAGTTTTACAAGCCTTAGACAGAATCAGTAAATGACATGGGTGTCAGAATATATTTGCACAGGCTGCAGCTGCATATAACATGTTGACATTTGGAAAAATATTGTTTCTTTTAATCAGATGTTTATCAAAGGAGTAGAGTCCTTCATTCTAAGATGAGTGACTATAATTAGATGGTTCCCCAACCAAATCCTCCTACTCTCCCAGCTTCTGATACAACAATAAGTTATCTACTCATAGAATAAGCCCTGCACCAAGCTAATGAGATGCATAATAAATGCATCATTAATTTATGCTAGATACTATTCTGTTCCTTTCACATCTATTGTCATTATCCTCCCACAGCACTCGAGTTAATTCTAATTGACGGTTTTCATCGGCAAATTAAAAAACAATATACTCCAGACCAGAGTGATGAGAAATACAGAGAGTAAAACAATATGTTCTAAGAGAACCCCACACTTTGTTATCTTTATGGTGCAGAATGAAAGACAAATTAGCTAAAGAATGTTGTGCAAGTCTTTTTATTGCTTTTATGATAATAAGAAGATACTCTTTATTTGTTTTGATTGGTTGGTACATATTCATTGTCCTGTTACAAATTATTGATATGGCTGAAAGTCAGCACTGCCTGATTTAATGCTTACAGGTGTTTCCTTCTGATAGTTTACATTTACAATTTAAATGGCATTTGGAAAGCTTAAATGGCTAATCCTCAATTTGTTGGCACAGTTCTCTATGAAAAGTATAAATCCAGTGTCAAACATCTTTTTTTTGTTAAGTACACTATTGGTAAAGAATTTTTTACTTGTCCTGTGGAGAGAGAATTACAAAGTTTTGGGGGAAAATGAGGCAGAGCCAGCCTGAGGGCCACGCTGGGGCTGTAACAGCATCTATATAAATGTACAGTATAGACACATCTCCACAGAAAACCAAAGCTTCAGCATGTATTGCCCAGCACTAGGGGAAGATTTACAGAATCTTTCACAGGAGCCACTCCACTGTCTCCCATCCTTCTGAAATTGGACTACAACAGCAGCTCAAATCCATTTTACACACAACTTTTCAGATGCCTTCTTTAAATTACTTTCCTCCTTTCTTCCATCTGCTCACATTCCCTTCTAAACCCCATGCCAGGCAGCCTGGACCTCTGGCACTCAACAAGCGTAGTGGTATATTTGATATTTTTAGGGAGCTGCTTGCCCTCTCGACATAGCTCAATCTCATCTCAAACTGTAACCATGGCAGTAAGATTTCTCTACAGGACTGTTATAAGAAATCAACATGGAGTCCAAGCAACCAGTTTTCAACTGGTTCTCAGTTGGCAAAAAGATTAACTGTATTGATGTTCGGGTTATGGCTTCAAACTGAAAGAGAGTGTGTTTAGATTAGATATTCAGAATAATTCTTTCCCGTAAGGATGGTGAGGCTCTGGAACAGGTTGCTCAGAGAAGCTGTGGATGCCCTATCCCTCAAAGTGCTTAAGGCCAGGCTGGACAGGGCCCTGAGCAACCTGGTCTAGCAGAAGATGTCCCTGCCATGGCCTTTAAGGTCTCATCCAACCCAAACCACTCTATGATTGCGTGATGTTATTTTTGTTTTATTTAATTGCCTCCTACAAACCATACCCTTTTATGGGACAATTTTACTGTTCTTCCTCCTTTCCTCTCATGCCTTGTCAGTAATAACCTGTCCTCTTACTTAGGTTTCCACTCCACATCTTTTCCTCAGGCACATGTTAGCCGAAGATAAACAGTGTAGATTTAGAACTAACATGATATTTTTCTAACATTTTTTCTAAGAACTCCATAAATAAGCAATATAAACATGGTTTTCACAGTTGACAGTATCTGATATTTTCATAAAATGCTGCTCATTTACTATCATTATTAACACTGCCTATGACCAACAAAAGAAGTTATACTGACACATAAATTTATACAATTCCAGCAGATTAACTACACAACACCAGCAGGATGCCATTAAGAGGAAAAAATGCCACATCTTGAAAAATAGATCATAAACTGATGAGGAGCCTACAGCTCCCAAGCCACACTTGGGGCAGCCACAGGCCTTGATTCTTCTGTCAAATTTTATCAAAGGAAAGGAGCTGCAAAGGGGAAGAGCACTCTGAAGGCTTGCAGGGACAGCAGGTGGTCATTTCAGGTTACTGCTGTGAAAAGGAAGTATTTTGAATGTGCACTCACTTTTAGCACACAATATTTTAAAGAGATTCTTGAGCACTTCTTTTTTTTTTTTTTTTGCTTTTATCGTTTTAATGTCCTCTGAGAACCTTGAAAATCCAATGTCTTTTCCTATTAGTTTTGTCCTTTTCTATTTGACACACTTGTTTATCTGAGTTTCTTAGCAAGCCTCAAATTAACATCTTATTCTTTCCCTGTCCCTTCCTTATTTGGAAAATCTGCCTTGCTTCACATGTGAGAGATACAAAATCTTACAGCAAACAGCACAGCACACCACAAAACTCAAAAAACATCATCCCAACTTCCCAGAGCACGACAAGGAGCTGAAGAGTCACTTCAAAATATTAACAGCAGCAATGAAACAGCAGTAAATGGTAAGAAAACAAATACTGGTTTTCAGATTGCTTGGGTCCAGACATTCTAGCATTAAATTTAGATTGCTAACCTAAAACATCAGAGCCCACAGTCAGTAGAGGCAACCTTGAACTCCAACAACAGAATTAAGGTAGAGATACCAAATCCAGAGCTACTCAGCACCTGCTTGACTTGAAGACCCCTAAAGCCTTAGTATGTGACATGTAGGATTTCCAAGCTATATTCTTTTACAAGTTACTCCTCTCTCCTAATTTGACAGAAGCTTTCTGTGCCCTCAGAAATGCCTCACTTAAAAGGAATTGACGCTTCTAAGGCAAGCCAGCGTGCAGGCAGTCCCACCTTTGCCTACAAGGGAGCAAACCCGATAGTCATTCACTGTGCAGTTAAAACATACCAGGTTGGATACTTGGTGGGTGGGGGGGTCTGCAGGTACCTACTGTGGCAAAGATGTCATGTGGCAAAGCTTCCCCAGCAGTCAATGAAAAAAAAAAAAGCTCAAAGCAAAGAGCAAAAAGGGTCTGTCTGAATTGTAGTCAGGAAAACACTCTCTCTGCTGACATCTACAGAAGCCTGGCTAGGTAATTTTCCTGGCTAAAATAAACGTGTATAGTAAAGAGCTAATGTTAACTGATACAAACTGGTGTCTTTTGTCCTAAAATACAAAGAGAGGGTGAAAATACTATTCAGTAGTCTTTCATTCAATTCAAGTCCTGTTCTCTGGGCTGTCACTGACTGCTGAATGTAAGTTGCACAAATGCTGTTGCTGCATGCAGAGAGTAGATGCCAGTAGTCCTTCTGCAGGTATGCTTAAGATGTCACTTGTGCCATCTCTTTTCTTGTGACTATTGCATCCTTTTCTACACAGTGGATCAGCTTCAAGAGCAAAGTTAAGATGGCTGCTGAGATTGCTGTCCCAAGTCAAATTGCTTCATCTTTCACATTACTCTCCTGGTGCTAAAGAAAATACATACGAAAGCAAAGCAAACAGCTCTATGACTACCACTCCTGTCCAGCTCTGCTTCAGGAATAAACAAGACAAGTGCTCACTTCTTAGAAAAGCTAGTTAGAAACACTTACCATTAGGAAATAGTTCTTTAGAGTGGAGGTGGTGGAAATGGAGATGCCCACTTAGAGATCTGAGTAGTAAGGTAAAGGGTAGGAGGGTATGATTGCAGGCACAAGATTTATTTGTTATTTTCTGCTTACTAGTTAAAGCAGTTTGCCATTCTCAATGAATAATTTCAAATTACTTTTGATCAATTTAACTCTCCACACATAAGACTAGAGATTAGTTACCCAGGGATCTGTTTGCAGCACGTACCTTGCAGATATTTAGACACTTTATCAGAACTACCCACAGTGGAATTACTCCCTGCAAGCAGTCCTGTTGTCAATAGCACACAGGTAAGATGGTAAGAGAGCTAATCTGTTCCTAAGCGTGAGAAAGCAAGTTTAGCCAAAAACTGAAAGTGAGAAAGGAGTCTATTAAAGATTACTGAGTCCCTCAAAGCAGATATTTTCTTCTGAAGAGGTTGTGGATTTGTTAATCCCAGGTGATCAAGAAAAACATCAGATTTATTTTTGTTCATTTAGTGCAGCAGCAATACCACCCTTTATCTTGTCCAGTAGGTGATAAAGTAACCAAACATCAACAGGAAGACCCAGAAAAGATTACATTTAGAATCATTAAGGTCATCAAGTCCAATCATTAACCCAGCACTGCCATCATGTTCACCACATGTCCCTAAGTGCCACCTCCACATTCACTATCCCACTTCCAGGGATAGTGATTCTATGAGTTCCTTGGACATCTGGTTACAATGCCTAATCACTCTTTCAATGAAGAAATTTTTCCTAATATCCAATCTAAACCTCTCCTGGTGCAACCTGAGGCCATTTCCTCCCATCCTCTCAGTTTTCACTTGGGAGAAGACACCAAGATTGTTTATGCATGTTACTGTTTCCCTTGGAGCATGAGGTCTAACTAAATTATAAAACTTCACATTCCATGAACACTTAGAAAAGCATGTGGATTCCCTGCCTTCAGATAAAGAACATCTTCCATGTAACCTTAAATCTCCTCTAGATGCTGAGATGCAGGAAAAACCATCCTGGTATCATATAAGTTGATTTTTTCTAAGATTTTTACATACCTCAAGGAAGTGACAGATTTATAACTTATCTTCCAGTGAAGTGAGAAAAGAATCCTTCACACCTTTATTTTCTTTAACGTTCCTATTTTAATGGAAAAAAAAATTCTGTCTTCTTAACTTTGTTCAATATGTAGGTAAAAAAAAAAAAAATCATCCACTCCTACCATAATAAAGCTGCTTCATTATCTTTCAGAAGTCAAACTCACAAATAAAGTAATTGTTCCACATTATTTAGCAAATAAAGAAGGTGTTGATACAATCATCTAACAGTCTTTTTCCTAATGACTGCTACAGAGAATGATTTGAAAATGTGTCATAATTTTAAATGTAAACCAGAAATAGTGATTTTTAATATATTTTCTATAATAGACTTTGGTACTGAAAATCTTTTAAGAACAAAACTGAACAACTTTTAAGAACAACCCTATTATTTTCTTTTTCCCTAAGATATTTCTGAGTAGTTAACAGTTTTCTAGATCCCTTATCTATAGCCTACTATTAAAAGCCATTGTAAACTATTAAATGTTTTCAAAATACTTGTCTCAATTTTCCATAACTTTTCCTTATGTAATGTATTCTTCTTGTATGCAGAAAATGCACTAACTGCTGTTTTTGGAAAATATCTGTATGCAGCATGTTGTACAGAACTTTATTTTTACACTTCTACTTGTAAAAAGTAAAGCAATGCCACAGAAATGTGTTGGCCTTAAGGAATAACCCACCCTGCCAAGAAGTGAAGACTGGACTGACACTCTCATACAAACTTAAGATAGCAGAATTCAAAAGGAAAAGTATGGGGAAAGAAGCCAGATGTTGATGTCATTACCCAATAACAGAAACTGAATTTCAGTCCATGGCGCTCACTCTCCACTGCTCCCTTTCTTTGCTCATATTTTTCATATGATGGTTATCCAATCCTAAACGGGTTACTTCAAAAATTCTGCTTACAGTGAGAGTTTGTTTCATGTGATAAATGCACAGGTTAGTTTCTATATTTATTTTCCTTTCTTGAGTAGAATTGGAAAACCATTTTCCTAATCTCATTAACACTGCTGGTCCTACAAGAGGGTTCAGATGCCCCTTGGAAATATCCCCTATTAAAGCATCGTGTGAGAAGTACAGTAGTAAAGGATAAGCATCAGCAGGGAGGGTAAACGCACACTCTGAGCATTATCTCTTAGGTGTCCTGTGTCTCCCTTGGCCTCTGGAGTCATATTCCATTAGCCAACATCCTTCCTTCCCCCACCTTACTCAAAACCACAACTGTGAGAGTGATGATATCAGTAGGAATTAGTTTCTATCATGAAACATACAATAAAACAAGATTTTTTCATGTTGAGGATATTGACTTTCATTTAAAAATGAAGCAAAGCCTTCATCAATGGTGGAGCTAATGAAGCCTAGTCTGATACAACTCAGTGCCCTCACAGCCTTCTCAGAGCACCACAATAAATTCTGACTCTTACATTCATCACAAAAACCACCACAGCAGCTACCACAAAGGCTGTATAACATGTCAGTCTCACCAGGCTTTCCTTCACTGGAGATGGTGATTCTTTTTTTTTTACCACTTTGCATTCCATTTACCACTTCTTTCTGATCTGACTTAAATTGGCTAGTTAAGTTCAAAAGCTATTGTACAAAGTGATGAGCAGAGGCAGAGAGGTCTTAAATCATCCTCTCCTTAAGAAACTAACCGAAAAAAATTTTATAGATATGAAGTAAACAGTTTGAAATATGACTACATGTACACTTACTTAAAAGAGAGCAACAACTCAGGTCTTTTGGAGCTGTTATATGTTTGAATTCTATATTTAGGCAAGAGAAAGATTATTAAAGAGATTTTGGAAAGGGAAATATGAAATATAAAACAAGAACTCCATAAAATCTGACTGACCATTTTGCCTCACAAGCAGCTTTGCCCTGCTCAGAGAAGGATTCCAAAGCAGCTGTTGCTTACAGGGGCCAGGTAGTCAGGAGGTTTTTCATTAATCTCGTTTAGGCCTCTTTGCTCAGAAAAGAGCTCATATTTCTACTGCAGGTAGCATTCTGTTATGTATGATGCTCTTTCACTATAAAGGAGTACAGAAAATAGACTGTAAAGGCTTTAAGATTCACAACACTTGCTATCCTTGTTAACAAGTACCCTGTTTACAAAGATCTAATTACTCCAGTCATCTTGTTTGCAGACATTAGGTCAACAAATAGCAGGATGCATACACTTTCTTATGACTTGGGTAACCAATATGAATAACTCATCCTGAAAATTATGCTCACAGGAGCACTTACAAAATTCCACAGGCCTAATGTGGTTGTAAGATTATTTGATGAACGACATAAAACACACAAAGTCGTATAAAAAAAACCAAACATTAGCAGGTCATGGATAATTCACAGATAGAAAAAGTTATTAAATCCCAAAGCATTTATATACAATGCATATCTATGACCCATTCTGCTCAGTACATGTGTATTGCAAAAACCAAGTATATTGCTTCTTTTCTGACACTTCATAGATATTTACATGCACTATCCCAACTAGGTTGGAGTAAGAATTTAGAGATTAGAGTAAGAAAAAAATTTCAGGTTAACAAGCTGCTTCTGAAAAAAACCCAGCCATTACAGTGATTCATAAACCAAAACCTGAAAAATCCCACAGATTTACTTTCAAATATTTTCTTGAGTAAGCTATGGAATACAAAATCTGTGTGTTCTATATTTCTATTGGAAAAATGCCTTCAGTGTTTCAGAAGAGCAGTTTGCAGGAGCTCATTAAATGATTATAGGCTTGTTTGGAATCCTGTTCCATGAGAGTTACTCCATCTGCAAATGCCTATTGATTTCAGTGGAACTCCGATTGCACTATCTGCCGTGAAGTCTTATTTATTTCTCATTTAAAATCCCCACTACTGTGTTTGCTCATTTCATTTTATTATTGATTCAAATCATGATGATATTTGAGCTAACATATCCAGGCTAAATCTATGAAATGAGAGAGACTACAAATCAGAATGTTAATGATAAAGATGCACATTCACAAAGAGAGGACTTAACTATCTTTTTAAAGACTGCTAGGTATAAATAAATCTAATCAATAAATGACACTTAATCTTTCTTTACTCCAATATAGCATATATAATCTTATTTGTCTCCACTGTTTTTACAGAAACCTCCTTGCAATGTAAGATTAATTCTATTTAATAATTAAAATTGCTTAGAAGCAAAATTGACTACTTACAGGTACAAGCACTGATTATGTTAATTTAAATTATAAATGCTTCTTCTTCAGTGCAATCATGTATTTTTAAGTCTTTTAGACATCATGCTTCAAGCACATTTGCTATATGAATGAGTAATTTTTATATGGTACTAAGTTTCCAATTTAATGTAAACTTTTTTCTTTTCTTTCTTCTTTTCTTTTTTTAAACTAAAAGCATTTATTTTTTATTCATTACCTAATCCTCTTTACATACAATGTTTATAATAAATATCAGTAACTACCTGCTTTATCCCTTTGATTGTTTAATAATTTCACCCAGAACAATTCTGGGGTTTTTTGCAGCACAGATTTCCATATTTTGCTTGATTCCTCTTTTGCTTACACCCAAATCGAGAAACTCTGCTGTAAATATTTGCAGGCCTGACTCTGTAAAAATATTTAAAGCACCTGTGAGATGGCTGTGGCCTAAAATTACCTACTTGAGTGCTTAAATCTAAGCACAGGCTTATGTGTTGCACCTTAAATAACTGAATTTTTTATTCAAGGCATTCTAGCCAGCCCTATGAGTGTATGCCCAGATGATGCTTTGTCAATAATCAAGCAGATTCCACATGTATGAAAACAGCTGACTGAAGAATCAGCCCTTGAGATATCATTTAAAATCTGTTTACAATCAAATCTTCTTTTAACCCTTCATAAGAGTGTCACTAGTTACTGTTTAACATATTCAGAATAACCCTAATTTGCTGTGTGCTGGATGCCCTAACAGCTCAAATGGATGCCTGAGGGGTTGTAGAGGCTCAATACTTACAGGAAAAAATTGGATTTAACTCATCTCACTGTAGTCATGTATATATACCTAAGCCAGTCGATTATTTGTGCTTTGTAGTTACTTGAAAATTGAAAAGAGGAACATAACAGACCAATTACACTGCTGACTTGTCTTAAAAGACCCAGTGCATTAAATATTAAAAATGCTGATTCACAGGACCAAAAAACAAAAAACACACAACCCAAACAAAAACAAAAGCAGCCAGCCAAACAACAAAAACCAAACAAACAGAACTGACAACCAAAAATCCCTCCAAAAATCCAAAATTGTTTTAGTACAGTAAAACAGATGAAAAAGCAAAAAATCCAAATAAATAAGCCCAAGAATTCTAATAGACTAAAGAGAAGGGTGATACTAATTCAGAAAGTTGTCCTTCCAGGCAGTTCATTAGTCCAAAACTTTTTGAGAGCCCTTGAATGTCCCAAAACCTCTAGTGCTGAGGGAAAAAAAAACATAATCTATAGTGCAGATAAAGCATAGAAATATTATCATTAGTCCAACTGTTGTAACCCTATCTAGTTCATCATCCAGTAGCCTATCAACAGCTCTTCACAAAAGATTCCAGAGAATATCTTTTAACTTTTCAGTGAATAGCAGTACTGTGCTGTGTACAAAGTAGTTTTTCTGGAATGAACTGGGTGTGCAAGCACACCAAATGTTTCCTTATTGTTTGCCAGGTGGATTGTGATTTGTGTGACAGTCACTCTTAAAGGAATGATCAGTATTTGCACTCCATTTGCAAGCAGAAACAGTTCACAAAGGACACCCACCAAAACAGAAATGTCAGACAAATTACCATCCAGGGTGCAAACTCTGCCACTAAAGGATACTCGGGGTGATTTGGAACTTCAGAATTTCAGGTTTTTCATTGTTCATACTCCTGAGAAAATCACTTGGATCTCATTTGTTCCAGAGCCTGCAGAGTCAGAACTCCAGCATAAGGAACTCACAGAAGGCAGGACCACCAAATATGTTGCCCTTTTGTTCACAGAACAGCATCTTCCAGACGTCAGAGGAAAATACCCAATAGACTGATGCCAAGTCATACTTCACTGCAGAGATGGCTGACTGAAAATGGTAAAAGTAAAGTTCTGTTTCAACCTGGGATCATCCAGTACTTCCTCCACAGCCAATTCCTCAGGAACAGCACAGCAAGAGAAAAATCACAACACCTGCAATCAGCTGAAGAGATTGAAAGGAAGTCTACAGCTGTGTGTTTACAATAAGAATGCTTAGGTAAAGGTTCAGTTACTAGTTTACGTGTGTTTTACTTTTTTAGGCATCCCAACCCAATTTTTTTGTGCAATCTCTTGAAATTAAAATTATTACCAATATGGATATATTTTAATAAAGAGACCGTTATGCATCTTCCATTACATACTAAAAATCGGTAAAAAACTGGACTAAAACCTATATTTTCCTAGGAACTTAGGTGAAACTATACCAGTTGTCCTAGTTTTTAATTCCCTGTAACCTACAGAAATTAGGCTTAGGTTAGGGACTCTGAGTTCTGCAAAGATATCATTACATAACTTATGTACATGTGAGTACAGAGACTTGACAACCTGCACTGCGCCTCATTTTGCATATCATAATTGCTTTAGCCATCAGTACCACCTACATTAGGGGATGGGAAGATACATGCCTAAAGAGAGTGCAAATTTCAAAATACTTCTGTGTAGGATCTTCTGTTCAAGTTAACAACGAAAAAAAATCTACTTTGAAATAAGAAGGAGGAACACTAGCTCAAAATTCTAGGTTGGAGGTTCTCTAAAAAGTGGACTCTAGACAGGTCATTAGCAACTAAACATTATCACCACTTCTGAGTTTAAGAGCATGCCCACAGGCAGGAACTGCAGGGCTCAGTAGCTGCAGAGCAGGAGCTTAGTGGCTGTCAGCAGTATCTGTTTCATGCTCCCAAATGCATTTATGGTTGGTACTTATGACTAAAGAATAAATAAAATAAAATCACCCTTTTCTTTCCTGGCATTTAGAAATGTTATAGAAAAACCTAGAGTAGAAAATATTTCTCACCTGAATCTGGCCTAATTCTGTCTGTTCACCAGACAGATCAAAAAAAGGCTATTTGTGCATTTAAATCTGGTCCTGACGTTACCAGGCAAGTGTTCACTTAATTAGGCTGCACACAGTACTGAGTGACAAAGAAAATTTGGTTATACACATATTGTTCTGATTTGCTACACAGTTTGCTATTGTACTTGAGGTAGATATTTGGGTAAATATCTTTATTGCATAATTTCTAGGTGCATCACTACCTTTTCACCTTCACTACCTCATTGCTACTTAAGTGGTGCGGTTAATGTTTCTGGTGGATTTTTTTCTCAAATCGCCTGAATCTGTCAAATCACCTAATATCTGTCTGTGTAGTCAGACACTTGATATTCCACCGCCCTATCCAAGCCTGTCAGACCTAAGAGCAGTTCTTTAGACTTATAAAACTCTGAGAGGGAAATAAAGTTTTTACATAAGAGATGGAGAGCAAGGGCAGTGGCAAATGGAGATGAGCAACCCCATACCAAAAAGGAAATCTGTGCATTGACTGAAAACTGACTCTGGGTTTTTTACATTCAAGCCAAGTACCTCAGCCTCTAGCCCATCCTCCAAGTGCCAACATAACTGCATATTAATTAAAAACTATTAGATGTGAAAGACTTCCATATGCACTCATCACTGAGATTAGTAGATTTAAAGTATTGTGTGTCACTCTAATCTTCCAAGAAAAGGGATTTAAATATAATACCTCATCCAATCCAAGGGCATCTTTTCCTTTATCATTTTAGTGACCTTTAACAAGTGGAGGACAGATAGGAGAAAGAGTGTGTTAACATTAAAAATGGATTTGGAGGCTCTAGAAAAACACTGACTGAGGATCTGCTTTCAGACATCCAATACTGATGTTCTGTTAAAAAGGTTTCTTCCCTTTCTTTTATACTTTGGCACTTGCAGCAGTTAATAAGTTAGCACTTTTCAATTCAGTGAAGTTATGCCATATTGTCTTAAGTAATTTAATTATTTCTATTGTAAGTTAAATAGTCACATTTAAATGTAGCTCTTACAAAAAAAAGGATATTTTCAGTTCACTTCTACACCAGCAAAATCAACCAGAAGCCTCTTGAATCTGAATAAGAATATGAAGCCACATGAACTATTAAAATACACAATAGTCCAAAATAAATCTTGCAAAGTAAATACTAAGAAGATAAATCTCAAAAATTCAGATCGTCTATACTTCACTGATATAAAATGAACCATGCAGCCTCAGAATCCCACTGATTTAAAAGTATTTAGGATGTATGTTCTTAAGGATGAAAAAAATTTTGAAAATGTCTCCTAAAACTTCAGTCTTGAATTTGTAGATTGTGTGAAAGATATTCAAACATGACATATGATCAGGTGACACTAAATTAAACTGAAATTGTAAATCAAACAAATAGAGACCCTAGTCAAAGATATTTCACCATGAAAAAAATGTTTCATAATGTGTCTTGACACTTCCTTTGTAGTTCCTTGTCTATCCAGTTCCCAGCGTATTAATTTAGAAGTTTCAATCAGCAGATCAATCCCCAACTAGTTCTTTGGAGGAAATAATTCAGCTTATTAGAGATGTTTACATGTATTTTTAAAGTCCTGATATTTTTATTAAGGAGTTAGCACAGTCTAACAGCAATCACTGTGTACATTTAAATACTGTCCATGTTTTACAAAAATATTTGCTATTTTAAAAAACAAGAACTGCCAAAAATTTCAAATTACAGAAGAAATTCTACTTCATTGTTAGCTATGGAAAAAGTGGGGTTTGACCTCTTTGCATTCTGGTATTAATCTGTCTGTAAGACAGAATAATGTAATTGAAAAGAAAACAAAAGCCATGAGGTAACCAAAAGCAACCTTACTTAGAATAACTGACTTGAATTTCCACCCAGTCTCTTTAACAGGTATCCTCAGCAAAAGTTATGAACATTTAATTTTGAAATACTTACTGCAAATTTTAAAGGGGGATTGTTAAAGATCACTTCACCTCTCCATATTCCTTCTCTAATGCTCACACTTTAATTGAGATAGACCATCAATGTCATACACTGTTTGGAGAATGGATGCAGGGTTAGGAGTGTAAGCACTGCATATGGAAAGGACTTTGATTTAATTAACAATAATATCTCCACAAAGAAATTAAAGGCTATAAGCATTCTGTTCTAATAAATTGGATTTGGGTTTTTTCGTTTGATCAGAGTGGTGAATGATGTTCAGGTTTATTTCCTAGAAGTGGCAGGACATGAAATAGAGATAGGCTGCAGAATGTTGGTGAGTTCAAAACACTCAAAAAAAAAGTGATTACTTCACTTTATTGGAAATGAACTGGGAGCACTGGTCTGCAAATCAGCCCATGAAACTCTACTGCTTTCTACTTCTGTGGTTTTTCCTCTGCTGGGATGAAAATTCAGCTTCAACAATACTAAAAATAACCATTCAATATTGTAGTTCCATCTTGAATGCACAAGACATTCCTTGTTGATTTTGCCTTGGCAGTTAACTTACTGAAAAGGCTGAGTTAAGGTAATTACTCACATGGAGTGATATTCAAAGGATACCAAGATACTCTGAATATGTGTTGATACTGGCAAATGAATCTCATTCAACTTCATGGGTTCCCATACATCTTAATTTGTTTTTCATTTTGAACACTCCACTGAGCATCTTTAAAATAATAGCTAAATATATTTGTTTTTTAAAAAAAAAATCATTCTGGCTAATGCATGAAGCATAGAGTTGAGCTTGGACCGTGAAATAGAGAGAAGATAATGCTCACTTAAATTCTCCCTAAATGCAGTTAAACACCAGCACTGGCAGAACTGCTTTCCAATATTTCATTAAGGTACAGAACACAGCATTAAACAGGTACATGATGGAATTTATCCCCTGCTTTTTATAGTACCTTCTAACTTGGTGTGTCAGAGGCAGTAACAACACATGAGAGAAATAGAAGTAACAGTGGTAGGTTTCTTTTTAATCCAAAAATCTTGTATTTTAATGTCCAACAAGAAAGAGCTGTTTGTTTCATACAAACAAGATGCTTTTTGCAGAAAGATAAGTGGAGCACACTGTTACTGCAGTAGAAATGCACTAAGTACCAAAAGGGAGGACTGATGATGCTAAACAGAACAGAGGACCTGAGAAAAGAGCAAGAGCTACTCATAAATGCTTTAGCAACAGCTGATAGCAGACTCTAAAGTATTGATCCTATCTTGTATTTTTCTAGGCTGTGTGAGCAAGTAAATAAACAGCAGGACCACTTCAAAACCAGGACTATTCAGAGATGAGAAAGATCAAAGTAATCATGAATACATTTTATCATTGCTTCCTGCTGGTAAATATTGTTAAGTGTAGACATAATAGGAATCCATGAAAGAAGAACAAGAATCATGCATTTTGTCCTAGAAGACAATTAATTAGAGCTATAAGACACCATCTTAAGTTAAAAGGAAAAAAAAAGTGCTATTATTACACACAGAAATTGAATCCAACAATAAGTAATTCTAGAATATTTTAGAACACTTCAGATTGGACCTTCTATGTGTGGCTTGTCTAGCTAAGGAGGTTTTTTGCTTGCTTATTGAAAGAAAAAGCTGTCACCACCAATAAACAAGGATTATAACATACCTGTTCTTAAGAATAACAACATTTCCTCTAGCATAAAAACATTCTTTGAATTGAGTAGTCCTATGAATAATCCTAAATTCTTGCTGGGGCAGTACTTGATTCAAGGTAGCTGCAATGAAGTAAAAAAAGAAGCATCTAAAAGCTGCACCTTTATGGCAAAGTAAAGAAAGTTCAGTCTCCAGAAAAAAATTTAAGTAACCGCTATATTGCATCTAGCTTCCATAAGAATTAATAAAAAGAAGAATAAAAAATATTTTTTCTAATCTTCCATTTGCTCACTTCTCTATGAAGAAGGCATAAACAAAAATTATGACTCTATTGAATTGTATGAAAACAAGCTATGTTAACTATCTCAAGCATATCATAGAATGCTCTTGATGTGCTATATACAGGTAAATTTAATAAATTACTGTGAACTAATTGCAAGTATCTCTTACTGTCAAAGTTTTTTCACCTCCTTAATTGCAGAAAACTTTCCACTTTTTGAAAATTTTCTGTGGAGCATTTCTTATGATAAGAAAAAGAAATATAAGAGCATCAGGAACATTTACCTTTTTACAGAAAAATTCTGTGGTTCAGGAAGGAAGAAAGGATCATTAATATAATTTTAGGGAATATAAATTTTAAAAAGTAATTAAAGGGTCTATAATCATTAACAACCACCAGATCTTTGAAGTACAGTGTTTTTCAACTTTTAAAAATCTGCAGTCTACTAGATTTTCCAAAGATGTAGGTTAGTCCAAAAATTTTATATATATAGAATGTTGTGGAACATTAATTATATTTTATTATTTTGAAATTTTCTTAGAAACAATCACAGATCCTCAGCCACGAATGACTGATCACAGATCAAAACCTTCCAATGTCCCAATTAAAAGCTCCTTAAGGAAGAAATCTGTGGTAACCAGTCTACAGGTACAGTTTGGAAAGATTTTATTTCAGTTCATTCCTTTATCACCTCCCTGACTCTAGACTGCAGAGCCTTTAAAGTTTGGCTATTCTATTTAATATACATATTATGCACAAAATCCAGTTAGGAAGAATTAGCCTCCAGAAGACTTAAAAACATCATTATTTTTTCCTAATGAATGTGTTGGATAATACAGGACATTCAGCAACAATTCAATCATAATTTTCTAGTGATCTCTAATCTTCCATAGTTTCAACGATTATAATATTTGTGTGGTCCATTGCTATACTATTAAAAAGCCACCTAACCTAAATTTTCTTCAGAATAACCTCCATGTTAACTGCTCTTCTGTGCTAGATTTGTTTTAAGCAGCTCCTATGTGTATCCTTGTCCAGCATTTAAATTCAGTGTCAGTGTAAGTCACAGACACCAAACTAGGTAATCATTCAATAACTGGAAATAGTGGGAATTCTAGATCAATGCATCTGCCCAGAAAGCAAAGCATGTTCCCCGAGAGCTGAAGGATTTTAGCTTCTTTCTTTATAGGTCTGCTCAAATTCTTAAGGTAGCACAAGGAGCACACTGAATAGCTCTCAAAAGCTTCCAAAGAATAGTTCCACAAACAGGAAATGAAGTTAATGTGATGCCAATGGAGCCTGTAGATATACATCCCTAGGCTCAAAATTACATAAACTCAATGCACATAATGCACTCAATTAATTTACACCAGTATCATCTTCTTTGCAGTCCAGATACTCCTTAGACATGGCAGCCACACCATAGCACCTGAATGACTTTGAACATTGATTTAAGAACTTTGGGGGTTTGAGTTGTTTGGTTTGTTTTTTGGGGTTTTGTTTGGATTTTTTTTTTTTTTTTTTTTTTTTTTTTTTTTTTTTTTTTAGTGGGGGGCTGTGCTGTGTCGTTTTGTTGGGGGTTTTTTTGGGATTTCTTTATTTGCAATTTTATAACAATGAGGTGAGTCATTCTACTGCTAAAGAAACAGTGTGACTTAAAGCTGGCTTATCACTGAGCACTTGTGGACAGCTACCATGGCCAATCATTGTTTCTTCTGGGCAAAGAACAGTCTGAAGCTCAGCAAAGGCAAATGCAGGGGCTTGGTGAAGAATATTGGTGCATGACAAAAGCCCACCATGTCTACACCCCACCTTCATGAGTTTCAATATTGCTGCCGCCAACTTGAAATCCTATGGCCTCTCCCTATAATAGTCTACTAAAAAGCCTAACACCTTATCCTCTTGCTGAGTTTGATCAAGCAGTCCTATACAATTCAAAGTCTCATGTGCAGTTTCACATAAAGCAGAGGGGGTTTTGATTTTTTTACCCCTTCACTTTAAAAAGTTGTTAAAAAAAATCACATTAAACCATTTGTGTTAAAGGTTAAGACTGGAAAGTAAAGCACTCCAAAAAGTAGGAAATAAAATAAAGGTGTACTGTGCAACACATCTCGGATGCTTCAGCCACAAACACTGCAATTTCAATGTTTCTTTACACATGTGCATGCCATGTGTTCCTCTCCCTTTTCTTCTCCCTGCTCTGTGCCTTCCACCCAAAATGACCCAAACTCTTTCATTAGAAAAAGGGCAAGTGTTGTGAATGATTCAGTTTTGTCCTTTGGAAAAGAAGAACGACAATATCAAAACAGGTGAACCCTCTCTCGGTGACCCTAATACTGACCCATAACGGATGTTTCAGACCCACTATAAGAATAAAAGAAGCATATGGTGAAAAACAATCCCTGGAGTCCAGTGATTTACAGCTCAAAGGTTTACAAAACTGATGTGATGAATATTCAAATCAGCAGGAACTGAGCTTTGAATTCAAGAAGTACTGTATTAATACTAAAATTGATGGAAAACTGGATCAAGTTTGATTCTCCAAAGCAGTGAAAATTTTTGGCCTTAAATTCTACATTGAACATGGACAAGAAAGGAGAAACAAGGAAAATCTTTAGACTGCTGTGAAGATAGATTCCTTAGGTTTTGTGAAGTAGTTCAATACTACATCTCACACACATAACAAAGGGGGACACAAGGAAATCAGTAATTTTGTGCTCTGCAGAGTTTGGATGGCAAAGTAAAAAAGACTTGGGGATATGTAACCTATGATTCAGTACAAGCAAATGTTGCACAATTATCCCAATGGTGACCACTGTCCAGTTGTATATATGTGAATATATGAACTACATATATGCACACACTGTGTAAAGGACAGGGGTTCTGTGGAGGGGAGAAACTATGTCAAGTTCCAATTAAAAACTTCCCAGCTATAGATTGATTGAGCAGCTGAATAAAATTTCCATAGAGTGCCCACATTCTGGCATTGGAAAAAACAATCTTTTATTTTTCTTCATGTGTGTATCTCTGGGGTGCAAAATGCATATATCTGTATTTACACAAAGTCTACTGATTGACAGAATTACTTTTCAACGTTCTTTGATACACAGGAAATGCTTTCCTTTTGGTTATGTTTTTTTTAAAGATGTACATGGAATATACACGCACTTGAAATTTCCTTACGTTAGTTTAAATAATCACAACAATTCATCTTGATTTGTATCTTTTAAGTTCTTTGTTTCATGTGTTCTGAAGTTTACTTTGTTAATGAGTCAGATGATGTCTGCTTCCCAGAAGAAAAAGAAGAAAAGGATTATTGAGAATATATTCTCCTCCTTCTCTTGTAGGTCATTTGGATATATCACATAATTTAACACTTACTAACACTTTCAAAGGCGTACTGAAGCCTCCGGATTACTTAAATGTAATAATCATTTAAGCACTGCTGAGCCTTGACCTAGCCTGTCCCAACTATGGGACTTACTATGTGCAAGATCAATGCACAGACCCTTGCCTTGGGGCCTCCAATCAGTGACAGAGCAAACCATACAAGGCAAAGAATCTCCACAGATTATCTGCACGAAACGCCAAGTGATGTGGAAAGACCAACCCCGGATTTTGGGACTGAGATGAATTTCACTGCAAGAGGAAACATTGCTGTGAGCAGTGACAAGATGAAAGATAACTATCAAAACAATTTTATATAAAGGATATTAAATCCTTATTTTATTTACAGTCCTTCTGAAATTTCTATGTTTGAGCTTACTTGTTTGTACATGCTTCCCCTTAAATCATTGCAAAGTTTTTTCACAGGTTTTACTTGACAAATTTGCTTCCTGAAGTCTTGCTTCACCCCTCAGGAGTACACCAAAAGCTCATAAAAGCATATTGCAAACTTATAAAACTATTATTTAGATGCTTTGTAAGGAAAGTCTGGCTTATAGGAAAGCTGATGATTAGGAAGCCTTTGGGTGCATTCTAATTCTAAACTTGTTCCTGTAAAGCCTGCATTTCACTCCCAGGGAATGCAATAAGCCAGAAACATCATAGTATACAAGGAAGCAGCATCTTGCCAACCAACAAGAATAGAAATGAAAAATAAAAAGTAGCTTTCAATACACAAAGGAGATAAGAAGAGCTGTCTGGGTCTCACTCTCATTCTCATACAGCTTTTACTTCCAACATTTGTAAATATTTGTTTTTATTTCCATGCTGTGGCCGAGAAAAAACTCAGGTTGTTACTAAATGTCATTAAGAAGCACATCTGAGGATACACATTTGAAATCTATGTATAAAGGTTCAATTGATTCAGCTGACCTTTGCATGTTACTGTGAATACAGATATTCTAATGGCTAATGCAGGAAGATGCTGCATGTGACACACAATGGTTCCACTTGCTTCAGCCTTCCACTGTACATTTGTTTAAAAGTACCAAAATGTCAATACGAAAAAAAAAAAAAAAAAGGCACTCAAAATCTTTAACTATAATGAAACCTACAAGATTTTTCATTTGCTTTCATCTCAAGAGCAGGATTAAACCAAAACTCCAAGAAAGACTTTAAGTTCATCTGCACTTCTAGCAGATATCTACACCAAAGAATGCAGAACAACTTACAGACAGCAGCTACCTCAACTTTAAAGGAGCTAGTGCAGACCTCCATGTCTCAGTAGCACATATTGATCCTGCTGGAATGTAATTTACCTTGTTCTGCTGTAGGCCCAATGAATAAATGGTGCACCTTGTTAAGGAAAATGGTGTGCCAGGGCCACATACTTTCCTTCTGTTCAGGAATTGCCACAAATGTGTTTCAACCAAGATATCACCTCTCCACCAGTTGCCCTATTTGATGTCAAAGCTAACCCTGACTACCATATGAAGCAGAACAGTTATCGAAAAATAAATTCAAAAATAATTTATTCACCATAAAATGCTTCTTGTTTGACTTAGAAATCAATGCTTAGGAGCACACACATTTCAAAGGTAGTAACACTGAAACATCATCGATCCACCAACACACTTTTTTTATCTATGGCTCTGGGCATGTTCTGGTTTGCTTGTGGGGAAGCATTTTCTGTGTAAATGAACTGCTGCTTCTGCAGCTGTCAAATGTATAAAGCATACAAAAGAGCTTGAAACCATCCAATAATAGCATATTATCTCATAAACCTGACCTCTATTAGAAATTATTCAGGAAAGCATCACAGTGGGTGTAGAGCAATTTAAATTGAGACATTTTGGATAGAATAATAGAGATTTTTCACCTTTAGAGCATGTAGGTAACAAAAAAGCTTTCAGTCCTAAAATGAGGCTTAGATAATTTAAATTCATATAAACTTTACGATAACAAATTAAAGCTCCAACACTTGGAGAACAAGTTTTATAGTTTGTGTTGATGGAGAGGTGTTATGTGCAAGGTGAGAAAGAAGAGGTTGGCAGCTTTAACCCACCTTGAAATTCTCAGCGTTTTAAAGCTGGTCCTGATCTAACTCAGGCATCTGCTTTATGTTATAATGTGTTACCTTCTATTGCCAAGAGTATCTGGAAAGCATTAGGTAAACCAATAACAGATAACTAGACAATGGTCAGATTAACCTTTCCCAAGAGAACTATCTGATGGAATATCCAGTTCTCAAGTGAGATTTCTGTTTTCTTCCTTGCATTGAAGAAGTAGAGAAAATGCAGGATCAAGCATGAAATCCAGCACCAGCTGTTGTACTCACACTTTGGAGATCAGAACAAGATTCTTCCATTTTGTCCATAGCTTTTTTCACTGGATCATGCAATTACTTCAGTAAAATAATGTAAGGGTCTGATCCTGCTTTCAAATAACTCAGCAGCTACATCACTGGTTCCCCATATGAGCAACCAATCAAAAATTTCAGCATAATTTCTCTCCATTTCTGCACCTCCAGAGCAGCGTTCACCAAGGAAAAGCTCTCATGTGGTTCTTCGTGAATACTTCAGTGACTCACATGAGATTTTTTTCCATAGTCTTAGTTTTAGAACTTCAAAATCCTGCAATGATACTTTTCTACTTGAATCCATCCTGAGTACACACACAGCTGGGAGACACATATGAAATTTAATCTTTGGCATGTAAAATTCACTGTGGTGCCGAGTACAGCAGCAGAGCATTGATTCTGCCAGACCATTGTCATTTATTTTGTGCTGGCTGGTAGCCAGTTGCTTCTCAGGAAGATGCAAAACAATTCTGCTCATTGAAACAAATGCATCAATCTCAGAGTGGTAGGCGAACGACTTCAGAAGGGGAGCATTTGAAAATGTGTCTGAGAGGGAAGACGCATTTTCCCAGAAGTGAAATTACAGGCTGAAAAAATACACCAACTATTCTTCCCTGTGTATAAGGTATGATCAGTTAGGTTGTAGTCACTACAACTTGGAATATAAGAAATTCATCTTTTTGGTAAAGAGCAAAAAACGTTCCAAGATTAAGGAAAAGCAGACTGCTGTCTAAAACTGTTTGCAGCTTCTGTGGACCTGCCCAAGCCCAGTGTCCAAGGGACCCTTATGGAGCTGTAGCTGGGGCACTCCAGCTTCCCTCAAACCCAAAAGGATTTTAGCACAGTGTTAATACCATGCCAGAGCTCATGCTTTATAAGCCATGCTATCTTTCTTAACTAATGTTCAAGTGCAGCTGGCACCAAATAAAAGATCTTATTAACTGTTATATTGTTGTTTGTAGAAAAGTTTTGATGAGAGTATTTCAAAGGTTCTCTTGAATTTAGTGAATTAAAACTGTTTTCACCCTCTGAGACTAGAACAAATAGATTCATGTTACTAAGGAGACCTGTCTCTGAGCAATTTCCTAGATAGCAAAACATCAACAGAAACAACAATCTCTAAACCCATTGTTAATAAGGTTCTTTTCTCTAATAATATTTGTGGCACACACTGAAAACATGACTATGTTGTTACAAAGACACTCACTAGGATGACCTACATAGCTCGTTCATGTCCTTACTGCTTATCAATCTTTGATATATCTATCTAAAACAAATGTCAGTAAACATTTACACCACACCTTTTTAGTCAATGTTCTGTTTTTTATGATAAATGCAAGTTGTACCTTAAAGAAGCCAGGATTTCAGTACATGAGCTTTTTGATATCAAATTAAATTTCTGCTGCTATCTTCTCATAAAAGCAAACTGCAAGATCCTAAAACAGGAGTAGCCCATAAAAAACCTCAAACATTCCTTAGGCAAATGTATAAGTATGTAAAGGGGATCAAAGCTGAATATATGAATCCAGGATATGAAAGAGAACAAAATACTCTCAAAGAGCCTAAAATTATTGACAGACAATCTATCTGCCTAATGTTAGACTACCAGCTAAAAGACAAGGAAAGAATTGAAGGGGGAAAAAATCCTTTCATACTATAGGGGAGAAAAAAATATAAGTCAAAAATCCCCTGAAAAAAAAAACCTACATGTATAATGCTCATAACATGCCCAAGTTTATTTACGCATCCCATGATCAATCTACTTCAGAAGAAGTATGAATGAAGAACAAACATACAAAGGTAAAATATCACAGAATCATAAAACATGCTGATTTGGAAGGGACACATCAGGATTCTGGAGTCCAGCTCCTGGCCCTGCACAGGGCACCCCAAAGAATCCCACCACGTGCCTGTGAGAGTTGTCCTAATTTTTCCTTAACTCAAGACACTGCTGCAACTACTTCCCTGGGAAGCCTGTTCCAGTGTCCAACCACCCTCTGGCTAAAAAGCTGTCCTGATATCAAACCTAAACCTTCCCTGAGACTCAGCCTCATGCTGTTTTCCTGAGTCCAGGCCCCAGTCATGAGAGTGAGATCTCTACCTGCCCCTCTGCTTTCCCTCACAAGGATGTTGTAGGCTGCAATGAGGTCTCTCCTCAGTCTCCTCCAGGCTGAGCAGACCAAGTGACCTCAGCTGCTCTTCATGTGGCTTCCCCTTCAGACCCTTCATTATCCTTGTGGCCCTTCTTTGGATGGTCTCTAGTACCACCTTTTTTATGTTATGCACACAGGACTCAAGATAGGGCTGCAGTAGAGCAGAGTGGGACAACCCTCTCCCTTGCCCTCCTGGCCATGCTGTCCCTGATGCCTCCAGGACACACTCAGACCTCCCAGCTGCCAGGGCACTGCTGACTCATATTCCACCAGGTGCAATCATCCAAGTCCCTTTGCACAGCACTGCTCTCCAGCCTCTCATTCTCAGTCTGTCCTACAGCCAGGGTTGCCCTGTCCCAGGTGCAGAATCCTGCACTTGTTGTTACTGACCTTCATATGGTTGGCGATTGCTCAGCCCTCTAATTTGCCGAGGTCAAACCTCAAAAACTGCTGAAAATCATCTCTTATTCCTCATCCATCAGGATAAACTCAAAGTTTTTGTGAATTCTTTCAAACAGCTGACAAATGTGCCCGCAACTAACATTGTATTTCAAAAAATCAGTGAAAGCAGTTCAAAGAAAAATATAAAAAGTGAATCCGTGTTTATCACACAAAACGTTTTTAGGTAATTTCATAAAGAGAATCACTGGAAAGTAATTCCATTAAAAATGAAAGTAGAATAATAAAATAGAGAAGTTATGGTACAGGAAGGAATAAAAAAATTTTAAATGTTTATTGAATCTAGTTTGAAGTAATCAGTAAGTAAAAATGGTTTTTGGAATATTAAGCAGATGTTTAATCATCAGTTGAAAAAAATTAAATGCTAGATAAGAAAATTTCAGGTTATTAGCAAAATATTGCAAATTCAAGGTAGAATAAAGTGGCTCAGTTGCCTGTGTGAATTTTGATGGAAAAATTTAGTATAAATTTTGTTATATAAAGTCAGTTTAGGCACTCACCCTGTAAAAAGATGCTTCTAATTTTGAGAGCTTTGGGTGGTTTGCCTTCACCTCTGGAGCATTTTGGTCCCATCTAATCACTCCATGCTGCACAAACACCTGACATTAAGCATATTACATTGTCTGACATAGTCTTAAAACAATCAGCATATTTAAAATTTAAAGAATACAGTGACAGAATAAAGCAATAGGCTGCCTGGAGTATTAAACTATTCCTGTTTTGTCTACTGGATTACTGTTGGATTAATAGACTTCCCAGGAAGAGCATTGTTAAAACAGAGTTTTCATGACAATGAAAGACATTTCAGAGAAACTTGTTAGTGAAGCACATATTAAGAGACACCTGTTACCAGTAGGTTTTGGATTGTTGACCAAAGAGAGAAAGGGTAAAGAGATAAAAAGAAGAAATGCTGCTCATTCCTCAGCTCTACAGATAAAAAAAAGAGGGAAAAACTGAGCAGACAGTTTAAAAGAGGAAGGAGGCATACCAGGAAGATACAAACACATAATTGTTTGTATTTTAAAGAGAGTGAATTGTACAAAATGTTGCTGGCAAGAAGTTATTATAGAGATTGGAACTTGACTAGAGCCCAAGCTGAGCTGGTGGATGAGGAATAGAAAGCCACAATGCAGAAAGATCTGGGCAGAATTTGGCACTACCAGAACTGGAGACAAAGCAAAGCTCTCAGCTGAGGTGTCTGCTACTATCACAAAGGACCTATTATATGGTTTTTTTTTTTTTTTTTCTTTCTTACTTGACAGTCTTACTTTCTCAAATCCAAGAGTAACGACAAGCAAAGCAGGCTGTTGTGTGCAATATGCAACACAGTGTGTTTACTAATATAAACCGGTAAGTAAACCTGATGCAGCAAACTGCTTATAATACTCACTAGAATGAAATTCTATTTAGCCTCCCAAGATTAGATGAATAATGGCAAATTAATTTATGCTCCTTCTAAACCAGTAGGCAGAGACATGCACCCAGTATAGTCATGATAATGTCTGGCTCACTAGTCTCCAGTGCAATAAATTTAGATGAGGTATTCACTATGCAAATTGAAAACAGATATCTGATCCAAAAGAAAGTGATGCTGTACAAAACAATCTGCAGGGCTGTGTCAGGCTATACTGAGTAATGCTCCTATAAATTAGTGTGATATGAAATCCACCTAAGCCAAAAGCTCTCTCTTTTTGACCTATACCATAAGATACAAGATTATTTAAGTGACAGGAGGGGTAATGAGAGCTATAATTGGCCACACTTATTTTGTATTAAAATTACAGTGAGAGGTAGGATTAGAATAGTGTAGTCACATAAGGATTTTACTTTTTTTACATATGAGAATGAATCATTATAAATAAAGTAACAACAGATGAATTCTAGAAAGTTCAAAGGCTGAGACTTGTAGATCATGCAAAATCTCAGCTGCTTGTCTGAGTCTCCTGGTTACCCCAAACAGAGTAAAAGTATTGCAGGCAAAACCACTTCTGGCAGTTCTACTTTCAATACAATCCAAAAATTGCACAAGAGGAATGTCCATCACCTTTCTGTCCATCTTTAATATAGCTAGGCATGCTTCCTGGATTTTAAAAAAAAAAAAAAAAAAAAAAAAAAAAAATTAACATTTGAAGTTTCAGCCCTGCAGAGATACTCTTGGCACATTAATAGCCAAGAGGAAAGTTATCAAAAGAAAGTCTCTGTACCATTCTATACCTTGAAGTTATTTAGATGAGACTGAAGGACACTAATAGGTGCCAGCTGGCTACAGTCCCTAGAGCAATATATCAAATAAGCACAGCCCAAACACTGTCATGCCCCTCTTCACACCTCCTGCAAAGGGGTGAGGACAGGGAACTGCTTACCACCTGAGAGGTCACCTTTGCTGCATTTCCTTGAATTCTAGGCATGATACACAGGTTTATTAAGGTCCTGATGCATTGTCTGAGTGCTATTCCTTCCCAGATTAAATTTGAATTACATGAAATGATAAAAAACTATCATGTAGCCCAATAAGGTTCAATGCATGTAAGTGCAAAGAAGTCAGGTATGAATACCTGAACCAGGAGCACAGTGGAGAACCTAATTTTACTTATACAAAACACTCTCAAGAATAAACAAACAACACAAAAGCCAGATTACACATGCATTGTGAAGTTCATTGGCTGAGTGGCATCTTATTCATAAAATACCTTTATGCCTTCTGTGGATCAAGGTACCTCCCCCTACCATTATGAACACAGCCACTTGATCCAAGGCAGGAGAATTAGCCTGTAATTTTCTAGAACTGCAAATCTGAGCAAGTGCACACAGAGTTCCCAGTCATAAAGTAAAGACCAGGTTTCAAAGAATCAGTGAGGAGCAGCTATGGATTCAGAGACTGAGAAGCCTCTCCAGTCAGAGCTGCACAACTAAAGTCACTTCAGAGCAAAACCATCCAGATTCCCTCGCCGTCCCACTTTAAGATGAAGCTTCTCAGTAGTTCAGATGTTATCAATTATCAGTTACAATTGGACAGCAAGACAAAATTGTTTGAATTATCCCAAAACATTAGACTTCATTTAGAATCTCTTGGATCCCAACAAGAACTGAAAAAAGACAATTTTTTTTTTTTTTTTTTTTAATGTCAAATGTGCCAACTATTGCCTGCAATAATAAAAACATGTAGCCCTTATATTTCTGAGTTGGTTGTAAGCCCACTGGCATACTGCCTGCCTTGTGTCTTCTGTGTTCTCAAAGTGCTAAACCAAGCTCAAAACTGAAGACATTACAGTTTAAATGTCACGAAAAGTAACTAAATAAATGTAATTCCAAATTATTCATGTGCTATTGCTGCACATATCATTCTATAAGTGCATTTCAGTAAGGTCAGAATATAAAAATCCCATTGTATTGAAAATATGAGCAGCATTTCAGAGGTACAAATGGTTGTAGACAGTCAGCACAAAGCTCCTCAGCCTCAGGAACTTGACCAATGGCAGAGTCCAAATGAACACAACAAAAATAAAATAAAACATTTGCTGTTCCCTTCAGTACTTAAACACCTTCAAACATGTGAGGCAGATTCCTCATATGAAAGGTTTCATTGGACATTGTAAATCTGAAAGGATTTAACTTCCTATAAGCTTTTTCTCATTGTATCAGCATCATTTTGACATACACCAATGTCTATGGCAACTTATTTCACAGCCTACTGTTATTTCACAACTTTACATTGTCTATATATATTATATTATTTTAGTGTACTCTGGACAGATAGCTGGACTCAAAGGGGCTTTAATCAAGCATAACAAGGTAAATCAGCAAGGCATTTCAGCTTAAAAGCATGAAAACAGTCCCAGCGCAATCAGGTGTCTATTCTGTCAATTTTATGCTCAAGTATTTTGCTGGCACGAACCAAAAATTTGTTAATTTATAAGGATAGTTCCAGAACAGCTTTCACCTCTGAACTTATATCCTCCAACATATATACTAAAAAACTCCTTTGGTCTTAAAAAAATTCTCAAATCAAATGCAAAATTGGACAATTAATTAGTAAGTTATCTTTATATATATATATATATATATATATATATATATATATATTTAGCCCAAGGTAAATAGGCATCTGCAGTTTTGCAGCTGAAATACTGTAACAGCTTGAGCATTAGAAGTCAGAAACTGAAACAGTCATTAGCTTGCCATAAATGAAAAGGTCTGCCTTTGCCCTAGCTGAAAGATGAGCCAAAAAAAAAAAAAAAAAAAAAAAAAAAGCTGATAGAGCAAATGAAAGGAAGTTTCATCAAATCCTTGTGTTTGACCCATTTTTCATCTATAAAGGTCCCTTAGGCTGTCATATAAAGTATAAAAGGCTTTAATAAAAGATTGCAGCCTTTAGCTATAAGCTGAAAGATAGTGAAATGTACATGGCTTTTAATGTAAAGGTATTAATATACACTTTGATTTATTTTTTTTTTAATCGCAGATTTTAAGATAGTAGAACATGCAAAGTGAAAATAAGTTCATGGTCTATGGTATTATTATCATATATATCCAGTATTAAAGGGAACACAGTGTTCCTGGTCTGTATGAAAAATAAATACCATCATTGCAAGCTGTAGCAAATTAAAGCCATTTAGAAAACAAGAAATATTAAATTTAACACATGTTGGAAAGGGACCCCACTAATTGCATTGTACACAAGCAGGTCTTGTGAGGCAGTGGCTCAGAAAATCTAAAAAATATTCATATGGGATTGAGCCTTTATTTTTATTTTTTTTTAACCTGGGAAAACACCAGAAGAAGAGATGCAGCAGAGCTGGTATTCAAAAGTCACCAGCATTTTACATTTAATAACAGATGTCCGGTTATAGCCAAATCAATTACTACAGCTCTGCATTAGGGCTTAACGTATTCAGCTCTAACTTACATTAGGCTGTCAAGCATATCTTTAAAGTGTTTTGCAGCTGCATGGCACTAATATTGTACCAAGATGTTTACAAGCACTGAGGAAATTCATATTCATATCACTGGAATTCTGGGTTTAGATTGGTGTCATGTACAATTTAGCTGAAGGAAGTGCGCGCTGTTGGGCTGGATAGGATGTGGATGTGCAATCCTCTTTTTTCCCACCACTGCTGATAGCATGTGCCTCGTTATGCTGACAAGGAGCTTACTCTGCTGCCTCTTTTCAGGACACTGGAACCCTTACAGATTGTTTTGTTTGCATTTCGCACTTCTTGAAAGCGGGCATTTTCTAAAAAGAAAAATCCGCCTTGGTCTCCATTGAAAATCAACAAAAATCCAATTACAGCTTTAAAGTTAAGAATTGCAGGTATTAAATTTTCCCTGAGAAAATGTGGAAGTGGTGGTTTGTGCTGGCAGCTAAGGCATTACCTCAGTGACAGAAATGCAGCACCATTACAAGGGCTCCTATCAAGTAGTTAGTTACCATTATACATCTGCTGTTCAATATTCTTGTTAAAAAACCTTGGCTCTTTCGGAGCTTTGCACATCTGACTTTGTCACAGCACTTGTCCCAAAATGATTGAAACTGAAATATATATATATAGGAGAAATCAGAAATGTTACAGATGCACTGCAAGCCTAGAACTGTCGGTTCAGAATTTGAATTTTTTTACTTATTCCATGCAAGATGAAAGGGGTATCTTTCATTCTGTCTCCATAACATCATAAGCAACAGCAGATCCCCGAAGACAGTGACAGCACAGGGCATCATCCTTGATATTTCAACAGATTGGTTACAGTTCTTACACTGGGAACATTTCAGCTGAAGTGAATTTATCAAAATAACTGTATTTGCAATCTGAAAAAGATCTAGAGGGGGTTTTTTTAATGTGTTTTTATGCTTTTAATAATCTTGAGTCCTAGGCAAAATAAACTGCCATAATCCCATTGATGAAATTATCAACATAACATACATTTTTACCTCAAGTTCACAAGTAATTTCATCCCACACTAACATTCCAATACGCCCTATGAGACTTCTCTGTGAACCTAAATTTCCAGAAAACAAAGCAAAGCATGTTACTGGCACACCCAAATTAACCTGTAGGTATCCACAAAGAAAAAAAAATGTTTTCAGGGAAGTCTCAGCTATTGTTTGGTATTTTCCTCATTAAACTTTCAGAATTAGTTGTTATTTTATACAGTATTTTCCCATCTCTCACCCTGGTTTAAAATGTTTTAGACAGCTGCTGATCTCAAACATTTGACAGGAGCAAAAAGTGAAAGCAGAGTATCAAAGTACGGGTAACACCCTCATTCCCAACTGGTCATTAGAAGGAAATTTCATTGACAGAGCTGGACTGTCTGATGAAATGTGGGCATACCAGCAACTGCATTGTGTGATTAACTTCATAGATGGTGATTTTTGCTACTTTCAGGGAAAAAAAAAATCAGCATAAATAATAACAACAAGAGAATTTTCATTGGCATAATTTGCACAAAATTTTGCCTGTATACCAAAAAGAGCCTCCCACTGTGAACTTCATATTGATGCTCCTCTGAGAGTTGCCAGGTGTAACTTTACACTCAGCATGAACAAATCTAAGCATCTATTTTCCACCTCTCTAATCTTTTTTTCCAACCTTAGTTAATTTTTCAGTCTCTATAAATACCATTAAAATCTTATCTGTAATTCAAACCACAGAACCAGGTACTGCCTTCAATGCAAATCTTTCCCAAGCCCTCAAAATGCTAAGGTATTCTTATATCACTTCAAAATTTCTAAAGGGAAGATTTTCTTTTGTGTCTGAACAGGTGAAATTAGTACCTGCTCAGTCTGGTTTGCAAGAACACACTTCTATGTTCTTGTCAGCCTCGACCTCCTCCATCTTACACCATGGAAATCCACTCAAAATGCTGCACAAAAATCAGTTTGCCTCCTAAATCCCACATACCCTGTCAACTCCTGTTTTCCTTCAGTGTCTTTCTTTTCTCTCTGAATTAAATGAGAAATTATCTTTTTATATTACTGGTTACCTAAAGTGTCACCTTCATTTTCACCAACAGTTCTCCATCTGTTGAATTTTCAAAGATCTTCCTATAGTCTACTTTTGAGGCCATCTTTAGTAGTTGGAAACACTTGCAAATTTCCAAAAAATACCTGAATATCATCTTCACCTCCTCCAAATTTTACCAGAATGGTACTGGAATATGAAAATTATAAAACTTTGGTTCCATGCAAAGAGAAGATATGATGCAAATACAATTGACCATGACAAATAGTCCTTCTGCTTCATTACATGGCCTAAATTTTTTTGTCCTAGGTAACACTTATCCTAACACAAATTTTGCCTTCTTGCTTTATGAAGGATTTTTTTGTATGTTTAATCTTATTCCTGACAATGGACATGTGGACAGAAGACATGCTAGAACAGAAAATCATCAAGCTGTGAACTTCAATTCTCTATTGCACGCTGTGGATTCCCATTATAATTTCACCCTTGAACCATCATTTTAAAATCTGAAAGACACATCAGTCTGTTTTTCTGAACTCTTCTCTTTCCCTCAAATGTATTTTTTTATTTGAAACAAAAATAAATCCCAGCCACTTTCAACTGAAAACATCAAGTATGAATTTTCAATTCTTAGATAATTCCAAAAGGGTAACACATCACAAGCATTTCTGACAACTTTCAGTAAACCACTGACATTGGTTATCATACAAAATGCTTTCAGAGATATTTCTAGTACATTTCCATGAGACCTTTGATGAGGCTACCTCAAAATGTTTAAGTGAAAACTATACTGAAACCCTGGGCTTTTCCTCTTCAGTAGTTGGTGTTTATTTTCTCTATTATTCACAGACTCAGCTTTTCTACAGTTATCATTCTGCACATCAGAAAACAGTTTAATTCTTTTTCTACCATTGGTTTCATAGTGACTGGTAGACTTAAAGGAATTCTTGAGAAAATTCTCACCAATTTGGAAAACCACCAAAAATTCCAATTCTTTCTTCCCTACGACAACTTCTTGTGACATTAAATCTTTCCAAAAACACAGAATATATTTACTTTCAATAGCCCTGTACTCTCTGTAGTTAATCTTATTTTTACTTACTCCTTCCTTATTACTGCAATGTTACCACTATTTACCATTATTCACCTTCTTCAGCTCCTCGTGGGCTGCCTCTCAGAAAACTGTAAAAGGTCAGAGTATTGCAATTTCTCATGCATGCTGGAGAATTTTAAATATGCAAATGAATTTATTGTATGGAATGCTGAAATACCTGTATCAAAATCCTGATTCCTTTATAACCGAAAGTATAATGAGATTCAACTTGACATTTAATAGTCATAATAGTCATTGCTCAAATTGTACTTTGCAGTGGGAAGTTCAAACTGAGAAACTATCCCAAGCAAAAATGTTGATGTTCAGATAATTAACATTTTAGAAAGGTATTTTTGAAAATGCCCTCATGACTTTTTCTGCAGACTTCCCTAAGAGCTATATATAGCCTCACTGAATGGAAAATATAATTAGGCAGGATTTAGGAGGTCCCACTGGCTACTTCAAGCTCTATCTTCACTTCAAAAGGAAACCGAAGCCATTTGCACAGTATTGTTTAGTTTTGTACCAAGACTTCCTAATATTTAACAGAGGTGCTGGAAACCCGAAGCAGTTTTAAACAACCAGGGAACAATGTAAAGCCAGAAGTAAAAATATTTAAAAGAAAAGTAAAGAGGATTTCAAATTCATTTTACACAGCTGCATCTGCTGTGACAGTTTATTAAGCTGCAAGGAAAGGGATTTTTTTCCCTTTCTGAAATATTTACCATAAGCTAAATAGAATTTTCACAGTGTCTCAAGCCAGTGCTGTTCGAAAACTGAGCATTAGCATTCTCACAGGAGAACATGACTTGGTTGATCCACCAAGCTAAAGGGTGAGCAAAATCAGATCCAAATGGGAGCCAAACCTGCAGCATTCAGATCTGTACTAGGAACTGAAAATGGGAGAAAAACTAGAGAGAGGAAGTAACAGGCTTTGTACATGAATGGATGGAAAGCAGCAGAAAATCTGCCATTTTTGAAGAGTTTGCAACCTTTGATGATGTACTAGGCAGAAAGCATCTACATTTGAATCTTTTCAGGAGAAAATGAGCAATTTCATGAGAGTTTTCTCTGTGAACAAGTGACCACCTTGGCTGAGGAAAGTAATGTGTAAAATAATGGCCTGGAGGTTCTTTTTTTATTTCTGAAACCATTAATGTAAGGTATGGTCATTTAAGTTGCACCATTCACAAGTGCTGTATTACTGAATTTGGAAGAAAAGCAGAAACACAAATCCTTTCTCCTCCCAGCTAGTCTGTCACTGGAAACATCTCTCCCAAAGCCACACATCACCCACCAAGCCTCCAAGAGACATTATTCTTCTAACTTAATCCTTCTGTGCTCAATCCTTGTTAAATTTGCAGTCATGTGAAACAAGTGTGCAAAATAACAAAATTTGGATCTTTGAACTGGGCATTTACTTCAGTGAACCAGTTCCAACAATAAAGTAACCATGACAGTGCCCAGTTTTATTTCCTCCACGTAAACAGGCAGCTATATGGAGTACAGGAGAGAAGGGAAGGAGGGGAAAACACATGGGAGCAAGAGGCAAATCCCACCTGCCTGATTCCTGCAAACTTCTGCAGAAGTTAACAAACTACTTTTGTGAATCAGGCATCAGCCCCTTGCTTTTTTTCCCTCAGTGTTTAAAGAGAAGTTATTGCAGTCCGTGTGTGTGCCACACAGTTAGGCCCTGGAATAAAGATATTGACCTTTAAAATCTTGTTCCTAATTAGAGTTACCCCTTTGAAAGCACACAAGTAGTTCTGGCACCTTTGGCCACTCGTGGCTATTAACTGTTACCTGAAAAAGCACTGCATGCAACACAGTCTGCAATTAAATGTCCTTTAAAGTTCTGTTCCTTTTAAACAAGTAAGAAATTGTCCACAATATTTATTGCATTCTTTCAAGTCCTCTGGAAATATTTTCGACTCTTAATTAGACTTAAACAGAGAGAACAAACCCCTATGATGTTGATGGGAAATTCTGACGTTAATTATTTCATTGAAAGTCAAAGGTTTTATCATAGTATGTCACATCTCTAAGAAGCTATTACATGGGGTCTAAGAAACTGAAATGTAAGCTGTGTCATGAATCACTGGTAGCACTAATTTTCCTATTATATATTCTATTTCTAGGAATTAATTTGTGCTGGAATTCATTCAAGCATAAGTTGCTGTGTTCTCTCCTTGCAATGATATATGAAGGTTCCTCTGATATTTTCATGATCATCACAGAACCTTCAGTTTCTTACTAAAGCTGAACAGAGCTCTAATCCTTGTCCTTTTTTTTATGCAACTTTTTATTTTGAGGAGAAGTTGTGAGATTGAAGAATGGGGATGATCAACAAGAACTTTCTTTTCCCACCAGTTATGACTTAGATGAAACTTACGAATTGAATATCTTTTGTAAAAAATTGCATCAGCAGGAAAGGGACATCCTCATCATCATCAATTTGGTACACCAGGCTTCAGAATCCAGAATATATTTGAAAATCAGAGCTAAATTAATAAAATGAAAGAAGGATAATACCTTTGAAAAAGATGAATCAAAGCCTTGATTTAAGGGTGGGAAGCAACAAACAATATCAGAAAACTAAGGTTTAAATGGGAAGGCCTTTTGCCTCTGAAACCAAATGACTGTGGGAAGGGAGAAACTTAGTGAGTGTCCCTAGGATATTACACCCATCCAAAGAACAATATCTCATTTTCATTTCCAGCTTGACCAACACTGAAAAGCTCTCATGGGGCCCATTGTCACTGAAAACATCATTGATTTGTTTGTTTGCTTGTTTCTTGGGGTTTTTTTTAATATTGACATAGGGATGATAAGGATATTCACTGGTCATAAGAGGGTGGAATAATTACCTAATTAAGTCAAAACTGCAGGAAATTAGGCATATTCATGAAATATGCATGGGTAATAGATCAGTTTATTTTCCTGCCTTCTACTCTGCTGTTTTTATCTGCAGCTCACATGCTAAAGGGGAGTAGAGAGGCAGGAGGAGAAAAAGGAGTGGGAGAGCAAGAATAAGGAAGGCTGGTGTGCTGCATCTACCTTGCAACCTAAAATAAAAGATTAAATAAATTATGAAAAGCAACTTCAGTTTCAACTGCTTAGTGTTGCATGAGGGATATATTCATTATATATTTCTTATTTTTAAAACTAACACTTTTCATATATAAGCAATTTTCCACTTATGTATGCTATAAAAGTGCAGAAGAACCAATGCAGCTTTATAAAAAAACCCTAAGACTTTCACCAGTGCGATATTTAACTCATCCACTGAGTTCTATACACTTAGGAATCCTGACATTACTCCATGGCTGTTTTTCAGATCTCTAAATAGGGGCCTCTGGTGCTGAGGAAATTTTATTCCTTGTTTTCTCTGTCAGCATTCTGTGACCTTGCTACTCTGGTAACTTTCTGATTACTCTAGATTATTCTCTGCTTTTCATAATACTCTCTGGAGTCTGGGAAGCATGTAATTCAGTCTCACTGGGACTATTCAGTGAAGGAAAGGACAAACAAATGGCTGAATACCTGCTTTTAACTTGTTGGAGAAGTTTTTCAGTATGACTTCCCTTATCAAACTTCTTTCTAAAGAAATGCAGAAGAAATGAGAACAAAAAAATCAGCTACTGAAGAAGAATTATGAGCACCCTATGCTGATGTCCCATTAACAAGCCAAAATTGTGGGGAAGTCATCACAGAAACTTCTGAATAGAAAAGGGTGAGAAGTGAGGTGCCAAGAGTGATCTCTTTATATACAAACACTATTATTTTGCATGCAATACACTGCCCTTAACACAAAAGACACCAGTTAATGATGAACCAGAAGCACTAACATCAGTATTTAAAAGAATATCCCTGAGAAATTCTGCACTCCTTTTCATATCTAACACACAAGTGATGTACACAGTAAATCTTCACATATTTACCTACAGGAATATCACAGAACATCAAAAACTGAACTGATCTCCAAACAAACAGGATATTTACTTTGAATAAAGGAAGTACCTTTACAGTAGGTTTCTAGCAGCTTTTCATCTCTACAGTATATAAATTATCAAATGAGCTAAACTTAAAACCATCCTATCAGTGAAAATACTGTGTCAAATCAAACCACGATTCATTTAACTTAGATACTACTTTTATGAAAGTGGGTTCAGTAAACCAACAAGTTGTGAATGATCTTTTTGGTAGCCCTCACCATAGTCTCTGAGCTCCCTTAGTGGGGATCTTTACAAATATTTGTTCTGCATTTTCAGCACACTACTCCAACCAAAAGCAGCTCCAGACAGTGAAGAGCAGTGCTAACAGAGACCTTTTTCAGTGATGGATCTTTCCTTTAAGGAAATATCCCCTACAAGGACCACAGAAGTGCATCACTACAGCAGGCTCCAAAGCCATCCTCTAGCATTTGTTTCACATGCTCTGCTACAAGTTTTCAGCCAACTTCAGTTTCCCTTTTGTGCCACAATCCCTGGTCTGCAATTCTAATAAAAGACATAGTGATCACGGGAAAAATCTCCATGTACTGCTGTATTCCACTTTGGTGGGTGGGTTTGTTTTACAGGTGTGCAGGCAGTGAGGCTCTCATTAAACCATTCCCATTGTTACTTGAGCTTATGCATGAAGCCACCATAAAGAAATAATTTCACCCTTTCAGCCTCTCTCTGTTAATTATCAAGTGTCTGACTGATTGCTCATGATTGATGGGAAGAAGATTCCACAGGTGTTAATGGGCTGGGTGATGTGAGTGACACAGAGGAAAGAAGTGGCCCAGCATTTCATCAAAGTATGGTTGCTGATGTTCCCTGTAAATGGTTTTCCTCATGGTGCAGCATGCATGAATCTGTATTATAAACTGAAAATGGAAATTTCTGTAATGCAACATCACTAGAAAGAGTATTACTAAAGAAGGATGATTATTTCTGATCTTTGCTTTTGAAATTTTTTGTTTATTTTGACTTTCAAGTGACTCAGAAGGCATAGGCAAGTGAAAAAGAACTCCAAGTGGAATAATCAAATTAAATACTGTGAACTGAATTCAGCATCAGGAAAGAAATCTTGCAATGCAATCCAAAACCTATCTCAACAACTTCATATAATTATGAGGAGAAATGCATTCACCTGAAAGCCTTAAATTGTTTTTGAATTTAATCAAACAGGTAGTCATCTGTTAGCGAAATTACTTCTTCTGAGACATGAGAAATACAAACAAGTTTTCTTTAAAATACAAAAATCCAAATTTGACATTGACTTCTAGCCAACTAAACCACAGAGCCACCTTCCTGATGTCTTCTGCTTTGGTGGACTCTGCTGTCATGTTTGTTTTTATATGTTTATAAGCATCCTAAATTTAGCTATCTCTTCTTGGGAGCAGATCTTGAGGGGGGGTAGGCTGATGTTTCTGCCTACAATGAAACTTTCTTTCACTTCAGTATAAGAAATCAGAATACCTAAGAAAGAAATTTTCTACAAAGTCTGGGTGTTATGTAAATTCATGGAATCCATTACATGCGTGGGATGCACTCAAGTGAAGGGACTAACCCAGTTAACAGAAGGATTCCTGCACACACACTTGTAGAGTATGGATAAGAAATATCTGAAAATTTTTTTCACTCTAGTTCCATTTGTGTAGTCTATAAAACTTACATTTTCCTACTTCCCAAAGATGGTAAATTCCTAAAAACAAAAAATTCATTCCAATGGAAAATCCAGGGAGAGATTTTAGAATGTTTATGAAAACATCTAAATGGGTGAGTAAATGTGCAAGAGGAGATATTTTTATATTAAATTAATGCTTAAAAATGGTTCCAGAAGGTAGTTAAGATTCTGATGTTCTTTCAAAACCACAGTTTTAAAGTGGAAAAATTAGTAAGGTAGAGAGTATATACATTCATATGTAAATATATACTTTGAATTGTAGTTCCAGTGAATCTTTTCTTTATGGAAATATTTAAAACGTCTTTATATATATAGAAGGCATTTAGCAGTTAAATACAAGAATATGCATATTATATCAAAAAATTAAATAACTTAGAAAATCAATCTATCTTTGTGCTAAAATGTGTATTCATTTTGAAATATTATTTATATTTTTGTTTATTTGTTAGCAGGTATCTACTTGTAAAGCAAGATAAGTCTGATGCAACCATCTCCTATAAATTATCCAACAAGCAACTTCTGAATTGTTTGTCATCCTTTCATTCCTACAATTGTTACGGAAATTTGTAAAATCCAACTTTGGAGCCTCTTGAAATTTCCACCAGTTTTCCATTCAAAGGTTGATATGATAAATGAATTCCAAACCCAAAGTTTGAATCATGTTAATCTAACACTAGTAAAAAGAGAGTATCCCAAATTTAGTATCACCCAAAATCTGTTGCATTTACAAAGGTACAGTAATTGTTTACTGTTTGTCATGTAATTACTTTTAGGTTTCAGAAATTTAAATTTCAACTTACAGAAGCAGGAAACACCATATGCTGCTCACATCAAGAACTGTTTAGGAAAGAGCTTAATTAAAAGTAGCTCTTGTGTTTTAAAAGCAGTTACTAATAGTAGGTATAAAATTCAAACTTCCTTTCAAGTTTTAATAGGATTTCCACTTCTACATCCAATCAGATCTTCTGTAAAACCCCATTTTCTTCTCTCTACCATATTGGCCACTCTTTTGTGAAAACCTCTGCTTGAAATGGATTCTTTTTGAGTCAAAACCATGAACTCCTTAAGGACAATGAGTGTGTGCTGGATTCTAAACTCTTCTGTGGGAACAAAACAATTTTAGAGTAATTGAATTAGTGAAAGCTTTTACTTTAAATAAGAACAGTGAGTTAGACATCTGTCCTTTACTAGACTTCAATATGTTCAAGCTGAAAATCCATTTCAATGACTTCAAGACAACTGGTAGTCAAAAGAGAGCTTCTAACAGGGAAAGGGGAAAAGGGAGCTGGATTCACAGTTACACAAATAAGAAACTTGGGACAGATGGATAAGACAGTTTTTGATCAAGTTAGAGATTCCAAAAATGAATTTCCTTTCTTTCTTCCTCAGTCAAACAAATATATCAAAACAAATATTCTTGCTGCTTTCAGTAGTGGTTGGGTACAGCTTCAATACTTGTAACAAAACTTAACAATGAATGCTAAAGAAATAGGGAAACTAGTGAAAAAACAAGGCATATCAATGATCTTAGCAATAAAGTTGCTGAGGTCTATAATAGAGAAACACAGGAATATACAGTACGAGCAGGGGGTTTTGTGCTACATCCCAAACAGCCCAGTGCATGCTATCCTGGATTACATTTTTCTCTAAAGAGAAATTTTACAACCCCTTGCTTCAGTGGCAGTCAGAAATCATGATTTCCTGACAGTAATATGTGACCATCACAAATCAAGCTTTCTGAAGGCAGTAGTTGTAGTTGCTACGTGTCCTGTGAAGAATGGAAATTTCATAAAGGAAAACATTGGGAACTATCACGCTTAAATATTGTGATATAAACCACATATTTCTATTGTTCAGGTCTGAACAGTGATTTTTTTGTATGTACTCCAAAGAATAAGGATCTGCAATGGATGTGCATAGCTGAAAAATATAAATACACACACACACATATATCTGGCAGGCATATATTTGTTGTCTCCATTACACCAGCAGACTGTTACTTCCCTAACTTACCAGCTTGTATCACAATCATTTCCCAGCTTCAATAATACAAATACAAAATACAAATACAAAAGCTTCAAAATAAAATTTTAAAATTGTAGGTATTACATCTCTGGTATGCTGTTAGTATTGCTGCACATTTATAAGAGGCTGATTACTAAGACTGAACATCCCTATAATCAGCCTTTGACAAATAACTTTTTGTGTAAGGATATTCCAAGTACTAGTTTCCTCCTTTTTTTTTTTCTTTTTTTTTTTTTTTTTTTTTATAAAACATCAGTTATATTTCCAGTTTGGAGACTTAAATCTTTGGGGAATTTTTCTTCATGACAGTAGTTTCTATTTCTAATAAACGATGTAGCTTCGTGTTTCTTACTAATGAAAAAAGACATTTTTGTGGAATGAAAAAGGAAAAACATAAAGGGGGAAAAAAAGCTTGTTTTTGAGCTCTAAGGCTAGAGCATTTAAAGCATTTAATGGTATTTATTATGTTTACTCTTTTGAAAAACAAATACTTTTTGTAAGGGAAAATTAATTTTTTTATTATTATTATTACTGCAGACAATCCATTTACTGAATGCTTCTGTCAGCCACACACACAATCCAACATCCAAGGCACCATTCAGCAAGCCAGCAGGATACTGCCTTTTCAAGGATGTGTTAGGGACCACAACAAAGAGTGGTTAAGAGGAAGAGTGATACTACAGGAGGTAAATGAGGTATATTTGCACAGCCTGAAAAATAAAGCAGAATTTTTGTAGAAAGCTTTGAAGCACTGTCAGATGAAGGAAGCAAAACCATTAAGTTTTATGGCAGAAATAGATGGAGAATAAATTATGAGTGAACTGGACTACCTAAGACTCTTAAAACTGTCTGAACTGTTTAATTGGCTAAATGACCCTGTACTTCCAATGTTATCAGCATAGTCACAATATGCCTAAATATATCAAAATCATGTTTGTTTTCTGTAGGCATTCTTCAAAACCAGTTTTACAGAACTATGTGAGTCCAAAGTAATGTTTTGCAGACTCCTATTCTTGAGGGGTTTGTTCTGTTTTGTTCTTGAAATCAAGTCTATAAATAACATTTATTGCTTTCAGATAACTTGAACAGTTCTTAGATCAACCAGAGAAGTGAAAAATTGATTAGCAATGCAGTATTATCAACTTCAGGCCATCATCACCACCACTTCTGATGACCTCCACAGTGACCATTAGATCATCTATCTGGTCTGCCTAGCATACAGGATTTACATTAATCAAGGACTGAGCTAGACTTCAGAATTCAGTCCACCAAAATCATCTCCAGGGATCTTTCTTTCTAGCCCCTTCCAGGACTGCTTGCTTCATGCTTCCAGGTATGAGAAGCTTGAGGCCTAATTAATTTTATCCCATCTAATGTAACTGCCTGTGTTCTCGTTACCTGTATAGATACCTAATCCCACTAAGCTCTTTACTTCCTTGGTATTTCATGGCAATAATTTCTATAAGCCAATTATACGTAGGTTAGAAAAATGCTTTCTTTAAATCTCTGTCACGTCTCTCCGCACGAGCATCCCTTAATCTCCCACAGTTCCATAACCAATTTTGAACCCCTCCAAAATCCCTTGCTTGGAATTCAGACCCCCAATAATTTATCTGACAAGCCTCGAGGTCTCTGGCCACTGCTTCTTCTCATTAAATAAACTTGGATGGCAGTGAAGACATCCAACATTTTCCTTCGCTAATTTAGTTCACCTGTAACTTTTTCTTATCATCCAAAGGAACTGGCCCCCTGTGTTCACCAAAGCAACCACACTTTTCATTTGCTGATTTTGGTTTGCAAATATGGGCCCTCAGCTGACCAATTGTCACATGTCTAACACCAGTTGTTACCCTCTGTCTCTTTTTTACCTTTCCTTGACAGCACTCCAGACCAAAATGACTTTGTGACTCCACCTGTACACAATGTTTTTTCAACTCCTTCTCCACAAACTGATTTTCCCTTACCAAGATTATTTATCCCATGATTTCCTGTCCTTATTGTCTTTTGTTATACTGCCATAGTGATTTTTCAGACAAATTTTTCCAAACTTTTTGCTAAGGTTTTACATTTGAATAGTAGCTTCTGGTTGTACTATGAACCACAAAGAAGGAAAGCAAAGGAAAGACAAAGCTTATATAAATAGAGACCCTCTGCTGGTCTAATATCACCAAAATTTTGGAAAGTAGAAGCTGGAAGAACTTCCTGCTGAGTTCACAACAGTGTTTATCTTTAGGCTGAATCATGGATAAATCTGCTATAATTCTCTAGCATTCTTTTCTCCAAAATATTCTAGGGAGAAACCAACCAAAGTCTTTATATATCATTCATACACATCTCATTTCTTCTCTTCTTCATTAGAAAATATTTTTAGGTGTTCTCTATGGCATGTGAGAATTCTTTTTTTAAAAATGTTTTGATTACACTTCTCAAAAATTGATCTATTCTCTGATGGCAAGATGCTAATTCAAAAAAAAAAAGATACTGTTTCTTTTATTATCTAATTTGTAAGAATGACAGATCGAGTTAGCAATTTTTAAATGACACTTAATTGAAATATAAGCATATTTTAATTAAATATTTTATGTACAAATGAAGCCTATATAAGTAGACCAAAAGCTATTAATGTAATCACAGCTAAGTTTCCTTGATTTAGACACATTTTGTGTTTTCATACACATGCCTGAAACGCTAATTTTTTTTCCCCTCTAGTTGAAGACTCTCTTTTTGTCAATAAATCCACTGTTAAAATTAAGAAAACACTGTAACAGGATTACCTTTTTAATTGTGAAAATTGTATTGCCTTCAGGAGACATGAGCTAATAAAAAACATATTTAATAAATAAAGCAAAGAGCATAATTTACTTTGAGTAATTAAACAGAATCCTGAAAGGGCATGATGTTCTGTATTACCAAAAAGTAAATCTTCTGAGAGACACAGTAAAGTATTTTGCATCAACAAAGCTGGACCCCATAATCCAATAATGGATTAAGTGAGTATCATGGTTTCACACTAATCACTGTGAAGAAAATTAATGCTACCACAGCCAAAGCAGCACAATAAAATATATATTCTATAAAATAGAGTAAAAATCTATGTGGAGAGTATAATTAGCTATAAATTGTCTTTGTTGAGCTGTGTATGCTTTAATGTGATCTTGTCTGACCACTTACTAAAATGTAATTCTCCATCTCATCTCAGTTGGTGGGAACCACAGTTTAGTGGTGAGTGCTGCCACAGCTAGTTGGGGGCCAGTCACCAGCAGTCTTTCCCTACTGATGCCTCAAGTTTCAGCTTTCATGTTTTTCAGATTCTGTGCTGCCATGGGCTGTAGTTCTGAGCCTCATATTAAGTGTTAGTCAGCTCTTCACAGAGCTGGGAGACAAAACAAATCCTTTTCCTGCTGAAGACCAAGAGCAACTTTCAGGCCCAAAAGCACAAACAACAATGGACTGAAGAGAGAAACAACAAGGATGGGACCTCAAGACCCAAAGCTGTAATTGGACAATTAAACCCCAACATGCAAATGGACCAAAACTTATACAAGTGTGAGACCTCATGACCAGCCATCCAATTTGTGACTATTTTAAGTCCACCTTGGGTGTAGCCCTGGTCAGGCCCTGTCTGGCCCAAGGTTGTACCCTTAAAGGCCTTTCAATAAATCCCTACTTTATTCTCTAGCTCTGTCCAGTCTCTGTTCCGGTCAACCTTCTCAAGGCATCCCTACAGCTCGGAACTGGAGCCCGTTCTGGTTAACACCTTTACTGATGATCTGGATGAGGGGATCAAGTGCACACTCATTAAATTCATGGATGACACTAAGTCAGGCAGGGAGTTTTGAGCTGCTGGAAGGTAGGAAGGCTCTGCAGGAGGGATCTGGATAGCCTGGATGGGTGGACTGAGGCCAGTGATAAGAGGTTCAGTAAGGTGGAGTGCCAGGCCCTGCACTTGGGTCACAACAATTCCATGCAACACCACAGGCTGGGGCCAGAGTGGTTGGAAAGCAGCTCAGAAAAAAAAGAAAAGTGGAAAAGTTTAACAGCACCTGAACATGAGCCAGCTGTGCCCAGGTAGCCAAGAAGGCAAATGGCACCTGGCTTGTATAAAAAATAATGTGGCCAGCACAACTAGGGCAGTGATTGCCCCTCTGGACTCAGCGCTGGATGAGGCCACACATTTATTTTTTTTTTTTCCTTCAGTGGATTCTATACCATATTAAGCTCATTTTAAAGATACTTAATTTAACTACTTCTAAGCTTTCTTTAAAGCAATCTGAAAATCTAAAATTCTCTATGTCTCATGGTATCAGATTTTCACGTTTGTCATTGTCATAGACACAGCCTCTGTCATTTGTAGATGTGTTTGCTGAGGAGAAAGGTCCAGCCCCTTTCCAGGGCCTTGATTTCTTTTTGGGAGAATTAGTCTATTATGACAGAGAAAACTCCTCGTATCTGAAGAGAAAACAAAACACAGTAGCTTACAAAATGAGATTTTAGAATAATTTGGTCCATCTAAGAAGCCAAAGTAATTAACAAATCAGGTCATTAAGCTTTTACAAAAGCAGCTTTTTTTCACTGTATTATTACCTCTGAAATCACAGTTTATTGCCCTAGTTTACAGAATCTAAAGAAAAATCCTTCAGCAAACAGAGATGTCAAGTGTATGATGCAATACAAACCCAAAACTTACTGCTGCTTAAACTCATTACTGCTCCCCAAAATTAACATAAATAGTGCTTGTCTTCCTTCTGGCCAGCCTGATTCTGAAGTTATATCCAAATCTATTCTGACTATCCTTTTTTATTTAAAACTTCTTTGTGAGGCCTGAAATAAAACTGCACTATTCAATGTTAACACTGCAGAGGTTAGAACAATTAGATGGCAGCTTCTAGGATTCTTTTTCTTCCATGTCACAAGTGAAACATCTCAAAAATAATTTGGGTATCAAGAAGACCAAAGCTACATGTTTCTGCACAATTACTTTGATGCTGAATTTACTTTAATTTCATCCAAGAAGTCCAGGTAAAGGGTAAAATACTGTGAAGTGTACCATCTGTTGAAGCCCAGAACACATACTCTGTTTTATTCTTTCTGTGAAGGTCCATCAACCTCTGATGGAAATGCCACAGAGAGAAGCACTACTAAATTAAGTGGTGGCCAAATCAAGTTCATTTTTATTATTAATTTCAAAATTTTTGAAGGACTGCTGATTTTATCTCAAATAACTGGTAATCTAATATGCATTTTAAGGGGTTGTTAGTCATTTGATATAAACATAAACATCACCACAGCAACAGGCCAACAAGAACTGCAGTCCAGTCTATAAGAAACCATCAGTTTTAAACAAAGTTAAAACATGGCAGTCTGTAGTAGCTTAGTTTCAAAACAATAAACCATCTGCCTCATTAAATCATCAAGTCTACTCATCCTTTACCTCCTCCTGGCTAAATCTCTTCTTCTCAAAACTGCTGAGCTGTAGCCAGGCCTAATTCTCCATACTTTTGAGAGCTGTTCCTCCTCTGAATAACTAAGCCTCATCGGCTGTCTCTCTCACTCAATAACTGATGCCCACCCCTTGCAGCTGGAATACAACATTACATTATTACCTTCCTACTTAGGAAGGTGAATATCATAGGCAGAGACCAGCAGGGGAAAGTGGTGACTGTTCTAATTGGCCCTGACAGAAAAGATGTATTTTCACAAGAAATAAGAAATGCTATGAGTGATTCTTTGTTTTAATATACAGACTAGCAAGCATCTCCCCTCAAGAAATCTTTCCAGCTAGGTCAATCAAAAAACACTGCTAATATTCTCTTATGAAAACTCCAGCAAACAAACAATCTCATCTTATAGAAGGCTCTCTGGATTTTTGTTAACTAGAAACTGACCTGCTACATAATGAAGATTTTATTGCAGAATGAAGAGATGGGTGAGAAAAATATTTGGTAGAAAAAAAGTTAAAAATAAATCAAAATATATTTAGAAATCAAAATATATTTAGAATTCAAAATACATTTCCCTGGAATAGAATGAGCTGAATAATCTACAAATGTGTGGCCTAAAGAATAAGTCAAACAAGACCAGAGTGATAAATCTTATCCAGAATAACAAGTAGCTCAGAGGTTTTATATCAATACTATCAAAATAACAGAAAACATCAGAATAATTACAAGTGACACTAGGATAAAAACAACAATTATCAGAGGCAGCCAGAAATGTTTAGGATGGAGTTCTTCAGGGGAAATAAAATCTGCAGAAAGTCCTTGGATTTTGTGGAGGAAACCTAATTTCATAAAATTCCCAGAGAACTTTTCTAGCATATTTGTGACAGATATTTGACTAACAGCTGCTTAAGAACTTCAAAACACAGTGATTCCCTTATCTCAGTGGACAAATTATACCAGTGCATAACTATGTTTACCTGCAGAAAGTTTAGATTTGCTTTTAGAAGTGTGCCTGCATGCCCAAAATGGGCAAAGCATTTAATGGGATGACCTCCTCAGCACTGAGGGAACACAGCAGCTTAATCTAAACAGTTTTGTTTATATAGGTAAATATGATGTTTTCAGTTCCTTCAATAACACTGGTCATGTAGGCCCAGTTTGTAATTTGCTCTAAACTCCATATTCTGAGGAATTATTGCTGGGTTATTACCCTCTAAGCACAGCATTTGTCAGAGGGATGTAATTCAAAAGGGGAAAAAACCGTAAGAGAAAAAAAACAACCAAACAAGCAAGAATCTGTTGAGTCAAATTTTCTTGTTCTAATTTGAGAAAAAACTGGAGCCCTACTAGGCTCCAGTTTTATGATGGCAACATCATAAACAAACAAGAGGAAAGTGCTTTCAGTGCTAATGCTGGACTTATTAATAAAACACTGAAGGGAACTGGACTCAGGACAGATCCTGCCCTGATCAATGGATACCCCCAACCTGGCAATGCACCACCCATCAAATAAATACACAAATTTTATCTTGTTTAATGGTAAAAATGTTGATTAGCTCCATTTGCTCAGAGAATTAAGGGGGTTTTGAGGAATTTATAAAAATCAATTATTCCCTGATCCTTCATGCTGTGGAAAAAGTAGTCTTGGACTCCTCTAAAGACCATGCCATTGCTATTGACTTAGAGTTCAGTGAAACATTTGTATTCTAAATTTTTTATTCTAAATATTGCTGGTTTAATCAGAAAATTTTCTGAGCTATTGTATTCCATAAAAATTCATCTGCCTTTGGTCACTCCTTTCCCTCCCTCTCTGTATTTACAATAGCTCTAGTGCCATTTTGTTACATAGCAGTTACACAGTCCTGAAAATTCAAGTACCTTTGTTCACAGTAATGATAGATGCATCCAATAAGCCATAGAAAAGTACACTTGACAACATTTTCTTCTTCCCACTCAATTTCTAATCTGTTTCTACATTGACTCTTTTGCTCCAGTTAACAAAAAATGCTGTCTCTGAGCTCATATCAATTTTAATATTTACAACCTGCCAAAATGATTCACATTCCTCACTGAAGCCTTAGCTCTTGTATTTAATTGATCAGGTCCCAAATCCCTTTCTTTAATATGAGCATTAAATCAATCTCTTAGAGCTGGCAACATCCCTCACAGTAGGTAAAAAGACATTTTTACTACAGATAGAAGCAAAATACCTAATTCCTATTCAGTTAAGCATTGATCAATGACAACGTTCTTCTGAATTTTCAAGAGACCTTATATAAATAATTAGCTGGAAGTAAGAGGCAATACTTTAGGAAAGGCTGCACCTTTCCTTGTGAGCACATGCACACACAGAACCACCTGCCCCAGCTGGAGCTCCCCAAGTGCTCCCAAAGCTGAGATCTCAGTCTTGCACAGAATTACACAGCTTCTTCATCCTTCCTCACCTCTGTGCTCTCCATTTACTGAAAGAAGAGACAAAAGGCAAGAGCCTTTTGTCTAAATTTCACTCCACGAGAAAAACTTAAATGGTGACGAATGAGGCTGCTCAGGTTCTGAAATGTTTCTCCAAAAATCAAATAAAAATGGCTTGTGAAGTTTAAGACAAGTTATTTTAGGTAAATAAATACAGCTTTCTGCAAGCCCAAGGACTGTAGTAGTGCGTTGTATCCTAACAGCTTTGCACTCCATTTCAAAGAGTGAAAGATCCAAGCTGAAGGCAGAGCACACAAGATTCCCCAGCCCTGAGTGATCCTGCCAGCCATGAGACAAGGAGCCCTGCAGGACAAGTGCTAACTGTCCTGTTTACTGTTAAATAAATGTCAATGAAAAATACAAGAAAAATTAGTGATTTTATGTTTCTATTAATCACCTTGCTCCTTTCTATCAGCCTTATTTATTTAACATAACCAGATAAACACACAGATATATCCTTAACTACAGAAGGAAAGCCAACCAACAAATTCTTGCAATTCATTGAGTAAGATGTCCCAAACTGAAGTGACCACAAAGGTTTTATAGCACCTTGACTTTAAATATCCTCGTTTACATCTGATCCTTCAGACAATATACTTAGGCCAATTGCACATTTATTTTCTCACTTTTATAAAGTTTGACTTTTCCACCTCAGCATATCTTAAAAATTGAAAACATTCCTTGCAATAATAAATTAACTACTTTCAAGGATACAAGAGATGATTTGATGATCATTCTTTAAAACAGGAAGTTAACCTTTTGAACTGTGGAGTTGATGCTCTACTGCACCTTTATTATCATTTTGAAATACTGATTTCTCACAGTTGGTCTGAAACTGTGAGGCAAAACTTGAGGTCAGAATTTGATAGGAGCACCTGCCTTTTCTGTCAGTCATTACCAAGAAAGAACTTGTAGATTGATTTTAACACTAGTAATTTAATGCTTAGGCTTAGTTTGAGATCCGCTCCAGTAATTTTCGGTTGATTTTAATAAAGTGTATTTTTACAATGTTAAGAAAAGTTCCAGACCCTGATGGACAAGGATTTATTTGAGTTTTCTATTTAAAGGTAATGTTATATGTGCTTACACTCTTACATTTTTTTCTTCTATTTTGCTTGGTTTTTAGTGAAATACAAATATCTTCTTGTTTACCGAATATAAAACAAGAACAGGATAACATCTCTTTGCAAATGTGAGTGAGCAGGTTTTGCTCCTGTGGGTAATTCTTTCAATAGAGCTACTCCCATGAAAAAGCAGCTCATGTGGGTGTGCAGTGAGTTACTGCACAGTGAGGATTGTTATCCAGTAACACAGATTTTTACCATTTCCCAAAAGTCTTCCTAAAAGAAGATCATGAAATAATTGCTCTATATTTTCTTGCTGTCACTCTTTTTCTATTTCCCTCACTCCCATCCCGAGCTGTTCACTACCATGAAAAGAGATAGTTACAAATTTCAGAATTGTATAAAAGTTGAAAACTTCTTTCCTTTCCTCTCTTTAATTGAAAAATGCCTGGTGCTTGTGTTTCTAAACTTAAAATCAAAACTGTTCCTTTCATGACATGCTTCATCCCAGAGCAAATGCTTACACAGCTTGGCACAGGGAATTGTAGTGGAAACAATAAGAAATGTCTAAACTGCAGCATTTCTATCTGGCATGAGCATAACTAGTTTAGGTCTGAACTGGGAGCTCACATCCTCAATCTCTCTCTAAACTTATAGGCAGTGTCATGTTTACAAAGACAGTCAAAAGGTAAATTCAAGCAACACTTGAGGTGAAGAAAACATCTGTGGTAATTACAATGAAGTAGCTTTTCTAGAGCCAGCTTACTAAAATAGGAAAGAAGAAGAAGAAGAAAAAAAAAAAAAAAAAAAAAAAAAAAAAAAAAAAAAAACCACCACAGAACAGCATTTGGTCATGGGATATTAAAAAAAAAAAAAAGGTCAAAAAGTAAGAAAAAAGATAAGATGGGGAAAATTGTATTTGCCTTTTGGTGTCACAAGTCTTCAAAATTTTTCTGTATATTAAAATCCTCATATTAACCATGGATAAGGTTTGAACAAAAGTGAATTGGGCTAGCATTTTAGCATAAGACTGTATGGAATATGTATTTTTCCACCCTTGAACACTAAAGCAGGGTCAGTATTAGTGGAAAAATCTAATTCATGCTTTATGACAATAGTAAAGATTTTTGTACTATATAAGTTGTGATAGAAGGTCTATATATGTACTTATCCCTAAGTTGTTCATAATGAAACCAAAGCTTTGCTTTAATGCCTCAATGTCCATACCAGTTCATTCCAAATTGCAGAATATTGGCAGCTATAAAATTTTAGTGAGGGGAGAAAAACAAACAAACAAACCTAAACACAGATCTTTTTCTTTCCTAAACATGTAAAAATATATAGAATTAAATGCTGACCCTTAAAACGAGACCACCAGAGGCTTCGCTAATGCAGGGACTCCATTCTAGGCACTTTGGGGTATAATTAAAAAAGATTATCATCTTTCCTGATGTTGTTTTTGTCCTACAACAGAAGCACCTCTTTCAATGATTTAACATAGGAATAAAGTTAGTAGAAAAAAATAGTTTTTGGAAATAAAATATTAAAGTGTATAACAGTATTTCTTGCTGTCAAATTTTACTGAAAGTTCACTGGCTAAAATACAGACTTAGCAGTGAAATACAATCCTCTCTTCCCTCAAAGTGCCATTGAAATTCACCTGTTCTATAGAGCTCATGTCTGCTCACTCACTGGTAGGAATTCACAGCATATTCATTGAAATAATTAACAGGAAAAAAGGGTTTAGATAACTAAAAAGATCTACTCTAACAATTGCATTTTGGTATTTTTTAGCAACTTTTGTTAACTATTCAGAAACTTCAATTCCTAACTGATTCAGTATATGTGTATGGGAGAGCAAAAGCAATAAAAAGTCACTAATAGGCAGCAGGATAAAATTCTAAATTAAAATTCCCTTTATATACATTTCCTTTAGGTCTCAGAGGAAACCAGTACTCTTTTCATGGCCATCACATATTGCTGCCAGAGAGTCAATCAAACAAATAACTAGTGTTGTTGCACCTATTTTCCCTACCTGCTGATATAAACTATGCTATTATCAACAACAAAATATTCTGCACTCTATTATCAAGGCCAGAAGATTATTTACAGAAAAAATAAAAGGTATGCACACCTATTCACACATAAGTTCACATGTCTATACATAGGGTATTCATAAAACTAAACTGCTTAATCCTTTTTCCTTTAATCCTATAGCACTACTACCATTCATCACTGACCGCAGGTAAATCCAAATCCCAAGTACCTTTACAAGAATAATTTATAGTTTCAAGTTGACTCTGAAATCATCTAATGGATAATCTTTACTGTTTTGGTTAGCAAAAATTAAAAGACAGGTTTCAGTTACATCCTGGAACTGGGAAATCTTCACAATTTTCCATTAACAAAGCATCTTACATTAGAGCTTTTACAATGGAATTTTCATTTCATTCTGTCCTAAAATGGAATTAAGTGAAGAGAGAACTTTTTGAAGCACTGTATTAAAGGATATTTTCACAGAATAAATTAATTACATACAGCACAACATGCACCAGCTGTGACATAAAATTTCTATCACCCAAGCAAAGTGACAGCTCAGGATATTTCACAGTAACCACTGTAAATATCACTTTCCCATCTTCTCCAGGGTTGGTGGGGAACTTACAAAACTACTTTATGAAGATCAAATACTTTTGCTTTGAGCATACACATGCTGGCACCAAACAGCAGGTCTCGGGGTTTTTTGAGTGAAAGATATCTTCAGGCTATTTTGAAAAAATCTTTGCATTTTTAAAAGACAGCTTGAATGATACAGATTAGCTACTGTTGCATTATCTGTCAATAGTATAGGTTTTAGTGATGACAACTGCAAATAGCTGATGCTATTTATGAAAGTTTAAATATTTAGTATGTATTGGTCTTATATCACTATGTTCCTCCTTGGATTTCAAAGAAAAAGACTTCATTTTGATTACAAAATCTCAAACAAGTAGACTTTCTGAAAACATTTCCTACTTTTCTCTGAAATGGAAGTTTGTTTTGACTAGTAGATGTACTTCTCCACGTACCACAGACAACTTGTTCCAGATGCTCTGAAATCCAGAATGATTCACTACCACTATTCTCAGGAGCCACCATCATCATGTTTAATAGCCAGAACAGAAGTCAGCAGAGATAAAAGCGGTGAGAAAGGCATGGAGAGCCTGTTGGGACCTCCCATCCTTCAAGCATCTCCCCCAGTCAAAAATAAAAACAAATTCTGGCTTATTGTGAGTGGATCCCATTCCACAGCACAGTACTCTGAACTTTACTTTTAATAAGGTTTCAACCATCCCACTGTAATAGGGAGGCAATCTCTGATGTGACCACTCAAGTTTAGAATTCGAAAAAAACCTTCATTAATTTTTTTTCTGGTTTACCATACTGATTCATGGTGTGCTGCCTCTACTAATTAAATTAATAGCTACACTTGCTTACTAAAGAGATTAACTGCTGCATTGCCCTCACTTGGTGGGTTAGTTGCTAGGCAGCTCTCGCTGGGGATTTGGCACCGTGCTCTTATCTCTGAAGACAAAGGCTGCCACGCATCTTTCACGAGGAGAATGAATGCTACACTGCTCTCACTGAGAGCATTCATCTCCATTTTTATATCTCAATAGCTCTCCTTTAATTATTTTAATCATTTGGTGCATTCTAGTGTTGCAAGCCTGTTTAATCTGGAGTATATTTCAGCTTCTATGATATGGATTGCTTCCGTTTTTCCCTCCCTTGCCAGTTTACAACCTCAAGATTTATTTCACATCACACATGAAGGTTTTGCACACCAGAGCGTGCCACAATTGCCATTGCAGTAATATCCACTCTGACGTTTAAACCCTTCTCAATATTTTTCTATCCACTGAACCGCTCATTTTCAATTTTTTTTTTTTTACTTTTTTACCTTGTTCACTTTGTCCCACACTTCAGTTCGTACCTGGGAAGTTTTACCTTTGCTCAGCAGCCTCCCTGTGCCAAATGCTTGGTCAGTGCAAGCAGCACAAGCGCTGAGACATCAACCAAGGGTGTGATCTATGGCACCAACAACCTGCTCCTGTTTACTGCTGAGCAGCTGGACCTCCAGGTATCCAGAGATGGCTGCACTAACCCCCTCTGCAGTATCCAGATGACTTCCAAAGAATAAAAGACAACTTTTTTTTTGTTTCCTCATGGGCAATCTGACCTATTTTTTTCCTAGTGAATAGATCCACATCCTGGCACCACATCAACAGCTGGGAAAACACAGCTTATCTCCTCAGAAGGCAGCAAAACTGAAGACATAAATCCTATTCTCCAAAACAAACCCATCCAGACCCAAAGATTTAGTGAAATTTTCAGGTCTAAGCTGGAAACAGAACTTCTTCCTGTACTTTGTCATATATTCTTTTAAAAAGTCAATACAGATCTTAAAAGTAATATGCATATCAGTGTTTTTCAGAATGTGCTTCCAATAGGTCTACTTGTTAAATAATGAAGTGATTAGTGAATGGGAGAAAACAAATTGCAGCTGAAAAATACAGTCCTTTTCTCACTTATTTTCTGAGTTATATGAGGACTTATTGAATAATTTAATACATTTTTAAAAAAATATATTTTTAATTTATTTGTTATTTTGTATAATCTTACAATGCAAATTTATCCCAACTTGTGCTTTTTCTATTCTGCTTTGTGTCATGCATCTCATTTCTGACTACTCACTATCCTCTAGATGCTACTCATGTAATATAGTTATTCCAGAAAGCACCATTTGACTGGATGGCCCAAATGTTAAAAAGTTTCAGACAGGAAAACCTGAATAATTAATAAAATACCCATACAAATTCAAATTCCCTCGTTGAACTGAGAAATAATATAATTCATATTCTTTGTAATGAATATGTGAGCACAGTCAAGTTGAAACATTTTTTATAAATAAGTGGTCTACCCTTTTGTCCAGTTGTGAGAACTGGCAAGGTTTCTTGCAATTATGTAAAGACAAAACTTGTCAGCAGCACTGGATATTTTTTTCCCCAAAAATATACTGCCTGTGAACAATACAAGAAAAAAGAAAGACAGCAAAAGTCAGTTCTGCTTCTGAAAAGGTCAAAATCTGGACATTTTAAGGCTCAGCTGAAACAAAGGAGAGTGATCATATCTTTACAAATTGTCAAAAAAAAAACTAGAAAGGAAGATGATGGTAATGTTGAATTCATAAGAATTATAAATCATTCTTTTGTTTTTAAACAAAGGTTAAATCCTGGTATTAGATACATCAAAGATTTTGATCTTTTTCTGCATTCAAGGAATTGGGATGAAACAACAACAAAATAAAAATCAAACTGTTGTTTTTTTTTTTTCTGTAAATATCAAACTGATGACTGCTTAGAGAAAAACACAAGGTAACCATCCTGTTGGCACCTTTACTTCCTCTAATATGCCAGTTTCTTTTGCTATTTCATGAGAAAAAAATTAAAAATATTCAAAAATTTGCCTAAAAATTTACCTCTTCTGGGACATCAGTTTGAAGCATAATCTGCTAATGATGCATTACTTACAGGGAAATATTTGAAACTGACATACATAATTTATACTGTAAAGTCACACATAAAACTATTTTTTAACTCTTTTATTAGCACATTAAAAAGTGCTTTCGGGGATGAGAATATAGAGCAGAGACTACAGTCTTAAGAGTCAGGGAAAAACACTGCATTGTATCTCAAGCAACCAGGACAAAAATTCTGGGAATAATGAATATATGTTCTGTGACTTTAAATAACTAAATATCAGCAAAATTTCTGATCTATATATGATAAAATCTTACTGTTGTAATGATGGTAATTATAAAATAATCCAACAACAAACTGATTCTTTATAGATTTGTGTGGTCTTGAAATCCTCTCCCTTTTGACCAATATGACTGTTTTTATACAAGAAAGCACATTCATATTCATATCCATGGGCTTTGCTCCTCAAGATTTGCAGCTATAACCAAGCAAAAAATAAAAGCAAACCAAACCAGGCAGCTCAATGAACCAGGATTATTAACTTTCACCTTGATTATACAGCAAAATAATTTTGAAGCATCCAGCTGCTTGAAAGTCTATAGAAAGCTGTACAAGAGGTGATGCACAATGAAGGGCTTAGAAGTCAATATGATAGGACTGGTCTACTTTCACATTAAAGATTTTGAAAAGAGGTAGACAACAGGTTTCCTTGATGGCTTTTCATAAATTGTTGGTTTGGATTCTTTATATTACTATTTTTGGTTGATTATTTCTTTCCTGAAGACTCTTCACCTGAGGTGAAAGTGAGCATAGGAAAAAAACTTGGAAGCAAGGGAAGCTAGAGCAGAACTCACCCAAAGACCACTGAGAGAGATTCCTCATAGGAGGAACAGAAGTATTCACTTCATGACTGGCTCACTGCTTACTGAGAAAATATAAACTGTTGTAAGATGTAGTAAGAATAAAACACTCTTCTTCAAAGTACATAAGAGAAGGGAAACTAAGAGAAGGAAAATTAAAATAAATGCTCTGTGGTATTGGGAAATTGCTGTTTGTGTCACCCCAAAAACTTTTTTCACTGTAATATTAAGAACATGATCATTTTCAATTTCTTTTTCTTCGTTTTTTCTCTTCCAAAAATGAGGGGAAAAAACCTATATATTTAATTTGGATATGAGATTAGAGCACAGGAACTGTGATTCTGTTTTGAACATACATAGATTTAATTACTACCCAAGCAGGCACAAGGAGAGCATTCTCCAGCATGCACAAGAGAAAGAAAAACACACATACTCCTATCAGAAATCAAAGCTCCTCCTGCCAGTACCATCCTCAAAATAGTCTCACGCTCCAAAATCAAGACAGTACAAGGCAGCATGTTTCCTAGAGTTAAGAATCATATCTCGCATAAATTACTCTTTCAAGAGGAAAAGCAATAACTGCAACATTCAGGGAGAAAGAGAGAAGGTGTCCAAGAAAGAATTTCGAGTAGTATTAGTCAATGTACTTTATCAGAAATGAAGTAGTCATTGCAGAATTTTTTATTTTCTTTTAGAGGAGGGATCAAGATGAAAAATTGTAGAAAGGTGCAGAGATGGTGCACCCTAGACAGAGAGACAGAAAAAGAAATTTAACCTCTAGCAGAACATTTAATTCAACAGAAAAAACACCCAATTTTTTCCTCCACATATCAACTGACAAAAGAAAAATTTTACCATTTTATACTATCTTCAGCAGAAAATTCACAGGTTATGGTGTCATGTTATGAGCATGTCTGCAATGACATCATTTGAGTGTGAGTTTTATATGCATTTCTATACAGATATTTAGACAGAGCTGCTCCTGGGTATATAAAGTCTCTGAGCTTGAGAAGGGTTCAAGCCAATGCAATTAAATAGCCACATTTTCTCCCTGCCCTCTCCCTGATGCTTGTCTTCATCTCAAATTACTTCTGACATCATCCAGACATTTTAACTAAAAATTATGGAATAGATGCATTAGACCTCAGAACCTGCACACTTTTAAGTGCATTATGCAGGACAAGTCTGCTACATCTAACCTGTCAGAACTGAGGGGTTTGACACTGCCTGAAAGATTGGGCAGGTGCTATCTTGTTAAGGTCGTGAGCTTCATAAATCAAAGGCATGAGTGAAACTAAACTTTGTTTGCTCTCAGTAGTATGCAAGCACTTATTTCTGTAGGGATATTTTACCAGATGCATCTGGAACATTCTGCTGACAGAGGTTTTCAAGCAAGTCCAGTGAGGTAAATGATGTGACAGCAAAAAGAATGAAAAATATATGTCAGAGCAAATGACTGATGCAGCAGCTAATAAAATCTAATAGAGATTTAGCTTTTACCAGGGCAAAGTAGCACAAGAGTGCTAGTCTCTCAAAATCAGTATGATTCAAAAACCACATCCAGTCACTGCACTATGCCATTCACAGCATGTAATGAGCCATGATGATGTACTATGCTAGATTAAGACATTTAGAAGGTTCATAAGGGTTGTTTGGAGTAAGAATAGCTTTCATAAACTGGTTTATATTATCAGCTGAAATGCTTCTGAGTGCAAAACTTTTTCAGTATTATTATACTTGCAAGACTGTTGGAGGAGGAGAAAATGTCCTCATCAGTTGTTCTTGTTTAAAAGTTAACCATACAAGATTACAGGGAGAGAGCTTTTGTTATAGGCACTCCAGATATAATTCTGATTGAATATAATTTTGGAAAAAGCTTTCTCTGTTTTCATTATTGTTGTTCAGAGTGAGAGTCATATTTGGACCCATTGTTTTCTTTTTTTTCTGGTCACAATGATTAATCACACAAGACTTGAATCCAACTCATGCGATGAAACCCTCAAAACCTTTCCAGAATTATAAGTAGAACAACACTAGACAGAGTAACTAGATAAGATGCAATTTTTCCTCATGATACACTTTTGCCACTATAGAGGCTACCAGTACCACTGAACCGCAGTCTCTTTCAGCTATCATCAGTGTAGCCAGACATTTTATTATGAACAAAATAAATCTCCAGAAAGCCTCAAATACTGTAAATAAACACATACAATCTGGATTCATTAAACTTCAAATTTTGAGTTTAGCAGTTTAACCACAATGAAAAGCACAATCCTTTTCTAATTTTTTTAGAACCTTAGACAACATTTTAAAGTATCTCATATAATGGAAATTAATAAAGATAAAAACTTGAGAACTCTGGTGCTATCTTGTCTTCTTCCTGTTCATTTTAACTGAGATAAAACAAGGGGATGTTACACTGAAAGGAAATACTTCTGGAAGACAGTGTACCTCCACTGAATAAACAAGAAAATGCATACTCTCAACAGCAAGGACCTGGATGAGTACTGTCTATACTGAAAAAAAAAAAATATATATATATATATATATTTTTAAAAAGTATATATTTATATACTTTATCTATAATGACACCACTGGTGACTGTCCCCAGGTGGATGCAGCATCATTCACCACCACTCTCTGGGCTTGGTCATCCAGCCAGTTCTGACAGTTCTGAACCCAGCAAAGAGTGCTCCTGTCCAAGCCTGGGCTGCCAGCTTTTCCAGGAATGTGCTGTGGGAGACAGTGTCAAAAGCCTTGCTAAAGTCCATGTAGACAATGTCCACACCCCTCCCTGCATCCACCAGCTGGGTCACTTGGTCATAAAAGGAGACCAGTTTGGCCAGGCAGTACCTGCCCCTCCTAAATCCCTGCTGGCTGGGTCTGATCCCCTGGCCATGCTGTAGGTTTGCTGTTTGATTGCACTCAGGATGATCTGTTCCATAACCCTGCTGGGCACTGAGGTCAGGCTGGCAGGCCAGTAGTTCCCTGGATCTCCCTTCCAGCCACTCTTGTGGATGGGTGTCACATTGGCCAGCATTGGTGTCACATTGGCCAGCTTCCACTCATCTGGGACCTCCCCAGTGAGCCAGGACTGACGGTAAATGATGGGGAGCAGCTTGGTGGGCTCTACTGCCAGCCCCCTCATCACCCTGGGATGGAACCCACCCAGTCCCACAGAGTTGTGAGCATCTGAGTGGCTCAGCAGGTCTCTGACTGCTTCCTCCTGGATAACAGGGGGAACATTCTGCTCCCTGACCCCATCTACAGGCCCAAGAGGACACTTGTCCTGAGGACAACCTCTCTTTCTGCCGAAAACTGAGGCAAAGAAGGTGTTAAATACCACAGACTTTTCCTTTCCCTCACCATGTCTAATAAAGAATGGAGATTCTTCTTGCTCCTCCTTTTGCCATTAATGTATTTATAAACAACATTTTTTTATTGCCCTTCACAGAAGTAGACAGATTAAGTTCTAATTCAGCTTTTGCCTCTCTAATTTTCTTCCTAACTAACCTAGCAACATCCTTAAATTTCCTGCCCTTCATTCCAAAGCTGACAGATTCTCTTTTTTTTCCTCAGTTCCTTCAAAACTCCCTATCCATGCAGTCCAGTCATTTTCCCTGTAGGCTCATCTTTCAGCATAGAGCAGTTAGCTCCTGTAATTTCAAGATTTCATTCTTGAAGTACATCCATCCTTCCTGGACCCCTTTGTTTTTAAGAGCTGACTCTCTGAATCAGTCTCTTGAACAGGCCAAAGTCTGCCCTCTGGAAGTCCAGTGTGTAGATCCCAGGTAAAAAAAATTATATTTGCTCTCTATCTCCTATTTTTAGAGCAAGGCTTTAAAATTGGACCTAAAAATCTCTGTTTCTCAGTATGCCTAGGTCTGAAAGTATAAAACCAGTACATGATTTTTTTTTTTTCAGCCACTGAAGAAAAAGCCTCCCAAAAAATTTTGTATGAGAAGCATAAGCTCTATTATTCATAGAGCTCCAAGCAAAACCCTACTTAGAAGAATCCCCCAATGTCAGTCAATGGGAACTCTGCAAGATTAAAAAAAGCAAGATTTGGCACTCACCCTCACTGTCAATGTGCTGTTTTCCCCATTCTTAATCTTAAAAAGGGTCATGCTACCAAAATTCTTATTTTATTACATTTTTGATAAAAATTTTTGTACAAAAAAAATTAGTAACTTAGTTTCAAGTAAATTAGACATTCCAGTTTGTTTTACAAGTACATTTTAGAAACATAATTTCATAAAAATAGTGACAAAGGAATTTCTCCCTCTCCCTTTAATGTTGCAGATATCTGTGAGTCTCTCCTGGGAAAGAGGTTATCTATACCTATAGCAAAATATGAGCTTAAATTTTCTTCCCTCTCTCATTTTGTTTTTTGTTGAGATTTCTGAATCTGATATTATTTCTCGCCACTTGAGTAAATAAGAAATTCATTTTAAAAATAAATAAGGTTGAAAAGTCCAACCTAACACAATCATAAATGTTGAATAATTTCATTTCCATGTATGCCTTCTTTTTTACCTCAGAACTGAAAAGGAAAATAAAAACCCTCTAGATTTTCTCACAGGTGAACAAGTGTCACGGCTGCTTAGGAACAGTTACTCACATCTTTGAAAATAGTATATTTTCTATGCACTTTAAGGACCATTAAAATCATCTAATTTAAAAACTGAAAGGATTGCTACTCAGAAAGCTCAGAAAGTCCCTGTGCTGTTTGCAGTGCCAGAACACTCAAAATTACCTGGTGACTAAAGTCTCACAGTAACAACTGATATTTAATTTAACTTTTTTCACTAAAATAGCTAACTCTGCAATTACCCATGTCATGCTGAAGTAAATCTTCTCCCTGATACTGAAACCTGAGCCTCCAAAATTACATGTCTGGCACTTTAGGAATTATACCTTGAAGTTGTACAACCTATAGGGAGTTTCAAGTCCGTGGCAATGAGCATGAACAGCCTGATAGTAGAGGGAGATAACACCCACTGTTTCCTTTTATAGTAACATATGTGGAAACAAGAAAAATAACCCAGAAAAAAAAAAAAAAAGGGTCTATATTTAAAGCTCTAGGCAAAACCTGCTAATACTAGAAACAGTTTGAGTTTTTCCCAGCCACGAATCTGAGACCAGAAGTTACTTTAATCTTCCTCAGCCATCTCTGTTTGAAGACAGCATCAAAGACTAAGTGTGTTTATGAGAGCAGAACAAGGTAGGACTCCCTGCTTGGGGATCACACTTGCTTCATTTTAATTAAGGAATACTTTGCCCAGGTTCCCCAGGGTAATACAAGTCTAATTGAAGTCAATACTAAGTCCAATGCCTTTCCATATGTGCAGTCTAAATTCACATCCTAAGCTCACCTCAAGCAGATGAGAATACTGCACATTGGCCTAATGGAGCTTGCAAAGGGACAAAACCGCTTTACATCCCCTGAGATGACCAAGGGCCAGCACCAGCAGGCTGCTGGAAACTGAAAATAGAAAGGGAAGATACTTTCTTCCCTTCATCAGGTGGAGCCAGGTGTAGTCAGTGAGCTCAATGCACTCTTCTGAAAGAGATGGGTACTTCAAATTATCCACCTGGGGGAACAGTGATGCCAGTGTTAGGCAGTCACTTTTCTTTCTCCAACAACTATTTCACAAAAATTCCAAGTGCCAAAGCCACACCCACTGCCACATCTGGGCTTCTGGACAGGGAGAGGTTAATTTCTGCTAAAAAATAACAACCAAACCTAAACAGCATATCAGTAACTACCAAAGTCATTATTTTAAAGCAAAAAGACACAAAGGAGAGGAGGAATCACAGGTTAAGAAGGAAAAGCACCAAAAGTTACAGGTTTAACCCCTCTATGAATAGAGCCACATACTGAAGGAACTCTTCACAGTACTTCAGGTAGACAGCTGAGAGATAAAGTGATGCAGGTGCAAACCTGCATCGGTTAGAAATTGTCAACCCTAGAATCTAATTTCAATTCAACAGTAGTTTTAATATCACAAGAGATTGTCATCTTCACTCCTCAATAGCTTTGATCTCTGGAGCTTTCAAAAGAATAGATTAATAGAATAGTGGATTGAATTCATTATTAGCCTTCTACCTGGAGACCTTGGTACAAAGGTAAGAACCAATAGCTCAAGAGTTACCTACTGAGGCTGGGAGACTACTTTTGGCCCCGAGTGTGTTCTAATGCCCCTCACACACTCTTCAGACTCCTTTACTCTTATCTTGTTGGATTTACTTTCCCTCTTGTCCACTTTAAAATGAAAACTCAAGCAGTCAGGAATGTCTGACATCTTATCCTCTTTGTGTTGGATGTTCACGTGCATCAGAAATGTCAGAGCAACATCATTTGCAGAAAACTACCAGCACTACCAGTTAAAGTTGACCATAAGCCCATCCCAGACTTGAACAGAGATGAACATAGACAAGAACTTGCAGGAGACCACTACTTTGCTAGCAGTCTATGTCACAACAGCCCTCTTGTTAGAGAGTAGAGGTGAGCCAAGACACAGACTCCTTGTCATCACAGCATGAAAAGGGTCCCGGTTTATTCCCCTTCACAGCTCAGCCATCCTGACTCCAACCATTCACTGACTCTGCCTGTAGCAGCTCCTGCTGTGGGTTTCCCTTGCAGCCTCTGACTGCTGGTTATTTCCTGCTGAACTCTGACTGCAGGGATCAGTTTGCAGACTGTGACTGCAGCTTTTACCTGGCTGGACTGTGACTGCAGGTTCCACCAACAGGCTCTGACAGCACACCCAGACTGACCTCACTGCAGGGATTCTCTCTTCTGTTTCACCCAGTCCTTCTGGATCATTCCTTCAGTATCTCGTTCCTTCAGTATCTCCTTCCTCCAGGTTCTCCTTCTTCAAAGTCCTCCCTCTGACCAGCCAAGCACCCCTTTTATCACACTTACCTTTATTAGTCACAGCTGTGACCCATTAAGGGCAAGGCTGTTCCTCTTCTTTGGTAACTAGTACAGCTGTGACTTATCAGGGGGTGGCCTGTAATCCTTTCTTCTACACCTACTGTCTGCATCTAACACCTCAAGATTTCTTAAACAGAAAACAAAGCAGAGGCCTTCTAAATATGAGATTTGCTTGTTCTGTCTCACACGTGGCTTTCACAGCAGCTGTCACCATGATGCTGGCCAAAGGTGAAGGAGCACAGAGATGATCCCCAGCCCTTCCTGTAGTAACAAAGTCTCACAGCCAAGTACAGACATGCCTAATTATGTCTGTGTCATTTATGCCAGGGAAACTGGCTGAACTGCAAAAAGGGTTATGGCACAGGTGCCCTATGCAGGTCCCAGTAATTGTTCTGAATGTGAAGCTACAGAGGAGCACTTTTAATTCCCCAAGACTTTAGTAGGGGCTGATAACATTTGCCCTTCACAATTCACACATCAAAACTTCTCAAGACCCTTGTAGTCTATTCATGAGCTAAATATACCCAGGGAACAAACACACAAAATATCAGTCTTTTCATAGATAACAGCCTGAACTGCTTTGATATGAATAGCACAGAGATCAGTTGTGAAGAATATAAAACAGCTCAATTCAACCAGACCATTCCCTATTAGAATGTTTTTATTACTTCCACCTTTTGGGCAATGTATCATCAACAAATCAAAAAGAGAAGCAGCAACAGAAAAGAATCATTTAAAATGGAAACTTAAACACTGTGCACAGTATATCTGATATAGATAGATATTTGATATTAATATAGACCAATCAAACTGATATGAACTAGAGGTCATTGAACAACTCTTCAACAGACCATGTGAATAAATATAATGACTATTATTACAGATCCTTGTTAATTTTGCTAAAGAAATTTTGAACCATCAAAATTCTGACTTGTTATGTAGATACTAGGCATCTAGTAAAGAAAAGAACAAAAAACACTCCAGGAGTTTCATGTTGAGTAACTGTTAGAACAATCAACCATTCCCAAGTCCATAGATTTAATTTTCCATGTTCAGCTTGCTTCACCCTTGCACCCTTACTGCAAATAATTATGTACTAATGCATACAGCTACACTCTTAATAGAAGTTCCGGAATCAGAAGGAAGAATCAGATTTCTCATAAACTTCTCTATTTTTCTAAAGCCATATTTTAGACACATACGTAAAGCCAGATTGAAATTATGTGATCAACTCTTATAAAAAGTTGGAAGCAAGGCTCATTTAAATCCTCCTAACACACTGACAACAGCTATTGCTGGATAGGTCATCAATTCACAGGACTTTCCAACCCCATTTAAAATTTCAGAGGGGAAGAAAACAAAAAACATCAAAGTCTCCTGCATTTAGCATATAGACCTTTTTGCCACTTCAAGCTAAAGACCTTTTCAAAAATGCACTGTCAGCAGCACAGCTTTTAAGGGTAAAACGAGGACTTTAAAGTCGGTATCCCACTGTGTATTCTACCACTGCGCTGCCTGTGGAGTGTGAAAAAAAGGGCAAGGATGGTTCCTAAAGTCTCAAACGCTCTCTTACAATGACTTTTATCCCTTTGAAGACAGAAGGAAATGCAGCTAATGTGTTTACAAATAGGCTGGAACCTGCTACTTTTTAGAGGAACTCACAAAGGACACAAATGCCTCCTGGAATCTCATTATGTTATTTAAAGGGACATTTATGGGGCTGGCAGTTCCCTCAGCTTGACCTCTCTTTTTAATTTCACCTCTTTAAAAAGTTTGTGCAGTTTCTCAGCTTCTTGTACTGATTCATTATTTCTGTTTCAAAATAAAAACAATTTAAAATATCACTGATCTATGATAATAACAGAGGGAAATCTGGCTGTTTCAAGTTACAAATCCATCCTTACCCTTCATCTTTTGAAGAGAAAATGTTGAAAATTCAGCTGACTACATATTCATCACTTTGCACCTTCATCAACACAGTCATTCATAAAAGTCAATTAAGCACCATGGAAATAAAACCCAGTGGTCCCAAATGAGTAACTCTGAAACAAGACAATATGCACAAGTAATAGAAGACAACATACCCTGTGAAGATAATGACTGTAGATGTAATCCTTCAGCACGCCCTAAAAATGAACATTAGAGTGTGAAAGACTGTAAATAAGTACTATACAGGAGCCTAGGAAGTTTCTTAAGAAACATTGCAGAAATAAGAGAAGTGGTAACAAGAACAAAGCCTGAGAAACAAACATAATTTCATATTATCATGTACCCCACTGACTGTGGTGTACAATCACTGCTTAAATAAAATTATTTTGTTTCATCTTATTTAATTCCTGGTTTTCTATGTGAGGGCATAAAATCTATACAGTAACTTTCCCCCTCCCAATCTTCTCTGATTTATTAATTGCTTATTTTTCAACACAAGTGTTTACTTAATTCTGGATTCTTCAGTTGCTTTATAAACTGTCAATGAGACTATTCCAATCAGTGACAGTGACAAAGAAGTGTTTTCCATAACTCTATGTTTTCAGATTCACATTCTGGCAATGCTAAAACCCACATCTTACTATATTTTAAATGATACACCAGACTCACCAGCAGAAATATTTCCTTTTATCTAACCTAGCAGCAGAAAAATCAGTGATATCTGGGTAACTGAAAACATTTATGTGGGAATTTGATATATCCTTCATTTCATACTTTATGCTATGCAGTTCCTCATAAACTTGACATAAGTTCCTCATAAATTCTTGCCAAAAATATCAGTTGTCTCCATTTCATCTATGACCATTTTAGCAATAGAAAATGGTTGGATAATAGATAATGTCAGAATGGTTCAGTGTAACACACCCAAATCTTTACCTAGCAGTACAAAGGTACCTCATTACATCATTTGTGGGTGGCTGAAATGAAGCATTACAGAACATGTAACATGATTTTGGACAAGAGAACTGGAGCTATATGGTATCAACAAATAGAATTTATGAGAAATCATACTTTTTCATCACTCTGGTTGTTACTAAGTCCCTAGTCATCCTCATAATTTAAATATGCTAATCCCGATTTCTAATCCTACATTGTCTGTAACAAATGAAGCTAAATCTACAGCCACCTGTACATATGAGTCATGAGTTGCATACTCCCAAAGTCAGTAATTTTAGTAGATTTTAGGCATTTCCATCACACTAATGCACAGAAGTGACCACACAAAGTGGGAAAAAACCCCAAATATATCTATATACATCACCTGTAGTATCATTTTGTTGGAAAAAAGAATGACAATAAAGAGCAGTGCTGCCTTGGCCTGGAATCTTTAAGGTACAACTAATTAATTCTGGAATTCATAAACATTATGACATCCACTCTCAAGATATTAACAATAATGTCATCCAGCCACACAGGTTCACAATGAAATATCATTCTCTTAGGAGAAAGGAAAAAAATAAGGTTTTCTGAAATCCCTCTATTACTCAGCTCTAAGTTTTGTATTGGAAATGCAATCTCAAGGAATAGTTTCATGGCAACACAATTTGAACCACAAGAAATTTCACATCAAAGCAGAAGGTGACAAGATCCAGATTTGTCCTTATTCTGGGAAGCAGTGGCAGCACTCAATTTCTAACTCTCATAGCTGACTTTCAACCAGTTATTTGTCTCTGAATTTTCTTGCACTATAGCTATGTTTTGACAGTTTCAAACTGACTGTAGTAGTAGCTCAATATACTTCCAAAGGTGAATTTTGTAGTGTGGCTCTAGTTGTAAATTTATCTGGCTTTACTTTCTGCATGATCTGCAGGCTAATCTAATGTTAAAACCTGATGCAATGTGATTTGAGAAGACCAAATCTCTATTACCGGTAAAAACATTCTGTAGAATTAAACTGAAGACATTTATTTATGGCATGTTTTGTAAAAATAGTTCTTCTGGGCTTTCAACATTTACTGCTCAGGGTGGGTGGACCAACAAAATATTGTTTGTTAAACCACAGAAAGCATGCCAATTAAAAAAATATTGATACATTAAGGTGACACCAAGAAATTTTAAACAAAATAAGCTTCAATACCTACTTTTCATCAATAATGCAGCGGTTTTGTCATTCATCTTTGCTGGAGCAGACACGAATTCGGACAAGTTTCAATCTTGCAATAGAGCCACCCATTCCAGACTAACACTAGGGCAAGGTAGACCTCCCTGTTTGTTCTAATTATTGAGTTGTCATATAACAAGATGTAAAAATCTACAGTTTCCCAAAATGCACATCTCAGAGGGAAGCTCCATCAAATGACCAGCTCACTTCCTCCTGGATTAAGTTCATCTCACCACATCCCTCTCACTCTTGTCCCTCTATGCTGACTGAAATCAGCTTTGGCATGGCTCACAATATTTATGGAGTCAGTTCAGCTCACTAACTCAGCAGAAAACTATTCACAGGTTGTTTTCCTCTGGGACAGTGTTTCACATTTTTTGTTAGAGTTGGTATAAGATAATTTCTTGCACTGTCTTTTGTTATGTTTAGAGTTGCTTCAATCTCAAGAAAAACTCAGCAAAGAAAATTTAGCTATATATTTTGAATAATATTTTCAGCAAAGGATCTACGGTATTTTTGCCTCAGTTCTATTAATTTCCGCATATGAAAAATCTGTATGGCACTTTAAATACAACTGATCTTATAACACTTCTGAGTATGAACCTTTCATACATTGATACCAAAAGAATAAGAGAAATCAGAAGTAATTGTCATAAAAGTGAGATGGCATGGCCAGATGAGAGGAGCCCTTTTCCTGTTGAGAAAGGGTCAGAGGAGAAAAAGACACCAATAAAGCATGAATAAAGCTGGGACTTCCTTCATCATGGAGTTGTTCGGACTGGCCACCTTGAGCTTTCAAGGGCCAGAATCAGTCTTAATCAACATCAGTTCAGTGGTATTACACAAAACAGCTAAATTGGGATAAGTTCTTTAAAGGATTGATTGTTTTATATGTGTAGAGACAATAACTGTCAGATGAAGAACAAATCTTTGGCCACATGCACCATCGGCCCAGTAAAGAGTCAAGTCTGAAAGTCTGAAACTCCTCTGATCTGTCTTTCAAACATTCCTGTCACAGCAATTCCTAATTCCCACATGACACACAGACTGAGACATATTCTTGTGCAACAGAAGAGACTGCAGCAGTCAAATGCTGCCTTGTTTTCCTCAGAGGCCAAGTGCTCAGTGGTGTGTGCACAGCAGCACCACAGCAGCTCTCCAGCTCCTGCTCTGCCTGCATAAAGCTCTGATGAAAGCACAGAAGCAGCTACAAGCCAGGACAATAACTCTGCAGCTGGAAAAAAGGCAGCAAACAAAGTATAAAGCGGATAGCATGAGACTTGACAAGTCTGCATTTGTCTATTCCAAACAACAATCTTTGCTTAATAAGGGAAGGCTCTAGCAACCTCCAGTACAACAACTAGTGCTTCACCTGTAATATTCTCATAGAGAGTGGCAGTCATGTACAGTGTTTTTATTTCTTTATCCTTGAGGACAATTACATATATATATATTTATACACACATATATATGCACATCTCTATATGTAGGTATTTTAACCACCTGGGTGGTTAAATAGCAATTCCATAAATTGCTATGGAAAGCCATTAAACAAGATGGCTTTCCATAACAATTATCTCTGTATTTGGATTACAAGTGATGTAACCTTCAAAACTCACACTGAGTTCGTAAGGCCATGGTGTCAACACTGGAGCTTCCTAAAATTCATTCTGTTGTTATTAGATACCATGAAATCTGCTGACCATATAAGAACCTTGTCTCATTATTCAGTCTCAGTATTCTGACATGCATTATAAACCCTGCAATAACACACACAACTGTGGTAACACACAAATAAAATATGAAAGAAAAAATATTTTTCATTTTCATATTAAATTCAAATTAACTTGAATATGATTCCGTTTTATAGGTTAATAAAACACAAAAGAAATTAATTATTAGGAAAAATAAATATTTATGATGCAGGCACAGTGATAACAACAGCAAATAAAAAAGCCTCTTAGTGGAAGTACTTCCCCTAAAGGGTAAGGGATTTGCCAACCTAATAATCTCACCAAGGGTTATGAAAAATTTGCACATTGCCTGACAGCCTAAGGTAAAGTCTTATGGTAGCTCTTCAAGTGGATAAAAGGGAAAATGGAATGCAATGCAAAGTGGTACCGTTTATCTAAATCAATGGAGACATTTCCTACTGCACTGACCTTCACTGCATCTTGAGGAGCATAAAAAGCATTAAGGAACATTTTAAAAACACCCAAGGGTTTTCTTTATCTAGGTTTTCTCCCTGATCAAATAAACTGGAACTCTTTATTACAGATATTTCCCATATTTCAAGTTAATGTACGTTTCTCTGCAGCATAGCCATCTAAATAATCTTAACACTTTGTGAGGGGCCTGACAGTCTCAGAAATGTCATATTCCTCCCACGACACACATCCCTCAGAGCAATAGCTGTGCAATGTCCCTTTGCACTGACACTCACTGAAATGATCATCCTTAAGACAACCAAGGAATGGACTGAAAGGACCAATGTTTAACAGCAGTGCAAGTACTGAAGGCTGGAAAACCATGAGTGTGTGTAAAGTGATATTGTATAGGTGATAAAGCTCACCTGCGTCTGTTCTCTTTAATCGAGTGTTCATGAGAAATAATACTGCTGACAGGAGGGCCATCTCTCTTACCCAAAGCAGCAGAGTAAACTCCTTACTCCTGGCTCTTTCCTCATGAAGACTCTCAGATTTAAATCAGTCAGCAGTCACACTGTTCCCTAAACAGACCTTCAGTAAGCCATACTGGGCAAGTTTTGGAGCCTATACATCACCTTAGCACAACTGAATCATCTGCTTCTCAATCAATTTACAAAGGTGTTAAGCATCAGAAAACATGCAGACATGAAAGATAAAGATATATTGCAATTAGAATATGTACAGAGCTTTAGTCTCTCAACTCTTTGATGTTGATCCTCATGAACCAACTTTTCACAACCAGAGAAAATGGTAAGAGCAAAGTCTGCACACAGATTGCAGAAGTATTTCACCCATAGTGCCCTTTATATCTGTAGGACTTAAAGAGCACTAATAAATTAGCAAGGCTTAGGTAAATAAGGCAATGATAAACCCACTTCTCCTTATTCCTGAAAATGGTAACATAGAGCACTGCAATAAGCTGTGGCTCCTGACTATGAGGTATATTCATTTCTAAAAATTATCTTCAATCTCTGTATTTTTTCCAGTAATGCAAAGCAGTCTCATAGGACAATATCTCTAAGAGAAATGAAACAGAATAAACAAAAGTTGGATTTATGTAATTTCTTTATCCATGATCTCTCTTTTTTAATTACTCCTCACTGTTGCCATTAAAGCATTCTGTTTGCATCTGAATTTGAGTCTTTTCATACTACTTTTTGCTTTCTTCATAAGTTCTCATGTTTACCTAGCTAAACATGGACTTCCATTTTATATGTCCTTTCCCAAATTTTTCAACAAATATGTACTTGGTTTTAAGCAGATATCTGATCCAAAATCTAAAGTAAATTAGCATCTTTCATATAAAAAATGCAATGAGGTGTGGAAAGACTTTCATTTAATGCCACAGGAGTGATAGTATATCAAAAGTAAATTTTATCAAGTATGGGCTAGTGAATTTCAAGCTCTTTATATTCTTTTCATACATAAATTATCAAACTTACCTGCATGCTTTAGAATTTGGAGTTCAAGTCACCTGAATTTATGAGTTTCTGCATATGATTAGTAGTTGCACTGGGTAACACTTGTTTTAGTTCTCTGTAGTTTTTCTTTACTATTCGGACATTTTTCCTTATTACACTTCCAAAGCAAAAGATTTATTTCTGAAAAGTTTAAAAATACATATTTTTGTGCTTAAAAAGTAAACTGCAGACAGCAATTATAATCATCACTCAGACGGTAAGTTTACTCCATAGAACCTGACAATAATAGTGACAGAATAAATGTGTATCGGTGACATTTATTATAAACCATTAATCAGAATATTGGAAAGACATTGCCTTAAGACTTGCCATGGGGATACTTGTTTTATGTCCAAATCCAACAGCTAGCTGCTTTTAAAATTCAGGGTCAAGATCTATGTATCTTGCCTGTCTGTTTCTTTGAATTCCCTGCATTCAGTCTCTAAATCCAACCCACAGAGGAGTTCTTGGGTTTTATCCTCTCTTCTCCAAATTAATGCGAGCCATATAAAGCACCTGACACCGGTAATCATTCCTTTATATTTAAAATATCTGTAGCCAGAACAAATGTGTGAGAGGCTTGGCCGTGTTCCATGGCTGTGCTCAAGAGCTCTCCACCACCCCTCGCGCATATTGCACGTTTTTAAAGCTGTCTGGTGTAACAGATAAATCTGGGCAATCGCCTGTTCTGTAATGATTCCTCCTGACATTCTCAATTACATTTTGGAGAGCCTTGAGTACAACGTTTCCAGCAGTTCCCTCAACCGATGGCATAAATTTTCTTAAACTGCAACAGACTGCTGTGCAAGATTTATTGGCCGAGCAGTTAACGCTGGTTACGCCATCAGAAGCGGGAAGTGAAACCGTGTCAAGTTTCACCGGCAGTAATTAATTTTATTTTGAAGGGAAATAGTAAAACTTGAGCTACAAATAAAGAAAAAATTCATATGATCACAGCACAGAGGTGTTTCTTTAAATTTCCTACAAAGCAGAATGGAGTGCAAGCCATCATGTAAGAAGGTCACCACAAATATTGATAGGGACCTTGACAGCATTTTTGGCAAGAGGCTAGAGGTGAAAGAAGTTATGAAGACTGTGCTCTGGAAACACCATCTAACCAGAGGTAAATTTCTATCAACATACAAACTTTTTACATTAACTGGAAACCAGGGTGACTAGGGTGACAGGAACTTCGTGGATTTTAACACCTGCATGTAAAATTTGACATATTTGAAAACTCATAAACTGGTCCAATCTTTTGGGAGGGGAGGAGGTGGAGAGGCATGTTTATTGGGAGTGGGGTCTTCTGTTTCTAAACCATTTCAATTTGAAAACAGCTCTTAAAAAACAAAACACAACTGTATAAATACTGTCTTTTTTTTTTTTTTTCACTCAACTAGAAAAATACCCCAAACCACTACTCTTTAGAATGGTTCTATGTGTTAAATTGTAACATTTCATTTCTTGAATGGCTGAGAAAGAAAATACCTCTATCCTAGTACCTCTGAAGAGAGAGAGAGTTGCCAGTTGCATTTCTGCAAAAGACATACTTGCCCAATTCTCTTCCCATAAGAGACTAGGAGTATAAGCAAGAGAGTTTTTTAAAAGGATCAGAGTACAAAATTAACTACAGACAAACAAGAAACTACATTGAACAGATGATGTTATAGTTAGACTGGTGAGAAAGAGCTGTCTTTTAAAACTGACTTTTGCAGAGAAAAGAATAAACACATTACACTGAGCCCAAAATATAACTGGAACAAGGAAAAAAGTAACAAATGTTACTTTTTCAGTATTTTCAGCAAGAAAATGCCTACCATAAACACAGTGTTTCCGTGAAATATTGAAGGCAAAAAAACCCAACAAACCCACGACAAAAACGGCAAAAAAGATTTTTTTAATCGCTGATTTAGTAAGATATTCTAAAAAGATATTTTCTAAAATCTTGATCTTTCATTAAATTCCAAAGTTATAAGAGATCTCTTTTAGAAAAGCATTTTTCGTTCCATGAGAAAGCTGTCTGAACTAGAAAGCCAGAGGGAGGAAAAAAGAGAAAACATCAACAACAAAACACATGAGGAAACTACTCACCCAAATTAAGGATGTCCTAGTGCCAACACCTCCAATTTAAGTCAGTCTCTGAGCACTTGTGGTGTATTAGAAACAGGGCATATTGCAACAGAAAGATCAAAGGCTTGGTTTTGAAAGTTCAACCTGAAATACTTTTGCTTTGGTGTTCCCAGCTATAAAGAAAGATAATAGCATCTCCCTCCCCTAAATAAGCTCCAGGATGATACAGCCATCTATCAAGAAGTACTTGCATATCACAGTGATGAGTACTCCAGTTTTTATTACAGAAATAAAACACATTTTGCTACACAAAATAAGCAGATTGAGTTCTACATTTGTACTGAAGGTATTTCTGGACCACCATGGGCCCAGTTTAATTTAAAGCAATATCTGTAGCCTCAACTGCAAAGGCAGACAGCACATCCATGGCCTCAAAACAGTGGCTTTCTCAAGGAAAAAATCTGTAGGTGCACAATTACCCCAGCCATGAGAGTATAGTGAAAAATGTTACCAAAAATCAGCTGGTAAAGTTTATTTAAAAGGTGGGTGTAATTAAGCCCAAAAAAACCCCAGTTCATACCACCTCTGGAATGCTGACTACACCTGTCTCCGAAGTGGTGCTCATGAGCAGATTCCTCTGACTTTTTTTGAAATCTTACATTGTTTTACCTTTCCTGTATTTAATTGCTTTTCATTTCTCATTTTGTACAGCTTATCCCCATTTCTAGCTTATAAAAATCGCTTTATATTCTCTCTTCTTACCCCTGCTTAGCAGCTGTCAGAAACCCTAAATTACTCACAGTTTTACCAACCACCTTTCCCTCAGACTCTTCTCATCTTTCTTGAGAGCTATAACTCATATTTAAATTCATTTCCAGGGTGCCAGCAGCTTCTCAAAGTTGTCAGTAATTTTTCTCAGGGATTACATTCCAGCAAATTCAATATCTTATCCAGTAGAGAAACTGATAATGTACAAGACAGAGAACATCTGCCAGTCTAGCAGGGATACCCCATCTGCAGGAGAGGAGATTTTGCCCACACTGATATCAGCTTGGGTCTTCTAAGTCTGAACCAATAAAAGTTATTGTTTCATCATAGGAGTTCAGTGATCTTATACAGAGTGTTATTGAATATTGTGACAAACTGTCCAATGAACATGCCCTGAGCTGCAGGAACAGAGCACTCTCTACATTCTGCTGACTTGTTCCCTCCAGAAGCAGCAGCTCCTGTCAGTGATTAACAAGAACCTGGTGGAAACTCAGCACAGCTGGAGGCCAGCAAACTACAAGCTGCAGTGGCAACTGCAGAAAGTGAATTTAAAATTAGAGACTGAAAACTTTAAAAAAAAAAAAAAAAAAAAAAAAAAAAAAAAAAAAAAAAAAAAAACCACACCACCAGAAGATGAGGGGAAAGAAGAAAGCTCTAATGCACTGTAATTTATTAAAAAATGTTGTAAAACATTTCTATGCCTGTATTTATGGAACTTACTCCAGCAATCTTTACTCACCCTCTACTAATGTATGTTAACAACCATAATCTTTGTCTTCAATGGCAGCAAATTATGCTTGTTTTCTTTTAATTTGCTCTTTAAAAATACTTACATAAAAATAATTGTAGCACTTGCCCTTGAAAGGTTTGGGTATAGAGATTAATTGACAGATTTGTCTCAGAAATAAATATGTTGAAAAAAATATGGCACTTCAATAATATTGTTTTAACTGTTTTTTTCCCCAGGCCATAAGCATGGCAACTTTTTTTTGAACAGAGTTATATATGCTCCATTATTCTTCAGCTTTAAAGAAAAAGGCCACTGAAAGAAAAGATTAATTTTAGCACAAATATTTTAAGGTTCATTGGCTTAAATTACATAATTAATACTCACATTATATTTCATTTCAGTATGTTGTCATTGACAACGTGATCATCACATTCAGCATTTAGCTATTTCTGATGTCCCCCACAAAAATAACATTTGTGTGTTACTTATATGTTTTTACAAGAAAAGGTAATTGATCAAAGGCTAATCCATAAAAATTCCCACAGCATTGTCCAGATTTAATTCTGGAATGATGACATCCTCTGGGATCTTCCAGGAATCAGTGTTAAAATGGTAATCATTTAATGAATGCATGAAATATTAATCAAGAAAATTAGACATAATATGGTAGCCAAGAGATTATTTGAATAAGAATGGAACAAAGCAGAGTTAGTGTTGCCTCCATAGATAGTATGTACATGGTAATATAAAAGCAGTGCCATACACTTTGGCTCACTTTTCAGAGCTATGATTCATAAAAAAATGTTGAAAAATACTCAGAGGGAAACCAGATGAATAACTTAAAATCCATCTCTACCAAGGCAGAAGATCCACAGTCACTTCTTATGATAAAGGATTATAGTATAACTTGGTCACAAGCAACTTGGATAGAAAATCTAGCAGAGATTTCTGATAGCAGAAAGCACTTTAATCTAACAGGTTTAGATTATACATATAGAACAAAACCCAATAACTGGAAAGTGAAAGCTAGCTAAGTGAAATAGCTGGGAACTGAAAGCTAGCTAAGTTCAGAAAAAGAGGTGAAAGCTTTTAATAGTAAGACCACTTTTCCAGGAGTGTACCTAATTCTTTGCATTTCATAGACTCTGAAATGGCTTTGAATGCTGCAAGTTCATATCATGAGACAGAAATCTGATACAGAAACAAAGTGTCTAAATTGCAAGAGAATATAATTATGCAGAGGTTGTGCTATGAGGAAGGTCAAATAATGCAGAAGGTCATAATTGATTCCTACCAGTTAGTCCTATGTATGTCTCTGAAATGGAATTTTTTTTTTCTTTTTTCTTTTTTTTTTTTTTTTTAATTAATGTCTGCTTGGGTGGTGAGGTACTGGAACAGGCTGCCCAGAGAAGTTGTGGATGTCCCATCCCTGAAAATGTCCAAGGCCAAGTTAAGTAGAAAACGCGGTCTAGTGTGAGGTGTCTCTGCCCATGGCAGGGGGGCTGGAACTAGATGATCTTTAAGGTCCTCTGCCACTCAACTATTCTGTGACTCTGTTGTATCAAAACTAGAAAGCTGCAGGACATTCCTAACTTAGCTAGTGTGCTATTAAGTTCAATAAATACAGTAACTACAACAATTTCTTCTGAACTTAAGACTGGAAACTGCTGTGAAGCCAACACTGCACTGTTTTCAGCTGTCTTTGTATATTGATTATGGTTGTCCTAATTAAACTGTTCCACACCCATGGCAACCTCTGAGACTCCTTTAGGCAGAAAGATTGCCAATGTGTGGTAATGTCTTAAATGCCTTTTCCATTCCCTCAGGGCAATCTTCAACTGACAGAAAAAATACCATTTACTCCTATCAAATCAATTGTCCTCATTTTAATTTCAGAACCTAATTTTAGTTAAACCCTAATTTTAGGGTTTAACTATGTCTCTATTGAAGCTCACCAAGTCAGACATTATTATCTAGTGTGTATTTGTATATCACTCAGCAGAGCAAGACTCTCATCTGCAAAAACACACATGAAATTAGTGGCTAAAATGAAAATATCAAAGCCAGGCTCTACTTCAGTCTGTTTTAAACTGCTGACCTGAATTTTGGAAATGATTTCATATTTGCTAATATTCTCATATGAGACCAAATTGAAATAGTATAGTTCTTGAGTACCCCAAATGCCACTGATCAGTTAGCTGCATTAAAATAAAATACTGTAAATCTCACTCATGTAAACTCATAACCCTGAATCCTAGTTTTCAATTCAACACAAAACAAATATCAAATTGTTTTTTTATTCTTAAATACCAGAGAGCTAGATTTGTTTGTTTACCAGGAGGACACTGGATTTTCCATTTCCAAGAACTGAAAATCCTTCAAAATCAAGTACCACATGAAAATGCAGACAAGCCCATCAATGTAGAAGGCAAAAATGGCACCCTGGAAGCCTTGTACCGATTCAGTGACTGTGTTACTTTGTACAAAAGGCTACATTTTTGTATCCCTTTTCCATCTTTCAAAAATGCAGAAGGAACTAGAGATTCCAGATTGCACCCAGCTAAGCATTCCTGTCCCAATCTCCTCAGCTATACTGGAGGACTTCCAGGAAATAGGGCTAGAGAGGCATATATCTCAGAAGCACAGCAGTTATCTTATACAGCTTGGGCTTATGCACACCACTGCCAGATATCATAAATCCAGATAAAATAGAGTCCACTATAACCCATATTAAGGATTGTTCATTGAACTAATATAATCTACACCATGGCCAATGAGTGTGGAAGGATATTAAGCATGAAGCCCACGGCTGCCTTGCTAAAGTGCCTGCAAGCTCTCGGATGAATGGAAGCAGGGTTCAATTTTTCTGCAAGATTTTAACATCAAACTGCCTGCTATTGGATTTTGAATGCTTCGGACTCTTTATGTTTATGAATTTTTTATAAATGTTACTTAATATGCAAGTGCTGTGACATTGTAGGTTAGCTGGAGAAACAGCATGATTTCTGACAGATATGAGCAATTTTCCTATACTCAGGTGAAGTGAAATGTAGAGCCAGTCTTTTACCATATGCCTTATCCTCAGCTCTCATGTAACACAGTTCTTCTTGCCCAGCAAAATGACATGATTTCACCACCAGCATCCCATCCACCCTGAGTTTCCAAATCACAGAACTGCAGTAGAGATGGGAGAGACCTCTGAAGGTCATGCGGTTCAAACCCTGCAATAAGGTGGGACATCTTCACCTAGATCAAGTTCCTCAGAGCAAATGTTGCTGTCCAACAACTGATGAGAGCTCAACATCTGATGTCTCCAGGGATAGGGACCTTCTGCATGGGTGTAACCATCTTCTCTCTTCCCCTTGTGCTCTGCTCTGTACTTGCTGTTCTGGCCACCACACAGCACACTTGTCTGTTCCTCATGTTTATCAAACTTAAATTTCACTGTGACAGTGTATTAACAAATATAATGCTCCTTGTTTTGAATCTATCCTGCCTTCATATAATGTAGAATGAAGATGTCTGATGCAGAACTATCAGTAACAGAAAAAAAAAAAAAAAAAAAAAGAAAAAAGAAAAAAAAAAGAAGTAGAGAGAAAGCTAAGTCTTTAGCATATTAAAAAAAAAAAAAAAAAAAAAAAAAAAAAAAAAAAAAAAAGTAAAATTGAACCTCAGGATGAACAGAAACTCACCTGAAGAAATAACAGAAAAGAAAGGATGTGCACCTGAATTTCAACCTCCTGATACAGCCTTTCCAAAGAGGATAAAAAAGTAAATGCTCTGATTGGAAATTTTCCATTCTGCTTTGTGCTCTGGGTAACCCACATATCTCCCAAGGTCCAGAGGAAAACACAGTGTAGAGAATTTTGCATTTTTTTCAGCAGAAGGTTAAAGGTCTTTGGCTTTTGTAGCAAAACATGCTGCAAAGCAGCCAGGATAATTATGGAGGAGGGGAGGGAGTAAAGAGTCCTCCTTTCTAGGTCACTGAAGGATGCAGCATCCCCAGGGTAGAGACAGATTTTGCTGGCATATGAGTAGAAAAGAAAAGTGTTTGCAAAGAGGTAGATCCTGCAATCCACCTAATCCACGCTTGCCATATTCCTTTGAACATAAACACAGAGGGTAGCTGCCCTGAGGGTGACACACACAGTGGCATATACAGTAAATGCTGATTTTGGTGCCAAGGAGGTGCTGCAGCATCAGGCAATGACAGCTGAATTTAGGCATTACTTTTTTGGTATGTATAGTCCTCACTGAAAATGCTCACTGAAATTTAGTGCTAGCAAAAAGTCAAAAGAAATGAATAGAATTAAATAAATGGGCAGGCTGAGCCATAATCTGTGTGCACTGGACAGGTAACAAACATTGCTATTTTAAAATAATTGCGAACATTATTGAGACAACCTATATAAAATAATAATAAAAAGTCACTTCTTGCAACATTTGTCTACTATCATCCTGTTCCCTCTAGAAGAAGTGATAAGCATTCTGCAAAATGAGCATATCAACACTTTGACATCTTCTCTGTCTCTATGCCTTTCCATAAAGCCATACTGCTTCTAAGAATCATCGGTTTTGGATATTACTTCCTAGCATTCAGAAGAATCCTTCTCCTATGAAGCTTTACCATGAGTTGCTGTACTTAATTCCTTTTGTTCCCTTCTCATGCTTTTGCATATCCATAATAAGCACTTAAAACAATGAAGCTATAATCTATAATCAACAGCCCCAGGGCTGTACTTTGCTCTTGGAATGGAAATAAAATTATATAGCCAAGGAAAAAGATAAATATTACCCAAAGGTTACAATTTTTAGGCACTTTTGTTCAGAATTTCTCTTTCAGATGGAAGAGCAAACACCTGCTTCCTTTTCCCTAAGCTGCCTCCTCTAACAACTTATCCTCTTTAGGAGATCTCACTACCAACATTAAAGCAAGTGGCTACTCTGCCTCGTCAGATGGCATTTCCACTCTTGCCCAAATGGATCCTTTATTTTCTTCAGGCTTATAGAAATCTAAAGATCTGGGGGAGTGTTCAGGGACATTGCCTGAAAACATCATGCTGTGCCAAAAATAGTCTGAACCAGTGCTGCTGGCATTGCGTCTGAAGGTCCCACCATTCTCTTGAGCAACCATGATCTACCAGATCTGTAGTATTATTTGTAGTATTATTCTCTAAGGTGCTCATTATTTGTGCTGAAAAGAAATAGCAGTTCTGTTATATCTGACATGTGCCAGAATGAGAGTATCATTCCAAGAAAATTAGACACTCAGCATTCAGAGGTGTTTAACAACACCAAAATGAAAACTTCATCAAGAATAGGCATCTCCTTCAGTGGACTACAGCAGCTCTCATTAAGAGTAGCTTCTGCAGTCCTTGCTGTGATGAATATGGTGCTCCAAAAGTCAAGTCAAGTTTGTCTCTGTTGCCTTTGTGTGTTTGAAATGGCAAGAATGGCTTGTTATGATTGATCTGTCTCTTGGTAGTAGTGCTCTGAACCAAACCATTCCTGTTTCCAAGATCTGGGAATACTAACTGACCTTTCTAATAATTCCTTTTTTTAAATTAAAAGCTTTATGCTGGGCTTTTCATTAGTAATGTGGATACAAGCAGCCTAACAAAGGCAAGAAAATTTCAGGTTTTCTCATGATCTATTTCTCACATAGGTTGTTCTCATTGATCCCAGCTGGAAAATACTAGCATTACCAGAAATTTATAGCAAATAAGAGACTGATTTTACCAGCAGTGTCAAAAGAACTTGTGGCACAGCAGAATTCAGGAGTGGTATTTGTATCTAAAAGCAACAAAAATCCATTGTGTTGGCTAAAGGCCAACTTTTGCTCTAACATACTTGCTACCTGTCACTGAATAAAGAGTAAGATGTTTAGGCTGGTTTGTTTTCTGAAAAAGGTAAAAGGCACAAAAAAATCAACATTTTTTTAACATAGGAAAAGTTAGAGAAGCTAGACAAGCTTGAGTGGTTTTGCTATATAACTAAATTGGACCACAGGATTAAAAACTAGATTTTCCTTAATTATTTAAAGAAATTGAAGCTCACATATTGTTAAATTCTGAGCATCCACTAATACCTATCTGAAAGTGAATTGAGAAGAATTTTATTAGGCTCTTGGTATGAAAAGTAGCAAAAGGAAATACATTTAGGAGATGTCACTCATCCAGGAAGTTTTAAGTGAGCTGCTTCTCATGGATAAAGCTTCCAAACTCCAAATGACAATTCTTCCTCACAAAACTGTTCTCCAAATTTGACTATGAGCATAAAAACTGCTTATGTTTGGGATAATATGTGGCCAAAGTATAATCTCATCTTTGAATTTTTTTCCTAGTTTTGAAATGACTCCATGATAATCTCAAATAACTCTAATGACTGGATCATCTTTCTTCTGTTCCTCAGGTACCTGCCAAAAATCATTGTTTCATGGTGCTCACACTTTTGATAGCAGCAATGAGATCACTCTATAGCTGATCTGTTAATAGCTATGTAACTCCCTTTGGATTCTTGCAGTATTCCTACAGGACTGTTCTGCCTCTGTTTTCCTCCCTTAAAAGCTGCAGTTGGCATTCTCCAGCACAACCCTTAATCTTTTCTTCTCCACAATTAAAATGGGAAGCAAAATAGGTCAGCTATTCACATAATCATGGCTATTTAAAGCTTGTCAATCTCTCTCACAAACCTGCCTAATTTTCCTGCATGCGTCTCACTTTAATGGAATATTATCTATCAAACCATAAACTTTACACTATTCTTTTTTATTCCCTTTGTTGAAGGAACTTGGGAATTCAACTTTTCTGTTTGTTTGTTTTAATTACATCTAAAATTTTCATCCATCATTCATCACCACCTCAGCCTGTTCTTCTTTTATGAAAAGTGATTGCATAAAAGAATTGCAACAATATAATCCCGCAGGGTTGAATTTTACTTGCATAGAATTATTGATAAGAACAGTGTAACGTGTCCTTCTGATAGAACATGGGGTTTTTTTCAGAACGTGTGCGTATTCATTTATTAGTTATGATAAAAACAGCCAGGAGCTGTATTTTTTATGCCTCTGTGTAAAGAATTAACTGCCTCAAGGCTAAACATCTCCTACAAAATGTCTTCCCCTCTGGAAAGCGGCAACATCTTTATGCTAATGACTAAAAATATTCCCTGGATCTGTTTTCGAATTTATTTGAAGAAAAACTTTTTTGCCTCTTTTTTTTCCTTTCACATTATCATACTTCATTCATAAAGAGAATCCCTGTAATGAATCAAGTGTGTTATAAATCACATCAGTGTGAAACATTTCAGAATGAACTCCTACAATGTCTAAGGGATACGCCATTATATAAGGTAAAAGTTGTCAAAATATCAAATATAATAGCAGGATGGAACATGAGCCCAAAGAATTACAGGTTTTTAGCCATTCCTTGAGTTGCTTCCTTTAACAAATCCAAACAGAGGAGGAAAATCCATCTTTTGTCAAACATATAATGGAATTATATGTTTGGAATTATATCTTACCTAATCTCTCCAGTCTGTGAACCCAGCCACCTAGAGAAGTTCTTCCACATCACAGTACAAAATGATACTGGCTCACATGTTCATCAGAACATGTCTGGAGACATGAGGTGCTACCTTGAGCTTTTTTACAGCTGTCTGACCTTATGAATCTTCTATTTTGAAATCATATTATAAGTTAACATTCCTATTTTAGTATTTCTCCTGGATTTCTAATTAATATATTCACTAAGTTTATATGGGTTGCTGTTATATTGCAGTTTATGTCTCCCTAGGACTTTACAGATTCCCATTTATCAACATGTTTTTTTCATCAGCAGTTGACAGCAAAACAGCAATATGACTATCCCCACTATACTGAGATCAGATCTGATAGACTGCTTTGTTCATATCAAAGTCAATATTAGAGTGTTTTATTTATAAATAATAGTTCTTATAAAAAGGTCTAAGAAATTCACCACATAACCTACCTGCTTAGAGAGGAAAGTATCAGCTACCAGAGGCCATTTTCCCTATCACAACCTGACAGCTCTAAAGAGAAAAGGCATGTGTAATGCAGAGCCAAAGGAATCACCACACCTTCTTGCACCCTGCCAGGGTGGTGAATGAGTGCTATGGCTAACTGTTAAAACCAAGGATTATACAATGCATTCCACAAAACATTAATTAAAAATTAATTCTTGACTAGGCTGTTGGCCAACTCCTAAGCTCAGACTCAGCCTCAGTACAATAAGGGCTTCTCCAAGCCATCACGTAAATCCACAGAAAAATATTTTCTCATAGGAAAAACTTATTTGTAACTCACTGTTACAAATTAAAGAATATAAATTTGTATTCTGCTGTTATCAAAACTTGCTAGATAAACCAAGGCCAGAGCCAAAACAGTCAGTGCTATTGTATCAGCATACTCCAGCTGAGCTCTGTCCTGCCTGAAAGTTTCTGATCAGGTCCAATTATACTCATCAGCTTTGCAAAGGCCTTTTGAGAGATGCAGAAGAAGAACACAGTAATAGAACTGGTATTGTTATTCAACCCTATCAACATTTTCTCTGAAGGCTGTGAGAAAAAGGAAAAAGAAGGATAGTTTACCTATTAATAACACTACAGATTCATATACCTAGGGAAGGACTGAATTTAACTAAGCCCTCACATACTGCAACTATCCTCCAAACTCAAGCAGGCAGAGAAGAAGATGATCCAAGGATTAATTTGGCAATAAGCTGAAAGTTTAAAGACTCCCCACTCTTCCATGGGATTTGTGCATGACTTCATTCAGCTCACTGCACTACAGCAGTCCCACAGCATGGAGGGCCAGAAGGTCTGGAAGCTGGTTCACTCTTACAGATGTGGTGCCTTGTGGCCTGAGCCAGCTGTGCTGCACTACCAGCAGCAGAACTGACTCCTGTTTTTGGCACCCACAGCATAAGCAGGCACTCCTAGTCTGTTTCCCACAAATAACTATCAACAACACCTATTTATTGCTAATATTTACATTAGAACAGCTCTATATTAAAATCATGCTCTCTTCTCACTTCATACAGTAGGGAGAGCACAACAGTTTTCTCATCATTTGTGGATACACATTTCAAACCTGTCCTGTTTTCTTAGCTCATCATCTTGAATGTCACAAGAGTTATGCTTCTGCCACCATTATGATCTGTTAATAAAAGGTTACTGCAGGGAAGATGAAGTTTTCCTAACTTACAACATCCGTCACTTTGAAGAGTCAAGGGCAAAAATACTGTTAGCAAATTTATTCTTGCAAATGCTTGTACAAGAGACTCTAAACTGCAGTAGCCTTTAAAAACAAAAACATTTTAAGCACCTATTTATTCCCTAGGATACATATTTCTTCTATACTCTTTGTCATGTGCAATCAACTAAATCTATTTAATTATCTACCTATTTAGTAGGCTAAATATTATAATTTCAAACAAATCAGAGCAATAAATTCACTGCTTATTTACAAAATTTCTGTTCTATGGGACAAATTTGGCTGTATTTTGCTATCTAAATATACGTACTAAGAATACTGCATTATCTACAGCCAAAGGAGAAAGAAATTCAGGTGATGATATTAATTTTAAACTGACAGGTTTTATTTACTGTTGTTTCATACATTCTGTATACCGTAGCACTATCTAGAACATATTTTTCTTAGACTTGATGGAATTATAGTCTCATAGTGGGTTTTTTTCCCCCAAGGACACTGTACATAAGCCAACAACTCATCCTGAACTGCTGAAGTTGAGTACTACCTGAAGTGATGTGCTCTCCAAAGCCTGGCAGCAGCAACCATTTACAAGTTTTTAAGTCTGATATCTTGGCCAAAATCCAATAAGGTCAGTAATCATCTGGCCTTCAAAAACTTGCTTGTAATCATACAGAAACAAGGTAGATTCATGAATGTTTCAGAGAATTTGGGCTTAGCTCGAGACCAGATTTCCAGATCCCCTCACTCCAGCTTCACATCAAGCTTGCAAGAGTGTGCAGGAGTTTTCCACTGATACCACCAGGGTTTGCCTTTGAGACAAGGAACATGTGCATGTTGATCCTCCACCAAGAGCATGAAGAAAGCACATCAGACCTCTGGGGTAATTCTAGGGACATGCTTTCATCTTGACCCAAAGCTGGGTTTCTCAACTCCCTCTGCTAACTGTCTGCTTTCCAGTTACCTGCTGCAAACCTACAGCCCCTCTGGAGACATTAAAAGAAGAATGATAAATGAAGATGCATTTCATTACAGGGAAATTCGAAACTGAAGCACTCACTTTGCAACAAGAAGTCTATGAGACTGCAGTCTTAAATATTGATTTTGTATTCATTGTCATTGACAGAAGCATTTCTATTTTTGCTGAATGTAATAAATATGACTTTAAACAGAATAAGGCCCTTTCAGCAAGAAATTTTCCATATATCTGTTTATAAGCCTAAAAATTAAAGCCACTAAAACTGAAAAGAGAGAAAAAAATAACCAAGGGGGTTTTCAAAAATTTAAAACTCTATCATGCATAAATGGAGCTCATCAGCAAAAGTAATTTCCCTGCAGAAAACACTCCATCTTTTGTTTTATGTAAGTTAGCAACATGAATATTTCATTCCTAGAGAAACTGCCGTTACCCTTTCGCATTTCATAGCTACGCTTGCTGTCTGAGATACATGAGCTTTTTTTTTTTCTCACTTTGCTGTTCAAGTCTATTGCAATTACAGGTTTTGCTGTATCTCAGTAGATAATAGAGTCTGGAATCTGATATTAGCAGCATCTACATCCTTTGTCCCTAATATCCCCTCTAGAAAGTAGATGGGAAGAAAGGAACATAAAGGACAAATGACTGCACAGAGAATAATAATTCTCAAGACACCAATCATCATTTGGAAGGCACATCAGATATCACTGTCCTCAAGTTGTTTAGGTTTTTCTCAAAACTACTGTCAACTGTGGCAAAATTTTACAATTAAACAAGAGGTAATAAAAACACCTACATTGCATATCCACATTAAAACAATGGCCTAAATGAATACTGAACCTAATTTAGCTGTGAGATGTATTTCAACTTCAGGACAGGAATAATAAAAAGAATCAGTACAGTGGGTAACATTGTACTCCTGACAGCTCTTGCACAAAACTGCGCCCAAAATAGGTTGCAGAAGAACACAGACCCTATAGAAGTTTGCATTTTAAATGAGTTTAATCTTAAGAAGTTAAAAGTAAGCTTTTCGATCAAGATGAAAAGGTAAAGATAGACTATTTGACCTATATGTAGTTTCATTACCATTGCAAATTCTCTTCTTTGAGAGCAATTTTGTTCTTAATTTTGTTACTTGGCATGTCACGGTCTGAGTGGCTGATTTTCTCATTTAGGGTTGTTGAGGTTTTGTTCAGTCATTTTTTTTCAGGATTGCACATATCTGGTAAACAGTTGTATCATGTATCAGATTTTCCATCTAAACAGGAATATCTTTTCTTCTTTAAATGCAACTGACTTTTTGAACTGTGGGGAGTGAGCAGTCCTGGCTACTGAGGAAAAATGGCCAAGGGTGACCTAACTTGAACCATGCTGCAAGGCAGACCACCATTCAGAAGACCACACAGGAACATTCTACAAAATATCATCACCCTACCCTAGAATTGTAATACCATAAGCCAGCAAGGAAAAGATTTTGGCACTTGAGTTAGAAGATCAGCAGAGGGAGATTTGTGCTCTGGAACATCTGTGTCTAATCATGCACAGAATTTAAAAGAAAAAATCAGCCACTGTCCCATAAAAGTCATCTGGTAGCAAGAAGAATTGAGAGTAAAACGTGACTCTGAGATCACTGGTGAAGGTGCAGGTTTCTCTGCTGCTGTATTTCTGAAGACTTTGAGAGGTGAGATACGTTCCAAATTACTTTCCATGTTATTTTAACGATCTCCTTTTTCCTTCACCCTCTGTATAAAGTTCTCAGAATTGTTTATTCTGACCATGAAATCATTTGCATAGGCAAGGACTCAATAACATCAGGACAAGAGCACCCCATGCTTAGAAAACCTAAAAATTGTCTCAGAGACGTGCATCAGTGTTTGTGCCTTGTTCCACAGTGCAAAGTCTACAAAGGTAACAAATACGTCATTTGAGATTTCTGGAAAAAAAAAAGAATGGCAAAAAATTCACGTTTTAACTAAAGTCATCGGTGTAAAAGGGAGAGTTAATCAATGTATAAGGTGGAAGTTTTACAACTGCGTTGGGTGGGAGAACACATGACCTAGCAGAGAATTTACTTTGGTATTCAAAGTTTAACTCCTGTAGAATCACAAACTGCAAACTAGAAGTTAATACAAGTGCTTGGTTTTAGAGTAGAGTAGTTTAAATTCAAATTATTACCCATCCCTGTGAATCCTGCTCAGCATTAGGAAATGGCTGAGCCTATAACATAGCTTTGGTGTGGTGATCAACGTTTGACCTACTTTGTAAATCACTGCTGTTTATAATGTGTCAAAGAAATTTATTCCATGCTTGCTTTATTTTACCTTATGAGGTCCTAAATCATTATGGATAAAAATATGCAGAGTTATGTCTCAAATGGTATTCCATATGGACCTAAAATCATTACAGATATTGAGGGTATTAACCAGTAAGCCTTGTGTCTCTTTAGCTTTCCCTCTCTTCATCTACTCCAATTTGTCTTTAATTATTTCAGTGTGCTTAACCTCACTAGTGGTCATAGGGATTGAGAAATTTATTTCATTAGAAAGGGTAGCAGTGCCATATAAATACCTAATCATCCTTCATCTGAAATTTGCAAGAGGCACTTGGCAAGAAGGGACACCAGAAAACAGTTGCCTCACCCTCAAAAAAAATCTTTCATATAACTTATTGTTGCTGGGGGAGACCCTTTCTATGAAAGATGCTGAAGATATTCCAGAATATAAATACTGAATGATGACCACAAAAGTTAGTTGGTGACATTTATAAATTAATTAACAAATGTCGTGTAGAAGATGATGTTGGAATTCCTATAGATAGCCCAAACTTTGCAGAGGTCTTTGGGGTCTTTTTGTATTTCAAAAATCACCACGTCTTTTAGGTCAGCTGTCTTCCCACTCCGCAGCAGAAGCTGATTGGGACTATAAATCTAATTTTTTAATTGCAGATGGAGTGAATATATTCTTTTTTTTTTTTTTTTTTTTTTTTTTTTTTTTTTTGGATTTGTTTGTTTGGTTTTTAAATATTAGAAGGTATCTTTTTTCAACCTAAAACCCTAGATAAATAAACAATAAACAGCCAAAACTCATTCCTGCCTGAAGCTGCTGTATTACCTTGCTTTTAAAGACAACTCTGTATATAGGACAAATTATCAGTGAACATATGTTCTTCCACAGTAATGCTTTTGGAGAGAGATGATTTTCTATAGTTGCTCCATACTGTGATTTCTGTCTCTGACTGTCGTTTAAGGATACAGTCCTAAATCAGTGCTATTTCCTCTATTTTAATGTAAAACATAAGAAAAAAGAATGGCATAACTCATAAACAGTCTTGTGCTAATACTCAAATCTGTCAGTGAAAGCAACAGAATCTAACTTTCTTTCAAAGTGGTTGCTCAACTTGTTCATTAAACCATATTTCAAAAAACAGCATGATTTTATTATCAGGCTCATACTGCTTTACCGTTCATGGCATCACATTTAACAGCAAATATTTTACACAATCATTTAACTGCATTTTTCAGAATGTAGACTCTGATAGAAACTAATGCAAGGAAATTATTTTCCTAAGGAGTTGGATTGTTTCCTAATTGTTTATTATATATATATTCTCTTGCCAGAAATCAAGATTTAAAATTCCATCTTCTTCAACACTTTAATGTTGTTTGGATCTCTGAAGCATTTATATTTAATTTCACAGCAGTGTTACAATTCAAGTGCTATATTTTAATGTCTGCAGCAGCCAATTGTTGATTTGTTTTCTTTCAGGCAAAATGCAAATAAACTCTTAAGAGGTTTGCTCGCAACCCTTGTGTTTGAGTTAATACATTTGCAGTGAATAAATTAAAAGAAGTCTAAATATGACTTTTTAAGGCCCTCTTGAATTTAAAAACTCCATCTAGTGAAAAGAAAAAAAAATAACAATACAAACCCAAAAACATTATTCAGGTGTTTTTCTATGAGAAGTAACTAGAAACAAGCTCACATGAACTTGGGATATTTCCAGAATAGATTTTCCCCAAGTACAAACTCCAAGGGCATGGAAACGAGCAGCTCCAGTGCCTCAGCATCCTTCTGAGCTCTCCCTAGAAGTCCATCCTTGGCTGTGAAGACATTCCTGTAAACCACATTTTCAATTCCCTCCGAGCTAACTGCCCCATGAAGCAGTCCAGAAAGGACAAGCAGATGCTCTTTGTCAGAGCATTCACCTTCCTGCTTAAATAAAATCTCTTAAAATCCATCCCTTCTCTTCTCCACTTGCTGTGGTCAGAGGCTGATACGACTGAAGCACAAAAGCTTGGGATTGTGGACTTCAGAGACACAGAAAGTAGCAGCAAAGAGAGAGAGTAACCAGACCAGGTCCTCCAGGGCTCAGGAGAACAAAATTCTTCCCTGTAGACCCCAAATTCATGGCTCCCTAGACATCTAAGACTGACTTACGCTGGAAGAAATCCCAAAAAAAGAAGGAAAAACGTCTACATTTTAAGGAGTTACCAAGCAGGTCAGCTTCAGGATTAGGCTACAGATAATAAAGATAGTCAAGCTGGTAATAGGCCAGGTTTAATAGGTTAGAACAATCTCTTAGTGTTAGTTTCCCTCAGAGGTAACAACAGCTAAGAAGGGTATAAACTTTTTTTAAAAAAAGCATAGGTGTATGCAAAAATTAATCTTGGAGGGGTAAGAGTCTAAAGCAACTTTTTCAAACATAATATTTGCAATTATACTTATCTTCCAATCAGAAATGCTTTGCCAGATCATCAGGATTTATTAGGGTGAGCTTGGTCTTTCAAATTATGCAAGGAATTGGAAGTTTAAAGGTTTGGGTTTCTGACATATCTCTCTCTCTCTCTCCTCAGCATAGCAAGAAAATTTACCTAAATTTTAATAATAAGCTCATTTTTGCAATGATGTCTTGTGAGATGATTTAATTTTTACAAGATTCACTAAAACCCAAGAGCACCATACTTCACAGAAAGCCAATACATCTGAAAACTATCTGCATCAGAAATATCTCAATTTTTATCTTTTTTTTCCTGCATTATCTTGCAGCTCTTACACAGCAACAACAACAAACTTACAAGAACACTTGAAGAGCAACTCTGGTCTTATTGGAATCAATTGAAAGAAATGGAATGAAGTCTTAAAGTAGCAATACTGTAATGAACACCAGGTACTGCAGGGACAAGCAGCTTTCAGATTTCAAATCATCTCAAATCAAATTGATCCCTTGTACATTTCTTTCTGGTTTAAAAAGCCTGTTAACACTGCCTAGAGGGATAAAACTGGTCTTCAGATTTGTATTTACTCAATTAGTTTTCCTTTCTTTTTTAGATACACTTAATTTATGAAAAATTGGTAGTGTTTTTTCCCATATATTTTTCATCCAAGAAAACTCCTTGTTTTTATAGAAATTGTTTCCTATTTGGAAATGTAACCATCTTTATAAAGAAGATAGATTCATGTTTGAGGCATAGCCTGAAAAGCTGTTACTTCTTATAGGCAGGAGTAACAACTATCACAGAAACTATACAAATAATTAGCTTGATTTTTTTTTAAGTGAAAGACATTAGTATTATTTTGAATAACAGATTTTATATTGAGGTCAAGAATTAAGTCCTCTGAAATTTATGCCAGATGGTTGTTAATTTCATAACTTTCACATTCTAGTTTCATGTACATTGAAGTGCATTCTGAATGCCAAATTACTCTTTGGAATTTACTGACTGAGAGGATTGTATTAAAAAAATACAAATTATCACATCCTTGCTAGAATAGACTAAATAAGAGTTTGTACCTGGGCAAAGTTAATTCATTTACAAGTGAATAATCACAAATCATGGATGAATTCTTCCATATTTCTGCTTAACTCCTCCTTTGATCTTTGTAATAAATGAGAAAATATCTTAATAATACTTTAATGATATTTACTTTGACAAAGGCATATGTATGGACAAATGACATTTCAGTTAGTTAAGTATTACTAGGTCCTCCCTTTTCATTTTATGCATCTCAAAATGCAGTATGAAAGCTGAGAATTGTAAAGAGCAACAAAATTCAAAGCAAAAAAAATTCATATCAAAACAAGTTCCACCCTTATATAAAAAAAAAAATGACAGGACAGATATCAAGAACTGAGGAAAGGATTTTACATTTTGTTCATATTCCTTTTATCTATAAGCTATTGATAGCTCAGTGCAGTATAAAATACCTATCTAATGTAGTACCTTGTGCAGGGACCTCCAACATTCCTGGATCAAGTCCCTTGGCAGCCCAGGACATCCAACTATCATATTTTTTTAATTTCATCTCCAGCCTACCAAGATCAGTGATACAGGGAGAACATCTCTCTTCTGAAACCCAATACCAGCATTCAAAAGACACTAGACCTGACATTAAATGAAGAAACAGCAGCTTTACTTCAGGCAACTTGTTATCTTTCTGTATTTGAATTACAATGCTGTAAGTAGTAAAGGTTCTGGGTAGAAAAATGGTCACAGCAAATCCAGCCTGCAAAAACCGGATTGATCACAAATTAAGACGAAATTTAGTAAAAATTGGGAACTAACGAGAAAAACACACACATTCTGCAAACTTTCATCTGGGTTCAAAAGGAATCACATATCTGCATCATCAGAACGATCTCAAATGTCAACAGCAACCTTTTCCTTTCATCTGCCTAACTTGCAGGAGAAACGTCTCAGTTAATTTGTACTTTGATACACAGAGGCTCAGAAGTCACTGAGAGTTGAGCACACATTTAGTTATAACAAGGTAAAACTACCTCTCCCATCTCCACCCATATTCTCCCTTTTCTTCATTTTGCAGAAGAATTGTTGACAAGGATTACCTCTTCCTTAGTGTATATTGTAGTAATCACACTAAGAATTCAATCCTAACAGCAAAACTCTCAGCTCTCAAAAATTCAGCCAAAACTTCCTTCTAACCTTGTCAATCAAATGATATCATACTGTTTCCTAACTGGTACCAGAATCCTAGACAAGTGACAGAGGTGACATTTCAATGACATGGGCATCTTCACTTTTTTATAAACTAATATGAGGAAGATTTAGCTGTTGTTCAGAAGACAGAACATCTGGTAACACAGGCCAAGTTACAAGTACTTACAGCTTTTGTCTTTCATAATCACCTTCATAATCAGAAGGCTCCAATTTTGAAAGTGCTTTGACATCTTTTTGTTTCAATTCTTTACCGTGAAATGCACTCCAAAGATTCCCAGTGACATTGTTCACCAACATCTTGACATGATGTAACCATGATGGGTTTTCATCACTGACATCTCTAAAGACTTGGAAGAGCATTTCATCTGACATTGCAGTATCATGTCTGTGAATTCACAGTGACATGCAGAAGAGATGGTTGTGATAAACAAAACAAAACAAAACAAACAAACAAAAAAAAAAAGAAAAAACAGACTGCTGGAGTGATTAGGAAATTTTCAGCACTATAAAATGGAATAAGAAAAAATAACAGATTATTTTTCTTTTAACCTCAACTATTTCCAAGCCTTTTAATTAATGCCAAAAATCCTTATCTATGTTCATGGACTAGAGAAATAAACTACACCCAAAGTATGCAAAACTACAACTCCACTACATGTAGATCTTTATCAATTTAAATAATGCAAGAAAATTTCCAACACTGTGGAGTTTGGTCATCTCAGAATGGAGCTCTAAAAGGCACCAATCATAAAAACGTGTTGCAGACACATGAACAGAACTGCCAGAGACAAACACACTTCAAAGAGGTTGAGCTGCTTGCTTTTATTTAGACTGAAATGCCTTCCTCTTTTAATGATCTAAATTATGATTTATTATCACTATTATGATTAAATATTATTAAAGCCCTGACCTGTGTATTCCAGTCAAACATATATATATATACGGGCCTAGGATTTGTTTGCTTTTATTTTAAAACTAAATGAGGGTGAAACTTTTCCTCTAAGAATGACGAAAGGAAAGGCCCAAATTTTTGACTATAACTTTACTTACAAAATTCACCCAGGATGTAGGGAAATCCTGCTAAAACCTCCTCCTCTCTCTCCGAAACACATTCAGGTGGCAGCTGAGGGCATTTTTCAGACAAAAGCAAGAAAGTTAAAGCAGTTAACCCCACATCCTGGTGAGTTCTCTTCTTCGAGCACAAGGTATAGGATTAACAAGAGGGGGGAAAAGGGGTGGTGAAAGGGAGGATCTCATGATGCACCTGATGGGTCAGCTGTGGAAAGAACAGGGTCTGCTGAGAAAATCCTGGATAAATTTTCTGGATCAGCCTTGCCCAGTGAGATGTATGAAGGTTTGTGCACACGGATGTGCTTCAACGTGCAAAGAGTGAAGGTCTCTCTGCAATAAGGCCCAGCACAGCACTCCAGTCATCTGGAGAACTTTTATTCAAAAATTCTCAGCCATAAGCCATCATGTGAGCAAGAGCTCTCATTTCCTTCAGAGGGTCATAATTTCAGATGTAAGACACTAAGACTTAAACCCTTAAGCCATTTTTTGTGGCACAAGCTCTAATTGCCTATAAATCATGCTGTGTTACCTGCTTGAAACATAAAGCTTCTCCATAAATATAAAACTGCTTTAAAATCCATATTCCTGCATGGAACTGAATTGGAAATATGACAGAGCTTTTTATTTGTCTTAAAGCTCCATCTTCATCAGAAAACACTTTCAAGTGAGGCATCTATTTTTGATTGTTGGGGTTCTTTGGTGGGATCCAGTAAAGTGGTATATCAGTAGTGTCCTACCTTCTCTCCCCTCCTTGGAATTTAGAGATCACAGCAATAATTTATTCTCTGTGACTGAGAGTCCATCATGTACTAGAGATCATCTCTTCTGTGATTTGAAACCACCTACACAAGTGCTTCAGAGCTATTTCTGAGATCCTTGGTGTTTGTGAATCACGAAGCCAGTGAAATATTTCACTGCTCTTAATTTTTTTAATCTTTCTTTTATATATCTAGAACAAGAGTCTGAATCTTCTGGAGGCACATAGAGAGGATCAAAGCTGAACCATCTGGGGTAATGTTGCTCTCAGCTGGCACACCACCCCCAATGCTCTCATACACTATGGCATCCTCCTGGGTTGTGTCATGAGCATGATTGGTCCACAGAGTTGCAGAGGAAGAGAGAATAAGGTGGATTTTAAACACATTAATAGGCCATCAAAAGAAATTTTAAAAATTAAAAACCCATTAAAATTAATTTTAAAAAATTACACATCCCAGTACAGCCTGAGAATCCTGGGTGGTAGGAGAACACCACTAGTGAATAACTCTTCTCCTTCAAGATCAACAAGCATCTGGTGTCCTGAGGTAGATCCTGAGAAGAGTTTTGCCATCACTAGATGTCTTTGTTTTGGGATAACTGACAGCAGACAGAACCTGACATAATTTGTTGGTCCTGTCTAATAAAGAATCCAGAGTGCACAGATTTTACTGGTTTTGAAACAGTCTGCATGGATCTCTCCCTTCTCTCTGTGCTTAACAGCACTCATGCAGTTAAGATTAGGCACAGGGAGACACCATCTACAAAATACCTCATAAAATTGTGCTTGTACCTGTCTATGTAGAGAGAAAGGCAAGTGGAGCAGAAACCAGCTTCTCCTCTATAAAAGGCTCTGTGTGCAGGAAGAGTTAAAATGAACATATCCACTATAGCAGATTCTGCTGTTGTGGCATCTAGGGCAGCAAGAAATTAGAATAAAACCCAAGACAAATGTACATGTTTCAGTCATGTGAGCCACTCAGAGCTGTCAATGAAAAAGATGAGCCCTTCTGCCTGCTCAGGCAAGAGATAACCAAGGAATAAGAGGACTCTACATCTAGACTTGACTAAATCTTTTGGCTGAAAACTTTTATTAGAAGTATGTGGACAAAACTGTTTGAATTTTAGAGCCACAGGCCTGTGCCAACATAGGAAAAAGGTACAGGGAAAAGTTAACCACATTTTAAAGAAGCTTATGCAAAGAAAAGGAATACTAATTACCAAATAATTTTTTTATTGCATCCGCCCTGCTTCTATCTCATTGAAAACATTTATAGGATGATAGAAAACTAATTTGGACAGAGAAATCTCAGAGAACAGCATTTTCTAGCACACAGACTATCAGAAACACACTTTTTTGATCTGGACAAAAGGAAAATGTTCACATTAAATTTTGAAAGCGATATTTAGCAGCCATTGTTTTGAGCATTGCTTTTGCTACAATATGAGAATCACAGTACTGACTAAAATACCATCCAAAGCTTTGTTATTATTAACAAAAAATGTAAAATGCTAAATAATTTTTACTGTAATCTTAAATATTTCTTTTGTTTTTTTCATAAAGAAATGGTATGCATGAAATGCAGATGAAGGTTTAAACTACCTATAACATTCACACTATAATATAAAGATGCTGTGCAACTGCATTGACTGCAACCAAAAAGCGATAAGCAGGGTTCATAGATTCTGCAAGGCTGTTGAAATCAATCTCTCTTGATTCCTAAATGCTAAAATAAGAAACTTGGTACAATTCTAAAAGCATTGTTTAGCAACTTGCATATTTCTCAACTAAGGTGTTACTTCCAGAATTAAGTCTACTTAAAACGATTGCCATACATTAGATCCATCACCTAAATTGAGAATTCTCATTCTAGGCTCCTCAGAAAAGCCTAGGACAAAATCCTGCAACTGAACCACACAGGGACGCCCAGTAACACTAGATACTTCCAAGGCATACTAAAAGCAAGCATTTTACAATCACCTCAACAGCTGAAACTCCTTCATGGAAATGTAAGGGGCAATTTAAAATAGCAATAAAAACCACAAACAGAATTCACACACCTGGGTTATTCACAAACAGCAAATAATCCTCCATTAGTCAAATTAATTGCTCTTTCAAACTGCTCACACAGCTCTCTGATATTGTTTTCTGCCATTAGTCACTCAGAGTGCATCTGTGGACAACCATCCCAACAGGGCTACTCCTGCTGCTCTGGTGTGGAGGTGATTGCCTCTTCTGGTAATCATATTCAATAACTTAAAAAAATAAAAGTCACCTTATAATCAATCATTGTTTTAAATTTCCTTATCTTTATTATGGATTAATACCACTGTGACCTACTAGCTACTAGTCCAAGTGAAATACAAGAAAGAAGCCTGCAGCATGAACAGTGTTTGACTTGCATACTTGTAACTTATTTAAAAATCTGGACAGAATATTAATGTGACAAGGTAAGAAGCAGCTGAGCATGTTAAAACGTTAATGCACCTGTCTTACTTCATAGAAATAAAGTGACACTTTTGGATGGCTCAAGTGGGTGAATAACCCACTGTGAAAGCAAAACCTTTGCTCTGCTGGTTTATGTCACAGGAGTCATAGCAGGTATTAATAATTGAACTGCATTTGTACAATTGCCTGATTTTTCTGTGTCAAATTTTCAGCAACAGTGGAATATGAAAATTTAAGTAACAGAGTTAAAAAAACACTCCTCTAGTTGACTGAGTACAAATCCCAGAATGGTTTGGGTTGGGAGGGAAGACCTTGAAGACCTTCTGATTCCAACCCCTTGCCATGGGCAGGGACACTTTCCACTAGACCAGATTGTTCCATCCAACCAAGCCTCAGACACTTCCAGGGTTGGGGCATCCTCATCTTCTCTGGGCAACCTATTCCAATGCCTCCCTATTCTCACAGTAAAGAATTTCTGATATCTAATTAAAATCTATCCTCCTTCAGCTTACACCCATTATCACTTGTCCTATCGCTCCCTGATCTTGTAAAAAATTCTTCTCTATCTTTTTTTGTGGATCCCTTTCAGGTACTGGACCTGCTGCTTTTAGTCCACCTTTGCTGCCTAAGAAACTAAGTCACTGTTTACAGTGTATTAAGTGTAATAAACTGAAAAATCTTCACCAAAATATAAACAGTTAGCATAGGTCTAATGAAACAAAATCCTTGTGTTTATACAAATATAAAAACCTCAAGAATATACGCACATTCTCCAGGATTAATCTTACAATATCTATTCATTGTTTAATATCTGCCCCACCCTCATAGCACGTTTGACAATCTTGCTGTGGCAAGGCTGCAAAAGTGCTAAAAGAGCAGCTCTGTGTCACTTTAGCAAAGCCTGTGTGAAATGCATGACACTTGCATAAAGTATTTTCTTTTCCTTTTTAGACATAGATTCTGGAATCATGGTTGATCCTCAGATCCAACTTTAGAAAACTTTCTGCAAAGTTTTGAAGAAGCTTACTTTATGCCAATAAGAACAGCAAGAAAAGAAGAGACTTTTTTTGCCATTCCCATACACCATTTTCACAGAGCTGTAGCTGTCTATTTCAGTGCAGTTGGGCTGGATTTATCCCGTGGGCAGCAGGGGAGAGAGGGGATTTTGCCCCTCTGCTCTGCTCAGAGCACACCTGAAGTGCTGCATCAGCTCTGGGGTCCCAGCACAGGAGCTGCTGGAGTGAGCCCAGAGGAGGATGATCAGAGGGATGGAGCACCTCTCCTGTGAGGAAAGGCTGGGAGAACTGAGTTTGCTCAGTCTGGAAAAGAGAAGGTTTCAAGGTGACCTTATTGAGACCTTCTAGTACTTGACAGGAACTTACAGGAAAGAAGAGATGATGTAGAGACAAGGCAAGTGGGAATGGCTTCAATTTGAATGGGCTCAAATCAGGTTCAATTAGATATTGGGAAAAAATTATTTATTTTGAGGGCAGTAAAACACTGGCACAGGTTGCCCAGGGGAGCTGTGGATGGCCCACCCCCGGAAGTGCTCAAGGCCAGGTTGGATGGAGCAACATGGTCTAGTGGAAGCTGTCCCTGCCCATGGCTGGGTGTTGGAACAAGGTGATCTTCAAGGTACCCTTCCAACCTAAACCATTCTATGTTCTGTGAAATTAATGAATTGGTTGCAGTGGCTCTGGATAGTACAGTATATTTATCTGTAAGGTTAAAATCCCAGGACAGTCTATCCCGGCATCTCCCAAGGAATTCCTCAGTGCAGCTGCAGGGTGAGAGCACTCTGGAGCCTCTCCACATACACAGCATGTGCTCAGCCACCCTGGATTAGGGGCTCTGAGCCCTGTAGCCCCTCATCAGTCCCTTTTGTTCCTACTTTGCAGCTTAGACAGAGCTGTGAAGTCTCATAAATGCCTCACTATCTCATGATGAGGTTCCAAATGTGTCTCATCTAAAAATGAATTATTGCAAGGAGGGTGCATGCTAAATTTCAACATAGCAGGAGGTTGTCCAAAATGTTGGAGTTAAGATAAATAACGGCACAGTATATCCTGATGGAAAATTGAAATGTTGAAACAATTTTTTTAAGCCTTCCCTTAAAGTAAAGCTCCTTTCCTGGCTCAAGAAAATTGAGTAATATTTCATGTCTACAGTTATTTGTGATGATGAAAAGAAGCTCGTCTGCTGACAACCTGTCCTTTACACAAGCATTTCTCTAGGAGTGTGAGGGAAGGAAGACAGTTAAGTATGATTTAAGTGAAAAGAATCAGGTCTCTGTACATTCTAAAAGAAGGGCTGATAACAGAGGGTTCATATGTGTCCTCATAAATTGATCTACCCTAACTAAAAGTTGCCCAAAAATGAGCTTTGCTCATTCCACCCCACAAATTTCACTGTTACAACACATCAAAATAGCAGACAAAAATCCTCAAGACAGGCTATAAATTCAGCCTCCTGAGAGCTAGAATTCAATTACATTTGCTTCTGCATTCTTTAGTAGAATACACTACTTGTGAACTAGCACAGCAGCATTTTAAAATCAAAGGTTTCCAGCTTTCTGCTGGAAAGCTGAAAGTTTCTGTTTTCAGGTGTTTCATTTTTTGACTCAGAAGTCAAAACTGTCTGTAAAAAGTACATATTTCTCACACAGAAAATAATTTTAATAAAGAAAATAGTTTCAACAGATTTCTTTGGGCCATTTCTACAATGACTTCATGCTGGTTTCCCTTTTTCAAAGCAACAGCATGAAACCTCGAGGTTCAGATCTAATGCTGCAGAGCAGCCTCAGCCCCACTGATTTTTTTAATCACAAAGTGCACCCAACACAGTCACAATGGCCAACCTCTCATTATTCATTTAAATCAACAGTCAAAAGAAAAAAAAAAAATAAAAAAGGCAAGAAAGAAAATCCTCACTTTTTTTCCCCTCTTGGTGGAGCTTTCTTACATTTGGATGCATTTGAATTACGCTGTTTTATCTCCAGTGACAAATCTGTTATACCTTGGCTGCACCAACATCTCAGGCACATGCTATTCCTTTCATTCATTTCCCTGGTGCTTTTACCTCGGTACCTAATGTGCTGCCAGAATCACAGAGCCCATCCATAAGTATTATGTGATGAGCAGCTGCTCTATATGCAAGCACACAGGAGAAATGAACTTTCATTCTTCCCTTGCAATCATTTACATAGAGAATATGATCCCATTTAAATTACTGCTTGTCATCTCGTTACACTTGATCAGCTGAAGGATCATTTTATTGAAACCAGGAGAAAGAAAAAAAAAAAAAAAAGGAAAACTAGCAGCAATTTGACACTCCTTTATACTTAAGAGTTTGAAGGTTTGTACAGTTTTATATTCAAACTGCTAGACTTTGTGATGGTTTCTCCTCTTAGAAGAGGATTCCTTTGATAGTCAGACAACTTCTATCTTATCCCTCCAGGCTAAAAATCTCTATTTTCATGACTTCCCTGAAAAAATTAGAAATTCTGTATACCACAATATTAGGCAAAGAGATGTTTCTTAAGCATTTACAACCTGACAATTGCCTTAGCTATGGGAGAACTGACAAAAAAAAAAAAAAAAAAAAAAAAGTGTACTTCTGGAGGATGGAAGAACTCACAAAGCCTGCATTACTGACATACAGCTTCCTACCATAAATATTTTTCACATCAACACTGGTCTTGAGATGACTTCTCCAAGAATTTAACATAGTTACACCTTGACAGGATTCATTCTAAATCATGTCTTGGTCTGCATTTCTTAGTACAATGAAAATCCACTTTGCATTAAAGTGACAAAAGGGTATGATTTAAATTCTGAACACAAGGCAATTCACAGATGAAATAACTGAGCAGCATATCTTTTTCTGTTCAAGGTTTTACAAGGCACTTGCCGTTGGTGACTAATACTGAATACACACTCTCATTTAAAAAATAAGTCATATTTCTAATTCATATTTTCCAGTGTCTTTAAGGTGGAAATGTTGACACTCAGGTGGAGGTAGATTTTTCAGTGCCACTACCTTTTTGGGAGCCTTCTCATACAAATCTGTCAGACACAGACCACTGTCCTGTCCTGTGATAGAAATAATAGAATAGGTTTTTCCTTTGCTTGACAGAAATTCAAGTCTCCCAAATAACAGCAAAGAGAAATGGGCTAAATTCTGTAAACCCTACTCGGCACCTGGAGTAGCAGAATTCAGAGGATGAGAATGGCCACAGGATATGGCTCACAGCACTCCTCATTTTCATCTGTGTGACCAAGATGAGCAGTTCTTAGCACACCAGAAAAACGCTAAAAACCCAAACTGACACTTTTTTCTACTTGAAGAAATGTTCTTCAGCTATGACCCACTACTTTTCTGTCTGAGAAAACTAGACAGACTACAACTCCAACAGGTTAAAAATTGCATGTAACTGCCTGAGAAATTTTTTGAGCCTGCAAATAAATTGTCAGATTTGGTCAAATTAGTACTGAAACAACTGAAACAACAGACTGATGCAGACAAAAACATGTTTTAAATTATTCCTCTTCTGTGCCTAAAGAACTGGTCACAATAATCATTGTTATTTGCATGATAGCCAACTGTGCAAGACATTATTATTGTTAGATATTTATTGTTATTAGATATTTATCTATTACTAGATATTTACTGCGGTTAGATATTTATCTATTATCAAATATCTATTATTAGTAGACATGCAATCTTTTTCATAATCCAAAACTGGCTTAGCTGTTTCTGATTATTTTCTGATTTAAGGAAATAAGTCCCAATGTTTGTATCAGGGAGTCTTTGCAATGATATGTGATCCAGCTGGTCCACCACAATACAACCAATAAGAAAATAAATCCCAATGAAAAGAAAAGTTTGAAAGTCCAGTATAAAAATTATTACCCAACAAAACACTTTAAAAATAGAAAGCCTTCAAGGAACATCCCTATTGACAATCTGGTAAATTTTCTGAGCATTAAACTCTATATTTAGAAAAGAGACCAAAAAGCTGAGGTAATGTCCTTTAGAAGGATATCATAACCTAGAAAGCCATTTTCCTGCAGGAGCCTAAGCAAAAGGACAAAAGAACTTTTATGTTTTGCTAATTGCTCTTGTATCTGCGTTTTTCCATTATTATGGTATGAGGATTTCATATTACACTGTATTTTATTCATGCAGTTCACAACACCTTCATTGTATTTTTTCAAGCACTGCAGTCTTATTTAAACTTCTTATTTCAAAAGCACGTTTATGTTGAAAAATACCACATACACAAGTCCTACACTGTTCCCACAAAAATGTCTCTTGAGATCTTCATTGAAGTAAAGGAGGATCAGAAAAGAAATCTATTTCCTTGTAATTTTGGCAGATAAACTGCCTTCAGACAAAGCAAAATCTCTAAAAAGCTGTAGCCGCTAAACATTTACACTACACCTTTATATCAATATTGCTCACAGATTAAACCCTTTGAGTTTAGGCATCAAGGCTTCCTTACAACAGCACAGAATAGAAAATGCCCTCTTACAGGAATGCTGAAACATGAGTCCTCCAAGAAGCAAACATGCATATGCCTTTTCAATTGCACTAGAGAAATCATTGGGTCATAATCTAGCTAACAATATGCATAGCAGAAAGCTCCACAGATATATTTTATGAAAATAGAGGTTTTGTTTTCTCAGCTCTGCCCAAATGATATAATCTGTCTTGACAGGCAAACTATTACAGAACTTCAGAATAGGATTCTCTCTAAAATTTTTGTCTATTACAAACAGAAAATTACTGATATTTCATTTTCTAACACTGTTACTGTGTTTGTTTTACTGGTTTTTTTATCCTCCCGGTCATCTAAAACATTTCCCATTAAAATTCATGTCCTTTCCTGCATTATCTTACATCTCATCTGAGCTGGAAGTAGGCTGCCATGACAATCACAGACATTTTTAATAGCAGCAGCATGTCTTTGAGCAGAAAAAGCCTGCAAAGGAAAGTACACACCAGCAGCATAGCAGAAAACCAGCTCACACATCAAAATAATTTGTGAGGAATATCATGCACAGGCCTGTGAGGGCAGTCATGCATCCACCATACCCTGCTCACTGCTTCCCACAGCTCCCATCATGTGGGAACTCTCTTATTTAAGAGACATCTCTGATGATAACAGGTCTGTGTAATACTTTTTTTCAAAAGCATCTCTTTCTTTCCTTAAAACTGTAAGTAAAAATTGGTGCAGAGCTTCCTGACTGATAAGGAAAAATAGGAGGGGGATGAGCAAGGTGTTTTAAAGCTGCACTCTCTACACAGTTTTTCAGGTCCTGAGGGCAATAGCAGGTGTTAATAGACCTCCCCATCTCTCAGAGGTCCCATTTACCTGTGCCCAGCTCCAGCTCTCCGTGATCCTGGCCAGAATTCCTGTGACAGTGCAGGACCTCACCCATCATCTTTGCCTTATCAGACATTCCTTGGGCTGTGGATTCCACCTGACACCAGCCCACCTAGTTCACCAGAGAACTTATGGCAACAGTTTTGCTGGTGCTGGGGTCACCCCCAGACCCACCTTGTCCTCCTTCAGGGGCAGGACTGATACGTGTTTCTCCTGCAATACTTGAGAGCACTGAGAACGTTTTTAAGAGACTTTTTCCTGGCAAGAAAGAGCAAAAATGCCACTACGTGCTGAAATGTATTGCTTTTGCTACAAAAGCACCACTGATAATAGATCCAAGGTGAAGCTCCCAGTCAAAATTTCCAAAGCAGCTGCTACACTGCAGTAATCCTGAATAAAGCACCAGAGGAATTTGACCCCAAGGTTTCTGTATCTCTGAAAAGAGGTCAAGTCACCAACATTTTATATGTACCATAATCCCTGTGCACTCACACATGCAGATTTTCCTGCTCAGGTTTATTTAAGTAAGGTTTGAGTGGAAAGCTGACTGCATATCAGAGAAGTTTGGTGTGTGGCAGTGGTGGCCAGGGCTTTCTAGGCTTTGGGTTGGGGAAGATGGATCTGATCCTGATAAAAAAGGTGGAAACCTCAAAATTCTCACAAGAAGGAATTTGGGAAAAGGCCTTATATCAAAGGGGTTAACCCACAAGGAAAAGTCACTGCCTGACTCCAATTTACCAATTTCTGCCTAGTCAGTGGACTAACAAGAACTCCAAAGGAAAAGTCAGCAGGAAATCAGTCATATTTTCAAAAAAAAAAAAAATAACTTCAAGTCAAGCCATCCAAGATGAACATATGAGACTAGCTCAGCTGGTTAGAGATTGGTGTTAATAAGGCCAAGTCTGTGGGTCATTCCCTTTGGAGTTGGTCTTGACGATCCTTGTGGGCCCGTCACAACTCAATATTCTGTGATTTCTGTGACTTTGGTTGAAATCTAGCCATTTTCCTTCATATGCAACAATTCAAAAACGTGGCAAATCTCAGTCAAGACATCTTTCATTAAAAACAGTGAACATGATCCTTTGGGAAACAGTAACACTTGAAGAGAAGTTTAAGAGAAGTGACCTTTTTATTCTCTGCCTCATCTTTCATTTCTAGTGCTTGCCATAAAATATCCATATCCATCTGCAAATGTTGCTCCTAGGGAGAGCACTATGGGGACAACCTTTCAGCTATATGCAAGGCTATAAATTGGATGAAAGAAGAGCCAGGACAGTTCCAAGTGGATCCTGGTTGAACAAGACAGTCATCCCCACACTGCAGCTGGAGAATTGCCATTTAAGACTATATCCAAGCTATATCCCTTGAAATCACAACACCATGGAAAATACTCCAGGCTCCTCCAAGACTACAAAAGTAACAAGAGGTCTATATGATCTATTTACTCTTTCATCTGATTTTGCAGAAATGGCTCTTGACAAGGAGGCAAGTTGATAATAAAAAGTGAAGCTTTACGAGCCTCCTTTCAAGCACATCTTTAGATGTTGTCTCTCTCTTCTCCCCTCCATTAAGTCACAGATCTAAGGACTCAAAAGGAACTGAAGAAGTGGCAAGATCTAATGCCTGTTGGACTAAATACGTAAATTATGAAATCAAGTCTCAGAACTGGGAGATCTTAACTCAGACTTCTGGTAAATCAAGAAAGTGATGAAAGCAGCATCCCTCTCTAGGAAGGGTGCTGATTTTAGCTGTGACATTTCTAGCCCTCAGAAGTCTACAATATTTTTCATATAAGATCAAAGAAAATGCATTAATATTTGCATACGGTTTGCTGTATATTTCCCCCTTCTATTAGCATCTCCCTCACTCCCCCAACTTCAAATGCTGGATAATATTGAAATCTTTAGTGTAAAGGAGACAAAAAACCTTCCAGTTCAGATAACTAAAATGCATATTGAAATTAATGGGAATCATTTGATTCCTTCCTGTGACAAAACAAAAATCAGACATTTTCTGGAGAAGAAGCATCTTTAATCTCCCAGGTGAAACATGAGAGCAGAGAAGTGTGATTCCATAATGGAAGCCTTTTTGTTATTCGCACATTTTTCTGCATGCAATTTTTGCAGTGTTTGTTTGTTTAACTTGGATTTGGCTTATGTCATTTGAATGTCTTCACCAAGCATTTTGCTTCTATTGTAATACAGTTTTATGATAATTAAAGAGAAATTGTCACATTTAAATATTTCCTGCATGATTGGCATTAGAGCATTCAGCAAAAGGAATTAATTGAATTAAATGTGTCAAATCATCCGATTTTTTTGAACTTCACACAAACAGCAAGCATAGAAGTTATTTTGTCTGCATAAATGACGTTCAAAAGCTTAAAGCTGTTTCATTATATGGTGCTTTTTAAAATCTGAGACAGGGTTGCTCTTTACTGTATCTCAGACCCGTAATGAAGGTTTTTATTGAGATGTTTACATTTTTCTATTGGCTCACAGTGAAACAAAGCTGGGATGTGCCTTGCAACATTTATCATTTGTGATTTATGAATGCAAGAGGCTTTGTGTAGGTGACTTCAGTTGTCTACCTCTACATTACAGAGATGAACAGACCTTCCCCAGTTGCATTCAACTTAGTGATGCTAAGTGATCCTTAGTGATGCTGCACTTACCCATGATGGAAACCTCACTTCTCTGCTCAGTCTGTTTCTTATGCAGTAAAAAAAAAACCCTCACAGCTCTATTCAGCAAAACCAGAGCTTTTGTCTGTCTGACCATCATCCACCAGGCTAACTTTTCAAGTCATGTAGAAGTGAAAACATAGCAGAGAGTCACTCACAGAGAAGAACCACCGTGGATCCTCAAAGGAATCACTACCACAAAAATATTCCTGTTTGGTCTGCATAGGTTATTAATGTCTGAGTTTAATATTGAAAATCTTCCAAAGGGTGGATTGCAGGATTAAAACAAAGTGTTATGAATTTAAACCAAACTCTTGGAAAAAAAAAAAAAAATCAAGCTTTTTACTCTCTCAGCTACTTTCTGCCCTTCAGAATGATGATGCATGTTGTTGATGTCCATTTCTCCTTACTGAAGTCACAGCAAGACCATCCACACCACAGTATTTATGTATGTGCATCTGTGAAAAGGTAAACCAGATCAAACAGAAGGTAAAATTCTCCCGACAGAAAATCTAGCCACTTATTTCATTTTTTTATTGTAATATTGAACATCTTTCTTACTAAGAAAAGAGCACACCTAATGTAGAGTGAATAATTAGCAGATGTCTTCTGAGAAATTTTAAGGATCAATATTTGTCAGTTCACAACCAAAAACCAAATGGCTAATTAGGAAATTTCCTACATTTTTAATTTTTGTTTAGCACACCACAGCCATCAATGAATGTTATTCATTCATTAGCAATTGATAACAGAAGTACAATTTTTCAGGTTAAATTAATTCATGGAATTTCCATGCATATTTAAAAAAAAAAAACACAATAGACTTACCTATTATCAACGGCAGATCAGGGCAAGTTCACGCAAAAGTCTTTCAACTTTTCAAGCAAAGCTTTTCAATTAAAAACAGTGTAATTTTTTTTATCTCAGTGCCTTTCCAAAAGTATGGATAATAATTAAAGCTGTATGACATTAAGCACACTGGTTAAATCAAAAATCCTATTACATGCTTAGGAAAAATTAGCTGTGGAATGACGTAGGACACAGTCTTCAGCTCTCAACAATCGAGGAGGAATTTTTGTTCAAAACCATTCCAAAACTCCAAATTATATATAATACTGCTAAACTTCATCCTTCTCATGAATCTTTCAAGGATCGTTCTCAGGAGACTGGTAAAGAAGCAGGGCATTGTGTTTCTTTTTTAATGTTACAGTAGGGACATCCATAGCAAAATAAAATAGGTGGCATGACTGAATGTGAAGAAACATAATGGGAACTAATGAAGTACCACATTTTAATGTCCTTGTTTCAAATTTGTTAAGAGCAGCAAAAAAAAAGGGACTGTATTTCTTTTCTATATGAATGTATGCAAGGGTTCAGTATGATATTGGAATATTGCCTGTGATTTAGCCAGTAAGTAATATTTGCCTTCTAAAGGCTGATAATCTCTAATTATTTCCAAACTCTTCATTTAAGACTAACCAGGAGTCTGTTATTTTGTAGAACATCATTTCTCATCCTAAATGACTTTGGCCAATAGCTATTATGGATGAGTAGATTTAAGGGGACACAGTCATATATATATAAACATAAGCAAGTTACACATAAATATAAGAAAAAGATTTTACATGTTCAAACCCATTTCTAGAAAGCCATAATAAGAAAAACATCTTTCCATCTGCATTATAGGGATTTGGGCAAAGTGAGGATTAAATACATTTAACTAGATTTTCTAATTTAACTTAAAGGCAACGTGAATCAAAATACATGAATAAATAAATTCATGTATTAAATTATTTTAAATTCTCAAAGGTCCTTTAAGGCTGCCTACTCACAGCACAGTCATCAGAAGAGGGAGGCTGGGCAGGCATCCTGGCAGATGGTTTCCCTGCAGAAGGGCTCTTACATGGGAGCAGTGGGTTTCCATGCCCCACGCTGCTGCAGAGCATTGTTTCCCTGGAAGGTGTTAATGGCTGCCAGCAAGGATGCCTCTGCTACATCGGAAATCATGGCCTCTGCAAGCAGATGTGCACGCCAGCAGCTCTTTTTTTTTGGAGGAATTAAGGTCTTTAATAGAGTAAAACAGCTCCAACAATGGAAAGCCATGTGGGGCGGCCCAGGGGATTGATTGGAAACATTGAGTCCTGTATTGACAGGAGGTAGATGTGTTGGTACACGTAGGCAGAGAACCACCAGGAAGCCAGAAAAACAGATGTAGGCTTGGCCTTGAGAATAGAAATAGACCTCCCCAGGTGCAGGAGTGAAGGGAAAAAAATAGGTTTAAAAGCCTGCATTAAAAAAACTCTTCTCATTATTATCTATTTCTGCTCTGCTTAGGGAGCGAGAAGATACAGTCACTCCAAACAACTAGGGATGTGCCAAAAAAAAAGCCTGACCAGTATAAGCAGCTTTGCCTCCTACAGAAAAAAAAACACAACAAAACACTAAAGCCCAGCTAATAATTGCAAGGAACTGTAAACAACAGTTTGCAGTTGTTAACCACTGTAAGTTTACCAGTTCCCTCTCTGTGGCTGGTTCTGTCTGGAGCTGCCTCTCTGTTTCCAGAGCCACAATGATGCCCATGATTGCTGTGCACTCACAGGGACAAACACACCAATCCCTTTTCACCTGGAAAGTGTCTCCAGCACAAGGCACTTAGGGATGGGTAGCTCTAGTGAGGGCCACCTAGATAAATAAAAAAGGAGACTGGCCAGAGAAAAACGTAGGTCCGCTCAATGTGAGTAACACTACGTAACTCCTTTATTTCGAGAGAAATGGCGTCTTTTATACACTTCTATATAGTTTACAGTTTGGATAGCTCAGTCATTGGCACACAGCAAGGGAAAGAATGCAAACACTCATTATTTTAGTTACAATTAAGGTGGCTACACATGTACCTACTAACTATTTCACTCAGTGACCTTCAAATCCCCATTATCTTCCCCAAACACCTTAAGGCGTCTTTTTCTAGCTGCGCCACACACCTGATGGAATTTTATCTGCGCAACAGGCTTCAAGGCCTCTTCAAGGCCTCAGGTCAGAACTCAGTCACAGTAGTTCAAACTCTTGATATAAATCATGACCTCCTGATTTAAGAAAATCAGCAACAGGTAGCTGCACCCACTCCACCACAAGTCACATCTCTGCTACCAGGAACTTGGAGGAACCTTCACCAGAGTCACTCTGACAACAATCTACTCCAATGGGAAAGGTACAGGAGGTACAGCCATCTCTGCATCCCTCTAAGCCTTCAAAACAGAAAATCACAGAATGGCCTTAAATGATCCTTAATGATCCCTGAAGATCATTACATGAGCAGGGCCTGTCTTGGCCTTAGACACTTCTAAGGATGAGGCACCCACAACTTCTCTGTGCAAGAGAAAATGACATGGCTAAGAATGCAGATAGACAACAGTAAATACCCATTACAGACTAATTAAATTCAGCAAGCAGCCTCTTCACTCAGGTGTGGGGATGCACAGACAGGCTGGTGCCTCACACCTCAGTATGATTCACAGATAACACCATTGTATTGAAGGTGGACTGTTCCTAAATCAAGTCCTGCAGAGGGCAGCGACCTAAGGGAAAATTTGCTACATATGATTCAAGTATTTGCTGGCAGATTTATAAAAAGAAACACTTCACAAGAAAGCGGACATCAAATATGTGAGGCACTTTTATAAACACAAGCATGGGCTGAATACTTCTGAATACAAACAAGCTGTGGCAAATCAGGCCCTTCAAATCCATGCTGCTATTGAAAACCAATGGGGCCTAATAAGGAATATGTTACAGCAATTTTTCCAAGTTGTTTGCTGTGCATCTAACACATTATGTATCACTGTACTACTGTCACATGAAATAGTAACAACAGCATATACCAATTAAGCACTAAACATATACATTTGTGCTGCAGTTGTTCACACTCGACATGACCATAGTATCTACTATAACCCCAGATGATGAGCTTGATGTTCCAAAGCTTGATTTCTCCCTGGCTAAATTCACTAGGAAGAGGGAGTAGAGGAAAGAAAAAACACTGGTAGGCTTTCCACTGGATGTACTGTTGACAGCACAAGAACATGTTTATTTTTGTTATTCCATCTGGTGCTCATTATAAGCACCACAGTTTTGGATGAGCTATGGCCAAACTATCTAGCTATCAATAAAACATGGGCTCACTGAATCTGAAGCAACATGAGACATAAGTGCAATAATATCCTGTTTACTGATGGCGTGTTATGCAACATTATTTTTACTCAACCCCAACTATTGGAAAATTAAAACAACTTTGATCACTTTTGGAGGTTCTCGGCTAAGATTTCCATTTGTAACTATCAATTATTTAAAGAACAGTTTTAAAGGGTTCTTAGAGGTTTTAAAAAAACCCAGTAATTTAAGCAGCAATGGCAGATGATTATAAGACTTAAGCCTCATATGGAATAAAAAGTCTGTATAAAACAGTCACATTGCCATCTACTGACAGCTCTTTATGAAAAGGCTTACAGTATTTATGAGCTGCCTGACTATACAGTTAATACTCTTTCTCTTGACATAATAGTAGCACAAAAATTAGGAACGTGCAATATATGTTGTTGGGTACATCCCACTGCAATAATCCTGCTTCTGTTCGAATCTATCCAAATCCATTCAGGCTTTCACAGTTACATACTGCAATTAGACACGTTTATTAATGGCATTATTGCTCAGTATTTCATAGGAGGTAAAACTGTTTTCAAGAAAGTAACTACAGAAGGGTATGTTAATAAATCTGCACTATGTGCACAGTACATAAGGACCTGCTAATAGGATTTCCTTAATAACAGCATTTATTTTGCAGCATATAATACCAATCATAATACCAATCACTGGAAACCACAGTTCTTATTATATTACGTGAAAAATGGATTTCATGTTAAGGACACATCATATAGAGTACAGTGTTGCTGATGCACCTGCATATTAAAAATCTTTTTTCTCATCTGTATACTTTGGCCCAAGACCTAATGCCCTAGTTATTAAACCAGCAACAGGTAATTGCACTTTAAAACTGAATGTAGGTCTCATAGTTGTTCTACCTTCTTGCAATCCAGGTCAATGGATTCTAAAAGTGGTCTGCAAATGAGGTGATCCAGTGCTCTTCCATGGACGCAAAAATACCAAGCTGGGATTTCGTCACTGTAACCCAGCCAGCATGTCAATACCCTGCACAAACTTAAGACCTTCCTGAGATTCTCAGTACTTTATTTCCAGCTAAGAATTTCCACATGCTCTGTGACCCATGGCATAATGTGATTTTTCTTCACCCTTGCCTCTTAATTATAACATTCAAGTTTGAAAGAAGGAAATAAAACAGCAACAAAGTAATCTATCAGGTTTTGTCTACAGAACTTGTGCCCAGTTTTTCATGCCTCCAAATCTGCCATTCACAAAAGAGTTTTTAAAGCTCTACATTGTCTTTAAGACTTCATTTTTTGTCATTTCTTACACTCATTTGAACATATTCCAGTGTTTTGCCTTTTCTGAGAAATTTCCTTGGCACACAGATGAGCCCAGAGAAGGCAGCACCCCACAGAACATGGGGCATTGGAATGCCTTGCTGGGAAACTTTGCATCACTCAATTTCAAGTGCCTTCCACAGGCTTGCTCCTTGGCCAAACCAAGGTGCTAGAGAAACCTGTCTCCATATCACAGAGTACCTGAGGATGAGGGAGCTAATCCAAGTGCCACTTATGGCTCCACAGGCACAGTCCACATGCTGTTACCTGATCAGTCAGCAAACTCAGTATTTTTTAGGAAACTGAATGTACTACCAGCTAAAAAAGAGGAATACCTTCCAGATACCCAAGTTAGTTTCAAAGTATAATAAGCAAACAAAGCACACTATAAGCTAGAATGAGAATTTGCAGAAACAGGTTCTGGCCATTAACTCCTTCTGTACTCTGACACCAAAAATTAAAAGGCTTAAGAGCATTTACAAAGATACAACAGGAACTCTGTTTATGCTTGTCCTATTTCACCACTGGTGAGCAATCCTCAGACCTCAGAGTATCTGAGAATTTTTCTGGATGTTTCATAGGACTAGTATGAGTCTATTCCACAAATCCTAGCATATCTAAGTATTCTATCTCCTTTTCCAAATTTATACAGCCACTTAAGTCTTTTTAGAGCTATTGAGCCATAGCTAGTTACCCCTCACTCATGGTTATATCTGCAGTAACTAAAACAACTAAATGTCAGGATAGAATGACTGGCATGCACACAGCATGAATGCCCAGGCAGGCTGCTGCAAGGTAATACCATGTCTGGCTGAAATTCATTTAGTTTACACATGAACAACCCAAAAGTCAGATTTACCATTCTGCAACTTTCCATTTTGCCAGTGGTTGCTGGCAACAACTTCACCCTGAAATAAAGGTCTTGCATTTCAGTGAATGCAGAAGAAACAAAATTCATCTTTCCTCCTGTTATAAATAGTGCCATTTTTCTAACAAATTCCTATGCAGAATGAATTGAAATATATTGCACAACATTTACAAAATGTCCCATTGCTATTGTGATAAATCTGGTGTAAAAATTCGTGTATAAAATGATAATCCAATGTATAATAAGAATGATGTTAATAAACTGTAAAGTCTAGTAGGTAGAAATCTGCATCCCCAGCCTGCACGGCTTCAGTTGCAAAACAGGAGAAGGACCATCAGACTGGACAAAGACACTAGCCAGCCCCGATAAGAATCGCACCCTTTCCAATGCAAGGAGAATTCCTCCTTGAACGAAGATGTAGATTTCATCAACGCCCTGGCACGATGTGCACACTGAAATCAACATAAGACTGACTGGTACAATTGGCATAAGAAAAGACCTTCCCGGAATGGATCAACGGGACTCGGCAAATCCGGGAAGGCCATCGAAAAGAAACTTGGACTATTTGGCCCACCCTGGACACCTGGACTGCCTCAGGGCAGAAAAATCCTATAAAACAGTGGACTGAGAATCGTTCGGGGTGGATTTGGGCGTCCTGTACCCTGGCGTGTAGACCCCTATCCACCCAGCGCGGTGCTGCAAATATCCTATTTTGTGGTTTTCTCTTTTATTGGTGATCGATATAGTGTTATTAATAAATTGTTTCTTTGTTAATCTGATATTTGCCATTGCATTTATAACACTATCGTTTAAGGACAGCTTGAATGGAGATCAAGTCTCTAAGGAACAAAATAATTTCCTTAAATACCAAAACAAAAATCAAAGCTGGCATATGTTTCCAGAATATGATGCCTGCTACTCTAAAACTCAAAGTCAGCATCACATTACACAAGTTTTCCTTTAATGAAATCACCCTCTCAACTTTTCTTCTTAAAGAATGAGGATAAGCACTTTTGCCAAGGCAACAACAAAACAAAACAAAACATGGAAAGCAAACAAACACAAAACCACAACCCTTCCAAATTTAAATGCAAATATATTTTTGAGCAAAAGCCACATAATCCTACTGGAAGAATTAGAACAATTTATTTCACTGGAATTTTGACTCAATTCTAGTGAAATAAAGCACAGGGAGATGAACTATAAAACACTTTGGACAAGTGTAACATTTCCCCTATTAAACAGCTCAAATGTGGATTTTGTAACTGGTGTTGAAGAAGTATTGGTGGGGTTTGGTTGGCTGGATTTTAAACCGTGTATTGGCATAGCCACTGCAGAAATAAAACAGTCCAAAGTAAAAAGTGCATGGCTAAAAAGAAACACTAGTTTTAGACTTTAGGCAAATTTCCTCAGGCAGAGCCATCTCAGACTTCACCACTCCCCACGTTCAGGCTCTGCTCTCTGTGGGAGAGGCTGAGGGGCTGCAGTGGCCGAGCAGTATGCAGGGAACACAATCAATTAACGCTGTTCTGAGGTGGAATTACTTTGTTTGCAATGCAGAGAACACAGAGTAGTGATAAATTATTGCTTTAACAGTGTAGCAGCATCTGCTGCACACAGCCTGCAGGGCTGAGATCCGGCCTTTGATCCACACATCGCTCACGTTGGAAAAGAACAAGGTAATCCAGATACCTGTAGGACTTGCGTGGCTTTAGAGAAGCTAGAAAAATAATACTCTCAAAGAATCACTGCTTTCATTTTCCTGGGTTTTTAGGGGTTTAAGGGTTGCTTTCTTTCTCTATGGCAAGTAAGGAGGAAAGAATAAGGAGGAAAATGTCCATCATAGCTGATATATTTATGTTTTTCGCTGTTTCTGTTTGTCATGGATAAACACATTAAATATATATATATTTACATGCAAGTCATAGATGAATGAGGAAAGAAAACAGTTAATGATGATAGAAACCAATTTCCGTGACTTAACATGAGAGAGCCTCTCTCAGCTTAATTTTAGAATAATTTCTGTATGGTTAAAAAAGCCAGCAAATTCTGTGGTGTCAGAAGTGTCACTTCTGCAGTGCAGAAGGTCATGTCATTCAGTGAAGTGTCCTGGGAGAACCTCTGAATTAAGAGTTTGGTCTTTTAGTACCTGTAACTCATTAGAAACTTATTTAAAAGTCTCAAGGTTTCAAAGCCACCAACAAAAGAAAATATAAGTTTGGAGAGTGCATAGGAATGGTGCAGCCCTGAGGGGCTTGTGTTCCTGCTTCTGAAAAATTGCTTGATCACTGTCCATACTTAAAATAAAAACTACAAAAGAACACCGCAAAATTAAGCCTTAAAGAATATTTCTCCAAAGATATTGTGAAAAGTTTCAAAACAAAAGAAAAGGTTTAATTGTGTGCCTTTAGCACCTAAATCTGCATATCCAAAAGAAACAACACAAAAGAGAGGGAAAAAAATTTTTAAAGATATTCACGTATACACACAAGAAAAAGTTACTTGGCTTTCAGAGTCATCCATACTACAGTATGAAATGCTTTTGGCAGTGATCTGAAGGCACAAGAGACAATACAGGGTGTAACTGTCATCATGAATGTCTTATAACACCAGTGGCCAGGACAAAATGCCTTTGAAGGCTGCAGTGAATGACAAGACACTTTAAGAAAATATAGGAAAATCAAAGGGCATTGTCATTGAGTAAATCAAACTTTGTTTTGATTGTCTGCAAGATCAAGATATTTGCATCATATTAAGGGTTCATTAGCACAGACAAGTATTAGCTGTTAAAAGCTAATATTTTTTTTGTTTTATTTTGAAGGTCTAAAATAATAAAGTAATAAAATAAAAGCAAAACACTGACCTGCAAAGGATCTCAGCACAATCTATGCCCAGGAACCCTTTGTAATAATGAAACATTGGAAATTAAGTAGCTAAAATAATAAAACAGTTCTACTTATAGAAAACATTCTACAAAAATTTTTGAGCCCAAATATTTTATTAATTTTAACATGTGTTGCATAAAATATTTGCAATTATTTCAGCACTAATTATTTAGCAGGAAAATCAGTCCTTTTTTTTTATGTAGAAATTGATCTGGCAAATATCTAAATGTTTTTGCTTAACTGCTTAGAAAATATTTCCATGCTGAAAAAGTTAGTCCTAACATTTTTATAACCATTTTATGCAAAGTTTAGGGAAAGAGGTGATTGTATGACCAAAGGTGATACAAAAGAATTTACTGCTTTTGTTTCCTCTAAGACACTGCAGAGCAGGTAACATTCACCAAGGCATAAGTACAAGAGTTGTAAATAACAAATGGGATTCGAAATTCACAGTTATGGGTTCACTGAATAAGCTACAACACCTTAGTCATAAAGGGGGAAAAAATTGTAAACTGATTAAATTCATCATGTTATGTTCACTCTGGTACTCAAGTGGTATCAATCACAATTTGGTGAAAATTGCAAAAATACGTGACATTATGAATGTGTCCTTCAGCAGGGTAGGAAGCATCACGATTGCAAATGACTTGTGTACAAATCTAAGCCATGACTTGAAAACACTGAACACCTAACAAATCTAAATTTTGTCCAAAGGTCTAATTTTACATTCCTGCACCCTTCTCAGCTACATAGCACAACCAGAGCAAATCTGTAACACATAACACAGCACAGAAATCATGCATCTTACAGCTCAAGTGTTTGGGAGCACTGATAGCCCTTATGACAAGTTTTTAATGAAATAATGCTACGCCTGTCAGTAGGAAGGAGAAGAAGAATACCTTAGACTGACACATAAAGAATCATCCCGCCAAACACTGCATCCCAGAGCTAGGGGTGGAAAGATGTAAAAGGCAGACAGCATAATGTGCTCATTTGTGACCTCATCCTGGAGCCAGTGAGAGAAACTGTAACCAGCACCAATTTTCTGCCTGAGGAATTAAAAATGCTGGGGTGTGAATAAGTTCAGTGTCAAAATATTAAATGATTACCTACAAATACATACCCTGGAAAGAAAGTGTTTTCTTCCCCTTTATTTCCACAAAATCACCAACAGCTTTGATTTTCACTCCATTTCAAGCCATGCCAAGAAACATGATGTACAACAAATATGAACTACACACATGTTTACCCTCTTATGCTTCCAGATGTCTCAGTTTTATCTGCCAAATCTGCTCCTTAAAAATACTACCTCTAACTTTTCAAAAGTCCACTTCCTTTCCATGCTATGCTTTGTGGTGGAGAAAAAGCACCGCATTTGGAAGGTATGTTTCAGAATAATTATGGGCTATTTCCAATCAAAAATTCAACCAAATTCAAAATTTTTAAGTAAAAAGAAACCAAGTGATAATAGTAATCTGTTAAAGTACAGTAGAAATATAATGATTAATTGCAAATCAGAAAAGACAGGAATGCTCAATAAATATTTCTGCTGTATACTTCAGAGACAAGGGTGTATGCCTCAGGATTGATGAAACACTTCCCTGTATTGAGTCAGGAATATGTTAGCTAGCAGCTTTTGAAGTCTGACATTTTAAAAATCAAATCCAGATAACTGAAGGGTTTTAAAAGAACCAGCCAGGCATCTTTGTAGGCTGTCGGTGAGTTCTGTCACACTGACAGTCTCAGAAGACTGAAGAGTTGCATCAATATGACAGGACAGATCTTTACAAAGCCTCATAGTAATTATCAGAGTAAAACATTGAGAAAAACAAAAAAATTAGCTTCTAAAAGTCTATCCATGCAAAGTGCTAACTCCTATATCCTCAAATCCAAACTCCAGCATCTTGTGATTGTTTATCATTCAGAAGCAGAGGTTTGAAGCAGAATTCTGGTACAAAACATTTGTTTACAAGAATGTATCGAGTTCTTCTTTATATGCAGTGGAAGTGAACTGAAACAATTACCTCTCACAGCATCAGAACCCTTTCATTCATCCCATTCCAAAGATCTGTCTTGGAAGAACTCTGCCTGCATCTGCTCAGGTTAAATGAAACATTCCTTCTCCATTTTCAAGGACTGTCTCTGCTTCCTGGGTGAGACAGTCCAGCCACACAAACATACTCCTTTGTGTATCAATAATCAGCCAAACTTTCTTCACACAGAGCATCTGGGTTTCTAACTAGCTGCCTTTATTTTGGATGTAAATATTGCATCTCATAGCTACCATAAAATATAGGATGATAATTAACTCCAATATTATCTACTAGATTAACCCAATTTACACTACTATATTCGGCTAAAGAGGGATTTTGTGCACTGTGGTAAAAATAACGCTCATTGTTTTTAGCACATTTTAGACTAGTCTAATTGGCAAATGTTCCCATATCTGTCATAAATATATATATATATAAAGTAACTTTATAAGCAGTGAAAGAGCATGCAAAATTTTATTCCTTGAAATGACTTGGCTATGAGTATTTTAACAGTCAGTGATGTGCAATTAACTAACAGGGCCAAAAGACTGCAAAGTTATTTAAATTCAACATGATGGGAAATGCCTAAACACCATGGGCTCAACTAAATTTTTCCAAAAGAAGACAAACTAGTGAGGCTAAAGGTTTTCTCTCATCCATTCATTTTGGATGATTTAATCCTGTACCACTGAAAACATGCAAGTCTTGCCTTTGTGGATTTTTTCTTAAGAACTAGACTCTCTTGTACTAAGAGTTCATTGCTTCCTGCACTCCCCATGAGAAAAACCCTAGCTTGAACATTCTGAGACATTTGCCTTTCTGTCCTATTCTGCTTTCTGAGTTAATCTGAAAATGCTTAATTTAAAAACTAATCCTATATTTATATCCTATAAACTTTCTAGAATATTAAGTATCCAAATTATTCATTAAAACAGGACCAAATTTCTGAATTTCATGAAAGGCTAAAAATAAGTTCTGACGCTCAGTCAAGAACATTTCAGGCAAATCCTGAAAACCTCTGCTTTTCAGGTCAGTATAAATTTAGGCACTTACCAATAATAGCAAATTTCCCATATCTAGCATAATACAGATACAGCTCATATAAATAGGAAATGCTAAATGGAACAGATTGAGTATGAGGACAACATGATCACAAAGTTTTTCACAGACTGATGGTTCTCTATTTTTAAACACATTTATTTTTAATCAGGGTAAATCACATACAACTCTGATACCTTCTGAGGTAGGGCTTGAAGCAAAGAACAGGACTAGAGTGCAGAGTACACATAAGGATTTTCAAGCATAAATGGCAGCACAGAAAAAAAAAAAGTCAAAAGAGCAAAGTTCAAATACACTATATTTCAAAGTGTGAATAAAAGGCAAAACTGCAATTTTTAAACAGATCTTAAATTAAAAAAACAATAATAATAATAGAGTTATATTTCCTCTAAGTATTTGGCTTTCTGACCTTCTATCTGTCTTTAAAGCAATTAGATTTTACTGTCTTGGAAACCATAATGGAAAGAGCAATTCCTGCAACTTTCAAGTTCAGCCACAGCATCAATGACACTATAGACTGTGGTGCTCCTCATCTGCGAATCTCTTATTTCTGCTGCATTCTGAAACTCATGAAGTTCTCCAATATTAAGTGCAATAAAAATAGCACTTGAGTGTATCTCCAGCTATCTTTACAACTTTGTTTTGAATTAAAAGAATGGATATCTGCAAGCATTTACTGAGAGGCCGAGTTCAAACGCGCAGTAGAAAAATAAGAAAATGCAAAATAAAACCAAAGATTCCATTTTCCCCCTTCTGACAGTAGCTCCCAATGAGAGAAAACCTTCCCTACCAGGTTAGAGCTGTAAAGTAGCAGCAGTGGGAGGAGGGATGCTAATGGTGAACAGGTTCTCTGCATTCCCTTTGAAGCCCTTCTCCATCACTCTTGCCCAGTCAGCCATGGGGGAAAACTGAAAAACAGGACAATGAGTGTGCCTACTGCAGTTCCAGATTATCAGGATCAACTTCATATTCTTCTATATGAATATTTTATATTTAAGGTGCTTTCTCCATGTGTCTCTTTTTCACACCCCTTCAAGATTTCTATGTTTAGCAAGTTACTTATTCAAGTTTATCTTCTGAGAAAACACAGCTGTCAGCTTAAAAGCCTCCTTACATCCTTTGGGGTGCTCACTACTTAGAACAGAAATAAACAGGTAAAACCCAAATTTCTGACTGCCTTACATCCTGTTAAAAACACACATAGCTTATTTAGTTAAATTTCTCTTGGTTTTTGCTACACATAAAAGCATAAACAGCTAAAAGCACTACATGCCAATTTTTCCTTCCCTAAAAGGAAAAAGCATTTTCAAAAAGTAAATTCCTTCACACATGCAGTCAATACTCACACTTCAAACACTGTTTTTAAATTTTTCTATTGGGAGGTGAGAGCAGAGAGAAAAAGAACTCAGCTAGACACTACTGATACACTGAAAAAGAAAATTGTCATAGCAAGGGAATTTTAGATGCCAAAGGAGTACCAGCAAAAAAAAAAAAAAAAAAAAAAAAAAAAAGTGTTGGGAGAAAACAGCAGCTTGTGGGCCATCTTTTGGAAGCTATTGAAACACAAACCATGCTGAGCTCAATGTTTCAATGAACCTGCATGAAACAGACTCTGACAGTTTACTGGTTTTAGTGCAATTATAAACAAGCACATTCCTGCATTCCTTGTCTGGGCAAATGATAGTACAACAACTGCAGGAGCAACAACTGAATATCCCTGGATACACACACTCAGCAGGTGTTAAAACAAAGAAAAGAATTCATACCACAGGAGAATAGAACCAAAAATTTTAGATATCCAAACCTACATGAAGATGGTAAAATGCAGAAGCAACAGGTATTAGATGACAAGATCTACTTTAGAGCCAGCCCTCAGCTTCTGGATATTACTGTTCAAGTAAAGAAAAGAAGTACACAGTAATAAATGCTCGGGCAAAGAATGGTTCACTACAAAGGTGTTGGATTTCTCTGACATTTTTTTCCCTACCCAAAGTTATCTTGCTGGTCTTCTATATCTGGCTGTGAAGGGACACCCCTTCCTTTTTGATTAGTTTTCTTTCAGGCAGTAGTGTTTTAAAGAGAACCCCATCTTACTGGTGCATTATTGAGCTTCCCAGCTGACAGAGGAGATCCATTCTGTGCCCAGAAAACTTGTTATTGTAACGCTCTGTCAAAAAACTTCATGTGTTAAAGGCAGAGTCGATACATATCAGGGAAACATCCGTGAGTCGCTGACTGATGTTGCTTTACAAATATTATCAAGGAGCAAGACACAGCCTCCACCCATCAGAACTACACCGAAGTTCACAAAAGTTGCCCGTTTCACTGAGGTATTTTCTTCATATTGTTCTGACAGAAGTGAAGAGCCATGAGCCTGATCTGAAAGTGTACACTAAATAATACTTTCCTTCAGTGAGCACTTAACTTATGCAGCAGAGAGCAAAAGTCAAAGCCCATCTTGCTGCCCTTCGCAGTGAGATCAACAGGCAATGTTGATCTGAATATTGAGCTGGGCTGGGCTGAGTCCCACCTCCTCACACCCTGAACAGAAGAAAACAGCCATGCTTCCATAAAAGGCTCTTATCAGATTTCCAGCAGCATTTCTCTACAAGCATTTCTTCCTGAATGCATCACATTTATGAACTTAGGGATGAATCATAAGAAATGGCAATTACATCACTGGAGTGCTGCTTAGGCTGCTCAAGAACAAAAAGTAAGTGGCACAGCCCAATATGAGAGAGCAATGTTAAAGAGAATGAAATAAATACAAAAAAAATTGTTAAAACCGTAGAACAAAATATAAAACAATAGTTCAGAAATACTAAACAAATCCCTAGTTTAGATTTTTGCTCTCTCATTAGAGTTTGGAAACTCAGGGAGAGTTTATGGTCTGCTGTCAGACAGTAATGCTCCACAGAACAACAGCTCTTGGTTTTTGTCCCAACAACCTACAACCCTCCTTCCAAAAATAATTGTGTAACATGAGCAGTGGCCTCCAGGGCCAATAGACTTATTCATTCTAGCTGAGTATCAGATCCTAAGAGCTGAAGAGCTGTCTGAAGAGCTCTTTGAATGAGCAATGACTAAGAGACTTCCACAGATTTGAATAGCTAGTATCAGAGATGGTGACAAGGATAGGTCCAGGATTAACACTGGGATGAGTTCACTTTGGTTGTGTTTCTTTTCTGGAGGGGGTAAAGAGGAAGGTTTGATGCTTTTATTTGTTTGCTTTATAATTTCAAGATCCAGATTGGAGTGTCTCTGTTCATAATTTTATGTCAGTGACCCAAAAATATACATGTGTGCATACTCTCTACCCTGCAGTGCAGAGAAGAAAAAAAATAGTCCAAACACATAACTTAGAAAAATAAATAATTTCATTTCCAGTAGTTTTATAGATAAAACTTAATCTGTTACTTCTATAATTTCTTCCTTGTACTTCACCAATGTAACAAAAGTTGCTTTCTGAAAATAACCAAATGTGCCCCACTCTTCTCCTCAAAACTTACTGCTGGCAAGTGGGAGATTGCTGGTGTGCTGAGAGCAAGCAACACTGTCTCAGTCATCTTGCACTTCCTTGTCTGCAGATACCTGATCCCTCCTGCACCACTTAGACTGTTGGATATTTTGCCTGCAGCTGTCTTCCTTTTCTTCTTTGACATTTAACATCATCCTAATTCCTGAGCAAACATTCAGACTGCATTTCACTAGGAGAGGAGTAAGCCAGCTGAATGACTACTGGGAAGAAGCATTGCTCCTACACCCTTCAGTCTTCTCCTTTCTTTAATTAAAAATAATTGTAACACTAGATTCCTTCATGAGCCAAAAACAACTGAGGAGCACAACAGAGAAGTTCAGCTCAGCAAAGAAAACTGCAAATGGATACAGCTCAGCAAAGGACTAAATTGGCAGGGGAGTTATTAACAAATTTATTTAAAGGATTGGGAAGGGAAATATTTCCTTAAACACACAATGCCAGTGACTTGATTTTGGGCATGACTATGCAAAAAGCTGCATCATGAGTGGAGAGCTGTGAGCAAGGTTAGAAAAGGAAGAGCTAAAATTTTTTCTGCTGTATAGGATATTTATATATATTCTCAAGAGAAAAAAAAAGGCCTGGATTGCTACACAGTCTATAATTCACTTCTGTTTTTTATCTCATATTACCTGCTTACACATTTTGGAGCTAGGTCTCCCCTTTTTCTATTACTTGCATGGAAAGTTTTACTCACCCAAATCATGCCAAATCTGGCAAAACTTATTTCCTTAAGCCTTAGTTAACAACTGCTTTTAATTATTTCTGCACCAACAGCTGCACATCAACATTTAATGGCTTCTTTAATGATCACTGTACCTCCTAAGAATGTTTTGAGGGACTGTTGTAAGTCAGATTTATACAGAGACACTTTATCACAGCAAAGTTTGAAAACCTGTAGAACAAACTCATCCTATCAGAGTTTCTAAGCTGGTCGACATTCCCCAAATCCCTGGTCATCTTATAGAAAAATAAACAGAAAAAAGTTCTCCCCTGTAAATGAGGAACATAATGAAAACTATTCCCACTGCAACTGTGCTGAAATTTAGAGCGGATTTGATATGCTGGTACATTAAACATGGCAACTAATGAAATAAATATGAACAAATGTCAGCTTAGAACAAGCCACAAAAATAGCTAGAGTTAATATCTTGAAAATCATTAGGAGAAAAATAAGTAATACAAATGCATGCCATTATTAGCCATTTTTTGTAATGAATCTATCAATATTATTAAGGGATTTTGTTCCAATAATAACATTTCATAAAAATTGGAAAGCAAAATTGATGAGGACATTAGTTTTCTAATTTATTATTTTTTACTTGAATAAACACTGGTTTAAATTTTATCCTTTTAATTAGAACAAAGGCATTCAAGAAAATGAGTGATTTTTACAGCAAAGCAGAACTTTTGTGAATTTACTGAAAGCTGTCTGTAATTAATTTGGTACACAAATTTGGAGGGAAACACTGACAGCTAGAAAAAACATGAATGGTTTTTCAAGTACAGAGAGCAAACCAGAGGAATGTACCATTGAAATACTGAAATAGTGAAAGCTCTCTGATATGTCTGATTCAGGCATTCACCACAGAAGGAGGTGAAGTCTCCAAACACTTGAACATAATCAAGTAAAGAAGCAAACAACCAGTAGAATTTGATATTTACAACTTCTCGTACTCCCTCACTTCCTACTAGAAGAACACTTGCTTTATAAATGCACACTTCAGAAAACTACCGCAACCATAGAAACTGAGCCCTTCTGTGCAATCTATTTTATCTTCAATGTTACTGTTTATAGAGAAGAAAAGAATAGTATCAGTAGAGAAAACTTACTTCATTTGCACAAACTGTTCTTCAAACCAACAGATTTGGTAGTGGTTCCATATCTGGGGTAAAAGCTTTTCCCATGGGAGTTGTTTTAATATTTTCAGTGGTTTTTTAGGGAGATGGAGGTTATTATTTTAACAACATTCGAGGCATCTTTCTTTCTTACTCTCAACTGTCCTCATCACAATGAAACTTGAACACTGATTTAGAAGGTTTGTTTTGCCATTAATGAAATCAAGAAGATAGTGTGTTTCTAATCTTCCTTTGAACTCTTGATTAAAATACACACATATATAGATATATATTTATATGTGTGAGCATTTGATGGTTTTGATCTACACTCCTGACACTTTGATTCCACTTTGAAGATGATTTAAAAAAGAAATGTCTAACATGTGTTCCAGTACCATCATTTACATAGGAGATCCAGAGCTACTACTAAAATAGAAGTCATTCTACTACAAGGGGAGACAATTGTTTTAAATTGATTCACACTTCAACACAAAATTATAGCAATCTAAGTTCATAGAGTTCCTTTAGGCTGCATTAATATATATATATATTTTTTTTTAATGTGGAATCCATCACATCTGACCATTCATTGTTTTTCAAAATTATTTTAAGAGGTAAGCCAAGCAGCAATGGTGATACAGGAGCAAATAGCTTAATTCTTCCCAAATATTTACTCAACACTGAGACACTTTTATGTGCCAAACATACACATCTTCTCCAGTGCCTAACTCTAAATGAAAGATTACTTACATGTTTTTGTTTGCTCTTTCAAAAGGTGCAGTGTTCAAACAGCTGCATCCCTAAGAATTGCAACAACTGTTTCTGAAAAGCCAACAAGCAAGCACAGCCCCCAACCACTGCAGCAAGCTTTCAAAAATGTGATGCCCACATTAAATAGCTGCTTTCTGATTAAATGGACCTTGTTTGCCACTGCTGTGTGCTGAGTGCTAAAACTAGATTTGAGATGTGATCAGCATAAAGTTAGTATGATTCTGTATTCATGAAAACAATTCTGCTTCAAAAAAAGAGTTGTTGAGTTACTGTCCTTTGCTTCTAAGTGTTTATTCCCTACTATGAGAAGTATACAACAAGAAGGAAAAAGAACCTAAATACCTTGTAATTGCATGAAAACTTAAACCTGAAGTCAGATCACTGAGATTTGGTCTCAAAAGCCCACAGAGGACAGATTCCTGTTGGTGGGATGAGGGAAAACTTGATTGCAAAGACAAGGAAGAAAACAGTTTTACATGAGAGTCAACTTTACTCAAAGGCTTCCAAGGCTGTGTTGGAGGGAAACTATAACACCCTCTCTGCGCCTTTACTATGTGTTCCTGAAACTTAACGTCCAACAAGGAAAAACACTGACTAATTAATTGCTTTGTAGAGAGTTTCACTTTTTTAAGACTGCTTCCCTCATATTTTGCACAAAGACTTTGCAAGGAAAATTATATTCTTTATGATATTATGTATGATACATATTATCATTTGATATTATATAATAATACATTTAGTTAGACTATTTCTATCTTTTTTTACATCCCTCTTTCCCTTCCATTTTTCTCTAGCTAAACAAAATTCCCAATTTACACATACACAGACTATTTATCTCAGACATAGAATTGTTTCTTTGTCCTCCTCAAAATTCAAATGTGGAAAATTCTTCTCTGTATTACGCACTGTACTAACAGCAAAGAAGTAAAGGCAAACATGCAGCAAGCCTGTTTTCTCAGAGCGTGTGCCAGAGCAGTCCTGAAGAGAGCAGCATCAGATCCTTTGCAGCCACTGAGAAGCACAAGGCAGTCGTGGCTCAGTAACTGTACAGCATCTCTGAGCACAGATCAGTTCAATCTTTTTCATTTCAGGCTATCCTAGGCTATGAAACATGTAATTGGTTATGCTTTTTGCATTATTTCTGATCAGGCTCAGATTTGCATTGTAAACAAATCCATTTGCCACTTCAGTTGCTTAGCTCTGAGTCAATGTACAGGGCTGAGAGGGCAGAAAAAAAACCATAATAAATGGTGTCGTGTCCAGATTTTATCACAAGGAGCTGAACTAAATAACTTATGAGCCCAGTCACTTCTATTGAGTTATGAACTAGCGCTTCCTCCTAGAGTAAATTAAAATTCTTACTGCATACAAAAAACCCAGTGAACACATTTTATTACTGTTGCAGGGAAGTGCAGAAGTAATGAAGGTAGAGCCAAAGTAAATATATAACCCAAAGCCTCTCTGGTGGATTGTTTGCTAAACCTTGTAATTTTATTCACTGGTATTTGAATGTTGCATTTGCTGCCTGTGTATTCCAAAGGCTCAACAGAAAAACAGAACTTGCTGGGACGTGGCAAAATAAGAGCTGTGTGATGACAGAAAAATCTACTGTCAACAAGGAAAATGTCCTAAGAGCAATGATAATTCTCTGCTACATTTTCCATTAAGCAATCTCATCCCAATTCAGGTACAGAGATTTTAGCTAGCATTTGGGAAAAGGGCAGAGAACACAAGGTAAGAAAAACTACGTAAATAGGAAAATTAGATAAAATGGAAGCTGGCATTTATTCTGTTGTAGATATTCATGGTTTCAGAAATATACACCCAACTATAATAATATATATTTGCAATAAACAGAAGAACACACAGTTGAAATTATTACCAGAGAGCAAGGCCATAATCCCTAAATGGGATAAGCAAGATTGTGTGAGATAGGACTGTGAACTGAGAAAGGTGGCTGCATTATTCTGAAGGTATAAGAAGGCAACAGGCTAAATTTCACCCCCCTGGATACAAAACTCTCAGTAATTTCAGCAGGTATAGGATTCTGCATGAGGAAGATGAAAACCTTTCCCATAATTGAAATACATGGACTCAGCGACAGCCAGAATAAGCATAAACCTTATTACTTGTCAACTGTAAAAGATCTGACCTTTGAGCAAAAAAAAAAAAAAGTCACTATTCAAACACACTTTTTTTTCCCTGCAATGACTAAATAAATCTACCACCATGTCATGCATGAATAACAAAATACATTAAAGTGACTAGTTAATAAATGTAAAAGTGAAAAGTAGAATTGCTTGTTTGGATCCACAGAGGGGCGAGGCTAGACTTAATCCCATAATTTAAATAATCAACACAGTAAGGTCCTGGAACTCACTGGACAGGATTTCTAGCCTAGTTTTTGAGGATAGCTCTTAAGAAAAACATGATAGTGTAACTAATGGCACTCAAATACAGAAAGATCATGATGCCAATTCAAACTGAGCAGGAGAAAAAAAAAGTTAATCTGTAAATGACTTCAGAAATAACTGAGCAAGAATGCATATTAAAGAAAAATACAAAGCAGCATGAAAATTCAACCTCAACATAACTGCAGAGCATGCTTATAAGGATTTTTGCAGTTGAAATATATAATAAATAAATAAATCCTGCATATGGAATAAAACTCAAGCAAGCCTCAGAAAATAATGTTACAAGTGCCATCTTACAGAAAATGTAAATGGCATTTAAGGAATTGAAAGTTTTCTGGATTAAGATAAATATGAATGCCTGTACAAGATGACAGGACCAACCTAAAATGGAAATTAAGAGAACTGAAGAAATTTGGAGGAGTGCCTCATGAAAAGCTTTCAAACAATAAAATGGTTGAAAATACATCAGAGGAATCCAAGAGGGGATCCAGAGGATAAAAAAATGTGTTAAACTTTAGGAGGCAAACACAAGCAAGCAGGCAGAAAAATTGGAAACTTTCATCACAGAGGAATGTGCTCCGGGAAAATTGTCCAAGCTATGCTTACACATGTTCATCTCAGAAATGGGAGTCAAAGCTCAGCAGGGAGACCTAAAAGTCACCCTTGCCAAATTATTCTCTCCAGATACACCAACCCAACGTGCAGAAGGGCCAAAACCAAGAGAGACTTCAAGCATTATTAGAAATGCTGTGAAGAACGAGACAAAGGGATTCCATGTCCCCACAAATTTTATAGAGATTTCTGCACCGGTCAAAGTCAGTTCAGAAGGATGTAGCTGAGCTGGGAAAAGTAAAGAGGGGGTGATTATAAGGTTCAAAGAGTTGGAGCAGCTTCCTTAGGAGAAGAGAGTGCAAAGGCTGGAGAGAAGTCCCAAAGGAGAAAGATTTACCAAATGACACAAAAAAATTGCAGAATTACATTTCCTTGTCTCCTTGCAACACCTCGGCTGGGAGGTACTTGGTGAAACTAGAAGGGGATTAATTTTAAAAAGATAAAGAAAGTATTTCTTCCTTCAGTGGATCCTATAGTTGTGGGATTTGTTGTTATATGAAGTTGTAGAGGAAGACACTATCAGACAGTTTGGAAAGGAATTAGACAAATTCATAGATACCAAATTTTAGATCATGACTCAAAGGACTAGAAAAATATAAATGAATGATAAAAATCAGCTTCAAGCAGTGAGGAATAAACTGCAGACAGTCTGCAGTCTTTCATGCTTCGTCCAAAGTAGCTTCTATTTCTGCCATTGGGAAACAGGCAAAAAGCTTTCTGCCACAGAAGTAAATGTGTTTAGAGAAGCATACTTTATAAACAAATTTAACTTTAATTCCTCCTGCATTTTAATGAAAAGGAGAGAAGATTCTGCAAACCAATTAAGGAATTGGAGCACATACTCTTACACAAAGTCTCATTTTACTCTGGGAATTTTTGGTATCAACACAGCTGAATCAGTTGTGCCACCAAACAGAATGATGTTTGGTATTTGTGGTGGATGTTTCAGAGCAAGGCTCTGCTGCCTTTGACACCTCCCAGTTCAGTGGTGGGCTGAGAAAGTGCAACCTTAGTGGGATCCAACGCCACTCTCTGCTGCACTCTTGCACAGAACTCATCAAACCAAAGGTGAGAAGGCATCCCTTCACAGAGAGAGAATGACCCAACAATTACCAGAATAGCCACATACGAAAGACCTCATTTAAAACACTCCAAAACCACACACACCAAAAACACACACAAAACCATGGGCAAGGACTTTTTTTTTGTTAGCTCTTGCTCTCTACAGATTGTAAGACTCCATGAGGCTCACAGTGTTTGACTCAGCAGATGTAGGTTCAGCATGATCTAATGAAGGGAATCAGGTAGAAATTCAGGTGCCCTGAGAGTCACACACTTCTCAAAACTGAAACAGCACAGGTAAGGTCCCAGTTTTGGCAAAGAAGTAAGCACTGCCTAGAACTTGCTCTTATAACTGATCCAAGGAAGGAAGTCTGTAAGTGAAGTATAAAAATAAGCCCTTACTGCAAGCATACTTTAGATTCTTCATCAGTCTGTCTTATTTCACACATTCAGAAAGGTGATCCCTTCCCAAAAACAGCCAGCTAGCTTGGGAAGTAGCCTGTAATCATGTTGTCTGCTCTCTGAGGAAAAAATATACTGCTGTGCTTTCAATTCCACAGTAATCTAGGAATGCAAAGCCTACTCTCTACCAATTATTAAGGTCACTCCGTTTTGGCTTTGAAATTTTTCATGCACCTACTCATGAAGAGCCATTTCTTCACTCCTGTGAGCTCATACACATTTATGTTAACCATGCCTATATCAATCAATTCAGGCATGCCTAAGAGCTGGACTAAAGGAAGCTGAGATATTCCTCAAAAAGAACCAGATGTAGCATCCACGGGAAAAAGAAATAATTATCACAGTAAGGAAGAATATCAACTCAATCAGTTTCTATTCAGGCATTGCTCAGAAAAAAAACAAATCAGTCTTAGCAAGTCTACTCCAGAAAGTGCTGAGGAATAAGAGATTACACCCTCATAAGACACTTTTCTGTTCTTAGGTGACCCATTAGTCATTCCTCCCAAGTAAACATTTCTTATTTAACTATTTTGAAGAGATCCAAGCAGGAATTTCTTCATCACTTTCATCTTGATAGCATTTTGTGCACACTAGCACCAGAAATTCAGACCTGCCCCAAAATGGATGTGACTTCATTTCCTCTCACCAATTTCCAGTTGACATCAGTTTTCTTTTATTCCTTACAGCCACAATTAGGACAAAGGATCAAAAATGTCCCGAGGAGCTGTTTTTCAACCACTACACAGCCATTACCACCATATATTGCATTATCAATAAAAGAGGCCAGCAATAACTGCTATTTCTGAAGGAGAACCAAACAAGCTCTCTTTATAGGACAGCCAGCAGCAAGATGATTTTTCTAATAGGTAACAAATTGCCATTCTGATTGGAGCCAGCTGCCTAGCGAAAAATTGGAACAGTGCATTGATATTTTGGAGCACTTGCTTTTGTGAAACATTGTCTGGGTGCAGCACTATTTATATGCAGCCCTTCTGCATGCTGTATTCCAGATGAAGTGACAGCCACCATCTTAAAGCAGCTGCAAATTCATCTCTGCCATTGAATCATATATAAATCAGGGTGTTTTTTCTGAATTCATTTTGGTTTAATTAGGTCAGAGAAAAAGTACAGTCCAGAATAAGCAGGTAGGCTAGCCTGCCATTCTACATGGCAGTCTTCAGAAAAACTCAACCAGATCTTATATATATATATTATTCTAGTTTGACTGCTTTATACCAAATTGGCAATGGCAGAAAAAAATGTACCCCTTCCGAGCTCTCTCACCCTGAGATTCCTACAGCCTGATGGAGTGTGGAGGGAAGTAAAGCAGAGCAGAAGGGACACTGAGCCACTTAGGAGAGGCCACTGTCCATGCTGGAAGGCTTCTTTCCCAGGTCTGCTATTGCTTGCCCCAGTTACACCTGCCTCAGGGACCACCCTTTTCCCTGCAGATGCCTAAAGAGTTTTCAGGCTGGAAAGGAAAAGAACAGGATGTGTCCAGTTTGACTGACTCTCCTCACACCCCTACACAAAAGCAGCTTCTTTTCTCCATTTTCAGCACTACACTGGTGGGTGCACAGCTTCCTGCCTGGAACTTCTCCTTCCAATCCTGCCACAAGGAGACAATGGGTTTGCTCCAACCCACACAGTCTGATAGAGATGCCCCATCCTGCAGCAGCCTCTCATCCAGCAGGCAAGAACAGACATCTCCATCTGACAGTAACTGCAGCTTCTGTTTCTCAAGAGGGAGGCCAAAACTAGAAGAAATACACAGATACCTTTTTGTCTTGAGCACTTTCTGGTACTGGTTTTTTGTTTGTTTTGTTTGTTTTGTTTTTTTTTTTTTGGTCCCCGGTGGACACGTATTGAAGTTTTGGGTTGTGATGTAGGTGCTTTTCATTGCTTTCTGAATAAATAAAATGGAAATAGAATGAAAAAGAAACTACAAGCTTTGGAGGTGTTCACAGTAAGAATTTCTAGCCTCAGCAGACTTCTTGTGTCTGAGGACAAAACCAAGGATATCATTAAGGCTCCAGTCAAGTGCAAGAGTTAAAGCCACAAGACCGGAGACGAACAAACTATCTTCTGAAATATGAACATAGTCTCTTAACCACAGCAAAACATCTTTTTTCTCCTGAAATAGCTTCCTTTCAAACAACATGATATGTAGACATATGTCAGTGACACTACAGGCTTAAATCACATTGAAAGGAGAAGATAGCCTGAAGAAGTTACACTAGTTTAGTAACTGGTGAGGGTCAAAGGAGTTACAGATGTGCTGCTGGCTTTCTGTGCTTATGGCTCTTGTTTGCCAGAAGAAGACAACTCCTGGCAAACCACTCACTTTTAATAAACTTCATTTAACAGAACAACTGTTCTCAAGAAACGTGGCCAAAAAGTGGGTTGTCTGCTTACATTACTATTTTAGCATTCACAAGTCACTTGCATGAACTTACAGCTTTGCAGGAGGAAAATATTTCTTGAGTTAGAAAACTCAGTTATGGTGTTCTGGACCAGATCTTGAGCCATTGCATATACGAATTTCTGCAAGTAGCCCACAGACCTAATTTTAACCTATAATTTTTGTAAAAATTCAGCATAAAAGGAAGAGATTTTTGGAGTAGTAGCAGCCCATATCCTTACCCTCTTCTCACTCTCATTGTTATCACCTCGATATCACCACCTTATCAAACCAGTTATTTCCAACCTTAACACAGGCCTGGACTTTGAGGACATTTATTTTCCTCATTTCATAGTGGAAAAAAAAAAAAAAAAAAAAAAAAAAAAAAGTGAAGCCTAACAAAACTAAGTCTGGCCCAAGGTTAGCTGGCCTAATACAGGTAAGCTAACAAAAAATAGCCCCACAAGAGACCACAAACAGTTTTACCTAAATGTAGGAGCAAGGAAACCAACTCCTAGCAGAATCATCTTTTTGTTGAAGGTATATAAAGGATGGTGGCACTAGTGATGCGCAGTCCAACAGGATTCGAGCTGACTCAACTCATTCATCATAAACACTTGAAAATGCCACCAGTCTTCTGCCCACAACATTTTTCTTATACTGTCACTAATAAACAGAGCCAAATTTGAGCTATTTTAGGAACCTCCTCACAGTAATAATATTCAGTAGTTACAAAAAGAAATACTAAATTGTTAATATAAAATGACCTCTGCATTTTTGTAACTCGGGGAAGAGCTTGAAGATTTACAACTAATAAAATCTTAAAATTTACCAAGGAATTAAGCTTCTCAAGGTTAGCAATTATTTTACATAAAAATCCTAAGGAAGAGGTGAAATTTCAACTGCGATTTGAAAGAAAATAATTTGAAAACATCACCACACTCCTGAGCTTTTGGGGGAGCTAAACACACACAAAAGCAGCTGGGAAATACCACATTTTCCTTGTGCACAAAAACATGAAAACAGGTTTCTGCAACAGTTAGGTTAATAAAGGCATTTAAATGAGAGAAAGTGAGACTAAGAAGCAACAAAATATGTTTTAATGCTTTCACTCTTGTCAGGTCCTTATTTTGTCCTTCTTTTGCCCCACACTATACCACACCACCTACAGATCTCAGCTAGCTCTCTACCTGACCCCAATATGGCAAGAGGTTCTAAGGACTAATAGTTTGCCTCCCCTTCAATTTTGTGGCTTGAGGTTCAGCAGACTGTTTACTTAACAGAGACAAATATCCAAACCCTAATAACAATCCAGGCTGGGGATGAGCAGATGGAGAGCACCCCTACCCAGAGAACTTGGTGGTGCTGGTGGAGCAGAGGCTGGACATGTCCTAGCCATGACACTCCCAAGCCCAGAGAGCCAAACATGTCCTGAGCTCATCCAGAGCCCCATGGGCAGCAGGGCAGGGAGGGGATTCTGCCCCTCTGCTCTAGTGAGACCCCACTCCATCCAGTTCTGGGGTCCCAGCACAGAGAAGATGTTGGAATGAGTCCAGAGGAGGTCACTGCAAGAATTGCATTCATTCAGTCTGGAAAAGAGAAGGTGACTTAATTGTGACTGTCCAGCACCTGAAAGGAACCTGTAAAAAAGATAGAGAGGGACTTTTTACAAGAGCACAGACAGGACGTAGGGGAGTAGCTTCAAACTGAAAGAGAGCACATTTAGACCAGATACTAGGAACATTTTTACTGTGAGCATAGCAAGGCACAGGAGAAGGTTACCCAGAGAAGCTGTGGATGCCTCATCTCTGGGAGCGTTCAAGGCCAGGCTGGTTGGTGTCCTGGTGTCCCTGTCCACAGCAGGTGCTTGGAACAAGGTGATCTTTAAGGCCCATTCCAATCCAAACCATTTTATGATCTACTAAACTATTACATCCTTTTAACCTTAACCCAGCAGCAGCTCTTCCTTCAAATTTGTCACCACCTACATGTGACAGGCTACTCCTTGAGACACACCTACACTGCAATCATGGTATTACAAACATCCCTGAAACAGTCACTCCAAGCCAGCTCAGTTCTGCTAGCAGAGTATCTGTGAATAAAACAACCCAGCAAAGGTTACAACACCCAGCTCAGGCTGTTTGCTTTCTGTGCTGGCAAAAAAACAACCAAGCTGCTTTTTTTAAGGCAAGCTAAGCCCTTCTGGAGGAGAAATCATCACAGTAGGACTCCAGTGCAGACATACTTCAAAAAACTGTACCTGCAAAGAAGTCCCCCTAGAGGAAAAAAGGCAATTAATTCCCTAAACCAAAATGGATCCCTGAGGATCTGTGCAGAGGTCAGGAAGTTTTCTCTAATGCTCTCCATAGCACAATAACATCAATAAGAAAGGAGCAAGCTCTCAACAGTTTCCACAGTATCAGAGGAATTTGTGTGAAACAGAAACCTCACATCAGTAGCACTCAACCTCCTCTACATGGGGAACTTCTTGGTAAGGGCAAGAGAGGTTCTACTGACTTACCAGAAAGAAAAAAGTATGCACATTGCAACACTTCCTTTTTTTTCTTATGTTAAAAACATAACCACTGGTTACACCTTAGCAAAAAGAAGATAATTGTACATACTAAAGCAAATGACTATACCGCTTTAAAAAAAGCCCCACATCTACTCAATGTAGTGATTGCTCTCAGTGTTGCTGGAGCCAGCTACTTCATTCATTTGCCACCATATAAAAATAATTCCACAGCATTTTCTACATTCAAAAAACATGCATATAATTACACTGGAAAATATCATCTCAATGCACAAGTACAACACACAAGTAATGCAAAGAAACACTTGCACATTTTTCTGCCTCCTGGGTAGTTAACACTGCTTTTAATTTTATCTCTGTCTTTTCATATTATCATCTGCAGAAGCTCATGGCCAGGAGTTTGCCCTGGTAATAGCTGACTGTTCTCTTTGATATCACTCCTTGCTCTTTATGGACAGCCCAATATCCATTGTGATAAGCAGGGGACAGCCCTGTCTATCCAGATGAGTCACAAGTACTTAACAGTTCACTCCATGCATCAACACTAATTGCTCCGAAAGAAAAATTCCTGCCTTTGTCTTTTAAACAAACAAACAAGCATGATAATTGTCTCTCCAGGAAAGACAACAATGCCTCACCACAGTTGGAAAGAATTTGTTTCTATCTGTAATTCCATGAAATAACACCTTATTTGTCAACGTTCTTTGTCTGAGATTTAATGTTATGTGAACCTGTACTAAAGTATTACTTTCTAAAAAAAGTCTCAAAAAGGTATTATCAGGTGGCTCATAATAATTTCAATTCTAGAGCTGCACAACCATGCATTCCTAGAAGATAATCCTAAGGAGAACAAAGCAACAAGCCCTAGCACAGGAATAAGTGTGGGTGAGAGTGTGCCTGACTACTACTGCAAAGATACTATTTCTATTCTCAGTTTAGCTAATGCGCTTATAAAAGAAAAAAATAAACCACAATCTGTTTAAGCAGGTGTTGTTAAAAATGGGCGGAGATAATACTTTTCTCCTTAAAATGCCTTTATTAATCAGCTCTTACCATCATGGTTGCTCGAGGGGTTTTGGCAGCCCGGTGCGCCCTGGAGGAGGAGGGTCAGTGTCAGCTCTGCTGCAGGAAATTCAGCAGGGCTGGAGAACTCTTCCCTCGCTGGGAGTGTTCCCGGAGTTCTGAACTCTCTTTGTTTGCCTCGGGGACTCACTCCTGGTTTGGTACTTTTAAGTCACAGTGAGTCACAAAAACTGGAAAAATCAGTTCCACTGATCCTCTAGGGTTCACACGGCCTAGTATTGGTTCTTGTGGGTTTAAATTTTACTTAGGTTTATTTTTATAAGGGGGTTTTGGTGTTAAAAGGGTCCCGAGATGCACCTGGGATTTTTAATTTGCATGTACGGGGTTGCTCCGGGGCATAGGGGCTGCAGGCTCTAACAACCTCATGGCAGTTTCGCAATCAGTTATGGCATCTCGGAGGTCTCGATGGTGGTGGGGCTGTGAGGTGGGAATGGAGCATGTTCTTTTTTGAGTGGGGTGGCGGTCTGGCGGCCGCCTGGCTGGGTGCGCCATGTGGGGGTTTTGCGGGCTTTGGGGTTTTTCGCGCTGGGCTTGGGCCAGGGCGTGCTGCCGCAGCAGTGGTTTGGCGGCCTAGGGATGCGGCACAGGAGCCCAGGGATGCACCGTGCAGCAGCGGCAGCAGCGGCAGTCGGGGCCAGGCGGACCCGCTCACTCTCGGCTTTCTCGGCGGCGGCTGGCTGCCTGGCGGGGATCACAGGGGCGCCGGGAGCCAGACCCCGCGGCGGCGGGAGCGGGGGTCAGGGCCGGGTGGCCCCACTCACTTCTCGGCTTTTTCGGCGACTGGAGTTCCCGCGGTGGTCACGGAGGAGTGGCCGCGCTGCGGAGCCAAGTGGGAGCCGTGCAGCACGCTTATCAGCCACGGGGGCTCTCTTGTGGCTTCGGTGGCGGGCGGGCAAGCTTCTCCGGCTCTGGGCACGCTCGGCCTTGGGGGTGGGGGTGGGAACCACGATGCCGGGCTTCTTTTCCCGAGGTCTGTTTTTAAGGTGGTCTGGGGTCTGGGGGGTTTTCAGGCTCTCTCTTTCAAGGCAGCAGGCAGTCCACTCTGGGGTCGGAGGGAGGGGGCCTGCGGGCGGCTTCTAAGCGACTAGGCAACCCCCCCTTCACTGCCACCCCCCCCTCCCCCCCCGGGGGGGGACCACAGAGGTGGCTTTTTACTGTTACATTACAAAATAAACATTCAAGGTATTAATACACTTATTACATAACAATCAAGGGTTTCAATTTTCCAAATTTAATTTTTTTCAGGTGTGGTTTTAACTTTCTCCATATTTGTGGAAGGCCCCAGAAAACTCAATGAAACTTTTAAAAGGGCATTACAGTTGTTCATGTACTTGGAGCTAGACACACAGAGAAATTACAAGAAGATATTCTCAGGGGCCCAAAACAACAAAAAACTTTTCTGGCAACCCTAGAAAATCTGAGAATTTTGTCAAAAGGTTTAGAGCAGCATTCAACCAACATTAAATACTTCTTAAAGCAGTTAATTTAATCCATTCGACCCCATACACTCTAAGTCAGTTCAATTTGAAGTTATTCAAAAATCCCAAGAGGGAATTAGAAGGAGAAAAAGACAGGAGATAAAAAAAGAAGAAACATAACTACCAGTCCCGCTTTCCAGCAGTGTTTGGCTAACAGAAATTCAAAGAGGAGGTAGAGTCAAAACCTGTGCCTGCCCCATGTTCTGCTTTAAACACCCCTCGGCCTTCCTGGGCCCTTTTCCTGGGTGGGATTTTGGGTCATTTGGCCACTCAGGAGCTGGTCAGGGGCTCCAGAGGTGGGTGTGGAGCAATTGCCTCTGCTGTGCCAGGGATGGGCAGGTACTGCCAGGCTGGGATACAGCTCTGGGAGTGGGGGGAGTGTACGGAGCAGAGCATCTCTTCACTAGAGCAAGACCCAACCTGCCTCTTCCCCTCACATAAACACATGAAGTGTTTTGAGCCATCAATCATTCCAGTCACTCACAAATTGCACCATCTCTCTGTGAGAAATTTGTTTTCTCCCCAAAAGTTACATTTATAAAATTGTACTTTTAAGAGACATTTTTTAAAACAAGGGGGAGATGTGGATTTGTTTTTTGACTTTTTTTTGAGTTTTAAATTATCTGCTCTTGAAAAATGTGTCCATAGCAATCTTCCTGGTTTTGTTTCTGATGGTGACTGACACACTCAAGGGAAAACATAGCCTGTATACATTGAGCAAACTAATACTGAGCTGATACCAAGAGTGTTTTAAAATATTCTTTCATAAATATGACACTTTATGTCTTCATTCATTAAAGTAAAAAAACAAATCATGCTATGTGCAATCATTGCATAAATCATGTACACACCATTTTGCCATAGGATAATTATGTTGTCTCAGAGAATACTTTTCACCATCAGATATTTTTCTTGCAATGAAAGAAAATTTGTGTAAGAATGGTTTAGAAAATTTTATCTGTGAGAAAATTGCTGTTGACTGATACAATCTCCTTCACCAAGAGGAATCCTTCTTCTCTAGGACAGCACTTAAAATTACATTTCTCAATTGAAGGAAATGTAAATGGAACAAAGTATGGCAGGTGAACAAATATTTTTTTAAAAGTCATTGTGGAACCATCAAGGATTTTACAGACACTTTCACAGACCTGAAGGTAGGGAAATAGAAAGTTTAATGCTAGTTTCACACACATGCCTTCAAGCTACCCTTCCTTTGCCACAGCTGCCAAATACCAGAACCATGTCACATCAAGACAGACACTCCAGTTCACACTAAATTTCTAGTTTGGTGTTAGTTTTAGCATGAAAAAAGGCTGATCACAGACTTATCCTATGCAGTAAACTTCAGTCATCAACAGCTCTCACCATATCAACAAAGAGTGAAGTCCAGGAAAGTAATTTCTGAAGGGAGCAGCAGTAAGTGCTCAGGAACATTCATTTCATTTTGCTTTGTATTTTTGGGGGAAGCATATTTTTTAATTTTTTTTTTTTTTTTTTTTTTTTGTTTCTTTTTTTTTTTTTTGCCTCAAGACTACCTCTAACTTGGTTCCATGGACTGAATGCCACTTAGTGGTTGTGGCATGCTAGATGCTCTCCTGGATTCCATCTTCCAGTTTAGGTTCATCCCAAAGGAATCCAGCTCTCACAGGCAAAGATCACTACATAACACAAACCAAAGCAGAATGAATGGGGACAACTGCAGCTTTCCCGTCTTTATCTACCTGAAAAATACACTCAGGGTGACTTTAAAGGAAAAAAAAAAAAAATAAAAAAAAAGACTGTTTTTATTTCCACGAAAGTAGATTTATGCAGAAAATAATTCAGAGGATGAAGGTTTTTTCTTGGATAAGAGCTTTCAGAACCCCACTTGGTAAGTTAGTGAAGAGTTAATAAGACACTTTCTGGCACGAGTTTTTTTAGCTTAGCATTTTGTCAAACCTCTGGCTGACGCAGCAAAGTAGGGACACTTCTGAAAATGTCTCAGGCAATCAACATATGAACAGCTAAAGAGAATATGCAAGGAAGATTTCTGTGTCCCATTTAAAGTTTTGACAAGGAGTCACCATTTAACATCCACCATAAACTATTTTGATCAGTATTGTCAGACTCCACACGGAAGATACAAGCCACGCAAGTAGAATATTCAAGATCCTTCTGCTGCTCTTGTGCAAACCTGATAATGAATTCGACCTGCTAATTAACTAACTTCTAATTCATTCATTCCTGTGCAGCCATTAGTGTGCTGTCACTCTAGCACCTACATCATTACACTAGTTTTCTTGTATTATTACTTTGCTCCTCATTGTTCTAGGAGACATATTGTGAATTTTATTTCATATTGGAACACCTTCATGGCAGTATCTTCATGTAAAATATTGTTACTGAAAACACACATTACTAATTTATAAAGTAGCTGGAAAACTTACCAGAAATTCCAGGTATTGATTTTTTTGCAACTGCTTCCATATTGATTATGATAGTATGGTCCTGTACTCTTTCAGAAATTCTTACTGTTCACAATACATCTGTGCATAACTACTGCTAACTGTAAGTGGACACTAAAGTCCATGGACCTGGCTGAAGAATTGGGGCCTTAGAATCCTTAAGTATGTTATTTTTAATTCTAATTTTAAATTAAGAATTTAATTATTAAGATGGTATTTTTCTAATTGATATCAGTGTCTGTAGCCCCTTAAATTTTTTTTTTCCCACTGAATAACTAGACATGATTTAGAAAATTAAAATATGGTTTGCCTTTCATTCTAAAACACCTGTTCATCTGGATAGCCTAATTAAGGACATATATGTTCAAGATTCCCTTTTTTAGCTTTTTTTGTGACTATGCTGTAAGATCTATATTAAGACATTTTAATTGGGAGCATTCTGATCATTAATATGACAAATTCAGTAAATAGAGGTCATTTCTGCATTGTTAACTGTAGACTAAGACTGTATTTGTTACAGGAGAGAGATGGAGTACATGTGAGACATATGCATACTCCTACTCACCTGCCACCAACCATCAGGGTATAGAAAAAAGTAACAGATTCAATCTTCAGCTGGTTGTTGATGATGACACCCTGAGTATGGCTAAAATTCACTAATGAATACAGACATTCAGCAGCCCAAAGGTGACATGAATGGTCCAAGCGATTTGTAGTCCTATTATTCATCCATTTATAGATGGAAGAAGCTCAGTAAGAATAAATGGATATCCAGGGATGAATGTTGCATGGTTTTTTCTCTATTTCATCTGCAGAAATTAAGCTGTACCTTAACTATTGAATGCACAGGCAACCACATGTCCAGAGCACCTCTGCTGAGATTATTGCTGGCTCCAAAGCACAAATCTTAAGGTGTTGGTTGAGATGCAAGCCTACTTCAAACAAACATTTGTTTCCTCTCTTATCTTTTCACTCATCAGTGCCATTTTGGTGGGTTTGGAGCTATAGGAGAAGAGAGACCCCTCAGTTACAAATATCTAAGGGAATGCTCAGTATGATAAACTCTTTCCTTCCTTACCACATCTTTTCTTTCTGCAGCTGAGGGAAGAAGCTTATCTCCTTTCTGCTGTCTGCACACACAACACACATCTATTATGCTCAGGCCTTCTGAGCAGGGAGCACAACCCTTGTGTCTGTGTCACCAGCTGATACTGATCCTGGGATGAACAGCTCTTTCTGGCAGCTCTGGAATCTAGAGGTGACTCTTTTTTACCCATGTAATGAGATTGGCAAAGCACCATCTGGCACCCAGAGGTCTTATCTGAGATTTGGATTTCAAGCACTGCAAAGTAAGAGAGTTCCAGTCACACTGGTAGGTTAGAAATCCTCATCAGTCAATAAATTGCTTGGTCACAGCCTGAAGCAGGAAGGATTATACCCTACATAGCTAGTAATTCTTCCTGTCTATTCTCTAATTCCAGGTTTTGAGCATTCTAATCAAGATCCTTTGGTAGACCTGTAGGAAGATGGGGTTTTGGCCTTCACACACACCAAAAACTTAATAAACCAAGAACCATTAGAGCATCTATTGCAGCAGCCCTCTCGTTAAGGGTAGAAATGAGCAACATCACAGAGACTCATTTACAACATGAAAAGAGTCCAGGCTTATTCTTCTTTACAGCTCAGTTATCTTGACTCCAACTATTCACTGACTGACTACAGCAAGCTCCTACTGCAAGGTCCAGCTGCAGACCTTGACTGGTGGTTATTTCCTGCTGGAATATGACTGCAAGGATTTCCCTGCCACCTCTGACCACAGGTTTTACCTCAGCTCAGCCGTGGCTGCAGGCTCCAACCCCATCAGATCCACACTGACCTCACAGCAGAGCTCCTATAGCAGCAACTCTCTTCCTTGTTTCATTCTTATTTGTGTTTCATTGCATAATTCCTTCTTCCTCAGAGCTCCTCTACCTCCTCCAGGCCCTCTAGCTCCAGGTGTCCCCTTCACCAGCCAACCCACCCCTTTTATCACACTTACCTTTATTAGTCACAGCTGCGACCCATTAAGGACAAGGCTGTTCCTCTTTGGTAATCAGTACAGCTATGACTTATTGGGGCAAGGTCCCCTGCAATCCTTTCTTCTACAGTTACAAGCATCCTTGATGCAATACTGCCAGGTAATTTGGAAAGTATATTGGAGTAAAATCAAAAGCTATAAATGAAGTTGCAGGCCCCCTGTGTAGCTCTTACTATCTATATCCTGATATGAACTGATACAAGCAAAAAAAGACACTCCATATTTCCATAATTAAGGGTCCTAGAAGTGAAATCAGATTGTTTCCATACATGTTTTGAGACCTTTTCTCATAAATTGAGTGACACCAAAATAAAATTAAATAAATATATAAAAAATAATCTTCACATTTGACTCCGGTTTCTGGTAAAGACTTTCAATCACTTACCTTCAGTGCCAAAGAAATGTTATCTGCCCCACTATGAAATCCCAAGGGAGGCACAATGCTCTAGTTTTTCAGAAGGAAGACTAAACAAGGTCACAGATATGGAAGGAATGAGGGTTGGAAGGAGTGAAATATACGGCTATGACAGACTAAGAACTAATGGAAGAAACTACTTACTTTTACCTATGCTGTGATTTTTGCAGCATTGGCATATATCACTTGTCTTGCTATAAAAGATGAAAAATAAATCTTCTTAATAATGAAGACAGTCTAAAATTCACTGGGAGTGAGGCACTGTACAGCAATTTGCACTGCTTGCAATAGTTTTAAATATCTTCCTCCAGGTTAGGCTTTCATAGCACACAGCAAATTCACATCCATTCAGAAGCCAATGTGTGACTCGAACCAAGTCTGATTTTAGGGAATTCATTTCAGAGACAAATGACCCAATTGAGTCTAATGGCTCTGTGAAGCTGCCTAGAGTAAAACATATGAGTAAGAGATTGCATGTTTGAGGCCTAAGACATTAAGAAACTTACTGCTGCTACCCAGTGATAGCATCATTAATGCAGCCATTTATTGGTTTATTTTTACTTAGAACAGGAGAAAATGCATAGCCCTTCTGAGACTATGAGAAATCAATATACTTTCAGTTTTTAATAACGTGATCTAAACCACTTGTTATAGTCTGCAGTGAACTCTGCTGTGGGTATATGATGCCTTTCATTCTCACAAAAATATTATTCCCATTTTAACAGACAAGAAAAGACTTCAGTGCAACCATAATTAAGCCTATGCTATACTGCCTAAAATGAAAATTATAGATATAAAAAAGCCCAAAAAGTTCTTTTGACATATGTTTTTCCATAATAAAGAAAAAATATACTCACCAAAATCTGTATAAAATATTGTACAATCACCAACTAGAGTGATTTGTATAAGCACAAGAGTTTGTATAATAGGATGTCATTGACTACACTGTCTGTAAACATGACAAATAACACATTCCACAGATACTTATTGGACACATTGATACCCTATTTTAAGAAGATCCTCTGCTACATATTAACATTTTTCCATGCCATTTTCCCCTGAGTATTAAGCTCAGCAGGAGGAGCCCTTTCAGAAGCATTATGCCTCCAGGAGAAAGGGGAGTACTCTTTAAAACCAGGGATATGTTAGGCCAACATACATCACCATTCCTGAACATCAACGCCAAAACCTTTCAAAAGTAATTTATATTTGGTTTTATTTGAAATCCTCCTTATTCATTATTATTCTCACAAGACCTGGACTGAAACTCCAAGAAACATCACGGGCTCAGTTCTGCAGAGTTCACATGTGAAACTGTAGCTTTGGGGTTGTTCTATCTTGAAAGCTAAAACCTCAAATATATCAGTAGTAACTGGCAGTGGCTTATCTGGGTTAAAAAAAAAATGCAAAAGGTATAATTAAAAATAAATACTTCTTTGAAGAGCAATCATTGTTTCACGGAGTACAACATAACAGCCTTCCCCAGCTACAAACATTTAGCACCCACTGTTGGAAGGGCTTTATCTTACAGCATTTATTTTTGATTTAAAGTACAAGAGAATATCTCTTTGCTTCCATAAAGTTTGTTCCTCCTTTCAAGTCCACCAAATCAAGTGTAGAGGTATTTTACTTGCTTGCACCAATTGTTTTATCCCCATTTTTAGGACTTTCATAGCAGGTCCAGGAGAACTAAGAAGCTCTTTATAATTCTCATCTGTCTAGGTTCCCTTAAAACTCCTCATATCCAACATACTAATTCAATTTCTCTTTGTGCTTGTAATTTAATACCTGACATCCAGGATAGTGCAATTTGGCTTGTTCAATTTGGCCACCGTATCCAATAATGAAGTCTCCAGTGCTGCAAGCTTCACCAATGAGAAGGAAATCTGTAGGACTCCACATAGGCAGATATTGTGCTGCAGGAATATATTCCCAAAACTGAGCCACAGAGTGTTAGGGAGAACTATATTTTTTTTCTCCAGGTAAGTGAATACTTCGCACCATCAATGTTGCAAGTGAACACCACTTAATTCAGCGTATTCAACAAGCACACTCACCATCTCAGCTTCTGCAAGCCCTAAACCATGGTGCCAATGAGTTAAATAAAGGAGATTGTGCCTGACATAAACACTGAACAACAGGCGCTGAAATAGTTGCAAATACAAGACTTAACAGGAATGATAGACTGAAGAAAACCAGGAAAATATAGCCATCTTCTGCCTCTCATTTGCTGGCTAGACAGGGGTTTGTGAAGACAGCTTGTTCTATTTGCCTTTACAGCTTGACAGTAACGGTGGTTCTCCAGTGTGGTAGTGAATTAGGAGGCACTGTGTATTGTTAGAACCTTAATTTAAACAGTCAGAGAGAAATGTTTTATTACAGAGAGAGAAAGGACTTTTCTAATAAGACTCTAAGGAGACTCTGTTTTAATGACACTTAACGCAATGTTTTGAGCCACATGTTACATCTACACTCTATTTCTTGTTAAATGTTGGTTGCTTAACAGCAGGCTGGCATCAGATTGCCTGCTGTGGATAGTTAGGGCTGGCTCGTGCCACTTCTGACAGCCTCAACATTGATGAAAGACAGCGCCAATTTTAATTCTTACAGTGTTTCCCTTCCTGACACTTTCTTTCTCAGGCTGCCTTGTGTAACAGATGTTCTTCACGCAGCAGTAGGTGCAGGCATAAATAAAATCAGCTGCTAAGTTGCATGGCCCGATGTCACTTGGAATACCAGGATCACAAAAAGTAGGTTCACCTGTTCCTCATCAGTGTTTAACACAAATTTTTGATACAGATATGAAAATACAGAAATAATGAAATAAACTCTCTCATCATTAAAACCTTTTAATCACAAGTCAGCGATTGAAAGGAGCAACCACGATATAGAGAAACTATTTCGGCAGTATGTTAGTAAATCAGCTCTTATTTATAAGGATGTTAAGACTAATAGACATCAAATAAGCAGGTTTTTATCACAACCTATCAAAGTATGAATTTTCATTTAGGTTGTTTAGCCACAGTTCAGTTATATTTCAAATCAGTTGAATACCTTTATTTTTGCAAGGTGCTTTTTTGTCCTTTATCCCACTTTGGGGAATTTGCATACACTCTGTTTAGAGAGGGGGTGGGGGGGTTGACAGATGCTGTCACAGATGAAGACAAAAATTTTTCTGTAAGTAGATTGAAATATAAACAAAATCATATGCAACCCATTACAAAATTCCAGAGCATTAAAATTTGAATCTTCACCCTTCACGCACAGAACAGCAGCAAAAAAAATTAAAGTACGATCATTTTAAAAACCAAGGCTGCCTCTTTGCCAAAATATATTTTATTTTTGTCTAAATGTGGCAACACATATGTACCTAAGGAAGCTGTTCTATGCAGACATAGAAAAGGTGACAGTTCACAGGGTAATTTCATGGACTGAAAATGGCATTTCTACCCAGCTTTGAATGGGAACAAGTACTCAGGGTTCTGCACTTATTCCGATTTTTCCCCACAGCTCCTTTCTAAAAGGCAGGAACACCCAAAAGGAAATGGGAAAAAGACAAATCAGAGAGGCTGATAAGGTGATTCAATCAGTCCTGGGATGTATTAGTGGTGGTAAACGAGATTGTCTAACCAAAACATCAACTTTCAGGAGAGAGGCAGAAGTAATGAATTAATCTAAAGCCCCAGAAACCAATGACTTGGTATGCAAATCTAATAACCAGTTACTGTATTATTGATGCTGACTTTCTTGTTGATCCAAGAGGGAAATTTACATTTTTTTGGTAGAAAGGACTATCAACAGGCAGTCTATAAAATGAAGTAAAACATCTAAAAAATCCTAATGTCATCAAAGACTGATATGATGAAGTAAACACAACATAGAGTAGTAAAAGCAAACAGCTCACATAACCAAGGTCACAGAAAGTACTTTCTGCCATGTTTTTGGTGAGTAGAAATTAAAACCTCAATAACACACTGAAAACAAAAATTCTTTTCAGATAACTAAAGACATACACACAAAACCAACCAACCCACCCATCCCAAATAGAACCAGCCAAACAAAAAAAAAAAAAAAAAAACTACAAAGGAAAAATAATAGTCAAGCTTCTTTAACTATTTCAAGCCTGGCATGTTTGTAATTCTATGTATGGAAGAACAATTTAGCAGTGAAAGCCCACAGTTGCCTGGCTGGGATGTGTTTGAAATGAAATGGTTTCTTACTGAAAAGCTAACCGAAAGTGAGTTAAAATAAATGGAGTACCAGACAGTATGAGTGAAATACAGAGATCCAGAAGTAGGATGATGGCAAAACCTTGCATTTCCATCTTGTAGGCATTCTTAACTCCAACATTTAAATTAGCAGACAGCAACCTCACACACAGGATCTATCTTTTTCAGTATTATTGCACTCATTCTTGCATAAATACACACAGAGATCAGAGATAAAAACACCTATGGTGCATTACACAATTCTTTCAAAATGCTTATCTTTTCTAGCTTTCACATTTTTAATGCTTGGAAAGCATTCAATTCTAAATTATCCCACCAATGGATTCTCTGCAGCATTTCTGGGGTGGCCATTCCATATCCTAAAGAATTTGATTTTCATTTACCTTTTTTCTACTCCTTTTATTGCTATTTACTTTTCTTTTTTTTTTAAGTTATTTTTCTGTAGTTAATTTACCCTTTTAGTTTTCTTTTTTTTTTCCTCTGAGCTCAATTTTAAATTTCTTCTCTATTCAAGAATTTGAGATGGTTATAGTATCCCTTCAGTTACTGTCTCTGATTATGCCTCTTTTTTTGGTTGGGTCCCCTCCCTCCCTCCAAAACCAAATACATAATCTTCCATTGAATTTTGCTTGCATGAAAAGGGTACAATGAGACCATTTCATCTTCTCTCACTAATTGGTCTCTTCAAATCTCCAATCTCTTTTAACAGGGTTTTTTTTCCCCTGAGTTCCTTTCAGCAAATTCACATTTTGTTGTGCCAGCTCCTGCAGCAGTAGCACGCATCCGGCTATTGCAGGACCGTTTACATATTAAAAACGTACATGCAAATGCCGAGCACAAAATAGAATGACTTCAAAACAGATTTCAGACAAAATCACACACCAGTGCAAATCCTCTGGAGAACACCCAAGTGTCCTGGAATTACACTTTTACCCTAGGAAACAGCTAGAAGCATGTGGTAGTATAGAACACTAGAATGATTTGGGTTAAAAGGGACCTTAAAGATAACCTGCTTCTGCCTCCCTGCCAAGTGCAGGGACATCTTCCACTAGATCAGGTTGCCCAAAGCCACAGTAAACCTGGCCTTGAAGACTTCCAGGAATGGGAATATATGCCTATCTTGGAGCAAGAGAGGTAGCAGAACGATGGCTGTTTATGTCACACCAAGATCCAAGCTGAATGTTTCCAATATTTTACAGGTATGATAGATATACAACATATTGACATAATTAATTTAAGACACTCATTTCTCAGACATAGCAATCCTATGACCTGCAGTATTTAGATTTGGAAATTAGACAATTAATACGCATACTGCAAAATGCTCTTGTACCAACACCTGCTGAGTTTGAAATCGGCTGAACGACTCCAGTTTCAAGGGTTAAAATATCTTACACTATTGTGTAAGAAAAGAGGGAGCAGCTTTCTTCAGAATTTATTTGATCAATCTGTTGAAACTAGTCCAAAATATATTTGGACGAAAATGAGCTTAAAATATAACTGACTGATAAGGGTACATTCATCCAGAGAGGACAGTAATCCTATAATTTCTGTAACCCTACACTAAGGTGTTTTTAGTTTGGACATACTAAAATAACTAAAATATTCCAGATTGGTGTTTACCAGATGGAAATCTGGAGCCTAAAACCATGTGTGCTCACCATGGACCTGTGGACGTTTGCATCTCTGCCTGTTTAACCTTCTCATCCAGAAAAACTAATTCTGCTAGAAATAAACAAACTTTCTATGACACATATAGGCTCCACCTTAACCTTGTGCCAGCTCCAGGTAATTCTCCATGCTGATTTGTTCTAGTCTGACATCTCTGTGTGCTAGGATTTAGGTTAACCTTTTACATTTCCCTAACAGAGTCTTCATACACTCCAGTCAGGGATTTTGTTAATTTCTTCTCCAATGGTGAGGACATCTCAACTTCAGGGGATTAGGGAATAACGAGGAAATCAACAACAGGTGAATAAGAAGTGGATCAGACACTTTCCCATTGGAAAAAAAATGTAAATTATAAAAGCTAAGTTTGATCCTCATGTTCATGCATGCTTTCAAAATAGGATTTGTCAATTGCAGATGCAAAGCAATTTCAATTTTATATTAGTCACTTTGTCTAGTTTATATTCTGAAACATTAAAGCTGCATAAATGACCTGCCAAGTATTGATGCAAGCTTATTGACAAAACAGAATGCTTTACAGTAAGGGCATCATCTCACAAGGCTCCACACAGTGACTGTAATTACTGTTTCAGCCTCTGCATATCAGATCTCTAATATACTATGCAAGATTCCCCAAAAATTTAAAAAAAAAAAAGCTGATTTACATAGGAATGAATTATCTGAAACAAATACTCTTTTGAGAACAAAACCAGAATTATTCTAAAATTATCAAATATACTTCTTTCACTAAGGTTTAGAAATAAAGGGTAAGCTTGGCAATTTCTCTATAAATTCATTAAATCCTTGTGCAGCAGCATATAATCCCTCCCACATTCTCTAGAAAGCTACAGCAGTGCAACAAAATAACCTTAAAAAAGAAGCACAAGAGAATAGGTATTTTTTTAGCATTCCATGTAAAATGAGTAAACAAACCTCTGTATTAGGACAGGGGATCAGATCTTTGGACTGGGCAGGTACAGAAACATTACTTATTTCACAAGGACAGGGAGATAAAAAAAAAATAAGAGAAATCAATACCAGGCTCAACTAGACTTTCTTAAGTCCATAAATTATGTCTGCATTTTGTTTTCTTCTTGGCTTTCATTGTCATCTTGTACGTGCTCTCTGCATTTCCACTTGTCTTCCACTGCTTAGCGTACTGTATATTTATTTTGTCAGGAATATTTTCATTATGCTCTTCCTTGATAAGAAAATTAAGTATAAAAAAAATATAAAATCTGAACTGTTTTTAATCATCTGTGAAATGTAAATGATTTTATGCCAGCTTTTGGGACTAGATACTACAATTACCTCCTTTATCAGAGAAAACATCTCTAAAAACTGGCTTGTCAAATGTATCTTTTTGCCTGGTTTTGGTTGCTTGTTGGCCAACCACTGCATAAGTCTGCCCCAAACACAGAGCACAAATTAAAGACCCAAAGGTTTCCTTCATGCTGCTTGCATAAGAATGACCACTTTGAAAATGAACTTTGAAGACTGGCTTAGCAGTTAAGGAGTTGTTCCATGAGGATTCACTCCTCTGTACAAAGAATAGGCATAAACTGGATCCAAACTGCATCCATACTCATAGATGCATTTCTCCATCATCCATCATTTCTGTATCAATGGCATTACTATTTGAATTGTGCAATCTTTCTTCAGTTCTCCTATTTCAGAAAGTTTTTATTCAGAATTCCTCCAGGATTTTGCCCCTATTAATAGTCATCTATAAGAATGATGTCTTTAAATACCAATAACTGTCACTCTTCATCCATAATTTATAAGCTTCTTAACACAAAATCCATAGTTATGACTTTTTGCCCCTTGACTCCAAAAATTAAAGCCAGACAAAGCTATAGTGAACAGCATAGGAATGTAACTATCATTATCTGCAATCTCAAAGGCATCTGCTGTTTATATAAAAGTTCATATTTTTTCACATCTGGGTCAAAATGCTATTAAAGGCACCCTGTGGTTTCAGATCAATTTTATTTATTTTATTTACATTTTAACAATGTTTGACAAGGTAAACCTCTTAAGAAATATTGTATCATTTATGAGAAAGGGTACTGAACCTTAAGAAAGTAAATGAACTGAAACCTTATAAAGGCTTCCCTCAAAGGGATGTTTTCCTTTAAGTCACTGTTGTCAATCAAAAATATGGCTTTGTTCTTTATTATGTGGAGACTAAATTTCAAAAGAAAAAGTAACATGAAAATATGAGAAAAAAGCTTTACTCAAATAAGGATGAACAGGAGGCTGGATAATCAAACATTTCAGAGAGGAGGCAGAAGTCAAGTCTGTAAATCAAGGTGAGAATTCTTTTAGAAGCATTTGTTAATATGGACACAACTTATGTACAAATTAAAAGATTTCATTCCTTTTGGTGTCCTCCAAATCTAAAGAGCATATGGAGCTGATTATATGATGTGGAAGACAACGTTAACTAAACGTTAACACTAATTTTGAAAGATAAGGGAGGACATTAGGCATGAACCAGAGAGCCTTCACGACTGTGTCCAGTATATATAAGATTGCAAGACTGCATATATATACAATCACATAGGAAAAATACTAGCACAGAAAAACTCACAAAAATTCATATATCCCCACATGAAATTCCATTTTTCCAAATGCAGATGGTCATGGAGGACTGGACTTTTTCTGTAAAAATTCTTATTGTATTTCCCAAGGAAATACAGGTTATCTCCTATCTACACAGTAGCACAAAGGCATGCAGCACAGAGATCCCTGAGGCCCAAATAAATCAGCCTATACTTTGAAGCTCAAAAAGCACCACAGCCTTGTTCTCAAAGCACCAAACCCAGCCTATAAAGCCCTGGGCTGACACACACACACCCCCAACCCAAGGTGGCATTACTAACCCCAGCAAAGCTTTCCTGTCTACAAACTATCAATATTTATCACTATCAACACACCTACTGTTGTCATAGGAAAGCAGAAAAACAGTCCAAGACCAAGCTGTCAATTTCAACATCCCTCATTTTGTTACCATTTTTATAGCATTTACAATCAGCACTTCGAGTAGTTGTGTTTTTCTATAATTCTGTCATATTAACATAGAATCATGAAAATTGATTTAAGTCCTGCATCCTTGGTTAACAGGCTGGATTTCAATTTCAGCAGGAAAGCTGAACACAGAAATCAGTATACAAATTTAGAATTTGTGCAGGTTCAAACAATGAAATCAGCTCTCATGTTTAGCAATAAAGACACAGCTTGAATACAGCAAGAGAAGGGCAAAAATCCAGACAAAGTAGAAATTTTAGTAAAATATTCAGTCTTCTAAAATTTTGATTTTTCAGTGCCATGCTAAGTTGTTCAGTTTCCTGACCATGTTTTACAAAAATGGATAAAGATACTGCATACAGACTAAGCACCTATTTTCCAATGCAAACTCTGCTTAATATATGGAATCTCAGCACAGTAAAACTTGGTAATTCTGAACAGCAAAGTACTGACCAAGAAGACACCATTCAGTAATCCTGGTGCTATGACTTAGGTTTTGGGGGTACAGGGAATGGGTATTATCACTAGGCTTGGACATGGTAAAAAGGCAGATGGAAATTTTAACTACAGGCTTTAATTTGCAATAAGAAGTGGCTGAATGGTATAGCCACAGATCCTTTTTTTATCAAACATTTACTTAAAATGCTGTTTCTTAGGTAGCTCAAGTAGCTGTAAAGTGTTACTTTCACAACTTAAAGTGGTATATTTTTACTGCTGGTGGATTCAAGCTATGAAATTTAAATAACACTTATGGTTATCCTGGAGCTTGCCCAATGTTTCCTCCAAGGTATTGACTTCTTATTGAAAAGATTAAATGTCACATTTTTCAATCTCTCTCATGACAATTTTACTTTGAATTCAGAGATGGCCAAGCTGTCAAAAAGGCACACTCTGCAGCTCATGCTGAACATGCACAGGTCACAACCTGGAAGGCTATCTGTACACACACACACAAAATCAGCCAAATTGTTTCAAGAAGGCTTACATGAAGCCAATTTGTGTGATGTGCAGTGATAACACATCCTATTAAAGAAATTGGGTTGATCTGATGGATTTCTTTATAAAGAAAAAGCTCCCCAGGGAGAAGACAATGAAATTCTCTATTTGAGTTAACTAACCTGGACAATTCCCAGGTCTCACCATCTAATGTGGGAATACGGCTTGCAATATGGATTTCTTACGTGGTTAAAATCCAGATATAATTAAGCACTTCTCAGAAAACACATGTGTAGAAATACATAACCAACTGAAATAGAACTGGTTGAGAAGCAGGCATCGTAATGGCTTTTCAAGCTCTTCATCAATTTAGAGCTCTTCAGTCCACTTTACCAGTACATATAAAATTAATTATCTTATTTTAGTAGAGATATGCTCAATTACTATTTCAGATGGAATTTTTTTTTTTCATATTGTAACAGAAGGGGGCATTTACCTGACCGGCACCAACAAGTACAGGGTTTCCAGATTTCACAACTTCTCTGAAATTCCGGTGTGAAGGAGCTATCATTGATTGTAACTGGTTTACCAGACCTATAGCAGTGGTTAAGGGTCAACTTGCTCTGCTTGCATTAATGTCAATAAAATGTGAATTTGTCTAAACCAAAACCCAAAAGCATGCCTACAATCCTTGTTGCCATATCCAAGCAAGGTCTGATTATTTGGGTTGTGGACCAAATGCAGCTTCCACGTGACCTATTTGAACTGGAAGTGTATAATCTACAACTGAGGGTCTCACTGCTGCAATTGCCCTCATTTCTGCACTGGCCAAACAGTGGTAACTACATGTACAGAAGCTGAAATTGCAGCTCTGCCCCGCAGCCAGGCTGTACCCTTTGGTTCCCTGTCTCTCCTGGCACTGATCTCCCACCATGGGAGCAAGTGGCAGAGGCCACACTCCTGGTCGTTTCTATGACTCAGGTGCCTGAGGGCACCACTTATCACAGTGACCCAAAATCTCAGGAAAAAGACCAATTGAAGTTAAGTGATGCCTCCCCCGTTGTTTCAAGCTGACATCAGAATACCCAGACACTGAAGCATTCCTGGCTTTGAAAAGCAAAATCATCAGATTAACGCTTTAGGAGGAAAAAGCAAAGCAAACCATTGAGTTGCTGTTTTGCACTACAAAGCCTGGAAGACAAGCACCAACAATAAAAAGAACTGAAGAAATTATTAAAAAAAAAAAAAAAAAAAAAAAAAAAAAAAAAAAAAAAAAAAAAAAAAAAAAGGCTGCCTTCCTCTACAGTTGTAGAGTAGACCTTAATGCAGACAGCAGTAAGTGCTATCTCCATAACTGTTTCCACTCTGTTTCACAGTTTAGAACACACTTAAGTTTCCTTCTGCTCTGGTAAATTGATTTTTGTACAGCATGAGGGGAAGTGTTCTGCTTCCAACCATAAATTTAGAGAAATAGTACACATCTCCTTACACTAAGTAAAAATCAATTTTCTACCTGTAGGTGATGAAACTATTTCTCACACCTGCTGAGCAGACCATGTATCTCATACAGCTTAAAGTCATAAACTGGTGCAATTCAGCAAGAGGAAAAGTAAAATGTAATCTTTTTAAAGATACTATTTTACATGTGACTCAGGTGTTCTTTTCCAAAGGTTATCTGTGGTTTTATTTACTGTTTTAATACTAAGCTTTCTCCTCTTCACTCTTGTAATGCTCTGCTGTTATCAAGAGACTTGAGTCTTGGTAAAATCCCAAACCCCATTGCCTCTGAAAAATGCAAAGCAGCTGTCTCTCCCCTTCCCCTGATGATAAAAGAGCATTCTAGAAGAAGAGCTGCATTAAAAGCTCAGATCTGAATCTGAGCACAACAGAAAGGCAGCTGTTAATATTTGGCTGTAGACTGCTACAGAATTATCTTATTTGCAAAGCCTGCTATGTGATGAGGCAGATAAATGATAACACCATGACACAGGCAGAAAGCTTTATTCCACACATATCTGGGTCTGGCTTCAAATATGATATTCAACATGCAGCTCTGAACATATATTCATAATCATTCACTCCAAGCAGTTCTGCACATGCAGCATTTTAATATGGGGAAAGCAGTACTAAAGTATTTCCCTGTATAATGGTACAGAAAAATATTTTAACATTCAAGTGGAATGAAGCGCTCAGAAAAGAAGTGGCTGGCCAAAAATTGGCTTTTTTTCCTGGGAAATGCATTTCCAGCCAAATGAGAAAAATTTCTTCCTGTCAATCAAGCAATACATCATTTATATTAAGGTGGTGATAATATGGCTTTCAAGATTAAGAAACTAGTGAACTACAAAGAAGATTATGTTAATTTTCCTTAAAAAAATAAAAAAACTCCAAAAAACAAACACAAAACTTAATCTCTATCATGCCCAAAATGGAAAAAAACTGTTCAGAAACAGAATATGATATGAATTTGGTCAGTATAATGAAGCAGAAAAAAATAAAGCCAGATGAGAAGCAGGAATTAGGTACCACATACCTGAGTTGGAGTAGCTTATTATCATAGTTTCTTTTGTTAATTCCCTAATTAACAACCATGCAAATACAAAATGAAGGAAAAATTTACTGCATAGACAACTTCAACCAGAATTTTCCAGTTTTAATACTAGAAATTGATTGTAAAGATGCATATTTAGCACTTGAACCATGTCAATGTCATTTTAAAGTCAGCGCCCTGCTTTTGTACAATATAACACTGTGCCAGCTACTAGAAAGAAAATTAACTCTGTTGGATTTAGAAGATTGGTAACACACTGATGTTTCAGCTGTTGCTCAGTAGTGCCTACCCCAAATCAAGAACTCTGTTTTCCCTTACCCTGACAGTGAGGAAAAGCACAAAAAGCTGGCAGGGAATATGGCCAGAAAAGCTGACCTGAACAGGCCAGAGAGCTGCTGTGTGCACAGAGTGTTTTACCTGCTGGGCTTAAACCACAAAAATCAGGTAAGCACCCACCAAAAAGACAGCTGCTACAAGTCCGGTGCCCAGAAAACAAAGCAATCTTGATTTAAATTCCTAAATTTGAGTTTGATGTCAGGCATCCATGTTTGACAAATTTGGTCCACATTCATCTTCCAGCATGAAGAGCATAGGAGATAGAAAGTATGTCCTTTATCATGCCCTGGGGAGAAGTGATACACTGTGAGGATGATTTAGGAGCAGAGAGCTGCTGCCCATGCACACTGCCAGTGTCTCGGAGGTAAAGACAAGGCAGTGAAAGTTAAGAAAGGACTTCAAGCTCCCCTTTAAGAACAGTCTCTTATCCCACCTTCCTATGGGATGATGACCAAGGTCAGTCCCAGGGTTCCTGCCTCAGGCAGCTCCCCAGGGCACATGCAAGGTGATATTTATTTATCAGCTGGGACAAGGTCTGACATTTACCCCACATGCAACACTGTGCTCACCAGTGAAACGAGAAGTCACTTGGCTCAGTGTGCTCTAAAAAGCAAATTACTCCAGCAGGATCTTCAGCCATGTATGTTGCTCCTCTTTCTGTACTGTTATACTACAAGAAAATTTTAATAAAAAGCCCACTGAAAGTTCCTTTCAGTTTTTCATAAAAAACCCTCATTACTGTATTTTTTGATCAGCTATATCTTCATCAATACAGATAAAAACACACTCCTCTTGGTTCCCCAAGAGAGGATCACAGCTAAAATGAGACAAAGATTATTCTAAAAGGTGGCACAAACCCCAAAAGAAAACATGCCTTACAAATGAGCACAGCAGCTTTTAATTTCTGCATTGTGCAGTCAAGCATACACATTCTTGTCTGATGAAGAAGAATATAATCACCTAGGGGCATGTCAAAAATAACTGTTGCTTCTCCCTTCCTATCCTTCCTTGGGAGAGCAGATTTTGGTGAGCCAATCAAGAAATTAAAACTGACATTTCACAAACTGATTGTCATGTTTTGTTTTGGATTTTTTTTTTTTTTTTTGCCTATTTAGAGTATGTATGGCTATCAGGCAAATACATTGAGAATCTGACACAGCCTGCAAAGCGGTATCTGAACTAATCCTGAAGAAAATTAATTTCCTGAAAAAAAAAAAACCAAGAAATCTCAGGAGGTCATTGTGCGGCTTTGCATCTTTCAGTGTGAACTGAATGCTTTCAACTCTGATATAAACAATTTCAGCTGCCTACATTTCATTTTTAAAAAATTACATATTCATCAGCTAAAAGAAATGTCAAGTTCATTCTACTTCCAAATACAGTCTGAGGTAGGGAAAACAACAGTTGTTTGGGTTTTGGTGCATGGGTTTAGTTTTCCTTTCTTAACTTTCACCCACTATCAAAAAAATTTTGCAACCATTCCTTAATGTAAACAGGATTTTCACACCCTCCTTAAACAAAATGATCCTAAACTGAATAGTGTTTTTTCTTTATCCAGTACAGTACAGAGCTACAAAACAGTCTGGGTATTTTAAATATTCATTTCCTGTTGCTGATTTTCTTAGAGCAGGAGGTCATGCTTTATATCAAGACATTGAACTACTCTGACTGAGGCCTGACCTGAGGCCTCGGTGAGGCCTTGAAGCCTGTGACGCACTTGAAATTCCTTCAGGCATGTGGCGCAGTTAGAAATAGATATTAAGGTGTTTGGGAAGATAATGGGGTTTTGAAGATCACAGAGTTGAATAATTAATAGGCACATGTTAAGCCACCTTAACTGTAAGTTAAATAGCGTATGTTTTCATTCTTTCCCTTGCTGTGTGCCAATGACTGAGCTATCCAAAATGTAAACTGTATAGAAATGTATAAAAGACGCCATTTCTCTCGAAATAAAGCAGTTGCGCAGTGTTAATCATATTGATCGGATCTGCGTTTCTCTGGCCAGTCTCTTATTATCTAGGTAGCCTTCGCTAGGATTTCCAAAGCAAACTGTACGACCTGTTGCCTTATTTGTACAATAGCTGTGTTAACAGAGACCCGAATTTGGCAGTCAGCTCCAGGAGTCTTGACACCTGTTTCAGATTTAAATAAATTACTTCAGGTTACACTACTGCAAGAGCTGAGAATCTGGTTATTTCTTAAGTTAGTCTAATTTCCAGAACAGTTCATTTTGAGAACAAATCTGTGTAAGCAAACCAGCCTTGTCCTACAAATCCCTGAAATATGAGGAAGGAACTGTTTGTACAACTGAATTTTAATCCTTGACACTAAGCCTTAGCATACATGCACTAATACTCCCATTATAAAGACTCACCATCGAGATGACAAGACTCTGAGATAAATATTACTGTTTTTTCCATTACAAATTATATCTTCCCCAACAATACTGACAGACTTTCAAAAAATTATAAAGAACACTTCCAATACCTCCTTATTAGCATCTACGCTTGAATTTATGCTAGAGGGGACAGTTTCCTAGGTTTTGCACTCCTGTAATTATCCCACTGCCTAGGAAAGAAACCACAACAGGCCAGAAACCCCTGAATATTCTAAAAATTCTTCCCAGATATTCATATTGATAAAAGTTCTTGGAATCACAGAACAGCTCATATTTTAGGGGACTCATATTACCAAGTCCAATTTCATGTAAAGTTAAAGTAGAAAGCAAATTTCTTTTAACACTACAATGAATGAATGCAAGACATTATCAGCCATTAAGGAGAAATTTTAAAAATCTGAAAATTAAATTGTATCTTGATAAGCATCAGTGGTTCCTATATAATTAAATAGTTTGTTAAATTAGTAATGTTTGGAAGGGAGCACAGTGGGTCACCTGGGCCAATCTCCCTGCTCAAGCAGGGTCAGCCCAGAGCATGTGGCACAGGGTTGTGTCCAGATAGTTCCAGAACATCTCCAGTGAGGGACACTCCACACCCTCCCTGGGCAACCTGTTCTAGTCTGATATCACCCACATGGTCAAGCTCTCCCTCAAAGTCAGAATTTATTTAGGTGCACAAGACTTAGAGAATCAGCTATTCATTCCTCTCCTGTTACGGAAATATTACCATGATATTCCAATTCAGTGTAGAAATATTTAAAGGTGCATATCTTGCCTTGCAAAAATTAGAAGTGCATGTGTTTGTACTGATAGAAATGCAGTAGTTTGACTCACTATTTTTTAAAACTGCAAGTCACATTAGACCACCATCATCTTCTTTCTGGCACAAACTCTAAATTCTCATGTAACTCAACAGTCAATATTTGCTTTGTGTTTCAAAAATCTGATTCACTGAGATGGTTTCTAAACATGGTAAATAATTTAAGATACTGCAAAGCCTGCATGTGGAAAGGTTCACGTGAACCTTGAAAATCTTTTGTTGCATTATTTAGTACAGTTATAAATGTCAGGTTACTGTTCATAGAGGTATGTCTGTTTAGAATGGCATTTTCAGAATAATGTTTGCAAAGGTTCATATTAGTATTCCTCTCAGTGCTGTTAAACCCAGTGTTGGTTCCTTTTTTTCTTTTTTTTTTTTTTAATTTTTCAACATGGCAGCTGCCTTTAAAAGAGATGCAGAGCTAAAAAAAAGAACAAAGATTAAGCATGTTCTATGTCAGGTCAAAAATGTCCCAGAAGTGTACAATTGTTATTGCCATTGTCTGTCTTAGTTACACATGCAAGCTCTGATCAAGTAACAGCATTCTCCACTGAGCTTTATGCAGTACAGTTACAATTAAAACAAATAACCTCACCCCCCCAAAAAAAACTCCAAAAAACTCAAAAACAAACAAGCACAAAAAATCCCCTTTTTTTTTTTTTGAGTTTTCCGTCAAAATGCAAGAAAAAGAACATGAAGATGGGCATTTCAGAAAAGAAAAAAAAATCCAACCAAACAACAAAACAATATATTTACCAGGATATATCCAAGAGCCCAGAGGAAGATTTTATTTTAATTAAGAACAATGAAGATATAGAGTAAAAATAAGTCAGAACAATCACTTGGCATTAGTTTCAAAGTACTTGTCTTGTGTTTTCACACTGAAATCCTTTTTCCAGAGCTGGAAGCGATTACCACACAGCTCACTTACACTTACGATTTCTGATCCTACAAGAAAACCTGATACATTGAGAACACCACCCTAAAAATTCCCTCCCAAGCTCATATCATACCAGAAAAATTCATTAAAGAGCAAGCCATCAAAAATAACCAGATGTATCATCTTATTGACCATTTTCCCATGTTTTTCAGCATCACAACTCATGTGTCTACCAACATGATACTCTATGAAGCACCAAGAGAGAATACCTACCTGCAGTGCATAATGTTTCATAAAGATCTTTTTTAAGCTCACACTCAGTTGGGCCCAAGACACAGATTTAAATACTTCCTAAGATACATGCTTAATTGGTGTACAGAACTGAGAACAGGAAGTATCACAGAAGTATAAAAAATTATTCAGGTATCCAACAGTGGCAATATCACAAGTCTTTAGAGAAGACCGATAATACAATTTCCTTTTCTTCCAAGAAAAAAGGCTTTTCCTTATAGAATACACAGAATGATTTCATACAAATAAGAGAAAATTCTTACCATAACTTTTTTTAAAACAAATTAAAGCAATTTGGAATCATTGCAAACAGAGTATTACTACAGCTTGGGATTGCAGACAATTTAGTTGCTATGCTATTTAAAATACAGTTGGTTCATGTTTCTCTTCACAAAAGAAGAAAACACTGTCAAATTAGTCACAGTAAACACTTTTTGCTTCTAACATCTTTTTCATTCTAAAGCAAACAGAAGACTTACATTTTTTCACTACAGATACTTACAAAAATCTAACATTAGGCTTCAATTTGAAATTTTACCTGCTTTTTTTTCCTACTGCTATATTTCTTTGTGACGTCTCATTAGAGCATGGTAACAATACAATCCATTTCTTTCATTTAATTTCTGCTATTTCCATCAGTAACAGCTGTTGCCAAATAGAACTGCAAGAATTTTCTCTTTTCTTTTGTCAAAGTATTTTCTATTTATATTTGCTGCAACAAATCAGACTTCTTTAAAAACAAATATTTTCTTCATATGACCTACTAAATTTTTTTTGATCAAAATACCTTCTCTTGATGACAGTTTTTCAAAGGGAAGAGTTCTTAGATTTATAAATCAGAATTTACACATAGAATACAAGGCACAAACGTCCTAGGAAATGTCTTTCAAAAAATGTTCAGGTTCTGTTTGTTTTAATAAACGAAACAAAAATTATCTAAATGGCAAAAGGCAAAACTAGAAAGTTTTACAAAGGTTAACCATCCTTTAGCCTGGCTCAATCTGTGATTGGAGGGGCAATGAAGCTGACAGATGATTTATCCTTATGATGTAGTTTACACTATAAACCATGAATTGCTATCTACTGAAAAACATCAGAGAAGTAGTGAAGCTCCTAAAAGGAAAATTATTGCAAGTAGTAAATATGACACATGCGGTAAGACAAATAAAATGAGATAAGCCAAGTTCTAAAATACCAACACTGGATGTATTCTTTAGACATTTATAGATTTCAGCAAATGCAGTCTGACACCAATTCTACTCCAGAAGTCTGGGCAGGGCTTTAGCAGTTGATAAAAACATGAAATAGTGTGTGCATAATGTGAATGAGAGCCTTTATTCCAACCAGACTTTCGGGGAGTTCACAAATATAAGTCAAATCCTTTGTCAGAATTCATAATAAATATTTACAGCTTACTCTGATCTCTACTTCAACAACATAGAACACTTATATATGTTTGCCCAGTGATGTATTTCAAGTGTCCACTGGCCAGAATTTGATCCATAACACTTGAAGGACCTTTCAGCCTCATATACTGTAAGCTTATCTCAAAGCCACCTCAAACTTCTCTGGTACAAGCAGAATTCCCCACAAAGCCCAAAGTATGATGTTCCTTGAAGGTACTGCCATGTGAGTAAGAAAATTCACTTCTAAGTACTTATTAATGGTTTGCACTCTTGTTTTGGCATTTAAAATCCTCAGTTCTCTTTGTCTACCACTTTTTAACCCAACTCTATCAATACTTCTAACAACAGAAATCATAAAATGAAAAAAGACACTACAACAACAAAAAAATCTTCCTGCTGCCACAAATTTGCCCTTTATTCAGTCTACTCTTCTCTACAGAAGAATTGAATATCATCTTCTAGTTCAGAAACTGCACCTATCAAAAATATTGTTCATTTTCTCACAAAAGATGATCATGGAAAGAGAAATTTAACTGACAGACTAGATTAGAATAATTGAAGTGTCTGAAGAAGGGTGAAAGATTAAGGGATTACTTACAGAAGGAATTCTTTGAAGTCCAAATGTTAAAGGATTTCTAACATTTAAGAGTATGAAAAATCAATTCATGGCATAAACATACAGAAAAGCATTACCTGCTTCTGATCTATGTACTATTTTCTGTCTTGGCTAAGAAAACAAATATAGAAGTTGGAAAATCAGAAATTTACTTGCCTTCACCTTCTAGTCCCAGAAAACACTAACAACTCAAAACACTAAAATAAAAGCTAATAAATAACTTTGAACTCCTGATCTCAGCTTTTAAATATGGGAAATCATTTATTCAGTCTTCCAGAAATCAAATTTCAAGAGAAAATTAAATACTAAAACAATGAAGTATCTCATTCTATAGACATACATTAAAATATTTCTTCCAAAACAAAAAATGGCCTTTGCTGAATTCTTCTAAGCACCATCACTTTCAAAAGAGGGCCCCAAAACCAGCTGGTTTTTGGTTGGGTTTTTGTTGTTGTTGTTTGTTTTGGGTTTTTTTGGGTTTCTTTCTTAATTAATTCTCCTAAAACAGTTTAAAATTAAACAAGAAAAAGTCAGCTTTCTCTTAAGGATTTATCATACTCCACAAGAGCATTTTAAAATTATATGGTGTAGATTTTTTTCATTCAACCCCTGGTTTCCAATAGGAGACACTAGTTTACATTTTCAACTTTTATCTGTCTTCTTAAAAGAAAGTCCTTACTTTTTTCCCCCCCTCAAGTTCAACAAGAAAAACAGCAAGTTCCCACAAAACTCATTAGTAGTCTAAAAATGCTGGCTAAAAACATAGGACCAAAGTACCTATAACAGAAATGGATGTTAACTGCATTTTTTCTGTCTTCATACCTCTGTGTCTAAGTTATTCTTTGCTAAAACTGGAGATGAGAGAGACCTACTCTCAGCAGAGCTCCAAAAGGCCTGGGAAATAGAAATTTCAGTTGAATTGAACATTTTGAGGTACTTTTCTATGAACTAAAAAGGAACTGGCTTGAGTTTTTTCCCCTCTATTTCTCAATTTCTTTACTCCCCCAGTGCTTTTGATTCTAAAGGGGAGAGAAGAGGAAAAAATCTTCAGTGTCCTCATTTCTCCCACCCTCTTTAATTTCATCTGTGACTTTAATTACATTTCTTCTCATAAGCTTGCCTTGACTTTATTTTATTTTTAAAGAGATAAGAGCTTGCAGCAAGGCTCCCTAAAAAACTCTTTCAGCTCTATTTTTAATGCACACAGTAAAGTCAGAAGCCTATATTTAAAAATACAGAGTAGCTGATTATTAATTCTAGTTAAACAGAGAGAATCACTGATCAGAATTAATTATTTTATATAATCAGTGTTTTTTCTACAAGGGCAGCTTTGTGAGGACTTAGAGTCTGAGACTTTGCTTAATGTTAAATCCTCACCTTTTGTGCTTGCACACTTTACAGTATTGTTGGAAAAATGTAGACAAAAGTAATAATTAAACTTCGGATATATGCATGAACTAAAAATGGAATTTCTTCCTTCTGATATTTATTACTGCTTTAGATTTGTTGAGTAGGAAAAATGTTTATTAATCTACATGCAAAATTCTCTTTAAGGGCAATCATTTTATCACTGTACAGCACGATTGCAAAACACAATTCAGCACTTGACAGCTTTTGTTAAGCTTGGTTTTGATAATTGGATACAGAAGTGGCTTTTGGCCATTTGGACAAAACTATTCTAGTTCCATTTGAAAGGATCAAACTTAAACACATCATTCATTCTGCTGAGACAGCTTGACAGTTTTGATAACCCATTACTGTAGTTTATATTTCATTTTTGAAAGATTTCAGTAGACATCTCAGAATTAGACTACCTTGGAATCTCAAATTCCAAGAGACTCTGACTTTGATCTCAGGTCATAATTTCTTAATGCAAATAACCTACAGAGTGCTTTCATATTAACTGAAAATGTCTCTATGTTCTCACACCCTTGTCATAATAACGTAAATAATAAGCACATTGGACAGCTCAAAAAGCACTTCTGCGAATTAACAAGAACTCATTGTTTGAGTAAAAGCAAGTCATCTATAACCTCATGGAAAACCAAGTTGTTTGCATTTTATTACAGAGAAAGTTAAAGACAAATGCATATTGGAAATTCTCTCTGCTCTATTCTCCAGTTTATAAGGATGCACTGCTGCCAAAAACAAAGATACTATCTAAAAAATGTTGCCAGCAACTAGTTCACCACCAGGGTACATACAACCCAAAAATGTTCACTAACTGCTCAACTATTTCTTGAACCATCAGCAAACAAAATCCCCATACCTCAAAATGGGCTACTAAATAAAATTTCTGTCAAATATGGTCAGGAAAGGTTATTTTTTAGGCACCTCAGAGAGATGGTCTACTGCCCATTCTGTTGTTTTTGGTTTCTCAGGGTTTTGGGGGTTGGTTTTGGAAAGATGAGTAGAGTGTTTTCTTTTTAAGTCCTTATCTTCCCCCAACTTCCCCACCCATATTTTCAAAAAATTTAAGCAGGCACTAACTTAACCCATGTGTCCAGAGATAAAAGTGGCAATTCAATGATCCTTTCCTTCTCCTAAGCATGAGAACAGTATAAACCTTATTTTGTGAGAATCACAGAAGGAATCTAAAAAGGCATACGACACACCATCCTGCCCCATCTTTTCAATGAAAATGAGTGAATGTTGCAGAAATTCTTATCAGAAGAGAATCTACTTTTTCCTACATCAGGCCCTCCTCTACCAGGAGAAACACAGGTTGATTAAACAGATCTTAAAATCTCTGCTGGGTCATATCTGAAGTCACTCACTTCATACCAATAAACATAGCCCAGAGTTGATGAGGGCAGTGTGTTACCAAATTATGTTCTCCAAATTAATGGTTATTACCAGCAGAGGATTACATTATTCTACCAGTAGTTAGAGCTACTTCTCATCATCAGCAAGTTACAGAAATATCACTATGTGGTTTTTTTTTCCTTCTGTTATAAATATAACGATCCTTGATACTCAAGAAGCTTCACCATACGCATAAGACAATACAGTTGCTTTTCTCATTAATACATGGCAATAAATAAAGCTCAGAGAAGACAAATCAGTTTCAGCCTACCGTGAAAAATGTCTTGGCAGAACATGTTAATTATGGGGAAGAAGTAATAAAATGACAGGCCCAAACAATTAGATAGACTACATTACTCAGGGACACATCCAGGCTGAGTTTTAAATGCCACCAAGGATGGAGACTCCACAAACTCTCTGGCCAAGTTACTGCAGTCCTTGACCAGAAAGAGAGCGAGGGGGAAAGGAGTGGTTTTTTCATATGTATATTGATTTGCTGTTTTTCAGTTTGTGCCCATTGTCTCTTGTATGTCGCAAAATATACTGAGACTCTTTCATTCCTCCTGATCTAATTATAGATATTGACAAGATCTCTGCAAACCTATTCTTCTCCAGGCTAAGCATTTGCAGCTCCCAGTCCCTCTCAACAGATCTGATTCTCTTATCCCTTCAACACTGCCCTAAACTGGACTCACTCCAGTAACACCATGTTTCTTCTCTAGAGCCCGACTCTGGTGCCAGCACTTCAGGTGCATTTCACCAGTTCTTTCTGGAGGAATCAGCTTCCTCCACCTGCTGGCAACATTTCTTAATCCAGCCCAGGAAGCTGCTAAACCTTCTCTGTTACACAGGCACATTGCTGGCTCATGTATACATTGATGTCCACCAGGGTCTTTTCTGCAAAGCTACTTTTCAGCTGGATGCCAGTGCAGGAGGTTATTCCTCCACACCTACAGGACCCTGCATTGTTTTATTTCACGAGATTTCTGCCAGACCATTTCTCCATTCTGCCAAAATCCCTGTATTAAATCCACAGGACCCAGGCTTTGATAGACCTTCTTCACACTGCCTCCAGTCATTTCATCAGATTTGATAATGAAGTAACAGCACAGCACAATATGCACAGCAAAGATATCCTGATAATTTTGCCTACTATTTTAAGCACCCAAATCATCTGGTACCATAAAAATTTCATAACTCTAGCTATTGATCAGCAAACCGTTCACCATCTTTTCAAGATCCTTAAAAAACCCACAAAACTGAAAAAAGAGTGGGATGTCCTAATTCTTCTTAAGAAATTCTCTCACCCCTGCAAGGAGAATTCTTGCCACAGTTATTCTCTACCAAATCTTTCTTAACCAAAACCAGACACACATCTCAATACATGCAGTACTAACCCAACAAACCACTCCAGTTTTAAAGTCTGATTAGGTATTTTAAAGCTTTTGATTAATCACTGGAAAACATCAGTTGGGAACAATGATTTTCAAAATAAGGAGGTTAAAAGCTGCATTTTAAAATAACCTTGTTGTATTTTTTTGTTCAATCCATTTATAATTTTATGGCATTTATAATATAATAGATGTTAATTTTCTAGTCTTATTAGCATAATAGAGAATTATAACTTGTAGCAGTTGGGAAACTAAATTACTGCTTTTACACTTAAGTTTTACATTGACCTTTGTTTTATGTTATGTTTAGAGGTTAGAAAAATACATTATTGCTCATTTTATTTTCTTTTTGGACAAAGTTTTCTCTGAAAGGTCTGCTGAAGGATAAAAGATTGATAAAAATGGGGAGGAGGGAATAAATTATTACTATTGTGGGATAATTTACACAGCAAGTCCTCCACAAGGTCTAAACTAGACATACCCATGGGAACAAACCAAGGATGCAAGTGGGGGAAAAACACCCTCTTTTGACTTTCTGGTGACATTCATCTGAACATGACATCTTGGCTACTGTTATTTTTTAAGCTTTTATGTTGTACTGACCACAGCCATAATTCATCTCTTTTGGGGTTTAGATACAGATTTATTAATTTCATTCATAAAAATTACATATAAATTTTTCCTGCAGCTTGTTTTCAGAGAGTTTAAAATGGAAACTGGAAGACCCACCAACTTTGAATGGCATTTCAGAGATGTGCAAGACACAGCAATGCACAGCAATGTTAGAGTCTCTAAAACAGGGTTTATTGCCTTGCCCCTGCTAACATTAATATACCAGAATTGAACAGCTCAATTGGAAGAGACTTACAACAGTTGTTTAATTTGTCAGTCTGGGGCAGTTCAGGGAGTAACATTATCCATAATAATAATTGCAATCCATACGTTATATTCAAAATAACATTTAAATACATTCTAACATCTCATAAGGCATGTTTGAAAACACTAATGATTCACAGAGTCCAACCACCATCTTGGTAGCTCACTCTCAAGTATGGAAGTTATCGGGACAAATTTGTCATTAGAGAAAATAAAACACCAACAAAAGCGGTTTAGTCTGTAGAAGGGAGGAAAAATCAATCTCACTTCTGGTTCAGTTTAGGCGCTTCTCTCAGCTTTTTCTCTACATATTCCAGAGGTCCACTCAGAAGCACAAAGCATATGAAGAATTATAAGGTTGGGGTCAGTTTCAGGGTTTTTTTGGTTCTAAGGGGCTTTTCGTTAGAGTTGCAACTCTTCTTCAAAAAAGGATGAGCTGCACATACTACAAAAAACCCTTCCTTTTCTATCCTGTTTCAACACACTTTTGGCAGTGGCACATACTCAAAAACACAGGGGAAAATCTAATGGTATTCCTTTTTTGGGGAAGAGCTGGGAGGAAGGGAGTGTTCAACTGGCAACTGGTTCTTTCCTTTGGCTTGCAGGAGAGTGCTACCCTGGCTTGGTAGCATTTGCTGATTGATCTGTTAGGATGATGTTAAACCCACCATGCATTTTTCACTGACTCTCTACAGTGTGGCATATTGATTTTGCCATTCCCTGGTTCACTTCTAAGACCTACGCAGTCAAAACTGTTACTTACTTGAAGCTTTTTGCTTTTCCAGCCCTGTTCTGACAGATCTCTGTTATGGCACCATCTGCTATCTTCATATTCCATGACTGAACCACAGGCTAGCACTTCTGCTGTGACAGTTTTTGAGGTGTAAAATACACTTCTCCTGACATCTGCCTCAGCTCATCCATCCCTCAATTAGAAAACCCTGAGAAAGTAGTCTTGAGATGCTTTACATTTTAATTTCTCTATAGGATCCTCCTTCACTACAAGGAAGCCAAGTCTCCGAAGTTTATTGTCTCGGTTTTAAAGAGAGGTAATAGTTTTTCTACACAAAGCAGTACAGTAGGCAGGCAGGGAAGAGCTGATACACCAAATTAACATGACTTATTCCTACCCAGTATCTGTAAAAGCACACAGCAACAGGCACAAGAGGGACAGATATTCCAGCTCCTTTGGCTGCAATGACACACTCAGAGAAAACAGCTGCTCTTCCAGAATGAATACAAAAAGAAGCTGATTAGATGAGTGTTGGTCTACTGAACTAGGAAACAGAAGCTGTTCCCACCTAAGGCTTCATCTCTGCACACAGTGAGTTCAGGATAAATATCTTTTTTAAAGGTAACATTTTGACATTCACCTGATTTTCTCACTTAGATAGCATAAGTTTTTTAGTGCTGCAAAATCACTTTAATAATTCAGGATCTAAGATTTACTCTCCAGCCTTTATCAACCATGATGCAACAAAGCTATGCAAAAGCAAGGTATACTTAAAAATTATTACCTTACCAGAAAGACAGGCACATGTCTAACCAAAGGAAGAGTGAGGATTGTCTATTTCTTTTAAAACTATATCTGACCATCTAAAATTCCACATAATCAAATACATGTGGAACATGTTAGAAATCAGTGGATAAAGTCATGAGAAGTAGCAGAATGAAAGGCAACCTATGAAAGACAAAAAAAATCTCAGTTATGAAAAATGTAGTAAAATACAAAAATATCAATCAAAATTATACACACAAAAACCAGCATGGAATTGGTGACCTTTCATCTTTACTAAACACATAAAGAGAGTCCATACTACTGAATAGAGGAGTGATGTTACTTTCCAAACTTGAGTAATGCAGCACAATACAGAGGAGCACTCTTAAAACATTCCACTAAACAAAACTACAAATTGAATGGGTTACTGCCATTCAGTTCAAGAGTTATTATGATTCATTTCTTATAGACTTCTTAAAAGCATTCAAACACATTTCTTCCATAAACAAGATATCTGACAGTATATGTTTACATATTGCCAGAGTCAGTCATAACCAGCAACGTAGTTTGTACATTTTGTATTAATAAGTAAAAAGATTTCCACCCCTCTCTCCTTGTTCCAGCTTCTCTCTTGCCTCTCTTTGTCTTTCATTGCTCATTTTTCCAAACCAACCCTTTCAGCAATAAATTTGCACATGGAAAAAATCCTTTTTCTCCCAAGTTCCAAATTTCTACTCTTATTAGTTTCTGTTTTTAAGGAAAGTTCCCAGCCTGATTATTCAAAGACCCTCTGGCGGTCACACTACCACTGCCAGAGACTGAGGCAGATGTTTTAGTGGCCCCAACTGGTGCCCATTTGACTCCCTGCACACCTGGCTCACAGCCAGACCTGGTTTCCTCACCAGTTCAACACCAGGTTTCCCCAGCATGATCTCAGATATCTCATTCCATAATGCAGTTTATTCACAGGGCAGTAACACAGAAAAACATCAAGCTGGTGCCTCCAAAGAAGGAACCCCAGAGAGCCCCCCTCCCTGGGCTTTTATACCTCCTCAGTCTCCCTGTGCACAGGTCTCACCCTTCCTTCTCAGACCTCAACTCCTGTTCCCTGTGTTCATTCACCTTGCTGCAGTCACTCATATTCATCTCCTTTTATTTTCCAAAATGTCAGGAATTCGACTCCTGCCATGTTTCTCAGTCTCCATTCCCTTGGCTGGTGTTACCCATCTTTCCTGCCCCTTGTTATCCCAAAGGTTGGCAGCTCATTGCCTCTTGTCCCAGGTTCCCAATCAGAGCTTGATCTGTATGTCGACCCACATTTCACTCTGCATCTTGAGGCCCTTGGACCAGATCTATTACTCACCACTGTCAAATGTATTTCCAAAGCTTGTGCCTGCCTAATACACTTCACATGTATTGTCCTTCTGTCCAAATAAACATCTATTCTGCATCAACTAACTTACTAAACACTTCACTCTTTATTTACACAAGGTCCAGGACTTTCATAATACTATTTGCAAACAGTTTGCCTAGAATAATCCCCAGTTGATCTAAGTAAAGCATTCATCTACACACCTTTCTAGTTCATGTGACTCCACGAGTGCCAAAATCCCTCTGTCAGCACTCCAGAATGTGGTGGACATTTCTGTGGAATTCTCTTGGAGAGCAACACCCAGATAAAAGTGTCCACTGCTTCCATAGGCAAAGAAAGACTTTTGGGCATTCCAGTGTAAAGGAATGTAACTATCATTTTCCATTCCATCCCTTTTCCCTTCAATCTTGAAGCACAGAGAGCAAAACACCACCAGGTGTGACAATTCCCCCAGCTCACCTGGGCTCACACACAGGTTCAGAACTAAACCAGGGTGTACTACAACAGGTGCCCAGTGACAAGAGCATAAAAAAAAATGAGAGAACTGGGCTGACAGTCAGCATCAAGACTTTTTGCTTCATCGAATTTTGCATGCACAACAATTTCAGAAATTTATTTCTTTTTTCACCCATATTAATAAGTGTGACACCCAACATATTATATACAATAATGACATATTTGTACCAGCAGTAGTAATTCAATGAGGATCCAAAGCACAAAACTTGTATAACTCTAGACTGAAAGTGGCTAAGCACGAACACACATGTCATGACTGCTTCTCAAACTCTTACCTTGCTTTGACTATCTGCACTTCTTGAGCATAAGTCTGTCACTATTTCAACATACTTCACAGATGGTACAATGGAAAAGTTCAGTGATTGGGCCCCTCTGGGAATAAAACTATGCAAGTTTTACCAAACTTATCAAACAACTATTTTCATAATGACAAATTAAAATCTCTGATTTTTTATTTTGACCCTGCATTTAGTTGAGAACAGAATTGTATTATCTTTGCTAGCAGACATGGGACTATTTGGAATAACATCTTTTATAATTGAAGGCTAGAGGAAAATCAGACCATTCACCTTTAACTACAGACACATAAAAAAAGCATACTTTCACTACTGTCTTAAGTGACAGATGTGCTTTCCTGAATGTCACCCAGCTACAAAACCATGCAGCTCTTGCAGGCAGATTAACAAACTGCAGGTTAATGTCAAACTAGTGTGGTTACATTCTGGTCCCCTTCAGGATCAGCAGGCTTTGCACAGCTCCACTTTTACACATCTCACTGAAAGGCTGTGTGTATCTAAGTGAGTAGAGTAAGCAAGAGTGCCACAAAAACACTGAGCTTACAGAGTCAGCTTGCATCCAGCATGAGGACTGAAAAGGAGCTACAAATAGATCCTGATCAGAGATTTTGTGGGATGAAAAGAGCTTGGCTGGGACAACAGGAGTCAAATGACAATGCCTGAAAAACTGGGGCCAAAAAGATGCTCGCTGGTATTCTCCTTCCATAACACTCTGTAATGGCTTTTATCCCTTTTCATTCAGTTCCTTATTTTTCTCCATCAAAGTCCTTGCAAATATAAAGAATAAAAAGAGTTCTGTCTCCTTCCGGCTGTGTACCTTTCCAAATCCTTACTCACACCCAACCTTGTCACTGTGAAGGCAGTCTGAGGAGCAGAAAAGGCCTTGACCCTGTGTCAACAGCAGAAACATCCTGAAATTATCAACACAGTTTACAGCACAAATACAAGACAATGCAAAGGAAATTAACCCTACCACAGCCAAACCCAACACAATCACATTTGCAAGCTCTGGCAACAGATCAGTGCCTTTTTACCCTTAAAACAGACAGAATTTTAGTGACATTTAGTGTCACCAAAATCAAAAATAATTACTCACCCACTGGCTATAAATTAAGTATGTTTATTTTGTCAAGGGCAACATTTACTAGAAATTGTAAATAGCAAGCAAGTCACAAATCACCTAAATCATAATCCCAGCTAATTAAATTCTGCATTTAATGGAATATTTATTGACAGCTCACTAAAAATTAAGAAATATAGTATCTGCATTTGTTGAAAACAGTGTTATTAGGGGATTTTTTTCTGGTGTGCCAGTTGCTTGAGTTTTTGTTTGGTTAAGGTTTATTTTTCAGTTTTTTGTGGTTTTTTTGCAAGCACTTAGAAGATTATTGTAAAATTGCTCCAGGCCATACTGCTAGCATACAAAAGCCAATTACTATTCTTTAATCAAAAAACTCATTCCTATTTATTGGAAAATAACTTACTGGGGTTGTTTGCACCAATTTTTTATTCCTGCTTAAGGCATTGGACACTTACTAAATATTGAAACCTAGGAAGGCAATAGAGACGTTAGTGAAGCACATGTGCCAATTTACAGTCTGTTGACTTGTTTTGGTCATTTTAGTGCTTCTGCCCTGTACTTTGGAATGAATTATTAGGTGAACATCTTTTTATTAAAATAATAGCCTTCAAGGGGTTTTCAGACTGAGATTTGGCATATGGGTGGCATGTAATGTACACTGACTTCTAACCTACCCATCCATCCACTGTTTTAAGTGTTAAGCCCAGAAACAGAAGCTAGAAAATTCTGACAACAATAAAAAAAACAAAACCACACACAAAAAAACCACCACCACCAAAAACATGGAGCCAGAAGGGAGAGGCACATTAATTAAAAGGAAGGAAGTTCACAGATGAAAAAGCAAATGAAAATTACATTAAAAGAGGTCTGAAGAAAGAAACATGCAGCAGACTCAACATAGCAATATATTCTTAAAAGCTATTCAAGGACCAAAAAATGGCTTTTCATGGCACATGAAAAAAGGTATCATTAAAATAACTAGGTTGCTAAATGCAGGATCTGTAAATAACCAGACGTATAAGAATGCAGAGTACATAAAGGGGGAAAAAGGAGTAGAAAAATCCCAAGGAAACAAGAACATGCTTCTGAGATTAACAAGAAGTGAAGGAAAAGGAGCTATACCACTGGCATCTGTGCTAATTAGAAAGTCTCAGGATTTCTGTGGGAGTCTCTGAGGTGGTGACCTAAACTACAAAGGAGCAAAAAATAAGCAACCAGTTATCTGAAGAGAATTTTATATTAGCAGTGATGCTCAGGACAGAAATTTTGTATGTTCTCCTTTAGCTAAGCTATAAAAGTGAGTAACAGTTTTTCTTTTTATTCCTATTTATTTGCCTAATAGGAGGTTGGTCAGTTCTCAGGGAATATTTTCTACTATGGGTGCCTACAAATCCTGAGCATGACAGATTTCTTCTCTCAGCTGTATTTTTTTTTTCAGCACATTTGTTTCCAATGCATGTGATGTTTAAATCACATTTAAATTACTTGTTGCTTTGCTGCAAAAGCAGTAATCAAATACTTTAATTCACTAACAATTTTTGTCTTCATTAACTCAAAAAGAAGGGGTACTGCTTTTAGCACACTCACCTTGTGGGTCTGCCTCCTAAATACTGAGTTCAATCATAAAAAATTCTTATATTTTACTATCCTTTCATGCATTCACAGCTTCTACTTTACTAAAATTATTTTTTAAATGAACTTGTTCTTGCAACAATATCTGAAATTAACACATTTTAAACCCAGAGAGCAGAAACACTTTTTGTCACACAAACTCTTCCCCAAAGGCCCTTTTCACAATACTCAGCAAGAATTCCCAAGGCTGGAAAAGGAAGCAGAGAGCTGGACTCCAGGAAAGCCAGAGCTGTGTGACAGGCAGCTGGCATTTCATTACCAGGACACACATCTGTGCTCAGCAGTCACTATCATTTAGAGAACCTCAAAGAGATTTATATATATGAATACTAAAACATTACTTTTTTTTTTAAGTCTGTATTTAGTTGTAAAAAATATTTATAGCGTACAGCCAGATATACTTCAGGCGAAATTTCCACTTTGGAAGAATACACTGGTCTGCAGAGTCTTGCTTCAGAGTGTATGTCTAAGGAGCATACACATCTAAGAAGTTCTTGGATGCTGTTATAAAGGTTTTCTAAAATCTTTATTCAAGCAAACTTTCCCATCTCTCTCTCTCCTTAAGAAAAAAAAGAAAGCTAATAAAAGAGAAAGATAAAATCTATAAAGTTCTTTAAATTCTTTTTATTCCCAATGAAGGCATCAACCACACATGAAAAATACAGCAGGAGCTGTTACCATGCATTGATTTGTAAATATTAGATATTTGATTGCAAGATTGCTGGAGATAAAAATAATCCATCTAAGTGTAACACAAACACAATTTACTTTTTTAAAACAATTTTGGTAACTTTTATTCATGTGTAACAAGTTTTCTACCCAGCTAGAGCACCTATATGGATGTCTGTTACAATACAGAAACAGAAACTAGAATAAACTGCATACAAGCAAAAAAAAAAAAAAACCAAACATGCACACATTGAAAATTTAGCCATTCACTGCTTGAATTTGAGAAGCTGACACTTCTTTTAATCAGCTGTCACATGTAAGGATCCTCTATCTCCATTTGTAGATGCCAGGTAAGATACTGCTGCCTCATATTATTTCATCTTGGTGCAGCAGCAGGAAAAGGCACCTCAGCAAACCACAAGTGCAGGAGCAGGTGGCAGAGGGCTGTGAAATCTGATGGTCATTAGGTCATGCAGGTGGTGACAGCTGCAGCAGACCAAAAAATCCAGTGTGCAGCTTAAAACCCCTGCTAAATATTTTATATACTACTCATAGTCTGGAAATAGCCACACCCAGTACCATGAGATACAAGTGAAAACTGAGGAATAAATGGATACATTCACACACACTCTCAATAAAAATGATGATGTTTGAACAGAAAAAGCTTTACTTCCAAACCCAAGACCCCAGTAGAATTAACACACAGTTTTGGGGCATTTTTAGCTGCCCCAGCATCTCCAGAAAAAGAGAGTCAATTTCAAGGGGGAAATTAGAAGAACATACAGCACTTAAATTAGAAGAACATACAGCACTTGCTGGTGCTACAGTTGGCAGATATAAGCCATACATAGCCAAATAGATCAACTTAAAATTCTGCATCTTTCAAAATCCTCAACCCAGAGACAACTTCTCTTGGAGAGAAATCCAAAGAAAGAAATCAGATTAAGTTACCAAATTCTTAAAACACATGAATTTCCTTTGACTCACTTAAGAAAAGTCCCAGCACTCGGTAAAATCCCTTAGGCAAGATCTATGCATTTTCTTCTTTCAAAATTGAAAATAAAAACATTGTTCTCCTCTTCGTTATTAATATAAACGTGTCATGCCTTACTAAGATAACCAGTGTGAACATAAAACACTCTTTAAACTGAGCAGCTGCTAACCCAAGATTCTCAAAAGCAGACACAAAGGTTGGAAGGTTCAAAGGATACTAAAGTAGTAAGATGTTTAAATCTCTGAATTAAATGAGAGTTTGGCATGCAATTCCTGTGGATTGCTTTTTAAAGGTATTGGTTTAAAAAACACCAATAATAAACAGAAAATCTATTTTAAAAGCAACCAAGCTATCCAGCAGTAATTTACAAAGAGAAAGCAATTAAGTTTAGCCTGGTTCATCTCAAATAATTCCAAATCTGTACATCCTATAAATAAAATTCCAGACTAGATTTTTCAATTGTCTTAATATCTGGTATACCTTTCCATGATATATCTGAGAGATCTGTTTCTCCAAGCCCTTGAATCTCTGCTGTACAGCACAGAACCCTTGGTTACAGAAACTTCTTTCATCAAGTTCTCCATTATTTACAAATTGTTCAAGATACAAATTATGCTAGCTGTTGCAGCTGTCAAAAAATATTATTAAAACAGAAATTTATGTTTGCAAATGATATAAAAAAGCATAAGGATAACACTTACAAAATTTAGATGAATTTTGTCTCTGAAAAACAGTTATTTAAATTCATTCCAAGAGTTTCACAGTAATTTCCAGTCCCCACAGTTTAAAAAGGGATAACTGAGTTTTCAGTTCATTCTTCATGCAAAGAGATTTATTTTTATTATCAAAACATAACATTTCAAGACATTAACTATCTAATTTAAATAATAATGTAGCACAATTGTTGTTTTTGATTTAATTTTAAATTTTTTTCATAGGACATCATGCAAAACAAATTAAAATTATAGGTCTAGTCACTTAAAAAGATATTAGCAAATATTTATGATGACAGAAGTATCCTTCATATTTCAGAGATAAGAGATGGACTTGGTTCTTTGGTTTATTAGGCTAAACATCAGAGGAGGTTTGACTCTTGAGCACTTATGCTGCAAAATCATGCAAAAAAATCCCACTCTGCTACTGCACCTACACCCCAAAGGCACTGCAGCCATATCTGTTGACCACTCAAATGCAAATTTCAAGGAAACTGGGCCAATACAGCTCGTGTGAACATGGGGCAACGGCAGCAAATTGTCTAGATCTACCTAGCTGATAGTAGTTCACAAAAGTTTGGATAATCCTTGCCTTTATTTGATGGGTTATTACACAATTTCCATCACAATCCGGCGTGCCTGACTCTGCTATTCTGTTTCCTTCTACCATGTCTTACTCATTTACACCTTGAGCAGTTTGGAGGCAGAGACCAAATCTTAACCAGAAACACCTAAGCAGCCTTACAGAACCTGACCAGCCCCTTCAAACTCCAGCTTCACGTTTAAATCTTGTGGCAGCCACATTGTCAGTATTAGAAATCTCACTGAATTGCTGGAGAACACAAAGTCCTCAAGTGAAAAGGTAGCACTCCTTGTTTTATGTTTTACTGAAAACGCCTAAAATAACTCATCATCATTCATTTTTCTGTCAGACATATGATTCTTTTCCATCTGTAATTGCTACCAGAAAGTCACCTTAAAATCATCTTTTTGTACATTCATCTAATGAATAAGAAGGAGGTCTATTTAGCTGGGAGTCAAATATTTCAGTTATATCTAATTAATATCAGTTCCATCCATGACAGCAGAATAATTTGAATTAGGTGACACCAAGTAAAATTTTGGACTTTGTATTCAGGTACTTCTTTGGATTTTGAGCTTGAGCTATACTAGCTCAACAAAAACAGCTGAAGGAAAACAACCATTTTTATCTCACATTGAAAATTGTGAGGGGAAAAAACCCACTAAATTTTAATTTGCCCTCTCTAAAACACAAGTACACAAAGTAGCAGGACCTCTCAGTTACTCCAAAGTTAGAGGATGAGCTAGAAAGCGATACACAGATTTCTGAGAATGGCTGAAATTATTCCCACAGAGCATTCTGATCAATGAATTTGAACAGGCTTGCTTTGAGAACACGGACAGGCTGGAGGTAAAACAGTGTCAGTTGCACAAGATCATGTTCCCTAGGGCCAGGTTTCAGCTTCTCATTGTTGCATTTTTGAGTGAAAAGACTGTGATGTCAAAGCTATTAAGTACATCTTTCAGTAGTCATTTCCTAAATGCAGAAAATACTCCCCTTGGAATAAGTACGCTGAGTGGTCAATACCATGAAGCAATCAGGACCTTTTTTTCCCTTTTTCCTCCCAGGAAAAGACAGGAGCACAGTTCAGACTTTGAAAGGATAGGAACAGCTGTTCCCATCTGAACAGCCATGGTGTCTTTGTTATCCAGGATCAGAGGAAAAAACATGACTTTTAAATCTTCAACCAGTAGTTCTCTGGAGAGAACAAACTGCTTTCTGAAGAATAAATTAAGCATTCAATTAAACTCTACAACAGGTAACTACTGTTCTTACACACTTTGGGGGGAAATACATACAATGGTATTATTACAACCCTCTGCAAATAACTCCAATAAATCACATCAAATTGAAAGCTTCTCAGTTCAAGCAAAATGTTCAATATACATAATACACAGATTTAAGAAGGGAGAAAAATATTAAGATACCCAGAATAACGGAATTCTATCAGTCCCTGATTGCCCAGTTGCAGGACTAGGTGAGCAGACACATCCATTTCTGTAAAGATCTATATGTGCACCAGGTCTCCTCATCCCACTTCTGATTCTCTACTTCCCAGAATAACAAATGCATATATAAGAATTTGGAGGTATTCCCAAACACCAAATAATATGGCTTTAAAGAATTCATTTGTCTCCACTGACGAAGCATTTAATTCAGGTTAAATTACTATGTTTAGGAAATAGCTTCAGGAGTTATTGTATTTCCATGATAACTCATCATCTGCACTTTAGCTTGAAGGAATGGAAGAAGAGAACTTAATTAACACTAATTTCCAAACTGCCAAGAGCTGCTGTAGGTTCAAGAATTTTATCTGCATATGAGCATGACTCAAATAAATAAACAAAAAGTACTGCTTCCAAACCACCGAGCCTATTACTAAAATTAATTGGTCAATATTGACTTGGATATTCTAATCATCTAGAAAAGTTAAAGGAAACAGTAGCCTCTGAAGATAGAAATTCTTTTAACTGTCTATTAAAACACCATGCTGAGTTCATGAAGCAGTGTATTTATCTCTAGATTTGATGCAGTTTAAGTAAATATAACTTGAGCACCAGCTGCCATGTTGAAAGGAATTCTCCAAGCCCAAGAACGTAAAAGAGGAAAACAAAACAGTGAAACAATTGTTATTTTTTTTGTTTAACCCGATTTAGCAAAGTCTTTTAGGAATAACTATTAAGGAAAAAAAGAAAAAAAGTAAAATTTTCACATGAGCATAAATCTGAAAAATATTTAATATACTAATAAGAAATAAAACATTACAACACAATGCCATGATATAAACTCCCAACTCTTAAACAACATAGAGGCAAATTTGAATTGAACATCTCCTTTTATTGCTATGCATCAGACTGTTTTTCTTTGTTTCTAAACCAAAGATGCTATGGCCTTTAACATTACTAAATAGCTTATTGGGTCAAAGCCCTTTTGAACTGTAACACTTTTAATAAGATGTTTGAAGTGCTTTCATGCTAGCAAATCATCATTACAGGGCAAAATCCTTTTCCACAATAAGACCATTTTAACTGCTAAAACAAAGATTTGCAATAAGGAATGGCTGCAGCATAAATAAGGCATCATTTATAGTAGCTTTTCCTGAAAGAAAGCAAATATCATTTCAGAACACCAAGGAATCAAGTGCAGTCACTTGGGTTAGATTATTAGAATGACTAAACACTACTTGTGGAAGTGTTCCAAGATTCTGTCCACAATCAGCCTAAATTTAACAATATATATAATCTATAACGTACAGGTAATGAATATACAAATGTTTTTCTATCAACAGAACCTCTGCCAGTATGCTACGATCAACTTAACAAGATAAAGTATTGCTTAAACAGTGTCTCAAAACAAAACCACAGCATTATGTTCCTAGCTGCAGTTAACAACATCTCTAAAGTGTGTAAAACCCTGTAAAGCCAAGCCATGAGATAGCAGGTGAAGATGGCTTCCAGCTTAGAAGAGCTCTTGAAGCTGTTACCACATTTGGTATGGGATTTTGGTAATTGATTCTGCAGGAACCTCTGTCAGTTGTTCTCTGTTGGAAATCACTTACATCCTGTACCATTTGTTATGTCTATTCAGAGATTCTGCACTGGATTTGGCAGCCAAAGGAACTGGCAACAAGAATATTGTTGGCTTCAATGCTTCCTAAGTTTTCCCCCCAGGAAATACTAAAAAAGGAGTGTACTTAAGCATCACTTCAGGTTTATCAGATCACACATTTTACTTCTTCAGTCAAAACAAAAGATGCCATGCCAATTTTGTCATTCCAGAAACAATTTGGCATTACCAGAGTTTCTTGTGATTTCTTCCAGTGTAAATATAACACTCAAGGAACTTTTTTTGCAAATAATAAGCTGAAGGACAACCTATTAGTCTGACCTCAGCCACACAGATCCTCAACACAACACCCATTCCACTGATGAATTCTCAGTGGTCACTGGTGACCACTACAAGCCATCACCAGTAGTCATGCAGCATCTTGATTAGGAACATGAACCAAACCACAAAAACTACACTTCAGATGTCAAAAGTAAGGAGATTTCAGTGGGAACCTTCTTAAATAATTAATTTAATCACAGCCATTTAGCCAGCACAATTACACAACAGTAGATATGATAATTGTCAGATGGAGGCATGAAAAAGGAAAGAGATTACAGATAAAACTTACAGCTTGGGTATTCTTCTAGATTGATAAAAATATGTAGGATTGGATGCAGAAATGTGCTCCAAAGATGACCTAGGCAAAGACAAATATATGCCTTGAAGGCTTGTCAGCTAATTTTCAAGAGTGGATAAACTGTCTCTGAGCAATGATTTTTTTTTTAATCCTTATTAAGAAGTAATTTATTGAAGCAGAGATTAGTAACTCACAAAATCATTATATATTTACATGGAGAGGGTTCCAAATATTTTACTTCAGCCTCTCAGTTTAAAACCTTTCAGTTGGATACATACACTCAGATTGAGTTTGGTCCTCTGTGCAGCTCACACATGTGATGCTACAGCACACATTGGATTAGAAAGTGTCCCTCAACTGACAATATACAATGAAAATACAGTAAGAAAGGCTGCAAATTTTGAAAGAAAGCTTTTTGAAAGAACTTTTAGGCATTCACACAAGTTTAGAAGGGGATAAATTGTTTAAAAAGTATGGATTCACATAACAGGGCCACAAATAAAAGAGCCAATTTGGAACAAAAAGTCACTCAAAAAAAATCTGCATCAGTAATGGAATTGCAGCTCCTTTTATGTGGTGCAAGCCTTCAAAGCTCCTGTACATCCACATCTTCAGAAGGAATCTAAAATCTCTGAACATTGGAGCAGAAACCTGTGTACATGTGTGAAATCACATAAAGATGTGATCACATAAACAGAGGCAAAGAGGACTGACAAGATGAAAAGCAGGAATAAAAAATAAAAGGATCATCCACTAGATTTTTGGTGTTTGTTACATTCATGAATTTCAAGCCAGTCCAAAAAATGATTAAATATATAATTGCCTAGTCCAAGAGTTAAGAGTTGCTTTTTTTGTTCTCTTATATTAATCCTCTCAGTTCATCTATTTACACACATGGCCTGTTAGGACAAATGTAGTTGCTGCAAATTGAAAATTTAGGTCCTGTGAAAACAAGAAAAATCCAATTCCCATCTCCTATTTGTTTTGTTTGAGGATTTTAAGTCTGGTGAGCTGAGGGGTTTTGCTTTTATTCTTGATAGTTATTTGGAGGCACTTTCTTTTAATTTGTTTGGGTTTCACTAGGGTTTGTTTTTTGGTTTGTTTGTTTTGTTTTTTTGTTTTTTTTGTTTTTTTTTTCCCCCCTCAGCTTCAGAGGCAAATATCTTGCTCCTGGTCTGCTTGCTCACTGACCCTGTGATCCCTGCATTGGTTTTGCTATGAGACACACAGTCCCAGAGGCAAAAACCAATTAAAACATCATGATCAAAAGTGCAAACTTTCCAAGCAGTCTCACTGCTGGCTTCTTTGGGAAAGAACATTAGAGGTACAATTAGTGTTACATTCTTTAAAAAGAAAAAAAAGTTAATAGGCTCAAAGGCTACTCATGAAGAGAACAATTTCAATACTCAAGCTACCAGACAAGAAAGGGTTTAAAAATCTCACTCTTACATTTCACATTTAGGCAGTTTATCATTTAGTACAGAGCTTTTGGATTAGCACACACTTCCACCCAAAGAACCATTCAACAAAAAACACTGACAAAACCAGAACACTTCAGAAATTTAGCCTGGTCAAGTAAGAATTGGCACATTACCACGTATCAGGTAAAATTACAAACTCCAAAGATTTCTAGAACAGGTAAGAGCTACTATATCACAGTAAAAAAAAAAAATATATATATATATATAATCTTTTACTTCATGTGTCTGTTATCTAATTTTTTTTTACTTGTTGAAATAATAAAATTTGAAAGATTTTTTTTTTTTTTTTTTTCAGTTTATGCCTGAACCTCTTGATCAAATTCCTGCCCTGGCAGGTAGTTGGAGACAGTCACAAGGAAATGGAAAGAGAGTTGTCCTACTAGATGTCTTGCTAGGCTATGAGTTGATCAATTTCTGATCTCTCCTGCTACAAGGGAAAACAAGTCCATCAAAATAACTCCAGCTCTTATTCCCACCTGAAACATGAAGCTTACAACAGATTTTCCCCTTTATGGACAAGAGCCAGAAGAGCTCAAATCTCTCTTCCACTTAAACACAAGTTTGTATCAGAGAGGTCATCAAGGTCTGTTCAATCAAGAGATAATTTCTGAATACTCCAATATTTTAAACTTTTTTTCCCCCCACAGTCCAGCCATAACTGCACAAAATATAAATCACTCTTTGATGTATCCACAGCTGCTCTTGTATGCCATGATCAGGCAAATAGTCCTTTACACCTACTAACTCTAAACAGTCTAGGGAAAAAAATAGAAGCAGTTAAATTGATGTATTTTACTCAATGTCACTATGCAGATACTTAGTTCCTCACACCACTGAAGTTAATTAGTCTATTTCTTGTTAAAGATGCTTTATTTAGTTTGACCACAAATGTATTGATGGGCAGTTAAATTCTAAAAATCCAGAAATGAGGTTGCTTATTGAGAAAAGAAAGGGTTCATAATAATGCTGATGAATTTCCTAACAATTAAGAGAATTATGGTGGTTAAAGTTGCAATAAGAACTGTTAATCTGGAGGGGGAAAAAAAGCAAGAGGTTGTGGAAGATGAGGTGAGAGGGGGAAAAGTAGATAAAACTGGGATCCAGTAGAAAGAGCACAAAAAAAAGAGGAAAAGTTAGAAAAAGAAAAGCTCTCAGCAGGAAGCATTACTAGAAGAGGGTAGATGTGAGGAATCTAAGTATAACAACAAGTCTGCAAAACACATGCTGTTACATCCTAACTGCAACAGCATCCCAGGGTAGTGATACTCAAGATTACTTGGGCTCAGCAAAAGTGAATTAAAAACATCAGAAACATGCTTGTATTATTTAGGACCTTCTTTCAGCTCCTTTTTGCCTAACTCCCAAAAGCCCTGGTGTGGGATAAATTAAATCTTCTGAGAGATATTTCTGTTCTGAAGGATACTGTCATCTGTTCCTCAGTACGAATCAGACTTCATTACCAGACCTGCAGGGCATGCTGCAAGGCACTCCCAGTCACACAGCCCGCTGCACAGAGCTGGGATTTGATCAAGGTGAGATCAGAACTTGGGAAAATAGCTGCTGATGGGTTGAGTGCTGTAATTTGGTTTGTTTCTGTAATTTGTTTCAGAGATAACAAAAACCTGGAAAACAGTTTTGTGCAAGTGAATCACAGACACTCAATCTGGCTGAAACATCTCTGCAGACCTGAAAGGGTATTTGCTATAAGCTTCATTGCTGCAATGTTCAAGCCATTTATAAGTTCTGTACTTTATATGAAAGTACAGAACTACAGGCAGACTAAAAAGTGTGAAGATGTAGTCCATCAAATAATCAAATTGTTTTATTTTTTTTACTAATAAAATCAGCTTTAAGAGATTGAGCCAAGTCTTTGGTGTGACTTGAGGATAACATTAACATGAAAATTTTGCTTGTTTTAGTAAACCATGAATGTTCAGCAAACCTTTGAACTCAAGAGTAACAAATTTATCGTGCTCAGAACAGCAGATATTACTGGGCTACTACATCAAAAAAAAGGATTTACAAGTAGAAGAGTCATTGGTGATCACATACTGTGCATCGATCACTGGCATCCACTAACACTTTCTTAAAACTTAATGAAAGTAGGAGAACTTCCATGGAGAACATCCAGTTTATCCCACCAGCACACAAAGAGACAAGCACACAAAGATGAAGTACTAGAGTGAGAATGCACAATTAAGTTGTGGCTTGGAGAAGGAAGGCAACAGCCTTCATCTACAGAGACGTTTTTGAACACATTGGCCCCATTTGCTATTTTTAAAAATGTTTGTTTCATTTATACAAGACCACTGCACCCCAGGCCTAAGAATCTGTAAATTCCATAAGTACACCTTCACAAAATAAGCAAAACCTGGAAGAATTTCTGGTTCTTTTTTCCTTACACACCTCTATGAATCCAAGCATTAGATCAACTCCCATTTAAAATTTGTGTTACATAGAGAACTATGTCTAGCATAGTTTAACCTTTGGTTAGTTTGAAGCCTCAAATAAACTTATTCTTAACAGCAACAAGATTTGACAACTGCTTGCTAATTACTTGTCTTACAGAATGTTTTACTCAATTTTCATTTAATTTATATTTGTTTTGGAGATTTAATCAGATGACAAGTTTTAATTAAATGAAAAATTAAGGTTCATGTTTAAACTTCAGCTTTCTCAAGTAAAAAATTACCTTTTCGGCAGTTTCTATCATTTACAGAGAAGACTGTGCAACCAGCTTGGATCAGACCAAAAAAAGCAAAGCACTAGCCCAGAAAAAAAAGGAGGCTTAAGTGAAAAATATTAATATCACATTTTTAAATCTCTGCTTCTATCCTGAAAAATAATAAAACACTCTGGTACATAATTTATTATGTTTAATAAGGCAGTCAGAAGTTTAAAGACACCAAAACCTTTCAGTCCCACAAAATACCACTGGATTCTTCAAGTCAAAAACCTTTGATCTAGTTCATACTTCATCATCACCAGTGAGCAGGACACAGTCCACTCTCATGGCTCCCTTGCCCCTCTGGGTTTTATGTCATTTATTGAAACTGAATGTCTTATTAAGACAGCAGAGAGTAAGCAATTAGCTAGAAAAAATACTGGGAAAAAGAGAGACACTCTTTAATATATATGTCAGAACTCTACACAGACTTGTTATAGCTCTTGGGACACTGGTTTTAAAATTTACTTATCATTCTTTAGTCTAGGTTCACATGCTCCTTGTAAAATCATCATGGAGAATATCTCTCTTTATAGCCTGTGACACAAGTTATGCTCTCTCAGTAAACCTGGGGAAAAGAAAATATACCCCAAAGAAAAGCAAAGTAATAAAACCTGACATTAAGAAAAAAATTATCATTAAAAAAAATCTAATAATGGCTCCCAGCACTTTTTAATAAAAGATACTCAACTGCAGCACCTCGAGGAACATGACTTGTTTTAATTATTTATTGAGAGTTGATCGTTTATTTGAAAGAAAATGCAATTATATCCTGACACTTTAATCACTATCAGTTTGTTTTGTTCATCTGATACTACTAAGAGGAAGGTTACCTTCCTGTGGAAATTCTGACATTTCTGTAATTGGTTTTGCAACCCTTCCAAGAGACTGAAAGCATTCCTTTTATTAAAATTGTGCAAAAATTAGAGTCATGATGTTATTAAGATTGATGGCAAACATCTCCAATAACCCAAACCACAAATGGATCAGATATTTCTTCCTGTTAGACACAAGTCTTATATAGGCTTTGGGATCAAAATTTCCACTGACACAAAAAACACAAATTAAACACAGGCCCTTAACAAACCCATTCAAATCAATCCATTAACCAGAGGAAAAAAAGCAAAGGAAAAAATAATCAAAGACTAGCAAATCAAAAGCTCATAGAATGGAAAAAACCTCTGCTTCACTGAAATAAAATTGAATTTTGCTAAATTGAGCCATTAGGTAAGAGGTTTGTTTGCCAGTTGGTCAAAATCAGGAAAAATAAATGACACTCTCAAAAACATTGCCAAGCTTCGCTAATTTCAGTATTTAAAGCATTTCAGAATATTCAGTAAGACACTCAGCAGAACCAAGTATCTAGCTTCAAAATAAAAGTTAACTTGTTCAGCAGAGACTCTAACGTTGTTTATCCATAACCATGGGATGAACCTGTTTACCACTTTTCAAGGAGCACTACACACACAACTGTAAGAGAGGAAGAGCAGGGGAAAGGAAAACACAGCAAGCAGTGGAACCATACCATGACATTTTTTAGGTTGACCCCAGTACCCATACAACTGCACTTTCATCTTTTCATTGCCCTGTCCAGGGACTTTAAACACACTTAACTATTCTGCAAGTGAGAGATAGTTACCAGGTTCCTTAGAAGTGACCTGAATGCTTTTTGGCCATGGTTCACAACATAATTTTCAGCGGGACTAATGCTCTGACTTTGTGAGTCTGCGAAGGCTTACACAGCTCCTGGCCAGTGTTGCAGCAGACATCTCGTTAAGGGAAGAAATGAGCCAAGACAAAGATTGACATTCAACAACAGGAAAAGGGTCCCAGCTTATTCTTCTTTAAAGCTTAATTATCCTGACTCTGGCTGCAGCAGGGTGCAGCTGCAGACCCTGACTGCTGGTTATTTCCTGCTGCAACATGACTACAAGGATTTCCCTGCCACCTCTGACCACAGGTTTTACCTCAGCTCAGCCATGGCTGCAGGCTCCAACCCCATCAGATCCACACTGACCTCACAGCAGAGCTTCTACAGCAGCAACTCTCTTGTTTCATTCTTATGTTTCTCTGGATGGTTCCTTCTTTCTCAGGGCACCTCTACCTCCTCATGGTCCTCTTCCTCCAGGTCTCCCCCAAGCAGCCTCCCCACCCCTTTTATCACACTTACCTTTATTAGTCACAGCTGTGACCCATTAAGGGCCAGGCTGTTCCTCTTCTTTGGTAATTATTACAGCTGTGACTTATCAGGGGCCAGGTCACCTGTAATCTTCTCTTCTACACCTACAGGCCAGCATGGAGGAAGATGGAGGAAGCTCAGGAGAGGATCCCTTCCATGCTCTCTGAAGAGAGACAAAAAAAAAAAAAAAAAAAAAAAAAGTTTATGACACTCAAAACCAGACATGCTTTCTTTTCCCCTCATAGTTTCACCACACCTTTGTACAGTTCAACCAAACATTAAAACATCTAACTCTCATCTGTACCAGACCCATATTATGCAGCCTTAAAGGCTTACCTAGGACAACCAACAGAGGGAAAAGCAATCAGGACCTGCACAAAATTGGATGGACCAGGTGTTCACACAAAGCCCAGCTTCCTAAAAGAAGGCAGAGTGGGAAGAGTCAGTAGGTACATCAAATTTAGCTAAATGGAGAGTGATTTTAAGTTCTCTTTGTGGGATTTGGAGATAAGCAAGAAAAACATAAATTCGTGAATATGTCAATGACAGAACTCTCCAAAAAATCCAAACTGCATGACCTTTCAAAGTGATTTAAAAATCATTTACCTAATATTAAAGAAGCAATAGGTATTTTGAAGAGAAAGATATACTTGTTTAAATTATTCCCTATGGTACATTAGTACTTCATTTTGTGCCCTTGAAGCTTTCCAAGCATCACAGTTAGGAAATCATGCTGAGAACTCAGGCCTTTACTTCCTGCATGGGAAGAAACCTAACAAAGAGCTGAGCATGTGGGGAATTCAAGTAAATTTGCTCATGAAATTTGACAACAACTCCACAAGAAGCCATCAAAAAGTTATTGAAACAGGACCTTGCAAAATTGATAAATACAAATTTACTACCCCTTGTTTTGGAAGAAAGACTCTCCTCAGATGTAAACTTCAAACTACTTTTTTCTCTGGGTCACATTCGACACCTGGATCAGAGGAATCTTTGCTTGCACCCTCTATGTTGCATCAGCCTTCTGGGATTAAAATTTCAAAATAAAACAAAGAAAAAAAGTAAAAATAGCAATAAAAAAAATCACCAAATATCCCCTACAAAAACCAAAAAATAATAAAAAAAAATTCACTATACAGTAAGGGAAGTAATTCCTTTAAACAAGAAATGGCACTTTTCTCAATATTAAATGTACTGTATGCGAATTTAGGAAGTTAATCCCCCTTAATTATCAAGAGAGTGTGTATGGTTTCCCATAAGGACATAATGCATCAATACACCCTTACATGTCCACCATCCTACACCACATTAGCCAGCAAACAACTTGTTCAGCTAAATTACAGCACTCCACTCATTTTCTAGTCCTCATGCTGTGAGAGATGAAATAACATTTTGCTGCAGCCAAAGAAAGGATTATTGAGTAAAAGAATGAAAGCTGTTGGTTCCCTCTCTGTTGTTATCTCTGATTTGGATGTGTTCTGGTTGGTTTGCTGGATGTTGCTGTGAGCGGGGCAGGGTTGGAGACAGGACCAAAAAGGAAGAAGGATGAGAGAGGAGAAGACGGAAGAGTAGGCAGTGGGGGGAGAATATAAATTCCTGCACACCCATCCTATGGGAAAGGGGACAGGGACCGCCCCCAGCTGGAAATGATAAAAAGTTGCTATTCTGTTGCAGAGTGTCTGTGTTCAGCTCTCAGAGAAGAAGTAGATAAGCAGCTCAACTGATCCGTCATTAAAAAATCCAATTTTCTTTTGCTTCAAAGGCTCTGTTCCCACTTAATTGTATCAAAACCTGAGTTTACTTCCAATAATGCAAATAAGATTTTCTTAGCACCTGCACTACACACATTCTAAACATGCATAACTGATGAAGTTCATCAATTGTAAAGTTATTCTTAAAGCTACCTTAGCCTAGGGGTACACAGCTTTCCACTGAAGTTTAACCATTGCTCCTTGAGAAAAAAGGCAAAAATCTTCCTTAGCAGAAATCATAGCCACGCCTTGGGCTGAAAAACATTATTTGAAATAAACTTCATGGAAATCCCAGGAAAGGGGGAACGGGAAATCAGAATGTGATATTTGTATCCTACTTATTTATTCACATAAACCTTATGCTATCAGATTTATCTAAATACAAGGTTGGATTTATCTTCTAGCTTCATTTTTCATTCTACAATTTCATTTTTTAAGAAAACTTTATAATGTGCTTTATTGGTGCTCTTAGATGATTATTTTCCAGGTGCAGGTCATGTATTGCCATTGTTTTCAGAATGTCCAGGCCACCAGCTCCTGATGTGGTACAGTGATCTCAGATGATTACACACGGAACAGTAAAACAAAATATCCTGACAATGCAAATACAGACTTATTCTAAACTAAATACTGTACTCTAACAAGTGTAAACCACTACATCCAATTGCAATAAGTATTGATATGTATCCATTCACCTGATTTAGATTAAAGATTCTCATAAAAGCTTATTTCCTCCGTTTGCTAATGGCACAAAAACTTGAGATCTATTTGTTCATTCCCAGCTGCATAGTGGGAAATATCAATATCTAGGTCATTCACCTGCATGCTATTGCTTAGTTACATAGCTCTTGATACTCCCATGGAAAGAATACATTCCACTATAAACTAAGAAGTGCAGTGCATAAATAATATACCTTGATGAACTCCAGTGGAAAGGTTATCCAATCTGATAGAAACTTTAATTTAAAACAGATAAGAATAACAGGTAGACACATGGATGGCTACTAAAAGAGGAAAAGACACACAGCTCTCTGTTTACATGTGTATTTTTCATCTCAAAACGCTCATGTCATAATATGAAGTATGACATTAATTTATGAATTTCACCAATGACTTTTTATATTCATTATCTTTTAATACCTGAATAACACAGATCAACATAATTGTTACATTAAATGATCAAGTGGTTACTGAATGCAAAGTATAGAAACTGTACAAAATGGACAATGTACAGAAAAAGTACAAAACATCGGACTCAATGATCCTTGTGGGTGCCTTCCAATTTATAATATTCTGTGGTTCTGTGTGAAAAAGGAAACTGACAAGTATTTATTGGTACAACTATCAATATTTTAAATGTCTACTATACCACCACCAATTTCTATGAAGTGCTTTGTTCTAAAGACACAAAAAGCTCAGGGCAGAAAAATTCCCCACTCAATTCTTTTGCATAATTTTGGGGTTTTTAACACAACAGCACTCACGTAATAAAGCTATGATATCATAAGTAGAGAAAATTTGAAGATACTGATCACTGCCAAAAATGGAACACAGTCAGAGTCTTACTTCCAGCCATAAATCTCTTAAAATTTAAGTTTGCTCCTCAACTATGTGATCCAAAGTTATTTCTGTAACACTTTTGGTGCAGTTCAAAGTCAAAGAAGGATAAGCCCTATTTTCTAGATGTACTTCAAAGTTAGCCCAAGCTGATGGAAGCCTTGAGAGATCAGTGCTTCTTCTCCTTTTTCCTTTTCTAATCAGTATAAAGATAATTTCAGTCTGTCATGTTTAATACTTTATTTCACTACAGTTTTCAAACACTTTTTTATACATATTCTTCCTAAATGAATATTTTGGTTTTTCACCTTCCCCAAATTCAACTAACCCAGAAACCAAAAAAGAGTGTGTGTTTTCACATTGAATTTGCCTTTTTTAATGCACTTGTATTTTTCTGTAAGAAGCATCTGGGCCAATTTCAGGCAACCTTCCAAAATAATGGTAGTCCCTATTGCAGAGAAAAAAAAAAAAAAAAAAAAAAAAAAAAAAAAAAAAACACCACAGAAATAAATTCTCCTGTTATGGTCATTTAGTTTCATTTGTATTTCAGTGAGAAAATAGCCAACATTATTTCTGTAGCCAGCAGCCTGATTTGCTTGCACTGTGTGCCTCCAAGACAAAAGCCACAACAACCTCCTTCTTGGCCTAATCACCTTGTGTTGATAAAGGCCACAAAGTATTATTCCTTTAAAAGAAGGTGTGCACAACAAAGACTGGGAATTGCTACTACCAGCATCAGTCTTTCAGAATATCCTAAATTCTAAACTCCACGATCTACTGAATAAAGGACAACTACCATGAGGCTTGTAGTGTACAAAGAAAAGTACATGCAGGTCTGGAAAGCAACATAGGTATTTTACAGTGACATGTAACCCAGAGCTCAGAAAATCTAGGAAGCAGGACAGGAGCCCAGGTCTTCATACTTGCAAATAAGCATCTTCACACCTAGTCAAGTCTTCTATCTTAGGGCATTCTTTACTTAAAACAGTCAATTCTACCCTTTGATTGTATTTTACCTTTCTGAAAATCTTACCCACAGTATATAAGCATCATGTTTTACTTGCCAGACAGAAGACAACTTAGGTATTAATAACTCCTACTATCACAATTTCCCTAACTCTGTAAAATAATGTCACATTAAAAGAATCTAACACATAACTTGCTCTTTTCTTTTGGAATTAATAATTATCCTGAGGCCTTAGATTTAAATTGAATTTGCACAAAATCAGTTCACAATTTTAAGTTAGATGTGCATATTTATTACTACAGTAACACTCTACCGATATATTCCAAACAAATATTTTACTGAGAGTAACAATCCCAAGAAGGGCAAGCAATTCACAGACACTAGACTTCTCCATTGTGAGAATTATTATATAGAAGTTATAGCTGTTATAGTAACTTCTACATAATTATTATATAGACGTTATAGACAGATACAGCTACATTCTCTGGGCAAGACACATGTTGAGAACATGCCAGAGTCCTGAATGAGGAACTACACTGGACATACCATTGTAGCCACTCTTGTGCTTGGAAACATCCTCAAGGCATAATTCTGCCTGTAGCAACTTTGGGAAAGAGACATTAGGAAGAAGCTGCTTATAAGCTAAAGACCACTGTTTTTTTCTCAGCTAGTTTCCTAGTGGTGTTTGAGGGAGGGAGGGAAGAGGGGAAAAAAAAGAGAGAGAAGTGCATCAGCAGATGGATCTTTGCACTGCCCACAAGAAAAGCCAAAATAGTGAATGTGCAGGAATCATCTGTTCTCTAGGTAGTTCTCTGTCAGCCCTGAACAGTCAGGAAGAGTGGAGCTTCCCCTAATAAAATCATGCCAAACAAAATCCCATTTTGATTTAAAGCAGCAAGAATTTTTTCTCTTTATTGACTTTTGTCAAGACCTCAATAGACAGTGAAATTTCATCCCTCCCCTCAAGTTTCACACTTAGTTGCTATAAATGTTTTCCTACATCAAAAACTAGTAAAATAATACAATCCTAGTCAGCTACTATGTTTTTCAAAGTGTGCTTCTAACACTTACTGAAGTAGTATTTATGCCATTGGCATAGCTGTGTCCTTCACTAGAGGCAACTGCATATATTACCATCTTTTAATGCAAGAAGTTTCCATGTTTATGATATTTTATGCAAGACATTTCATAGTTATAGAATGCAATCAGTAGACTCCTTTCCTTAAAAGGCTTTATAAAAATTGTATATGCCTTAGAAGAAATTATGCTGTATCTTGTGTCACAGATTAATGCAACATTATGGTAGCAACCACTTATTATCCCTAAAAATTCACCTCCCTCAATATCCATGAGCAAAAAATAAAAGTTAAAAATTTCAGTACTAAAGAAAAAAATGTTTAGCACTTGAACTATGGAGATAAAAAAAAGACTTCATCAGATTCCTAAAATACCATTTTGAACATGATAAAAGTGTAAAATCTTGACTGGATTACTTCTATCACTGCTTCCCCTATTCTCTGTGGATTTACTAAAGGGCTTCTCTTTTCAGGTCTCAACTACGTACTTAATGTGGAGTCGCATTAATGGGAATTCTGGCGTGCCACCTTCAGCTATCCAGCTGTACTTGCCCTCCTGCTGAACCCCAGCAAGCCCACCCATTCAGAACTATCTGTAGGGCACAGGAAATCAAACATCAGGTCGTGGGTGTGTCAGAGTCTGTCTAAGGATGTGATTTGCCTCACAACTGTCTCCGATGGCTGGGGACCAAGCCCCTGGCCTGGCTGAGGTGGAAGGTTTGCTCTGCAAGAACCGAATGCAAGACTGGTTACGGTGGACTGAGCTGAGACTGCTTGTCCCAACTGGCCTGTCCGTACCAGGAGCAGCTTGTTCCTGAGCACCCAACTTTAACACAGGTGCCTGCCTCGGCTCTGCGCCACTCGCCTTGGTCCTCGCCTCAACCAACCTACAAAGACTCTGGAGACCCCACACGCCTTTGTGATCACCCCACTGGAGAAGATCGCGTCTATGGGCATCTCTACGCCTTGAGGACTCGTCCCTCCACGTTGGCAGCTATAATCCTCTTCCCCTCTTTCTCTATCTTTCTCACTATTCTCTATTTTCTTTCTCTACTATCGCATTGTGGGCACTAAATAACAGTGCATTTTTTGTTTAAGCAAACTGAGTTGTCCCCTGCTGTGTCTTTTGCGCTTTGAGATCTCCAAAACGAACCATCAGGTTCCCAGCATATGTTTGCAGACCCCTGATAGGGTGAAACCTCTTTCCTTTGGAAAAATCTCAAAGGAAAAAGGTTCCACGTGCTGCCTTGCCAGCAGCACCTGGCTTCAGGAGGGCAGTGGCTGATCTGGAGAATGTTTCCAGCAGCAGCAGGTACAAACCAGCTCCCAGCTGCATTTCACTTTCCCCTCTCCAAAATTCTTTCCTCCATGTGTCACATTACTCACAGACTTACCAAGGCATGGCTGACCAAACTCACCTCTCCCATCAACCCCATTAGAGATCTACAAATAACAGGCTAAGGTTCATCTGCCCAAAATAGGAAGACAACTGAAAGGGATTTCAGAACCTCAAATAACTAAAAGGTCTTGCACCATGACAGTGAGCTGGTTCAGGATGCTGTCCATAAGCAGTATGGAGCCCAGAGCATTATTCAGAAGGCAGAGGGAGCCAGCTGAGAATCAACTCTGTCTTCTCACAATACAGCTCATCCTCAAGAAACCAACTTGAAAGTCATGGTAAGCCCCTAATCAAGCCAGGAATTGCTCCCCTGGTGCCAGCTCAGATGGAAAAAGATCATTGCCCCAGATAACTGGTTGGAGTTACATTTCTGCACAATGACAACTTTAAAGCAATGCACGTATAGAAGAGTATGAGTCCAAAAATTCTGCCCTGTAGGATTTCTCAGAGGACTCTGACTAGACTAGGAAAAAATCCTATCCATAAAATTATGTTTACCACATGAAATAAAGTGAGTATGAGATACATTCTTGAGATACTGTAAAGACTATTGAAAACAACTTCGTGGAAGAAATAAAAGAAAATCAATTGCAGAGAAGGAGCATTTACACATGAAACATTAACATATTAAAAGCTTGGAACTCTGGAAATGTCTGAATCCCAAATGAAACACCTCTGAAAGAACAGTAATACTGTTCAATGTATACTACAACAGTTGAAAAAGCAATACATTGCCAATCTACATAAGAAAGGGAGTAGAATAAAGTGAAAGATTGCATAAAGTCATCATAGCAATCAAATTTGTATTCAAGCGGTATATTGTGTTCACTTCAAGGGTCTTCATTTCAAAAGGAATAAATGATAGTAGATTATTTCAGAGACAAGCAAAAGATGTGATTAGATGTGCTTAGTCTCTATATCCAAGTGATAGGGCAAGGAACAACTTCTTGAAGATATAAAATAATCTGACTTAAAATATCATTTTTTTTAATTCCTACAAACCATTTCTTGAAAAAAAGGCCCAGTCAGAGAATTTTTTTAAAAAAGAAAATTCAAAACTCCTCTTTATCTTCCTTTCTTCCCCTTCATACAGCAATTAGTCTGTGGAAGTCATGGCTACAAGGTTATGACCTAAATAGCAACTGCAGAATACATAGATGCATAAAGCTTATTTTTGTAATCAGTTAGCAGCAATGACAAACAGCAACCAAATAGAAACCAAAAAGTAACTTGTGAGGTCAGCCTTGTCAGCTCGTGAGTCTAGGGAAGACAGCTTCTTCTTTGTGTCTTTTGGAGGAATGATTTTGAAACCCTCTTTTCCTGTTTCATTTTATCTTTTCTCTCTTGTCACCTTTTTAAGCCATATGTGGAGAGAACAAATTTTAATACTCAAGTTTTAGTTCAGAAGCTCAAGCACCACCAGGGAGGTTTTTAGGTTTACTGTTGTCCTAAGCATTTTTCAACATATATACATATATACACACACATTGGATTTATTGATTGCAGAACTTATCTTCATTATTAAATTTCCTGGAGTGGAAGCAGGATGTCTTCTTTCAAGAGAGCATTTGCTTTACCACACAATTATAATTTTACAGTGGGCACTGCATACAAAGGAGATGATTTGATATAGCATTTGTACAGAAACCCACTCTTTACTCTGCATATTTCGTTTTCCCCAGGGATAATGTCTTTAAGCCTCTCTTAACTTACCTAACTATCCCTGGATAGAAGCCATTCTGTTACAAAATGGAATCCAGGAAACACAGCAACAAAGCTGAATTTTTAAAAAAAGAGAGACTGGATTGCACTTCCACTAAAGTCTTCATTTACACCTATTCCACTGTTTCATTTTGAACCCATCTTCCCTCTTCTCTTCAGAGGAGCATGCTTCACTCATCTCATTACATTTTATTGCCAAATTATCAATTTTTTTTTCAGTTCAACAGGTTTTTCAGTTGAAAGTGATTATCTACCTTTCCCTTTAATTTGCTTTTTTTTCTTTTTCTGGAAGGCTAATTTTTCCCCTCGTTGGCATAAGAAATCAGTCTTCCTTTTCAACTGGGAATTATCTCTACTTACCAGAGAAGACAGAGTGTTCAGCCTATAAGGAACTTTTTACGAACTACATAAAATAAAGCCATACAATATGGAGCATGAGGTTTTAAAGCAGAATTATATCTGTACATGTTACCTGATGTCAAAAGTAACAAAAGTATTTTAGTTATTAAGAACTGTGAGAAGAAACAAAATAAGCCCAACCAAATTTATGAGTTTTGTTAAAATTCAGATAAAAAACTGTGAACAGGTATTCTAATTGCTTTTAATGTTAGTGTTAACAAACAATAGTACTCCATTCTTAAGCAGAAAAACAGGAAAAAAGGTTTCAGAGATAGTCAGGAGTTATCCAGCCACTAACTACAGTTATCCAACCATCTAACTACAGTCATACAATACTATTTTGGACCAGTTTAATTTTGATGAATTCGTAACACAGCTCATCAGGATAGTAATCTAAAATACTACATGATCTTTAAGGTCCCTTCCAACCCAGTCCAAGTCTACAAGGCTGCTTTGTGAGAAGGCAGGGCAGCTAAAAACTTTGGGAATTTTTCAAAATTCAAAAATTACTTTAACTATCAAAAGCATCAAATTGATGAACCTGAAACTGAAGGCTAGTATGTATTTGAACACTCAGTTCCATATTTACTTAGAGTAGACAATCCTACACCTTGCTGCTTGAGCCTGAGATATTAGTTCTATGGTGTTAAGTCTTACTCACTTTCACTACCTTCTAATTAATATGACAGAGTTCACTTGTTAAGGAGGCAGTTCACATTTCATCCATTTTTTTCTATATCCTTCTCAAAGAAAAACTTAGGCACAGACTATTGTCTAAAAATAACTGTTCTCAAAATCCCGAAAGCCCAGACTTTTCACTGAAAAATACCATTTACCAAATATTTCTGGCACTCTGAAAGAATTAGAGATTCTAATTTAAATTGTATTACACAGAAGCCAGAGGAAACATTAAATTTCTTAAGTCTAGAAGGGACATACAAATGCCACCACAAATTCTGATCATATGCCGCTGGGATATCTAATCTTCTAAGTGTAAGTGTCTTTTGGCAAGGAGAAAATCCTTAGAGTAAACATCACAATCTCCTTTTCACATCTGGTATTTCCAAATGAAGGGTCCCTTTTTATCTCCTCTCACTTTCTGTCTTACTTTAACCTAATTTAGATGGAAAATGTAGGTACATTTTTGTCTCCTGACTGGCCAAAATAAATGGCCAAGACAAGACAGAGAACAAAAAAACTGGCATACACAAAGATCTCCAATCTCTGATTGACCAACATCCAAATTTTTAACCAGACAGGAAAATTTCAATACCAGCTATATCTTAACAGTTGCCTTCATGTCTTGGTTCAGAAGAGCACTTCAGCAAGTGCTTAACACCAGCCCTTGTCTCTGAACAGGTGTATTTCAGGATCGTTGTAAGATGTTCAGACTTAAAAAGCAGCACACTCTTCCACACACACATCATCGCCTAGTCACCTAGCAAAACAAATTTTAATATCAACACACAGGTTAATACTTTGAATTAGATTACGAACATGCATATCTCAGAGAAACCAGAAGGCATCTTGACCAGATAACAGCTCAGATAACAGTTTTCACAGGGGAATTTCTTTTGCCACTCATAGGTAAAATAGAAACACCAAAAACAAAGAAGAGCACAACTCATCAGTAAAGCCAAGGACCAGCTATTCAGTGCAACTGCTCACAAGCCACTTCTACATTTCCTCTCTTTTAAAATGGTTCTTCACTGCCATTCAGCTACTACCACCTTAATATGAGACTTCACTGACAGTATTTTGCCTTCTTTAAACTAAAAGATGAATTAATTTTCAATTTTATTTTCTCTGGTCAAATCATCTGCACCGCAAACAAAAGTTTCATTCAGGAAATTACAGATAGTATTAACCAAAAAATTTCCTTCATTGACCTCAAAAAATCTTCAAGTACCTAAAGTTACCAGACTAAAATATTTTTTAAAAACCCACCATTCTAAAAAAAAATTAATATAGGAACGAAAAGAACAATTAAAAAAAAAAAAAACTGAGGACATCCTCTCCTCTAAATTCATTCCTATGCTGGGCCCCCACACACGGGTGTAGTGCTGCAGGCGGGCTCTGAAATATGGACTAGAGGGCCACAGTCACCTCCCCTGACCCGCTGCCCTTGGCTCCTTTCCATGCGGCCCAGCACAGGGCTGCCTTTCTGGGCTGGCAGCACACACTGCCGCCTCACGCTCGGCTTCTCCTCCAGCCGCGCCCCAAGCGCTTCTCCTCAGCCCCTGCCCCGCTCAGCTTCCTGGCCCCTCCAACCCCGAGCTGAGGGGCAGCTCCGGCCACTCTCGGGGTCACGGCAAAGCCCTTCCAGAGCCCCGGGGCCGAGGCAGAGCCCTCCCTGGGGGACGCCCCTCATCCCCGGCCTCCAGCTGCACATGGAGCCCCTGAGCACAACTCCCTGGCCGCGTCCATCTGGCCGATCCCTCGCGGCCGCACAGCCCACCCTCCAAAGCCAGGCCCGGGCACTGTGGGGCTCGCGCTGTCTGTGTGTGCCACGGCGCCTTCCTCACAGGGGCTGGGGCACAGCAGCCGTCCCACAGACTGCGGTGTTGTGGGAAATGGCTCCAACATGGCCAGGAAGGAGATCTGCCCCTGACGGCAAAACTGAATAAAGAGGCCGAGACCACCCAAGCCCACCCCTCCTTCACCTGGCTGCAGCTTTGGGCTGCCACTCGGGCTGCCCAACAGAGCCTGAAACTCCATCAAGGTGACACTATGGCTCAATCACCTCTGCCCTGGGGACAAGGAAACAAGACTAAGGCAGCAGAATGGATCCACAAGAAAGCCAAAGCCAGCAGCTCTCCTGAAAATCAGCTTGGGCCAGGCTCGGGCAGGGGAGGCCACAGCCCACAGGCTCATCTGCTCAGGCCACCTTTGCACACACTGCCCACAGCCAGGAAGGGAGGAGGAGAGTCCTGGGGCTCTGCTGTCGCCTCTGGGCACAGGCAGGGGACACCCATCCTCCCTCACACAAACTGGCTCAGCTGTAAAATCCCCAGCCCGGGAAGGCCACATCCACGGCACATTCCCCTCAGGGGCAGCTGAGGGGCAGGTGCCATCAATCCATCCAGGAGCCCCAAAGCGCTGCCCACACTCATTGCTGAGGCCTTGCAGCAGAGCACTGCTCGTCAGGCAAAGGGCTGACACAGATCCAGACTCTGCTGCAGGAGACTCTGTCAAACTTGTCCCCACCAGGGGAGGGACCTGGGCCTTCCCACGCGGCCCAAGTGTGCACCAGCCCTCTGAACTCCGTGTGTGCGGGGGACCCTCAGCACCAAGAGCTGATGGGGAGCAACCATGGGAGAGCCTTTGGGATCCACTGACTGGGGACATTTTTTTCTTCATATGTCTCGGTCACTTTTTCTCTCCCCCAACCTCATTTCTGTTTCTCTCTCCCTCTCTCTCTCTGTGTTTTTAATTTACTGTTCAATAAAACCCATTCTATTGACTTTGCCCCTTAAATTGGGAAGAGGCATTTCTGATCATGTGGATAACCAGATGATGACAAGGGGCCGGAGGCCCAGCACTCCGGGGGCTGCTCCGTGCCACTTCCAGTGGGTTGGGCTGCTGAAGGGGTGCCGGGCACGGCCCTTTGTGACACAGCAGCGTTCCCTCAGGGCCCTGGGGAATGTGGAACGTTGTGGGGCCCAGGGCCCCGTTGACATGGCGCAGCCACGCCTGCAGGGGTATATAAGGGGGCGCGGGGCCCTGCGTTGCCCAGTCTCAGGAGAGCCACTTGCTCAGCAGGAAGCAGCTCCTGGGATCCCCTTCTGCATTGCAGGAGATCAGAGAGAGAGAAGGAGAAGGTGAACCCCGACTCCCAGGCACCCAGCCCCTTGCCCGCCCGGCCAGCAGACCAGGCCCCCAGCGGGCAGTGGCCGTGGGCAGGCGGCAGCTCCGGCCGGCCCCTGCCAGACCCTGAGGAGGAGGGGCCCTTTGCCAAGATGGAGGAAGACCTGGAATATGACATGGATCGAGAGCTCTCCCAGTGGGAAGGAGAGGGATATCAGCAACTCTCTCCTTCAGAAGAAGTGCAAAGCCATCTGCACATGTTCCCATGGGAAGGAGACAAGGGAGAGCCAGAGTCGTCCCAACTGGGAGACAACAACAACAAGGACGTTTCCCAAGGAGAAGGCTACAGTCTCCAAAACCTGGCCCAGTGGGAAAAAGACAGCAGTGACCACCAGCTGTCCCAACCGGAAGAAAGTGCCAGCAGCCAGGAACCATCCCAATGGGAACGATACATCAGGTGCGAGACCGATGAGGACCCCCTGCACCCAGAGACGGATGAGGATGCCCAGACTTGTGCCCAGCAGGGGCCCGGCTCTCCCAGCAGCGTGGGCACCCAGGTGGCAGGAGAGGCAGCCCCTGAGCTGCCCAGCACCTCTCCTGCCCCAGGGAGTCCCACAGAGGATGAGCTGGCAGCTGCTGCTGCTGCAGCTGGAGCTGCTGAGGAGGTGGAGGAGCCCCCGGAGCCTCTGGCTGCTGAGGTAGGAAAGAGCCCCAGTTCCCCTGCTGGCAGTGAGGAGGTGCCATGGGCAGGGACACAGACACCAGCCCCTGCCCCAGCCAGCCCCCCAGGCTGCTGCCAGGCTCTGCTGGGCTTAGCGGGGAACATCAGCTCTGAGGAGCTGCTCCAGCCCGTGCTGGAGGTCCAGCAGCCAGAGGAACAGGGGGCCCTGCAGCAGAGCACGGCTGCAGAACTGGAAGCAGCAGCTGCAGTAGAAAGGGGAGAGAGCCCAACATCTGCCCCACACAGCCCCTGCTGCCCACCCAGCCCCTCGCCCAGCCCAGCGGGAGCCCAGGGGCTCAGTGAACAGCAGGAGGAGGCAGACAGGGCATCCGTCCTGGCAGAGGAAGAGAGCAAGGAGGGGGCCACGGCTGAGAAGCTTGAGGATTCTCAGTGCAGAGATGAGGAACACAAAGACCTGTTCCAAAGAGAAATCAACAAATACCAAGAAGGGTCCCAAGGGGAAGCCTGCATTGAGCAGGAGCTTTCCCAGGTAGAAGCCAGCAACTACCAGGAGGAGTCCCAAGGGGAAGCCTGCATTGAGCAGATGTCCCCAGCAGAAATCACCAGCCGCTACCAGGAAGGATCCGAAGGGGAAGCCTGCATTGAGCAGGAGATCTCCCCAGCAGAAACCAGCAACAACCAGGAAGGATCTGAAGGGGAAGCCTGCATTGAGCAGGAGCTCTCCCTAGCAGAAACCACCAGCAACAATGAAGGATCCGAAGGGGAAGCCTGCATTGAGCAGGAGATCTCCCCAGAAGGAACCACCAGCAACCAGGAAGGATCCCAAGGGGAAACCTGCATTGGGCAGGACATCTTCCCAGAAGAAACCAACAACTACCAAGATGGATCCGAAGGGGAAGCCTGCATTGAGCAGGAGCTGTCCCCAGAAGAAACCAGCAGCAACCAGGAAGGATCCAAAGGGGAAGCCTGCATTGAGCAGGACATCTCCCCAGAAGAAACAAACAGCTACCATGATGAATCCGAAGGGGAAGCCTGCATTGAGCAGGAGATCTCCCCAGAAGAAACCAGCAGCAACCAGGAAGGATCCCAAGGGGAAGCCTGCATTGGGCAGGAGCTGTCCCTAGAAGAAACCATCAGCAACAAAGTATCCCAAAGGGAATCCTTCATTCGGCACGTGATCTCCCAAGAAGAAGCCGATATCTACAACATGCTCTCTGACTGGGATGAATACACTGAAGATGAGCTGTCCCAAGGTGATGTTGAGAGCTACCAAGAAGCTTCTGACTGTGGAGAATTCCCAGAGCAAGGCCTTTCCCAGGCACAAGTCAGTATCTCCCACAGTCTCTCTGACTGGGAAGATTACAGCCAGCAGGAGCTGTCCCATGGAGATTTCAACTGTCTCCAAGAAGTGTCAGATTGGGAACAGTCTATTATTGTGCAGGAGCTTTCTCAGGAGGAAGACTCCATTGCCATGAAGGTGTCCGGAGGCAATGGAAGGAGACCCTCTGCGCAGTCTACCTGGGAAAGTGACAGTGAGCAAGACCTCGAGATGTACAGGTGGGAAGAGAACATCGGGGACAAGGCCTTCCTGCACGAGGAGGACGACTGGGATGAAATCAGCATCCTCGAGCTCCAAGAAGACCAAAGCAGAGAGCCAAGACTGGCGAGAGGCGGGTTCCTCCTGCCAGGCGGGATCTTCGTGCCCATCCTTCGAGAGGGTTGGGTTGAGGACGAGGCATCTGAGCCGCGCCCCTGGGGGCTGCTCTCTGCCTCGCCTCCCCACGTGGAAGCCCTGGCCCCCAGAGGACACGGGGCCCCTGGTGCCTTCCAGGAGCAGGAGCCAGAGGCCGGCACCCTCAGCCAGCAGCGGGCCCCCCGCAAGAAACGTCTCTCCCGGCTCCGGCGGGCGCTGCGGGCGCTGCGCGGCCTCTTCCGCTTCTCCTGCTGCGCCCCGCGGCCCCAGGATTAGGGATGGACAGGACCCCGCTGCACAGAACACACAAAAAAAAATAGAATTAGAATAGGAATAGGAAATAGTCAATAAAGAAGGTGAAGAAATGGTGGCAGTAAATAGGGATAGGATTTAGGAATAAGAATAGCAAAAGAAGAAACAGAAGAAGAAAAAGAAGAAATAGTATTGATAGTAGTAAATAATTTTAATAAAAATAAAAATTAAAATAAATTCTGATGACACTGGTATTAATTATATCAACCTAAAATACACATTCAGACGTGTTCCACAGTCACAGTGTTGTTTGGGTTGGGAAGGATCTCAAAAAATCATCTAGGTCCATCTGATTTTCTTACACACTCTTTCTCTCTCTCTGAGTCCTCCCTCTGTCCTGGTTTCGGGCAAACTTGGGATGAAACCTGCCAATGGGGTTCCTCTGGTTGGCAAACCCAAATGGCCCCTCCCCTCAGCAGGCCCAGGTAAAGAACTTCCTCAGAGGAAAGTGGAAAAAACTATTGATTTGACAAACAAAATGCCCACAAGCATAACGAATGAGTAATATGAAACAATAAAACCTCTCGCCGCTCTGAAGAGAGATGACAAAACTGAGAGAAGCCCTTGCCGTGAGTGAGCTCAGCTCTCTCAGTCTCTTATCAGTCCCAGTCCCTTTGGTGCTGTAAAATGCCCAGGTCCAGGCCCCCGTGGGCTGCAGGTGTGAGATCCCAGCGTCTGTCTGGGCTTTTCAGTCCAGGACAGGTTTAAACAATCCCAAGGGGGGAAAAAAAATAATAAATTAAACAGTCCAAGGAGGTTCCCTGCCTCAGCCAGCTAAACTAACTAAAAGCAAAACATGTTCTCTGTCTGGCCACTGTCTGTGCCTCCAATGAACACACAGAGTCCGGAGGAAAAAAAATGTGTAGGAGTGAACTCTGTTTTCTCAAAACAAACTGCACGCTGCTTCTTTCCCTGCTTCGCTCTCAGAACCACTTTGAAAGGTACAGAACACAACATACAGCACACACAGAACAGACAACTGGGGATACAAGCAGCTTAAAGTCACCCTAGGACACACTCCTGTTTCTTTCTATCTCTCTCCCTCACAGTTCTTGTGAAATAAAATCCATGTTAAATAAAATCAGGATGTTGTCATCACATGGTCTCATGTACGCCTCAATCCGGGCACAGGCATCTCTCCCTAAGCCGACTGGAGCACATTCCCTGCCCAGCCTGTCTTCATAGCACAGCTGCTCCAGCCCCCTGAGCATCTCCATCGCTCTGCTCTGAACTCATTCTACCAGCCCCATGTCCTTCTTATGCTGGGCCCCCACACACGGGTGTAGTGCTGCAGGCGGGCTCTGAAATATGGACTAGAGGGCCACAGTCGCCTCCCCTGACCCGCTGCCCTTGGCTCCTTTCCATGCAGCCCAGCACAGGGCTGCCTTTCTGGGCTGGCAGCACACACTGCCGCCTCACGCTCGGCTTCTCCTCCAGCCGCGCCCCAAGCGCTTCTCCTCAGCCCCTGCCCCGCTCAGCTTCCTGGCCCCTCAAACCCCGAGCTGAGGGGCAGCTCCGGCCACTCTCGGGGTCACGGCAAAGCCCTTCCAGAGCCCCGGGGCCGAGGCAGAGCCCTCCCTGAGGGACGCCCCTCATCCCCGGCCTCCAGCTGCACATGGAGCCCCTGAGCACAACTCCCTGGCCGCGTCCATCTGGCCGATCCCTCGCGGCCGCACAGCCCACCCTCCAAAGCCAGGCCCGGGCACTGTGGGGCTCGCGCTGTCTGTGTGTGCCACGGCGCCTTCCTCACAGGGGCTGGGGCACAGCAGCCGTCCCACAGACTGCAGTGTTGTGGGAAATGGCTCCAACATGGCCAGGAAGGAGATCTGCCCCTGACGGCAAAACTGAATAAAGAGGCCGAGACCACCCAAGCCCACCCCTCCTTCACCTGGCTGCAGCTTTGGGCTGCCACTTGGGCTGCCCAACAGAGCCTGAAACTCCATCAAGGTGACACTGTGGCTCAATCACCTCTGCCCTGGGGACAAGGAAACAAGACTAAGGCAGCAGAATGGATCCACAAGAAAGCCAAAGCCAGCAGCTCTCCTGAAAATCAGCTTGGGCCAGGCTCGGGCAGGGGAGGCCACAGCCCACAGGCTCATCTGCTCAGGCCCCCTTTGCACACACTGCCCACAGCCAGGAAGGGAGGAGGAGAGTCCTGGGGCTCTGCTGTCGCCTCTGGGCACAGGCAGGGGACACCCATCCTCCCTCACACAAACTGGCTCAGCTGTAAAATCCCCAGCCCGGGAAGGCCACATCCACGGCGCATTCCCCTCAGGGGCAGCTGAGGGGCAGGTGCCATCAATCCATCCAGGAGCCCCAAAGCGCTGCCCACACTCATTGCTGAGGCCTTGCAGCAGAGCACTGCTCGTCAGGCAAAGGGCTGACACAGATCCAGACTCTGCTGCAGGAGACTCTGTCAAAATTGTCCCCACCAGGGGAGGGACCTGGGCCTTCCCACGCGGCCCAAGTGTGCACCAGCCCTCTGAACTCCGTGTGTGCGGGGGACCCTCAGCACCAAGAGCTGATGGGGAGCGACCATGGGAGAGCCATGGGGATCCACTGACTGGGGACATTTTCCACTTCATCTCTCTCGGTCACTCTCTTTTTCTCCCTCATCTCTTTACTGTTTCTCTCTCTCCCACTCTCTCTGTCTCTATCTCTCATTTAGTGTTAAATAACACCCATCCTATTGACTTAGGCATATGGTCTTATTTGTATGTTAATTGGGTCAGAAGCATCTTTCCACAAATTTTATTACAGGATTTTAACGCCAATATTAAAATGCTCATAGTATTTATTTCACCTATGGCAGGCATTAAGAGTTTACTTTATTTGTTCAGTGAGACTTCAACAATAGTTACTACTCTAATGTACTCTCTTCAGCATAAAACTCCCGCCCAAATACAGGTTAAGAGATTTTAGCCCAATATTGCATTGTGCTACGCTTTTCTCAAATTCTCATGTCATAATGTCATATGATTATTAGCTTATTTAATTTTTGTTCCCTCTTTAAAATCTATCTACAGATTTTTGATTGAAGAAAAGTTTCAAAACTGAGTTCACATTTCCCAAAAAGTCTTCAAGCAAAGTCTTGCAAATGATCTGTTCAAACACCTGAAAATTTCTTAGTGGATTTTATAACTGGAGAATTTTAAAAGCCAAGATTATACAGATTTGCCTAGCTGTAAGTCATCAAGCAGAGCAACCAGCCCCCAGTTTGGTTTTGTTTCGCCAAGAAGACTAAATATACACACTGTCACTCAGGATTTAAGAGGAATAGATAACTGAGAACATTGTAAACACTGAACATAAATATTTGAGTTTGAATGTTTCAAACAGGATGTTCTCCCAATCACACAGGATGCAGGTGTGAAACTATTGCACAGCCACAGAAATGTGTCATGGATAACTGTGGAGGCCCCTGCCTCCAAAGAGGACACTGAAAGAGTCATGCACCCTGCACTTCCTCGGAAAGCAGACAGTGCATGAGCACCCCCCAGCTATGGATTGGCTACCCCAGTTCTGTTCCCTGGTTAGTCAGTTCTGTATCCTTCCCTTGATTGGTCCAAGTTTCAATCCCCTAATTTGTTTATTAATGTTCTCCCTGTTGGTCCCTTTCCTCAGTTTCTAACCCCATTGGTTGTTGGTAAAACCCCACCCTCTTTGGTAGGTGCATAAAACCCTGACAGCCAAGCCCTTCGGGGTCTTCAGTTTGTTGGTGGAGATGAAGAAGCCTCCCGGAGACCATCTCTTGCTCCCGCATCTCCTTCTGCGCCGCTTGGGATCACCCCCCCCAGGAGAAGCAGCCTCCAACAGCTAGAGCCTTGTCCGGACTGACAGTCTTGGACTTCACAAAAGAGCTGAAATCCACCGAGGTGCCCTGCGCCATCTGAGCTGAGGCTGCCTTACTCAAGGCAACTCACTAGGGAAGGTCGCTGCCCTCAGAAGAGCTAGCCGGAGGCAGAGGCGGGTGGCGATAGATAACTTTCTTAGCACTGCGACAGTTAAAAAAATATTTCCCCTTTCCTCAACACTGTGGAATAAAGAAAATTATTTTGTCCTTCTTTCAGGAATAATGCAAGAAAAACTTGCCTGCATTTAAATTGTATAAAAAATTAATATATATACTATGACTCTAGTTTATTTGTACAATTTCATCGAGTCCTTCGTATGGAAAATTTACTTGGGGGATATTTTTCTTGTGGTTGGCCTCAGATTTATTTCAGAATATTTCCTTTCATGTTCCAGCAATTAAAACTGGAGCCACAAGGTGCTTCTTCAACTCCATTATAACCAAATGTCAGGGTTTTGTTCAGCACCAGTAATACTAGACTTGCTGGGTGCTTAATGGTCAAAAACATTTTCCAGGATAGTCCAGGGACTTCATATCCAAACTTATGTTTGATTTCGAGCATTACCTGTTTAGGTATGCAAGGAAGTTCAAGGTCTCAAAAGGAAAAATGGATCCGTTATAGGCTTTTTCTGCCTAATCCCTGAAGCCAGTCACATTATGCACTCCTTCAGACCGTACTTGCTATAATGCCTCAACCCAAAGTAGGATCCCTCCTCAACTGAATGCTGATGGAAATCCCTGTGGTCCCTTTAATATCCTCAGCTTCCAAAGAGTTCCTTCAATTCAGATCTCTAGAAAACTTTTAAATTAAACAAAACATTGAAATGTGGGAATTAGACAGATTTCATATTCGTCCTACTGAAGAATGAGCTGCTTCTGAAATCTGTCACTAAGTAATTTAGGTACAAAATTAATTAATGTAATCAGACACTTAGTATTGATCTGTATGGTTCATAAGTGACCTGTAATTTATCCTTACTATAAATCAATAACTCTATCCTTTCATTTTCTGTTTTTGAAGGGCCTGAGTAGTTCCAACAATTTTTCCTCACATCAAATGTCAAAAAAATAGCGATTCACCAAACTCCGTAGGCTTTTTCCTCTTTGTGTCCCTTCTGTTCTTTTTGTCCTCCATACATAGAAACAACACCAATAGTTTCTATATAGTACAGATATACCATCTCTTATTTTCCTCCTTAGTATGCTCCTTCTCTACACAAAAAAATATTAATTTTTATTTATCTTTCTAGCATATGTACATACATACATATGGATGAAATTCTGGACATTAGTTTGAAATTATATATAGTAGATAATGCTAATGTACTTATGTACCCTTAACTTTATTAAAAAATGTTTAATGATTAATTAATATTTAATTTTTAATGTTTATTACAAAAATGCTATAGCTATACTATACTCCCTCCATAAATTTGCACCCTAATTTATTACAACTGCCCTTCAGTACCTAATGCTCTGAATTTACACTGGTTCTATAATTTTGCCAGCCTCCAAAATATCTTTGTATTTCCTTTGGTACCTAACTCTATTTAAGGAACATGTGAAACTTAAAACATGTAGGTTTTCTGAGTTATCAATCAGTATATGTATTAAAGCATCTTAAAAAAACCAAAAGAAAACAAAACCAAAACGACTCACAACTGTGTGCCTGCATCAGCTGGTTTTGTCCTCAGAAAGATGAATTACAGTCTTCAAATTTCATGCTGAGTCAAAGAATATATTTTGATCTACTACAGTATTCTCTTTTTATGTCCTAGTACACTGAATTTCGTCAGCATTACTCTGTCAGGCAGATGGCTACGTTTGTGTTTAAAGTGTAGGGGAAATTGCACATTAACAAGTTGCTCTTTCATTTTGATTCAATGGACTCAAGATGGGTGCAAAAGGCTGATCGCTCCCAAAAAACAGGCTCACAGTTTACATGCAGGCACAGGCTCTCCAAGCACTGAAGGACCTCAGAACTACCCTTCACAACACAATGCAAAACCAGATTGGAAGTACCAAAACAAAGCAGAATGCAAACAGAAAGCTGAGCTCCACTTTGATCGAGAGCGTCAAAAGCACCAGACTTTTGTCACCAAATTCTCCAAACAAGCATGATTATCTCTAATAATGCTATAGCTGAAAACCATATTTGCTTTCAAACACTTTCCTCATTCACATTTCCACACATGTTGTGAAAGAAAGCCAATGTTTCTAAGGCCATGTTTAATAGGCACAGTACATTAATCACAACTCTGAGGAGACTTAGTCAACTCCAGCTCTCAAACAGTCCAAGACCTAATTGCAAACTGAAGGCCTGAAAACAAAATTGGGTCCTTCAACTAAAGTAATGAGAGGAGAAAAGGAGAAATCAATGGACAAAAAATACCTACTGAAGGATTGGAACAAATGTTTCCTATCACAGGAAAACCTATTTATATGAGAATAAATATGTAAGGTATGAACAAGATTTAAAAATATTCCCAGAAATGCTAATGAACTCTAGCATTTGTTTCTTCATTATTAGAGATATCAATGTCTTTTGTAAGTTCAAGTGATTATTTTGAAGCAAATAGCAAAACATCACAGCTTTTAGGTTAAGAATTAATCTTATCTCCAAGATAAGAAGGAGAGCAAACCTCCAGGCTGTCTGTAGGTCTGCAAGGATCTGGCGTGCTCAAACCTTTAGCAGTCAAATCCTTTAGAATGATGTCTCCACGTTTCAAGATAAGAATTCTTTGGTGGTACTTTGCTTGTAGCAAAGATATTATAACAAGGCAGTTAAAAAATACAATATGGACAGAAACTTGTCCTGAAGCAAAGAATCCTTTTCCCCAACTAAAACTATACTAATAGGGTAAATCTAGTCCCTTGCCAATGAAAGACTCTGGTAACACAGAACTGGTCTAAGCTAGATATAACCTTGTGAATCAAAGCAAAAAAACCAACAGTTTTTCAAATCCTCTATTTAGTACATAATACTAATGATAAAGCCAAGTGTCAAAGCATTGTGGGTTTTGCAAGGTGTAAAGATCATTGTAGATGAGTATTTGCAAATCTGTCTGTTTTCTTCTGTTCAGGTTAAGATTCATTGGATCTTACTCACAGGATGAAGTTCTCACATGAGAGACTCATATTTAAGTTACATAGCTGCTGGGATTTACCACTTGAAAATAGAGAACTGGCCTACATTGGCAAAGCTTACCAATTTTAACCATAAAAATTATACGTACTGCCTACTAGTATATATAAGCTATACTTGAAATCATACTATCAAAATCATTACGAAAGCCCAATTAATTTTGTTCTTCCTGTCAGAAATCCAAGCTACCTGTTGAAGGCCAAGAATTCATACGAATTAAACTAATTCGCATAAAGAATTTACATGACGCAACAAAGTGTAATTAACTAATGCATTGCTGGATTAGTGCTTACTAGTGATCATTATTAATTCCTAAAGGAATTAACACTAACTCTGCACTAAATATCAGTGAAACCTCACACTTTGGGATTGTAAAAAGATAAATGTCCTCTTTTTTAGGTTGTTTTTTTTTTGGTTTGGGAATTTTCTCTATTTATTCTTAAATGATGCCCATCTTTCCTTCAGATTCTTCTATGAGACCCTGCAAGCATCTTCCTCTCTTACTAGCAAGGAAATTTTATGAAAAGTGACCAAATTACATGAACACTCATTTTGCTTTCCAATGCCATTCAATTTTCCCACTATTCAAGTACACCCAGTCTATAAGGAACATAATGGTTTGTTGTTTGGTGGGTTTTTTTGAACATAACATTAAGATCACAGTCTGCTAACAGAATGAGCAGGAAGACTACAAATAAATCAGTAGTAGCAGTGACCAGTATTGCTATAGTCCCAAGGTCAGAGAAAAAAGAGACCAAGATTTTCAAAAGTATTATCATTAAACTTGGGCAATCAGAACTCCAGGCAGCTTTGCAAAGTGAAGCCTAAATATTCGTTTTATCTTAATCTTTCCTTAGAACTCTAGCCAGAGGAAGAAATTCAGGGGTACCTTTTCTTCAGAATAATACCATCATTTATCATCCAGGCTGAGGTGCAAAGTGACACAAGATATTGAAAATTCCTTTAAAACACATGGAATAAAATCTTAGACTCCTTGAAGTTTCTAACAAAATCTGCATGACAATTCATTGGACAAAGCTGCAATCAGTGTTCCTTTATCCCAAACACTATGATTACAAAGCTTCACTTTGCAAGGAAGACTCCTAAAATATCAGTGTGTAATTCTTGCAGATATTTTTACATGTATTCCAAGACTCATTTTCTACAGCACAGATTTTTATTATTATTTTTCTCCTCAAAATGAAATATTCAAAATGTTTGCTGTTTTTTCAATGCATAACATCTAATGTTAAAGGCTGGCATACTTGGTAATTCTAAAGTTTGATCAGGTGAAAATGAAATCAGTGGTAATACTGTAAAAATTACAGGGACAATTATAATGACAACGATGAACCAAGCAGATCTTTGATCAAAGTCCAAAAGCTAATGAAGTGCGCAGGCAAGACACAAGACAGATATGTGTAGAGAACAACTTTGGAGGAGGACAAGGAATTTTTCCAAAAATTCTCAAAATTAAAAGAAAACAAACAAACAAAAAAAGAAAACAACCCAAAAGATAGAAGATAAGTGGTTTTGTCAAAAGAGGATGAAAAAGAGAAAATCAGAGGTTAATTATTACTAAGGCAAGGTAAGTGGAGGTTGTTGCAGCAGCCCTCTCATTCGGGTAGGAATGAGCCAAGACACAGACTCTCATTTAATAACGTGAGACAGGTCCCAGTTTATTTTTCTTTACAGCACAGTCATCCTGACTCTGGCTGCAGCAAACTCATACTTCAGGGTCCCCCCGACCCTGACTACTGGTTATTTCCTCCTGGAATATGACTGCAAGGATTTCCCTGCCACCTCTGACCACAGGTTTTACCTCAGCTCAGCCATGGCTGCAGGCTCCAACTCCATCAGACCCACACTGACCTCACAGCAGAGCTTCTACAGCAGCAACTCTCTTCTTTGTTTCGTTCTTCTTTGTGTTTCTCTGGATCATTCCTTCTTTCTCAGAGCTCTTCTACCTCCTCCAGGTCTTCCTTCAGGATCTCCTTCCTCAAAGTCCTCCAACCAGCCAACCCACCCCCTCTATCACACTTACCCTTATTAGTCACAGTGTGACCCATTAAGGGCCAGGCTGTTCCTCTTCCTTGGTAATTATTACAGCTAGGACTTATGGGGGCTGAGGTCACCTGTAATCCTTTCTTCTACACCTACAGAGGTAAAATGGATGATAAGAGAGATTAAAGCCTGGAATGTCAGATGCGCAGCTGAGACTTTGAGATTATTAATTATAAGTGACTGTATGAAGCTGGCCAGAGATGAGCATGAAGTACAGTGTGATAAAGCTGGCAGAGCTATGCACTGCTTGCTTAGTAAAGAATGATCTGCAGGCAATAACCACCATCTGCCAGGCAAAGTTAGGGATCGTAAAAGGAAAACTTCATAACATTTTTACATCATTATTCTTCAAGAATCAGACACTATAAAACTGGTTAGAGCATGACAAAGTATTTCACTGGAAGTACAAGAGAGGATTCTGTTAGATGGGAATGGAGAAAATCTGGGTCACAGTGTACTGTGCTATGACCACTGCATGATAAGCAGGTTGAGAAATGTGAATTTGGCCAACCTGTAAATCTTCATTAAAACATTACTTCATACATGCTACAGTGTGGTCTGATTTAATCTCATAATTGACTTAAATTTCCTGAAGAATGAGGCAGTTCTAGCCATGCTCTAGGGGTTGCAGGATATAAGCAGGGTTTTCAGGTGTTTTGCCTTTTCTGGACCACAAGGTCTCTTTGGGATGGCTTTTCTCATGAAGAAATCAGCAGAATAGAAGAATTAGTAAGATTTAGAAGACAGATGAAACAGGACTTAAACATTAACCACATGAGTGTGTAAATGGAATGGAATAAAATGCAGCAAATTTAAGTTAATAAATTATTTTTAAAAGGACAAATTTAACAAAGACACAAAAGGCCAAAGCAGTTGGCAGTAGGCATAGGAAACAGGGACCACCAGCCTGTCAAGAAGACTAAGTCATTAGTCAGAAAGAGAGACGGGATGAAGACATTACTTTCTAAATAATGACAAAACTAACAAACTTCAATCTGGATGGCATAGACACTTCATGTGAGACACGATAGGTTTTTTTGTTAGAAATGTACATGGTGATGAGAATGTTTAAAACAAAAAATAGTTATTACATGCTGATTAGTTTGGAAAATAGCAAAATTAGGGGGAATAGCACTTAAGCAGTAAATAGTACTGGACACACACAGATATTCCTGTAAAATATACATATTGCTGAAATCAACAGGGGTATTGTGAATAAAGACTCTGGGAGGAAAAAAAACCACCACACCAAGCTGATAAATCCATATGAACATTTACAACAGATTTTCAGCCCAATTTAGCATTTAGACAGCAATCAAAACAGCTTAAAATTGCCCTCAAATCATGTCAGAAAATGCTAGGATCTGCTAGCTGAAAACAATAATACAAATTCTTTCCCTTTTTCATACTTCTCTTTAGTAGTGAGGCACTCATGAAGCTGCTATTTGCTCCACTAGGATGCATTATTATGTACACAGAGCCTCCCACATGACCATACTGCTATTTGCCACCTCAGAGTAAGCTAATAGCATTTTCAAAATGCAATTAGAACCTTTCAGGAGAAAGCTCAAGTTGTGTTTGGATAATATAAAGTTAACTCTCTACTACATTTCACAGACAGGCACACCAAAGCTAATAAATTCTTCTCATGTCTCCAGATTATTAACACACCTACTGGCAATGTCAAGACGTTAGTTTAAAGAATTTCAAATATGAAACAGTTCAATAATCTGGTTTAAGACAGCTGACTGACAAAGCTAATTAACTGCCTGGAGAAGATTCTTTATAAATGAAGCAACTTCTGTCTGAATGTATTTTCAAGAACAACAAAGTATTTGTTTTGTCTTTGTCTCTTCTCTCATATTTTCTCCCTTCCAGCCTTTCCCATCTCATGTAATCTTTGATAAAAGTTTCCTTGACATTATTTATATATTGCCCTTCCTCTGACTTGGTGGTTTCTTATTCTCCGCGTCCTTTTACCGTCCTTCTGGAAATTTCTACTCCTCTCCTCCAGATCTTTTCAGGCCCTCTCCACAGAGCCCTTTCAGCTTTTGTGCCCTTCATCCCTACACTCTCCTCAGCTGTCAGGTTGCTCTTTAAGCATCTCTATCTGCTTCAGGTATTTTTCCTCATTGAGAGACTTTCCACCCTGCATCATTTCCAAACATAAAGGAACCTGTTTGCCTTCAGCTTTAGTTGCACAGAAGGAAAACAGTACTTCAGGAATTTTTCCCCCCTACTTCACTCGCTGAATATTACAATTTGGGGCAAATTTTATGCAAAGGAAGCTGACACTGGCAGCTCTGGTTTCTAATAGCCTTTATTGTCAGAAGGCACTATGATGCATCTCAGTCTTGCCCTGAAAGACATCATTCTGCCCATTAGATGATCTCTCCTTAGTAAGAACAACCCATTTATTATACCAGACAACATACTGGTTTAATGAAATGAACAGAGCTAGGGAAATTACCTATTGCATAATATCCAGTACAAATTAAGGGCACTGAGAGTACTGAGATTAGAAAATACCTGCAAAATTCAAAACAAAACACCTGCAACAAGAGGATGAGTTATTTTATGAAGATGAACATTAGCAGACATTAACATTAATCCCATCAGAACCTGACTCTGAATGTAAGTATTGCTGCATTATAGGCAGAATAACAGCAGGACTGGAAATACTTCTTTTTAGGCTCTTGCTACATGATTCCTGTGTCACAGAGCATCAGCAGCAGATTAATTTTATCTGGCATGCTTCTTTTTTTACCATAAATTCATTTTAAAAATGTAGATAGTCTTCATATGAAGTAACATAGTCCTTGGATTTTTTTAACACCATGAAAATGGACTGAAAAAAAAATAGTGCATCTATGGGTAAACATTAAAATACCGAGTGATCAGATTTGCAGCTGGACTTGCAGAAGCATTTGCAAAAATTCTGTTTACAGGTCTATTTTTGTCTGATCCTGTTCAATCCTCTCAGAATGAGGGACACCCACTGGAGAGAAATTTGTCCTAAGACTCCCTGCCTCGTTCACCCCTTGCCCTTTCACTTGCTGACAACACATGCAGAAAAGAAGCACGATTTCACACTGAATCCTCACTTTAGCAAATGACTGGCATTATCCTCATCTTCCAGAGCATCATCAAGAAAAGGAGGTGGGTTAAAACAACTAAAGTATTACTGAGTCTCCTCTCACATCAGTTCTCTTCAAGAGGAGTAATTTTGTTGATCTTGGTACATTCCCCCTTTTTAGCTTTTTGTGGAACACATATTCACCCTCTTCAAAGGGTCTACATCTCCCACCATTCAAAATACAAGCGGGACAAATATTTGTTGGTTATTTATAGGAGACTAAATGAGACAGGAAACCTACTTGAAGTGCTACAAAATGGAGATCTTATGGTCACTGTCCTTCCCCACTCTATCCTCTCCAAAAGACAGATATATCCACATCTGAAGCCCTACGTAGACTCTACACCTAAATTCATGGAATGTATCACTTTAGAATCAGATATTTTGCACAGTTTCAATCAAGAATTAAATTGTCCTTTCTGCTGTGAGATAAGACAGGTGTGACAACAATTCTTAACAGACCATCTAGGCATTAGATTTTGGGGAAATAAAAGCACATGAACATATGATTAAGGATACATATATTATTAAAGGATAATTGGTAAATAGTTTTTATTAATGAGTTTATCAGACTCAAGCCTGAGAGTCCACCCATAGATGAGCCATTCCTTCCCATCCTGTAGAAGCATTTGATATCAAGGACAAGGTACTCTGCAAACCTGAGATATTCTAGAATATGTGGTTTTATTGCAAGGGTCATGGGTAGAAAGGGCCTTCCCTTCAGCCACCAGCCTGGGCTGAAGGGAAGTCCCAGAGAGAGAATGAGAGAGAGAGCAAGAGGGTAAGCTGGCAAGAAGAGGGGAGAGAGCTAGAGCAACGTGGCAGGGGTCAGAGTGCAGGGGGAAGAGAACAGAGGTAAGAGCAGGGAAAGGAGAGTGAGGTCCAGAGAGAAAGAGCAAAGAGGAGCGAAAGGTAGGAGAGCCAAGACAAGAGAGCAAGGTTCTGGTTACAAAACATTATATCTCCTTTTGTGATGAATATTCTAATTTACAGTGACCAACCAATACAAGACACAAAACCCTATAGAATCTACATACAGCCTATAAGAACTACTACATTACCATGTGTTATATTTTAAACTCTAAAAACTACTCTTTAGACTTTTCTGTTTTGCTGCATTGACCTTTGGATCCCTTAGCCAGCAGAAAGGTCTTGTTCAATCAAAAGGGATTCTCCTTCAGCTGGCCAGGCTATTGTCTTTAGGTTATATAGTAACTAAGACTCGGTATCCTACAACTCAAAGTACGCTTTCATTTCGATTACAGGTTTCATATTTTCAGAATCTTTTGCTAAGCAATCATATTTATAAGGTTTCCCTGATTCATCTTTCCCAACACCATCCCTCTTTAAAACTCACTGATTGTGCTTTGCTTTTATAGGGCTGTACTAGCTACTTAGGGAATTTCAGTAATCTATTTTTAATATGTACCATCTTCTGTTCTGTTTAGTGCAGCCTTAAGATAGACTTTTATCTTTACTGCTGTGCACAGATCATCCGAAAATATAAGTTCTCTGCTACATGACAACTTATAATGAGCCTTAATGAAGCTTGGGAACAGCTGTTAAAAACTCCAGTTGAATAGGTTTACCCAAGCAGCAGTAGCTCATAGTGCTTTTTCTCTTACAGCACTGTTGAGTCATCTGCTACCGTACACATAATGAGAAAAATCAAAAATGAAACACCAAAGCTGGTTAATCCTTTTTTCCCAGACATTTTATTTTAATCAGAGTTTTAATAAGTACATTATGAACCATCATCTCTTAAGCCTTTCACCTTTTTAATTATATTACTGCTCTGAACATCGACAAAAGCAAATGTTATTATGCAAATTTTGCTCCAAATTCGTGTCCTTACCGAGAGCATAAGAAAGAGAGTTCAAACACCTTTTTTAATTATACTATAGTTAAATGAGCGGCAAATCATTAAAAATTACAATAAGCTCTCATGCTTTTACGTGTTCCCTAAGCTAGAAAACAAAAGATTATATATTTTCAGTAGGAGAAAGGACTTAAAGAACTCTGACAGTCAAACATGAATGAAACAAACAAATTCCTTTTCTTCATATTGTTTGCCTTACCTTTTTGACCTTTAAATGCTTAGGCACTATCTGGCATAAAGGACACTCAATGCTTTTGTATTGCTTTTCTCCTTACAAAGATGTGTATGTTTCCTGAAGCCTCTTCAATTTACTTTTTTAATATCCTTTGCCAGTCATTCAGTCAGAACATATGGGAGTAGATCACTTTCATTTATCAAATCCAAAGTATGAAATATGAGGGGGTGGGTTTTTTCCCCCTGCAGTATCCTTGTTATCTGGTTTTGTTTCAGTAACACCTATGGGCTTAATTCCTGCTCTGCATGGCATGGAACAGCTGCAACAAAAAGCACAGATCAAAAGCACATAGTTTAATTCTAGAGCTAATGGATGGCTAAGAATTCAAAAGACAGGACACAGGAGAAAAAGGAAATAGATGATTGCACTGAACCTGATAAAAAGAATCCAAAGAACTTTTTCTCTTCTCCTTCCCTCAGTCAATGTTTTTAAATAGAAATTTCAAAAAGTCAGGACTTGTTGATGTTGCCAACATTTTGAATGATTTGTATCAACACAACTGAGCCAAAAACTAGACACAGGCATTGGGCTTCACCTCATTATTTAAGGTGTCTGAGCATTGAATATTTCATTATGAAATATTCAGTTGTTCTGTAGGAAAACTGCAAGAGACAGACGATTCTTACTCATTCTGTAAATGTTGTGCAAATCTGCACACACCCTCGTCCAGGGAAGTTTTGCTTTCAACTGCAATGGCATCAGATTTTTTTCTTTTCTTTACCAGTTCTGAACTCCAGTGCAATTTGACTGGCTTGCACAAAGACCAGGAACTGTTTGGTTGCAGAAAGAGCATTATTTGCTGAGTTTACGGTTTCATAAATTTTCATGCCAGTTATGCCAATGTTTTATTTTCATGATGGTTTGGAGGACAGTACACAATTATCACAACCCCACAGAAAAATAACTGGAAAGAAATAGATTTGTACAATTTAGACCTGAGCTTGACAGTTTATATATTTTCCTAATTGTGACTGTCCCAGAACACTGCTCTTCTAAGCTCTCTGAAAAAAACATAAATAAACTAATACACCACATCTGACAAATCTGCAAAAGAAAAATAAACACTAAGACCCTGACTCTTAGTTATAAGGAGCTTATCTGAAGTAGTTGCACTGAAAAGAGTGTAAAGCATCATTATCATAATACTTGATAAGAAGTGTCGTAACAGTGAAATTTTAGAACAGCACAGAAAAGGAACAAATTTTAATTCCAAAGTCATTCACCAAGAAGCTTCTCATGCATGAGAAAAGCCTGCAAAAAAACACTCCTCACAATTTGGAGAAGAGAAATATCTTCACACACAATAACAGGGCAAGAGTATGAGTCAGGCCTCCAAAAATGGCATTAAAAGTCCAGAAGCTGTTTCAGGAAGGGGAGAAAAAAAAAGAAAAAGGACAAAGATCTTCCCAGTTTCACCTAGTTATAAACCTTGGCTCAAAGCAAGACTCTTTCCTCGGGTCTATCAGGCCATTTATCTAAGATAATACCTGATGTCTTCAAGAATTAGTTACAAAATAGTTTTTTAGTCACTCCAAAGAATATTTAACTTTTTGCATGGTAAGGAAACAAAGAGAAAAGAAAGGCAGGAGAAATCTACTGGTTCCCAGCCTATTTTGCATAACTGCTCTCTTTTTCCTTGAGATTTGTAGAGAAATGTTTTGGGTCTTGATATAGACATCAGGTTTTGGGAAGGCAGGGAAGAGCAGTGAAAGGCTGGAAGAACACAAGAGAAAAAAGAAGGAATTTTTCTGCCAGATTAGATACAGCTTATCTGAAGATAATTTTAAATTCATTTTTTGCATATTTTTTTAAGGGAAGCAAAGGTATCTACCCCAACTGCCAATGTGTTGAGAAGCCAAAAGTAAAAACTGTCTAAAATATGAAAACAAAGTATTCTGACACCAAGTATATCTGAAACCAAATACTCCATTGCCACCTGAACGTCAGCTGAAAAACAGAGAATAGATATCCTAGCAAGCTCAGGTCTATAGAACACTACATTATTTTACAATTAAAATTATTTTAAGTTAATCTTTTCATTCAAAACTCTTTCACAAATGAACTGTTGCATAAATTCATGGCTTGCACAGAGACACACTCATAACTTGTGCAGAGAAAATATCAGAAAATTAGGGTTTGTGCTTCTAATCTAGATCTCTAAAAGACAGAATTTTGAAAGACAAACCATACACCCAAGGTATATTTCTGCTCCAGGAATTCCACTGGCATTTTTCCATTATTTCCAGAGGAAGGGGCTTGTCAGTCTTTTATCTTTTTTTTTTGTTTGTTTGTTTTGGTAATTTTTCACTCTTAAATCAAAAGTCATCAGCGAAATGGCTGGTACTATCCCACTGCATTTTCTACTTAGAGTATTAAGAGCAATTACCAGAAAATAAATGTTATCTATCATCATTTACAGAATATGGTTTCAATATTATCAAGTCACATAAATACAGATGTGACAAATAGCCAAAAATACTACACACAAGCAAAGTTAAATAGGAGCCTATTAAATTTCACTTCTATTATTCCCCAGAATTCTGTGCACTGTATATAGGCTCCTCTCTTTCTGATAAATGCTTGGTTAGCATGAACCCTTTCAATGGCTTCTCAGGCCTTTGCAGGGCTATAAAACGTCTTTACAGCACTTTTGTTTCTTTATATTTTTGGTTCTGCTCACATAAGGCAAAGAGCATTAGCCAGGGAAAGAATTTATTTCAATAGAGAGAGCAGGATGTGAAATGTCCCAGCTCAAGGCAGCAGAATACTTGCAGGGTAACAGGCAGTTATATTTCCACACCCATCACTACAGCAGCATACAGAACTTCAGCATTATTTTTACTCATTTATTGATGAAAATCTGACCAGTTTAAAAACTATTCAAGCCCACCAAAAATCTCTTAAGTGCTATTTATCTGTAACACAATTTTGGTGGCTCCGATGAAAATATCAGCAATACTTTAAATTAAAAATTTTCAAAGAACATCTCATTTAAAGCTACAAAGACAAATACATTGTCATTTAAAATAAAGTAATTTATAATTATTTAGTAATAGTGGGAATGAGCACCAAAAACATTACACAGTAGCTGTATAAACACTTAATCCTTCTCATTTTATATAATACTACTATGCTGAGGTGTCTTTTTCTGCCTCGGCCAGCCCTGACACCTCAAGAGTAAAGGGGGCGGCTCGGTAGCAGGGTGAACCTCACCGACCCTGTGAGTTCTTGCTTGCTTGAAGGAGTGAAGCAACGACGGCAGGAAAAAAGAGGAGGCTGTTCTGGGTTAACTGCTGGCTTTATTCATCAGGGTATTTGTCCCAGCAGACACCCCTCAGCAGAAGCAGTACGGGAAAAACGAAGGAAAAGAATCTCTCCGAACCCCCCCAGTGCAGCACCTTTTATTGGGGGGAGGAACTCAGGGATGGGTCTAACTGGGGACAAATCAGGGGCCAAAGGGGCAAGGCTCTCTGGATAAATGACATACACAGTAACAAATCAATAACTCAGGTGGGGAGACAGCTGAAGTCTTGTCCAATCACTTGGGGTTTTTTATGGAACTTTCCAGACTTTTGGGAGAGACCCCAAAGTGACAGACAAGGCCCTGGGGCTGGATAACTTCTGATTGACATAGAACTGGGGTTGGGATGAAACCAATGAGGGTGGAACATGGGTGCATGGGGCAAACCATTATAACTTATAAGAATTAACTTACGCAAGGAACAAATACATACATAAACTGATAAAACCAAACCCACACCACTACACTACTACTTATTTTAAATTAAATATCTTTACATAATGCTGATAACAGTCACAGAGTAACCATGCTCTTAATCACCTCATGACTTGAGAAGAAATAAGACCTAGGCCTTGTGCTATTGATTCCCAAACGCATTCCCCTATATGTTTTCCCACAGAGATCGTAGCTAAATTTTAGGGACTGTACCAAAGCCAACTCCTGAAACTAAAAAAATATTGATAGAACACAATCTGAACACTATTGGGATGCCCACGATTTTCAAATAAAAGAGTTGGGCATTAAAGCTCCAACACAGTTAGCAAATATTCCCCAAGGGAAGAACTAAAAAAAACCCTAAAGAATCTTGGCAAGTGAACCTCATTCTACATAATTTTTAACTGTGATACAGTGGTTACCATTCTCTCTATGCAAATAAAACAGGTTTAACTTAAAATAATGAGCCAACTTAAACCTAAATGCACTTCCAGGGAATCAATGAAAGCTAAGCCATTGCTAAATGTGACCCATCCCGCACCACTGGCTTAAAATGGGCTATTTTATATGCCTAAACTTCTGATTTCGTCCTGACATCTTGCCAAGCAACCAACTCGGCAATAATTGAAATATTCTTTAATCAAAGTTTCAGTCAAACTATTCTCTTCATCAAAACATGTTCATGCCAAACAATAAACAGAGAGACACAAGCCTTACAAATTCAAGGTGCAGCTACTCAGAGCTCCTGCTGAAAAACCAAAGTAATAATGTGAATTTAAAAACACACCCACATAAGGAGCCTTTTCCTTGAGAGAAGGCATGCTGCCATATGCATGCAAAAGACAGAAAATGACAGTCTGTTTTCTAGAACAGACCTTTCCTTCCAACCATAAATGTCAAAAAATTCTATTTAACAATATGCATTTTCATAGCTAAGCTTTGTAAAAATTTGTATTGTGATAGAGAGCATTCTGTCAGAAAACTCCCAATTAGTTCTCTTGGCTGTGAAGTCTTAATGTACTATTAGAAGGAAGAGTATGTGGGAAAGTAGATCAGCAGGGGTTGAAATAGTGATAAAGAGCAAAAACTTTGGGTCTGCAAAAAGACCCAAAAGATACTAAAAAGCAATTGCTTCACTGTATCAATTAGTAGAGATGGATATGCTAAGCACTGAAAATAAAATATTTACACTTAAGTACTTCTCCAAGTTTTAAAAACTTTGCAAGAAGTGTAAACTTTTCATTTAACTTGCACCTTTTAAACAGCAGATACAAGGTCAGAAGGGTGAATACAGCTTCATTTCTCTCGCTAGTGCACACCTGACAAGAAAACATCTCGTCAAAGAAATCCTATTTAAGGGTAAAAGAGCCAATTCTTTGAGCAGCAACACAGAAAGACTTTTTTTTTTTTTTTTTTTTTAAGCTAAATTATTGCAGCTGGACACTTTCCTTTGTCAGCTGTCATTTCTCTGCTCACAATTTGCAGATATCCCTCGGTTCCTCAAATGCTTGAGACTCTTTGGACTAAATTTCCCAAAATGAAGAATGCAGGTTAATGTTTTAAATTCTGGTAGCAGAAAAGGGAAAAAGGCAAGGCATTCCCTATTGTACTGCTGTGAGAACATGCTTCAATAAGTAGCTGCATGCTGTTATTTTAGTGCTCTTAATAAACTGTCATCAGGAGAGATAAAAAGAAAATTAGTTATTTGATTTAAAATTGTATTTTAGGTCATTTATTTTATTTGCTGTTACTGACTTTTATCTGCAACAGTGACACACAAAATAGTCATTTATGTGATTTAGACACCTAGCCATCTCATTTTCACTCTTCATACTCCAAGAAAAGGCAAAAACTTGTACGCAATACCAACGATTTAAATTCAGCAGAGTTGCTACATGACATCTCAATCTGTTGAGATGTATCATACAATTACCACTGTAGGCCACTTCAAAATTATCCTCCTTTCTTTCATAATGCCATCTGGGGAGGGAGACACGCTGGCTTCTTAAGTTCTTGCACTTCCTCGCTCTAAAGATCTCCACTGAGTCAAAATATCTGTCAGTCTGCAGATTACATTGTCATCTACTTTCGACATACTGATTTTCACTGAGACAAAAATCATCTTTTTTTATTTTTAAAGAGATGTCAAAGTAGCAGCAAAACTAGACCTGTTCAAGCTACTACTGTATGTAAAACTCTCTACACAGCTTTGTTTCCTTTATGCTAAATAAATCAGTTTCTCTCTCTTCCAAAAGGGTCTTGCCACATTAGATTACATGTTTCCTCTGCCCTTTCTTTGCATGTGTTATAACAAATCAATGAAAACCAAAAAGTGACCTTAGAGAAAGAGACCTGTTAACTAGACTTGATAAATTTTCCTCATATGACTGCTGTGAAAACTCTTCACGCACATTTTGTCAAAAGTTTTGTCCTTCTAATACACAAAACCACCTAGGCAAGAACAAGACAACTTAAGTACATGGCATCTACTCAGGAATTAACAGATCTTTCATTCTACCCTGCTGAATCTATCTCCTCTCAGCACACCTAGAGTCAAGGTGAGACCCAAAAATACACTTTTTAAAGAGCTAAGATAAAGCATAGTAGAAAAAGTAGCTTTACAAAATACCATAAATCAATATATGAATCTCTCTCAAGTAACATTGGGAAGTTATGAAGCTTCATGAACAGATACAAATTGAAGAGCAGAACTATAAAGGGAAGCAAGTAAGTAGGAAAAAAACAGCTATTTATTTTTAGCTTCTTTCAAACCTCTGATAGGAAATGTAAATAAAAGGTGAATTTATATAGTCATAGAAAGGGCATTTATAGATATATTTATTCTGAGTAAAGCCTGACAGCAAAAACCATCTTGACAGACAAACACGTTGCCAGACCAGCACATTTTCTCTGTCTCAGGAATTAGTTTCTATCACCAGAAATGCTTGAGAGATCATATTTCTGATGGTACCTTCAGGAACAGTACATACATGTTAACCAAGCTGTGGGTAATGATTTTGCTCATGGGAGTTCTGAAAATGCTCTTAAGCAGTATTAAAATTAAATTAAAACTAAAATCCCCAAATTAAATAAATAGTTGACAAATGACACCATGGGCATGTTAAACAACCATATTGTAAGTATTCAAAACTTGGCTGCTATGTAATGTTTCTGTAATGCACAGAGGACCTTAATGCTGCTTAAGGAGACAAGAATTAAAGAGCTGTCAGACTGCCAAAGAAATGTCATTTGAGGCAGCAGATGTGCATCCTGCCAACAACTACTTTCACACAACACAATAAACCAATGGCAAGCCTACTTTTTGGTTTTATTATTAACAGATTACTGCAAGGGATATAAAAAGAAAAACATGCTCTTCTATGACAACTGGAAAGAACAGCATGAGCATAAAATAAGAAAAAAAACCCAAAAGTAGATAACCCACTTGCTGGTATTGCTAAGTCATTATGCTGCAAAACAGATACTCAAAGTCTGATTTCCATATTGCAGACAAAATAAACTATTAGCAGTTTTGTTACATGGGCTTCTAAGAGATCAATATGCAAAGTAAAATTTTCTATCAGCACAACTGTTTATCTTTGACATCTGCTGTTAGGTATTATCAAATCAAAATTGGTCATTTACAATTCAGGAGGCATCTACAGCAATGAAAATCCAGGACAATATATTGTAATGCCAAGAATTCACCAACAAATACCAATACTTCCTCATTTACTGTTTGCATGATCCGGAATTCACAAAGCCTTAAAGACTTCTAACTAATGATCACAGCCTTTGATCTCCAGAAAATTATTATGACATGTGTAAAAATGAGATTCGTAAGGATTCTCTTACAAGGGAAATTAATTTAGCGATTATATCACATATTTAAAAATATATAGAAAAAAAGAAAACAAAAGCACAGTTTAAATTTCAACAAAATAGACTGATCTAAGTACTCATCATCCATACTCAGAACACCATGAAAGACGTTCCTGAAGATAAAAGAGAGTCCCATGAATGCATTTGCAGCCTGACACGCATATTCATTTCAGCATATTGCACCATTAATTATTCCTTTATAAACTCTGCTGTGATCATTTGTCACTCATTTACGTTTCAAGCCTTCTGAAAGTGACAAATCTCCTACATTTCCAAGTACTATTAAAGGTACTTAAGAAAAAAGCAGCATTAGTTTTTCAAGTGTTTTTTTTTAATATATCTACACCAAAAAGCAAGAAGATTGTCACTGAGTAACTTGGTAAATTTGTGTTCAAATATTCCCAGTCTTGGTTGAAGGGTTCTGTCTTCACTCAAGACATCACTAACAATTAACATCATGATTTATCCTAATCTTTCCAAAAATGTCAGCCAACAGGTGGTGACTATATCCCTTTGTACTCTTATTCCCTGCTTCTAGCCATCTTTACCACACAACTTTCAGTTAAATAAAAATCTGCACTACTGACTTTGCTATTTTGCCTCATTTGCACCTTAATTTGGGCAGAGGCATCACTGTAAGAATTTTAATAACTGGATCATAACGTTATTAAAACATTTGTTATCTATGTAGTTCAAGTCCTCAGGGAGTTTTCCCCACCTCCCCACTTGTTTCTCTCTGTATCAGCCAAGCATACAATTCTCAGAAAATACTATCAGTAAATATTCTATAATACGCCCCAGAAAAGCAAAAGCTCACCCGTGTGCAACATATTTCATCTGAAAGAAACTTTTTTGGGAAACTTTTTAATATTTTCATATCTATATGGTTCATTCAGAACTCTAGTTAAGGATTAGGACCATAACTTGACATATCTGCTTTGAAAAACACCATCCCCCTGAGAGCATAGTTTAGAAACCTGCTCAGAGGAATTTGCTTGTATTTGTATCCTGGTTCTGGCCAGGATAGTTTGGAGGGTTTCAGTGGGAACACTAAACTGGGGAATACCATTCCTAGACCGTGGCAATTTAATCTTAATAACACAGTTTTTTCCGTGGGGAAAGAGGTCACTGAGAAGGACTGCAATTAATCATTCTCTCCCTAAAAACCCTCCTAACATCACTAATGCTGTTCATATTCCCACAGATTTCATACTCATTATAAAACCTCTTGACTTTTATTCTTCAGTATAACTAGGAAAGAGATTACTCTGCCTAAGATCAGTGTCATTAGAAAGAGCCTGCCAGATTTGGTACCCTTTTCTTTCCTGCTCATCACAATCAGTTTCAAGCTGAACAAACATGACTTAGTATTGTAATAACAGCAAAACCCCACCTTTCAAAAAGCTTGTTACAGCTTCTACAACTGGGCACTCAGTTTGCAGAGTTTGTGCATTTCAACAATAGTTGAAGTAGATTTCTACAGATTTTAGTGCCAGAGTTTTTTTTCCCTGGCATGCCCAAATTCTTTTGCACAAGCTGTCCCCACCTGCCATATTTTTTGTAAATGAGATTTTGCAGCACACCTTCCCTAGCACTGCACACTGTGTGCTCAGGCCTGATCTTCCAGGCTCATCAGCAAGGACCTCCCTTCTGGTGCTGTGGTTAGGGCTATCAATGAATCATTTCAGAGGCGTGTGACAGCTGAATAAACATTACACAAACCACATAGTTTCTGAAAAGTACACTGTGCTTTAAATAGTACAAGAGATAATACAATAGTAACAAGAGAGAATACAAGTAAACAAAGCAATAAAACTCTTCCACACATCCCTTATTTAATATGTGCTGGATACTAACATGAAAAATCTAAAAGTGATCACATCCAGAAGTCATTTACCTACCCAACTTGCAGTAAAATCAACAGGATTTAGGTACGTATGTGATTTTGAGAAGGCAGGTTTATTATTGTCTTTTCATTCAAGCTGTCTTTGAATCACTCAAAAACAGGACTTAGGTAAACAATTAAGTTCTGAATTCCATATATAGTGAAACTTGTAAAAGAAGTCAAACCTACCAAATCATTTTAGCATTTGATTCCTACTAACTCCACAAGAGTTAGAAGCTTGTACAACACAGTGCATGGGAACCCAGGTCCATTTAAACAGATGGTTTGTAGAACTCAATAAATAGAAATTTGCCATTTTAGAGGCTTAGAGGATTTCATTAGAATGAATTATATCTGAGAGCCTTGATGAAACAGGAAATGCCTCGATTTTTTTTTTCTATGGCATTGCACACCTACTTTTGGGTGTAACAGAAAGATGAAAGCAAGACTGTGATGCATCTTCTTTTATACTTTACACCACATCTTTTGTCTGAAGCTTTTGCCTTTCAAGAGAGTATTGTATACATAGCCTTAATGTGTAAACAAGACCTTTTTGGATTTATATCCAAGAAAACTGTCTCAAAAGCTTAAAATTTACCTTGACCATCAAATAAAAACTCAAAGTCACAATATTATCTGCGCTCCAAAAATTATTTCAGTAATGTTTAAGATTACTTAAAATGAGAATTTGAATGGTACAAGAATTTTGCAGCAGTGTGAAGAATATATGAAGATGAAAATTTTTGCAACATAGGATAGCATTTTCATCAGAAATTGTATTTAATGGACTCAAGTCTGAAATACTGAAATCACATGAGATACCCTATTTTCATATTATTTGACATCAGACCTAATCACTTCTCTTGACTTGATAAATCTTACAGAATTACTGTCAAGCTATATTTGGCTGAGAGATCTGTTTATATGAATATGATTCGTAGTTTTGCTGCTAAGCAAAAAGATAAATCCATCTGCTCTCTTTCATCTCACCTTTTTATGAAAGCTTGCAAGATGAAGCCTGTAGCATTTATTATTTTTTTAATCTTTCTTTGGCTGTTCCATTTTCAAGTATCAAAAGAGGGTTTTTCAACACAGCCTACTGAAGCTTCTTTCCACTGAGGTTATAAAACATCATTAATTCTTTGCTCTAAAACTTACATATCCAAGATGGTCACATATTCAAATGCTCATCAGCCTTCTGCTTCAGGCAAAATGCAAAGAAATGTCATGAGCCAGCTTTGCTCTATTGAGTTGCTTTAACTTCATTGCAAAGGCCCTAATACTGAGAGCTGAAGAAGAAAGGCAGGAGATTTCACTTCCTTATGCCTTAATATTTTGAGTCTCCTAAATATTTTGGGGTGTGTCTTCCTCTGTTGATATACTACATAAATTCTAGACCAACAAAGTCTTCAAAATAAGGTTAAATATATTCCACAGTAAGCAGCACCTGTGTAGTTTTCCCAGAGCACAGAGCCACTCACAGGAAAAAGAAATGTCATTCTAATAAGATACACACCTCATCTGCAGCAGGTCATGGCTCCCTGGAAACCAGCCTCAGATTAAGGACAGAAAAGTAAACCAGAAGTGTTTATGTGATTAGAGGACAAGATCTTTGCCAAGCGCAGGAGCAGCTACACTAAAGCTGCTCAACAGCAGAGGAGTTGCTCAGTAGTTACAAGAGATTTACTAACATTTATAGATCACAAAACAACATCATTGGTCATGCATGCTCCATCTTCCCTTGTCAGTCATCTGGTTCCAGCTGTGCAGACAATACTAATTCAATGGAAATTCACCTTTGCTGTTCATGCAGAAAATCACTGACATAGCGACAGATTCCTTTGTGTGAAATTCTGCTATGCATCACATTGTTAAAATTTATAATTCCTGGCAATAGGCTGCAGTTTATAGTTCACTTTTTTTTCAGAGAAGTACCCCTGAATGGACAGAGGCTGATGTAGCAGTTCCTTCACTACATATACTTAGTGTATTTCTTTTCCTGTTTATCATTCATAAAATATTCAGCAGGAGCACAGGGCCACCTGCAGAAAAGGAAACCAGGACAGTTCTCATGGACCTCCCTCCTATAAAATTTAGGCAGCAGCAATTTTTAAGTAGAGGGTTGGGGCTACAGAGAAAATCTTTTATGGCAATGCTAAAATCTTACAGAAACATCTTTTAGAGAGAACTGGGGAGTCACACATTCATCAGCTCTTCCTTTGATATTCCTACATTCATAGTTTCTAGATTCAGCTACACAGTGAATCTTCACTCTTGGGAGTGAAATGGGAGGTAAGACATTTGTGTTCTAAGTACGTCAAAATGCAGCAACCAGGCTGTGGACATGGTAGGGTGCTAAGCTATTACTTCAGTGTTTTTGTTGGTAAGCAGATTTCAAGGCCTACTTAAATCTACTTAAAATCTAGTTGCTGAACTTCATAATTTTCAAGGAGTGAGATCTCTCATAATTTTCAAGCCACTTCCTCTTGAGATTTTTGGAATTTGTAAGACTTTAATAAGACTGTCACTGGACAAGTTCACATTACTTGTCTAGAAACTGCTGATCCATCAGTTCGGAAAGTAACTTTTTCCTCAAGAATGCAAAGATATTTCCAAACTTGCCACATATCAGGAAAAAAAGAGAATTTTTTCTTTCATCTTCCTTTTGCCAGACCTTTCACAAAGCAAAGTTTATAAACAGAAAATAAAAATCTGTTTAGTTCTTCTGGATGGTAACAAAGATACATTACAGCCAGATAGCACTTATGACAAAAAAAGTAACCAGAACAGAGCTGGCTCTTCTCTTGACCTCTACAAAACTGAGCAGGCTCTCAGCTGGACACAGTACCTCCAAGAAATTTGCTCCCATTACCCTTCATCTTGTATTTCCATTGGTAGCTAAAAAGAATGTATTCTTGACAAGGATTACTTGAAATACAGGTTATGGTGCTCAGAAAGACCACGGTGGACAGACTGAAGTAACATCAGCTGTGACGTACAAGAACTGTACAGCAACACATACATTTATCCACAGGCTGTTAACTACCTGTTAGCCTTCAGGATAGTAAAAATTATATTTTCCATTCCACTTTTCTTCCTGTAACAAAACAGAACTCCTGATGCTCTGTTATGCAATATCCAGTCAGGATTTTTCCACTTACTGGCTCAGGAGATTGGTCTTTGTATGTGACGCCTCCTTTGATCCCACCCTTGTCTGTGTGTCATGGTTCAGAGAGAAGACAAATTAAGAACCACATTTACTCATGTTCATTATTTTACCAAGTGACAGGTCTGTTGGCCATATTAGTGATGTCACAGGTATTCTTTTTATTTCAGTCATCTAGAGTGGCATTTGGAAAGGGTATTTTCTACTTAAAATCAATATCTTCTCTAGCTGCTATAATATTTCTTCTCACTTAAAAATATTACTCAGAATATAAAAGTCATTGATTACAAGCAGAAAATATACTTGCCAATTACCAAAGGAGAGTGGAAAAATAAAAAGTGCTCTCTAGTTCAAGTATTTCCAGCTGGTCACACACCACTACTAATCAGCACATATTTCAAAATATGCACCAGGGCCTTCTCAAGAAAATGCTTGGGTTTTCTTCTTCTAAGCTGAAGCACAAAGTGTAGTTTGTTCTAGTGAAAACACGAACCCAGATTTCTAATGCTGAATTTCTCAGAGATATGCTTTCACAGCAACTGAGTCAGAATATACTGTTCTTGAATTATGGTGGTGAAAAAGCAACTTGGCTATTTTTTATGCAAGCTTTCCAGATAACTCAACAGAATCTGAACAGGTGAACAGAGCAGTGAAACAGATTTAAAAGACAAGAAATTTGTCCTTTCTTCCTTGGGCTGAAGATAAAGTAATAAATTGTGTACTTGATTTTGATAGGTTGTGATTACCTAAGAATGGTGTTATGAATTACTATTACAGTAGAATATCAAAATTTGGAAACAGGACTTATTCCCAGTTTGTTCTCTTACCGCCAAACCTCCTGCAACCATTTCAGCATTTTTTTATTTTCTCCAGTGTAGCTGGCTGCAAGGAACTGTCATGGCTTTATGTAGTACCTCTGGTCAGGTACTTCTCATTCTCACATTCCCCAGTCATTAAGAGGGTGTGCTTCATCTAATATAATGGAAGAAGAAAAGTAAAAAAATTAGTTACATAGTTTAAGTAAGCTTGACATAAGCAACAGCCAAATGGCCATATTCTTGAAGAGTTTGGCTTAAGGAACAATTTTCAGTGACATGATGATATTTAATATAGAAGTTAAATCACCTAATAACATACACATTAATTTCTTAAATTTTATCCTTCTATACTTACACAGTTATTTAAGAAACTAAAATAAGCCCTTTGATAAATTTGTGTCCTCTTTGATAGCCTTGATATATGAGAAACATACTCCAACTCTGTTCTGAATGCTTCTTTCCTTCTGAGTGTCTATATGCTATAGTTTTAGGTACATCCCAGGCATTTACTCAAGTCGTTTTGCAAGAAATGCATTTGTGGGGTTTTGGTATCAGTAAAAATATTCTGAAAAAATATTTAGGTACAGGTTCATTTGGCAAACCAGAGATAAAATATGGCATGATTTTTTAATGCGATCCTTAAAACCAGTAAATGCTTTGGCCATCTTTTCTTCCCAACAAATTCCTTCTTCCTTGCCCTGACATTATACAGTCATTAAAAGAGGCAGAGCTTCTAGGTAGCACTGTTAGTGAGCTGTTTACATTTTAAAAGGATGTTTTGGAACATGCTCAATTCCAAGCAATTCTTACGTAAAACTGAATGCCATACCTTGGTCAATTCTGAACTCCATTTGACAAAGAATACCTTGACCAATACAATAACAAAGATTATTAATAAAGAACCTACAGGATCATCCTTTCAAAACATTTTCTTCTGTCTATTATGAAAAGTTTTCACCACCTGTATAAGTTGCCCAGGTGACAAAGAAACACAGAAAACAAAAAATACTACAAAAAAATCTACCAAAAAACCAACCAACACCACCAAAAATCCACAAAAACCTGCAAAAAGAAAAAGGAAGAAACTACCCAGACAGAGCTGTATTTTAACAAAATTTTTGTTTCGAAACTACATATACATGAAGTAAAGTATCACTGTAACTGACAGATAAACTAAAAGACCTCTAAATTATGAACTTCAGGACCTGTTTTTTGGGCCTTCACTGGGAAATTTAATGGTATTTCAGTCTGGCTGTTTACAAATTAGTTAAATGACATACTGATACTCACATCTAGCTGACCAGTGAAGATAATGATTTGTGTTCAAAATTTATCTTCTCTCAGGGATAAACATGCTCATTTCAAACAGATGAAAGGAACTTTTCCAGTCAGCATACTAAATGGTCTCTCAAAAATTTACTCAATTTTTAATACATCAAATTACAAATATATCCTGTTACATACTGGACTTCTAACACTGTATATGTTGTGCAAAAAAGAAAAGCTAGGAAGAACAGAAAAATATATTCATTTGGGCAGATGGAAAACTAAGAGATTATTGTCATAAAATTACTCAATCAATCACTCCCCCAGTTTTTACACAGATCTACTTTACTCACGATAATCTTCCAAAACTAGGTTTGCCCAAACCTCATTTCACATTGGTTTGGTCTTTTGCCCAGCAGAGAATTCAATAAATTTTATCAGAGTGAGGAATCGAATGGACTGCCAGACCTGAATTTCAGTCATGCCACTGATCTGCTCTGCTGTGCATCTCTCCTGCCCAACTACACCAGTGCTACCAAGAGCAGCTTTCCCCACTTGATCTATTTTAACTCTACCATACTCTCACAATTGAAGGGTCAACATCACTTCTTCTCAGCCCAATATAAAAAATTTGTTGTTATTTCTATGTCAATATGCTCCTGTGTCCTACCCAGACACAGATGTGGAAGCAGAAAAATTGATCGTTCCATAAACATTTTTTCTGAGTAGCATGGAAACAAGAATGAGCAGACAACCTTGAATGATTATTCTGAAATTTCACCTATATTCCTGAGAATCAAATGCTTCTATAATTTCAGGTGTTCCCATAAACCCAGTCAATTTTGGATCAGTTCAGCTTACTGAAAAGGTGAGGATCATCCTCTGCAATACCACTTGTGGCACTAGTAAGCATTTCTTCCAAAACACGATTTACTTACAAGAATTTTCCATTCTGTCATTGCCCCAGAGATTCTTTTCATGGTTTCAGTAACAGTGACATCTGCAGCGGGGAGCTCTGGCCACTTGAAACTCATTAAAACATATTTGAGATTGACAATGAGTTGAAAACATCTGTCAGACTTGGCCAAAATGTCAAACAAATGTGATCTTGCTGTGTGCTACCCTGCTACAGTGACTTAATAAATTCCTTGGCTGCGGTCAACCCACAGTAAATTGGATTCCAATTACTGGCTTGGGTTTTTTTCCTCTATCTGAAATATACTTTCACTTAAAGGTCCATACTCTACGTGACCTGCATTATAATTCATTTGCTGAATCTAGAAGCTGAGGTAAAGTGAAGCAACTTTGCTTTTTAACACGCTGTAATAAGTATCAACTTAATAAATATGACCTGGCACACGTAGAGTCTCCAACAGAAACTAAATCATCTGCATTTCCCAAACAGAAAGAATAAACAAGTGATTACCAGACAGTTTCAGCCTCTTTTTTTAAATTAAGCTCAAAAGTCCCAAACAATTGAGCAAAAATCTTCAAAGAACCTTGTGTCATGTAAAGAAAAATTATGTTCAGGGAAGCTTCTGCATTACAAAAGTTATTTTTCAAAGAAGCTAAAAAAAAAATGTATACCTAAATGAAGGTATGACAAGGTAACAAATCAATATATCCTCTTTTCAAATGGAATGAGAAGGAAGTAGCACACATTCAATTCTTACCTTCAGAAATACAAGGTTTTCTTTCAGATGCAAGTCAAGGGAATCCAATCTAGGTATGGAGAGAGATTAGATGCATAATTTCTCTCTTTTCTTTTAAGTATCTATTTCCTTCAAAGAGGTTAGAGGAGTTTTTTAGCTCCCACTTCTTAGGAAGAGACCCATAATCAGCGTATTTTAGACAAATATTTTTACACAAACTAAGGCTCTAAACAAAATCTTCACCTTGCACTCTCAAAACCCATCATTGCATAATTTAGATTATAAAAAGTGTTATCTGTGATTAATATGCTAAGCTGTAGATGCAGGAGTAGCAGGCCAACTAAATGATAAAATTTATATAAGGTGCATAATTCTTATCATTCTGCTATTTTTTGTATTTGCTGGATTTTCTCTTGAAACTAAAACAGTTCCCAGAAATTACAAATATTACCTAAAGTAACAACAAATAAGCTTTTACAAACTATTATTATAGGTAAAAATTATTCCCAATTTGGATAAAGATTATTTGGATAAATATGAATAAAAACTCAAATTTTGCTGGCATGAAATCTCATATATTTACAGGTGATCTCTCTTTGTTTGCTTGCAGGAACTTGTCCTGGTTTAGGGCAAATTTTGGGAGGAAACTTCTAGAGAGTCTAGAGACCACTTCTAAAAGTGGTCTTTTCTAGAAAGGAAATTCAAGCGGCCCCTCGCCCAAGCTGTTCTGGAGACAAACCTCCTTGGAGAAAAGTAGAAAAAACTTTTTATTTAACAAGCAAAGTATTCACACACAAGCATAAAAAATGAATAATACTAAACAATAAAACCTCTTGCTGTTCTCACTCCCTTCACTCTGGGAACCAGTCTTAAAGGTGCAGCACTTAATATCCAGAATAAACAGAACAGATGACTGGGGATGCAAGCATCATAAATTAGGACATCACCTTAGGACAGAGCTTTAAGGAGAAAAATGTTAATCTTCGGGTTATTACCTGTGGTCAAAATAAATTTCAGTTTTGCTTATTGTACTTTGAAAGTATGCATAAAAGCAAAAAAAAAAAAACCACCAAAACCAAGTATTTTTTCCAAAGATGGAATGCACTGCACTATATTTTGATTTGTTTTACAGTATGAAGACCTCATTCATGGTTTCCTCTGTGAGAGGCTGGCAAATAGTGTATTTGCACCTGTATTCTTATTTTATAACTTTTTTTTGTGCAGCTAGCAAGTGCCTTTTCTAATAGTATTTCATTTTAGAGAGGTGCTTGTATTTACAGTAAGTCCTTGCAGCATGAAGCAATGTAATACAACCACATCATCTTTTTATGTATATTGAAAAACTTAAGAAGTTTTTCTTTAAACTCACAATATTGTACTGACTTTTTTATTTAGCTTAATAACAGTAATAGATGTGTACAGAACATGCTTCCCTGAGAAAGCAAGGGGGGCTGCTCCAGAATTTTGTCTTCTTTTCTTCATCATTCGTAGTTAAATTAAATACTTCAATGGAGCTCAGTCTGTAACAATAAGGCATGTTTAACCTAAGGGTTACTCATACTTGAGGCTCAGCAAACTGAGAGATCACAGGATTACACATAGGGCAGTGAAAACCAGTTCAGGTAAAGGAGACAAAAAACTGATCTTCATAAAACTGTAACAAAGTTCTTTGAGCCTTTTTAGTCCCTAGGATTTAATCAGATCCATGGACAGCTCAGTTGCTGAAGCCCTTGTTGGTGCACCCCACAACTGAACAGTCATCCTGAGAATATGTCTGGTTTTGCCACTTCATAAATGCAAATTTACTTTAGACAGGGCACGAATAACCCACCCATTCATCCCTGGCTACAGCCAGATGAAAATGCATGTGCTGAGCAGCCAGCCCTGCATTACTTTTTGTTACAGGCCTGCTCTGTCTACAAATATTTCTCTCCCTGTCCAGAAGGGGGACAAGACAAGGTGATGAAACTGTCAGTATAAATCTCAGTATAACAGTCAGGAAACGTATCTTTATTACAAAAAATCCTCTAGAAAACCCTCTAAATTGTTATTATCCCATGGTCTCCAAAACACATTATTGTCGTTCATTTCTCAAAACTGACACTTGAAAATCTGGGTCACCTTGCAACTTCTGGCTGATCTCCTGCCTTTCTCAAATAAACAGAAGAAACTAAACAGAAACAAAAAGGAATTCTTGCATCTCCAGCCCCCAGGCTAGGAGAGACTATCCTTCTCTTAACATGAGCATTCACTTTCCTTGAAAAAGTTTCTGTAATTTGCTTATCTATATAAAGTAGTAGCAAAATAATACCAAAGGATAATTCTGCAATAAAACCAAATATATAATAAATTAATAAAATAAGTAAGATACTTGTTCACATGTAGCTAAAGACAAAGACAAAAAATTTGACTCTGTTCAAAACCAGCTTCAGGAGACACAACTCAGCATTGGCAAAGAATAATGTCCGTGACTTAACAGCACCCTGTTTTTAAAATTCACACCATCTTTTCTTTCTTCTTATATCATGCCTCAACTTTTATTGACAAATTTTTCATCCCCTAGAACTTACACCATCTTGTATCACCTATTTCCTTTGAAAAAATAAGTGATCCTACCAGATGTAAAAGAAATCTGTTCTGCTGTTTGAATATTAACAAAAGCCCAGCATCATGTACAAATTTGAGAAAGGAAAATATACAGGGTGCTTGAAAAAAGAAAAAAAGCAGAAAAAGCCCATTAATCAGCATTTTTAATAAATATGAGTAATTTAATAAATTTCTAAATAATAAATTAATATCTGAGTAATAAACATTGCTTTATGGTCTCAAAAAATAATATGATTTTCAAATTATGTCTATACAGGATGAAGCTCTCCTAAATGCATGCAAAACTTCTAATCTAATGAGCAAAAGGTTTTAAGTAATGAAATCAATCTGACATCTTACGTCTTCTCTAGAATGAATTCTATTCATTAGAAAGAAAACCTCATGAATATCATCACTCCAAAATCCTCCTTTGTACTTGTTATAGTCTTAGAAAATAAGAGGTTTTTCTCTGGGAAATGGGAGTCTTTCTGCATGGCCTGTTTGTGTTTCAATACCTCTTACCAACACTGTGTAAGTGGCACCTTTAATCTCCTGCAGAAGTAACCTTATCATCCCACTGGCATTCCTAGGAATAAAAGGAACATCACAGTATGAGTTTGTTAATCACTTTCAAGGCAAACAAAAGCCCATTTTTCCCATCTTTGTATGCTGTTGAAGTTTGTCAATGTCAAGTCAAGCCTCTAAGGCAACACATCTTCAATTAGAGATGTAAAATCCAGTTTGCATGCAATTTAAATCCTGCAAAGTGGCAATCCTCTCATAGAAATCGCAATTATTTCCATTCTTATGCATCAGTATTTCTGATCTACCATCATTTTTCTCTTACATGAAGTGATACTTAATTTCCAAGATTGAACATTTTTGACAGGGGTTTCTGATTTGCCATTTAGTTACCACATTACAGTCAGGCTTACACTGATAGATGTTTAAGCCAGAGGAACAAATTGTATATTATTCTCTGCCACACTCTTTACATACCTCAGAGATTCTCGCTCCACCCCCACCAAGACAGGTTAGTCTTTTCCCATCCTCTCCACTAAAACAATATAGAACAGGTTTAAAAACAGTTTAAAGCCTTTCTTATGGTGAACACCAAGACAAAATGTGGCCATGTAATCATGGCTGGAGATATATCTCTGAAACCATCAGAATTCCACAACAGACACTGAATTTTGATTTAAATAGGGTTGTGTGCATGTGAGGCCAGATCTTCAGTTGGTTAAATCAGAGAAATTGTGATTTAGATCCCAAAGCAGCACAGCACTGCAATCCCACTGAAGTCAGTGACTCTGTAAGTGAAGTCCAACAGCAATATTATATTGCTAATAAGTGCTAAAAACACTGGATTCCTAAATCACACATTTACTGTCGTCAGGAATATGAAACTTTTCTTTTAGTTTTCTAAAAACAGAGCTCAGACACACCCAGCTCTGAATGAATGAGGAAATGTCACAATTCAAAAAAAAAATCTGACACCTGTTAAAGTTCTTTAAAGCAGAAATATTCTATATTGCAAAAAATGCTAGAATTCTCTTGTGTTCCAATGAGTACTCATTCAAAATTAGTGCTCTATTCATTAAAGCATCTCTTGGCTTTTTTTTCTACCTTCTTTGGTGGCAGAAAATCAGGACTTATTTTTCATTTTTAAAAATACATCCAAAATAGTCCAAAAAGGAAGAATTTTGAAATTTACTGTATCTTTCTTTTCAGTTTTTAGAATGCTTGATTTCCCTTTCTCACTGTTTACCCTATTGAATTTATTTGAATTTGATTGATTTTATTCACCCATTTTTTTAAGGCCTCTTTTTTTAAAAATCCTTTTAACTTCACTCTTTTTTTTTCTGCAGGATTCTGTCATTCTTGAATCTCCAAAAGATGTGGAAGTGTGTAAAATATGCTAGAGGACATTGAAGGTGTTCTGTGATTTACTTCAGAAAAAGCAGAGCTCTTCTTGGGAGATAATTCTGAAAGGAAATTTTTCAGAACCTGATGCTCCTCCTTGTACAAGGAGGAAAAAAGCAAAGAAGCAAAGACGAGTTTGGGAGATACGGAAGGACAGGTATTGTGGCAATATTTGTCTTTTCTTTTCTAACAACTCTATTTAAATCAGCAATAAAATAATAGTTCTAGAAATACATCTGTTAAGATGTTTCCTTCCAATACTAAGTTGTCTCTGTCTTTAGCTTGATCTATCAGCTTTCTCATGCTTTTTTATTTTTTCTTCTTGCCCTGCTGAGGAAGTGAAGTGAGAGAGAGGCTGAGTGGGAATTTGCCCTTTTCCAAGGTTACCTCGCCCCACTGCATTGCACTAGATCACACACCTAGAGGACAAGGAACTCACAACTGCATTGAAAATTTACAAAAATCCTGACAAATAGCTCTGAGTCTGCAGTTCTTTGTGTCCAAGAAAAGCCACTGGGCTGTGCAGAGCCCAGTTGATTTCAACACACCTGCCTGCCATAACTTTATTTACTATTACAATACCATGCCTTTGTTTACTATTAGATATTTATCTGCTGTTAGATGCTTATTATTTTTACATGCTTATTATTGTTAGATACTTATCTGTTATTGAATACCTTTTATTAGTAGATATTTAGAATAGAGACTCAACAAGGAAAGGGCCTTGTCAAGCCTCTAAAGGGGGGAAATGATGCCTTAAGTTTTAGCTTTCATCTTTTCCAGATTCTGTGCTGCCTAGGGATGCAGTTCTGAGCCTCATATTGTTAGTCAGCTCTATTCACAGAGTAGGGAGACAAAACAAATCCTTTTCCTGCTAGAAACCAAGGACAATGAGTACAACTTTCAGGCCCAAAAGCACAAACAAGGGTGGACTGAAGAGAGAAACAAGAAGGATGATACATCACAACCCAAAGCTGTAATTGGACAATTAAACCCCAATACACAAATGGACCAAAACTTATAAAAGTGCGAGACTTTGTGACCAGTTGTCCATTTTTGTGATCATTTTGGGTCCATCTTGATTGTAGCCCTGGTCAGGCTCTTGTCCTGCCAAAGGTGTACCCTAAAGGCCTTTTAGTAAATATCCACTTTACTCTCTTAGCTCTGTCTAGTCTCTACTCTAGGTCAGCCTTCCGAAGGCATCCCAAGAAGGGATATTTAAATCAAAAAGCACAGAAAACCTGCCTGGAGCCAGGAGGCTCCACCTGCCTCAAAACACTTGTGGGATGAGGACCATAGAATCTGCAAAATAACTTGAAGCCAATATATCTGTTAAAGGATAATAACCAAACCAAAACAAAACTCCCACTCTTCACAATTAGCCCACAACCACTTAGCTATATGGTCATCAAAACACTAGAGAAAAAACTTGTTGCCAATATAGTCAAGAGCTCTCTTAATTTCATGCACTGTGACTTCAACAATTTATTCATGTCTCATTTTATTTTTCTAAAATTTGCCTCATTTAAAAGAAGGGAAACCACATTTCATGCTCTTCAGTTTCATTAAAGAGATACAAATCCCTTACCAAAAGAAGACTCCTCTGAATTAAACCATTGTAGCAGAAGAAAATATTGAAATTTTGAACCTGAAAGGACTCTGACAATCTAGATTCTTTTGCACATCACTCTTTATGGTATTATTTAAAAAAGGAAGAAAAAGATCCTCCCTTAAAAAATTGTTTTCAAACACAATGGAATATGTAACACTCAGCTAAGAGCAACACAAACAAACTATCTCAGATTTTCTTAAATTTGTCAAGAAAGAAGGTCTTTGATCTCTTCTTCAACAGTGTGGGAATACAATATTTCACCCTCTGAAGGATCTGGATCAGGAAGGAAATTAACTTTACAAAGAAGGTATGGTTAACTACCCTGCTTACCTTTCCATAGGGAATGTGATATAAAACCCATATGAATTCCATAAGATAAATCCAGCATCATTCAATATGTGGCTCACAGTGAACTCAGTTTTATGAGTAAATAATGAACTGCTCCAAATTCCAATAATATTTTATGTTCTCTTAACCACAGGACATATAAATACATTAAGAGGTTTTTTCCACATGGGTTAAAAACCATTTCTTGGGCTGACTTGCACAAAAGATGAAGCTCAGTTTTATTAAAATCTTACTTTATAACAGATAAGGGTCTTCAGTTCCCCTTTACATTCACATTCATTACAGAAAATAACAGTCTGCTGGCAGTTTCATCATATGAGGATGACAAAATGTTTCCATGAAATTCCCCATCGAAATTTCTTCCCTTCCCTTTTTCATGTTTGTATGCAAAACAACAAAGGGGGGGGTGCGAAAAATCTCTCCTTTCTATCTTTCAGATGTGTCCAAGGAAAAAAAACTACCAAAAGCCTTCTCCATAAACACAGTTTCCCTAAACACATTCAGTCCTTGATGCTCCCTACCTCCACCCTCAAAGGTGGACTGTTTCTGTCTCCATCCTTCAGGGTCCTTCTGCATGGCAAAAAAAAAAAAAAAAAAAAAAAAAAAAAAAAAAAAAAAAAAAAAAAAAGTATGTAAGTTCTGTGTGCTTTCTTGATTCCTATTGACCTTACCACAGTAGCCCAATATCCACTAAAACACACAGACAATAGTTTCCAATAATCTGGAGTCCTTTTCCAATAATTCTATTTATAAGAGGCAAGAGACACCAGGGAGAGTATTCCAAGGAACACAAATGCTGTTGCTTTCATAGCCTGAATAAAAATGGAAGAAATATTTTCCAACCTGAAGAGAAAATTAATTATAGTGAGCCTTGTCAAGCTCAAAAACCCCCCTCTATCAAATTAAGAGAAATGAAATATTAATTTTGTTATTTTAAACTCATTTTCCTTACAGTCCACTGTAAATACTGAAATATAAGAAATATCCCATGAACACACGTTGATAGTTCAAGTCTATTTCCTTGTTTCCAGGGATCAAGGAGACAAGGAGTGCAAATACTTTACTCACTGACTTTTTGCAGACTTTTTTTTTAAAACATAAAGCACTTACCTACATCTACATGGCTGTTTGGATTCCAGAATAAAATGCCCATTTTCTGAAAGATTCTGATCTGAGTGGGTCACAAGAGGGACTGTGAAGAATCATAAATGGTCATGGTCATAAACCATCCTGGGCTTTATGCATCTGTTAAGGTAGATTGCCTGAAGTGAATCATGACATCAGCTTGTAAGGAAAGATTTCATGTTTTTAATTCTTGCTATACATCATTACCAATATTTTAAAAGCTTGTAGTTTATCTGTGTCTCCTTCCTTACTCTACGTGAAAGAGTAGATTTCACCCTCTTTATGCTGGGTGGGAGAGTGAGTTCCCTACAACATTACACAGGGAAACTGTGGTCTAACATACCTTGCCAATTTTGCCTGAAGCTGTTTCTGTCGACAGTGGAGAAAAGGAGCTATCATTTATTTCAATGGATGCTGGCTCAGATGGAAAGACATTATACACAAAGCTTTAGGGACTGTTTTTGATCACCCAGGGCTTGGGGTTTTTTTATATTGTTGCTCATTTCTGCGTTTCCTGATTTTGCTGAAGTAAAGAGCAGCTGTTCACACAAGCTCACCAATTCAAAGCTGCAAATACAGAAGTGGCATCCAAATTTCCTTTTTCTTTATTAGTGCAGGATAGATGCTGTCTCATTCAATGGAGAATAAAAGTAAGTCCATAAAAGGGAGGAAGGGGAGTCAGTCTCACAATTCTACTAACTGTGGGGAAAAGTATCTCCCTGTATCTACAGGAACACTGCTGGATTTTCTTGCTCCCCAGTGAAACAGATACTGTGGTGACATGGTTCATACATGGAACGCTGCTCCCCAAAATTGTTTTGGGATCATTACAGTGACAACCCTGAGGCCACCTCAGCAAAGCTGGTGTTTTTCCAGGACAATAAGACAAATGTGATTTCTTCACGTGTGTCCCTTGCACTGTGTTCTGTTACATTTGCAGATCAGTTGTAGATACAGTACAACTGACCTGAATGTGCTCAGCAAACCTGCCCTGGTTTCCTGGGTGCTCAGCAGTCCAAAAATATCATGTTGTCTTCCCCAAATAAACCTTTTGCAAGATAAGTAGATATGACAAGAGAAACACGAAATCAGAGTAAGATGTACCACAGAAGCACTTACATTACATGTGCTATAAAACCTGCCCAGAAATTTGGTCAAGTGTCTGCTATGTGTTGCTATGCTGCCAAAACAGCCTTACAGCTTCACAGCTACAGCACCTACCTGCCAATTTTCCAACAGCGTGTCTGTCCGGGGAAAACACTGCACCCGGGCAGCAGGATGGATGTTTGCCAGGAAAACGTCTCTCTTTGAACTGGACTGTGCACAGCAAACCAATGTGCAGCCCCTGTGCTCTCCAGCTAGCTCAGGCATCAACAAAATAGCAGCCACTGCCACAACAGAACTCTACATATGTCCTTCAAGTGGGATATAGTTTGTAGCTGTAGGAAGAAGAGAGATCTCCATTTGATCCTCCCTTGGTAAACTCAAGGAAACAAATTTGGCACTGTGCCGCTGTGCCTGCGGCAGAGAGCAGAGCTGCTGAGCTCTGAGAACAAAAGGATCAAGCTTGCTGGCTGCAGGGAGTGAGGGCAGACAGTGCACTACACATTTGTACTTGCTGCTGGGGAAGGGTTTGCCTCTCTGACACACCAGAAAACAAGGGAGCACGACTTCCAGGTCCAGCACTTTGTATTACTTCTCCTGCTGTCTCAGACACTGAAATGAACACAGCTAACAGCTCGCAGGTAAGTCACTACCTACATGCAAGTCAAGTGCAACACACAGTGTATTTTCCCACACAAGTTAAAGACCCATTCAGAATCCAAAATAATAATTTATCACAAAAGAATTTGCTCATTATGTGCTTTGCCTGGCCCTCATGGTCTTGCCAAGCTCTCTGAATAGTCAGGCCTGAAATAATCTCCTGCTGCCTGTAACACTGCCCTTTTTTCTTTTCATGTAACTGCAAACAGAAACTCCTTATTCACAAAAGAAAAGGTTATTAAACTCAGCAGAGTTATTCTAAAAAAGATAGAAATGAACTTTGACTGCAATCTTAAGTGTGAGTCTTGCTTGCAAAGCTGTTTGACACGCAGTAGGAAAGCAGAGAGCACAGATTCAAGGCTGGCCATTTTCATGTGTAGTCACCATTAAGCTGACAAGAGAGTAATCTGCTACCTCACTTTGATATGAATGGTCCTTTAAATTTGGGGTTACTGTTACTTTTATGGAGAGATCCTTAAACTGCATGCTCTCTTGACATGAACCTCTCTTTTCTAAACAAGGCATACATCTCAAAATGATTTAGATGTTTGTGCCTTACACTACTCAGCTGCATCACTTATGCCAGAGTGACTCAGATGAGCAACATGAAGACAGATAAACCTAAGCAGCTGGACTCCTGTCTGATTAAATCTTTAAATCCATAGTGGTTCACCTGTAAAACAGCATCACAGTCATGATGTGAAAACTAAGCTGGTGGTTAGCCAATGAAAGTGCACCACAGACTTCCAAAGGCCAAGTTTTAACTTACTTGCTTGTTTTAAACAGGATCATGAATGACAGTGAAAAAGGCACTCAGTCTCCCTTCCTTTAATGCCCTCTTTTGTTTAATAGCTGGACTGCCCAGCTACAATATTTCTTTTACACACCAAGCTTACTAACTCCACTCCAGACCTGAAGTATTAAAGCTATTCTCTCTGCTAACCTTTGCCTGGTGCACAAATTGCCACAACAACCTCGCAGCTATTGTGATGGAGGTACAATGTCTTGAGAAAACATGGTCTGGAGCTGGTCAGAATGATTATTAGCACCAGTCACACTTGATAGTAATAAAAGAGATAAGCTGTATTTAACTATCTTGCTGGTAACCATCAAGAAATCAAATGAGCTAATTACTATTTCCTTTCTTTCCCCACTGATCTGCAATCCCTGGATGAATGCTGTGTAAACCAGAAAAATTTTTGTGGCCATCCTTTAGTAATTGACCTTTAGCTCTCCTCATTTCATTTGCCCTAAGTGTTAATTGACTTTGAAAAAGCAGTATATTATCCTTTTAGAAAAGAAAGTCTGATTTGTGCTCGCCAACATCTCACAGCATCAAAGCCCTGTTAAATCATAGAGCAATACAGCTGAAAATGAGTCTCCAGAAGAAATGGAAAGGGGGTGGGGGAAGGAAGCACAACCATTATCGAAAGAGCTCCACTGCCATCTAGAGAGAATTTGCACCAGACAATTTTCTGAAAGAGAAGTTGTTAGTCAAAATATTTCCATTCTCATGTTGGGGGAGGTAGGAATTCCACTCAGATTCACTGCATCTATTAAATTTTTAACCAATTTCTATTAATCTGCACAAAAAATAACATATCTTGGAATATAATCTACCATGAATTCTATGGAAATCCTGGAAGAAAGCTTTAAAGGTTCACCTACAAGCTCCCCTGAAATGATGTACAGTACCTGCATAGTTTTTATTCAAAGAAGCTTCTTTGAAGAGGTGAATATCTTTGTGGAAAGGTGCTCTATTCCTAAACAATTTACATTTTAAAGAACATATTATGTCCTTGGCAGCTGCCTTTATGATATTGCTTGTTAGTAAGAAAGAAAGAATGTGCTGCACAGGGTAAGATATTTTTACTCCTTCAAGTACATAAAATTTTATTTTCTTCATGTTTTATATGAGATCAGGAGCCACCTACAGAACACGTTACTAGTAAGAGTTTGCTTTAATCTGACTGATTTAATTTACTGTGTCTCTGACCAAAAAGCCACAGAACTCCATTCAGTGTATGAGGCAGGTCAGCTGCTATAAAAACTGGAGAAGTGTCCCTCACTGGGAGCTGCTAATCCAATTACAATCTCAAAGCAGCTGACACAACCTGGCTAAGTGCATCTTGAACAAAAGGAATTATTTTAAGGTACAGCTGGCAACTAAAGCAACTGTGTCATTAATGAACCTCAGAATGGAGGGTTCATTACTGCTGTGTCACAAAAACACTCAAGAGTGACTTGTGGTGTTCTTGGCCTCCAACACTTATGGATTTACCTTCTGATTAAAGAGCTGTGTGGGACTTTAAACAGCAATCATCGCTCTATTGACCCTGAAAATTTCAAAACCAAGACCTGTTTGAGGGCTGCTAGTCTACCACTGTTAAAAAGGCAACCAGGATATTTTCTCATATTACACCGTAGTTTGTGTTTGCTTCCTTTGTGAAATATCTTGAGATACACAAAATAGTAAATTTGTGGTTATTCCCTTTAGCTAGCTACTTAGGTGCTCTGTGCAAGGTATGTGCCCACTTTGGCAGCAGCAGTGACTTAATATTGCACAGAAAATTATAATGGTAGCTAAACTTTGGTTAAATATGTTAAATGCGATGCATTATGCAATTATAAGAGGCATAAATTATGAGTATCTAAATAATAATTAAACTTATTTCCCGACTAAATATGGCACCCCAAAACTGGTTTATCAGGGAAATTATATTCATTTTCACTGAAATACACTGAATACACTGAGGTTTGCTAAGCCAAGAATTGCTTTCAGTGAGGTGACTGTCAGTCTTCTTGTTCCTATCAATGCTGACACTGATGATTCCTGGATGGAAGAACACAGTAGTTGTGAGTGATGGGTTTATGAAGAGAGGGAATCCAACATTTCAATCGAATTTTTGGAAACAGAGCACAGAATACTGAATCAGATGCCTTACTGGATGGATCTCCCAGTCCAAATCTGATGCAAAATGCAGGAGGCATTTCTGCCAGTGAACACAGCCAAGAGGCTTGTCCTGAGGAAAAACTCAAATGCACCTTTAAAAAACAATTTTTCTTTTTGGCTGACAAACACAATTAAGCTGTGCAGTTCAGGGAGAGAAGAGCAGCCATAAGAATAGTAACTGTGAAAGTGCAAACACCTCCACAAGGCTAGACTGGGCTTTTTGCTGTTACCCTGTTTCTTACCTTGTCCAGAGACCTTGAAGACAGTCCTGCAACAACGACAAAGAATAACAGCTCACCCTATAGCAATAATGCATTAAAACTAAATTGAAGAAATGTCAAAAATGAGAGTTTTAGATAAAGAACTGCTTCTAGTGAAGCATAAATACAGGGTTTCTTTGCTTTCTTCTTCTATTAGCGGCAAATAAATTCAGCCCGTAATGCTTGCAACATGAAAACCAGCACCTCATCCAGTATATTTTACACTAGGAGTTATTTTAGGCATTATTTCCAACAGACAGGCTTGTTGCTATCAGAAAAAAAGTACATCAACTTGTTATAGATAGGAAGACAACATCCATATCGTGAAAATTAAAAGATAACATCTCTTCTGTGTCTAAAATTTACTATGGAGTTCAAAGGGCATTGTAGAAATTCTGTTTGATTTGTACTTGCAATTGGATATAATAGGATAGGCTTCATGAAGATATGGATCTCTCAGCATTTTCTGAAGGCTGCCTTAAAATACTATATTTCAAGGGACATAAATAAAACTCCTTTACAGTGTGACTGTAATCAGTTTATGTCACACCTTGATGCTTCCTTCCACTGGCTTCCAGACTCTCTCTTCTTAACTGAAACTCTTTATTTCTAAGGATAGACTCTGCCCCACTATTATATTATTTATTTTTAATTTTTTTGGAAAATTACTGGTACAGTAAGACCAAGCACCCTCCTTAAAGGTAACTGTCACATCAGGGTCCAGTCCTTGCTCATAATGAAAGTCCTAGAACATTCATGCTAGATATTTTCATTCATTTTAGCAAAAAGAAAGACATACATAAATCTTTCTCCTGCCTTCACAAGCTCTTAACTCATAGATTCATTGACTGAAAATTCTTATTTGAGATGGAGCTTGAATTAAGTAGGCCTCTTATTAAATGCCAGGTAAAACATGATTACATTGCTGCAATGTAATATTTTATGATTTTTAAGATGCTTATTTTTGTACTGATTTTAAATATTTTGAAGAATAGGCTAGGTCTGCTCTGTAAAAAGCAAAAGCAAGCAGTTTGATGTTGTTTGCCTAAATTCCTTCAGTGATCAATGCAAGGACTAACCACAAGTCTATAACCTACTTGAAGTTAAAAGTTACCATTCTCACACAAATATCAGGAACCTGCCTGTATCTTGAGTATCTTGAGTATCAAGAGTATCTTGAGCCTGGTCTTGACAGATTATCATCATGGAGTCATGTAACCATGACAATTGATACTAAAATCAGTCATACTCAGGAATAGCCAGTATAATCAAATCCCATTATACATATATATATATGTATGCTACACAGAGGAGCCTCGTAATATGGAGACAGGAATAAATAAACAGGAAACAGGTATGCTCTTCTAGTCTTTACAACTAAACTCTAGGGATAACCTTTCTAAATTTCTCTGCTGTTTAAAGAACTGCCACAACCTTTTGTTCAGCCTTTTGGAGACCTGACTCTAAGCAGCATCCAACTCCTCATGATTGCTGCAAATTATTGCCCTGTACTCGCTTTAATATGCGAGACATAAGAGATGAGGTGCTTGGGAGCATAAAAAGCAGCAAGCACACAAGAACCAGAATGTATTTATTGACTACAGGCAGACCCAAGTGGAAGAAGCTGACTGGTGGAGTACTGTACTATTAGTATTGATTTTGTTTACTTTATCAACATGAAAGGGGGGAAAACGCAGCAAAGCGACGAAATGTGCTGATCGTAGGGAATGGGCGAGTCAACAAAGACACAACAGGGAAGCAATGAAATTCTCATGGATTTGGCTAAGCTAAAATCAGGGGCAGATAAGTGGCTTACAAAATTCAATTTGAAAAAGGGTAAGATACTGAATCTATGGATAAAATAACAGGAAAAGGGAACTCTATTTTCAATGGACAGGGAAGTGACTGCTGAAAAGCACTGCTTTTTAACATTTCAATGGAGAGAAGTGTGTGCAGTAAACTCAGGTCTCTCTAAAAAAAGCTGCCTTCCTGCCAGCACTACTTTTTCAGCAGTTACTGCTGTATAGTAAGACACCAGCCAGAAGAGTGAACTAAAAAGAATATGTGAATTTCTTCAACTTATGCCCAATGGGGTCTTTTTCATATTAAAAAAAAAAAAAGGAGGGGGAAGAAAAAATATTTAAGAACATAAAAATTAATGGAGATTATGCTAATACCACACTAGATTAGGTACTATAAATGTGACACTCAATACACATATCACTGTGATTACAAAAACGAAACAGAGTTGGGAAAGTAGGATGCAAAGAAGACAACAAGGAGATGTATATTGGTTAATGCCAAATACTTACTTTAGGCAGTCTGATGAACAGGGCAGACAGTTGGAAGGCAGTGAAGAAGATTAACCACATCACTCTTACCTGCTTTACAAGAAGAACAAATCCTGAGATATTGTTGTGAATCCTGTAAACATACTGTTAAGAGGAAAAGGGAAAAATAAAATCCAAACCCTGACATCTGAGACAGGATTTACTAAGGAATGCAAAATCCCAGAGCTGTCAGGATTATATCAGCAACTTTTGTACTACAGAGAGCTTCCAAGCACTGGTAACAGCACTTTGACCCCAAACTTTCTGTGCCATGCCAGTAATAGTGAGAACCTGCTATTTTTGAATATTTTACTCATTAGTAGTACAGCTGAAACTGTCACAAGATTGATTTCTGATTAACTTTCCACTGTAGCTTGTCTGCCTCCCCAGTTTTCCCCTCCTTCATCTAATCCAGAAAGGTTAAAAAGGAAAAAGATCTTTCAGAATTCACTAAGAAAAAGAGAACTGATATTTCTCTGGCTGTCAAACCAATAGCAGCAGAATGCCCACAGAATGCAGCAATATTTGAACACATTTTTTCTCTGATAGATGCTTCTCCCACTGGAAGAGGCACCAGACAAGATCACATCCTGAAAACTCAACAGTGCAACTAAACTGATTTTTAATAGGAATCAAAAAATTATTAACAAAAGACCCCAGTAAAGTATCAAACACAGAAATATTTGAGGGAGAAAGAGCTAATAAAGGCTTTGCTCTGCTCTCCAGTTATTTCAGGGAAAAGCAGAGCATTTTGTTATCCAATGATTCCCAAGTCACACACATTTTCATTCAAAAGCAGGTTCTGTTTTTACTTCAAAAAATCTAAAGCTTGTTTGGACCAAAAATACTCAATGAGAACTTTCCATTTAATAGCTAGATATTACTAGTAATGGTTTGCTGTGGGTTTGGGGGTTTTTTGGGTTTGGTTGGGTTTTTTTTCTGAATGCCTTTGTAATGTCTTCAGCATCACCTGAAAAAGAATCAGTGAAACTTGGCCAAAAAGGCTGCTCATTTTTCCAACACAGCCAGAAGATCTTGGCAGCACACACACACACAGAGTATTGCAAATTTCTTTAAAATTTTGTGGATAATAAGACTACTGCTAGAGGCTGAATACTAATTGCCTGAAATCAAAGTAAAATAAAAAGCGACCCTTATCACTGGTAATTTGACAGCTGGTCATTTCCTCAAATCTGAGAAAGAATCCTTGGGCCAAGACAGCTTTCAGAAACATGGGGGAAAAAAAAAAAAAAAAGCACATTCCTGCAGTAGGCAACACAGCAGCAGGGATTTGAGGATGGAACCTGGTCTTTATTTAATAGACAGGCAGCTACAGGAGAGAAATCCAGCAGATGTGCAAATGTGCCTGCAGCTAATAGTGCATGTGCAGCTCAGAAGGGTTACAGATCCCCATATAAAGCCTAAAGCTAACACTTGATTTAGAATCTAACTGGGGGGGTATGAGGTAATAAAGTGTAAATAACTCATAAGATTCTTAATTGGTATTTCTTCTGTGTGGCAAGAGCCTATTATCATTAATGGGTGGTCACCTGTTTTTTAATCACCCTTTTTTTTAATGTCATAGCTGTGCATAATATCAACTGCCCAGGCACGACATGCTACAACAACCCAGTGACTGATTCTGCAACAGCACTTGCAGCCACACAAATAGTACAAATATTTCCTCCAGTTACACCATCATGTTGCACAACACCTTAATTCTGAGATAAAATATGCTCACTTTTTTGGACTCTGAGGTCCATTTGGTTTCCAAACCACTAACTACAGGGTTAAATATAAAATAATTCAGGGGCAGTTGATCTTACTGCTCTTTCAGATTAAGATGCTTTCACAGCAACAGTGAAAGAACAGTACAGGAGAGCACATCCATGCACATTCTCATCCACCCCAATATTAAACAGAGAAATCACTGGTGTTATGAAGCCTACTCTCTAAACATCATTCTGTGGATATATTTTAACCTATCAGCGTCCTTTTTAAAGCCCATATTTAGCTTTTCCTTAACCTTTCAGAAAACACAAAAGTGGTAGTTTAATGCCAACTAAAGTCACAATGTTAAAGCAGCTCAGGGAGAGGTAAAGCCATAAAAGCAGGTAAAAGCAGGCAAACCTGGACCTTGATTATAGCAGTTCATCAGATCACTGTGTTCACTGGTCTGTGGTGTTGATCATCTGGTTTAAGAAGCAGCACCCCTGTGTAAATAAAATTTCACTCAGAGTGTATAACTAACTTTCCCTCCAGTCTAAAGTCACATCTAGACAAAATGGGAAGTGGTATTAGAAAAATATTTAAGATATGAATATATTCTTCCCCCAAATGCAATCATATGTGTTAATGCAGCAACTCTGTGTATCCACAGTGACTGAAATAAGCTGAAGGGTTCTATAGAGCAATTCACAAACTGCCCCAATCCTGCTCAAAGACCCTCTAAGTCTACAGAAAACTCAATCCATGAGTATCTCCAACTCACTTGCCTGAAGTTGTGCATGTGCCTAGCAGCTTGTAAGGGTTGGGCCTGAACAACAAATCACATTCCTCATGCCTCTGTGCTTGAGCACAGAACTGTTTCATCCTCAGACATCCACACAAGGTAGCCACTGGGGCGAGAGAGTGCCTGACCTCAAGTACTACAGGGAGAATTGCAGGTAGGGTGATTAAAATTACTCAGATGGAATGAGGTTTAAAATATGAAGCTCATAAATTATAGAGTCGTGCCAGTGCCACAGGGACAGGCTACACGGCAGCTCTCATACACACCTGGCTCTCAGTTTCACACAGACGTGGCTGGGAGGTAAAAGTTGGAACCTTGGCATCAGGCAGAGGAGAAAGCAGAGGGCTGGACTTCCTGCCAGCATCTGGATAATGAGGGCACAGAAAGAACCAAAACCGTGGGAATTATCAAGCTAAAAGCATTTTCTTTCAGCTACAGTATTCATTGCATCAAAATTAAAAGGATAGTTTCGTCATCGGACTGCTGGTAGAGAGAAGCAAAGTGCGGGACTGCCATCTACTGGCACCAGTCTTATCTCAGCCACGAAGAAAAGGCAACGAAATGTATTTTTTTGGTAGTTCCTGCAGGACTTGGCTCTTGGCGCACCTGCAGGTGGTACCACGCCAAAAAAAAACCCGCACTGGGCTGCACCATCAAGGCACATTCTGCCTACAGCAACAATATTAAAATGCATCAAAAAGTACAAAGACTGATTATTCTTGACATGGACCGCAAACGTAGCAGGGACAAGCTCCAGTTCTGAGAGAAAACCAAAAGCAGCAGCAAACTGCAGACCAAATGTCTGCACTCCTCTGCAAAACTTGAGGCAGGTTCTACTGGAAATAGCCAGCACACAAATCCAGCAAAATAAATATATTAATCAACCTGAAGACTATTTTTCTCTCAGGAAAACCATCACCTTTTAATACACACTCATGCTGTGTATTCTTATGAAATGCATCCCACATAAGCTGGTAAAGCCTTGAACTCGCTGTTTTCTTCTGAAATTGTGAATTAATTCTAAGACACTTTAAGTTAAGGATACTATAAATTCAGTGGCTATTTTGGCCCCAAAAAAATTAATGCCAAGAAAATCAAGTGCATGCATCCTCTTCTGGTATTCCCTAGGTCTTCTCTTAACTATAAAATTATTTATGGCTAAAATTGGGCTGTCCAATGGTTCTATTAATTCCTCATTGCATTCTAAAACATCCATTCAGCATTTTTTCCCCTACTAATGTAACAGAAAGTCATCTGCTCAATGAAATTTACTGCTTGCTTTTTTTTTTTCCTGCGTATACAAGAAATTGTTGTGCATTTCGTATTAGGTGTTTATTATCTAGTAATTATGGCTTGCTAATTAAATTGGGGTTTAATGGCATAGTTAAATTCTAATTTATGTTTCTGGAGCTTTGTTTAATTCATTTAGTTAAAATGTAATCACTTTCTCACTATTGTCTGATATTACACAGGAATAAAAAAAGAATATCAACTCCTCATATTCAGCTGATTTTCTTTTATTAAATCTTGTTAATTATGGCGTTTCCCTGAGAAACTTTTCCCAACCACTCTAAGCTGATTTGAGGGGAGGAGGCAGAGGGACAAGCTGTGTAATTTCTTTGGATTCAGCTCTTTGAGCAGAGTACTTACTGCAGCTCACTGGCATCCCACTGCACAAATTAGTTGTATGCACAGGATCCTTAGAGGTGTGGCTCACAACTGACTGAGATATTTTTTTTTGCAACAGCTACCCATGAAAACAGACCAGTAAAGAAAACAGAACAGTTCTCTACCCTTTCCTTCTTGGGCTGTAAAAAAACTGCCCCCAAGCAAGTCTGTTTCTAGCAACTTCCATAGGAGCCACTTTGGAGGGCTGAAATGAGACTTTGGGAGTGATTGCACCTCCAGGTCTGCCTCAGAGTGATGCTCCTCCCTATCCTTCTCACCAGAGCCTGTTCTGCCCTTAAATCTTTGCTTTTATGATAACAGCTTTTTTACAGGCAATGCAGCAGGAGGTGAAAAGGAAAGTACTTATTCCATGCATTGTGTAAGATACAGGCAAACCATAAGGACTCTGGAGAAAACTGAGTTTTACGGAAGGCTTCATCCAGTAATTCATGTAGTCCTACAGCATGTCTTGAGAAAGACATTTTACTGGGTTACTAAGAAAAACACTGAAGAAAAAAAAAAAAAAAAAAGAAAAAAAAGAAAACCTTTTGAAACTAAATATGTAGTAAAAATGGATCTTATACTTCCAAGATTTGAATTTTGAGTCAACAAGGTTGTCTGTAGCCTGATCACACCAACTTTTACTTTTCAGTCTATTCAGAAAGATGGATAACTTTTTTTTGCAAACCAATCATTAAATACCTGTAAGTCAAGTGAAAAAGCACAGATATTTAAACCACCACTAGCACAAAACCAGAACTATTGCATATAAATAATTCTGCTACACTACAATAAGAGTCAAAACTTCTTTGATTTCCAAATTTTGGTATCATTTCATTTCATCTTCAATATCTTCATTTTTAGAAGCGACTCTGGAGAGTCCATCAAACTGGATTAACCCTCTGCAATCTGCTGCTCCTCAGAAGTCAATAAAAGCTCTTTCTGGAGGTGTGAGATATAAGAAAAGGCCCTGAAATTAATTACAGGCCTATATCCAGTCTAAGGACAGCTGCAACATGTGCAATGTTTTCTGATGTTACAAGGACAGTTTCTGTGGTTTAGGACTCATAAGTGTAAATTCAGTTTCATACAGCACTAAAAAAGCGCCAAATTTTACTTTATTACAGATATGCAGCACAGAAGACTTAAGGTTTTTTATCCTACTCTTGAGTTATTATTAAAGCTGTTAACTTGGGGAGAATTTGGGGGTTTTTTTAAACTTCATGTCATTCATCTCTAAAATTATCCAAAATCCCTATCTCAGTGACTGCCTTTAACAATACTATGAATAGATGAAAGCTTATCAATGATCCCTTGGTAGCATTATTTCACAAGTTAAAAATTCTCTCAGGAGCAAGAAAATAGGATGTAATTCTATGAATATATTTTTAATATAAGATTAAAATACCTTTCCTTAATATGTAATATATATATATATTTGATTTTAAAACTAATTCTATTATATATTTTTAGTTTTAAATGCATTTTAAGACATAGGAAACAACATTAATTTGTTTAGTTTTGACAGTTTTAACTTACTTCTAATAGGCACTGTCATTTTCCAGTTGCACACTATGCAGACAGCTTGCAGCACTACAAACTCTTCATTTACCTTTGTGATAGATGCCAAAATGACTTGGAATTAAATAAGTCCAAATTTTTTCTAGTGCATGGAGGAAAGTTCAGCCCACAACCACAACTGAAGTCCAAAAATTAAAATTTTAGAGAAGTGGAAAATACTTTCAGTATTTTAAATACATGGATTTATCTTTGATTTTCTAATAAGAATTTCTTCCTTCCAAAATTCTCATGGGTCCAGTTATGTTACTGTAAACAGCACAGTGCTAAAGTCTTGTGCTGCTGCCTCCAAACAGAAATGCTATTATTTTAGTCTTAGTCCCATCTACTCTGTAGCTGACGTGGCCTTGGTATTCTGGACATCAACTGTGTCTTTTAAATATGAATAGTGTGCTCAAAAATGTAGAAACTATATCTAAAAAATGTGGCTTTTTAAAAAATAAAATCTCCCAGACTCCTGCAGTGATGTGGGCTGAAATTATCATACTATTAATGTCTGAATACCTTCATTTTTTCAGCTCTTCCTGTAAATCATTCCTTTTGAGAGAAGAGATTTATTGTCATGCAATAAACGGGCACTACACACAATAAATGTGTATTACTTTTGCACTACAAAGGCTGGATTTATGGAGAAAACTTGATTTAAAGGAACAAATAACTTTTCTAAACTTCAGAAAAACATGTTTTAATATCACATATTGTGGCTGGTGTCCTGGATTCTATACTTTTGTACTTCAGAACAGAAATTCACAGGGAGATTTCTCCATTGGGTGCTGGTGAAACTCAGGCATGACACACTCCCTAATGTCATGTAGGTATTCAGTGCACTGCAGCACAGACTTCTCCAGCCATGGACTATGTCTGGCAAAATAAGAAACTCTCTGCTCAGGACTGAAGTGGAGCTACACATGGCAAAAAAGAGGACCATAAAAAAAGAGTTTCTTCTGAGCTTTTTTTTTTTTTTTTTTTTTTTAATGGCAGTTATTCACAATGCTTCATGAAACTGAAAAGCCACTGTAAATCCTGGAGAGAGAGAGAGATTAAAAGGCAAGTGAAGCAGTCAGGGGCACAAGATAAAGATACCAAATCCATTTCAGCTCCACAGGCATGGCATGGAAACAGATATGGGCTTGTATGGCATGTATGTTTACAGGACAGCACTGAAAATCTGGGGGTTTATAAATTAACTGTGATTTGAAGCCAGAATAAAATCCACTAAACTGAACCCAAGTAAGCAAACAAAACTAATAAAAGTAATAAGACCAGATTAAGAAGAATTACACAGGAAAGTAACTCTTAAATGTCATTCAGAGGCATTACAAAGTAGGCCTTTTCTAGAGTCACCTGTTCTTTTGAGCAATGAGGGAAAGCAAAATGCTGCATTTTCCAAATATTTAATTACAGCTGTTCACAAAGCTGATTACAAATTAATATCAGAAGCTCTAGTTTCCTGAAGAATAGAAAATTCATGGACAAGAAAGTGATTATTATAATTTGTGGTGTTCCTGTATTATTGGCTGCACCAGAGATATATCACATCTTGCAGAAATCCTACAGAATCAGACCTAGAAACAAGCACTTATGGGAAGGGAGATCATTTCCACTACAAGCTGAGTCTACAAGGGACAAAAAAAAACATGCTAGAGGAAATACAATATGTGAATCAGAAGCAGAAAAAAAGCATAATTTATATTGAAATCAGTTCCAGGTTCTACTTGCAATGTTTTTTTCCAACTAAAAAAGGACACATACCTTGGCTTCTGTCAAAGAGTTGTAAATAGCACATGTGTTATCTCAAGAAAAAAACCCACACAAACATGACAACAACAAATGACATCACAAAATCCAATGCAAGGTTGGTCACGTCATCATTTTCAGGTTGGTCTAGAAGAAGAATCAGAATTTTAAGACCCAAATTTTACTGAAGTTCCTCCCTCTCCATTTTTCTCCACAGGGGAAATCTGGTCCTGTACTAAGTTCTTTGATGGCACAAAACATTATTATATGACGTTTTCACATGGTTTTAAATAATGTTGAGGATAGTTTCTAAGCCTCTGCATATAATATAATAGTACATAAGTCACTGCCTTTTTTATTCATTCCATACTCTGTTATAGAAACTAAAACTCTTTCCACACAAAAAGAGCTCAAAACATATGCTATCAGACAATCAAGGATTTTTCAAAAACTGAATTACCACAGTAAAAAAATAAATAAAATAAGGAATGATTTTGAAAATGGATGGTACTACTCCTCTGAATCACATTAACAACTAATAAGTGTCAGGGGCCTGCTATAACTTGGTACCAAAAGAGCATTATATACAATTGCCTTTGACTAATGGATATTTTATGCTAAAGGATAACTCCTAATTCTGCTGCAAGAAGTAGATACTTGCCATGCACTGCAGACATTAGGAGTGTTAGTTAAGATGTATGAATGGAAACCATCCAGGGGAGTAAAAAAAAATTACGTAAACTTAAGTGAATCCACACTGGACATTGGAAGTAAAACTGTGAAGTTTCAGGAATAATCAGCAGAATTCAGAGTTAAGGAAAATAAATTTTGAGCATTATGAGAATTTTTGGGTCTCAGTAAGGGATAGTATTTACAGGGACGTGTCAATTCAATCTATCGCTACATAAAATGAATCCTAGGAGGGAGTCAGGAAGAATTTTCTCAAAATAGCATCCTAGTTTGTTAAACACAGTATGGCATGACCCCATTCTCATGCAGCCCAGTAAAAAACAGATTCTAGTAGCAGTGGGAGGTACATGGAGTATGAGATTTCTAGTTTTGCTATGAGACTCACTATAAAAAAACCATTGGCATTGGATACGCTTTAAAAGGGCAAAGCCCATCTTCTGTATTTCCATGCTCCCCTAGCCTCTGCAGTTTTTTAAATCTTACAAACCATATCTAAAAAGACAGTACTTCCTTCCTTTGTGAAATATGGGAAACACAAAAGCTTTTACTTCACCCCAAGCATAGTCACTGGGATTCAACAGGACAAGGCCTGAAAACATGGCTTTGAATAAAACAACACAAGTAAATAAAGGTGCAGTCAGAAGCTGTGTCTATTAAGAGTATATCCTTAATCTCCATCCCAGTAACAACCCAGGATAAAATGTGTCTCTGCACCGTCCCTTTTGCATTCCCTATTCCTTATATTTCCATTCCTTATTTCTCCTTAGGAATTTCCTTGGGAATTTCCTCTCTCATTGTTTGGAATTTAAGCATGATTTCTTAGCTTGCTGCTTGTTGTGGCACTGTCCTTGCAGGGCTCCAAGTTCTGCAGAAGGGAATATTGAGGAATTTGCCCTTGAAGGGAGGCAGCAGCATGCCCTGCACAGTGGCAAGAGGCATATGTGGTTGGGGTTAGGGAGCTGAGGCAAGTCTGGGCTGCTCTTCCCAAGACTAGAAGTGCCAGGAGCTCTGAAAGAGGAGCACAAATTTTAATTAAAAAAAAAAAAAAAAAAAAAAATCGACCAGGCTTTCAAAATGGCAAAAGGCTACCCCTGTATTAGGATGGACAGACACCCGGTAAATCCTTTCCCAACCTTAGCTCTGCCCTCAGCCCCAGGTCAGGCCAAAAAAGGCAGGAAATCTGTGTATGAATCTGATTCCAGTCATCCTTCTGAGCCCTTAGGGAAAACACCTTTATTTCCATCTCTTCATCCCAGGCTGCCTGCCAGCCTCTGCACATAAATTCTCAACATTTTATCCTCTTTCAGTAACTTGTGTGCTGCTTCATATTTATCAATAATCAATCCCTCAAGGAAGGAACATTACCATTTTTCCTCTTTTGTCTATAAGGGACAATACAATTCCTGGTGTTACAAAAACAACAGTAATGTCCTGATGGCATTAGTTTGCCACTATTTGCCTAGAATAGAATAAGACTCTCAAAAAAAATGTTATCTTTTGAGGATGGAAGTGAGTTTTAACTGTATTTGATATTGGCCTGCATCACCCATAACATAATCTCAGAAAATTCTGGATTCAATCTGGGCTAAGGCAATGCTCCCACAGTTGAAGTTTCTCTTACATAATTCAAAATTTCCTGGGTATAAGATTTACAGATGAAAAGTCTCTTCCATGCATAAATACTACAGCAATCACTGCTCCCACAATGTCTATTTTTCCAATTTGCCTTTTTTTCCCCTCACTCAGGCCATATCCTGCCTAGATAGGTGAAAGAGACCACATTATTGTCATCTCCATCAAAGATGCAAAAATGTACTACAAAGCTAAAATACCTTACCTCTCTTGTCTGCTGAGTTTCACATTTGCTAATGACTGATACAGAAGCAGGTGCTGTTCCAAAGCCACGGGAAAGCTCCAAGTTTGCCATATGACAATAATGCAAAGGCCATAATGCAAAGCTGTTAATGAGAGGGGAAGATGGGAAATTAAACACCTGTAATTAATTTCCTTCACAGAACATCCTCTGGTGACATCTGCACAAACCTCCCTGAGTCAGAAATCCATTTGTGATGTTTTGCACTTGCTTCAAAAGCCAGTTTTGCTCTGCAGAATGACACCAGCAACCGTGATTAAATGAAGATGGAATGAAGGTCTTGCTGAGCATCCTCTGCTGGGGCTCAGCCCAGCCACTGTATTTGGGAACTTCAGGGAGCTTTTGTATTTTTTTCTTCTTTTCCTTGCCAATTGGTAAATTGTTCTGTTTGACTTGCTTCCCCTTTCCTTAGGGCTGACGCTACCTGTATCAAAATAATAATAATGATATATTCATTTATTCATTTCTGAATGCTTCTAGAGCCATATCCCAGAATGTCAAATAATGTTGTAATAGAGATGAGAACAAAACAGAGGGTGCTTGACATCTAATACAGCAAGAGCTGCCAGCCTGAAATAAGTGAAGAAATGTACCAGGCATGTATTTTTCAAATATCTAATGTAGCTGCATAACAGAGAATTAGAATTAGGTGTTTTTCTCTATCTCTTATCTACACATTTACAGAGGAGGAATGGTGTTTGGAACATTCATCCCCTCTGCAGCTATTATCCTGCAGAGATTTTCCAGAAGTGGAGCTAAGCACAAGTGACCAGGTAGGACCAATTAACCAGACCCATTCATGGTAAAACACTGGAATTACACTTCCAGGCTACACCTAATTTGGCATCCAGATTAAAATGCAGAATAATTTAATGATTTAAAAAAAAAAAATCAACAGCATCCTTGAAGTCCTCATTCATACAGCTATGGGTGGAAAAGAAGCAACAAGCCTGCTGTACTTTCCTGCAGCACAAATCACTGGAAGAACAAATCCCCAGTTTAGATGACAAAACAAATTAAACTGACAGACTAACCAAAGGAGGTTTCAACAACCTGCTCGGCCACCTTATACAATATATTTCACTGTCACAAGGAGGTTTTATAACAGAAGTGTTCACAATATCAGTAGCTTATATTAAGTGGCCACAGTAACCTTCCTTGATCTTCTGCCTTCTCATTATTCTGATACAACCTAATACACAATTTTTATACTATTTTACTGAAACTGAGTTCAATAAGATCATGTTTTTGACTTTTTTTTTTCCTCCACAATAATTCCTAAGCCTTTTTCTTCATTGGTGTGCTGGATGATTGTTCCACTTAGCAGCTATTCCCCAGATTATTTTGTTTCTTCTGCTTTTAATAAGCTTACATTTCTGTATGTTGAACTCTATCTGTTGGCCTAGTCTCAAGAGAAACACTTCCTTCTAATATTGATTGTGCTATGCATTATTTGTTTTGCCTTTAATCCTGGCACATGGAATCCTGGAGGTTTTGCTTTCAATATTCTATTTCAAGTCAAATTAAGTGATGTCAAGAGAACTGGCTCATCCAGTTCAGAAAAAAAAATAAATGTTTTTGGAGAAAAATCTTTGCTTCTATATGAATTTAAGTGTTCCTCAGCAACTAAAAAAAATTAAGTTTATGTTTCGTGTAACAAAAGAACTATAAATTATATATTCCCATAAATAACCTGCATAATTGTAACATCAACAGTCAGAAAAGCATTATCTTGAATCCAGCTCTCACTTGGGAAGGGAGGAGCATGTTTTAGACAGACATGATTTGGGGTCCTTTCCCATCTGTCTTCTGAGATGCTAAAGCCTTGGAAACACATGCACTTACACATACCAGTAGCCCTTGCAAAGAAAAATGCAAAAAGATCCTGGAGGTGACTGGCACGTGAGATATTTTTATGCCTGAAATCCAGAAGGCTTATTTTTTCATTACATAACTTTCTTTAAAGCACTATGAATTCCAAAGGTTTGTAAAACACATATTATTGTGGTGGTGCATCACAGGTGACTCTGTGTGGGCACACATTTGCTATGGGAAACATAGGAGAAATGCTGCTCTCTCAGATTTTTAAGTTTCTTAGATATCTAAGGAAGTTAGGCCTGTAAGTTAAATTTAAGTTATAAGCTGAGCTAAATACTGTTAAAGGATGTTCCTTTATTAAATTGTTGAGTTATAACTTAAGTACTGTTGAGTGCTGTTAAGCCTGCTGTCAGGCCATATTCCTTTTTATCCTTGCCCTTTCTTTCCTTTTGTCTCATGCACCTAAACACACACACAGATAGTTTTTCTGTTTATTTCTGCTTGGATTGACTTGACTAGATTTTATTTCTTGCTTTCTGCCTCGGTGTGCCTTAACCCTCCAGTAAGTAGCAGAATGAACATTGCCAACGAGCTTTCTCGTGCTGTCACTTAATCTGAAATCCCTTTCTTTCCTCAGACCCTTGCCAGTCATCCTTTAAGTGATCTCAAGCACTCCTTCCCAACAATCATATTTAAGGAAAGATTGTTAATTTAAACAGAGCAGTTAGCTTTCAAAATCAAGTCACAATTGTGAGTGACATCCATCTGGATGGTTAGGTTTCGAATGCTTCTATGTATGTGGCCTAATAGAAGATCCTCTTGAAAATCACAGCCTCCTTTACCACTCCTATTTCAGCAATATTTCCTGATATGATGAAGCAGTTGCTCACCTAATTTCTGAAGGGCTTTGCTTAGTTCAGTGACAGCACTGATTATGTGCAAAATTATCAGTTATCTGGTATTATTATCAAGCAGCACCATCTTCATACATATTTACAGAGAACTCTCTCTCCCTGGCTGTTCTACTTTTTTCCAGGGAATGAATATGTTTACTTGAACATTGCCTTTTGAAAAAAACATCAGAGAAATCAGTTCTATGCAAAACCATTGTGACCAGGCTCTGTGAAAGCTACAGAAGGGTTTATGCTCCAGCAGCCACCTTAGCAGGGCTTGAATTATGAACAGGAACTCTGCCCTAGTGGCAACAAAGGAGTTGGCACAGAAGCATGCCAGCGTCCCACTGCTCTTCCCTCAACCCTCAGCCCCCACTGGCATGGTTTTCTAGGAAAGGAGGGCAAGTGAGGGCAGTCAGTGCTATTCCAAAAGCAGCTTTAGCTCTCCATTAGCTTCCTGCCAAGAAATCTGCAGGGTCAACAGGGAATGTTGTTAGGAAGGCACAATGCTTGGTGCTTGGGGTTTAAGCTTTATTGCAGTGTGAGCTTTGTTAAATATTTAGAATACCTTAAGAAATACACTGTAAGCACAGAAAAGGGACATCTGCACTGAATAGCCCTCTCACTCCTGTAATAATGGACCAAATCTGTGTCTGTGTGACTTGACTTTCCTCCTCAAGAAACTTCCTGTCTTTCTATTTCCATATTATTATCTGCTTCAATTGTGAAATTTTATTTCTTTATTGCTCTCATTCTGGTACCAGCTCTCTACAAGATGAGTCCTGTTGGAAAAATTAAGGGATTCTTTCCTTTTCAGTGACCTGTACATCACTTTATATTCATAAATTTATAAATAAAAGAAGCAATGCCTTTATTACAATCTGAGACCCTAAGAAGCCAATTTCTTCAATAGCTTCTTCAAGGAACATACACTGCCTCAACTGCAAGATAATGGCTTCCTGGAAATGCTTCAGGGTATAGAGTCTTTATTAGAATGGTACAGACCCTTTACTAGATTAATTGAAAATTTAGGTGTCAAATTAAAGCTACTGTGCAAATTCTGCTAGCATCTTCATCAAGCTCTGGGAAATACTATACATTTCCAGGGATTCTCATGTTACATTCAGAGAGAAGATTATCATTCTGTGCAAACCCTACAGTATTGAGGTTGAGATTAATCACACTCAAGCAAGGCATCAAAGGTAGGTGTGCAGTAACCATAAGCTCCCTCTGTAATCCTTAGAGGTCACTGGCAGAAAGAAAATCAAGTTTTCAAAGGGATGAATGACTTTTGGAGTGTGCACACCTCCTCTGAGCGACTACAGAGAGATCCTACAGACAAAACAACATTCTCACGTTTGGCATATCAACATAGCACTGAAACTTAAGTAGCAGGAAGGTCCAAGCTCTTCCTGACTATCAAATACTGCTCCACTAGATAAAAATAACATGGGTACACACATTTCTCTCTCAGCATCAAACATATTGGGGCATCAAATATAGATTTAGAACCTTACCCAGCTAATTGACACCACTTGCATGTAAAAGAGCCATGAACAATGCACAACACATGTTTATCCTAACCTCATTTTGAGCTCCCATTCCCCTTGCAGAGCTCATCGTAACAGTTATACAATTGCTGTACTATACAATTGATTCTAACTTCATTTAAATACCTGCATCTGGATATAAAGGCCCAGCAGTAAAAAGGCCCCCCAAGTCTCCTTTAAAACCTTTGCCTGTAGCACTTGCATGGAAAAGGAGGAATGACTTTGTCCAAGTGTTTATTCAGGAACACCCTAAACAAGATCAAATGTAGTTAATTGCAATAAAATCATTACAATCATTATTGCCACTTGACGTTCATAGGGAAGTGGACTCATTAAGAAGAAAAAGTGGTGACGTGTCCACACCCTTTTAAGGAAACAGAATGATTATTGTAAATCAACCAAGCTTCATTAACAAAACAGCAGCATTAGTGACTCAAGAGCAGCACCACCAGACAGCAGCCTAGTTTATTTGATCCTGCTTTAAAACCCCTTTCTTTAAAACTTCAGCTACAACTTCCAACAGTACAAGGTCTGAACTGCTTACTGTAACACAAAAACACCTTCCTCGATATATAATTGAAGCACTCAATAAATGAGGCAAGTAATGGAAGACTGGGTGCTATATACAACAGTAAATATTTAACTGGTTCTTCAAAAGCAAATTGCAGCATTTCAATATTTACTTGCACTCAGAATTGCTGATGGCTTCCCTGCTGTGCAGTAAAAGAGAAAAATTATAAGTGCATTCATAATCACTTGACCTTCCTCCTAAAAAATTATATTTGCCAAAATATTCTCTGTATTCCCATTGTTTGTGAAATAGAAAATGTAAATCGCAAACACGTTTGGAAATGCTGCTGGTTTGAAAGAGCATCTCAAACTTTGATTTTCCTCTCTGCCTTCTGCCCTAGAGCCAACAACAATTCCTCACTGTGACAAGACAGATCTGGCGCACTCAAACTGTAGCAGCATGAACTATCATCAGCACTTGCTGGGCATCCATCTCACGTTAGACACACTAGCACGTTCATGCTACAGTGGAAATTCTAAGAGTAACATGGGCTGCTTGCAGATGGCTCTTTGATTCCCTTGGTTCTTACTTTCACTGGTGTAAAATCCATGGAAGACAGATAACAGGGATCTTAGCTCTTCAACTAGGTAGTGTCTTGATAGCAGAGCATCACCATACAGTGATAAGGACACTGCAAAATAGCACTCCATTTTTATCATTCAAAATATTTGGAAGAAATCTCATCTAAAAGAGTAATAATAGCCTGCCTGGCCAAATATTTCTTCAGAATTAAATATCTATTTAACTCAAGGAAGTGAAAAAGATTCACCTCATTTTCTACCCCCCACCTGTCAGGCATGCAACTGGTACCAAATGATGAATCTCATCTTCATCTCCACCAGGGAAAAAACTAAACTAGGCAATGCACCCTTCCTAGGATTGGTAGTATCATACAGTTTATTTTCTTTTAAAGGTTCAATCTGATTCTTATTCTGAAATACTTACTCTACAAATGAGGGGCCAAATCCTTGGTTATGGCTGAAAGCATTTCTTCAACATTATCTGTATTTTTCCATGTCAAACCTTGAGTTTTCACGGTGAAAAGTGAAAGGGAGGACTGATTTCTCTCACTTTGACTGCCAGAACTTGGACCAAGTGGATAAGCAAGACTTCTAGGCTGTTCTTTGGAGCCAGTATTGAGAAACATCCATGTCCAGAGGGAACTCCATCTCATTCCACAACACAGAATTGCAGTCACCTCTCTGTTCACCACTGAATAAATAGATGCTTTTTGTTAGATAACTAAAGATGAGGAAGTCATCTCAGAGAGTGTCTCTGTCCAAAGCAAACCATGTAATGCATCAATAAAAAGCAAACCTCAACCTGCACTTGTGGAATGATGGCTACAGCAAAACAGTAGTTCCTGGTTTAATTGTACTTCAACAGCTCTGGTGTTTTACAGAAAAATACAGAATGTTATGATTAAGTATAACTAGGCTACAGATATTTATGTCCTGCTAAGATAAAATGCTATACAAACATAACAGTATTTTTTCCTCTACTATCAGAACACTCTTTTACAATCTTTATGAAGCAAAATATGTTCTTTTTTAAAAACTTGGCTGAAACCCTTGGTAGAAAAGCATTAGCTCATCACCTACCTGAGAGACTGGGTTTTATGGATGACTATGAAGGGAAAAAAAAATTGTCAAGCCTAATTTTACATTTTCTACCTTTGTCAGCTTGCATGAGTAACTTCTATCCCCTTTTGCACGGCTTTTAATATATTAAAAATAATGAATAAAGGAGGCTCTAATGGGAGAAGTCAAATACGATAAAATAATTAAATTACTAAGTATCCAGAAATCTCTTGCTTTCCAGATCTATGAGTTAAATATATGGCAATTCAATTTCCTTAAACACTTGACAGGACCTATTTTGTATGAGATTTCTTTGCTAACACGCTTTCAGTCACATTAAGTGCTCACAAAGTGCACAGAAGCTGTATTTTACTGCACAGCCCTAATTGAGCTGTCTGGACTAAAGCAGCTGAATGTTACAGAAATGTTTATTATACAAATCCATTTACTCTCAAACTAGGAAAGGACATTCCTGTACATTTGAGTGCAATTTATCCTAGAAAAAAAGAAAGCAAAAGGCCTTTTATCACCCTCTCAGATCAGTGAATTATGCTTATGGACTTCTTTTACAACTCAAAATCTGATTTCACTCCAAACTGCAATAGAGCAAAGTCTGAAGTGCCTCTCAGTTATTTTTCAATTACATTTAATATCTCTTTCTCAACAAAAAGTATAACTTAGCTAATTGCAGCATTCCATAGCTACCTCAGCAGCACTCTCTGAATAGGGTAATGGTATATTTTTGTTTTCAGTAAACATCTTATTGTCCATTTTTGCTGTTTTCCTGTAACTTAATTTAGGATTTGTTTTTCCAATTCTTTCGAGCATCTAACCATCCAATTTAAGTAAAATGTTTCGACATGCAGAAGTTACACAGAAAACAAGAAGTAAAAAACACTAAAACCTGCACGTGAAACACAACTGTGGCTGAAATGTCATAGATTCCCAGAGTCCCCACCTATCTATCTATCTATCCCATAGGTTTTCCTCATGGCAGCAAAGGAGGTAGATGATGGAAAGCAGCTTCTCTCAAGCAGGAGATTAAAATCCAACTCTGTTACAGAGTAGAGATGTGTTGCAGGACACAATTCAAGGGGTAAAAGCTGTAGCAAAGGTATTTTAGATGTAAGAACCTTAAACACAAACTTGATCTGTTTTCCTCATTTCCAAATACCTCCGTAATTTCTTATTAAATAAATAAAGGCGGGGGGGGGGGGGGGGGGGGGGAGAGGGGGAAGACAAAACAAAACCACAACAGACAAAAATTACATTTTAGTTTAAACACAGCTTTTGCCTCAATCTGGTCTGACTCAGGCAACTCAAGGTACTTCAACCTGAAGGGGCAAAAAGGCAAAGAACACTAATGAAAAGCAGAGTCTGAGAACTGTATTCATCTGTAACCATAAGGCTCCTAAATAAAGTAATCCAAAAAACATTTTTCAACCAGGCCTCCTTTCTGACACACCAACAGTGTAATTACAGACAAGGATATTAGACCACAAAGTGAGAAGGAGCTTGTACACAGGACCGTAAAATAGTCTCTGCTCTCCTCTCAAATCTGCTTTCCCACCTCTGCCATTCTAACTAATTTCATTTTATTTTTTTTACTTTTCACAAGTGTTGTCTGATTACAGTTCCGTGTCTACACCAGAACTGCACCTCGACTGACCAATATTTCCCCCTATATCCATGCTTGGCAAGCATTTAATAGTAATTAAAAATTTCTCTGCTCTATTCAGAGGGTTCACAGATAATCAGGAGGCAGTGACTTTGATTGATAGTCACTGTCATGGAAACTGGAGGACAAAATTTTTGAGTAATTTAATTTCCTCGAAGGAAAGCTGGGTAGATAATATGTTCCAAACTATCACTGAGACATATTTTTGCCACATGCCATGTTGCTTAACAAGATGGTACAAACACCAATGATTGGCACAATGAAAGTGATTTGCTTCAGCCATCTGAATTCCTTATGCATCTCATTTGCTCTGGAACATGTCATCGTCTCAATATTCCCTGACCCTCCTTAGTGGCATGACATATTAACAGAATGAGCAATAAAACTACAGTGAAGCAGCTTTCATGGCCAAGAAATTAGGAGAGGAACTGAACCTGATGGATTTCAAAATAATGATGAGATGTATCAGCAAGGAACAGTGTCACGAGGTCTTCCTATGTATGCAGATGTCTGTGAAACAAAATAACTCCATGGGCTGCATCTCAAATTCCAGCATGGAAATCGTTAAGGTAATTCTGACACACACTGGAGCCAGCAAAAGTTTCAAAAGGGAGAAAACACAAAAGCTGTCTTCCTCAAATATTTAGAGGTGTGAGTCAACTCAGTGGATTTGAAAGCATTTTGAAGCTGAAATCTACCATTAACTTCACTTTTAAACAAATAGAAAAAAAAACCCAACTGAATACAAGAATAGCCTGTAGTAACAAAGAGAAATCCTGCACAAAAGTTTCTAGTTTGTTGAAGGTATTTCTCTGTTCATTAATAATGTTAAATGGCATGACTTTACATCTGAGACAAATTTGGTCATTTCCACCTTCTCTGTTATTCAAGGCTAGGCAGGAAATATCTTTTAATCTTCAGTAAAATATTGCCTGGGATTAATTTGAATCTTACTTTCAAGTGGGTTTAGCAAAAGTGATGTGAACCACTTAATATAAAAGCTCTAGGTGAACCTAAACATCACATAAGCTAAACTAAATGGCAAGTATAAATAACACTTTTAAGGACTTCAGGACAGGTCTCCCTGAGATGAACAACTTAATTGAAATACATATTTCAGGAAAAACTGTAGTGTTGGTTTGGCTTTTTTTAAACACAGATTAACAGTTTATTATTAAGCAAATAGCATAATCAAGATATATTACATGAAACAGTGGGGTCACACACATCAAAACCTCTACTCAGTGTTTCTTTTGCTAACTTTAATATATTCTTGCTTTAAGGTTACTGCTTTATTAAAGTTCCCTCTGCCATTTTATGTTATAGTGGCTTTAGCTTCTATACTGTGTAGTAAGTAACTCTGATTAAGGTCTTCTGTCTATTCACTTGCCATAACAAGTAACTAATCTTTTATAAATATATCTGACTTGGCATCACTAAAACTTGAGGGATAAGGCTGAAAACTTAAACCTTAAGCAACCTTAAATCCCTTAAGTAAGGGGACTTCTCAGCACCTCATAACTCAGCAGCAGGGCTTCTTTAATAAACTTTGCATGAAGCTACCACTCCACCCATGACATCACCTAAATAATAAAAATTAGCATCTTCTAAGGAGATCTAAAATACTTTTCTAATTGGTATTTTAAAATACAGGGATTTCTTACTGCCCATGCATGTTAGCTACAATGTTTTTACATGTTATATTACAGTAGTTTTTCTATCACACTATTATATGTAAAAAATATATTAATAATGTTTGTGATTCCTTTGTTTCACAAAAAGCCATTTTTGGATGAAACAGTGGGAGGCTAAAATAGGAAATAGTGCAAGAAGCTGTATATGGGGAAAGAGTAGCAGAGTCCTGCTACTTCAGTCCCATCTGCCACAAGAGGGACAGTTTAGAATCACACTGTCATTGCTGCTGCCACATACAGGGCAAGAAAGACAAGAGAGTAGAGACACAATTCAACTTTTCTGCACATTCAATTCCGTAGGAAATAAACACTGCGTGGCAAAAACTCCCACAACTGCTCAGCCTTCCCATTATACATCTTACTAACCATAGAGAGCTGTCAGGCTTCCTGCTTCCTTCATCTTCAAACCAGTGGTAGGAAAACCTTTGGATTTTCAGTGTTAAAATCACTGAACCACTACATTGCAGGGAACAGGCTCTGCTTTCAGGCTTCCTTACTGATTTTCATGGAAACTCCAGCACAGATGCCATAGTGGAAGGGCACACCCCCTTTCCCTTTCACATACCCCTGTGCTGGCTCCACTGTCACTGCTTCCATGCTTCCATGCAGTTAATTCCAGCATTCTCATCACTGAAATGAAAGGAGGGAAGCAAGGCCTCAAAGCTTGTTTTTTTCATGTTAGGCAGATGCATCCCTCTTTCCCTCTCCCAGTAATCACTCAATAACAAAGTTATAGTGTGCTTATTGTTTTACAGAGACCAAACCTCAAATTTCTCCTGAACATGACATCTTTTCATCCCCTGACGCCTTTCAAATAAGCTGGAATTTAGACACAGAGGTGGAGTGGGAACTGAGAAGTTGCTCCATCTCTGCCTATGCTGTGTCTGTGAATAAATGGTTCCATGCTGCCAGGCCTTTTATTAAAAAAAAAAAAAAAAAAAAAAAAAAAAAAAAAAAAAAAGCCAGCTGCACATTCACAAAAAGTTACACTACATTCTTTACCAAAAAAACACCCTCTAAACATTTAGACAGATGTAAAATGAACTTTCCTGCTTTGGGCTGCTACCCTTGTAGAACATTCTGGCCGCGGCTTTTATCAATTTCACAAAACAGTACTTTGACAAACAAGTTTAACATTGAAACCAGCAGCTGCAGTTTGGCAACCACAGGTTTTCCTGCCTTTCATTTTAATAATGTTTCTGCCCAGCACTCACAGTCCTTGTTATTCCAGCTGCAGCAGCCATAACTCATGTCTCTGGGGCGTTATTGTGTGTATGCTTTGGAGTAAAGAGGCCTCGTAGGATGTCTAATATGATGTCCTTTGCAATCCATTATTAGAGTATGAATCACCTTGCCAGTTAATCACACCATTATGAATGCTGAAGGCATAAAAAAATCCAGGAAGGATTGAAATACCTATATTTCCAGATTAAGGAAAGCTCTTAAAAAAAAAATGCAGGCAGACTAATGAATATAGGTTTTGAACAGTGCCAGATTGGCACACAAAACTGAAAAATTTTAATCAAAAGGGCTTTTTGTCTTAGTTGCTTGTAATGATACTGGAAAAGAAAGGGGGAAATACACAGACTTCCATCTCCTGCTAAAAATGGATACGCTGAAATGGGAATTCAGTGCACTTGGAGCAAACCCAATATAATTTAAAAAGTAATAGATGAATACATCAACCCTCTATTTACCTGCACTGTCATTTGAAGCTAGAAGAGGCTGATGCAGTTAGTCAAAGTCATCAGCAGCACTGCAGAGCAACATTAATCTCTCACTCGTTTATGCATTAGTGGTCTCCTTACTTCCCTTGCACGTACTTTGCTGCCATCTCCAGGACACACTGGATTTTCGCCTAGGAGTTTAAAAAAGCCTGTCACCAACTAAAAGTTATTTTGCACTGAGGTGCAATATTTCAAATGGTAAGCATAGGTTTGGTTTTATTTTAAAAGAAAACCCCCAAAACTGTTTGCAGACACCATTCACAGGCACAGGTGTCAGGATAGCTTACAGATGCTTCTCCCTTAGAAAAGGTAAAATGGTGCTTTAAAATAACAGCCTGTTTAGCATCATGCTAAAATACAGAGCAAATCCTATTAAAAAAATCTTTATGGCATACATACATCCCAGAGTCTTTTGTGATTATTATTGCCCCTGATTCCAGGACAAGAAAGTCAGAATTCTTAGCTGGAAGTATTTTATAAAGTTGGGACAATTTATTTTTTTTTCTGTTTTAAAGCTGTGTTAGGTCATTCAAGGAACTCTCCTACACTCTCAGAAGCAGGCAATAATTGCTATTTTTAAAAGGTTCAAAAACCTCTACAATGAGAAGGTAGTAGCCCTATCTTTCTCCTCTTTTATTAATGAGAGGATCAGGTTCAAGTGGATGGAGTATCAGGCATCATTAAGAAATTCATTCTTCCAAAAGCCATGAGGTGTCACAGTGCAGAGCTGTACAAAATGGACTATGGAAAATTTGTCCTAAAATTAAGACTAACATTAGACTAGAGGAAATACTTTTAAGCCACTATACAGTTAGTAATATCTGCTTCATATAAGCAATGTAAAAGGATTCCGAAGTTGCTAAGGCTAATGGTATGGACTGGGTCTAGAAATAACATCTACTTTATCTTTTGGTATCTTCAAAAACATAAGATTCTGAAGTAATCATTCACAATCATAAAGGAAAGCTCACCAAAGTGATTAATTTATCTTATTTGAAAATAAGATTCAGTGAAAGCTAGGTCATACCCTACTCAGGCTTCCATTATTATTAAGAACCTTTCCATCTCACAAGTACAGGATGAATTCCACTATAGATGTCTAACATTTATGTGCCAGATTTTTCTGTGCCTGATCAAAGGGGAACAATGAACAAGCTACAAAACAAGTTCAGTGACATTTCAGCAGGGTCTATAATTCATTAGACTTTTGCAGAATTTACCTCAGTAGCACAAACCACGTTTTGCCTGGCTTTTGCCAAAGCATGTGGAGATGGCAAGCTGCAATGCAAACACAAACATCTTTCCATGGTTTAGCTCAAGTGCTTTGCCAAGCATCATTAAAAACTATATTTTTGGGGTAAGCTGTCTCCACTTTTACTCCATTCTTACATTTATTAAATAAAGACTTCTGTTGCTTAAGATGAGGTGTGTGTTCACTGGGTTCTTTTAAAATTGCTTTGCAATAATGCTGCCAGAAAAAGTATTTAATGCAACTTCAATCGATTTCCTGTACCAATCATTACAAATCTATCAGAGCCATAAAAATGCATAGAAGAGGTTCTCACTGGGTTTACAACAATGCAGGACTACACTTACCTTTTGGAAGTCAAAAGGCTCAATTATTTTCCCCCTGTTTTAGATAGAATTCACTTGCTTTCCAAAACTAGCAGAATTTGAAGTAGCTGTTAATTTGTACACAGTAAAGGTAATATTCCTTTAGAGTTGAAGAGACCAGTGTGAGAGGAAGAAAAGATAAAAAGTTGAGTGGAATATTTGTATATAACCTGATGAAAGTTGACCCTCGATCTAGAAAAGTGTCCATTCTATGTCAATATTTTAGAATATTTCAGAACTACTACAGAAATTATAACAAAATGAAAGAACTTCACTCAGAGTAAGGACTCAGCTGCCTGGAAAATCAATCCACAGTAGCCTAAATTGAAATACTGCTCTGGGACCTTGGACTAACATGATCATTTCCTGAAAATCCCTTTAAAAAGACTGGCATTTTGAAGATACTAAAACTCAACATTTATTTGTTTTACTCAAAACGAAAACCTGTGCTAATTCACAGCATATCAGCACTTCATCAACATGGCACACTGGGAAAAGGGTGTGTCTGCTCTAAGAAATTCAAGCTATGAAGTAACAAGGATTTTTGGGAGGGTTTTCCTCTGGCTTTTTTGTTTGTTCGCCTTTTACATGCTCTATAAATATTAGAATTTGCACCGAAAAAAAAAACCTGTATATTTAGAAAAGGTAGAAATTAAAACGAAAATAGTAAATAAACTGAGACTTCCCAAAAAAAGACAATTTTCTGTTACTCACATCAACTACTTTTTCCTATATAGAAAAGAAATAAAAGGCTCATAGAAGCCTGTTGAGCTTTAAAACAGGTTTCTAAAGCACACTATTAAATCTATTATTATAATAATACTTTATTTTTTTTTCCACAGCAGCAAGCTGGATCACTTTTTTTTCCTCTCACTACTGTAAACATGCTATAGTTTCCCAAAAGACAATCCCAGTTAGAGGTTCATCACAGACAGACCCCTGCTGTCAACATTCCTCACCAAGAGCCATCAGTACGACCCGCACACTCTCACTGACAGGTCGTGCACCAGCCACACACTGTTTAATTGTCAGCTCCATTGATTCCTTGTGCTTCCACCAGTACCTGTAGGAGGGAGATGATATTGTCAGACCTCACAACACAGCTGAAATGAACTGCTCAAAACGGGTGAGAGGAGTGGCCACGGTTGGAAGAGCAAAAGGCAATTACATTCTCTAAGGAGATCAAGATGCTTTTGCCATCCTGATTAAAGGGTAAAAGGCTTTCTGGAATATATGGCCCTAACAGTTTATACACTCCATTACCATGGAGTATCATCAATGTCCTCTCTTTCAGGTAAGCCTTGTCTCATTTGGTAAAATACAAAAATGCAACCTTTAAAAAAAAAAAAAATTATGGTTTACACTGCTGTTGCTGTGATGGGACTGCTAATTACACTGCTAACGTAGATAAAAGTTCCAGTCTCCTGTGTGGAGAATTAATCCAAGTTTCTGATACATTTAAACCTTGTCCTCATCACATGAGGTCGAATGGAAACAGTATTGCTTTGTGCTAAAAGGAGAAGGTTAATCCTTTCTGAGCTTTGCTTTATAAATAATTTTCATAAGAGTACAGCAAACCCAAAAAACCCAAGGGGTATAACTTATAATTTCACACCAATGCAGCAAAAGGTGGTCAGAGTCTCTAAATTCTCTGAACACAGGCATAAAACTCATGATGTCAAAGAACAGGGGAAAAAAAATCCAGATCGAGATAAGCCACAAAGGAAAAAAAATTAAATTAGTGACCACTGTGGGCATGGTGTGACTCCTATTTCAGGCTAAATCTCAATTAGATGAGAGTCCCAAGACAGTCCTATTTAAACTAATTTAGCATAAAACACAGCTCAATACAATGGTGGCAATATCTAGTCTCAACTGTCTCCTGCAATTTACTTTTAATCTGTAATGTTCCCCACCTTCTGTGCAATTTCACGGCAGAAAAAATAATAGTTATAAAGGCTACTTTAAAATAGCATTTCCAGTTACAGACAATTAGTTGCAAAGACATTGAGGTACCTTAGTGCTTCTATTGAAATGTAAATATTTGTGATTTTAACAGCTTACTATTCAAAGCAAGACAAGCTATTCATTTAGCACACTTCCTTTATTCAGAACACTTGGAATAATATTTACAGCCAAGACCTTATTTTTTTCAAGGAAAGTAATTTTTTTTTCATTAGTTCAAAAATTCATTGTCTTTCAAATGTTCTTATCATTGCTGCATTACTAAATACTATGGCATCTTTTTCAGAAATTATAACAACTGCAGGAAAAGGAAAAACATTTCAATCTCAAAAGCACATTTTAAATAATAGATTGGCCAATTCATAACTGCTGTGCCTGAAATAATTGTAATAATTTCCTTGCTATATTTTTTGTCTCAAGACCTTTATCAGTAACAGCTTCTTCCCATTTGCCACCCCTTACTCAGTAGGATTTAGAAAGACCAGTACAGCAAAAGCTAAAATTCAGGTGTCATGACTCACTTCTCCCAACTCACCTCACCCAGCAAAAGCAACAGACACGAGAGACAGCAGGAACACACAGTTCAGAGAAAGAATCACGCACTGAAGGTCCTTTACTCCCTGGAATTCTGGCCCTCAGCAACCATGGAAGTCAATGCTGAATATTCCAGTAAGATCACACTGTTTGAGAAAGCAGCTTTTGTAGAACCTGTACTTTAGCTGAGAGAAAATGATGCAGCATTCTATTATTTACGATAACAAGTGATTTATTGGTATACTTTTTACTCCCCAGAACTTGTTTAGGTGTAACACTTCCCCACAACTGTACTGAGTTTCTAATTCTGTGCAGTTTGAACAGTAGTGCTAGATACCTTTTTTGTTAGTGTTATATATTAGAACAGTCCATCTTCTTCCCAGTAGGTGCTTCCTTAGGAATATTTTCCAGGTCTTCAATTTCAGTTTTCATAGTGGATGTTCTAGTTGTGTCTTGTTCTCCCTTCAAGATTACACACAATCAAATGTGACTGAAACACTTCTCTATCAGTATTTTTCAGTTTAGCATATAAAACCATCCAAAACATTTCAGACGGCCTCTAGGACACTTGCTGAATATAAGTAAACAAGTTTAGAGATTCAAGATTATTCCAACCTATTTTGCAGTTATTTTTTACACTATGAACATTTTTTTCAAGAGTTCTTAGCAATTTTCATCCCATGGAAGTCCAGAAATTCTAATGATTTGCATAGAAATAATTGGTAACAGGGCAAATGTTTTACAACCAAGTATTGTTAATGCACTGGGCAAGATGCACTGTCTGGAACAGCTTTGTTCTCACAGATATGGGAAAGGCATTTTTATTATTTTAATCACACTTAAATTATAATCTAAAGTGTAATTTTTTAAAAAAAATCCAAATTTATTACAAAATAGAATTCAAGAACTGAACAGCTTTAATGGGAAGGGAGAGGAAGGGGAAGTAAAAATGTTCCTCAAAAGCCCCAGGTTTCATAGTTACTCCTTGTACCTCTACCTCCTAATTCTTTTCTGTTCTTTTCCTTTTTGTAACTTCAAGGGAAAACTACAGACTGTGGACAACCTCTTTTTCAGTCCAGCCTGCTGCATACCAGCCATTCAAGCCAAGGTTGCTCCCAAAAACAGGAATGCACAGTAAACAGCATTCTGGTTTCAAATTTGTTAATTATTATTTAAAGATAAGAAGATGCTAGGTAGTATCAAAAAGGTAAATAACCATCAAGCACAATTCCCTTCTTGCTGCAAAAAAACCCAGGTAATCTCTGGAAAGCTTCTAAATGCAAATTTTGGTATTTCAGAATATTTCAGCTGCTTAGGGCTGTTATTAAAGGAAGCTGAAGTGTCATGTTATTTATGTTATTTCCAAAAAATGCATCAACCTATAACTAAGTGAAGCTTTCAAAACTCCAATTCACCACAAATATCAAAACATTGTGCAATTGTGAGAAACAAGTTCTCCATGAACTAAAAATCCCAACTTTTGGGTTTTGTTTTGTTTGGTGATCCCCTATGAACTCTGTTTTACTGCACTGCAGGAAGGAGCTGGTGTCACAAGCTTTGAGCCTTAGCTGACTGCAGCTGCAGGTCTCCATTTCTCCTGATAAAACCCAAATAAAAACTGTGGAACATTTCAACAGCTTCTGAAACAGATTTTCCCTTGGCCTGGATAATTCACACAATGGCATCACGTGTGACTTTTGGGGAGATCAAGTTCTAAGTGCTGAGTTCATAACATCATATTCTCCATTCACTCAGCTTTATTTAAGACTGCTAAGCCTGTCTTCTTGCTGGGTGTGGGAATATGTACATCCAAAAATATGTAACCTAACCAGAGAGAGTAAATACTTTAAAAAAATCCTTGTTTTCATTTTCTAATGTATTCTGCCTTTTCAAACTAAAGGCATATTCATAGAATGACACATTTTCAAAGAACCAGCAAGATCAAAATTTGTTGATGGTATGGTCACAGCCATATATGAAACAGTTTTCAGCCCAGAAACTAGCCATGGGTGCATTGATACTTTAAAACAATGCAGCACACGAATTTTGGGCAATCATTCTCACAAGTTTCACAAAACCAATATGTTTCAGTCTTAGTGGGAAGGTAATAAGATCTCCCTTCTGTTCTAATTTAACAGAAGGGAAAGAGATGAAATTAAGAGATGCATGATGATACCCAAAGTCTCCCTAAGGAAAAGCAAGTTATTTTGTTGTTGGGGCCACAGCAGCATGCCAAACAGCATTTGTGAACTTGGATACCCTTCTTAAAATTGCAGCAGTGCACTTAATGAGCCATACTTCAGAGGTGCATAAAATTAGCACTGAGGTAGACTGCAGACCTAATAAATCTTTCATTAGAACTTGTTCAGGTATCACTTTTCTCAAAGTCATAATGAAACTAAGACTGAAGGAAGGCCCAATGATTTCAAGGAAGAGCCCACTCCATTCCATATTGACCCTACTGCTTGAGAAATGCTACCAGAGGCTTAGTTAAACCTCTGCTTTTGACAACAGCCAGTTTTAGCATTGATATAGAATCATTAGTTGCCCCTCTGCAGCCAGGGATTCAGTATATTCCTCAGGAACCAGCAATAGACATGCCTGCCGGGTGTTTTCAAAGGTATTATGTTGGCATTTTTCACAAGCACTAAATTCAGTGAAACAGAATGGGGTTTTCTAAAATAATTGACAGTCATGGAATCAGCAGTGTAGTGCTGACAGTACCTGAGAGCTTTGCCTTCAAGACCCTACCTAAGCAGCAACAAAGGGTTTAACTAGAATCTAGCTTAGTGTGAACTTGTAAACAAAATAGATTTTTATTGATAACAGAATAAGCCCCAAGACCACTCAAGACTCCTTCCACCTGCTGTCCCACTGACCTTTTTCACCAGTATAGGAACAATTGGTAGGTGGCAGAAACCTGCCAAGGAACTATGGAGCTGGTCTAGGAGTTTAAGACATACCACCATATCTCATTGTCTCACTTGAGAATGACCAACCATGAATCAAAGTTCCATAATTTGGAGTCATTAGAAAGACATTTCATTCCATCATCATTATTTACTGTGACTTGACAAATATGGTGAACTGCTATGAATAATGGCATCTATTTCCTTCTAATTTTTCTGGGGAAGAAGGAAGGAATGTACATCCCTACTAAAGGGCATGTGTCATATAAAGGTATATGCTTTCTATATATTTAGAGGAAGACAATTTCAAAGTGA